>NC_081824.1:269492455-270742455 GCF_030867095.1 Alligator mississippiensis | reverse complement strand
TCATTAGCACATCACAGCAAAAACCATGCTCATGTGCAGTAGAATTAGTTTACTGCACATTAAGTGTCATGAAAAGACCATGTGCTTTTGCTACTGTGCAGTAGCACTGGCTACTGCACATGTAGTTAGTACCTCATATTAGACGTATTAAACTTAATGTGCAGTAGCAATGGCATATTAATGTATGTGTAGACATGCTCAAAGTATTTTAGCACTAAATCCACAAAGGGACAATGTGTTGCTTAGGTTGCAACACTTAACTTTGGTATCTCTCCACCAGAAGTTGTATCCACAGCCCTGAGTTAGGTGCATAGGCTCCCTAATAAAATTATTCTAAACATGGGGAAGGCTAGGTGCCTAATTATATGTCTACATTGTAGATTGAAATATGGAGTAGAAAGTCCTGAACTAAATCATAGAAAGATAGGGTGGGAAGGAACCTTAGGGGGTCATCTAGTCCAACCCTATGCTCAAAGCATCCTAGACAAGTAGGCACATATTTGTCTAACCTGTTCTTAAAACCTCTACAATCTTTCTGTGTAATTTGTTCCAGTGGTTAACCATACAGATCCTAATACCTAACCTAAATTTCCCGTTTTGCAGTTTAAAAATGTTGTTTCTTGTCTTGTTCCCTGAAGCCAAAGAGAAGAGTCAATTATAATAGTCCTTATAATAATCTTTCCAGTATTTGAAGACTGTTATCAAATCCTCTCTCAGCCTTCCCTTCTTCAGAGTAATAGAAAACATCTTCCAACCTTTTCTGTCCTAGATCTCTAATCATTTCTGTTGCTTTCTGCTGGACTCTTTCTAATTTGCCCATCTCTTTCTTGAAGTGTGATGCCCCAAAATGAACACAGTACTTCACACTCATCAGTGCTTAATAGACTTGACTTGGAAGTGACTGTCCTGTATGCTATTGATCTTTCTTGTAGCAAAAGTACACTGCTGACTTGCATTTGGCTTATGGTCCATTATAACACTCAGGTCCTTTTCTCCAGTATTGGAGCCTAGCCAATTATTCTCCAGTCTGCATATATGCATGTGATTGTTCTGTCCTAAGTGCAGGGCTTTGTACTAGTTCTTACTGAATTACATTTGGTTAATTGCAGAATCTTTGTCTGGTTTATCAAAGTCATTTTGAATGCTAATCATATCTTCCACAGTGTTTTCATCTCCACCCAGCTTAGCATCTTCTGCACAATGAACTAACTCAGGCAGGTACCAGGAACAGTGTAATCCCCTCCTTTCAAGAAAAGAGAGGGCAAAAAGAGTAAATATTTTCTCTTAAAATATGGGAAACAGCAGAACCACCACATACATCTTCTCTGTAAGTTCAGTACCTTGAGCTCTAATATAGTATTGGGAGATATAGGTTCAATTCTTCATTTTGCCTGAAGAGATTCAGACCTACATCTCCTACTTCCCTAGAGAGTTTCCTAACTACAAGGAGTTCATAGACTATTCATGCATTGAAATACTCTCCATTGGTCTTGCCAACACTGTTTCACTTTGTATAGTAAAAATAATATGAGTTATTGCCTGATATGCAGGGAAAACATGCATGACGTTTTAGACTAGTGCTTAGGCAGAAATATAGCATGTGCACTTTTGGAGTAGGAAATTATAAGCATCTATATTCCAGCATACATTTTCCAACTTGTAGTTGGAACTTTGCATCATATTCACACTCATTAACAGGAGTTGTGAATCTCAGGCTGCATTTTACAGGCCTGAGCTTTGCTGACAGATTCCTAAAGCTCTGTTGAGAACAATGTGCTTGCCTGTAAGAAATCTGGAATGTTACAAACAAAGGGCATCCCAGGGGTTAAAATGTTAATTATATTACAGTAACGAAAGAAGATTGAGGGAATCATAAACATTTTAGGTATGTATAATGAGTTAGTAATAGTACTGACTGGAATGCATTAATATTAAACTTTCACTGCATAACTCATCCTTATTGGACACAGTTATGGATAAAATATGCCCTCCCTTTTGACAAGTAGGTCCTGTGTTTTGCTTGTAGATTAGCTTGCAGCACTGCTCTGTATTCTTTATCTTCATCACTGCACCAGTCCTTTAATTAGGTAGTGAAATCTTCTGCATAGTGATTAGGAAATCACAGTTAAGAAGGTGTTACAAAGAGGTTCTGGAAGCTGCTCAAAATACCTTTCAGCTTTGGAAATTCCTCCATCTACTGTATGAAGGAAATGTGTGTAGGATTCAGAAGCAGCTGACAACTGACCTTCACTTAATCATCCTGGATCATTTTTAACCTGTGCAGGAATACTGTACTTAAAAAAATGTCTGCAACTGCCAGTAGCCAGGAATATGTACTTAACTGTTATTGCCTATCAAGAAAAAAAACTATATGGAATTGTCTAGTGAAATTTAAAATGTGTTCATCAGTCTCTGGTTGATGAAAAAAAAAAATATATATTTCAAAGGGAATTAAATTGGCATTCAGTTCAGATGTATTAATACAACTTTAGATACTTACATTTGAATAGAAATGCTGCTGAGGTTTTTAGAACATTGCTTCTTGCTTTAGGTTATATTACAGCCATGTTGTTATTTTAAGGTATAATATGCCTACCTTACTGTCACTTTGAATCCAACTGGTATTACCTATTTATTTATTTATTTATTTTACATTATTCATAACAGCTGGGTATTGTTTATGAAAATATCCATTTGAATTAAGAAACAAGACGGACTGTGACTGACAGGAAGAGGTCCTTATGCCTATCTGCTTGAGTGCTCTGCAAGTGAGCTCTTTGAAAGAATGGTGTATTTTTTCACCTGTGATGTATTTTCCATCTACATAGAAAAATGGAGTTTATCCACTGTCTGTAGGAAACATACAGAACCTAGAGTGGTACACAAACATCTATTATCTGAGTGTATGACATACATGGCATGATACGTGAAGAGAGCACAAGGAACATTATAGGAAAAAAAAGGACTGCCCTATTTTCTCACATACAACACACACATTTTCCCCACCAAAAGAGCTGCCAGAAATTGGAGTGCACATTATATTTGCGAAAAATGCTAAGAGCAGGTTCTGTTGCTTAAAACCCAAAGAAAAATCTGCAGCAATCCTCAGGGAGCAGAACAATGAGAAGGCTCTGCTCCCAAGCTGCTACTACTCAGTTACTTACTACAAGGAAAGATCTTTGTTTCCTTCATCCTGCCTTTCAAAAACAAGCTGTATAGCATATTCTAGCTTGTGTTGTATGCAAAATATATATTAGATGAAAGGTTCAGTAGGCTCTTAAATTGTGCTTACTGAAATATCTTTGCTCTCTCTCTCTCTAGATAAATACTTTAAATATGTATAGAGTACACACACACACACACACACACACACACACACATATATATATTCTGGTATCCTGAGAGTCCAATACTGGGTTCAGTAAGGCCTCAGCATTTCTCAAAAACAGGAACTAGATTTCTTAAATGAGGCATTCAAATATTGATGAATAGTTTTTGGTTATCTGAACAAAAACTCTTACAGTGTTTCCAGACGAGTGCTCCCCTGCCCAGCTCCAGCCTTCTGATTGCTCCCCCATTTGGCTGCAGCCCACTGATCTGGGGCCGGGTGAGGGGCATGTGGGTCCTGCAGGTGGGGTGGCTCTAAGCCCTGTGGGGGGGCTCTGTGCCCTGCAGGTGGGGCTGAGAGCCTGTAGGGGGGACAGTCCATGTGCTGTGGGTGTGGAGCTGTGCCCTGTGGGGGGCAGGAGACCCACCCCTCCTAAGCAGTCCCCCCACAATCCCCCCATACCTACGCATACATTGACCCACATCCCCTGACATCCCACCACACCTACCCACACACCCATGCACATCCCCCCACATCCCTTCTCACCCCTCTCCTGCAAACCCCACATCCCCCATCACACACCTTATCATGTGATAAGAAAACCAAAAGCAAACATCAAAACATATAGATACTTAGAATGTATTTTCTTATGATGATAATGACACTTCTAGGCTTCCAAATCGCTTTAACATTGTAAGTACAGCGATAAAACATGGCCCAACTTCTCTCTCTCTTTCCTGCTCTCTCTCTCTCTATATATCTCTTTCTCTATATATATCGAGAGAGAGAGAGAGAGAGAGTGATCTTTTGTTCTAATTGTGGAAGAACATGGGCTTTGGGGTATTTTAAAGAGTTAATTTTGGATGCTGCTTCAGCAGTCCAGGTGCCACAAGGGGTAGTATCCCCAGATACCAAGGGGCTGGCCTCCAGAAGCTCCTGCCTATTTGAATCCTTCAAGTACCATGGGCCCTAAGGCCCACCTGGCTAACTAATAGCCTCTACTGTGTGGGGTGAATGGGTGGAAAATACAACAGAATTCTTGGGACAACAAAGGCAAAAACAGGACAGGAGTGATGTGAGGGTCAAAGGGTCAAAATGTGAGAATGTGTGCTCCTGAGGGGGACACCAAGGCAGGGTTATATTGCCCCAATTGGCACAATTTGCCCCACACCAAAGTGCATGTCTGGGCACGTGCGCTAAGGCAAAAAGCCTTGGCTCAAATTTGTTCCACTTCTATTTGAGCTGCTGCAAGTGCATGTGTCTACATATGTGGATGCGCCCTTAGTTTCCATTCATGGCAGAGGAGGTAAAGAGGAGGAATCTTGAAACCATATGTCTAGTATTTATTGTATCAATGAGTAAAGTGAAAGTATATAATATGATTTGCAGATGCATTTGGGTCACTGGATAAACTTTCTGTAGTCAGTTGAAATGACCAAATCTGTGGATACTCAGCTTTGTATTTCTGTTTCATTGAACCCAGATAGTGTGATAGATTCTTATAAAAAAAAAAAAAAAAAAGCTTCAGGAATTGTGACTAGTAGATTGTTTCTCCTACCCAAATAAGAAGAAATATCAGAATAATGAGAGTTGATAGTAATAGTTTGCCTTGCCTCCCTTTGTTGCTTAATTTTACAGCTTTAAGACATTCCCTGTCAGTGTCCAGGTAGCATCAGTGTCTTTTATCATTAGAATTTGTGAGAGTGATTATAACACTTTCTTTTGCAGGCAAACCTTTTAATGTTTTTTTTTTTTTAAATGTCCTGATTGAAACACTGAAGTGAGCTCTGCAGGAGACCTATACTGTAAGTGCAATTGGAAACTTCAGCTGGTCTAGAGTTGCAGCTGGTAGCTTATTGAGTGCTGCTTATTGCAAAGAGTGCATCACACCTGTGCCCTGTGATCTGTACTGCTTCTCAGTTTATCTCAGTAAAATTTGAGGCATTGTTCTTACATCAGTAATCTTAGTACAGTTTAACTGCTGGATACTGTCTGTACGAGAAGGAATTCTCAACTTTCTCAATCATTTTCCTTTGATGAAACATGGGCCAGATGTTGACTTACAGTTCTAACTGCAAAGGCTCTTTGCTCTTAAAGTTTGTTCTTGAAGTATGATGATGGAAAAAAAGTCTTATTTGTACTAGTACCTGGGGCGGTTCTTTTTCTTTGACTGCTGAGTCATTATTTGCTGTATTGCTTTTTATTGTTAACCATAATTCATGTTTTGAGTGGGCACAAATCAGACAGGGTTAGACATGGAATGAGCCTGTGGCTTTTCAAATGAGTCTTTTACTCTGTCACCGATTTCCTATGTGACTTCAGAAAATCACTCAGTTTCAGTTTCTTATCCACAAAATAAAGATAATCATATTTTCCTTGTCTCCTTCTGTGTATTTTGTCTGTTTTTATTGTAACTTTTAGAGAAAGGAATTGTTTGCCTTGCTGTCTACCTGTACAGCAACGTAGGTGCAAGCCTCTGGGTGTTACTGTAATACAATTAATAATAATAATATAAATTAGGGAATGAATAACCCATGTCAGATGTTTGTTAATACAAGCAGTGCTACTTTAACTGTTTCATTAGGCTTGTAAATTGTCAATGTCATGTGTAGGTGCCACTAAATATAATGCGCAAGTAAAAAAAAAATGAGTTCCTTCCCATCACAATTATTTTTCTTGTGGTTAAAGCCAGTATGTTTACAGCTGGTGTGGGAAATTGGGAAGGCTCCCATTTTTCCATTTCCCATTGTTCATATATTCTGGGTATTCATGCTACTGTTGTATTATAGCTACAGTAGGTAGGTTGCATTTATAGGAAGTGCTCATTACTATCATTTTGCAGGGAATGTGTTATTTTTGTTAAAAAATACCATTTGTACAATATATACCAATACATAGACCCCAAGAGTTATGAACTAAACATTCATATTTAGACCTCTGAATAATAGTGATTGTAAAGTAACAAACATTTTCCCCCACAAAGTTCTCTGAGTTCTGGTATTAAACTATAATGATATTTACTTAATACATGGCATGTTTTGCAGAGCTCCCAACTTCTTTAACAAAAGAAGGGAAAACCATAGTAGTTTAAAAAAAGATTCAGGTTTATGATCAAAGCACAAGTCCTACTCATTCATTCATTCATTCATTCATACCTAAGGACCTTAAAAATCCATTCCACCCCAATACTCTTTTCCTTTTGATGTTGGATGTTCCTGTTGATGTTTCCTTTTGGGTTTTGATGTTGCCTCATCACATTAGAATGCTGTTAATTTGCTAAATTTCTGTCTACTGAGGAAGTTCCTGCATTAATTTTCCTGGGCAGTAGGTGCACTTCATTTGCAATAATGAAAATGAACACAATTTGGATATGTGCCTATAGAAAAATATAAAAAGTTCGCAATCTTTCAAGCCTGTGAAAAGTGTGTTACAGGGGTAAAGTAATACAGTGGCTGAGAACTAGTGCCCCATGTTGATGTTTAGGTAAGGTAATGCCTCACGAGGAGAAGGGCAGTTGTAGACACACATTTCTGAATCATCTGTGCAGACTGTTAAGAGAGAAACCAGGTAGATACTAGGGAATAACATTCATTTAGTTCCTCTGGAAAAGCTCAGCTGTATTTCCAATTGAATTACATTTCCTGTGAATAATATGGGAGAATCTTTTTCCTTTCTTTACTCCCTCCACTCCCACTTGCCTGTGTGTCTCTCTCCTCAAGGACTGCTATTTTCAGTCTTCATCTTCCTCATACCTTCAGCATACATCATACAGTTAAATTGCTATAACACTGGATATCCTAGATAAAATGTAACACCATCTCTCTCAGACATATTTAATATAGAGGAAATAGTGAGGGCAGCTACCACTGATGGAGAATGTCACCTTTTACCTTATAATATTATTAAGGTTGTGAAGTTAACTTTACTTAAACACACCATATTAGATGCAACACATACAGATAACTGTAAATGTCCATTCTAGAGACACTTTTGTTGTTCCTTAATTTTACTATTTAATTTCAGCATAGAAACTTGTTGTGTCATCTAGCTACCAGTAGCTAAGTTGTGTTTTATTCTGTACCTTTTCTCCTTTCCTACAAAGCCTTTGAAATCTGCAGTTCACCTTGACTGCGCTAGCTCAAGGTCAATTATTGCCATCTTACTACGAGACTAGCTTAGTAAAGCAATTTTTGTGAATCATTCAACCTGTTAAAATTCATCCCTTCATTTGTAATAATAAATTGCTGTACATAAAGTGGCCTATTATTCTTAATGGAGACGATGCAACTTAGCTGAGGTTTTCAGAAGCAATCATGATTTAAGGATTCTCTATTTTAAAGCAAAGCATCATTTTCTTTTTCGCGCCCTATGATTAATCTAACATTAATTCTTTAAATAATTAGATGGTCACAAAGTTAGAATTCCTCTCTAACTGACAGATGAATAATTTTATTCAAGGGATTGGATTGTGTTTAATTATGTCATTATCAACTGCATTGACATGTTTTAAAAGTGTGTCTGAAAACAGTCATTTGTCTAAAGGTATCCATGGATTAAGACTCTTGGGTTGTGTGGCCTCTGGCATGTAGCATTGGAAAATGGATTTGTAGCTTGATGAGTTAAGACTTTTTGCCTCAAGGCACAACCATTAGGTGTGCATTTCTTGTGCCTCTAGAGGTATGAATACCACACCTGTCACATAGCCGTCTGTTCCTTTCTTTCCTAATGGCTGCAGTACACAGCTTGATTTTTTTAAAAATTTGTTTTGTATTAACTATTAACAGTTCTGTTCTTTGTACTTATTATTTAGTGTTTTTGTCATTTATTTTTAAATACATATTTTTATCAGCCTTTTATTCTCCCACTATTGACAGTAGAAATCTTACCCCGGGGGACCAGAAACCTGCCATGCTCAGTAGAAGGAAGAAAGCAAAATAAATATAATTTTTTCTCCATCCTGTATATGCCAGTCACTCATGTCTGTATAATAAAATAGCTGTTCCAGACAAAAGATCTACATGGGGCACTTGTTCCACTGGGCCAGCCTGTGTGCATGTGCCTATGCCTGTAGGGTTTCTCCCACAGCAGGACTTCATTGAATGGTTTAACAGCTACAGGAGAATGCTAAGGGGTACTTTCAGTTGTACCATTAAGTCAAGACTGTGCTTAAAACTTAAATTACACTGTATGCCTCAAATTTTAGCCTAGGACTGCTGCAGCATTTTGAATGTCAGAATATTTAAAAAACCTGAAAGCTAAGATTCTCCTGAAGGAATAGTCAAAAGTCTCTGTGATTTTGGAGGGCCTGTTTTTGGTAGAGTGGATCACAAGATAGGTGGAAATGAACTATAGAAAGAGAAGTTAGGGGAATGGAAAAAAGCAGAACTATAAAGGTAGAAGTGCAACAGACTCAAAAAGCAAACTGTTAAAACGTACACTTAACTGTTTCAGTTGATAAGCATTGCACTTTGTTTTCCTTTTTTTAATAATCTGTATTCCTTGCACTGTTTAATTTCCTTTCATTAACATGCCTAAAACCTTGACCTAGATAGATCTTGTTGAGGGGGGATTAAGCCATGTGTCTTTCATGTCTTTAGCAAAGTAATTTCTTTACACTTGAAAGCATCACTGTTGGGGCAGGGTGACAGTGAGTGGGGGGAGGGATGCAAAGTGGGACTACTACAAACTAGCAGTCTGCTTTCTCAGTAACACAAATCA
The DNA here is from genome assembly GCF_030867095.1 of Alligator mississippiensis. Classification (NCBI taxonomy): domain Eukaryota; kingdom Metazoa; phylum Chordata; order Crocodylia; family Alligatoridae; genus Alligator; species Alligator mississippiensis. Next base: position 270,733,409 of record NC_081824.1, on the reverse strand, counting down.
ATTAGCTAACAGTGGTAGGTTGGGTACAAATCATTACACATTTTTATTTGTGCAAATACAAAAGAAAAATCAAGAACTCATCACTCCAGAGCTATACTTACTCCACTAGCTTTTTCTTGAATAGTATTTCAAGTTCAATACCTTTTGGCCCTTCCTTTCAAAGCTGTGTTGCCTCCTTTGGGACTTAGTTGCTATGACAATTCTGTTCCTAAGGAACAGTAAACACTATCTATGTCTTGGACAATATCACTGTATGCATGAGAGGGCTTTCCTGGTAAATGCTGGTATTACTCATATAGGAAGCTGACCAATCTCACATCTACCCATTCAAATATCAACATGACTTCTTTAACCTTTACTTTGCCACTAAACAGTGCATACCATATTCAACTATGTTTGTGAGGACTAAAATGTCTCTCTTAATTGTTTCTTTTCAGAGGGAAGAATAGGCAGGGTGATTGCCAGAGAAGACACCAGTTTCATGCTCAGCTACTCTATTTTATAATATGAAATAATATTTTCATAGGAAAAAAGGAAAGGAACTTGTACGCATTTAGGAAGGTCTGAATGAGCAAAGGGATAGGGACAAAAGCACTCCATGTAAAACAAAGGCATTACCTATTTACAAATTATTGACAACTCAGAATTACTGACAAAACCACCAGGAAGTCTCCTGGGCTCTTCTTCTCCACATGGCAGTGGGAGAAGCAGCCAACAGGGCCCATGGCCATACGTTAATTGCTCGCAGGCTGCTTGTGGCCTACAGGCCTGTTTGAGTGCTTCCTATTGGGCAGCCCTGTTGTAACAGATGAAATATAGTAGATATCACCTGCAGGGTTCCATCACATTAAGAACAGGATATTATGCTCCTTAGGCACCTTGCATGAGAGAAGAGTTAGGGAAAACTGATTTATGTGGCACTTCAATCTAAGTGACCTGATAGAAGTCTTATGGCTTTGGAGTGTCCATGTATTATATATGACAGTTTCCAAATCAAATATTGCACCCAAAGTAGGCAAGGCAATTGAATAACTAAAAATGAGTGGTAGATTGGGTAAAAAAATCATTATACTTTTTTATTTGTGCAAATAGAAAAGAATTATCAAATCTAAATCAGTATATATAAAACCAAGGATTTAAAAGAACCAGTTTTACAAAGCCAATCATAGTTATGAGCCAGCTTTCAGAGAGAATTTAAACAGAAAAATGTGAATAATTGGAAACTATTGAAGTACTAGATGTCTACATGTTTATTCACCCCTGGTTTTGTCTGTTATATCTGAATTAAGTATCAAGTGTGAAGAGGTGTTACCCATATCAACAGTGTAAGAGAAGAATATACTGCCAGCTCTCATCAATGTGAGTAGTCTGTCAGGGGCTAGAAACTGAATAGAGATTGCTCCCCACATTTCCTTGAGGAAAGGTAAGCCTGATGCAGGACTATTGTTGTGACTTGCTAGTGATAACCTTCCTGTTGTTGCTGACAGATACAACAGATGGTTAGATGCCCCACCTGAAGGAAATAGCAAATGAATAAACAACTTCAATCTTCTGCACCCAACTGGAGACCTGATACCATATTTTCTTGCATACAGCATATCTCAGAATAAGATATTTACCTGTTTTTATAAAGGTAGAATGAAGAAAAAAGGATCCTTTCTTGTAGTAAGTAACTAAGTAGCAGCAGCCACGGAGCTGAGCATGCAAGGAAATATGATAGTGGTCTATCATGAATCCAGGATTACAATGATAATGTGTGGGTTTCTGGAAAGTAGATCTTATCTTAGTTAAAAATCTAATTTAAAATCTTTTCTAGTTGTTGTTGGTAATTTTTGGTTTTGGGATTTTTTGGCCAGGATTATACGCTTGGTTGACCAAGGAAAATCCTTAAAGACATTTGGCTTGCTACAACATGATATTCAATTATGAAACAAGAAACTACAAATTACCATGACACACATTAGGGTGATTAAAAACCATGCTACCTATGTTACATATAGGTATATAAATTTATTTGTAAATGGACAATATAGACAATCATCATTGAAGAGGTGCATTTCCTGGATAATCAGCTGAAAATGGGATCACAGCATGACACTATATCCAATAGCATGATTGTGAGATATATAAACAGAAGAAAACTGAGTAAGGAAGTTGGTTACCAGTACAGAAATACACCATCCAGTTCTAGTGTAAACAGTTCATAAATCACATTGATTAATTGGAAATAATACAGAGAAAAGCCACAGGACTGATCAGAGTTAAAAAAATATATATATATGCCATATACCAAAGGCTAAAAGGAGCCCTTTTGTTAATCTTACCTAAGAGGAGGTTAAGCCTAGGGGTAATTTTATTACAAGTACCTATGTGGGAAGACAAACTACAATACTACAGCAGTATCCCAAGCTTACTTCCCCCCCGCCCATCTCTACCCATTGTTCCAAACTTTCACCTATTTACATTTTCACAGACTTCTTGTCACACTTTCTTTTCTAACTTGGATATCTCAGAACAACAGCAGAGTCTCCCAATGCCTGAGGAACACTGCTTGTGCCCAAAACCTTACAAAGATCTTTTTTCCCAACTGTTTAGTTGATCTAAAAAAAGATATAACGTCTACCCAAAGAACCTTGCCTTCCTACGTGGGAAGACAGAAATTTGGTAATATACAGTTCTTCAGTCTTGTAGACAAACCTATAACAAGATCTAAAGGACACAAGTTGAAGCTAAATAAATTCAGATTTGAAATATGACACAGTTCGTCCCCGCCCCTTTTACTTTCTTGCTTTTCAGCTTGGTATGCTAATAAACCATTGGGTAATTTATTAAAAATTGTGGATGAATTACCTTTGCTAGAAATCCTTAAATCAAGATATTCTTAACCCACCAAAAGCAGGTTTTAGTTCAGGAGTGGGCAATTATTTGGGTTGGAGGGCCACTTAAGCAGTTTTGGTGAGCTGTTGCTTGTGATGGTAGTGTGGGGGGGACAGGGGGAGTATTGACATGGCTTGGCACAGTGGGTGGGGGGAATTGATTAATTGGCTCTGCGCCCTCTGCCCTTTACCCACTGCTGGGGGCACCAGACAGAGTAGACAGGCAGCTAGGCGCAGTTTCCATAGAGCCCAACCCAGGATCCCTGAAGGCAGGGAACTAGCACCTGTTGCAGGGACATGGGGTCCCAGCCCCACACTGACACCATCCCTCAATCCCAGCCCTGGCCCTGAATGCCACCCCCTGCCTTCCAATGGCACCACCCTATCCACCCAGCCAATTGTGCCCTGCCTTCTGGGGTCCCAGGACAATCTCCACAGAGACTGCGTCTGCCTAGCAACCCTCTGTCTGGCACCCTCAGCAGTAAATACAGAGCAGACTTGCAGTGGCATCCGGGCAGAGTCTAACTGCTATGCCACCACCCCCGTGCTGCACACCCAGGGCAGTGAGACTAGGTGCATGTGCCACTGCCCAGGCTGCCCCCTGCTCCTGGGTTGGGTGTGGCCGATGGACCCACCACATGCCAGATAAAATCCCTTGATGGGTTGGACCCAGCTCGCTGGCCTCATTTTGCCTACCCCTGCTTTAGATGAAGCATGAAGTAAATAATCCTAGGGCTTGATTCTGTACTCTCACTCTGCTAATTCTGTTGGATTTATTCATGTAAAATGTCCAAGTTAGGTCACAGTCTGGTCCATAATATCTATATCTATATCTGTATCTATATTGATATCTATAACTCTATGTATAGATATAGATATATATAGAGAGAGAGACATATATGTATATGTATATATATATATATATATATATATAGGTATGTATAGGTATATGTTTGTTTATATAGGTATATATGTGTATACATTAGGAAGAAAAGGCAATGCTGTACTTTCATTTGAAGTTATTTTTCAAGTGATATAGGAATTCCAAGTTAATTAAATCATTGTTCTGCTAATTTTTTTCTTTGACCTTATTACCATGCCAGTGAAGAATGCTAAAAAGATCTTTTAGTTTCTAGATGGAAACAAAATTCATTAATTTTTTTCTGCAAGTTTCACTTAAACCCTTCTTAGAGGGTTCACCTAGATTTGATTCACAGCTTGTATCTAAAAGAAACACCTCTAATTGGTTATTACCTTGCATCTATCAATCTTATTTGTTAGCAGGATTGACAGTTGAGGCAGATGTCCAGGCTTATTCAATTAAGGTTACAGTAGCATCCATAGTCAATCTTATGTCAGGTCAGTACCTTCAAATGAAATTTGCAAAGCTGCAAGTAGGAGCTCTCTCCATATCTTTTCAGAACATCTGTCTTGACATAGCATCTTAGCATATTTTATCTAGAAAGGACAATTCTCTTAACTGAAAGTTAGAATGTTTTTCATCTGTGCTTTATTGAACCTAGTTAGCACCTGACTGTTCTTTTTATTATTATTTCTTTTAATTTTGCTAAGTAATGATCTACATTATAAACTATATTCAAATTTAAATTTCCCACTTTTAAACATGGCTAATCAATGCATCATGATACAGCCCAAGGTAATACTACCTTTCGAAATGCTACTTGCAGTAAATAATTTTATTTATTTTAGTTTCAAACTCTTCCTGTGAAGCTGACAAAAGAGATTAGCTTCCAAATCAAATGAATGGCTCTCTATCCAGATAAAACCCACTTGCAGCATGCCTATTAAGGCAAAGAATAAATGCCTTTCGTATATCTAAAGTTATAGGCTGTAGATGTGTTGGATCTGCTTTTGGTATATCCAAAGGATTTCATTAACAACTCAGTGCCCCTCTATACATGCAATGGGACCTAATGCACAATCCACACAACTGTGCCTCCTGTCATGCCACATGCGCGTGGCAGTAGGTACAACTGTGGGATTATGCATTAGATCCTATCACACCTTACTACCAGTGCAGGGGGAGCCCAGGATCATGATCTTAGCCTCCCGTTGCACTGGCTCCCACCAGATCCTGGTGCTAGTTCCCTATAGTGCCCCGGCTGCAAGCCCTGCAGTTGATGTGAGTTGCAGGGCCCACAGCAGGGGCAGCACCAGCAATATTCCTGTTGCTGCTGCAAGCCTCATCAGCAGTGGGGTGGCAGCAGGACTTCCAGTGGGGGTAGTGGGGTTCACAGCAGGGACTGCAAGGCTCGCAGTGATGGCAGTTTTCCCAGCACTGCTCCCAGTGCAAGTCTCACAGAGTTTACAGGGAGTAGCATTCTCCCCACTGAAAGCCTTGCAGCTGAGGAGGCTCACAGCAGGGGCAGTGCCAGATTGCTGTGAGCCTTGTCAGCTGCAGAAGTGGCAGCAGGTGGGGCACCCCTGTGACTTGGAGCCCCTCAGCTGATGGGGCTCCCATTCACAGAGGACCACCTGGCCACACATTCAATTAATGGTGTGATTCGGACAAGCTACAAAGTCACTATACATTTTTTTGTGGAATAACTTTGTAGCTTATTGCTAATCACACTACTAGTTGGTTGGATGTGTAGCTGGGTTGCAACTTATGCCATGATTAACTAGTTAATCACACCTTAATTATAACTTGTAGAGGGAGCCTTAGAAAGGGCATTTTGACTTGTTTCAAACTTGGTAAAAGCCTTTATGATTCTCACCAATCAACATAATGACCAACAAAACATTTTACTCTATGATGATTCAGAAAACCACTATAGAAACTTAAGAAAAGATTCAGTTTCTCTCCCTTTCCTAAACAATACCATTTTTTTCCCTAAAATATTTGAATTCTCATGGAAGGTTTCCTTTCAGTGTAATATACAGTGTAGTATTTTTTCCCTCCTCTTAAAATACAAGTGCCCTGATGAACAGTTTATTGATGTTGTTAGTGTTCTTTGTGAGCTGGAAGGAAGTTGCTCTTCAAAAGAAGCTGGAAAGATTTAAATATTAGAAAATAAATAGAGATCATACTGACTGTGCTTTCCTGTTAGCATGGCAAACTGAAGTACTGCTACTGTTCAAAGGAGAGCGCATGTTTTATCATAATATTTTAGCATTTCAAACTGATTTCATAACTTCCAAAAGATTGATGTAACCCAAAATTCAGCTAAGTAATTGACATGCAACCACAGCACACCTTGGAAAAACTGTTATGACTCCAGAAATTTACAAATAGAAAAACAAATGCAGTCTATGGTCGCAGTGACCATCTCATACATAATTAGAAATAACTTAAATATATTTTTGGTTATGTCTGCTTTTCTAATACTTGCTTGTGTTACCTCTTTATTAATATTTTAAATCCACTCTTGTGTGTTTCTTCCAAGGGGTGTATATAGAAAAACTTTGAGACTATATGTTAGGAAATTCATGAATGGGTCTATATAGGCAAATGATGTAAACACAGACTAAGAAAAAGAGGCCAAGGCCACTATTATATGGGTACTAAATAGTCAAGTTGACATTTAATGAAAAAAATCAAGTTGTAAATAAGTCAGATTTATACTTACCTGAGATCACATACACAGCTTGGTGTACATCCTTATGCAAGGCAAAATACTTAGTTTGATTATGCCATATTTTTCTCTGGAAATCCAGAAACGTTTTGCATTGCTATTTACTTTTGGTGTAAGGTTATGCAGTTGATATAAAACTGTTTAGTGAAAACCTGTTTTCCTCAGTTTATATTTGGCCTCTGATTAATTCCATAGGTCATGTTTTCTTCAGTTACCTCTTGTACTGTTTTGAAGATGTTGCAGATATTCATCAGAATATAGATCTGTGAAATTCAAATACATTTTTAAATGGCATGACTGAGGTTAGTTATTGTAGTTCCAGAGCTATGTCTTATTTTCTTTAACAGGCTGCAGATGTTTGTTTGATTCTGTGCCCTTTCCAAATAACTTTGAAAATGGGCATATCAGTAAACAATGGCAGGGTAGATTTGCACTTTATAGACCAACTACAGAAATATATAGCAAAAGCTTTTATGAGCTTTAGTTCACATCAGATACTGTGAAAGGATGTGCACAGAGTAGTAGGAGTATAGAGAACAGAGAAAGGGTTTTGAACACAAAAGACAGAAAAAAAGAGGGAAGGGAGAGACTGGGGAATGGGGCAGCGCTGGGAGAGACAAACAAAAATCCCATAGGACCAGAAGGGTCACAGAAGCTAATCCAGGTAATGGTATAAGCATCCACAGTCCCTGTTTAAACCATACTTAGCACAGTCCAGCTTGTTAATGATTTTTTGTTCTTTGATTGCCCATTCAAGTTAGTTTTTTAAAATTTGGCTGCCTAAGAACAACTGTTTTGAAGTCAGCAATGGATTGTCCAGGGAGGTTTAAGTGTTATGCCACAGCCCTGCATGTCTTCCTGCAGTGGACATCAGATAGATATACATTCATTCTTACATGTAAAGATCACCCTACCTGTCCAACATAGATGGCAAAGAGGCACTGTAGGGAAGTGATGTCTAGAGGTGCACCAATACATTGATCTGATATCAGATCAGCACGGATATAAAGAAAATTGATTGTATCAGAAATTGGTCTGACATAGTCAATAATTTGGCTGATAAATGCCCATGCATGTGCACAGCCGTAGCGTAGCACACAAGAAAGCAAGGAGCACAGCCCAGCAGCTTGGAGACCAGTGTGCAGTTGATAAGTCTGTTGTGGTAGAAGGGGAGGGAGAGGGAAGTTGCATGGTGGGGCAGATCAATGCCCCCTGCAGTGAAGGAGAGAGTGGGGCAGGTGCTGCCCAGCCAGGGTGGGTGGGGTGCAGGATGGAGCTGGGCTCATCTGGGGGGCACAGGGTTGGGGGGACAACTCTCACCACTGTGCGTACCCCGGGAGGGCATGGCAGAGGGGACGTTTTCCCCTGAGTCTGCATGGGGTGGAGTGGACTGCAGCTGCAGACTGGGGCCGGGGCTGTGCTGAGTTCTTCCCAGTGGAAGACTGGGCTGGGCTGCATTTGGGATGGGAGGAGGCAGTCCTAGGAGGGGGAACACAGGGGGAGCTGCAGCCACCCCAAATTCTGCCATAGGCCCCCCCTCCCAGTGCCATCACTGCCTACCCTGATCACAGCCCTGGCCCAACCCCTTCACCCTTCATGTGCCAGGAAGAGCCGGGCACAGCCCCAGCCCCAGCCTGTAGCTGCAGCCCACCCCCACCCACTCACATGTCCTTCCGGGGTAGGTGCAGCAGTGGGATCTGCCCCCCTGCCCTGCGCCACCCAGACAAGCTGCAGCTCTGCCCACATCCTGACCTGCCCCATCTCGGTTGGGCAGCACCTGCCCCAGCCCCTGCCCCACTCCCCCCTCACTGCAAATGGCATTGATCTGCACCCCTGCCCCCTTGCCCCTTCCCTCCCCTTCCACCACAACAGACTTACCAGCTGCATGCAGCTGTACTGGAAATCAGATCAGTATCAGCCAATGTGCCCCATTAAAAATCAACTATCTGTATCAGCCCCCAAAATCTCTATCAGTGCACCCCTAGTGATGTTATATATGACATTGGTAGAGGAGCAGGTAAATGAACCTTGGATGTTATAATCCATGTTATTCATTCCAATAATGAAGTTGTCTATATTGATATGAGAGTACAGAAGATATCTGGGTTTGATGCAAGGTCTGGTGCCTTAGTGAGAATGGGAGTTAGGCAGTCTGTTGCTTGAGATGCTTCTCTTGAGCTTGGGGGAAAGCCTGGAAGCCAGCGCAGGTTACTTGGCTATTTTACTTGGAGTATTAGGAATGGATAGAAAATAAGGTTAGAAGAAATCTCGAGAAGTAATGTAGTTCTAACCCTTCTCTTGGTAGGTTCATCCCTTTTGTAAAACATTTTACCAATATGTGTATCTAATCAGCTCCTAATTTTCCAAGGAGGAAGGTTTCCTAATCTCTCTAGGTAATCTGTTCCAATGCTTAACCATTGTCTTAGTGGGAAATTTCTTCCTGGACACCAAACTCCAGGTGAAGCATCAATAGTGCTGAATGTAGTGAAAGAATCACTTCCCTTGACTTGTATGCAATGCTCCTGTTAATACAACCCAGTATGCTATTGTTTTTTTTTTTGAAACTGCAAACAAGCCAATCATTCCTCAGTCTATATTTGAGCATACAATTGTTTATTCCAAGTGGAGGACTTTGCAGTTGTCCTTATTGTATTTCATTCATGTCATTTTGGACCATTTTTCCAGTTGCTTAAAAAATCATTCTAAATCCTAACCCTTCACTTCAGTTTCTTTTACTTCAACCAATGTGATGTAATCTGGAAATACCCTCCTCCAAATCTTACTTATTTATTTCAATCCAATGAGTTTATGCAGTTCTTGTCATGCTGGATTTTTATGTCTGAACGTATAATTGTTCCTATGCACAAGAGTACTGTTCCCTTCATTTAAACAAAGTGTAGTCATGAGTGTATCTGTTAAGGAATGGGATGTAGGCAGTCTGGCCTCATGATAAGGTACCCAAAGCACAGGGGCAGTCCAGATTGGTTCTACAGGAGCTTGGGGTACAGAGGGGTCTAGTGCTGGAACTGGAACTGGGCACTGTAGTTGAAGTCAAGTCAGACTGGGGCCAAAGGTGGAGCTAGAGACAGGGAAAACAAGGAATCAAAAACCAGACGATCAGCAACAATGTGCATAAAGCAGGGAATTTCACCTTTGTCCAGAAAAGGATGCCTTAGGCTTGGCCTGGCTTTTAAGGCCTGGAACATGTGGGGCCTATTTTTTGTGGCTTCAGGGATTGGCTGCCCTGATTGCCTCATTCAGCCCAGGTGGGACCAGGACTCTGTACTTACTGTAAGCAGCACCTTTTCAGGGGATGAATTGTCCTGTCTCCTTTATTGAGGCTGACTAGGTCTGGGGCTCCCCTCTGGCCTAATTATAGTATCTTCTTCTTATCCTAACCCATCTTAATATTGTAACGTTTAAAATATTAAATGGCCTTAATTTATGTTGTAATCTTAATGTAGAAAACATGAGATATTTTTGGTATTATTGTTAGGAAATATTATTACTCCGATAATTTGTTCTGTGTTTTTACTGCTTGTTGCTTGATCTGGGTGTCTGGGAATAGGGGTTAGACAAGCAGTGGGGTAGTGTATATGGCACACATCCATATCTGCAACTAGGTTTATGGACTAGTAAAGCTCACTGGCTTTCCACTAAGAGGACTGATAGCCATGCAATGGAGCATCTTGTATGGGATTTTGAGAATGTAGGGTGTAAAAATAAAAGCGTCTCACTGCCTACTTTTGGTGGCTGGAAGGTTATTGATAGCAGGGACAGAGCAGGATGCAAGAAGGGAATCCTGGACACCCTCAAAGCTGCTGACCAAGTCCCAGAAAGAACCCCCAGGTCCAGTGTGGTGAGATCCAAATACAGGACTCTGTGAATGTCTAGCCGGAGGAACTGAAAAACTAGGCCTGTGCCACAGAGTTTAATGTGACATTCTGTATTCTTGCAATTAATTAATTGTAATTAGAACTTTTGTATGCAGGGAGAAGTATATAGTTGTTTATATGACTATAGATATAGATACACACACACACATATATATTTCTGTTATACAGGAATTAATGACTGTCAGTATGATTACAACTGTTATTAAATAGTTGTCAGAATACTACATATGAAAAAAGGAGCTAAGTTACTGCTGAAACCAGTACTATTCCAATTTTTTTCTATTAGTGTAGGAAATACAGTGCTCTGTTTTGTTAACTATTTATATGTAGTGCCTTTTTGTAAACTCAAAATTTTCTTACAATAGATTTCGTATTTACAGCATTAGTTATTTTTCTTTAGTTGTATAAAAGATGCTGTGTCAGAAACAATTAATTTGTAGGACAAGGAAAAAAACTCCTTATTGTGCTGTATAAGAACAAACAAATAGCTAAGTCTAGTAATTGAAAGCTTTTTTTGTAAAAATCATTAGAAAAACAATATTTTCTGAAGAAACAAGCTTACCAGTCCATATACCACAAAAGAATATATCCTTTAGATCAGGGGTTCCCCAGCTGTGGTATGCGTATCTCTGAGAGTACAGACAGATGTTTGTGGCGGGTATGTGGGAGAAATTGTATGATGATGAATTTAATTTTCATTATAATTATTGGTATTTAAGGGGTTAAAATATAAAACATATACTGGAAGGGGTATGTGAGCAGCTAGTAAATCTGGAAGGGGGAATGCGGTAATAAAAAGTTTGGGAACCTCTGCTTTAAATAACAGAGATCTTTATCTTTAGAGTCAAGGCATGTGTGATTATAACCACTTCATTGTTACAGAATATTCAAAGGCTCTGCCACCACCAATAATAGTGCTAATCTTGAGAATAAACAACATGGATGTAAAACAAATGACCTTCAAAACAGTCTTATTTATCACTGTTGAGTTATCAAAGCCCAGCATTAACAGAAAATAATGAAAACATTTCTAGTGAATCAGCTTACATAAATTCAAATGTATGTCTTTTAAGATTTTATTTACAGAATACTCAGTTCAGTTTTGAAAAGCTGTGTATTATAATAGCTTTAGAGGAAATACTATTAATGAATGCAGTTTAAACAAATGTGTCTTCTAGTAAAATTAATTCTCATCAGTGCATAATTATGGAACCAATTGTTTCATCTGCATCATTCTGCCCTAGGATGAGACTTACACGCTACTGATTTAACAACGTTGGATCAATCATAACCACCATTGCACATGAACTCTTTGTAACACCTGAAGTGCTTATATAAACATTTTCGAATGTATATTTATACATTTTGACATCCAGTACTGCAGGAACCTATCTATAAGTGGCCTGATGTTAGATGTATAAACTACCTTAAGTTTTTATTTACTTGAATGCAAATTCAGGTCACTTTAGTTAGCTGCCAAAAGAAGGATTTAGGTGCCTAATTTCAGGCAGTACAGTCTCAATGTTTCAATCTTTGGCTTCATCTCATTGCCTGTTTTCTTAACTATAAATGTGGATAATAATAATAATCTTAATTTATATGGATATTGATGCCAAATGCATGAATGCTTGTCAATGACAGAAACAATTTGGGAGGGTAGTAAAATGTATGTGGCGTATATTTTTTCAGTTTTTGAGCAGCTCTTGGAGAACAAAGGGGCACTTTTATTATGTGAACTTTTGTTATAATTGACATTGTGTATAGCCACAGTTCAAAGAAGGTCCAGCGATCAGATGACTGAGTGACTAATGAGTGCATACCAGAGATAAAATGCATTTCACTTGGAAGGCTGGATTTTGAGTATATTTGCAGTCTTTTTCATAAAGATAATTTAATTTGAAAGAAATGTAGGGGCCTTCTTCTAGGCCAAAAAGGTTGCTCTTTTCAAAAATATTCTTATGCTAATGGATTCTTACATTTACTCTGTCATTATAGCTGCCAGTTGCCCATGTATATAATTTATATAGTTATCTACCACTTTACTTACTCAGAGGCAGATTAAGACTTTTTCGGGGCCCTGAGGAAGAAAAGGATTGGGGTTCCCCCTTGCAGGAGCTGGGTTCCACCAAGGGGAAGCTTTATTTTCCTTCTGTTACTGCCACTACAGAGGTGCGACACCCAGTTCTCACTCATTCACTGTTGAGTTAAAGTGAACAATATAAAGTTAATAAGAAAAGTGCTTATTTGCATTCTTATTTGCATACATTCTGGCATATAGTATGCAAATAAGTATGCAAATAAGCCATCTTCTTATTTGCTTTATATTGCTCAACCTTACTGGCCAGTGAGTGAATGACAACTGGGTCAAAACTGAAGAATAATGATCATATAGTTGCCAACAGAGCTCAGGTATTAGGGGGTCCCTAAGGCTGGCAGGTGGAACACCATCTGTCTGGGTCCATGAAGGCAGTTTTCCTTAAGCATTCCTGGGGATAACTGTTCTCCTGGTGTGGTTCAGTACCTACCGAGGTGTTGGGGCTTAAAGCCCACTTTATGGAAATGGGAGGCTTCTCCCTAGCTTGCTGCTGTGGCCATATGGCTGGAGGCAGGTGAAACTTGGGGGCATCCGAACCCCAAGCCTCTGTGCTCAGGCCTGCACGTAGGATGCCTGCCAAAAGAATATCTTAAGCCTCAGGCGGCGGGATGGGGAGAGGGGGAGGATGTTTGCCTGTTGTAGGGCCACTTATGGTTCTGGACTGACTCACAGATTTGGACTTGATTTGACTGATTTGGCTTGGAAAATGAAAAATTTCCTTTAAAAAAAAAAGTCTGTGGACCCTTGTTTGTGAAGGGCCCCTGAGCCTTCGCCCTGCTGGCCTGTGCATTAATCTACCTATGCTTACAGTTAAACTTGATAGTTGCTTGATAATGAAATGTCCTGGGGCAATCTTCCTTTAGAGAATCAGTACTCTATTGGCTTGAAGAGCAAATTTCCTAGGTTTTCTTTAAGAGAGAGCTCTAGGATGTTATGTTCCTACAGTCACATTAATATTTTCAGGTGACTCTGAGAAAATAATTCTTCCCAGCTGGCAGACCATCTATTGGCCAGACTATTTTCATGTTTTATCTTTAGATATTGATTTAATGTTCATCTCTTCCATGGCTTGTTCCACAGCAGTACATTAATTTCTGCAGTGTATGTATAAAGCAAAAAAATGTCATTAAATGTTAAACATTAGTGGAAAATTCTAACTTTGGTCTGATTTTGAACTACCACCTTTGGGTTTGTTGTAATTAAACTGTGCAGGAAGCGTAGGTAAAAACATTTTTTTCTTCTTCCTCCACAATGGCAGCTGCAAAAGATCTGATCAGGAGAACTGTTTTGAATGTTGAACAGCCTGGTTCACTGAGACTGCTTGGAAAAGCTAAGTATTTTCCACAATGAAGAGTTTTCAGATGTCTTTGCAGTTAAACAAAATCAAATTTGGACTAAGGTTTATGTCTCCATTGTACTAAAATAGCTGGGTCTGGATGGGGAACAACCATACCATTTTTCCTTCTTGGGTTAAACCCAGCATCACTTGCTGAACAGATGTTTTGCTTTAGTTTTGACTTGCAAACATACCTTTACAGGCTGACAAAAACTAGTGACAACGTGTTGGCAGTTCTTGGAATTGATTGTCAGTGTCTCCCTTAAGACAAAGCAAGATGCTTTTCTTTCAAAAGTTCAGCAATTTGATCAGGACACAAGGAGAAAAAAAAATCCTGTGATGCTTGCAGAATATCCATTACCATCCTATTTAAAACAGCCTGTACTGGGGAAGGTATTTAGAAATTGTGGGAAGTGTTGAATCCTCAACTCTCAGCCTGAGTGGAGTACAGGATTCCTATTAGTTGTTTTGATTGATTATCCATTATTGTAAGCAGGTGTTTTGTCTGTTCAGATTCAATCTGGTTCCTCTTCAAGTATGCATGCAATGTAGTGAGTGCATGCCTAGTGCACATGAGCCAGAAACTCCTAGACAACAGTACCCTGTTGGAGTGACAACACGAAGGTCATTGTGTCTCAAGCCAAAAGCATGAAGGGGTATGGTTGCTTTAACCCATCTTCCATTCTTTTTCATTCTTTCATGGCACAAGAGAACCTGATGATGTCTCATACCCCATTTTTTTTCTAACAATTTTCAGCAGCCGTACTTGTGGAAATCATTGTTAGCATAGTCATTAGTGTGTAATTAGTTAACATTTCCTTTGTTTTCGTGTAGTACTTTTTATCTGCTTTGTGCCTGTGGTGGTACACCAATACAGGCTAAGTTAGGCATCATTTTGTACGCTGTCACCCCAGCCATCTATGCTTAGGCATAGTCCTAAAAAACTAGCAGGTTCCCCTGAATACCTCCACAAAACAAGCTTCTCTTCAGTCTCTTCCCTCTTCAGACAGGTCCTCCCATGGGTAGTTTCTGCTACTTTATCTCCAGAAACCCACACAAACTCAAATGATGTTGGCTCCCATCCACTTTCCCTGTCTAAGCCTCCCAGTCCTTCCAAAAGCCCTTTGCCTGCCTCAGCTTCTGCCTCCTCATACACCCACAAACCCAGCTGTCCTAGCTTCCTCCCACAGCTAGCTAGATAGCTAACCAGCACCCACCTGCTCCTTGGCACCCACTTGCTAGAGTTACAAGAACTTTTTCAGCTCTACAGCTAACATTGTGCAGCCCGAAGTGGTATGTTGTGATCAGAAACTTGAGTTCGTCTAAAGAGTATTCATCGATCTGCACATGTATCTCTACAGTTTGACACACAGGCAATAGGAACATACATTTGCTACCAACTTCTATCTTATTGCTTGTTCTTTATGATCCTGATTTAAATCCAAATAAAGTCTATAGAGAAAGTGCTTCTTAAATTCAGTGGACTTTGAATTAAAAACTATGTTATCAGATATGCAGCTGGATCAGCCTCATCTTATTGCCTCTTTTATTACTATGGTGTCATAAATAATTACAAAAAAAAATTGATTTGAGTATTTCATGATTTCTTCTTAGAACTATGCATTCTTCCTCAGAAAGGGCTTTGTAAAGAATCCATACAGAAAGAGGTGGACAACAGCTTCTCTTGCTGTGAAAGTGAGCCCCTTTTAGAAAGTAAGCAAAGTGAGTTCCTTTAAAATTTGTTTAATTTAGAAGGATATATCAATCAGCAAAATACACAGAAACTCCTACCTAAAGTTCAGCATTAATTAATTGCTACAGCAACAACTATATTATTGCTTTAGGAAAATGCCTAGGCTCACTTTGAATGAGTAGCAATACACTAAAAATTCAACAAAAGTGAACATTTCTCCTACTCATTAAGATTAGATAAAGTTAATAATCTTCCATTTGTTATTATTTTGGTATAAATATAATTTCAAAGGCCATAGTTGCTCATAAATTATTGTATCTATCATACTATATACCTTTTTTTAGTCCCTATCAAACATTTTTTTGAATGTTTTCTCTGAACTCTGGGAATGTCAATTTTTCTGCACTTTTATACAGACATATGCCTTCCAAACACACTTTCCCACTCACATACAAAAATAAATATTTTATTTTACCAATATTTTCCATCTTCAGCCATTGCAATTTTAGTTACTTAGGTCTCTTACATCTGCCAGTGGAAAAAGATACTCACAGACTAGAAGTGGGTTATATAGTTGATTGGGCAATTTCAAGAAAGCTCTCTTTAACTTGAATAGGTAATCTTGAAACATAGTTCAAGAGGAGAACTGCTTCCAAAAGATTAGACCAGGAGGAAAAACAGAATACATTTTTGTTCTGTTTTTTAAACTGAATTACTGATATTACTGATTCTCAATAAGCATGTTATGATGTGGTTATTTTAGTGGTGGGTGTGTTTTTAACGTTACAGTGAGCTACACTTCAGTAATAGAATTGATGTGGTATTCTGTGTAGTAACGAGAGCAACAAGCCTTGATGTGTGCTTGTATTTTTTCACTCCATTCAGTAGATGATTGAATCTCCCTTAAAGTGACTGGATGCAACCAAATGCCTTTGAGTTGTTTTCCATATATGTTCCATGATATATAAAGAATTACAGTGCTTTTCCTGGCTTTGTTAAATATTAGAAACTTGGGTCTTGCTTACCCTGTAAATCAGTCTGATTTGATCTGAAAACTGGTAAAATCATGATATTTCTAGTGTCCCAAAGCTGAATATTTTCTGTCAGTCTTTTAAAGTATTTTTTATTTTCTTTTTTTAACACATTTAACTGTGGTGATAGTGAACACTAGACTGAAAGACTGTGTCTTCTGCAAAAGACTTGATGACCTGCCTGCACAATTAACATGACAGAACTCACAATTAACATTTCAGGACCCTCAAGACATCTTCCAGAAAAAAAAAAACAACCCAAAAAACTATGAACATCAGACTTGTCATTCTTGCTATTTCCTCCCCAAAGTGGATAAATGTGAGCTTTGTGCAGCAAGTATAGTCTCTCAGCTTGCGTGTAGTCTCTCAGCTCCCCCTGATTCTGACATCTTGTGGGAAAATGTCAAGAACAAAATACTGGTGATTGCCAAAGATGTCTTTGGAACAACAAAGAAAAACCTGACTGGTTTGCAATGTCTGAACACCTGCTGCTTCCACTCATAGGAAAGAAAAAGCAAACTTGCCAAACTCTACTCCAACACCCAACTAAGTCCAGAAATATCAAGTTCAAAGAGGATAAGGTTGTGGTCCAGAAAGCCACCAGAAAATGTGCCTAGAAGTATTGGCAAGACCTGTGCAAAAAAGATTCAGATCTGCTTTGAAAGAGTGGACCTTTTGGTACCTATGATGGAATCAGAGGCACTTGATCCAACTTGTAAAAAGACTGCAGACTTGAAAGTGAAAGATGGTACCATCCTGACTGACAGGCAAGAACAACTTCGCCGATGGACTGAGCATTTCAAAGAACTCTATTCAAGGGATGCAATTATCTGGAATATTTAGCTATCATTCCCCAGCTTCCAACGATGCAGAAGCTGAACCAAACACCAACTCTCAAAGATATAGAGAAAGCTATCAAAGAGATTGCACCTGGGAAAGCAGCAGGCAATGATCAGATACCTCCAGAGTTCCTAAAGGCTGGGGGAGAAAACTTGTGAGCAACATCCACACACTTCTTTGAGCTTGCCGGGAAGAAAGCCACATACCCCAGGATCTAAAAGATACAAAAATAAAGGGGACAAAGTGATAGCAACAACTACTGAGGGATATCTCTGTTCAGCATGGTTGGCAGGGTGCTTGCAAGGGGCCTGCTGAAAAAACTCCAAATCTTTGCTGAATGTATACCCTGAGAATCAGTGTGGGTTCAGAGCTGGACAATCCATGATTGACGTGTCCTTCACACTGCGTTTGTTCCAAGAAAAAAGCCATGAACAACAGGCACCTCTCTATATAGCATTTGTTGACCTACAAAAGGCCTTCAATGCTGTTGCAGGAATGGTATCTATAAGATCCTGTCACAAAGGCTAAATACAGACAGTGAAAAGCCCAAGGCTGAATTGATTCAGCATTTGCAGGTTAGTCTAAACTGCAAATATTGAACCAATACGCAAATAAGCAGACAACCACTTTTGATTCAGGAAATGAAGCCACATCAGTGGCTCAAGACAGAAGCCGGGGAGCACCAGAACAAAGCTCTCCAGCATGTAGCTAACATGGGCTGTGTGTTTGCTTCCTCTTCCTGCTTCCCCCGAGCTCTGTGGGATTTGCAATCCACAATCACAGCAGCAGGACACTGTGGGGTTGCTTATTACTTCCTCTTCCTGCATCCAGGGCAGCCCTATACTCAGGGTGAGTTTAACCCCCACCCTGGCCCCAGCCAGGGTTTGTCTGGGGTGGGGAAACAGTGAGCCAGCCCTCACTGCTTCAGCAAAGGAGCAGAGGGGTGGGACCAGCCCTGCTCTCTGAAGCAGACAACACAGCCTAACCCAGGGCTGCAAAGCATGCTGAGATGCTGGGGGACAGTGATTAAACTTGAACCAGGAAAGGGTATGGGACAGAAGTTTCATAAACTGGTTTGACCTAAATCAGTTAAGCCTGATACTACATTCAGCCAGGTTTATCTTAAACCAGCGTCAGCCATTTTGAATCTTGTTTATGTGCACTGAACTTCTGTTCTGTTACAGATTTAAACCAGTTTCTGCTCACTTAAACCAGTTTATGTGTAACTTCTGTCCCTAGCCAAAATGGCTGTCCACAAAAGCTGCTTTTCAAGGAATTCCATGAGGGAATGAAGGCAACCATCCAGTATGAGAATGAAACATCATCTGAGTTTAGTATTGATGCTGGCATGAAGCAAGGCCTCTATTTTAGCACCTACCAGCTTTGGCATCTTCTTATCTATCCTTCTCAAGTACATTTTTGGAAACTATCAATCTGGTGTACTAATTGAATCAAGGAGAGACAGCAGCTTTTTCAATATCAGACTATTTCAAAGCAAAAGGCATGTCACCCAGCACACTATTCGGAATCTGTTCTTTGCAGATGATTCTGTATTCATCATTAACTCACCTGATGAATTGCAGATCATGATGAACACCAACAATGAGATCCTTGAGAGGACTGGCGTACAGTCCATGAAGACTATGTTGGATGCTTGTAGGCTTTGCTGGCTGGAACATGTAGTGTACATGTCTCAAGATCATCTGCCAAATTCTGTGTTGTATGGCCAACTTGAGAGCCACCAGTGATGCAGAGGAGGGCCAAAGCTCCAATGCAGGGACAAGGTCAAGTAGGGTCTCAAGAAATTCAGCATTCCCACTGACAACTGGGAGAACCCTGCCCACAATCGCTCAGTCTGGAGAAGCTGGCCAAGGCTGGTGCAGTCACTGTGGAGAGCCATTGGAGAGCCCAGGCTGAGACCCACAGGTGAGCTAGAAAGTAGGGTGTGGTGTAACCTCCATCTGACGAGTAGACCTGTAACCACTGTGAGAAAGCTTGCCGCTCACACATCAAGCTCTTCTACCACACCACTGCCAAGCACCATTGACTGACTGACTGACTTATTCACACCTCCTTTTATCTGTCAAGATGTTGGATAGCATTCCAGTCTCTCAGCATGCAGCACTTTCCCCCCTCAATAACATGAGATTGATTTATTGAATTTGCATCACTCCATACAAATATTATTCTTTTAGGATCTGTTTGAATCTTTGTCCTGATCTTGCAAGAATGATCAGATCACTGAGTCCCCAGTAAGTGTAATGGTTTTTCTTCATGAAATACCTTACATGGTCAGGACCTGTGACTGGTGCTGACTACCTGCCAGTAACTACCAGTAGTACAGTCATTACATGTAGTACAAAAAACATATTCTCAGTCACCTTGGACTACTCATATGGATTTTGGGTGTGTGTTGGTTGTTGTTGTTGAAAAATGTATATAACACTTTGAGTGGAAGGAAAAACATATTTTTTAATATAAAGTATTGCCGATATTTGTTCTGTATGCAATACTTCATTAAGGTGTCTGACTTCACTGCTGATACTGTCTGATACAACAAATGGTGTAGTGCTGGTTATTTCATAGGGGGAAATATGTAGGCCAAAAAAAAAAGCTTTAATTTTGTCTCTAGACTACTGCCAAAGTGAAACTTCTGGTGATTTAATTTAGAATCAGAATAATTATTCTATATTATACATACTTTGTATAATATTACATGCTGTGTGCACTTTTTTTAAAACTAGGGACAGGGGTTATCTTTTAATTGCCAAAGATCTATGGTTTTTATTTTTAATATGTTCATAGCACTAATGGATTGTGTTTTCCAGTTAGCTCTCTTCCTGTGACTCCAGTAAATAAGGGAAAGGATGATATCAAATGTCTGACGCACGTCACATTTGTTTATATCATGTGGTTTGGCTGCCTGAACTTGACAGTAGGCTGGCCTTGATGTCTGCAGACTAACAAGGTTATTCATCTAAAAGATAAAACAGTCACTGAAGCAAGGGCATTGCAGCACAGGCAGAACAGCAGTAACAAGGTGATACCTTAAACTATCACTTGCATTACTCTCTTTACTTGGGCTGTTCATTATTGTACTTCTTCATTAAAAATAATTATGAAAGCTCACATATAGCACAGCTTTTTAATTAGAATAAGAAGTTCAGCAATCACAAAGTGACACCATAATAATCTATTCATAATTTATAGGATAATTGTTGGCCCCAGGAAAAATACAACATTGTAGTTCCCTGTTGGTACTCTGACCCTACAAAACATAAGTACATGGCTCAATGTAATTTATGAATGGCAAAAGAAGACCAAGGGTTGTGCCCCTTCCTCCTCCCCAGCAATTTCTGTATTTTCAAAGTTCTATTATTCCTTATAACATTTTATTGATTGTCCCAGACATACAGGAAGATGAACAAGTTGCAGAGGAAATGGTTTAATTAATCTGCAACTTCATCTGGAACTGTCTAGCAATAATGTGTACAACACAGGTCATAATTCTTCCTTATTGTTGCCACCTGTTCAAAAGCTACTGCCAGTTCCCCCACCTCTCTGGGTTGGGTCCCCAGTTCTTTCCTTTGAATGCAGTTTAAGTATCTTAGAGAAGGTGGTTTCTCAGTGAAACCTCTGCAAGGGGAAACAACCATATTGTTCTGTATGTTCTGCATCCTGCTGTTGGCTACCCTTGCTGCTTCTGTTGTGATCCTGGAGTGGTTTCAGCCACTGGAATTCCATTGGTGACCTTGTGGCTCCTGGGCACTCCCAGTAGTAGGGAGAGGGAAACACTGGAGAGGAAACATAACTGTGGGTAAGTATGACAGTATGTGCCATCTCCTTGCAGCTAATAATCTGCATATGAGAGGGGACCAGGCCAAAGAGGTAGGTTTTATAAATCTTCCCCTGACTTTACAGTAGCTTACCTGAGTCCCAATGACCAAATCAGCAGTCTACCAGTTAAGCCCATACCTTATGTCCATGCAACTCACATACTATGCTCAGATATGGGGAAAATGGCATGGAATGATTGTCTCTGGGTTGTCTAGATTCCAGAATTGTACTGCAAACATAAATGGTGCTATATTAATAGAAATGTATGGGAACCTTTTTCTGCTTCATATTGTACTTATACTCATGCATTTGTCCCCCCCCCCCCTTTTTTTTTTACCAGTATTTACACAATTTTTTTTGTGGAAATGGTGCTGAAATCAATGATGATTATAGGTAAATTTGCTGCAATCCAGTTGTTATAAAAATGAATAATGATATTGATTTATAAATTATTAAAATATTTCTAGAAGGAAAAATATACTATTTTGCAGCTTCCCACCTCCACCCACTGAGTAATAATTTTGCATACATACCAATAAATTATCTTGTAGTTCTTTGCTGAATATAGAAATATAATTTATAATCTTATGCCAATTAGCTTTTCTCTTTAGCAGTATTTCTAAAGCATTCATTGCTGTTGTAAAATTCTATTAAGATAAGAAAATACAGTGTGTTAGCTTTCCCTATTTAATTTTTCTTAAGAGACTATCACACAGTAGTTTCCCCAATAAGCTTGGAAGAGAGGGAATGTAATTTGTACTTTCTAAAGCTTTTGATTTGAACTGATTGGTATGTTCTTTCAAAAAAGCTGAGTAAGTTTTATTACAGTACAAACATGACCTTCAGGAAAAGGGTAAAGATATCTTTAAACAACTCCTTTTCCTAACACTCAAAAAAAGAAACGGAGTTAGGAGACAAATGGCTGCATTTATGCAGGTAAGTAGCCTTCATTTAATTCAGACAGTCACTTGTGTGATTATAATGACAATTGCAGCTAGTACTTTGTTCCAGACTTGCCAACTAGAGAAATAAAAGTTCTTTAAAAAAATCATCATGTTAATGGGCTTTTATAGACTAATGAGATGATTTGTGTAGTCGCTTTGATAATTGTGTGAGTTTTAATGGTATTCTTTATTGAGTTTACAGTTTGTAGGATCATGTGGTTTAATTATTTCTGGCATCTTGATATGATCTTCATCCTTTTCACCTTTCACATGAGGAGATTCATTCCTTTTCTCTGAGGATCCACTGTGATAGACAAAATGGAAGGAATAATTAAAACTAATGATGGCAAGAGAATTAAGCAAGTATGTTGTATATCCATTAAGAAGAATTCCCTGTGGGAATCTGAAATTAAATATTTCTTACTTTTATTATGAACTATCCTCTTTACTGTATTTCACCAGCTTGATACTGCTTTGCTGTTTTGGCACCCTGATTTATTGATTTGTGGCAACGAGGTCAAATGTTTTACAGCCTCATACTGGTTAGGCTGTCTTTATAGGTCCCTGGGTAGAATGATTGTTTTGAGACAAGACTGTCTCCAGTTTAACATCCAGCATCCTGAAATTTGTTGCAACAGTCCCCAAGTCCCTTTGGTAATAAGAACTAAGTCTGACTCAGTAGTATAGTTGACATGGCTTTTACAGTAAAAATTAACATTATGATTTTCTGCAGTTCTGTTTTTATTGCACAGACCTTTAGCAGTTTTGTTTTCAATAGAACCTTGGCAAATCTTCCGAATGCATAGATAGAGAAGCATTTTTTTTTATTTTTTTAAGAAGAAAAGGAAAAGGGATGGTATAAGGTGGTAGATGACTTACCAGCTGACAAGGCTTGCAGTGGGGGCAGTGCAGGGAGCCTCATCAGCTGATAAGGTTCCCGGTGGGAGAAGTGAAGGAAACAGTGCTTCCACTGTGAGACCAGGGCTTGCAGCAGTGAGAGTTGGTGGAGAGGATGATAAATTTGATAAATTTTCCATGTATAGAAACTAATTATTAGGTGTTTGTTTTAAATGCAGAGTCATATTGGATATTGTTTTGGGCAGGGATTAGAGCAAGCGTCCCTCTTTTTCATCTATGAGGCAAACTGAGGATTCCTGGTCCCTTAGTATGCTTTCTAGTTTTCAGGTTCACATTTGTATATTAAAAAAGTCAGAGAGATCTGTCTGGAAGGGTGTATTATGGTGTACCTCTCATATGTACTGGAAATTAAGGTATGCCTTAAGATACTAATAATGATAAGAAAACAAATAAAGAAATGCAAACCTGTGGATTTTCATATTTTATTCTTAGAGTAGATTTAGATTGTACCCCAATTGACTCTCTATTATAGTTTTCTTATATGGTGTCATTTATTAACACGGCAACAAAAAGACTAATGAGTCTTATTGTTTATAAAGCTGTGTCCTAGTCGTCTTTGAGACCGTATAGTTTGCAAGGATTGTGGTTAATTTTCCCTCTGCTGCATTTAATAGTGATCTAGAAGATGAAGATAAAACTTCTTTGTGTAATGTTTAGTATACAGTTGTTCATCTATGTTGGGATGCTCACTATGTGCTTCATGTCAATTTTGAGGGCAAAAATAAGAATACATTTATACTCAACGTAATATGAAATGGAAAATAACAGAAAAAATGGATCAAATTTTGAGCACAACAACTAGTGCTAGAAAAGTGTATGACTCAGATGAAGAATAATGACAAGAGGTTGAAGGACACACACAGAGTAAGCAATTGCTGACATAAACCAAATAATAAACCCTCCCCCGCCCCCCCTCCCTCCGCCAACATATTTCGGCAAAAAATACTTTTCAAGTCATAGTAGGTTTGTTTTTGTTTTGCTCCTTGGAAAACTAACATTCACCTTGTCTTTAAGTAACTGTTTCCTCTGGCAGCCTTGGTGAATGGGCTGCAGGATGTGGTTGATTTCAGGTCTTGCAAAGAAAACAAAATTGCTCAATTAGACTCTCCAGAAAGGCTTCATTTGTCATAGTGAATTACATTGGTCATTGGCTACTATTAAGAAGGAAAAAGGGAAAGGAACAAAGGATCACACTCTGTGAACAGGTCAGATTAAACCAACCAGAAGGGTTCATGGTGTCATATATGTTGCAGGGAGTGAAAAAAAGACTTTGATAGCTGATAACTTAATTATCTGCCACTATCAGTTTGGAAGGGCTTTTAAACATGTCCAAAATGTCTACCAAAATTTTCAGCAGGAGTGACAGGAGATTTTTAAGTAAGGATAAAAATGCAGCAGTCTTTCTGGAATAAAACTCTGACAGACTATGATGAATTACCTTATTATACTTGTTCGCATGACAAATGTACTTGATCAGTGTTTCTTCTTGGGAATAGTTGAGCTTATCCAGAGGCAAAAGTTGAAAGGAAATGAAAGCTAACTAGTAATCCTAAGTGTAATACATCAGCATTTCTACAAACCTAAGCTGAGAAACCCAATCAATTATTGTTTGTGTCAATAACAAAGCACTTCTTGTGTCCCCTCCTGGTATAACTTCTTCCTGAGTTTTTAACTCATTTAATGGATCAGAAATGTTCATTCGCTCATGTCTTTATAAAGAATACAGTTAGAATCAAGAGCTTCATTTAAAACATGACTTTCCTGTGGTGTAAACCATAAGATTTAGAATACTTTTATACTGCTGTTACTTCTGGGCACATATTCTGCCAGGAGAATCCCTTCCTGCTCAGTAGAAACTAAGAGCGTTCAAGTGTTCCTTCAATTTCTTCCAGGGGAAACATGCCCCCTCCAGAAGAAAGATCCTCCAGGTCAACCCCTTGAAGATTTTCCTCATGGGAGAAATTCTCTTCCAGGAATGAATACTTGTATGCTTCCCTCCTTGTCTTGTCTGGGAGAGGATGGGACTGCGTGGTCCAAGGAATTGTCTCCACCCTACTCCCAGAGCTCTCCTTATGCATTCTCCAGAAACTCTCTGTACCTTTCCCAAAATATACTTTCTCCACCACCCCACTTCCTCTGGGGATCAGGAGGAATGGAGCAGCCTCTGTTCTCCATGCCTTCCCCAGATCAGGATCACCAGTGAAGGTGCAGAGAGCAGAGGAGAAGGGGTGGCCACAGGCTCTCTCTCCTGAAAGGATTTCTAGACATGGAAATATCTCAAAAAATTCCAGTGCTGGAAATGAATGCCTGTTCATGGTCTCTCTGACTGCAGTGTAGTCAAGCTGAGCATTACGCTAGCTAGCTAAGGTAACAGTAGTTGTCTGACCATGAAGCACAGAGTCTAAAATAGGCTTACTGCCTGAGTATTTACTCCCTTTCCAGGTTGGTTTTGGAATGCTCTTGAGTTTTGTGCTGCCACAACTGAATGGCTTCTAATACTTGAAGTCATTAGTTACAAAGTAGCTCAGGTATATTCCTACTGTAACTGCTGTAACTGCTTAGTAGACCTAATGATGCATCTAAATATTACAATATATGCACAAAGATCCTCCTACTGCCATTATAAGCAATTGGAAAAAAATACCTTAAAGCTTTATTCTTTAGAGTATAGAATAAATAGCTGTACAGTGTTTCCAGCTATTAGTTTGGTAGATTTTTTTCATAACTTTAAAATATCAGGAGAAAAAGTATGCATAACAAATATCAATACAGCTTCTGGGGAAAGCTGGATATAGTTGCCAATACTATCTTTCCAACATATCTGATGTGCCTACTTTATAATCTGTGTGGGAATATCTCAACAAATATTTAGTAGTACTGGGGTCTGATTTTATAACAAGTGGAAAGAGCACCAGATAGTGACTTGAACAAGGTTCTGTTCCTACTCCTAACACTACATGTCCTTTAACAAGTTATTTTCACCTCTTTGAGTTCCAATTTACTTCACTGTTTAATGGTATTTACCTCTATTATAAAGTGTTTTAAGAGCCACTGATTAAAACTGCTATATAAAAATACAGTATTAGTGTTGCATAAGATATATTTAAAGCTAAAAGTTAATTCTGCAATAAAATTCAATACCAAACTTATTTACGAATTCAAGTTGAATTTGGCATAGTTTTGGATGACAAAGTGGAGGAAAAAGACAATGTGTAAAAGTCAAAACACTAACCTTTTTTTTTTTTAATTGAAAAATTTCAACTTTTTTATTTATCTTTTAAAAAATCCCTTCAATTTGGAATCAGTTGAAACATTCTGGATTGACATATGCCCCTGTTTTCCTTTTTTTTTTTTTTTTGGCTCAGCTTCTGAACTGGCAAATCCATTATTCAGGTCTTTCTAATTTATTTTTATTCTCCCTCAAAGTCCAAGTTTTATAAAATATGGTGTAATAACTTGATGATTATACTCAGAAACACTGATATAAATAATTACAAGAAAACTGCAGTTGTCAAAATACATGAAAAACATTTTTTCTTTTTTATTTTTTTATGCGTGTAACAAGCTTTGCAAGCTTTTTCAATCAGTTCTCAATTCTCTGTACTGTCATCTGCAATGGTCTCCCAGTCTGTAATGCAAATTTTAGGCATTATTTTCTGTTTCAAGATATACACAATTCTTATTTTGGGCTGAGGCGTGCTAGTGAAAATCAACCACATATGCAAAAAAAAAAAAAGATTGTAGTGTTGTTTATCTCAGCTTTAGAAGACAGTTAGTACATCTGCATCCCTGCTTTCACAACTTGTCACAAAGTCACTCTCTTAAAACATACTTATTTTGTCAGTATTTAAAATTTAATTGTGGAAAATATTGTATCATTTTAGTGTTGTGGATGTTTTATAATTCCATGCAGTACTTTTAAAATATTTATCTCATATTAAAATACATGCCAATACATTCATATACATTTGTTCAGTTCATTTTGAGAATGATTTCCTGTAGTATTACAAACATTTTTCACAATTTTTTTTCATAGTTTTACAGCTTCCATATTGTTGGCACCAGATTTGGACCCAGCCTCTATACCTTTGTTATGGGAGAGCACAACCCTCAGACTGACCATAACACCTGCCAGTTGATAATAGGTTAATTTATTGATACAGAGTGATAACAAAAAAGCAACAATACCAACAATCAAACAATACTGTATCTACCAATCCTAGGGCTGTCATCAGAGTAAAAGTCCATCTGGTCAGGATGGAGGTTCCACTCTGAGGCTCTTTCTCTTACGTGTCAGCAGACTGGAGGTGGGATGCCGAGGCCCACAGCCCCTCTCCAGCGGGGTGCATAAGACGGGCTGCTGGTGTGTTCCCTCTGTCCATGGCAGTCTTGGGAACCCATGTGAAGGAAGAGGAGGAGGGACAGGGAGGGACAAGAAAGGACAGGGAGGGATTGTTTGTTAATCTGAAGTCTCTGCTTTTGTATTCTCCTTCCCCCTTGATGAGTCCTGATGATGCTTCATCCGTGCCTATTTCTGGTTGGTTGTCTCTCTGTGGTCACGTGTCCACGTAGCCTTCCGGGCCTTCTCCTAATTTGGCCTCTTCCACCAAAACTGGGACTCAGGCCCCTTTCTGCTCTGAGGCATTGTAGCTGGTGTCACTTACCTTGTGTTATGGGATATACTTCCTCAGTTCCCAGGCTGCGTCCCTTTTGTGTTAAACAACCTATCTGCCTTGAAGGTTGTGATCTTGTGTAATTGGCATGCCCCCCTCAATTCTCAGGCTGTGTCCATCTGTTGGCCTTGTTGTGCAAGACAGCCCATCTGCTTCCAGGGCTATCTGGAACTCTATGTGTGAAACCCAAATTTGGACAAATGATATAGTCCAGAAATTGTTTAGTATTAGCTCTTCAGTAATGAATTAGGTTTACTCTCAGACCTCATTGAAGTCCTACATTTGTTAGTCAGGCAGCATGCCTGATCTAACTCTCATCAGAATACTCCTAAGTACAGAATCCTATTCTTGTTTCTTCTATTGACTAGTATTATTTTCACAGCCCTCATTGTGTAGACCATCATTAATATCCTCACTAATTATTTTTACAGATGATTTTACAGAGAGGGTTTCACAAGGTCTCAGTAAGGCAAACTAAAGTCTTGCCTACAAAGAGAATGTATATGTTTCACTGAAAGGGGAAGCCAAACAAGGGTGCATTACTCCATCTTTAATGTAAACTTTGCTGAAAAAGAACAAGGAAGAAACCTCTGCCCCAGCATACAACCTCTGCCCCTTTCTGTAGTGGATGGCCCAAAACTGGACACAGTACTCTAGATATGGCCTCACCAGTGCTAAATAGAAGGGAATAATCACTTCCCTCAGTCTGTTGGCAACGCTCCTACTACTCCTATGACTAACAGCATACTGTTAGTCTTCCTGGCAGCAAGGGCACACTGATGGCTCATATTCAGCTTCTTGTCCAGTGCCCACCCCCCCCCCCCAGGTCCTTTTCTGCAGAGCTTCTGCTTAGCCAGCCAGCTCCCAGCTTATACTGCTGCATGTTCCATCCTAAGTGCAGGGTTTTGCACTTGTCCTTATTGAACCTCAAGAGATTTATTTTGACCTAGTCTAACTTGTCAAGGTCTCTCTGAATCGAAGCCCTACCCTCCTGCATATCCACTACTCCCTTGGGCTTGGTGTCATCTGCAAATTTGCTTAGGGTGTACTCTATGCCATCTTCCAGATCATTGATGGAGATACTAAACAAAACAAGCCACTTGAGACTGGCTGCCAACTAGGCATTGAGCAATTGACTGCTACCTTCTGAGACTGATGATCTAGCCAGTTTTCTATCCACCCTACAGACCATTCATCCAACCCATACTTCCTTAGCTTGCTTGTAAGAATGTTGTGGGCAACCATATCAAAAGTCTTGCTAAAGTCAAGGTATATCATATCCACTGCTCTTTCTGCATTCACAGAGCCAGTCATCTGATTCTAGAAGGCAATCAGGTTGGTCAGACATGACTTGCCCTTGGTTAATCCATGCTGACTGTTCCTAATTGCCTTCTCCACCAAGTGCATAGAAATGCTTTCCTTGAGAACCTATTCTGTGATATTTCCAGGGACTGAGGTGAGGTTGACCAGCCTATAGTTCCCTGGATCCTTCTTCTTCCCTTTCGTAAAAAATGGGAAGCCCTAGATTCATGCCCTCTACTCAACAGCACCCAGCAGAAATACCCGCCCCTCATGGAAACACAGAGCAGGTGAGCAGGGACACCCTTATGTGAAGCCTGGGATCTCCTGCTCCTGGCACTTCCCCACAAAAGTGCAGCACTGAGATACCCTGTGCATCTACAAAAATAGTCTCCCAAGCAGCAGCAAGCAGGAGGAGAAATCCCCAACCCCTGCCCCAACTTGCTACTGTTTGTGAGAGCTGGGCTGCACTCCAGCCAGGCATGGCTATCCCTGGCTCTGTCAGCTCCTGGGGGGAAATAGGATGGAGGGATTTCCCATTGTTGCAATGGAGACTCTGGCTGTGTTGCGGCAGGATGTCCCTGGCTCCCTGTGGAAAGGCGGGAGAGGGAGGTTTCCCATTCCCCCCACCCCCAACTTGCTACTGTCTGGGAGACCCAGGTTGCTGCTATGGCTGTGTACGGTGACCTCGGCTCTGTGTGCATGGGAGAAAGTGGGGGGGGCGCGATCCCCTCCTATAGCCTGCCACTGCCCAAGAGACCTAGGCTGCACTTTGGCCAGGAAGGGTGTGCTTTTGAGGGAAAGGGATTTCCTGCCACAGCCCCTATGCTTGCTGCTACCCAGGAGACCCCAGGCTCTTCTCCAGCTGGAGAGGGTGCCCCTAGCTCCATGCACATGTGGGGGGAAAGGGAATGGGGGGAAGGATTTCCCCTCCCCACCCCCTTACTTCTTTGGTACCCAGGTGACCCTGAGCTCTGCTCCAGCTGCACAGGATGTCCCCTTCCCCCCCAGCTTGACCCCCTCCCCCCAGGGTTTTCAGGGATGTCTCTACTAAGAAGTCATCTAATTCTTTGAGTGGTACTGCTGACTACTGAGAGCTCCCCCAGCTGATCAGCAGTAGAAGTACAAGGTGTTACTTCCTTTTGCCTCCTCCTGACAGCCTGTCATATGCGTGTATAGTCATGCACATGGTGCAATGTCATTGTTGTGCAAGAAACGCTATGCAGCGATAGATCTTCCCTGAGTGATACAGGAGTGTGTGATAAATCTGACTGTTGTGCAGGACTTTAGTTGAAAAGGGGTGTGCAGGGGTGTGTAGTGAGCATGGGATCTACTGGATAGTCTTTTGGTGGTTAATGCATTAGATTAGGATTGAATCTGAGCTCTGGTTCATAGATTTCTGTAAAAATGAGTCATGTTTATTTTTTTATGAGTCATGGATAGAATTTGCAGACCCGCTAATTGTATGTTCTTCCATAGGTGCCTAACATGTGTTTTGTAGGTGCCTAACATAAGATAGATAAGCCCTGATGTTTGAAATACTCTAAACTCTAATTAGAGTCAGTGTAGATTTCAGGCTCACAACATCTTGGAATAATTAACCCCTAGGGGTCTCAGGTTGGTCACCCTCAATTTTTGGATGGTTTTTCCAATTTAATCCTAAATACAGCTGTGGCTGTATTTTCTGTCTCTGAAATGAGGATGATGCTATCCACGTACCTCACAGAGTTCTTATGAGGATGGATTGATTAATGTCTGACATACTCTCATGGTATGATGATGAGTACAATTGCCACTGAAAAGTCCAATAGGAAATGGAACCTGAATACAGTGCCGTGTTTGGTAAAATAAAGGCATATGTTGAATGAGGAGTTAAAAACGTAATTCATCATTTGTTGAGAACTATCCAGTCTATGCAGTGGCTAAGACTGGGTACAGCGGATGGAGTGGGAAGGGAGAGGCAGGCAGCATGTGATGATGTGGTTTAGGGCATGGGAGAGTCCAGAATGGAGGCAAGGGTGATCTGGTCACATATCCCCTTTGACAGTGTGGCACACACACAGCTCTGAGCTTGCTGGCATGTTAGCACAGCTCCTACTGAAGCTGTGCCTCTGGACTGAGCTTTCTGAGCTCACCAGCTGACTGATGCAAGCTCTGGCTAAAGCCCCTGCTTTCACATGCCCAGGGGGGTCAGCATCTCCCTATTATCCACCACCTTCCTTAACACCTTTGCCCCATGCTGAATTTAGTGGCAGAAGAAAAGAAGTAGCAAGTATTGAATGGAAAAGTTTAGAAAGATTCTAAGAAGGATTTTATTAATAATTGCACGTACTTTTTGCCAAAAAAAAAACCAAAAAAACTGCTTTGCCTTTATTTCAGGCACTTCATTTATTACTGCGCATGGTATAGGTTCGTTCGTACATTACTTCTGTTGAAAGTTTGATAAAGCAGTTAAACAGAAGAGTGGATAAAACTGCACAAATTAATTGAATGGGTATACTTGGGTCTAGTGCTTCTTAGTTGTCAGTTGCTTATTTTGTTCTGCTTAATTTAGCTGCTCTTCAGCTTGTAAACTTCAAAGTCAACCCAAAGTCAAGCTCAGGGAAAGTTCATGTGATACAAATAGGTCTGACCAGACCAAGCAAAGTGATTAAATCTCACTTCTATGCAATATGGATAGACTGCTACTACTGCTGCTATGGAATGCTGACTCCCTTTTATCATCCTGAACCTGGGATAAATGAATATTATGAGAGTACACTGTAGTGCAAAATTGAAGAGGAGGTTGTTAAGCTTGGATTTATAATTTGATTAGATATTTATGAGATTGAGTAGGGAGGGTGCTTTAATGAGAGGGGGAAGCAATTTACAGCATCTTATGATTTACAGAGGTAGTACTCAGCACACCAGTAATTGCCAAAAAAAGTGTGTTTTTTGTTTTCTTGTTGAGTTTGTGTGTTAAATAGTTTTTCTCTGACTGAGTTTTAGGAGAAGGATTTCTTATCTGAAAAACAGTACTAATATGCTTGATGTACTTCATGAAATACGTTGTTGAAGACATGATGCTGAGGGTTTGCTGTCTATTCATGGCTGAAATGGCCTTGAAGGAGAAATAGTGCATCCAGTACTGTTATTCAGATAGTACAGCCATCACAGACCCACGTGATCTACTCTTGGGGCATTTCATGGTATAATAAAGGAAAGTGTGTGTCAGGGGAGGAAGGGGGTTGTAATGCAGAAGTAGCTATCAGAATCATTTTGGTATCAAGCAGAGAGAACCTAAAAAAAGATGGAAATAAGCTTCACGTAAGTCAGTAATCCTTGTCTACCTGCCCTATTCAGTTTCTGGGCACTATTCTGTTGTTCATGATACAATGGACAGCTTTCTTAAATGTATCTTTAAAGGGGAAAAATAAGTTTTAAAGTGTTCAGTATTTCTCAAATGGTTTAAAACTGTGATTGAATGAATGAATGAATGAATGAATAAATAAATTTTGATAATCTTGGCTATAGATATAAATGTATGTTTAAGTAATAAGAGTTGACGGATAATCATATTAGTTCTCTGAGGCAATTCTTAAATGTGCATTTTAATTGAGCAGGACATCAACTAACTATACTTTGAATAAAGAGATGAGAATGAGCAGTGAAGTTTTTCAGAAGTTTTCCACTTATGATTATTCCTTTTCCTCATTCTGTCTTATTTCACCTTGTCTGTTCAGTAGCTAACTAGCATGGTGTTATGAGGAAGGGTGTACTATTCTGTGTCATAGCTTAACAAAGTGCAGGCAGCTTTGTAAGATAGGTTTCCTGCTCTGAACATTAACTTTTAATTTGGTATAAGTGAGCCTATTGCTTGCTCTAACAATTAGGCAAAAGCATTAACAGGAAGGGATATCCTATGGTGTTGTAAGACTACACACATTTTTATTGGAGGGTTTCCTGGAATTATCCATGGTACCATGATATATATTGCTGAATCCCAAACAAATTATTATTGTTTGCTTAGTGATTTATTCCCCCCAAAAGAAGAACTATTAAGGACTGTTTCAGGTTAATCTCAAGATGCCAAAGAAGAATGGAAGAGGAGATGTACATGTAGTTATACTTTCACAAAGCCATAGAATAGTAAAGTTGGAAGGAACCTCAGGAGGTCATCTTGCCCCCTAACCCAGACAGGATCATCCCTGACTAAAACATCACAATAAAGTATCTGTCTAACATGCTTTTAAACTCTTCCAAGGCTGGTGATTCCATAACCTCTTTGGGCAGCCTATTCCAGTGCTTTAGTGAGAAAGGTTAGCTGCGGATGACAGAACAAGGAGCAGTGGTCTTAAATTGCAGCAAAGGAAATTTAGGCTGGGTACGAGGAAAATCTATCTCCAACCTTTTTGTAACAAGCCTTCAGGTACTTGAAGACTGTTATCAATTCCTCCTTCATCCATCTCCTCTTGCAGCTAAATAATCCCAATTCCTTCAGCCTTTCCCTGCAAAGCATGTTTCCCAAACTTCTAATAATTTTTGTTGTTCCTTTCTTTTTGGCATTCTGGGAGACCCAGCTTACCATCTGCTTCCTTGGTTTGTGAAACATTTTACTGGGTACTTGGGCAAGAAGTCGGTTTGTTTTACTGTAGGTTTGTTGTAGAGTAAGCAGTTGCAAAATCTTAAGGAGCTATGCTTGTTTTTGTGGGGGCAGGGTTGGTTGATTGTTAATTGATGTAGGTGAGAATGATTCTCTCTGAAGGAAGGAGAGATTAGAAAATTACTGACCAGAAAAAAGAGGAATTTGAAAAGGTTTTTCAGGGAGAAGACTAAGGTGAGGTGCACCAAGAACAGCAAAGCAGCAGAGGGAAAAAAATGGATATGCTTTTGTTGTAGAGGTATGGTTAGTTCAAACAAAGGACGTGAATTTAAGGGGACCTATACACATGCCTGCTCCCATGCATTCTAATTAGAGCAGACTCAATTCATTACAAGACACCAGCAGCCTCAGCATCATGTATTCAGCATCCTCAGATTTCAAAATGCTTTTATTAAATAGGGTTACCATATGTCTGGGTTTTCACGGACATGTCCTCTTTTTTGGACCCCTGTGCTAC
This sequence comes from Alligator mississippiensis, assembly GCF_030867095.1. NCBI lineage: Eukaryota > Metazoa > Chordata > Crocodylia > Alligatoridae > Alligator > Alligator mississippiensis. The sequence goes on along the minus strand of NC_081824.1, from coordinate 270,699,276 downwards.
ATCTGGGCAGGTTTTTAAAAGGAGAGCAAATGTCTGGGTTTTCCGCTCTCCTGGGCTGGCTGCCTGGGGCTGGGAGCAGTGGGCAATGTGATTGGCTGTTGGGGGTCATATGCTCCCTGTGTGGGCTCTGGAAAGCTTCCAGGTCAGAGACAGAGACAGTCTGGAGTGAGGGGCACCAGCAGGGCTGACCAGGGGGCAGAGGGCTGTAGATCAGGGAGTGAGGGGCATGGGGGACAGGATGGGTGTCTGTGGGTTGGGCGTGCAGTGCATTGGCAGCACCAGGAGGCTGCGGGTCAGGAGTGAGGGAAATTAGCAGGGAGTTGGGGGTAGGCTACTGCTGTTTGGGAATGGGGGGCACTGGCAGGGCTGGAGTCAGTGGGTCCAGAGTGAGGGGCAGCAGCAGGGCTGTTGTGGGGGGGGAGGCAGGGCTTGTCAGTGAGGGGCAACAGAATGGGTAGAGACAGGGCACTGACATGTTATTGCCCCCCCATCGTATTCCTCCTACCCCCCACGCTCCCTTGCCCATGACAGGTGTCCTCATCTTGGACCTGGAAATACGGTAACCCTAAATTAAAGCTGTTACGGTAACCCTAAGTTAAAGTGTCCCCACTGCCATTTTGAACTGTGGAACATTGAATAAATGAGACACTGTGGGCATTGTAATTAGAGTGGCCCCGAGAGATGCTCTTATTAAAATATCATCCCTGCCATCCCACCCTAGAGCACATGTAAAGATGACCACAGTTGTTGTGAGGTCTGCCCCCGCCCTGCCCCACAACCGATCTGCAATCTCTGATACTTCCTGTTGCTAAAGTAACTATGTGTTTAGAACCTCTGTGCCAAGCCTACTGGTATTTCAATGTCTGTGTCCTCTTACCTACCATGTGGACTTCTGAGGAATTAAATCATAAACCTAACCAAAATCCCTTTGTGATTCTGGAAAAGGATATGGCCAAGATATGGGGAGGAACTGAGAAGTGGGTATAGGCAAAATTACCTATTATACATAAACCATATGAAGGGCACTTAATATGAGTACATGCACATTAAAGCTTGATAACTTGAGTTAAGTGTCCTCTGAGTGTCTTAGAATGGTACTACTTCAGGCAAGGGTTAACCCTGGGATGTGTTACCTAGCTCCTATTAAGATAGCTTCAGTCTACTCCACTGAAATATAATGAGCAATTTCCAGTCCCATAGCTTCCCAGGATACACCACTCCCAGCCTCTGCCCTTCTCCAGGGCAGGAATAAAACCCAGGTGTCTTGCCTTCTAGCCATGCCCCTCCTCACCATCCCTTTGGATGGAGCTGTGTAGGCAAGAAACAGTATTAACCCTTAACATATGACTGCTTGCAACACGTTCTAAACTAAACACTTTAACATCCCACAGATTTAGTATGATCTAAAGGTAATGTATAACTTTAACCTAGTGGAGTGGGTGATGAAAAAAAGGCATTTGTAGCCCTCCTGCGAGTTTAAACCACAGTCTACCTGCCAAGACAATGGTTATACCTAGATTCTGTTTAGACTCAGGAGGTTTAAGGCACTTGGACTCTGAGTAGATTTCCTAAATGGCCAAGAAAGAGTGAAGGTGTAAAAGAGTGTTAAGCCAGATCCTATCATAGGGTATGAAAGATCTTGCATCAAAACTGTGTTCGAACTGTTGCAGAACTATGGCATCTCTTATTGCTCATGGTATCTTATATAATATTTAGACTCCAGCACAGATTGCCTCCTTGGACCACTAATATTATTCTTAATGTAAATACATCCTAGCTTATCTTTCTTATTATGTTATACAGGCCACTGTAAAAAGACGCATGGGATACTAGCTGAGTATCTGACCTTTCCTTTATGCCCAGAGCAGTTTTCTGTGTTAAGGCACAACTTGTTCCAATAATCTACATATTCAAAAGAATATAGGACTTTGCTGTTAAAAAGAAAACTGGAATACATTGGTGTGGTTCTTAAAGCAATTTTATTTGATGTAGTTTATGATAATAAGAGAAAAGCTTTTTTTCTAAACATTTGATTTATGCCTTACATGAACACCACTTTGTGCTAGTATCCATTCAGACAGCTTTTGAGTTTTCATCTGCACTCAGGAACAAAATATCATAGAAGTGTCTTTGGGGCTAGCTCCAGAGTTTGTAAGTGGGAAAGGAGGTACAGCAGGGCTAAATTATGTTCACAATATAGCTATTTAGAAACCGATGAGAAGAGGAAGGAGAATAAAAGGAAGTCTGTGCTGAGTCTTCACTTGATGAACAATGCTGTTTGTGAATATGTATAAAAGTCCTCCAGTAAAACTGATTAATGCACAAATACACAAATTCAAACTTGCATTCTTATTATTCAAGAGATAAGCACTGAACACAAACTCCAGCACAAACAAGCACATAGAAAGATAGTCCTTTGTTCTTGTTCCAGCTTAGCTTTCAAGTTTGCAGAAATCCAAAAATATTATTTGCAATTCCTTTAGTTAAGATTCTTTAAAAGTGGACAGAAAATGGTGTCTTGATACCAATCTTGAATAAGCATCTTAAAAGTATAAACTGACCTTCAGGAATATTTTATCCTCTGAATTTTTCCTGGTTTCTCTCTCTTTTTAATTCGGAATATATATAAATTCTAATGGAGGTTTTTAGGTATCTAACCCAATAATTTTTCTGTTTATTTTTTATAGGTAAGCAAATAACAGATTCTTCAGTATAATCAGACTTCATCAAGGTAAACCAATTTCAGATATAAAATTACCCTGATGCGATGTAACTATAAATGTATGTGTGAAGATTTGGTTTTTCATGTATGCAAATAATTTTTAATTTAGCAATAGTTCTTCAACAGAAAAAAGTAACCAAGGTTTGTCAAGCATTGTTAGATGCTATATTGTTCAGTGTTAGGCTGTAGTTGAGATTTTTTTAATGTTGCCATCTAGAACATTAATTTCTCTGTCACCTAATTATGGGTGAAGTATAATAAAGACAGCCATGTAGTCAAGTTGAAAAAATCGGATGTACATTTGGAAAATTATGAAATGTATACCTTAATGAACATTTATCTGGGATAGAGAGTTAAACAAATGGAATGGTATGAGAAATAAACAAAGTAGATTTTAAGGTATTAAATACCAGGGAAATTAGGTTTTTGGAAAGATAGCAGAGATGGAACACTTATGGTAGTTTGTAAACTGTGGACTTTGGCCAACACTTTTTGACAAACAAGCAATGTGGCATAGAATGTAATATATCAGTCTAAAAACCAATACCTCTGTAGTTAGTATTAATCAAAAAAGGCTTGCCTAAAAGAACCAAGTTCATTCTTTTTTTTTTCTGCCAGAAGACAAATTAGTCCTTCATTTAGTGCTGGGTCAGGAAAAAATTAGTTTCTGTTCCTCTTTAAAGATTAATTTCCTACCCTATGTATTTACCACTGATTACAGAGGATATGAACAGAAAATAGCCAAAGGCACTATTAATTCATTAACAGAAATGTAGCATGCATTACTTTAAAAAGCACAGCAATACTAGGCTTAGAAGAGAAGTTGGGGACACAGTTTTGTTATTAGCCAATGTAAACAATGCAGCTGACTCTTTTGCTTCCTGAAAAAAATATTCCCTATCTCTAATACAAATACTGTAGGGACTTTCCTGTACTGGGAGGAAAGTAATTTGTGAAGAGAGGCTGGAAAATAAGCAGTGTTGCATGAATTAATAACAAGACTCCTGCATGGACTCGTCCTTCCCTAGAGCAAACATGTCAATACAGGTCTTCATGGTAAACTTTTTTTAGATCCAGTGATAATTAAAGGTGTTAAATATTTCATTTTTACACTAAAATACATTCTTTTTAATTGCTTTTTATTATACATATCAGTACTGAGCATATATAGGAATTGCTTGGCATTTTAATAATTGCGGGGGGGTTCCCTGCTACTTTGCCTGACGTGAATCCAAATTTATATTTGAAATTAGAATACTAATTTAGAATGGACAGACATGAACTTCATTTATGAAGTTATTTAATAAAATACTGTGTTTAATCAATGGGTCACTTGTGAATAAATCAGCAATAGCTTTGGCTTAGACCAAATAATATGGAGGATGCATGTGTGAGTTCAAGTTTTGTAAGATCTGTCCCAAGGTAAAAATCAGTGTAAAGATTTTTTTTTTTAAACCATAGCAAAGGTTTGGAGGTATTGGCATTTTTCTCAACCGAAAGCAGCTTTGGGATTTCAGGATATTCAAAATCCTGCACATAAACTCCTTGAACAAGGGAAAATGCTATAATGAATCTAATGCCTTCTTTCCTGTTTGTTGTATTGAGTTTTCAGGGGATATTTGAAGATGTAGAGCTAAAGAAAAGGTGGTCCACAGTTCTTTCAATTTTTAGATTCACTCTGGTTTATATTTTCTAGTCCAGCTGCATTGTGAATGTTAATCCCTCCCCCCCATATCAATGATGTTAGTTCAGTGTAAGATTGATAGTTATTTGATTTAGAAACATCTGTTGTTACATGGTGTACTCTTAGCAGATGCTCTGTCTTTAGATGTAATATGCTATTTATTTTCATCTCAAAGCATGTAACCTGTGGTAGATGAATGTTAATACAGTTACAGTGCCCGGTTCTGAAACTATGGGTTTTGTGTGTGTGCCTGCAGTCAAATTAATGTTTGCAAATTGTGCAGAACATCATTAACTTTAATAAAGGTGGCAGTTGGAACACCCTTGGAATCACTCTACAAATTGATGCATACAATTCTTCCAGCTGTAAGGCATTCAGTAACGTTTTTTCCCCAATTAGCCTTTATTTTTGTTCCTTGTGGATTCAGGAAAACAACAATGTATAATATCAAAACCACAGTGCTGTTGCATAACTTTCTCATTGTATTTTACATGTCACAGTGTACAAAGGGTTGTAATAAGAAAAATGCCCAGATATGAAATCTATAACTTAACTAACTTTCCCTGCACATTTCAATCTGCTACCGAACAATCAAAATAAGTTTAATTGTCAGAAAATCCTAGTGTTTTATACTTTATCTTGATGTTTGAGAGCATTTGAAATAAATATAAGAATAATATCAAGAATATCTGAGGTCTACAAGAACCTCTCCTTTTGGATAAAAAACATTCAATTTACCAACAAAAAAAAAAATCACAAAGTAATACTACTTGTTTGCATCTTAAGTATGTCTATAATGTTTTCTGCATTGTGTTCTCCATTTTGATTATGATAGTAAGGCAACATTGCTAAAGATGAATACATGAATTATTTTTATGGTTGTTTTTTCATTTGTTTTGTTTTGTTTTAATCCACTTGTATCTTTTAAGTACATTTCCATATTATTACCCATCTTTTATCTAGATCATGGCTAATATTTAAAACCCAACATAACCATTACAACCTCATTTAATAGAATGTTTCTATTAAATGCTTTTAAAAATAAAATCTGAATACATAAAAAATGGCTAGGTGGATAGCTTCAAAGCAATTTTCAGTTAATTTCAAATTGTGTGCATGGTGTACTTGAATTTATTGTCAGTTTCACAAAGTCTTCATAGTCTTGGAGGTTCACCTCTTCTTCATATATAACCATATTGTGATAAGCAGCCTTTCTACACAGGTGGTAACACTATAGTAAATTGGGTTTTTTTCTCTATTCCTACGGTATATTCAGGAATGGTCTTTTATGATAAGAACATAATGTATTGCCCTCCTTCCACCACAGTCATCCTATTCTAGAAAGAAGTAACTGAACAGAAGACATAATAGTGCCCTTTCACAAAAATGACTTCAGTCTATGCATGTGCTCAGGAGTGAAATGAAGCACAGGACCATAAACTGAATGACAGGTTAAAATAGATATGTAAGAATAGCTGATTCACTCACTGTGCCCTGTCAAATGGCATCAATGAGAGAGATTCTACAGATTACCTTGTCAGAGTTCATGCTGTAGGCTGTTCTGATACTAAAATTCACAAGAAGGCAGGTACAACGTGGTACAGGCAACATTTGTGGGGGTACTCTATTTTTGTAGATATGCAGTTTTTTTCATTTATGTAAATGCAATATCTTTTTTATTGTGTACATTTTTTCTTTAATATTAATAATTTCAAGATTTTAAATAATGGGGAAAGGAAAAACAGAATCCAAAATTTTCTACATCAAAATGTACAATGAAGTAACTGTTAAATCCTAAAATGCCCTTCAAATGAATTTGAATTCCAGATTAATCAAAATATATCTGTCATATAATTTGCAACCCTAACCCCTGATGTGTGACTAAGCCCTATGACTAAGTTAAGAAAACTCAAATCCATGTTCATAGCGCCACTCCTGTTTCACATTTTATTACACTCCTGAGATATGCTTCTAGTTCATCAAAATCTAGTTCAGTTGAAACTTCACTTTTGAAATTGGCTTCAGTTCGTAACATACCACCAAATCCAAATTATTCTCTGGCTGGTACAGGCACATCCAGGGTTTATAGTGTGATCAGTACCTACTTTTTCTTTTTTTTTCTGATATGGTTATGAATGCATATCTTGAGCGCAAGCAGGGGAGTGGAAACAGTCTCTGCGGTCCTTTTACTTCTGCCCTTGTTCCATGGCACAGGTAGATTTGTAGGTTTAAAATGGGGTATGGAATGAGTAGAGCCAACTTGTGAGTTGGAGTGTATATGCAAGTAGCATATGCTGTGTTGGGGCACAGCACAAGTTATGCACTCCCTGGAGAACAGGGGAGTAAATGACAGTTGTTTCTATAGCACTACAAAGACCGTCACGCTATGTAATCCCTTACTTGGAGGAGATTGCTCTCTCATTATGTAAACCATTGTAATGGACTATTAACATCTTACTCTTCAGAACATTCAGTTTCTCCCCTCCTCCCCCGTTGAAAAAAACAAAAAAACAAACAAAAAAAAAAGAAGTGCTAAATTATAGCTGTTTTCTATAGTCATCAAATTATTCAGTAGAAAAGCCAACAAAATTAGGCCCCTACTGATATGATAATAATTAAAAAAAAAGTATTGCTTCGCAAATTGTATGATATAAGTGAAAAAGATAAGTAGAAAGCTAAATCAAAACTGTTTTTATATCAATCAAATACCAATTCAATTAAACCAGATTATTCAACAAGAAATCTTACAAAATTAAACTGCTATTGATGCATTGGTAAGTAAATGCAAATATGTTTCTTTCCAGATCACAGAGCTGCAAGCCCCCCCAAAAAAAACAAAAAACCCCCCACAAATTCTGGTGAATATAATAAATAAATAAAAAACTGTTCCTCATCTGAGTCATTCAGCTATTTCATTAGCAGTCATTTTTCCCCTTGATTTGTCTATTCAGATATTTCATTGCTTCTTCCTAGTCACAAAAAAAGATACTTTTCTAGCATTATTGGTAAGAAAAAGTTTAACAGGGAAAAGAAAATGATAGCAAGTCCCTAGGCTTAAACAGCCAAATGCTGATGTGATTTTAGTGTAGATTGGCATATGCACACTAGGTATCATCTAGCAAGCACAGGAAATGGTGCTTTTAACAAGCACCGAAAACAGGGAATCTCTGGTAGCATGCACCTCAAAGTGGGGTTGTTGTTTATTTCTTTTCTTTTTTTTTTTTCACTTGGGTTGCCAGTTCATTTCAAAGTTTATGCCACCATGTCTCAATTGCTGTTCTCACTGTTGCTAGCCAGATTTAAACTGGTGTGAATATACCTTTTCATTCAAAAAATGAAATTTTTCTTTAGCTGTATAAACTTACCCTTAATATTGGGCTAATTCTCTTCTCATGGCAGGCAAGAGTCGAACTTTCTGTCTTTTACCTGTGGTATTTCTACTACACCCATAATAATGGTACCTGAATGGTTGACTACCTCATACTTAGTAAAGAGGAGTTATCTGTGTCATTCAGTTGGGATGCTCTATTTCCTTTAGGTCATGGAGAGAGAACTCCAGAATCGGATTTTGCATTTATACTTTATACTAAACTTTGTTGTTCTCCTGAACTGTCACAATATACATATGGCAAAGGTTTAAAACAAGATAGAAATAAATGCTAGAACTTCCTTAGGATTTCAAAAATATTTTAAAGTATCTACTAGTAATCTAGTAGTCTAGATTTAGAGTTTAAGGTAGGAAGGGAATGTGTCTTCTACCTGACTTCGGAGAATGCTGTGACAGAGAAAATGAGTTTGCATTAAATTATCAAATGTTATCCTGTCTCCTGAAATACCTTTACCCATTTGCCCATTTATTTACCTAGGGTGTTGATTAGGAAATCATGTAGGCAAGAGCTGAATTTTAATTGTAGGCTTATGTTCTGTTATTGTGAATGAGACTTTAACTCATGCCTAAGGCTAAACACATGCATAAAATTTATTGTTCAAAGAACTTTCTTAAACTAGAGGACTATGTTTAATTTATATTCTGTAGATTGTAAACTTTTGGGGGCAAAATGTCATTGTATATTTGTTCACACAGTTCTTAATGCAGAGGGTCCATAATCTTTATTAAGGGTTTGTGGCTCAGTAGAAACAATAAGAATTCACTTGTGGCTTAAACTTGAGCATACCAGCATTGCTTCTTATATGCCTATAAATATTTCTATCCTTCCCTCTATTTTTAGAAATATCTCCTATAAATATTTCTAAAAACAGTGTGCAAGATTTCCTAATAGATCAATGAATTATCCATTTTAAAAGAAGCTACCAACAACTTTCTTCTTTTGTTGTTAAAACATTTCATGTAGAACACAGAGAACTATTTCTTTTTTTCTTTCTTCCTTGTTCTCTTTTAAAAAATAACAAAAAACCAGAGCCAGTATAAATTTAAATGAGCTGTCTTATCAAAATGTGTGTGTTGTTGCACATTTTCATATCTCCATGTTTTGTGCATAGGTATTCTTTACTAATTAGATATACTTTAATTATCTGTGCAAGCACTCCAGGAAGTATAAATGGAGAAGACAATTTTTGCAGGAAAATTCTGTATGGTGATAGGAGGCCATGTGTACCATTCAAGTTGACACTTGGCTTGATAGTAGAAAAGACTCAAATGCTAGACTTTTTGGCATTCACGTTGGTTCCTCAATCACACTGGTTTTGAATAAATGTCTTATCTTATTACTAGTAGTATCAAGTTAGTTTTCTCCTGCTGTGTTGAACCACGTCAAGACATTCTTCACTTGGGCTAAAGACAGAAATTGCACACAAACTGATATAAGTGATCACAAATTAGTTCAAATCAGTAACACAACAGAAGTACAGTGCACATAAACTGCTTTCAAAACGATGAGAACTGATTTAAGATAAACCTGGATGGATGTAATATTAGACTTAACTGTTTTAGGTTAAATTGGTATATTGAACTCCTGTTCCAGATCCTCTCCAGTTTGCTCCAGCAGAGCATGGAGGCATGCTCTAGTTCCTCCCAGCTTCTGTCTGTTTAACTGATTATTGAAAGATTTAATTGATTCAGTGTTGGGCATTGTGACTGTCTGTTCTTAGCCTTGAGGTGTAAGCAACTGCTGCCTTTCTCCAGGGAGGAAACCTTTTGTTCTAGGATCCAACAGATCTATCAATCCATTATCCCACTTCAAGTACCTGTGAAGTATGTGAGAAAAAGTGCCAATACTTTTTCTTCTGACAACCCTGTGTATGTCTGTAAACTAATAGTGGCTCATTCCATTTAATTGTCCATCATTCCAGGGGTAATCCGTTTGAGATGTGTTCACTCCTTGATCACTGACCGGTAAATGCAGGGTGGAAAGACTTTGTGTGTAAAGGGCCAGGGGCAAATTCATAGTGGGTGCAGTCGCATGACTGCACACCCATTTTTTATTGAACTGAACAACAGGAGCCTCCAGGGACTCTCTGAAGTCTCCTAAAGGAAGAAAATATCCTTTCTCCCTTCCCCTTAATGCTTAGAGGCATGGCCCTTACCTTCCCTTATCTCCCTCCCCTTCATCCTGCTGTTGCTTTCCCCACTGTCCCAGGCTAGGGGGAGCACCAAAGTCATTCCTGCCTGTCCCAGGTCAGTTACATGGGATCTGAGCTCAGATGGGGACAGTGTCAGTGGCAGCCAAGAGTGGGGGGAGATTCCCTTTCCTCATGCCTCTACCTAGAAGACTGAGCAGGGAGCAGGCAACTACTCTCCTGCCTGTTGTTACTGCTGTCCACGTCCCCAGCTACATCTTCTGGCTGTGGTACTTCCATGCCCTCAGAACAGTAGGGAAAGCAGTGGTGACAGGTGTCCAAGAAGAGGAAAGGAAGGAAAGCAGACAAACCTCTAAGCATGAAGGGGAACAAGGGTGATTTTTTTTTGCCTGCTTTAGAGATTGAACAAAGTTCCCTGAAACTTCTGTGGCTGGTCTGACTGCACTACTGTGGGTAGAGTAGGCTGGGAGCAGGGGGTACAGCTAACCCTGCAGTGCAGACTGTTGCACCCACACCTCCCCTTAAGAAATCTCAGGTCCACCCCTAAAAAGGGCGGTGCCACTCCTCTTTTGTCCAGAGTTTTAATTTTGATCAATCAGGGTTTCCCCAAATGAGATGTGTGTTTGCAGCCATAGGTTTCATTTTAGAAAACCACTGAAAAATAAGCTTTTGAATCCCCTTGAAATCTACAGGTTTGAAATGGGGACTGATCTAGTGGGACTGATTTGTGCTTAGTTTTTAAACAAATGCTTTTGAACTTTTCCATTATTAGGAATAAATTTACTTAAAAGCTTTCTTGAAAATGATCAGGTAAGGCTTAAATAATAAGGTATAGAGTCTATGTGTACTGGCTATTCCAAGTTTCAGTTCACTTCTAATTGTTATGACCAAGTTATACATTTCAAGTAATATTTATTGGCTAATATGTCATTCCATGCCAGTTAACATGAATTAGACTGACTCTGCAACCTCCATTTCTGTTTTCTGTTTTAGGGACACCCGATACACTCCTTTTTATTTCTACAACCCTCACTGTCCTTGCAAAGTTTTAGCAGCTGTCAGCTTATTACAGCTGTAGATCCATCTTTTGCTGTCATTTTAGTTCTGCTCTAATTCATGTTGTTAATAGCAGGCACGTAATTGTTTATAACCATTTTAAGTGCGTGTGTGTGTGCGTGTGTGTGTGTGTGTGTGTGCATATTTGCCCTCAGAATTGTGTGGGGAGTGGAGGGGGGGACAAAAAAATGATGGTGGGGGGGATGCAGGATGCATTCATAGAAACAAAATTGTACTTACTTTGCAAAATGTCAGGGATCTGAAACCTAATTAGAATAAAACATGGGGCAAGAAACAATTGCACATTCTTTCACACTTTCAAAAAATGGTGGTAGGGGCTGGTAACAGAGCTTCCTCTTAGTCCCTGTTACAAGGAAGTAAGGGAAAGAGGAAAAGGGGGCATTTTAACAGGATTCCACAGGCAGGCAAGGGGCCCCTGCCTTTACAATGATGTCAGGGAAAAGTTCTGGTAGTAGGGGAGGGCAGAGCTGCTTCAGAGAACTTTGGTCCCAGAAAGCAGGCCTGGGAATGGGTCAGACTGAGTAAGAACCAGACTTAGGCCAAACAGGCTGAAGGAAAGTCCAGTCTAGTAAAATGTTATTAGGAGTACCATGAAGGGGGGCTAAGGAAAGACTGGTGCTAGGAGGGGCCAAACAGAGACTGGGTATGAGGAATGGGCAGTAATGAGCCATTAGAGTACTGATAGCAAATCTGAGAGACATTAGAGGTAGGTTAAATGTTAAGAAGCCATAGAAGTCTATATGCAAAGGGACCCTGAGAAGATACAGTCATGAAAGCCCTGTGAGCAAAGGTTGCTCCGGTGATCTGCTCATGGAAATAACAGAAAAGGGTGGCAGGTGGGTCCGGCAAAGAGTTAAGACAGACAGAGAGACCTGGTTTGTACAGAGACCATAAAGCTACCATACCCAAAAATGGGGTGCATCAGTGAGTGGTACCAGGACCAAATATAAAAACATAAATTCTGTTGTCAGAAAGTCCTTACCTCTACTTCTGAATAGTTTGAGAAGGTTTGTATAGTAACTGAAAATACTAATCAAGCAAATTTCAGATGCAGCTTAACTAACCTCGATTGAAACTGAAACTAGTCACAATGTATATAACAAAACATAGCAATATAAAACTCATTTGTGAAAATGTATTTCATGGATTACTATTACTAGGACCTGGCTTAAATTACAGGCCCTGCTTGCAGCATGCCGACTCCTTTAATCTTGGAGTTCCCCCTGTGCACCTCCCCATCACCAATTGGTGGAGGGACTCTACCGCTTGTTCCTGATGGTTGGGAAGTAAAACCTGCAGTTTTAAATATGCTGTGGTTTTTGCTTCCCATCCAGTCATCAGCAAGTGGTGGGGCTACCAGGGTCCCTCTGACAATCAGCAGTGGGAGGCAAAAACCATGGTATATCTAACTGTGGGATTTGCCTCCTAGCCATCAGGAGCAAGTGGTGAGCGGCCAGGCTGATGGGGCTCCTCCACCAATCAGTGGCAGTGTTAGCACCACTGTCTGCTAAATGGCACTAAGGGTTCATTAAAACACAATTAACTCTTAAAATAAATGTAAAATATGAAAAACACATATCAGTTCAACTAACATCTGACTTGATTGATATAACAGCTGTTATTTTAGCAGTTTCTATATACACAGAGAGAAAAACATTTAGTACAATGATTTCACCCAATCTCAGATGTTATTCTGCTTAACAGAAGAGGTGGCCAATCAGTTCCTGAAAGCAGAGGGTGTGTCGGTGACTGGCACTACCCAGACAAATGTTGTTTTCTGGATTTCTGATGACACGCACTTAAATTTCTTGCTGCCCCCTTTTATGCTTTTCTTCAACTTCACACCTGTGATGACTCTTTGCTTCTGGGTACCATTGATTGGTTTCCCTGCAGTCAGCATACTGTTCATATTTCATCCTGTCAGGGTATTCCTTTGTTCAACAGACCCATCACAAGCACACCTCTTAATTTAGTATTTTTTCACTGTCTTAATATGGGCATTGTCATTGGTCTACTCTTATCACCTTTCATTAACATATCTAATCCTTTCATCCCTCTGATTCACTTAGTTAGTGCCAAGTTCAGTTAAATTGAGCTGGTAACAAGGTTATTACTATGTTATGTTAGAAAAAGTCTTATAGTGATAAAAAAGGAAAGAAACAATATTACCAGCAAGCTCAAGGCTATAAGCTGCCTACGAGCTGGCTCAAGGCCAGCTGATAGAAAAAAAGTTTAAATAATAATGAGGCTACACAAAAACTGAGGCAATGGTAAAATAAGGCTGAATATAAAAGAAAAGTTCAACAATACTGTAATTCACCACTCAAGCAGGTGCAACTTAAAAATAAATGTGACAAGCTACCCTAACAGCAGGGGAATATGTATGTGTATGTTGTGGGGGCGGGCTCCAAGATTAAAGAACCCACCACGGCGTAAGCTGGGCCTGTGATTTAAACCAGGCCCTAATTATTACTTTCCATTTTATAGCTGGAGAAACTGCAGTTCCAGGAAGCAAAGTGATAGGTACAAGTTTCTTCAGGAAGTCAGTGTGAGAAAGAGGATTTCTACTCAGAGTCCCTGACTTACTGTTCTTCATGTCATCAACTAAATGTATAAAGCTACTTATCTCTGTGCCCCAAGTCTCTCTCCAGTGGCAAATCACTTATCTTGTACTGCCACCTCCTTATATATAGACCAATAGAGAAATTAGAGATATTATAAAAAATCTTTTTCAAAAAGTATTTGAAAGGTTTTTAACCAATATATTGGCATTTTTTTGATAACTTCTGAATATTTGAACTCATGGTATAAACATACAACCAGGTCCTCACCAGATTGTTAAGTTAGATGGAGGAAACATATTAGTGTTGCTTTAAAAATATATATTCTAGATACCCCAAGAAACCAATAAATGGCATAAACATACATAATGCACATACATAATGAAATAAACATTCTATTGATTCTCATTTGGCCTCACCTCCACATTGTTTAGTCACTTCTGAGTAATGTTGTAATCCCATACTTATCTCTGTGTATTTTCTCCTCTCCTGTCTTCTTGTGTGGTTTTGGGTATGCACACAATGACCCAGTATATGACATTTTTACCACTATAACTGATCACAAACTAGTCTATACCCATAACAGAGCAGAAGTTCTGTGCACAAACTGGTCTAAAAATAATGGAACCTGGTCTAAGATTTGCCCCTTCCCCCGCAAGGGTGAATGTATGTTCTGATCACTACTAATCTAAACTATACTGCTTACAGAAAATTGTATAACTTTGATTCTACCTTGGGCTTTTTAAATGTCTGTACCTAGCCAAAGAATACAAGTAATGACAATTGACCGGTGTAGGGAAAATACACAAAAATACTGCTGTTTCTCTGTTTAGATGAAACATGAATCTAAATTCATTTAGGTACACTAGGCATTTTGGCAAGGTGCCCTGACTTTTATATTTAACTAGTGGAAGAATATGCAATGAAATTCACTGAGGTCAAAGAAGGCAATGGATTGTCTTTTCATGCACAGTGAATTTGGAAGGAGATTGCCATGTGAACTACGAACACAGTTCACTGATTAAAAATGCAAAATGCTGCAAAAACAGAACATGCAACTTATTAACAATTAATATTAATTTTCTCAGTCATACACACTTAAACCTGTCAGCATGACTGTTGTCCCAGAGGGACTGCATGAAACATTAATAATCTTTTTTTCACTTAAAGGCTTTTTGCAAGAGATTTTTAGTTAATTAGTACTTTTAATTAAAGGACAGTGCTACCTTTACAAGACTGCTTAATTAATTTTTTAAAATACAAAACATATTTATTGTCTAATTTATATACCTGCATAGTCTCACAAAAATTTCTACTAAGATGTTGTATAGGATAGTTCCTTGCTAAAATCCCCGTGTTTGTGTGTGTGTGTGTGTGTGTGTGTGTGTGTGTGTGCTTATGTAATCTTCATTGATGCCTGATATTATCAATGGAGTTATCCAGCTGAGGATCTGCTCTGTCACTTCACCATTATATATAAAATTCCCACCTGTCTATATATGAAGTGACTTATAGTAGCTGAGGATCTGACTTGAGAGCTCTTATATCATAATTTAATTCAGAGATCCCTCCTTACTGTCAGAATTGGACACACAGAACATGCATTGTGTGTTTCAATACATCCAGGAATTAAAGTGTGTGCACTTTAAAGTTGTGTTGGATACAATAAACTTAAGATCATTATGTCAGTACAGAAATTAAAGCTCCTTCCCTTTCTACCCATGAAAATAAAGCCTGAACAGGTTTCCTCTGATGCTTCTTGCGTTGTATTGTAATTTGAATAATTTATTACCTAAATTTGCGTGATTCAGTTAGGGAAGCTAAGATCATATCATTTAAATATCATTATAGCTACATGCACTTATGTGCAATTGTCATGCTTTCTCTTGTCAGGCAAATTGCAGATGCAGCTTAGGTAACCTTGATTTGAAACTGCAATTGCAGTGCGTAATTTATTAAAATAAGGGAAAGCTGCAAGATAAGATACAGTTAAAGAAAAAAATCACCGTAACAGCCTATCAAGTTGTATACTGGTGAGAACTTCATTTCATTTGTATGAACCCAAAATAAATTTTTAATCTACATGTAGTAATATCTTTTGACAGAAAAACAAAGATAAAGCCATTAGGGAAAAAGACAACCATAAAAATATTGAAGTTCTTGATTTTTAAAAGTAAAATACCTTGCAGATTATATTTCTAGTTAAACTGAAATAATAGCATATCTTTGGGTGAAATCAAAAGAGGTTACATGCATCTTACTTTAAAGTAAATACCAGAATGTTGCTGCTGCTTGACTCTGTCAAAGCTCTCAGTGAAGAAATGTTTACCTTATTCAAAGGGAATTTTAACTCAGGATTCAGCCAATAATGTTCACTGAAGTGAATGACTTGGTCATGGCTTGAACACAGGTCAGCTGGCTGTCACTCCAGTTTTCTGACTTTGTTTGTGTTGCTGCTGCTTCTATTTTATATCTGTGATCTAAGAAACACATTTCCATTTCTGGCAGCACTGGAGAAATCAATTGCCCACAATTTTCTTGAAGTGTTCACTGCAGTGCATCTCCTAGATGAGGATGTGGAGGTGTTGCAATATGTTTTAAAATGATTTATCCTAAACTATTTAAATTTTCTGTTTCTTTCACCATATATACACCCTGTTTGGACAGGTCACATGTGCACACAAATGTTACTTCCTGTTTCCTCTGAGAACTGCACATATGATAGGTGCACTGAGTGCCCATTGAACTTTGCCAAAGGTAGACTTGACCTGAAGAAGAATGCTTTGCATTCAAATTTTGTATAACTTTATTCCAACTATAAAGTTTGTCAGTAAAAGAGATCACCGCCCCCCCCCCCAAAATATTAATGCATACCACAAATACTTTTTGATAACTTGAACTTATCTGATCCAGAAAACCATTAAAATCAATGAAAGGAGGATTTTGGTCAGATTTTATTTTCTTGCTCCTTCTAAAAAATAGTTCCCACAACATAAAGAAGTTGGGAAGTTTTATTAGGAGCTTCCAGAAATCTGCATAAAAATCAAGGAAGAACGACCCACTGGGACAACTGAAGACCTTGTCTTTTTAGAACTTCCAGAATCTGTCACTTATTTCAGGGTTAAACTGGTACTAAGTGCTTAGTTAAGATGCAAAGTAATGAGTCAACATAATTTAGCTAAGCATTTTAGTAAGTGTAGAAATAATATAGTTTCTGTATAGTAAAGTTTATCATGATTATCAAGAAAATTTATAATAGGGATTCCTAGAATTAGTTAATCCAGTAAATTAAATCCATGTTGTTAGAGTTTTGGGAGGAATTTGGGGTTGTAGGTGGTTTTCCATATGAAGTCCTACAGTAGTCCAGATCATTTAATGGTTTTAATAGTTCTACCGTAAGATTATATATGGGTTCATGTGTAGGCACACACACTGGGGATATTTATTTTAGTGAATGTGTTGGTTAATTGCCAGTGAGACTACTACTGGAAAAGTATTGGAGGCTGGACTGTTCAAGGATAAGCAGGGATAGTTACTTATCTTCTGGTTTTTTTTTTTTGCTGTTGTTTTTTTGAGGGAGATGCACTCCTCCTTATGATAGAAGATAGCTCTTGGGTGTTGTGAACAATAGAAAAGTTCATCTGGGTTGCTAGACTCTCAAAGACATGGTAGCTCCCCTGGGCCCTCTCATTTTCAGACTGAGGAGAGGCCGCTGCACACTCTTGCCACATGGCGAGTGTGTTTATATGTGCATATTAATAAAACATAATAAACTCTGGCACAGTTTGCACATGAGTTTATTGCTCTAGGTCACAGCATTTACATATGCACCTGGTACTGCAGGACACTGAGCCAGGGCTACACAGTCCCAGCTTGCAGAGGGCCCCCGAGTTAGCCTGGTAGCCTGGGGCTGCTGTGACCCAGCTTGGTGTGCTGTAGAGGGGCTGGCTAGGTCATGAGCATGCATCAGTGTGGAACTAGCCTGAAGGCAGCCCCTGCACTGATGCACCCTAATGCCCACGGCCAGCCCCATCAGTGTCCACATATGCGTTGCAGGGGAGTAAATAACTCCTCTGTAGGATTGTACTTGTATCTGGCAGTACTAACCTATGGCAAGGTTAATTAGTTTTCTATGGCCTAATAGCTCCACGTGTGCAAACTGGCAACACTTTACTATGGAGCTAATTTTGGCAACTCTGCAGTAAGCATCTTGTATAGATGCACCCAGGGGGCGCTAAAAGGCTGTTTCTGCTTCAGACAACAAAACAGAATTTCTGTTTCTTAAGTATCACACGCAGTGCCCTTAAATGATAAAACCCTGGTTTGTGCCAGCTGACTAATATCTCCACCCTGAGCAACATACTCTCAGATAGCACATGGCTGCAGACAGAACAGACTCTCATTTACATCTCTAGCAGTACTCTAGTACATCCTTGAAATGCCTTTATTTGAATGCTGTGGCTAAAATTTCAACCCTGTTGCTCAACTACTAACTAATCAGAAACATATTCTCTTCCCTATCCATCCCCACCTTCCTTTTAAAATGTTTCTGATAGGAAAATTCTCTGTTTCTATCAGCCCACATGCATGAAACATGCACCAAAGTTATATGCCAATGTCTGGAGCAAGGAGGAAGTTATGGATGTCATAGGCCTGAGAGAAAAAGGGTTCTTTGTAAGTTGAGCTATGTAGGAACTACTGGAACAGGGACATGTACAAGGAGATAATGTAGTGCATGTAGGCCCTGAGGAAGAGGAAGAGAAATGCTGAGTCAAGAATTTCTACTGACTCCTAGCCCGTGGAACAAAACATCCATTTTTCTGGGGATGCATCATCTATCCAAAGCACTCCTGAGTAGGCCCCAGCACTAGCACAGTCCTGACCATAGGCAATTGTAGGATGCCTCTTGGGGTCCTGAGATAAGAACCTCTAAACTTTGGAGAGAGAAGAGGAGGACATGGAGGAAGAAAATGTTAATGTTGATCGCTGACATCCAGCCCATTTTTGAAACATAGGACAGTCAACACTGGAGTCACTCAAAGTGATTCGAGAGTAACAAGGAAAGGGAATGCAATTGCTAAATGTTTCCTTCTACTCCTAGTGAATGGATGTCTCCTGTGGCATGTCTTCTCCAATCATATCATTTGAAATCAGTGCCTTTTCTATGCATATAGAAAAATAAGATGGCTGGGTTTCTAGTGTTGGTTAAGAATAAAGTTGAAGAGAGCCAAGCTCTTTTGCTACATGGTATGTAATCCTGCCACAGACAAAGGTGGAATTTTGTGTACCCCCACCATGGGAAATGCTGTTTGCTGAAATGTAGTTTGATCTGGCTTCCTATTCTTGATGCTTCATTCAAAGCTTGCTGTACCAGTGGTATATGAAGGAAGTCAGGTTTATGTCCAGAACTCAAGGGAGGCTGCTTACTCTGCTACCTTCCCATTCAGTGCATTCTTATTGCGTACCTTGTTCAGTGGCATAGCCGTGTTGCTTTCATTTTCTGGAATAACATCCTGAAATTGTTGTGGGAGAAATGCCAGTACCCTTTCCTTGAAATTTCTTGATATTTGTTTCCTATCACATGGTAGGATAACCTCCTACACCAAAGCCACCTCACTGCGCACTGTTGCTAATCAGATGACCAGAGTGAAGTAATCCAGGCATCCTGTGGCCACATGCAGTATTTGCTTGTTCTGTGCTTTGATAACTCTCTGCAAGGAGTATCAGCCACCACAACAACATATACGGCCGGGGTTTTTTAGAATGTTTACTTTGCTTGGCTTGATGCAGTCCCCTGGCATGCCCCTATCCCATTTTTGCCTCTCCCCTGCTTGGAGACATGGACGTTATTAACCAAGTAAACTCAGTATAACAGCAGTGGTGATGATTGCACATTTTTTAGGGAAAAAAATAGGAAAAGTATGACACTTTCAAAGTTATCTTTTCCCTTTGTGCTATTGCTGAAAATCCAGCTATCTACCTGTCTCTTTCTATCAGTATTCTCAACTGCAGTGGCCTTAAGCGCAGCTGTGGCAGCCAGATGCCAGTGAGAAAATGAAAGGAGTTATTCCAGAGAGGGATGTTCATGGAGTACTGAAATACCTGGATGCAGCTGTAAAGTTGTAGAAGAAGTGGGCACCCTAAGAGCAGGAGTGGAAATATCATACTCTGAAAGAACATAAGGGAAAAGAGGCAAAAGAGGAGGCTTACAGGGACATGATGCTTATACCTAGCCAACAGAAAGAAATGCTGCTAAAACCGACTGATTAACAGACCTGACTGGGTTTGCCCTCTGGAAAATACCCTTTCTAAGAAATCCTTTATCCTACTATACCATAAGTATAGACATTTTTACCATCTGCAGCATGGGCGACTGGTGCCTCCTGAGCCAGGGGGTCATGTAACCCCTCCCCAGGCCAATCAGTGACTGGGGGCAAATTGCGCTGATTGGGGGGGGCTCCCCTGTGACCAGTCTCGCTGACGGAGGAGGAACCTGGGACCAATTGTGCCAACTGGGAAGCGTGAGAGGGGCACCCAGAAGTGCCAGCAGTGCTTCGCCTGGTGCCCTCACTCCCTGGCCAGCACTTGCAGAGGGGGCACCGGTGCTCCCGCTTGCCCCCCCACACCCACTACCTAAGCAGGGATCAATGGATGTCAGGGGGTGCATCAGCACTCCCAGGGGGTGCATGTGCACCCCTGTACACCCCCTATACATCGCGACTGATCTGCAGGCATGCTACACACCACAAATGGAAGGGAAGAAAAGAGAAGAAAAAATTCATCTTAATGCATATTGACCTGTAAAAAATAATGTGCAAAGGAAGGAGCACTTTGCAACTTTTTCCTTTTTCCTTCTTCAGGACTTTGCATATCCTAAAGTTAGCAGTTTTATCAATTTTGGGGTTTGTTGGTTTTAACTTGTTTTGTCTGGCTGGTTTTGAGATTTGCTTCTTTGATCTGACTGTCTGTTCTTTGATTATAAGCACTGATGTAAACTGAAATAAAATCTTTATTACTGGATACTAAAATCCATTGTGAATTGCTAAGAAAAAAATTATGGCTACGTACATGCACAGAAATATATTACCCCTTACCTTCATCTGTGAGGGTCATATACCGTTAAGAGTTAGGCTGTCATTCAGCTGCCCTCCAGGATATCACTGTTATACATGGCTAGAGACTGGGGGAGCTAGAGAGCCAAAAAAATAGTCTCATGGCTGTCTGGATGCTGTTAGCATGAATAGAGAAACCTCTTTGTTAAAGTGGCTCTTGACTCAGTGAACTGAACCCACAACATTGCATGGTACCATAAATGCTTGAAAACAGGTGACTGCATTGCATGGAGTGAGCTTTAAAAATAAAAATGGAGCAACAACAGGCTTCGGCAGAGTTGGAAGGGGTCAGGCACTAGAAAATATATACTGTAGAGGGACACAGTAAATATGATGCTAAGTTTTGGGATGTACTTGAAGGGCTTGGGAAGCTGAACAAAGAATATAAGATTGAACTGTCTGAACCCTATACTCTAACAATCAGTGCTCCCTGAAATATTCTTTTAGCTCTAAACCAAAACCTGAAAGCAGAACTGGAGAAACTGGTTGTCAAGTTATTATTGAGAAGGTAGAGAAACAGACAGAGTGGGTTTATTCTTTGGTAATAGTGCAACAAAAGGATAGACTCCTTTTGCCTCTGCCTAGATCCAAAAGAACTTAAGGAACATTTTCCCATTCCCATCAGGGAAGAACTCTTTAGAGAGATGGCACAACAAACATATTTCTCGATACTAGATGCATCAGCTGGGTTTTGGTATATATTTGTACATGTTCAAAACTTCATACAGAAAATTCTGCATTCTAAGATTGCTTTTTGGGTTATGTTCAGCACCAGAGTGTTCCATAAATATATACAAGAAATATTTGGTGGCATTGAAAGTACTAAAGCATATGTAGATGATATTTTAACCTGGGAGCATGGAACACTGAAGGAACATGAGCAGAGACTTCAGAGGGCTCTGAAGGGGCTTGATCAGCAGAGTTAAAACTCAATAGACAAAAATTCAAATTTAGAGTCAGAGTAATATATGGGTTAAAAATTAATGGATCAAGGCATACAGATATAGCCCCAGTATGGTACAATCAGTTACTAATATTCCACCTCCTACTGGGTGCATCTACACATGCTATTACTGCACATGAATAAACTCTGAAGCTTATTGCTTCAGAGGCTATTGCTTCCAAGTATGCTGTTTAAACATGTACCCAAGAACAATTATTCATGCACAGCACGTGGAAGTGGGTTGGAGCAGTCCTGGCTGGGAGGGGGCCCCAGAGGTCAGCCTGTCAGCCTGGGCTGCTCTCCTGGGCTCAGCATGGTGCGGATGGGCTGGCTGGGGCATAAGGAAGCTTCGGTGTGGGGCTAGCCAGCAGGTAGCCCCCACATTGAAGCACCCTTGTGCCCCAACCAGTCCTTCCAGCATCTACCTGTGTGCTGCTACAGAGTTTTTTTTTCAATACAAGTATTATCCTACGTAAGTAAATGAGTTTACTCCAACCTAATAGGGGCACAAATATAGACACTGAGATGTTTGCTGTGAAGCTAATTAGTTTACTGCTCAGTAAACATCTCATGTAGACACACCCACTGACAAGGAAGGAGTGTAAAAATTTCTGGGCATTGTAAATTTTATTTTTTACCTACTCTGTCAAAAAGTGCAGCAGTCTAAGAATAAAATTATGCACAAAAATAAACAATAGTTATGGGAAGCACATAACAATAAGGAGTTGAGGAACCGAAACTAGTTATTTCATAAGATTCCAGTGCATACATTCTGTGAAAGCAAATGTGAGACAAAACTGTCTACTGATGCCTCTTAGGAGGGTCTTGGGGTAGCACTTATGAAGGCTATGGGAAGAGATTGAGACCATAGCATATGTTTCTAGGGCTTTAACTAAAACAATGTCAGCATGTACAAATTAAGAAAGAGGCTTTAGCTCTGGTGCACGGATATAAAAAGTTCCTTGTCTTTGTTTATGGAAAACCGGTGTTAGCTGAAACAGATCACAAGCTGCTGGTAGCAATAGTAAAAAGGGGGCTCGCCTCTGAGATTACAGGGATTATTTTTTCACTTGCAGTTATATGGTTTAAAATTAGAATATAAACTAGGAAAAAAGCTAGTGGTGACAGTATACTTTGTCTAAAGGTTTTGGCAGAGCAGAAATAGAACCAAACCCAGAGTTAAACATTGTGCCCAGTTTCTGTTGAAATGCGGACTGTACTCGCAGATGCTGTGGCACAAGATTGGACATTACAAATAGTAATACAAGTCATTAACACAGGATGGACTGCAAGGTACATACTCGGTAGCTCTTATTACCAGTTTGAACCAAAGCTATCAGTAATAAATAGGCTCTTGCTTAGGTATGACATACTTCTTGTTCCCAAAGTGCTACATTAAGATATCTTACAGAGAATATACGAAGGACATGTGGTTGTAGAGAAAAGCAAAATATGAATATGAACATTGAAAAATATATTAAGGCATGTTTAGCCTGTCAAAAATGCAGACAGTCAGTGGTAGTGACCAAGGAAGAATTAGTCCAATGGTCCACAGTAGCCATAGCCAAGTTTGCTCATGCTGGAAAAAAAACTCTGTATCAATTTTAGACTATTACTCTCACTACCTGAAAATTGCAAGACTTGACAACACTATTACAAAGCATGTAACAACACACTATAAAATCTATCTATGCCTCATGTGGTCAGGTCTTACAATGGACTACAATTTGATGGGTTCAAGCACTTTGCCAAAGAATATGGGTTTACAAATATTACCTTTAGCCCAAGATATCCACAGTGCAATGGACTTGTAGAAAATGTTTTCAAAATAGTATCTAGAATTACTAACTTATACATAGCTAGAGATGGATGAGTTTGAAAAAGATGTCCATGGCAGTTTGGGTGCCGTTGGCATGGATAAAGAAACCTGTGTTGAAATGGCAGCTGACTCAGTGAACTGAACCTGCAATTCAGCATCATCCACCGTCACCCTCATTTCAAGCCTGAAATGTCTTTTAAGGCTAAATAAATTATACCATGTAGGGGCTCTCTTAAGGTTTTTCTGACTCTGGCTGACAGCCCGAGGTGGACTCTACCTGTCATGCTTATGCCCAGCTGCTCAAAATCAGTGGATAATAAGTTCACCGCCACCTGCCACCCTGCAGGCAAGGCTTCTCCTTTAACCTCACAAATAGTACACAGAGCACAGCAGGTGGCAACAATGGAAATGTTTGACTTAGTAAGGTCAAACCTTGTCATGAAATATCTCCAGTGCTCCCTCAGGTGCCCAAAAGACATTCAATTGACTTCATAAGCCACAGGAGCAGAGGGTAGGCCAGTTCCTCTCCCTACCCCCACCCCTTCCCAAATGGCAGTATGTCAGTGTCTCCAGTCTCTAGTCTCCAGTCTGAATCAAGTAGACATGCTTGCAACCATATACCTGAATATGTGAACAGTGTATACCTTTCCCAAACAGCTAAAGTTAATACCTGTATCATCTGATGAGAGTTCCCCTTACGGTGATGTATTTGGAAGTTGGAACAAGCAGCTGGGAATGGGAAAAATGGGAATATGAAGCCCTACTATTGCTTCTTCACAGTTCGTGAATGTCATCACCCAAAGTTTTCTTATTTCTTCCACATTCACAAGTTCACAGACCTTTTCAAGAAGGAATGCCTGATGACTCTGCTCACCTCAGTGACAACTGACTCAAATGTGGACTTCCTGACAGCTAAGTGTCTTTCCAAGCAGCGCTAATATGATTAACAACTGATTCTTGACAGTCAGATCTCATTTCATGTCAAGGAGTGGGAGTACATAGACAAATACAGAAATATTGCCTTCCACATTAACATTTTGGAGCCACCAAATCACACCCGCATCAGAATGTGATGCAGTTTCCTAAGAACAGAAATTGTTCCTAACTGTGTTGAGGTGATTTGGTGATTTTTTTCAATCAGCCCATGTTTTATAACTCTTTCCTGCAACATCTATTTCTTCTCTCCATTCATGCAATAGTACTGTCTGACCTATGAACAAAATAAACTTGATCATGCTAGTGATCACATGGTCGTCTTTGCTTGTGGTGGGGGAAAAAAACATGGAGGACCCCAAGAAAAAAGATGTGTAGGGGGGAGGGGGGATATAAAAATGGGATATAAAGGTAGAAGAGAGTGGCATTGTGTGAGAGATTTTCCATTAACATTGACAGGATCAGAATTCCATACTGCACTACCCTTCTCTCCTGTGGTGGGTGTGTCTACATGAGACACTATGCACAGTGGTTACTGTGCATGTATTTAATACTTGTTAAGCCATAAATAAATGTGCAGCAATAAATGTGCAGTAACTGGAGTTACTGTGCAGTAGTGCAGGTGAATGTCTTTTAAGTGACGGTACTGTACAGTAGCCTAATAATACTGTGCAGTAGCATATTAGCACTGTCCATGCTGTGATACGCTACTGCGCTGCATTATTTGGTTCTGCACAGCCTGTGTCTCGTGTAGACACGCCCACTGTGTTGTACCAGAAATTGCTGCAAATGATGTCTACCTATATTGCAATTTCAGTTTGGCTTATACAACTGCTCCTAATGACCATGTATGGTACTAGCAGATGCACTGTGGTGCGCATGTGCCTGGGCATTTTAGCACTGCCTTTCTCTGTAAGTCGACAAACCCTTTTCTGACAAAACTTTATAGCAGAAATAGGGCCACTGTTCTCATGCAGATGAATCAATCATGGAATGGATTGCTGACTACGCTACAGGAGGTTTAAATGTTTCCCAGGGTTCACTAGAAGAATGAGATGAAAGATACCAACAAAGAAGACTGGGGAAGTCTAAGGTAATGCACATTTAGTTTAGGATTGTACTCAAAGGGGCATTTTTAATCTAAAATCTCTATTAACAGTTTAATAGAGTTTTAGCTTCTATCCCTGCTGTGCTGATGTGTAACTATCTTTCTCTTTCCTGTCCTTGCTCTTTACACTCTCTCTTTCTTCTTCCAAATGTTTCTTCCTTAGGATTAATGAAGATATACTTGAGCTATTGCTTATCTCTATAGGAATTAAGTTTTTAATAAAAATAGTTTTTCTTCTTGCAACTGTGAAGAACAGTGAATCTTAGAAAGAAAGAACAAAGAACTTGAAGTCTCTGAGGAGTATGTCATAGTAGTACACATTTTGCTGCCAAGTAAAGACAAGTAAGGATTGAGATGGTATAGAAGAGCAGATAAACATATCTCTAATGGTGTTACATTGAAAATTGTGTGAAACCCTAGTGAAGCTGGTGAACCCAACAGCCTTACTTCATGAACAAATAAATACCAAGAAAAGCTACTATGCCCCTTTATATAACAGATACCTGAAACAGTAAGAATCACCCTCCAAAGCAAAGGATGTGTACAGGGATGAAGTAAGAAATAAACCATGTGGTCTGAAGTGTATTCCCTGAGATTTGAATAGAAATGCATGGGGTTGGGTATTGTATGAGGGAAAAGAAGAAAAGCAGCAGAAATGCCAAGGCAACACACCAGACTCAGACACACCTTTGGCATGATTCTGAGAGAAAGCAGAGAGAGAGGTATTAGTTAGAGTGGTGCCTGGAAAAAGGCTGGCACAGAGCAGAGAACTTCTTTAAATCCTACTTTGTTCAGAGGAATACAGCTTTATGTACATACTTTTAAATACTGATAGTTGCATCACAGAGATACACGATGAATTTCATGATCTCCATGATCAGCGTCTCTTCCTAACAACTCAGAAGACTCCAAATATTGGCTAACAGCTTAAGTTAATTAAAGATTAATTATAGGAAGATGGGTGCTTTTCTAAACCATATTAAACATATTCAAACTCTTCTTAAGTTAAAAGTAATGTGTGTGTATTGTTAAAAATGACAACGAATGTGAAAATATATCATGAAAAAACCTGTTGGTGTTACTGTGTTAAATATGGGTTGCATTTTAATGGAAGAATTTGTCTCTATTTTATTTTATTTTATTGTGAATGTCAGTTGTTCTTCCCATTATCATCATTACTATCACTTTATTTATTAAGCACTGATAATTTACTCAGTGCTATACATAGCAAAAGCTGAGGTGCTGAGAGAGAATTATGAATTGTGAAATTATATATACTCTCTGTTAAGGAAATACACCCTTATACATCTGTGCAGAAGAAAAAGAGGCCTATGGTACCCTTTTAGTTTATAGTGATGGCCATTCCCTCAGATGTTCTGTGGCCTGGTACTTCCTTTGCTGCATAGGTGTGCAGGCAAGGAAAAGGAGTGGGAAGAATTTCAAGATTATATCTACTCTGGTACATGATAATGTTGATGTTAAAGCTGCCCATATCTACTGACCCACCTATACTGAAACTCCTTAGCTCAGTCTTGGGTGTCGGTCAAGCCCAATCCCAGAAACTTGAATGATGCTGCCATAATTTGCCTCCCTGCCATGTATTTAAAACTCTCTTGTGGTACTGAAGGATCAGCACATTCCCAGATAGTACTCTAATACTCCCTGATCCTTATTATAGGACATCTCTCTCATATAACCTACGTCCTGGCTCTGTTGTTAAGCACAGAAGGAGAGAGTAGTGAGGTGCAGACTGATTCTCAGAAGGCCTCTACTGGAGGAACAGGAAGAGCAATGTCATAGTTGTACGTCTCCATGCAAGACATAGATTGAGAGGAGCAGTTCACATAGCCTTGGCTGGTTAATACTCCCTCTTAGGGTTGACCTAAAATAACAGTGTAGATCCATTTTGAATGACTTTCTCCCTCTTCACCCAAACACAATGGCCAGTCCAGCTGAGCTGGTAAAGTTTGGAGAAGGAAACATTTTGTCATGAATAGGGCTAGTGCATGTTACTTCCTCTACCATAGGGAGAAAGAACAAGAAACAACATTATGAGTTACATAATGATGTCAAGTCTGCTCCGGGGATAGTTGAACCCTGCTGCTTCTTAAGGGTTGTTGAACAAAACCCACAGTCTGTTCCTAGCTATTTACTGCAATACGTAACTCATGAAATTTGAATGATAACGCTTCAGACACAGACTTATAGTGCTAATCACTTTCTAACATAATGATTGTGATTTTTAAAAGTGGGTGCATGTGTGTATATATAAAAAAAATATACTGTCCACTGAAGCCTTTGCACAAAATTAAACCCATATATTTGACAGTATGTTTCATCCCAGAAGACTAATATTCACCATTTTTATGCAGACATGTTCAGTATTCAAGCATTTTTTTCTTGTAGAAAAGTGCTAGCGCTGTTCAATTTATAAATTAAAGGCCATCCATTCTTCTTTATAGACGGGAACAGCAGTTACAATTTGAAGTTACTGAAGTACTTTTGTTATACCAAGTGTTGATTTTAAACAAATAGATTAGCAGTTTACTGACCACACCAGTTTATTGTTATTTCATGCTTTATCATTCACTGGGAGGTTGTTAAAAAAAAAATTGAACCAATAATGTTAACACCTCATGTTTGATTTGTAAAGGTGACAGCCCTCTGGTACTTTTTTATAATGCAAATTCCCAGTTTTAGTCTATTTTTCTAACCAACATAGTACATTTTTTAATTTATTTCCTAATTTGTTGTGCTTATGAGCTCAGTGGTATATCCGCCTTGCATTTTCCTTTAGTCTGTTTTTCAAAGAAGTGGATACACCTACACATCACCAAATGGTGACATTGCTATGGTGCCATGCTTTAGCATTTCCTTTTGGAAGTACTAAAGCATGGTGCAGTATGGTTGGTTACTGCACTGTGCGCACAGCCCACAGTTAGATTTCATCAGTATGTCAATGTAGTGGCACACTATACTGGGGGAGTGTGCTGCTTTGGCGATGTAGCTGCCGATCACATAACCATAGCATGCCATATGGCAACAGAGTGCATTGCTACATCACCACTGGGCAACATATAGATGCACCCAGTGTGAAACTGAACCATTTCACTTGCATAGTTCTGTTGCTTAGTGGGCCTCCACATGATTGCAGGGTTCTGCCTACAAAAATTACTTTGCAGGGTCTGCCTAAGGTTTCCCTTGAGAATACTGTTTGGTATCATAAGTGCATTTCTTTTCCATAGAAGGACAGATGTGTGGCTGCCTTTGCAGCTGATATACAAGTGGCTCCACAGGTCTTCCTGCAAAATGTTACAGCATGGTGTCTTACATGCTGTGATCTGTAGGGGGGTAAGCATATCACTTCATCAGTGATACTGCACTATAAATTATCCAGGATTTGGGGGTTT
Organism: Alligator mississippiensis; assembly: GCF_030867095.1. Lineage (NCBI taxonomy): Eukaryota > Metazoa > Chordata > Crocodylia > Alligatoridae > Alligator > Alligator mississippiensis. The sequence continues at coordinate 270,670,369 of NC_081824.1, read as the reverse complement.
TAAAAAGCCATCTATGCAGAATGTATATCACAAAAGTGTAAGAAATGCAGTTCACGATGCTCTCCATAATTTGAAGTTCATTTTGTATTTACAGACTCGATTGCACTTTATATGCAAATGACTCATTATACTTTAGAAAAGCAATATGTTAATTTGATTAATTTCTCACCTTATTTAAATCTTATGAAATGTCACCTGCCATTCAATCTACACACCAGTTATAACAAAACAACAAGCATTACAAAGAGGCGAAGCATTACATTTCTCCTAATCACAAAGCAGATATGACAGGTCTCAGCTTATACACAGAGGCATTGCTGAGTATGCTGAAAATCTAGAGATATATAATTTTTTCCTTCATGAAACTCATTAGAATAAAATCTTTGGTTTTAAATGGGTAGGTGAAGATGTTTATTCGTGTGTCAGAGAAAATATTTACTAAAATACTGTGCTTTAATTTTTTGATGATATTGCAGATTAGATTGTTTCTGTTCTGTTTTCATTTCTTTTACTTTCTTATTTTGAAATGGTTCTGCTAAATCATGTTCTTATCCTTTTTGAGAATAAATTATCTCTTTCATTTGCTTATGAGCTGTGACTATAATGTTACCTGTTCCTGAATTAGAATGCACTCCTTAAGCATCTGGACCAGGGCTTCCTACACCTACAGTACAATCCCAAAACCATAACCACTCAGAGTAATAGATGAAACTCTGCTCTGACATTTAATAGGGTTAGCGTTGTAGCAAGGACAACAGAATCCCTCTGGTTGTCACATACAGCCCCCAGCTTGAACACCTGGAATATATCATTAAAGAATACCTAATCGTTCTGGAGAATGTCAGCCATCTCATGGTAGCCATGGAGAACAAACCTGTCCTGGCTTACAGGCAGTCCCCTCAAGCATCTATCTAGTAAGAGACTACCTAACTCTTATTCTCACGAAAGCATCAAGCTTTGCAATGGACCGAGATGCCAGCTCTGCCCCATCAGCACAGACTACATCAGCACTGACCAAACAACACAAATTATAACAACTGGGATTCATTCATTCCTCCTCCAATCTTCACCAGCTTAGCTGGACTGGTCATTGTGTTTGGGTGAGGAGGGAGGAAGTCAATCACAATGGATCTACACTGTTTCTCTTCTGTCAACATCTTGTATGCTTACAATGCCCCTCTGTAAAGACAGGGCAATCCATGTGTGAAAGAATTAAATGGACACCGGTCTGACATCAAGTCCAGAAATAAACACAAGCTTATGGCAGAACACTTTAACCTCCCTGGACATACCCTCACTGATCTCAAAGTAACTGTTCTTAAACAACAAAACTTTAAAAACTGACTTGAATGTGAAGTTGCAAAACCAAGAAATCATCCACAAACTGGGCTCTATATGAATGGTTTGAACAGAAATGATGGATTCTCATCCCATTACCTGAATTTGTTTTTATAACTGCTATGTCATATGGATTTACTGCTTTTATTTCTGTTCAGCCCACCTTTGCCTCTCTCAGCAGTGCCCCGTCTTCCTTCCTCCTCTCTTCTGTATCCTTTGCATTTAAATAATTCTTTCTGTTTGAATGCCTGTTCCCTGTCAGTCCTTTCATAGCATCTGACTAAATAAGCTGTTGCTTACAAAAGCATATGCATTTATGTATCTCTGAATTAGTTAGACTGACCTTCAGTCAGTCTGAATGAGACTGGGACCTGGCTCAGGTCTTAAACATGCCCATATTCCAACCATCCATTCTCTTCTCAGTCAGCACTGACTTTGATGGCTTGGTCATTTGTGGAGAATGTATGATGGCCATATACCCCAGGATTGTGGCCATATACCCAAGGATTTCTTGGGTCCAGGAGAACTTTTTACAGGAAGAATACCACATGGACATCCTTATATCCATTTCAAAGATGTTTGCAAGAGAAATATGAAGGCAATAAACATTAAGCCAAATGACTGGTAGAAGATGTCTGGGGATTGGAGCCTTTGGAAACAGTCTATTAAGTGAGGAATGAAGGCTTTTGAGGAAAGAAGTGTCCAACATGCAAAAGAGAGTAGAAATCTCAGGAAGAACCCCACACCACATTCAGGATCATTAGGTATGAACTTCACATGTGGTAAGTTCAGAAGGGACTATCATTCAAGAATTGGGCTGCACTCACGGATGTTTAAAGAGCTGATGCCTCACTTGGCACATACCTTGCAAGACAGACAGAAGCCTATATAAAATTCAAGACTGCCCTGCCTTATTCTTGACTGGTTAGTGTATCTTTGAAGTAGCATACTTATTTAAAGGCGTCATTCTGCTCCTCTCTTTGTCATTAGCGACCATAAGACACTTTTATGCAACCCAAGAAGAAGTGATTAAGGGCTTTGTTGCACAATAATGGGGCAGCTCCTGGAGCTCTTAGCCTCTGGTCCATGCATTAACTCTTGAAACTGCTTGCAAGTACTTGTTACATGGCTCAAAGTTATGCCACTCCAGGGCAGGATTATCTTTGATCCCTGCTATCCAGCTTGTGTTACACTAAGGTGTAGCCTCTGTAGGCTGTGCCTTAGTGTAAATACCCCTCTGCTCCTGCCCTGCTAGCCTGGATCAGGCCCACTGCCCCCTCCATTACCCCAGATCCTGGCTCACTGACCCCCTCCCTGCCTCTGCTTACTTGTGGCTGCTCATGTTGTCTGTCCCAGGGGAGCAGGCAGCGAAGGCCACTGTCCCTGCTTCTTCTCTCTGGCTAGAAAAGCAGCAGTCTAGCAGCAGCAGGGGCCAGGCAGGCTGGTAAACTGTTCCCTGCCTACTCCCCTGGGACAGACAACACAGGCAGCCACAAGTAAGTAATGCCCCAAGGGTGGGAGGAGGCAGGAGGCAGAGAGGAATCCTAAGAGGTGGGGAAGGAGCCTCAGGGAGGAACTGGGGGAACCCCAGGGGATAGGGGGTAAATGGGAAGCCCAGAAACAGTGTGTGTGATGGGGTGGGGGGGATTCTTTCAGGCCCCTGCATGTCTGAACTTATAACTGCTTCAACTCAAAGAGCCATCAACATTAGCGCAGCTCACAGTGCAAGGTGGAACAAAGGTCTAACTTTGTTCTTATGTCAGTGGTTTCAGGTCACAGTCACGTTATTGTAATGTGGTGATGCTTGGCCATGTTTCATGAGTGCCATGGGGTGCCACATCCCGGTAGCACTGTTAGGTGAACAATCATCTGTGAGATGTAGGGGCTGGATAGGGTGGGGCTGGCAGGTCCAAAAGAGGGGCTACTGGGTCTGGGAGGGGGTGGCGTATCTGGGGAGAATTCAGGAAGGTTTGACAGATCCATGGAGAATCCAGGCATTTTAAATAAGACTATAGTGTCAGAAACATTTTGACTTGCTATGGTCTATGTTCTTTGCAACAGATAATCTATTCTATTGGTTTTTTTTGTAGTAAAAATTAGTAAAACTAAGAGTGTTCTAACATTAGACAAGGAACTTGGTTGCTGCTAAAAAATAATTTCTCCTAAGGAGGCCTAAAACATTTTTCAATCTTGTTCCACTAGCTTAAATAGAAAGTTGGCTTAATCTCACATCTGCTACAAGGCATGGCTAACAGTTCACCTTCTCCTTCAGTCTGTGGAAGGTGACAGAGTTTACACAGATCCTAGCTGGCTACTACAACAAAATACTACATTGGTTTTTCTTCATTCACCTCAGAAATTTCTTCTTAAGATGGTTAACAAAGTGGTGATAGTTCCTTTTTATTAGGATTATTTCAGTATTTACATACCTCCCTTTCCCTTGCATGCCGTTAAACATATCTTTAAGGGGAATATACAGGTTTCCCTCACCAACTACGATTTGCCAACCACAATTTTGGGTATCTACGCTTAATGTTCTATATACTATTTTGGCTGCCATGGTATACAGTTTTGAGTAGCCACAGTTTTCCATGGCCACACATCAGCCTGACACCTGCCATTTTCCCCATAAACCTTTTGTCTTGCCAATCACAGTTTTGCCAACCACAGGAACTTTCAAGAACCTAACCCCAGTGGTTGATGAGGGAAACCTGTATATGGAGAAGACAGGGTTGTTCATGTGGCTTCTTTAACAAGTAGGCTAGCAGGAGCTAATGGGTTAGAGAGGGGCACGTGTAAGTAAGGAGGTACAAGAGCACTAAAGATATCTGGGATATCATGGTTTTGGAGGTAAATTTTGTGGTCATTTCATGAAACATGAAATTAACCTTCCTGTGAAGAATTTGCAGCAAGCTATGAGAAGAACCTCACCTGTTCTACTCCCTTGGTGTAGCTCATGTTGTTGCTGATACAGTGTTATGTCTTTGTCAGTTTCTTAGGGGGATGTTGCAGAATTCCCCGTTTACTTTTCTATGAAAGGAGAACATGCTGGAGGGTGGGGTTATGTGGTGGGCAGCTTCTAGGTTCTGTTGCTTGGTCTGCCAAAGGCTTCCTCGGTGATTTTGACACATCATTACTCTGTGCTTCAGCTTTCCTGCCTGTAAAACAGAGTAAATTACCTAGGATTGGTGAAGGTTAATTCTTTATTTTTAATGTGCTTTGATATCTCCTAATGGAAAATGTTAGATGAAATGAAATATAGTTATTAGAATTCTCATGTATTTATTTTTTGAAGGCTGAGTGTGTGATGTTTTATAGGAAAGCTCTGAGTATCCTGGCCTGTTGATTAAATTGGTATGTCTAAATGTCTTTTAAAAGGGTAACAGGGGCATAACATGAACAAGCTTTTAAACTGCTAATACAAGAGCAATTTTATGACATCTTTTTTTAGTTTACAACTTTCTGACCACACACACAAAAAATCTGCTAACTGAACTGTTTTTACTATTTTTCTAAAGGACATTATCTGAGTTCTATGAGGGCCTTAAGGATTATTTTTTTCCTGACCATTTTCACTCCTAGTTCTAAGGAACCATGTTTTACTGCCTCAGTGCAATGTTTTCATTGAGCAATTTAGAGTGACCTTGAGTAGAAAAGCATATGGTATTGTCCTAGGCATTTTCAAGTTTAATAAAAATCAAAAAATGAAAAAAAAACTATTAAATGGGAGAGTTATGTCTAGCTAGATTAGTAGTTTTATTATTAATGGCTTTAGACTATATTATATCATTTAATTGATGTTTATAAATAGCTTTCTTCCCTGTGGTTATGGAATATAACATTTACCAAACTTCTTCTTTGATGGAATTTACATATGGCACATCAGGATGATTAAAAGCCAGCAGTCTTTTCACAGCATGGCAAGAAATAGGATTTGATTTATCTTCATGCCTTGCCTACCACTTGCTGTGACTGTACTTTTGAAATTTTAATATTCTCATTTCTCATAAAGAGTTTGTTATGTAAAATATTATGTAAATAACTTTTATGCTTTGTTTCTTGTCTTTTAATGCAGTACTTTTAATGAGATGTGCAAATAAAGGGGGAGAAAATACTTTTTAAAAGCACAGAGTTGGGGGTTTTGGGGGGAGGGGGGGAGTTGGTCTAAGGAGGCAAGCATTTAACGTCTGAAAGAACTGAAGTACAGCATGATTCAGAGCAGCAAGGATTTAAATCCCTTTACATGTACTGTTTAGCAAACAGAATGAGTGTAAAAATATTATTTCTGGATTCAAGTTCCAGCCTTGGTTGCATTCTGTTTTAAGAGAAACACTAAGAAACAAATATACTATGGTCCTGCTATTTGTTGCATTTACAAGTATCTCACTCAGGTAGAGATCTGCTGATAGGAAATTCAACAAGTTGCAGGATCTGTGATTAAGGCTTTGCATTTTCATTAGCAGTTGAAGATTCAACAATATGTATTGGATTAAAGCTAGTGTGATTCATATTCTACTTGGACAGAGCAAGGGTAGTATCTCTCTGTAGCACCCACACAGATATGATTTCCTTCTTTGTATAGGCCTCCAATATGCAAAAAGAGGAGATCAGATTAGGACATTCCTCAAAATTGTAGTACCCAGCTGTGAAAATCTGGGATAGGCCTGCCGTTTGTTAATCTTGACACCCCTTTCATTCCTTTTAGGCAATTAAACACCTGCTGTGTTACTAAGGTTTGACTAAGATTTTTTTGCATTTTGAGTTGTTTCTTTGATAGCATCATCCACATTTTAGTTTAATTCTTTAATATCATTGTAGCTTATTCTTTTAATCCAGTGGTGCTCAACTCTTCTTTACAAACTTTAAAATCAGAAAGGGGCCAAGGGATGAATCGGAGGGCATTGCCAGAGCTCTGTAAGCTAAGTGAGCTCTCTGAGATGACTGGTGTGTCAGTGGCAGAGGGGATGAGCAGTAGCAGCATTAACCCGCTGGACTGCAGAGCTATGCAAAAGTTGTAGCTCCAGCCACCTACACTCTGTATGCCAAACATTATCAAGAGCCACACTGTCATGCTAGGAATAGGCCATTTACAAGGGCTTTGAAGGCTGCCTTAGTCCATCGAAATACATGCATATGCTACACACTTGCATCTCAGTGAAATAAAAACAGATCAAAATGAGATGTACCTGAGCATTTCTATTCAGAAGGTACAAAGCTGAAGAGCCAATTAAAATGGAACGCTGTCTACGCACACACACACTTCAGCTGAAGGTACGACCACAGGTTTGAAACAGGAGGTGCTTGTTTTCAACTACAGCTGACCAACAGACAGAGGGGATGCTAACAGAAGATGATTGCTTTGATTAAGCACTTTCCTTGCCAATGCCCTTGTCTTCTTTCTGTGCAAAGCACAGAAACATGTAGGCAAAATGAGAAGTAGCAAGCATAGCAGGGCCAAATAAAGTAAATAGAAATCTGACAGTTCAAGGAGAGATGAATGGGAAGAAATGATTCTCCACAACAGTCCAATTTTATCCATTTAAAAGGGTTGTATAACTAACCATTTTTTAAAATATATATATTGTTTCTTGCTGACAGATATAATTAACACACTGTCCTTGTCAATGTCTGTGTGCTTTTTTTAGGAGTGGGTATATAAGTGAGAATGAGTTAGTATTGCTAGAATAAAATAATTCTAGAAATGTGCCTTAGTAGGGCTCTGAACATGAACTCGCTGGGGATTTTTTTTTTAATTTTAGTTCTTTCAGATTCTATCATACAAGGTTCTGGGTATCCTTATACCCCATTGACTTTAAATGGTAAAAAGGCTGTAAAATCTTCTGCAAGACAGGTTAAGCTAATTCCTGGTCAGTAAGAGTAAGCATATAAAATCAGTATAAACTGTATTTCTGTTATGCTATGTATTATCAGTAAATGCTATTCCTACACTCAGTAAGCACGATATAATTTAGTTATCTAACCTAAACATTATTTTACAGATCACATAGATCTTAGCAGGATTTGGCCACTATAAACTCTGTCACAAACTGTGGCAAAAAATGATTTTAATAAACCTTGGTGGCATCAAGAAGGGCATGATATTCCTGTATTTCAAGCTGAGAAGTTTCTCATTTGCTAGCTAATGTACAAAATCACACTAGTGCCATTTTCAATAATTATATCAAGCAATATCAATAGCTTCCTTTATATTTTTTTTGTTGAGCACTAGGCACTTTGGGTTTCTGACATAGTGATTTCAGAAAATTCAAGTTGCTTTTTTCATGATTGTTTAAATTATACAGTAGTGTGGATGACAGTAATTAACCAAGAAAATATGAGGTGAACTATTCAAATAATTAAGTCAGTGGGTAAATTGTAGTTTATCAATTCTGTTTAAAACACTTGTAAATCACAATGAAAATTTTATGATGCTACAGTTTGCTTGTTTTCTGTTATCAAACAGGTGTTGCTTAAGTAATTTTGTTGCCTCCCACTGGTATAGTCTTTAAAAAATAAGGCAATACTAACATTTAGATGAGGTTCAAAAGCCTGCAGTCTGAAGAATAGAGTCCCCCAAGGGTCAGTGCTAGCACCAGTACTTTTCAATATATATGCCTCAGACTTCCCACATATAATATTTAAGCAATACATGCATGCTGATGATGTCACCATAGTAGCCCAAGGAATAGATGTGACAGAATCGGAAAAGATTCTGTGTACTGACACGGGACTCATTGCTGACTATCTCCACAAGTGGTGCTTAAAGTTGAGCATCAGTAAATCAGTATCATCACTCTTCTACTTGGACAGTCATTGAGCCAAGAGCACGCTGAGTATCAGAGTAGGCAACCACCTCCTTCCTTATGAGCATACCCCAACCTACCTCAGAGTCTCATTAAACCATTTCCTCACATATAAAGATCATATTCAGAGAGTTAGAAGTAAAGTTTCTGCACTTAAGATATTTAACTGCCTTAAGAATATCTGCCTTAAGATGTTTAGCCAGCACAACATGGGGTACGAACTTCAAAGTACTCAGAACCACCACACTTGCAACTTGCAGTGGTCTCTGCCCCAGAAGAATATGGTATTCCTGTATGGTCCAGAAGCTGTCACACTACTAAGCTTGACACTGTACTTAACAGTGTGCTGAGACTCATAACAGGTTGCACAGCTTACACACAGACATACACTGTGTACTGTCTTGTATCAAGTGATACAAGAAGACAGACCTTAACTTTGTTACTGGCAATAGAAGCAAGATATGACAAAAATCACCCGCTCCATCAACTTTTAACTGAAGACCCAACCAGATGGAGGTTTAAGAGGCTTAAAAGTTGTAAACTGTTTATACATGAAGGCTACAAGCTCCTGGAAGAGATTGGGAGTGCTGAACCAAACCTATGAGCAACAATGGAGTGGCCCAACCACTGGGAAAGATCAGACCTATTCCTAGCACATTTTATACTTGCACCAATCGAGTCCCCCACTGGGCATGACCCTAATAGAGAAGCATGGGTCAAGGTGAACAAGCTGTATTGCTTCAAAACAATACTTTGCAAGAGGAACATCTTGGACAGCCCCCTGTGTGAATACAGTGTCCAACAAACACTGTGATCTTTACAAATGCCCAGACAGGGCAGATAGAATATACACATTGAGTGATAATACCAGCCAATGTTTCATAGATTTGGAAGTTGATATCTCACATTCTATGAAAGAGAAGTGAGGTTGATATTTGCTACGCATTGAAGAGTTCAGTACAAAGGAAGCAAAACAATTCTTTGGCCTTCCGAGTCTCCCATAGCTTGGTAAAATTATTTTTAGACTATCAAACTGGAAAGCATTATATTTCTGCATTAGTATTTTTAAAGGCTATATCATAATAATACTTGGTGCTAACATTAGAGAAAATGGTGCCCTGGGTGAACTTGCATTTTGGACCTCTCCCCCGGTATCCCTCGCAAGTCAGTGGTGCTGCTGCAGGCAGAGGCAGGTGGACAGTGGAGTAGTCTAGAGGTGGAACTGCCTGCACTGCCCTCACCCATTCCTCCTAAGCAATGGTTGGAGGCAGGGGGGTGAGCTTAGCTGGGCACCCCTCCTCCTGCCCTTGGCCAGGGTGGGGGGAGAGCACTTCTGTGTGTGTGTGTGTGTGTGTGTGTGTGTGTGTGTGTGTGTGTGTGTGTGTGTGTGTGGTGCCCCCTTGACCATGGAGCCCATGTCCCCCACCCCTAAGGCTGGCTCTCTAATACTTAGGCCAATTTCTGTCATATATTTATTCCAATCATATATTATTCTAATCATACATATTTTTGCTTGTTGAGACATAGAGAAGAGCTTATCTTTGTCCTGCAGAACAGAGTATATACTGTATTTACCATTACTGTGGAATGGTGTAATTATCACTGTGAAGATTAAGACACTTCTGAAAAATGAGGCCTTTGTCATTCCATATGCCAGGTAGGGTACAGACACTGACACAACCATCCTTACATGGCTTCACTACCAATCTCAAACCTGCCCTGTGGGGGCCACCTATTCTAGCAGTGAATGGCAGTTCTGGCTTGCTTGCTTTTCTACAAAGCAAAAACTAGTGCTGCAATGTGTCTGATAATTTTGTGCTTTTGTTAATAGAAAACAATAAAGTATGTATGTGGTCTCCTGACGAGAATGTACCTCTGATGGGAACAGTAACACACAGATGGCTTTCGTTTAGGCAATGTTGCTGGTATATGTAGAGCAGTAGCAACTCAAACTTCATATTGTTTCCTTATTTCTATTTTATCATACTATAACATTCATTATCCAATTTGATTCAAAATAAGAGTGGTAATGTTTTTGTACACCAAACTAAATCCAGGGTTTTAAAAAATCATTTTTAAACTATTTTTTTATGTCTAATTTGAGGTCTGGTAAATAGCTTAGTCACATGCCACATCCTTCAGAACATCTGTGTAGCATTATTAAAATGAATGTGCTGCCTGAGTAAGTCACAGGTGATATGAACTCATAGTTGCTGACAGCTATCTTGAACTTACATCTACTTCTCCAAAAGGTTTGTTGTTTCACCCTTTTTCACAGGGCTTGAGGCATCCAGTATGATGACCTTAGAGATGCTTGCTTCTGTTTGAGAGGTTTAGTTAATAGGAAAGTGTTTTAGCCTATGGCTTTGCCTTAGGAAAAATGTGTGCCAAAGAGGCTAACTGTAAGAGAAAATTCACAGCAGCAAGCTCTCTACAGACTAATTAATTATTTAGAGATTTCAGAAAAAAGTCTGAACTCCCAGAGCTCCCATTTGCAATACATTAAACAATTGGAATTTTTGAAAAAAGGAGAAGGCAAGAGAGAATTTTCTCTGCTCTCAGCAGTGTGTGGGAGGTCGTTTCAGGGCCCAAATTAGCCTAGTGACTTGAAACCAATACTGATGTTCAGTGTTACTGTGAATGTGAATTCATCTTCAAACTGCGGCATTAGATGTTCTCCTTCTGTGGTTCAGGTTTTATTGCCTGAAATTCCAGAATTGAAAACAAGTTTACATGCATGGTGCTTATCGCATCCAGACACAATTTGTAACCAAGAAGCAAAGGGTGTGTCTTTTACCTCACTTTAAGTGGGTGTTTTTACCTCTCATGATTGATTGTCAATTAAAGTTTTTCCATCTTTGTGAGGGCTAGTCTAGACACTATAAATGTAGCCTGAAGGAAATGATTGGGATGTTCAGACTAGCTTTGCACAAAGTTGTTAAATGCTGCAAGTTAATTGGCAACTGAAATAAAAAAGTTCTAATGTAGAAATGCCTCAAGGAAAATAACAGATTCAGTGACAAAAAAAAAAAAAAAAAAAGCCAAACTTTGCAAAGGAAAGAATAAAGTTTCCTGATAACCTCTTTTGCCTCTTCAGAACATCAAATTCAGCAAAACTGATAGGTGTGATTCTAATTGTCTTTCTGATACTTGTGATTCTTTTGTTCCTTCAAAATCGGAGCCCAGAGCTAGTGTCCTAGTCACCCACCCCTAGTTGTGCTACTGTTTGGATATAGAACATGAATAAACAGAAATTCTTGTTCAGTGCTGTTCAAAAGTAGGGTGACAGCTTGTGGATTGTGTCTATACTGGAGCAGAGTAAGGAAAAGGTTAAGGTTGCATAAGTATGTAACTTACTTTTTTCCTTCTCTTTTCAGAAATTAAGTTTTTCTAAACTCTGTTCCAAAGGGGCAGAAGATACCTCAGGCAACCTTAGCCCTGTACATTCCTTAGTTTCTTGAGCAAAAAGAGAGATGTTTGTGTTAGTTAAGTGATCACTTCTATAGATGTAATTAGCATGCAAGCTTTCCGTTGATGCTTTATAATTGTTTCCCTAAGTGCTCATGCCTTCTCATCTGTCTCTAACCTGCTGGAATTGCATTCATGGTTACACTGACATGTCTGGGGCCTGGAAAGAAACTTCAGACATGAGAGAAGCCTCAAAATCTTCACAGTGTGTATTACATGCTCATTACACTGATTTTAAGCATATTAAAACAAGATGTCTGTGTATATCATTTTCCATCCCCCTAAGGTTTACAGCCCCTTCTGTCATCCATTCAGGCTTGCCCCATTACTGTGTTAATATTTTAGATACCATTAGCACATAAATATTGCTCCTTTCTGTCTGGAGACCTCTGGTGCTGGGTGCATATGGCATACACAACACATCAGTTTTGGGGAACAATACATATTTCTTTGGGTATGCAGTCTAAGCTGTACATAAAACCAGATCCTAAAGCCCCACTGTCCATCCAAGTCACCTAGATACTCTGTTCCTGCTACACCAATGCCTCCTGAGCCATACCTCTGGCCAGTCAAGTTGGCCCTTACCTCTATACAGTTCTCCTGTCTAGCAGAGATGATGCTATCTTTCAGTTAGTATTTCTTGCTTTACAGAACCTTCACTTGGGTCACTTTGGGGAACTCACAGCTGATACTCTCAGATACACATAGATGAATATCTCCGCAATCACAGCATGTGCACAAGACAGAGTTCAGACCCCCCAGAGAATCAAAAACCACCCCCTCCTCCCCTGATCCTAGCTCTAACATGGGGGTAGCAGGGATAGTGGTTTACACCCACATAGAAAGATACCAGATTCCAGCTCAATTTGGGGAGCAGGGAGAGTGAGTCAAGTACTTCTGGAAGTGAAGAGACCTCCCCTCCCCCTCAGATCCCAATTCACATGAGGTAGGTTAGGGGTCAGGGTAGACACCCCCTACATCTTCATAAGGGCAATGATATCCAGACTGCCCAGGAAACTAGGAGATGGGCTCAGACACACTCAGCATGGCAGGAGTTCTTTGTCTCCCAAGTCTATGATGTGGTACCGTAAAAGGGGATCAGATAGAGCCCCCCAAGTTTACAGTAGGGGAGCCAGGATCCTTATCAGACACCCAAACAGAGACCCCCAGATCCTGGTACATATATGCATGGAAGAGGAGAATGCTGGGTTGACTTTCTTACATCCCTCATCCCCTACATCACCACTACCTGTGCCCCACCTCTGCTCATCTAGTTTTTGAGACCTATCTTCATTCCCCATTTATTCTTTTCTATCAGCTTAACAGGCCTCTTTAATCCTCCACTCCTTAACTATTCCAGCAAAAAATCATAAGTCAAATGTTGTATTTTTTTGCTTTTGAAAACAGTTTGAACTACTTTTGAATTTCTGCTGTACCAGTTTACTTTTCCACCAAACCAAATAAAATGTAAAGAGTTCCCTACTCTCAGAGTGGCAGATTGATTTCTGCCAAGGGCTGAACTCAGACAGACAGTAATGGACTCTAGGGCAGGATCAGTGACTACTGTACATTCCTCTGAGTCACCCATTTCATCTGAAAGTTAGTAGGTTGCAAACCCTTTAACTATTAAGTCTATGCCTGAGGATTGCAATTCATTTGGCTTGTGAGCCTTAGGCTCACACCTATTTTGAGAACCGGGTCTTTTGCTGAATACCATTTTCACTTTTGCTTTCCCAAAGGTGTCATGGGATAAATGTCAAGAAATAAATCTCCATTGAGATGATTTGGAACCCAGTCTGACCTGTGGTTTGATCCACAGGTCTGTAGCAGAAAATTTGATATATTTTTAATCTTGGTGTTTTTCTTCTTCTCAAGATCCCTAGCTCAAATAGTCCCTGAATTTTGAGCCCTTTCCTGCCCTGCACTGCGTTGCAGCATATTTGAAAGTAATAGGAGTAAGCATGTAGGTTTTAGAACACTTAAAGGATTGAACTTTAAAAAAAGAGAGGTCTTTCTATTTTAAGTATAGCAGAGATGCTGCTTTGATAGAATGTTTGTAAACTGGAACAAATATTTGGAGAGTGTCCAGACCAGCGAATTCAACCACTCTCAGTTAATTGTTTTCCATTCAATTTAACTTGTAGTTGTTCTGCCTTTAGTTGTTCCCTTGAGTTATTGATAAACAATTTACTCAAGTTTTAAGGGGAAAAAAAACCCATGTATGTGAGTCTGAGCAAGTGGCATCTACTGAAAAAAAATAATAAATAACTTTATTAGCTATAAAGAGCTAATAAATGATGTGTGTGTTACAGCGGGCCTCAAAGTTTTTGTTAGGAATCCCCTGCTTGTGATGCTGCATTGGATTGATGCAATCTGTTACAGCTTAGCACAGTTGATGCTTCTCCACTTCTTTGTCTATTTTATGTGTCTAGATTACCAACAGTTGATAAATGTATAGGCAGTCAGAAAATATTCAGGCTAAAAACACCTATCCATAAAGTCTGTTACTAAATTTAATCCTTTCATAAAAAACAAATCAAGCTTCAGCTGCTTTGTGAAGATCCCTGTTAGATAGGAGCTGGACAATAGGGGTGTGTGAAATGGATTGTATTTGATTCAGATTCAGCATGAATCGGGAACAGTGATTCGATTTGTTGATTCGGATCACTGTCCGTGATTCTATTCAGCTGAATCCAAATGTGAAAATTCAACGTTGATTCAGAGAATCAGCGATTCAGCCATAGACACAACTTTAAATGGTTTTTCTATAGACCTCGAGGTACCAAGCATGGCTTGTGAATGCTGTGATGCTGGGGTGGATGGAACATCCCACAGGAGTGCAAGAGCCCCGCCCCCATGTGCTCAGAAGTGAACCCAGAAGTGGACAGGAACTACTTCCAGTCCACTTCTGGGTCTGCCACCAAGTGTGCCGTGCCCCTCCCTCCTGTGCCCCTCCCAGCTTGGCGATTGGTCTTGGAGGGACCCCAGGTGACCCCCCCAGACCCAGGAGGCACAGTCACGGAGACAGGAAACATTCCCCCCCCCTCATGCTCCCTGTTGGACCTGGAAGTGGACTGGAAGTGCTTCTGGTCCACTTCTGGGTCTGCTGCCAAGTGTGCTGGGGAGCCCCCCACACTTCTATGGGACTCTCCATCTGCCCCACCATTTCAGCATTCACGAGCCACCTAGTGCCTTGAAGTGTGTAGAAAAAACATTTAAAGCTGTGTCTATATCCAAATTGTCAAATCTTTCTGAATCTCTCCAAATTGATTTGGAAGGTTCTGATTTGATTCTGAAAGGGTCCCCTCATTCGATTCGGAGATCAGGCCACCAAATCGGGCCAAATCTCTACCGAATCGAATTAGGGGCCAAAGCTTCGTACAGCCCTACTAGACAGCCAGAGCTCCATTCAAGCAGAGACAGAGCAAAGCAGTGCCACCTGGTATGTGAGCAGTAGAACAACACCTTATAGGAAGCATTCTCTCTGCTTTGAAATCCCTCCCTCTCTAGTCATGTGCTGTTGCTGCTTTCCATCCTTTAATACTACTGGGTGGCATGTAAGCTTCAATCGATGGGAGAGGGAATAAGGCCTACAGGGATAAGGCTGGTGAGGGGGGATGGCAGGTGGTAGCATGATGTAGGGTGTGGTTGGAGGTGTCAAAGTGTAGCATGAATAAGAGACCCTTGTGGTGGGGGCAGCAGGGTGTCAAACCATTTCTATAGTCACACAAAGCTGACAATCCAAGCACATTCTTTTTCTTTAGTCTCTCTTTTTTTTTTTTTTTTAACTAAAAGTAAAATGATTGGTAAAAAACAGTTTGCCTGTCAGTAAAAAAGGGTGTAGACTGCCAATAAAAAAAAATCTCTGGTTGGCAACCCTGGTTTGTTCTTTCTTTGCTTTCCTTTCTTACTGTCTTCCTGTTTTCTCTGCTCTTAATATTTCTGCATATGGCTATACTGGCAGAGTACAGAAGGAAGGGGTGTGTGTAACTTTTCCAGAAAGTTCCATTGTTTTTAATCCAAGCCTCAAGAAGCTGTGAGCTGAGTAAAATGGGTAGTTATTGGGGGGGGAGGGGGCGTTCCCTCCTGGCTTCTATTTTTCTTTCTTGAGCTCCATGTTCTCTTAGACTTTTTGCCTTCTTCCCCACCTATTTTTCCTCTCAATTCCATATGCATATAGGCAATGGGCTTCATTCTGAACCAACATACCAAATCATGTTATTTTTTTGTTCAAGGGTACAGGGGTTGTGCTGGATTGAGGCTAAGAGTAGAAGATGGGAGACAGTCTAAAGAGGGAGTCTTATGACACAAGTTTTGAGTTTATATTTCTCCCCTACTTTCTGCCAAGGAACACCTGGCCCATAGTTCCCCTAGTTTCTCCATAATCTTCCAAGCTTTGCTCAATACTTTCCTGCATTTCCTGGTTATTTGTCCACTTCCCATGGGTTTTAGCGTATGAGACCAGAGTATGATCACTTGTTAAATTATTTCTCAGTAGCATATGATTGGGACATCTTTAAAAATGACATCAAGCAAAGGATCCTAATAACTCCATTGGCACTCTCTCTCCTTTCCACTTTACAAAATATAGTATATTTGACTGTCTTTCTTTCCCATCTTTCTATCGCTCCTTAATATGAATTCATTTTTCTCCCAAGCTTTTATAGTTGTTAACTGGAATATTATATGTGAGCAGCTTAAAAAGGAGCACAAGGGCATGGCTAGGCTCTTGGCTTTAGGGAACTTTCTATCCCCCACACCTTAAGTGAGAGATCCCATATCTGTTCATTTTCACTGGATGTTGTATGCCTGAGCTATTAGATAAGTTTGGTGGGGGATGTGGTCTATGTGGAAGTTGGAAATTTTGCTGGGGGCTCCTTTTTGTTGGATATTACAGGATAATTTCACTATTTGTCAATTTTGTTTTTTCAGCATATATCAAAAGTGAATTTTAGATTGGTACCACTTTCATATTTGTATAGACCAGAAGAAATATATGTCCACATGATTGACCTATTGCATTATTTGTTCCAATGATGAGAGCATCTCTTCTGTTCCTTACTTGTCAGAGACTTACTAACTGTGGCAATTCTCTTAACCTTTTGGCCTCAATCCCTAATATATTAAGGGGATAAATATATGAGCCGTTTTTCTTGTTGTATTTGAAATTCATGTTTTAAAGTAGTAATGGAATTTACATTATTGTACCAAGCAACAATAAATTAGCAGTACTAACTATTCTATTCTGTATTCATGGTCCATACTCAGGTAACATTACCTATGATTTTCAATGTCACTGAAGGAGAGGAAACGCTGCAAAGTGTTATATGTAATTGAAGACACAGTAACTCTCCATGTCTGTGCTGACAAATATAATGCAGACAAACATTAATTAGAGGAAGTAATTATATACTCCAGGGGTATACTTGTCATTTGTGTATGTAACTGATTGTGCCAAAATTGTACTAGATTAAAAAAAAACCTATGATCATTCTGTTTTAATTTGCTTTGTTATACAAGTAGTGTATGCTGATAGCTATGTGCACATATCTTGTGTGTCTAACTTAAATTCTGCTCTGATAATTAGTTCACCTCTATCTATTGCATGTTATGGGTTTTGAGCAGTAGTATAACTTGGGGGAACAAGAAGAGCAAGAGCTCTGGGTGCCAAATGAGTGTATGAGGGGGAGGGGTACAGAATGACATCCTCTCTGCCCCACCTCCTTCCTTCGGCAGAATTGCAGCATCCAGGTGCACAGATACCCTACTGCTATAGGATCAACAATCAGGGCAGGCAGACAACACTGTAGCAGCAGCACCTGAGGACTTTTTTGAGTACCTGGACCAGGCAAGACTCCCCCACCCCCAGTTTTGGCAGCCCCTTTCCTCTAGTGCTTAGCAGCACCTCCCTCCCGCTTTCCATTAGGGTTTTCCCAGGGCACAAAAAGTAAGTAAATATCTAATGCAATATATAAGATTCCATATTTTCTAGAAACTAAAAAAAATTTTTTTCTCCTCCTTTTCTCTTATGATTATCTGTTTTGATTACACAGTCCCATAACTAGGATAGGCAGAAGGTAGGGCAGCGTGACACTTTAAAAACTAATAGTGTAGAGAGGCTTTTGATGAAGTAGGCTGTTGCTTATGAAAGCTCATGCCTTTCTGAACCAGTTAGTCTCTAAAGATGAAGTTTTACAGTACACTTAGGCCATACTAAATCTGTGAAACTTTAAACAGTGTTAAATTTAGAACATGCTGTTATCAGTCACTCATTAAGAGCTAATACTGTTTCTTGTCTGCACACCTCTGACTTGCCGCTGGAGGGATGGAGAACAGGGATGTGGTTAGGAGGCAGGACACCTGAGCTTTATCCCTCTTGGGTGGTGGGGCTGGGAGCAGTGCATACTGGGATGCTAGAGGACTGCAAATTGCTTGTTTTATCTTCATGGAGCAGACTGAAGTTACCTAACATGATTTAGGTAGCATGGCCCAGTGTTAACCCTTCCCTGAAGTAGTATAATTTTGAGATGCTCAGAGGGCACTTAGCACAAATTAACAAATTTTAATTTGTGCATATGTTCTAAATGTAATGTATAACTTCACCATAAGATGTCACCCTGCCCTGCCTTCTGCCTGACTTCAAACTAACATTAACCACATTTCTGCTCATAGAAACAAAACCTGGATATAACCTTTGATTCTGTGCTCTGTCTTGTCCCAAATAGTCAGATTGTATGCACACCTGATTCCTTTCTCCTTCAGAACATTTGCAGAATTCATCCTTCCCTCTCTGGCCACACACACAAATTCTCATCCAGGCTTTCTCTATTACTGCTGTTTTCAGCCCACTGATTTCCCGGGTGTCCACATTGCCCCCAATAGGTTGCCTGGTGCTGCCACTACTTGTCCCTGGGGAACACCCATGCCACGTGTGCTTTGGCACGCAGCAAGTTACTCCAGGTGGGTAGGGAAGGCTGGGGCCAGCACTGGGCTGGCCCCAGTAGCTTTACCTGGGGTCCTGGGGGCCTCCCAGGGCTGCAGCAGTGGCAATTTTGTCACACAGAGCCTGGCTGGCAGCTGCAGTGTGGCTCTAGGTGACCCAGCTCTGCTTTTGAGTGGTGTGCACTACCCATATGTGCACTGCTCTGCTTTATTTTCTGCAATTTTTTTTACACCCAGATATCCTGAGCCACCTGGAGCCATGCTGCAGCTGCCAGCCAGGCTTTGCACAGAAAAATCGCTGCTGCTGCAGCTCCAGGAGGCCCCCAGGATGGCAGGTAAGGCTGCTGGGGCCAAGTAGAGGTGGCACAAGGTGTGCTGGGGAACCAGACGTTCATGACACCACACTAGGTAAAGGGGGATATCCAGGAGTCAAAAAACCCCGCAGAAAAAACATGGAGCAGTGCTCGCATGGGCAATGCTCCGTTGCAGTGCAGAGAACATCTGAATGTGTGGTATGTGACACCACAGATGTGTTTGCGGTGGCATGGCACATGCCACATGGCCGCACTCATCTGGATGTGGCCACATGTCCATTTATAGCTATAGACACTAGAATCTTTTTTCCTGTCCTACCTTCTGAACTTTCTATCCTCCTTTAGGAGCCACATCAGAGGTAATCCTGTTAAAAACATTCCAGTTGATAATTGCAATGTGTTATTCAGTGGAAGGGCACTGATATCTCTTTTGGTTAGCTATATCTTCTAATTAAAAAAAAAAAAAGGTAACATGTAAATAACCTGGAGTATCTGTTGCAAGGCTTATGTGCTTTTCTTTTGCTGTATGTGTCCTTCCTACTCCATTTCCTCTGTTCATTTATGGCCATTTTCTGTGCCTTGTGCTTAAATTAGATTGAAGATCCTTCCAGGTTATAAAGCTGTCCTCCTTTATTTGTCTAGCTCTTATAGTAATGGGGCTTAGGTACTAACTGGAAACTCTGGGCACTACTGGAATTTATAAATGGTAAATCATAATAAATGCAACTGCTGGGTGATTTACTTAAGACATTTTCCTTAGGTTTTGAGCAAAGAAATAAACAGATATTTTCTGTATTGCCTTCACTGTATTTTTCAGCTTCTGTATTCATTAAGCCATGTAATTTTCACCACTAGGCAAAAATGGACTGTTTATAAAATTACACCCAGATGATTTCATAGATTTCATATCCTAGAGAGAAGAAAGAGTATTAAAATAAGTCATACCTCCATTTGCTCAAAATACCTGAAAAATAACCTGTCAGTTCTGTTAAAGGAAAGTCAGAGTCAAGGGACATATTAAACAAAAGCCTAGTGTGTGGTCACAGGTATGTAATTGAAGATTTGACCAGTCGTTCACATATCTGCTGTTAAGTGAATATATTTTACTCTCTAACCATCTCAAAGTATTTGTTACACTTCAGTGCCCAGCAGCATAAAAGTGTGACTCAAAATATGACTGATAGGAAGTGAAAATGGGTTGCAATAGGTTTCATCAATTTAGAGAAATTAGTATTATATTCAGCAATATAGGAACAAAAATTGACAGCTATCATTTTAGCTATAGTACTTTCAGCTGCTGAGCACCTGAACTCATGTGCAGAAATTAACTTTTCTTTCTTTAACTTTCTTTACTTTTTTAATGTCCTAGGAATGGAAAACATTGCTGCCCCCCACTTCCCTCACTTAGCTGAATCAGGATATGAAATTATTCTGTTATTCTCCACAGTATGATTACCAAGTAAAATCATTACTAATGAACAGAGAATTCTGAACAGTAGTGTTTGCAGTACTGTTCAGATCAGTATGTTTAGATCACATGTCTAAATTGTATGAATTTGTGCTAGTACTCAGTGTTGATATCAAATTAACAGTTTGTACAGAAGTACTCTATGCATGTGTTACAGACTGGTAATTTAGAGCACATTTTTTAACACTATAGGGCACATTTAGATGAGCATGCACGTGTGTTTCCCTGGGGACACATAGCAGCAGCACGTAGTTGTGCCATTGTTGCTTGTCCCCAGGGAATGCCTGTGAACACGTGTTCTGATGTGCAGCAAGTTGCCCTGGGTTGGATAGAGGAGGCTGGGGCCAGTACCTGGGCTGGCCCCAGCAGCCTTACCTGGGTTTTGAGGGCTTCCTGCTGAGGGTGATACAGCAGCAGGGAGCCTGACCAGCAGCCGGAGTATGGCTCCAGCTATACAGACTCTGGTTTTGGGTGATGCATACTGCCACCACGTGTGCCGCTCCACAGTTTTCTAGCATAGGTTTTTTTTACACCAATATTTCAGTGTAAAAAAAAAAAGCCACACTGCAAATTAGCAGCACGGGGAATGCTTGCATATGCAACATTTGTGATGTGCAGCACCACAGATGGGTCTGCAGCACCACATAGCTCATGTGCATGCTTGCCTGGATGCACCCATAAAATTGCAGGACTCTTAAACATGACAGAAGTACGGTGTTTGGTGGGGAGCCTCTGAGCCTCCTTGCACTTCCCAAGCTAAGAGGCAGGGAGCACTCCGCAGCCTCCTGGAGCTTCTCCACTGGTAAGAAATTTGACCATTGTATAGAAGTTGTTTAAAGTGCTGTAGGTTGCTGAAGTGCTGTAAAACACAGTGCTTCAAATTTAATTCTCATTTAACAGGGATTAATTTAAATAGCACAAAAAAGCAACTTCTGTACACACCCTAAGGTTTGTGGGTCTGCGTGGCCAATCACATTTCATTCTCTTTTGCTTTTTATTTGCAGAATTTTGTCAGGGAAGGAGATGCATTATCAGAAATTTAAAAATAGTAATCATAAAAACGACAATATAAAATATGTAAACATAAACAACTACAACAATTCTCTTTAACTGATAATTATTGTAATATGGAAAGGATAGTTGACCACACATCTGAATTTTAACTCTCAGGCTGGGTGCCAGCTCTGGGTGAATTTTTATGTAGAGATGAAGGAACACAGGGGCTTGGCACCCAGGGAAACACTGAGGAACTGTTTTTACAGCACTTTGGTTTGCTGGAGCATGGTAATTACCACACTCCAGCAGCTTCCTGTGTCTCATGTATCAGTGACCCCACACTTCAAAGTGGTGGTGGGGGCAATTTATCTAAAGCTTGTCAAATGAGCTTTAGTTCAAGCACCCCCACTGCCATTTTGAAGCATGGGGATGCTGATACACGAGATGTTGCAGTGCTTTAATTAGAGCAACTCTTGGAGGTGCTCTAATTAAAGTGCCACCACCTCCCCCCGACCCCAGAGCATATGCAAAAGTGCCCTTAGAAACTGGGGGAGGCAAGAAAAGGAACACAACAAGACTTTTTTACATTGATTTGGATTATGGTAGTATAGTTAGTAGAAAATTAATATCTTTGTGTATATTTTGGGGCATTGGTTCTGTTTTGGAATGTTAAATATCTGATTTTATGGGTTGGATTCATTTATAAATAAAGATTTAAAAAGGAAAGCAAACAGAATTTTAAATTACTCCCTCTTTTTTCTTTGTGTGTGATGGTTGGTTGGCAAGAACTAGTATGTATTTAGTATAGCATATATATCTTGTATTTAGGACGGATGGATTGAAATTTACAGTGTATAGATTTGTTAGTGGTGTATGCTTTCATAGTTTATTGCATCCATATACTTTAAATAATTTAATAAATACTTGTTTAAAATTAAACCAACTGTGAGATAGCTGCAAACAGTGTATTTAAAAACAGCTTAAAACAAATGTCATGTTTCCAAAATGGTCAGCAAAGCCTGTAAATGTCTGGAATTCATGCTTGATACAATGATTAAAATATACAAAATTAATGGAAAACTACCTTCTAAAAAAAATTAATACTCTCAATGCTTATCCACCCTAAAGTGAAGATAGGCACATATGCAAAGATAGGAATTGTTTTTTTCCTGAAAAAATGAAATCTACCACCTATTTTCTTTTATATAAGATTCATAGATTCATAGATTGTAGAGTTGGAAGGGACCATAAAGGATCATCGTGTCCGACCCCGTGCCCCTGGCAGGAAAGAGGACCGAGGTCAGATGACCCCAGCCAGGTGACTATCTAGCTTCCTCTTGAAGACCTCCAAGTTAGGTGATAGCACCACCTCTCTTGGAAGCCCATTCCAGATTCTGGCCACCCTTACTGTGAAAATTTCTTCCTAATGTCTAACCTAAATCTACTCTCCACTATTTTACATCCATTATTCCTAGTTACTCCCAGGGGCGCTCTGGTAAACGGTGCAGCACCAATTCCCTGTTGTCCTCCCTTGATAAAGTTATAGGCAGCTACAAGGTCTCCCCTCAGACGTCTCTTGTGAAGGCTGAAGAGAACCAGCTCTCTCAACCTCCCCTTGTAGGGTCTTTCACGGAGATCACTAATCATGCAAGTGGCCCTCCTCTGAACCCTCTCCAGTTTCTCTGTGTCCCTCTTGAAGTGCGGCACCCAAAACTGGACACATTACTCCAACTGTGGCCTGGCCAATGCCACATAGAGGGGGAGCATCACTTCCCTCGATCTGTTGGTCATGCATCTGCTAATACATGACAAGATGCGATTGGCCTTGTTGATGGCTTCGTTACACTGCCGGCTCATGTTCATCTTGGAGTCAACTATGACTCCAAGATCCCTCTCAGCCACTGAGCTGCTGAGGAGGTCATCCGCCAACCTATACATGTGCTGGGGATTCCTCCTTCCTAGGTGGAGTACCTTGCATTTATCTTTGTTGAATTACATCCTATTTCATTCCATCCATTGATTCAACCTGTCCAGATCAGCCTGTATCTGCTCCCTGTCCTCTGGTGTGTTAACTTTGCCCCATAACACACTAGAGGGCAGGGAGCAGACACAGGTTGGATCAATGGGTAGAACGAAATAGAATATATTGTCGTTGTGCTAGTTGCAAAGAAAATTCTTTCCAATAATCATTATATAATAATGCAATGTTGCTACAAAAAAAAACTGTCTTGTTGTGCAAGCTTGTACATGCTAAGGCTTCCCAGTTTGCCTGATATTCATTTTGTTCCCAAATATTTCAAAGGCACCTATTTCACTTTAAATATTTATGAAACAGTAAATGACCAAAATTCTTTTGCTATTCAGTTTTTTATGACTGTGTACCCATGTGGGTGTGTTTGTGCAAGAAAGAGAGCCGAATGCCTGATCTCCCTTTCTCTCTTTTTCCTTTTTTACTTCATTGGGGAAAAGGACGTAGAGCATATTTTTTTTCAGAATATATTAGAAAGTGAATGTGACCTGAAAGAGTGGATATTACTAATAGTGAAAAGTGTATGTTGCAGCAGGTAACTTAGAGGACACTCTGCTTCCACAATTATATGCCACCCCTGCATGCTTCTTTTTTCTTTTTTTTTTAATCTTGCTTTAATCATTATATATTGAAAGACTGAAACCCTGGGAACGTTTGAGCTATTTCACAGTGTCTCAGGCTGTTTCTATTTGAGTCTAGAAAAAATAACAATGAGTGTTATCTCAACTATCTCTAATCCAAGGATGGTTCAAGAAACCATTGAAAGGTAGGGCTTTTTCAGGGCCAGCTAGGGAATTTTGGAGGAATTATCATTGAGATGATTTCTTTGCTTTCTCCCTTCCTTGAGAATGTGTACATTTTAAGAGCCCAAAAGAGATTAGCTTTTTACATATAAAGCAACCCAGAAATCAAGGCCTACTGCTCAGAGTTTTTCAAAACTCTACTCCAAGAACCTTGTTACAGGGTCATTTTGGACAGCTGCTGGAGTTCTTAATCCCTGTGCATTAACACCTTAAAGCAGTTTTAAGTACTCGTTATGCAGCTCAAAATTACCATACTCTAGAACATGATTACCTCTGATCCTTACTAAGCAGGTCCTGTTCCATTAAGGTGTGGCCACTCCCCACAGATATGCTGCCCCAACTGAAGTCCTCCAATATCCCAGGTTCTCTCAGACCCCCACCAGTAGAGCAAGGATGAAAGCCTGGCTTGGCTTACCTCTCGTGGCAACTCACAGTTACAGCTCTGAGTCTTGCCCCTGCTCACCAAGCCTCTGGCAGCAAGTTATAGCTGTGCAAGTGGGCAGCAATCAGAGAAGATTTCTAAACTAACCGTGTGACTGCTCCAAACTTGAAGCTAGCATTAATATTGATGAGCATTTGTGTGACTCACAGCATAAGGTGAAATGAGGCCTTAAGTGTCAAGGAAAGGAGGAAGCAAAGGGTCAAAGCAGCATTGGACCAAGAATGGATAGATGAACAATTTAATGAGGTTAACATTGTTACAGGTGGATGATGGAAAGCATAAGAATATATAGAAAGGAGGGATTAAGATATAAGAATAGAGAAGTAAGAAAATAAGATAGAGAGAAAATTGTAGAAAACAAGGCTAGATTAAAAGAAAAAAATATGCTTGTAGACAAAAAAGTAGAGCCACATACAGAAATAGCATGAGGACAATTTTCCTCTTCACTTCTTATTTGTAAATGTATGTTAAGGAGTAACATGAACACTAGAATGTAACTAGTAACCTGCCCCAGGCAATTATGTCTTGAATTGAAAGAATACATTTCATTTTTATTTCATACTTTACAGACAATATATGTATCATATTTCCACTTAAGTCAAAGGAGAAATGGCAACAATGCATAATAAAGTGTATTTGTATAACTTTTCCATTCTTCCGCTGGAGTGTAACACTGCTGGAACTCATTTGCTGATAGCTATATGGTTCATCCAGTGGCCTCAATGCCTGTTTATGCACAGAGGTTTATCTGGAGATTTACAAATCAAGACAGGCGTCAACATTATCGGCTTAAAAAATTATTCTTTGTGTCGGTGTGAATGGAGTACCTATGTTTGACAACATACTTAGTCTAATAAGTGAGGTTCTTTCTTCATGAATAACTTTTCACCATTGTTCAGGATATACCCATGAACTATGTATTGGATGTTATTAGCTTTATTATTTTAACGACATATTTTTGCAATGTTATAGTACCCAATTATCTGTGTAGCCCATACAAATCTTGGAGGAAAAAAAAGAGATGGCAGTGTATATATGTAATAAATAAGCAAGTCTGTGTCCTTCTTTTAGAAACATTTTATATACTACTTATGACTGTTGTCATGTTACTTGTGAAATACAATGTTTCTGGATTCCCCGCATCATAAGGTTGTAAAGCAGGGGTCAGCCACAAATCCAGAGGAACTGGCCCACAAGGCTGGAGGGCTTTTCCTGTGCCTGTGCCTGTGCTGGGGCTGGGGCTGGGCAGTAACAAGCTATCCCGCTAACTGGGCAGCTTCCAGCTGCACCCTCAATTGTCACTTTATCCTGCCAACCCCGCACCTTCCCCCCTTTCCCCTGCCACCCTCCAGCTCTGGTCCAACACAGTCATTTGTGCAGCATATCAGTGACAGGGGGAGAGTACCAGAGCCTGCACCACCACAGTTTCCCCCAGACCCTATCTCCCTGTCTGGGTTCTGAGTGCAGCTTCCAGCCCATGAGAAGCTAGGCTGGACCAAGCATCTACAAATCGTGTCCACACTGCTGAACTTCTCCACCTCGACCCCTCCCAGTTCAAGCATGGGCATACCTTCCAATCAGTGGGGAGATGTAGTGGGGCTGTTCAGCTTCCAGTTGTGCCCATGTTGCAGCTGGGGGGAGGGAAAATGGTAGCACAGGTGCATTTTGCAGATACCTGGCTGTAATGCAGTTCTCTACCAGCTGGAAGCTGTGCCCACTCCTGAACTGGGGAGCAGTGGGACTAAGAAAAGCAATGGTAGTGGTGCTAAAACTTCCAGGTAAGATGGTGTCTTACCTCATGCCTTTGCCATTGTCATGTTGCCCAAGACACCCACCCTGCACTGGGTTGGGTTGTTCTGGTCCACAGCTTGTAAACGGTTACCAGCCTCTGGTGTGAAGCAATAAGAGTTGTACTTATTGAAGGTCATTAGAAAAAAGTTAATCACTGCACTAGGTCCTGCAAATGCTTTCATAACTCAACAACACGTTCCATTATAACTTTTGCAGGGTCACTTTTAAAAGCATAACAGAAATGTTCCAGTCTATGGTAGGGACAGATTCACCAATCTGGGACCTTAGAGATAACCCATCCTCTTTCAGACAGTCACCCCCTTGACAAGAAGTGACTATTGGAAGTGGGCAAAGTCAACAGCAAAGGTAGGATGGGTGGGTGGGGCTACTACACTTCTTCCCACATATTGGGTAGGGCAACAGGACGTTTCAGCCAGGCAGCCCACTTTCACATCCCAGATTCAGAAATGAAGTTTGGGATCATCTCCTATGGCCACTGTCAAACCAGACTAACATCTTCAGAACAGCTGCAGAGAGATTTCCTTG
The DNA here is from genome assembly GCF_030867095.1 of Alligator mississippiensis. Lineage (NCBI taxonomy): Eukaryota > Metazoa > Chordata > Crocodylia > Alligatoridae > Alligator > Alligator mississippiensis. The sequence goes on along the minus strand of NC_081824.1, from coordinate 270,643,429 downwards.
GTATTGGTACCAATTAATAAGCTAAGGAGTAGATTGCCTACTGCAACCTGAAGAAGAATGCCTTGCATTCAAAAGCTTGTCTAAATATCCTCTATACATAGTTGGTCCAATAAAAGATGTCACGCTAAGAAACCCTTGCCTCTGGATTGTGTAAGAAAATTGTGTTTATTGTATACCTACACATTATATATTATTTGATAGCTAAAAGAGTGTGTATGTGTCCAAAATTCAAAATTCACAAAAAATATGGCCTTCACTCCATTGTGAGACTTCATATGAATCAGATCTCTGCCTGATTTTCCCCTGACATGCTAACACCACTTACTTATAGCAAACGTCATGCATGCATTGTGATTTCTTTACTTTTTTGTTGTTTTTCTTGACTCTTTAATAATTTAAGCTATAAATAAGTGTTCAAGTTACTTCATTTTTTTTATTTCTAAGCCACAAGTAATTGCTTAAGTTACTACATATTAATATTTTTAAATAAATACTCTCTTTATTTCTAATATGCATAAAATATTGAAACAGAAAAATCAAAAACAGAAAATCTGCCAGCAGGACATCTTCCCTCGTGCAGATGGCAAATGCTAACAGGTCACCACGAAAGTCAGCAAAATAGGCAAGCTGTTACTGAATATTATGAAAACAAAGAAAAACACTTGATGTATAATGAATCGTGTTGTACAAACAGGAAAAGATGACTAGAAGAAGAGCAGGTAAGATGACAGGATAACGTTAGCGCACGGTTAGAAAATGTAACAATTGCTCAATGAAATACTGTCGAGAGGTCACCAGTTTCTCCTGAGATCCATATTTCAGCCTGCATTGAACATCACTGTATTTGACATAAGTGGTATGTCATTAATGTGCCAGTACTGCCATGCAAGAGACTTTATTATTGAGAAAATGGTGATCACTTCAAAGGATGTTGCCTACATATAGAGCCTACCTATGGAGCTACCTTTGGAGATTGCTTTGATTTGATCATATGAGAATAACAAAAAACTTTTAAAAGAGGGCAACCTAACCAAGTTGGTTTATGACAGTTTCGGAGGATACCTTTTCCTGCAAATTAAAATGTTATGACTTTGCCATAAAATGAACACTGATACTATAAATGAGGACATCATTGTCAGAATTATCAGAGAAGAAATTGTATACATAAATATAGATAACGCAGGTAACAAAAATGGTACCAAGGATATCTAACACCCAGTCAAGTTTCTGAGCAGTTTGTCACTAAGCAGTTTGCCTCCACTCAGTCTCATGCTTAAGGTGGGAATGATTGTGATTGTTGCAGAATATGCATCCAAAGATTAGCTTAATCAATGACATGAGACTTAAAAGACTTTATGAAAACACAATAGACTTCAAAGTGATAACAGGAAAGCCTACCAGACAACAGCTTTTGCCAAGTATTGCATTATGCTCATTGGACACAGCTCTACCTTTTCAGACACATAAGAAGCAATTTCCTATCAGAGTAGCTTTTGCAACAAAAGCCAAGATCAAATGCTTGACAGAGTAGGGGCATTTGTAAACATGCTTGCGCTGCAATGTTGGGCACCTTTAAAACCACTCAGCACTGCAGCACATATATTTGTATAAAAGGTGAAATGCACATCAGCGCTGAGAAAATGGCAGTGGCATGTTTATGAATTAAAACACATCAAAGGTGTTTTAGTTCAAAAGTGCACCACTGCCATTTTCTGCATGCTGACATGCAGTTCACCACTTGTACAACTGCACGTGACTCACTGCGCATCACCTCGTGTGCAGAGCAGACTCAATTAAACGAGGTATGTATATAAATGCCCTACGTGTTTACCTACTACAGCCTATGTTTGGACACGGCAAGGCATATGTTACAATTTATTTATTTAGCATATGCGTTTTTGGCACATTGTTTCAGCCATCTTAGAGCGATATCGCCACCAGTGTGAGGAGTTTGAAGGAGACCAGGTAGCATAATAAATTAACATGAGTCAACAATGTGGGACATGGTTTGAATTTGCCCACAAGGGCATTTGTTGTCATTGCAAAGGCCCCATTGGTATAGGTTTGAGGCATAGTGACTCTATTCAGGTACAAAATGGTTGAGAAGTACTCAATAACAGTGTGGCCACTGAATTCCCGGTTGACTGAGTGTAAGGTCAGAGATGATGTCATGTTTAGTGTTTGTGCTGACCATTCTTCTTGCCATTGAGTAAGAAAAGAAAAGTCAAAGGATTTTGAAAGGGTGGACCATATTGGATATCTTGAGGGGAATTGAGCTAATGGTGGGTAGAATATGTCCCAGTGCACTGGCAGCATGGGATTATAATGGAGTCTGACTAGTAAATTTACTTCAGCATTTGTGTGGCAGAGATGAGGGGGAGCAATGTAACCATGGGAGTGGAATGGAGCATGTTGCAATGTCAAGGGTGAGATCATTTGACTACTAGACCAAGGAAGATACAAATGTTAAAAAGAAAAAAAAAATGATTCATTTAATTTGTTCTCACAGCTTCTCTTCTTTCTTCCACTATGCCACAGTTTTTCTTTTTAACTTTAGTATCTCCCTTGATTTTTCCAGTGATCTTCAGCCAAATTCTGTCAAATTTGTATAGTTTCTGGCAAAAGCCTTGGAATCTTCAGTTTAGTGAAATGTCATTTCTGTCTAAAAATCTGGCCCAGTCTGTAGCAGCTGTTTGATCTTTTAAACCTTATCATACAGATAATCAAGAGATCAAAATCATTTGCTTCAAAATATTTCCACAGAATCCTAGGACAAAACTAGGGTTAAAAATGTAACTGAACAATCCACCTACCATTTTCAATTACTTTTTGAACCCAGAAAAGCTTGGGAAGGGTGTTCAAAAACATCATTTAAATGAACATAAGCATGTTCAAGTATTAAATATAGAAAACATGGGTACATACAGCACCAGAAAAAATATATCCAGTGGTTAGAACACTTCCCAGGGTTTAAGTTTTATTCCTCCTCTGTCTGAACAGGTTCAAACCTGAATTTTATGGGCAGATTTGAACCCTTGCAGTTCCTTAGGGACTGCCTTTTTACTAGCGTATAGGATATTCTAGGTTTGGTCCACTCGCAGTCATTGTTGTTGAAGCTGTTTCACTATGCAGAGATGAATTAAAGAGTCATTGGGCTAGAGAGAAGGAGGGGGAAGAGAGTATGACTTGTAGCCTAGTGGTTAGGTTTAGCACATAGGGAATGGGAGTCTAATCCCCTGTTGAAGTACTGATTCACTTACTTTAAACAGTAGTGGGATAAAATCACAAATATTTCTAGGATAGTCATACCGCCCCCCTTCTCTTTCCACCCATTCTTGAAGTCTTTTCTTCCCAGAAGAAACACTTGCAACAGGAGAGGTAGAGTGTGCCATTCTGGTAATAAGGATTGTTTCCTGGTAGGTCAGGGGTGCATCGAGCTTGAGTGCTTTTAGGGAGAAGAGGCTGTTAAAACCATGTCTCCAGTATCCTAGGTAACTGCTCTAACCATTTCCCTATTGTATAAGGGCAAATGTTAACACCACCACTGTTCTAAAAGATAGAGGTAGCCACTGCTGTATTTGAAAGGAGTTTGATTGGATAGGTGTGCAATACGGATTTGTTAGAGGAACTCACACAGGGGAAACATGCACATGTTTGGGTGCCTGTGAACTGTAAGGTTGAAAGCTTAGTCACTTAAATTCCATAGCTTTTTAAGGTAGAGTTAGGTGGCTGCTGGGGGTTAAGGAATCACAATTTTGAACACAGGTGGCTGAATCTTTTTAAAATCTGCCCCAAAGCTCCTATGCCTTAATACAGCCGTATAGGTATAATTAGGGGGATTGATGAGTATTTCCTTCACTAAAAAAAGTAGTTTGCAGCTGTTTTATTTTTTCTGTTCTACTTTTACCATTAGCCAGGGAGTTTTGCAAATTATTTTCACCATATCTTAAGCAATTGAGTCATTTTCAGTCATGGAGCATGTAAGGTAAGTATATATAATTTAATGTAAGATTTCTATTTGTTACCTTCTTTGGTGATATAGTCAAAGCTAGCAGTAATTTGAAATGCAGTGATGCCTATAATATAGATTTGCCTTTTACAGATTTAGCAAATCCTGAACTTAAGTAAACTGAGTTAGAAGGTTTTAAAAACATGTGTTGTTCATGGCAGTTTGTTTACCTTAAAATCATAAACTAATGTTCTCGTAACATTTCCTTGGTGTGTGGTTTAAAATGAGTGGAAATTTCTGTTAGGAAGGTAATATATCAAGATTCTAAAGGCTGTGCCTGTCATTTCTCAAAGGAGTATATGTATTTCTGAATATATGTTTCTTTGTAGAAAGATACACACAAAATAAAGCTACATGAAAAGAAAGTAGCAGTGGAGCACCGAGAAATGAAAAATAAAATTGTGTGTTGTCCTGTATGCCTATTAGGTCTGCGAAATCTCACCGGCTGTTTCGTTTCAACGCTGTTTTGACTCATTTTGAGCTTGCAACAGCAAAATCAAAACAAAATGAAAGGCTTCAAAACAGCCTCGAAATGAAATGAGGGTAGTTGAAATGTTTTGAAAGTTTCAAAACGTTTTGAGTTTTGAAGCAAGGCTTGCTTGCAGCTAAAGAGAAACTAAGGAGACGGAAGGGGAAGAGGGGGGAAGGACTGCTCTGACATTGACATCTGTAGCTAGCCAGTGGCTGTGATCCTTCACTGAGGTCCCTTCCAATCCCAGTGCTCTGGGGGATGGATGGAAAAACAGCATGAAAAGCATTGTTTGAACTGAGCTTTTTCTGTGTCTTCACACTTACAAGTGACATGAGTTTTGTTCTGAACAGTTTGAGGTGCAGTTTCCTAGAAACCCCTGCACCTATCTCCTTGAAACTTGGCAGGCTTCATGGCCCCAGCAGGGACTACCATCCCTGCAGTTTTCACCCCGCTGCACATAATACACACACAAAGTCACACGTCATGAGTTTTGCTTGTCAGCACCTTGAGGTACAGTTTCCCAGAAACCCCTGTGCCTATCTCCTGGAAAGCTGGCAGGCTTCATGGCCTCAGCAGGGGCTACCATCCCTGCAAGTTTCATCTGAATCAGGCAAGAAATGACACAATTATAGGCAGTTTTGTGCTTCCCCATTATAACCTATGGGCGAAACAGTTTAGACTAAACAAAACAGAACAAATGCTTTCAAAACAAAGCAAAACTCGAAATTAAACACTGTCCCATCAAAATGGTGAAACAGAAGTTGGAACAAAACAGTGCTGTTTCAAACAGCCCTAAAGCCTATATGTTCATTATATTACTTTTTAATTACAAAATTGTTTTTCCCCTTTATATAAGACTCCTGCTCTATTCCTTGTGCATTTTGAATAGTTAACGAGGCAGAGTTGCTCAGTGAATTTGAGAGAAACACTCATTTCAAATAACAGCAGTTGTCTTTGACATAGAGATGCTTTACAGCCAGCTTTAAAGCAGCATGACTTTTCAGTGAATTTGTTACAACATATACCATAAAAGGCAACAAATCACAGTAACATTCTGGTTAACTGTACAAAGTAAATTTTCAGTATGGTGCTTATGGATTTAGCTGTGAGGTTCTCATTAAACATTAATGTTGGTCTTATGATAAAATTCTATTTTATTGCAATGAACATTTATTTTGTAGCTGATTAGATAGCTAAGGCATTATAATGTGATTTAGAGCCTTTTTTTCTATAGGTTAGTGATTTGAATCTAGCTCTAATAGGTAATGACCAATGGTAGTTGCTATTTCAGGGTTGGTTCAGTGGTTGATGAGAATTCAGTGGACAGCCTCATTATAGTACTTAGTGCACATGCCTTGACATAACATTTAGCAGCTTCAGTAGAGAGGGTTGAATTGGCATGGAGACCGAACTGCCATCTTAGCTTTACAGATTACAGTCTCCTTGCAGGGCAGGGTAATGACATTTACATTTGCTGCTCTCAGTAATTTTAACTGCTTAGAAAAATTACTTTGATTTTCTGAAATGTTCACAAGTGCTAAATTTAAAGAGAGGGAGACATACTTTTAGTACAGAGCTTTTGACATGCTGGGATTTGAAACATGACCCCATCTGAAAACTTTCACTATTCAAGACTCAGGATCATAGGAAAGTAGGGCTGGAAAGGTTGTCATGAGGCTGTCCAAGGCAGGATCATGTATGACAAAGCATCTCAGCCAAATATCTGTCTAACTTGCTCTTTAAAAATGTCCAGGGATGGTGTAACAGGAAGCCCAGAGATTCCTGTTATTTTAAGAGGAAATTAAAGCAGACTGAGCTGGATCAGGGAGGGCTGGCAGCTTGGAAGCAAGCTAGCTGCTAATGAACATGCTGCCAGCAAGATGACAGACTGCTAGATCCAACTAGAGGTCCACCCCCGGATGGTAACACACACAGAGGGGAGACAGAGTAGCAAACAGCACTAAGACAGACAGGGAGGCAGCCCAGGAGCAAAAGGCTGTAGGCTGCTAAGTTAAGCCCTCCTAGGCCAGAGCAGGAGGGTCATCAGGCCCAAAGACCTGTGAGTGTCTGCAGTCATGTGGCCAAATGGGCTAGGCTGAGGAGAGACATGAAGCCAGGGCCTGAGAGCAGGTAGTCAGTCTGGCCCTGAAAGCTGAAGGTGTGAGAACTCCTGAACAGGAAGGCTGAGGAGACTGCTTGGCTGACTCAAGATGCCCTGAGCTCTACAACCAAGATTCCTACAGCTTGCAGGGAAGTGGTACCCAGTATGGGGATGGAGCTTGGTGATCCCTGCAGAGATCTTCTGTAATGTTGAAACCCAGTGGGGAGAGAGCTTTTTTTACAGCAAGCAGGCTTTTGGATTGTATTGTGATTTGTACCAGTGGTTTGGGTTTGGGACTGTCAAGAGAAGTAGGAGGTCCCAATAGTGCCTGAGGGCACAAAAATGTCTTGGCTAGGTCTGATCTGTGTCTTGAGCCCTGCCATGGACTGACGGGGCTCAAAATCCAGAACGGGTCTAGCCAGAGGACTGGAGTGTCTGCAACTCTACCCAACATGGTGCTGTCTGTAGATTTGCTAAGTATATACTCAATCCCACTGTCCAAATCATTAATAGAGATGTTAAACAATACCAGATCCAGGACAGACACCTAGGGTACCCTAGTTGATACCTACTTCTAACTAGATATTGATCCTATCTTGATAGTTAGGTAGCTTATGTTATTCCATGACATGACTGTAAAATAATATACAAAGAGGAAATAGTTAATATTTGGAATTGCTGTGTATTCCTGCTAATTATTTAGCAACTGGAGGTGTGACTTTGGCACCCTGGTCAGCACAAGAGTGCAGGAGGGAAGCACGAGATTAACTCCCCATACAGGGGCTACCACAGTTGTGGCACCTGCAACCTCAGTGAAAGCTCCCTGAACAGGGAGTGTTGTGTAGACAGTGGTGGTGGTGACATTGGTTCCCTGGGAACTGACAATCTGGCACCTGCTTTGAATCAACATGCAGGGCAGGTCTCTCAATAAACTTCTACCATCCCCCAGCCTCCCAGCTCCAGTTATACTACTATTAGGCACAGCCTGATAAATTAGATATTGATAAGACACAGCACATCAGGGAACCATTGGAGAGAGACCATCTATGGCCTCCTTGCTCCCAAGCAGCAGTAACTGATGATTAGACCATGAGAAATAGGGCCAGCCTATTGTTGGAGGTGGGGGGGAGTGGGATTTCTAGCTAACTGGCTTAAGAATATGAATGGAATCAAATATCTGGTATCCCACACCTACTTCCCTACTTCCCACACACTTGTTTTAAGGAGAAAGTAAGCAGGCATAAAGCCAGAGATAGGCAGGACCCTGAACTATGATCCAGCTGCCTTTTATAAGCCCTATAGAAGTGGGTTCTTGTTTCACACAGATTCACAGAAGTCTAGGGCTGGAAGGGACCTCCCTTGCATAGCCATGTATCCTTAGCCACAATCTAGATATTAGCGTGCATGCAGAACTTTGGGGAGATTAGGAGGAGGTTACATTTTGTTAACAATGGCCACCTGATCTAACTTAGTTTGCCCAGGTATGGACCTTACACTTAGAACCCTAGTAACATTGATGTAAGTAAGAACTGTACAGAAGTTCCAGGAAGGTTAGATCAGTCTAAAATGGCCAGTCTAATTTTAGTTAACCCTATCTTCAAGGTAGTCTAACTTAGATTGGGTTGGCCATTTTTCATTCAATTTAACTTTTCTAAACTTCTGTACAGCTCCCAGTGCATCCCCACATCTGGGGAAACCCAACTGCTGGCCTCAGCCCTAGGGCTGCGCTTTCTCTACTAGCCTTCTGGTACTGAGCTATTTTTAGCCACCCATCCCCTGGCCTTGTCCCCAGATGGACAACCCGCCCAAGGACCAGCCAATACCCACAGTCCACCAAACCCCCGCCATCCAACAGGCCACCCCAGTGCCAGTTTTTATCAGTATTTGCGAGTACCAAGAGCTGAGGAAGTAAGTCAGGGTGGGGGAAGGGCAGAAGGGATGGGAGGCTAGGTTTTCTGTGGGGGGTTGTTCATCTGGAGGTGGTGGGGTGGGGGGCTACAAATAGCCCCTGGTCCTGGGGGGTGGGGGAGAGAATGCCTTATTCCTTCAAATCCCTGTGTGGCCCCTAAGAGTCCCCCTGATCCCTCCCAATGCCACAAATCCTGCTTTGGGCCCTGCATGCCCCCCTGATCTCCCCCTGCCCCCCGTAGATTCTGCCTGCTTCCTCATCCCCCCTAGTCCCTCTTAGGGACCCTGCCTGCCCTTTTGATCCCCCAGTTTTCCCATGGACCCTGCTAGCCTCCCGATCCCTCCTGTGAATACTGCCTGGCTCTCTGATCCCTCCCATAGACTCTGCCTGCCCCCCCCCCCCAATACTCTAGTCCACTCTGTGGACTCCTCTTGCTCTCTAAATTCCCCCAATCTTCCTTGCAGACATTGCCTATCTCCTCAGTCCCCCAATACCTCCGGCAGATCCTGCTTTTCTCCATTATCCCCTCCAAGCCAGTTTGCCCCCCCAATTCTCCCAAACTGCCCATTAGCGCCCCCCCCCATTCTGACTTGCCATAGATCAGGTGGCCATTTTTAACTCAAACTAACCTTCCCCTAAGTTCCCTAAATGTCTGTACCTAGGCTTAGAGGTTATTGAGTCAGAGCTTTAAAAAAAGCCATCAGTAGTCAGTTTTTTTGGTAAGTTTTTATTAATATCTGTATTTCTGGGTGGGAAGTGGTGGGGGGTTTTCAAAGGATTCCTGGTGTCACTGTTTCTCACAGTGATTGTTCCTTCTCTGAGATTATTATTTTACTCGGTTTATCTTATCTTTTCTATTATGTGTCAGTACAAAAGTTTCATTATGTTCTATCTTTATTTTTAATACCTGCAGTAAAGTGTGCAAACCAAAAAGATGTTTACAACATTCTGTGTAGCATACAGATGGCATCTATAACCCTAACCATATGTCTTGTCTTTTCAAGGATGCCCATTTAGGTCTGTCTTCTTTGTGGGAACCAAATCAGTTCAGAAAAGAAATAGTCTCTCAAATGTATGTTTTCTTAAGGTAATCTAGATCTCATGTGAAAAAAGTTTCACCAGAAATTCATTTTCTTTAGCAGAAAGCTTGCTTGATCTATTTGTTCAGGCCCTAATCTTTCAATAAGCTCCAAATGGATGGCCATCTATAATCATCTAGATCCTCTAGAACAGGAGTGTCAAAGATATTGTCTGTGAGCCAGACTGACCTGTGGAGCCATGCCTGCACGGCTCTTGAAAGGGTTTAAAAGTACAGGGGTGCAAACAGGTATGGGGCGGAGAGGCAAGTAATGCATCTGCTTTAATCCCTGTGGCTCCCTGAATGGACACAATAGCTCAGGAACCCATAGTGATTAACACTTCCACTGTTCACCCCACTACTAGGTCTAGGGACAGAAATTGCATATAAACTAGTATAAGTGATTGGAAGCAGGTTCAAATCTGTAATGCAATAGAAGTTGAGGGTGGGTGGGCTAGACTTGGCCCAAGTTATCCTCTCCCTCTGAGCAGGGAGGCATGCTCCAGAGCCCCCCTGGCTTCTAGCCTGGGCCATTGCAGGCATGTGGTTGCATTTCTGGGATAAAAAAGGAATGCCTGTTTGCTTGCTTGTTGGTTTGATCTGTGCAGCTTAGACTAACCTGAAAAGGTTGAATCAACTCAGCCTTGGTGTTTTTCACAATCTGTACATAGCCTAGAGGTTAGTCCAGGGGTGGGCAATTATTTTGGTCAGAGGGTTTCTTACCCTGTTTTGGAAGGCTGTCGAGGGCCACATGGGTAGCTCCACCCCTTGACAGGTGCCCTGCCCCCTGGTCACCATCTTGGGACCAATGTCCCAATGTCTTTGGTCCCAAGACATTAGGACAGTGGTCCTATGTCCTAGGGCCAGCACCAGTGGGGCCCAAAGTGGGGCACAGGCTGGCAGGGGTTTGTGGAGCTGGGCTGCACCAGCAGGGAGATGGGGGAGCTGACCTGGCTCCATAGAGCCTCTGCCGTCTGGGACCCCGTGCTCCTGCCACCCTGCACTGGGCCCCACTACCACTGGCCCTGGGACACCGGTGTGGGCCCTGTGCTCCTGCTGGCTCCCCACCCACTCACTTCCAGTGCCTCCCAGCCCCGTGCTACAGGCAGGGGGCAGTGCACAGCTCTGACCCCCTGCTCACCTGCAGGGAAGAAGCTGGTGCTAAGCATGGGGAAAAGCGGCCCCTCACCTGCCCCATGGCCAGCATTCCCTGCTGCAGCCACTCGCAGCGCACACGGGGCTGTCCTGAGCAGGCACAGGCAACCCCACACAGGCTGCAAGTGGCTACAGTGTGGGGTACCGGCCACAGGGTGAGTGAGGGGCCACTTTTCCCTGCACTCAGCACCAGCTTGTAACCCAGCCCCTCTGCCAGCCTGGGCTCTGTGCTGGCTCCAGGCTCACCCGTCAGGGCTGCTCATGGCGGCAGCAGCTGTGACCCCCCTGCTTGCCATGCCAGGCAGTGTTGGCTGCTGCCACCTGCCTGGAGCATGTGCTGGGCAGCCCACAGGCGGTGGTGGCAAACACTGCCCTGTGCAGCAAGTGGGGGTGGGGCCGCAGCTGCTGTCACCACGAGCAGCCCTGATGGGCAATCCCGGAGCCAGCAGGGCCCAGGCTGGTAGTGAGGCCGGGTTACCAGGTGGTGCTGAGCGCAGCAGGGGGGAAAAGTGGTCCCTCCCCCGCCCTGGGGTCGGCACTCCCTGCTGCAGCCACTTGCATCCCATGCAGGGCTGTCCAGAGCAGGCACAGGCAGCTCCAGGTGGGCTGCAAGTGGCTACAGTGCGGGGCACTGGCCATGGAGTGGAGGAAGGGCTGCTTCCCCTGCTTCTGCGCTCAGCTTTTCCCCGGGCCAGTTTTCCCCAGGCTCCTCCCCTGCCCTTTCCCCCCACCTTCCTCCTTACCTGCACAGTGCAGCCACATGGTCCCAGGCCAGAAGCCCCTGCTGGGGCTTCCAGCTGGGGGGCAGGGCCGGGTGGGCCCCACTGGGGCATCTACTTCCTGTGGGACCTACTGCCCTTGGTTCATGTCATTTTTCACAGGAACCAAGGACAGAGAAATATTAATTTTCTAAATTTTTAGGGGCCCCGTGGGCCAGATAGAATGGCCTTGCAGGCCAAATCCGGCCTGCGAGCCATATTTTGCCCACCCCTGGGTTAGTGTGTCTGAACTTATCTTGTGAGGTGCCCCATCACCCAGATCTGGCCTGTGTGGTCCAAGAGAGTTTGGCATCCATCCCCTGAAGTAAATGAGGACCCTTGACCTAGCAAGGCTGTCCTACTTAAAGCTCTTTTTCAGAGTTAGGTCAAACCTTTGCTTGCATGTGGTCTAGCTACATTTTTTTTTTTTTTTTTACTGAAGTCTATTTTTATCACTCTTAATAAATACCATTAGCTAGATACTCCAGTACCCTGAGACTATTTTGCACTATATTTATGAAACAAAGCTCCTGGAAATTTAACATTTCAAATTTAAAATATGTTTATGGATATTTTGCATTATCTGGATGCAAAGTACAGCATGGGCAGGTTGTATTGGTGAATCTGGCTCATTTTTTAAAACACTTTAAGCTAACAGTGAAAATATTTCTGGATGGTTATTGTGTAAAGAAACCTTACAAAGCAAATGAATACATAAGAGATTGAACTTTTTTCCAGAAGTGAAAATTTATGAAGCCTGGTGTTATTAGACCATTTCTAACCAACTGCCTTCAACTAGATGGCATAGGTACACTTGCTGTGGTTTATAGTCCAGTCCATAACTGTAAACCATACTAGTGATGCAAACTAGGCAGTGCCTGCCTAGTTTGCATCACTAGTGTGGTTTACAGTCATGGTTTCATGTTGCTAGGCAGTGAAGTATTGTTAATAGTTTCAAGGCAAGATTAACAAACAGGCCCATTGAACATAGACTTGAGTACAGTGGCTTTAAAGTACCTTTCTACTTTTGAATGAAAAAACCTAATTATGGAAATAATCAAAATATCTGTTGTTATTCATTCCTATCTATCTATCTATCTATCTATCTATCTATCTATCTATCTATCTATCTATCTATCTATCTATCTATCTATCTATCTATCAGTTTTATGCTGTTGTCCATCGGTACATCAGAATCATCTGAGTGCCTTCCATAAAAAATCATCACAATAGCAAAGTCCCTAATGAACTTCATGCAGTCTCTGACACTTCTCCCTTTCCTGATTGTTCTTTCTTAAAACAGGGATTAAGAGTAAATTAAATAAGCACTTTATGCAGTGAAAAGTATTTAAGACTGTGAACTCAGTAGGAGCATGAAGGTCTCAGGAAGTGTTAGGCTGTAGATCTCTGAAGATTAACTAGCCATCTGTCATGAACTGAGTAGTTGAAGCTGTAGTTCTAAGGAGGATGTTTCAGTTATCTATAGGGTAACCATATTATTTTAAGGAAATCTGGGACAGGGGGTGACCCACACCCCCCTGCCCCAACCTTATGGCTCCCAGGAGCTCTGACAGTGAGGCAGGGCAAAACAGTGTGAAGGCCCATGGCCAGGCTTCACCCACCACACAAAGAGGCTTGACCTGGCTGGGATCAGTCCCTGTGCAGTACCTCCTGGGCTCTCCCAGACTATGCTACATAGCCATATGGTGCCTCACCATCACTGCCAGTAACTCCCCTGGGTCTCAGCCTGGGCTTGAGGGCAGGACATGAGGCTGTTGGTGGCAAGTAGTCATCCTGGCTCACCCTGTGCAGCTGCCAAAGCCCAAGCCCTAGCCCCTTCTCCTGGCCCACCCTGCCCAAACCAATCCCTACCCCAGGCAGGAGTAGCAATGTTCAGGCCAGCCCACCCACCCAGCCTCCAGCTGCTACTTAGGATGAGCCAGGCCAGGCACATGCAGGTAGGGTGGCACCACCAATCCAGGACTTTTCCTTCAATTTTAGCAAATAGGCTGGGACACCATGACAGTCTATGAAATCTGGGACCATCCTGGCCAAATGGGGATGTATACTCACCCTAGCTATCCACAGGTCCTGCATGGTAGAGTAATCATGTTTGCTTCATCTTTTGGGAGAGCAAAAGAGATAGTCTACAGTGTTAGCTGAGCAGACATATGACTGTAAAGAGTGTTGTTGCCCTATGAGGCTAGGTTCAGACATTCAGAAAGCCTAGATGGAACTGATCTGTAGCAAACAGAACACACATTCACCCTTTGGCGGGGGTGGGAGGGAGGAACAGTGAAACTTAGACTGGGTTCCACCATTTTTAAACCAGTCTATGTGTGAAAAACTTTTGTTATGGGTATAAACCAGTCTCTGGTAACTTATACAAGTAAAAGTGTAATGTCTGTACCTGGCCCAAAAAAGCAAAGTGTACTCTGATCTGCACTACATGTAAGTCTATATTCAGAAGTTTAAAATAGATTTTGATGGGCAGGTGAAAAGTTTTAAAAGCTATAGACTCTAAATGTATTTGGACTGATTGAGTGCACTGTGGAGGTTCATAGAAAGGTATGGTGGTTGTCATGAAGTATTATGTAGTTTCTGAACTTGATCTCAAAACTTTTTATTGATTTTTTTTTTTTTTTTTTTTTTTTTTTTAGGGTTTTCTGCATAGATGCTTGTTTTCCATTTCCTAGAAAAATAAGTAATAAAAGTGTTCACCATCTGGGAGTAAGAACAGAGAATTAAGTAGAGCAATATAAATCCTTTAAAGAGAATACTGTGGGCAGCATGGTACACAGCCTGATATTAAGAGGGATGACTGGGCAGACAATAGCACTCAGTTTGGGATGTTCAGACTGACCTGATCTGTCATGTGCAGAATTTGAAAGAAGCATACTCAGTCACTAGACTGTAAAATAGATGAAATGTTGCTAAAATTTTATCTGATTGTCATCAGGCATATTCAAGAGCCCAGTGCATGCTCATGGGACTCACAAGATGAGTTGGTTGATACAGCATTTTGTGGCTTACTACAAACCACATGCTTTGGAAGAACACTAGGGAAACAATTTATACTATTTCACATGGCGGGGGGGGAGGGACCTGTTCACAGGATTTTGAATTGGTGAGACAGCACTTAGAATACTGGACAACTAATGGAGAAGTCCCCATTCATTAATAGTAGAGAGAAAATTACAGTTATATTTAGGGCCTGGTTTAAATTGCAATTTCAGATTTTTCATGAAAATCATGAAATTAAGTGATTTTCATGAAAACTGATTTGCAATGAAATGCCATGATATGGCCATGTGTATAAATCTTCCTAAAACTTGATCTCCCCAGCAAGCAGCCATATCATGGCATTTCATTGCAACAAGATGGTGGCTGCAGGCTGGGGAAACCCTTGTAGCCCAGGGGAGGGAGGAAGGGGTGGCAAAAGGGGCAGAGGGAGGAGAGAGTTTGGGGATGGGTAGGGGAGGGGCTGTTTGCTCCTTCAAGTGAGAAAACTGGGGTGTGGGTGGTTGGGGGCATCTGGAGGCTGCCTTGGCAGATGGCCCTGGCACCAGATAGGAGAGGGGCTGTTTGCTTCTCTGGGTGGGAAAACTCAGGCATGGGGGGTTGGGGGCAAGGGAGAGAACAGATGTGAGAAGGAGCAAAACAGTCCCTCCCCTACCTGGTGCCAGGGCCATCTACCAAGGCAGCTGTCAGGTGCCCTCAATCCTCTGTGCCCCAGTTTTCCCACCCACAGAAGCAAATAGCCATTTGCTGTTCCTGCCTCTTCCAGTGAGAAGCTACAATTCCTGCTACAATTAAACCTGTCCTGAAACCAGCCTCCTCAGCCACTCAAGAGTTGTGGGGGGCACCAGGGATCTAGGCATGAAAATGGGAGCCCTACAACAATCAGGCCACAATATTAGTGATCTGGGCCTGCAATTTAGACCAGGCCCTACTTATGATTGTAAGTATAGTCATGGATAGAATAATGGACAAAGGGAAAAAAATCAGGTATCAGATACTGCTGCTTCAACCCACTCCCCACCAGGATCCATTAACTCCCCCCACCCCCCAGGACCTGCTACTAGTACTCTCCTCCCCAATCCCCACTGCCCCACCTGACTCAGATGGCATTCCTGGCACCAGCAAATTTGTGCACAAAAGGGGACCTGATCTATGATCATGTGGCTTAATGTAAATCACCTGATCATAGATTAGGTCTTGTGAACTTGTGCACATGCCCAAGGTAGATAAGATCACTGGAACCTTTCCCTTAGAACCTGAAATTAAATTAACTTAATCTGTCAAACCTATTTGGGATAACTGGCTTCCAAGAACTGAGAGCCAAACTCAGACTGTAAAATGAACATTCTAGGTCAGCATAGGCATAATCAGCTGGTACAAATAAAGTATTCAAGTATGTCCTGATTATCAGAATTCAAAAAACCAGAAGGAATTCCAGAAAAAAAATTAAAGCTTATCAGTAATAATTTGAGGCCACATCTGCACCAGGTGCAGCTACAAAAGGGCAGGAATACCACAGAACACTGCCTGTATCTGTGTGGGGAGTTTGTTGTTTTGACTGGTGATAAAAGGCCAAGCAGGATACCAGCTGCCAAGGAAGGTTCAGTAGACCTAAGATGATCTTTAAAATAAAATGTATTCTAGGGCTTGGCACCTTAAAATCACGCTGCTGCCAAACACATCACATGGGTTGCCATGCATGCTGGCTCCAGTAAAGGAACAGACCCTCTGCATGGAAGGTTAGAAGATCTAAGATAGCTATGCCAGCAAACAGAAGGCAGCAGAGCCAAGTTAATGCTGAAATTTCATAAAAATGTGATTTGTATGTATCCTGCTTTCTCTTCCCTATTCTTCTGCTTCCTACAAAAATGTAAAGGTAAGAGGAAAGGATTAGTTTAAAACATTTTATTGTGGTAGTATTTGAGACATCTGCAATAGTCAATATGTTTGCAATAAATATTTTATACACATAGGCTCTGCTTTCTGGAACACTATTCTCTGACCTTGTGTCATTATAGAAATATATCTGGTGTTGATGTAGAAATAAGCCCTTCACACTGTACATTGTTTTGCCCTTTTGAATAATTTAATTTTTGATTAAGCTTAGTTTGTTAAATCAACTTAGAGTGTAATGTGAATGACAATGAAGTCTTGTTTGAATGAAATTACCCTTTTTACCATCAAATAGAACATGATACCTAGAAAAGAAACTGTCTTGTGCTGTGAGCATGAACAAACCTATAAAGCTACTGTAGTGGTATCAAAAAATTACTACCAGCATTAACACAATTTTCCGTCCCCAGGACACATACACTGTCTCCATACTACACAGAGTTAGAGGAAAATTTATAAAGAAAATCTCTGCTATTAGAGCAAGAAATTAGGTTTAGACCAGCCCATCTATTTAGTCCACAGTTCTAAGCAGGAATAAGGAATAAATCCACTGTTTTCAACAACTTGTCATTTTCTTAGTGTAGATGAAAGGAAACCATACACGCCAACAACAAGAGAACTGGTATCAGGGCTTAATATAATTACACTTTGCATTGATTTCCTTATTTAATACCTCTTCACATTTATTCAGTATCTTAATGCCAGAATTAATGCAGGTTTGTTTATTTTTTAACTACTGCTATTGACGTCCCTATTTTTTGTGGAACTTGTGGTTGTATTTAGAGAATACATTTGGTTTTGAATCGAGATATCACATTTTTTAAAAATGTTACTTGATTTGCTCCTCCTGTCTGTAGTTACAGTTTGCTCTTCATGAAGGTAGGGCTTGCCAGGTTTTCTTCCTCTTGTTCTTATGTTATATACAGCATATATATCTTGCATTTCTAATATGTAAGTGTACTGCTTAGGTGCCCTTGTTAAAAGTATAAGCACTTTTAAAACATTTACATTTATATCATAAACTGCTTACAATAAAAGCTATCTTTTATTTAGAAATAAAATGTATTATTAGGGAATTCTCCTAGGAGAATGGAGGTGTAGAATTTTGAGGTCTTATAACAACACAGCATGACACCAACATGGCAAGATGTTGAGAGAATATGCCTATGTAACCATGTACAATTTTATAAATATGTTTGATCTTCACACTAATGTATACCATACACTATACCAAATATTCCTTGAAGCATGGACTGGACACCAGGAGTTCTGCTATCCAGACAGGGTTATGGCTACTAAGACAGGGGTCTTAAAAGTGAGCTGTTTCACTCAGTTAAGTATTTCATATAAAAGTAGGACAGCACAAATAGGCAGGCCCCTGACTTTCACCTCAAGATACCCTGTTGTTTAGGGCACTATCCTGAAAGGTGGCAGACTATGGTTCAGATCCCTGCCTAAATCAAGCAGAAGATTTGAATTTAGGTGTCCTATGCCTTGGCTAAGTGCCCTTGTTGCTAATGGAAAGAAATGTTTTAAGGGAGACCTACCTTGATCCCTTCTGTTGGAACTGTTTTACTTTGTCCCTGTGTTGATGAATGCCTAAATTAAGAGAGACTAATTGTAGCTTGTATTGTAAGAGACTAATTCTTGCTTGTAACTTAGTGTTTAAAGCACTGTCTTAGTTACTCCTAATTCTCTTGGGAGGTGGGAGAAGTGGGTTGGAATCCTCTCCAGTAAAGGAGGATACAGAACCCAAATTAACAACATCCTGTTGAAACCAAGATGCTGAACTCAACTGTTGAACTGAACTACCCTTCCTGCCCCAAAGATATAGCACACTTCTGATTTAAAAAGAAAGAAAGAAAAACAAACAAACAAACAAACAAACAGGGCTTATAATTTGTCATGCTGTTGATTTGGTTTGTTTAAACAAACACATTTGTCATCTTTACTAACCATAAATGGCTCTTTGAGAGCACAGCATGAAAAATCAAGCAAGGGAACATTTCTATAAAAAAAACCTTTTCTCCCCCCCTGTTCAGCACATTCTCACTAGCTCATGAACAAAAATAAAGGGAATGGAGTCCATACGGTTTTAAACACTGAGAAAGAACAGCATAGACTTATCTTATACATTTCTATGCATTACCAGATGTATTTTCAGGAATACAAAGATGTGTTATTTCAGAGAATGATACAGTCTAGGTGCCTTTTCAAAAGTCATATGATTCTAGTGACAGCCTCAAAAAAGACAAATGGATTCAAAGGATTTTTTAAAGGCACTTTTAGCTGTACAACAGTATTCAGATTGAAAGCTACTAATGTTGGGCTGTATTCTGAAAGCAGAAAATAACTCTTTGTGCTTCAGAAATATGGAAACCAAGTAAAATAGGAGTTATATACGTATTCAAATTCTACTGAGCATATAGCTTCTCCTTGGCTTCAGTAGAAATAATTGAAAAGGAAAAGTACTTCTGGACACACACTATTCTGTTTACAGGCCTATAAATGTGATTACATAAAATGCCACAAAATTCTGTAAGCTCAAACAGCCATCTCTTTTTTGAAAGTCTGATGTCTCTCCTATATCTTGTTATTGCCAAACAGTTATACCAATGGATACTAGCAGAGATTTGAGAGCTATTCAACAGAGAAATAAATGCAGCTGTGGTGAGGCTGAGACTAATAGCACAGTGTTACAAACATACATGTCTGTTCTTATGCCTATTGGGCACCCATCTGGTGGATGCAGTGGAAAGACAAGGAAAACAAACAAATCTGATTAGCAAAGTATTTTCCTTATTGCAGATGGGACATAGATTACTTGCTGACATTTCATGATGTTATTTCCAATTGTTGATTATCCTGTGGCTCATATAAATGTTCAAGGACTGTTGTGATTCACAATTAGTCTAGAGAACTTTTTACCAAATCATACTTACCTATTCAGACTAAATGGCTTATATAATGTATAAATATTAGGGGTGTGCGAGGCAGGCAGTATTTGATTCGGGTTTGGATTCAGCCTGATTTGGGGGTCAGTGATTCGATTAGCTGATTCAGATCACTGTCCCAGTTCAATTCAGCTGAATCTGATCCAGAAGATTCGATTCTGATTTGGAGAATCGGTGATTCAGCCATAGACACAGCTTTATATGTTTTTTCTTTGTTCCTTAAGGTTCCAGGCATGACTCGTGAATGCTGAGATGGTGAGGCAGATGGTGCATCTCACAGGAGTGCAGGGGGGTCCACTGTGTGCTCAGTGCTGGACCCAGAAGTGGACCAGAAGTATTTCTGGTCCACTTCTAGGTCTGCCGCTGAGTGTGTGCCTCCCCCCCCGGGCACACTCCCTTGGGATGCTCCATCCATGCCACCATCTCAGCATTCACGAGCCGCACCTGGTACCTCGAGGTATGTAGAAAAAGCATATACAGCTGTGTCTATGGCCAGATGGTTGAACCTCCCTGAATTGACTTTGTGGGTTCTGATTCTATTCTCAAAGATTAAAGGGTCTCCTGATTCAATTCAGATTTGAAGATTCAGCCTCTGAATCGGGCCGAATCTCCTCTGAATTGAATCAGTGACTGAAGCTTTGTAAAGCCCTAATAAATATAGACAGTATGTATATATTATACACACAAAAGTTTTCATAAAAAGATCTAAACATATGAGTATTCCATCCTCCAGTGGGCTCTCACCATTCAGTCATATGTATGGGGGAGGAGGGGTGTGCACATGTATATAGAACCAGGTAAAATGGCTGAATTTAAAATGGTGGGAGCCCACTGGAGAATGAAGTACTTATAACTTTAGATCTCCTTATGCAAACCTTTATGTAAAGTTAGTCAATGTTATGTTTCTTATGGTTGCTCCTTTTGTTTTTTGGAAAGATAGCTAACAATTATTCTGGTCAAGTTATATTTGTTTATGATATCAGGCCAGGTAATATATTATGTGTAATACTAAAATGTAATACAGCAATAATTTAAAAATTAAAACAGTGGACAGTTTCCATCCTTTCTAAAACAAATGGATTAGATGTTGAAAGGAAAGGGAAGAAACCATATGGTTTAAACTACATGATGATGAATGCTTTGTATTGTACATTGTGAACTAATACAACATTAGTAGTGAACAAGTATAAAAAAGTGTATTATAGCCACAAATATATATAAACATATATGTTTGTGTGTGTGTGTGTGTGTGTGTATACACGTATATATGTGATTGTGTGTGTATATCTGTATATAGAACTATGAATATATAGCTATATTTATATATGTCTCTCTCACTCTCTCTATATATATTGCTGTATATATATATGAATCACTGCTGCGTTACATTTTATATATACATCTATTATATATATATAGAGAGAGAGAGAGAGAGAGAAAGAGAGAGAGATATGTCTATCTATCTATATATATATATATATATATATGGAGGGAGAGTGGAAGAGATCTATATATATATATATATATATATATATATATATGTGTGTGTGTGTGTGTGTGTGTGTGTGTGTATTCCTTCAGTTGAATATATATTCTCAATTGAGCAGGGGAACAGAGCAGTATTTCCACATGCATCTTTCCTATTGAAAGAGTATCTTTCCTACTGAAAGAACGATGCATGTTAAATATGTATATTCAACATATATATTTTTCAATAGGAAAGATGTATGTGGAAATACTGCTCTGTACACTTGCCCAATGCACTGTATATGCCAAATGCCACACTGTACTGTGTATAATGGTTTAATTGTTTAATGGTTCATAATGAAGCTTAGGTAGTGTTCATATATGCTGTCTTCCAGTTCATTTCTGGATTCAGTTTTAGATGTTGATTATAACTATTGATCTTGGTCTCTGCTATCTTAGCGACTCCTGCTGGAGTTATACCGTATCATGTCATGTCATAGCATACCAACTGAGATCTGATAATGAACTGCTTTCATCCATTTTGGATCAGCCAACTATGTTAGGATGTTTTCAATGAAGGTTTGCCTACTCTGGATTCTCCCTCCTGTTCTCCACCCCCCCCCCTTTATCTACCTAATCCCAAATGTGTCAACCTTCAGAGTATGTAGTAAAACTCATGTTTTCTCTAAGGCTTTTCCTGAGGAAGATGGGCTGGATAATGTTGGATTTTTGCAGAGATCCTCAGGGGAAATATAATGTTGTTAATGTTAATGGTGTTTTAGATTTTGGTTTTAATTAATCCAAGTAATTGGTCTTAATTGTTGTTTGGGTTTTGCATGATCTGAAAGGTCATTTTGAAAACAAATAGAGATAAATAAATGGATCACTGCATCATTTATTTCACTGATTCTCAATTTTTTTTTTAGACTCAAGGCATCCTTTGGAAAATGTGAGCTCTTAGCTTTCACTTGTTTTTGGACTACAGAAAAAAAATCACTGATTTGTTTAAAAGCCAAATTTTATTATCAGAAAATGCATGAAGATAAAAAGGAGTATTCTACATTATAAAACAGGATCATCATCACTGATGTATCTTCTTTGATTTTGCTCCCCCTTTGGACAGTGATTTGAGTGACCATTTTTATAATGGAATTTTTTATCTTTATTTCACTGTGTTAAGTATTAAGTCTCCAGTGCTTCTACTGCATCCAGGACCAAATAGACCAGTGGCACTCAATCTCTTGTTCCCGCAGGCCACATGAGTTGTGTGTGGTCAGTCCACAGATTGAATCAATGCATATCAACTCAGGGGCCCAATCTTGTACCTCCCTGATCCAGCCTCACACTGCCCCAATCTGACCCCATACTGTCATTGGTAATTTCAGCTGTTTCCTGTTTTTCAGTATTATTACTGTTTCAGAATCAGGCTCAGTGTTAAGCTGACATACTGGAACAAAACTGCATACATAAAATTCCAGCAAGTTTAAAGACCAACAGGATAGTTACCAAAACCTGGAATAGCTAACAGTTTGCCTATCAGGATTTAAACACAACCATATTTTTTTATTCCCTTATGTTTTAAATTGGTATCACCAAGTAGTACTTTGGAATCCCATCATTCAAATCACGCTCAATATACTGTGCGTGTGTGCTTGTGTGGGTGTATGGTTGTGCCGAATGTGATATAGGTAATATACTCTCAAAAGGAGATCCCTCTCTTCCTAGAGCTTATGTAAAAGCAACGTTTCTTCAGAAAAACTGCACCCTAATTAAAGGGGCTCAAGATGAAATCAGAAGTTAATATTTTGAATGAAATCAAAGTTAGTTTAATTTACCTTTTTTTTTTTAGATATGCGCTACTTTTACTTTGCTTGTTCAGTTCCCTGTTAATTAATAGCCATAAATATACATACTTGCAACCTTCTGTGTGTATTTGGTTTAATCACATTTCTGATATTAGGATCTGTGTTGAATTTTAATTTTATACAAATGACATTACACGTTACATTTTTCAACCTATCTGTTTTTCAATGACACCAAGATTTCTGGGGGTCAGATATATGCACTTAAACACAGGATACATTTTTCTTCATTATGTTCTCTTATCTTATATATTTTAAATGAACTATGATTTCACACTTCAACTTATGGAAAAGCTTGTTTATACCCAGGATTGAACTTTCCCATGTTAGATGCCATTGCAGTCAATAAAATATAGGCTTTTGTTATGGCTATTCATATTTTTATACGAATGCTTTTTAGAAATAGCCCAGCTCAATAGAGCAAATAAAATAAAACATAAGGACAATGTTTACATAGGTCTGAACCCCTTGGCAGCTAAAATCAATAGGACATTTCCAAGTGACATCATTGAGAGCAGGATCAAGGATGCAGGTAATGGAATCATATTCTTTTTAATTTCTGAGGCACTGAATGCACTGAAATTTAGAGGTGTCTGCAAGTTTACTGCAATGTTACAACCAAAAATATTCCCCAAACAGGATTTTTGAGAAACACATTTCAACAAAAGCAAGGTCTGGGGTAGGTCAACAATGTAAAACTAGACAAAAATAGATCATATTTAAAATGTATCATTTAAAATTAACTAAATATGATTTATTACTACATTTTATTTAAACATAAAATTATTTCTGTGAATACTCAGACAAAAATGGATGTTCTGTTGAATTTAGCTTAAAGCTTATTTCTGATTAACAATAGTTTGGGTAAATGAGAAAGAAATGTGATCTTGTTCTGCCTGGTTATAATTAGTGTATTAATAAGGGATCTCCTTTGAACATCTATCAGTTCTGGCTAGCATTAGGTATCACATTCTCTGAAAGAACTAGTTCTGATAGATTTATACTCTGTATTGCTTCATCTTTCCTATCTGCTCTCCCCTTCCCCATTGTTTTCTGCGGTTTTCTTCCAAAGGCTTAACTGAATTATACCTGAGAGATGTTTTTGCCTCTTCTTCTGCCAGTTAAAAAGGAATATAAATAAATGTAATTTTAGGTAGCTCCAGGCAGATACGTGCCTTCAGGACTTTATTTTGCTTCTTTTTTACCATTACTGGAGTTTAAATCTGAGTGTCTGTGTTGCATACTTTTCTGTTGTTGCTTTTTTTCCTCTTATGCTTCCAGAGGATTCAATCCTATGACAGATCTGAAAGCAGTATCCTCCTGTGTTTCACCCCTAAGCACTTACTGAGACAGAAGCTCCCTGCTGTGTACTGGTAGTAAATTCTTCAGGTATAGGAATTTCTGTCACAAGATTATGTTAAATTTGCACCTCTGAATGAACAGAGATCTAGAAGGCAATCCTTATCCTTCTGTCTACCCAGACTCAGTGCTTAATTCAGCTGGGCCTTTTGCAGAGCCTGCAAAAGGTATGCTTACCGAGTAGTAATAATAGACGTAGCCATACGGATACCACATTAATCCCAAGATATAGTTTAAAGTCCAGAGGAGAAAGGCCCAAGCCATGACAATGCCAGCAGGGCCTCTGCGCCGGGAAAAGTGAATTTGGCAGATGGCAGAGACTGAGATGCACATATACCTAAGATCTCTAGGACATCGCATGGGTCAGCATGTCAAAATAAGCAAGTGTCTTGTGAGTACATGAAAACTGTGTCTGACTCCCCTTTTGGGGACAGTAGTGTTTTATTACCTCATTTGTTCTTTTCCAGTCATTGCCTTTGGATGAGATGAAACCATTTAGCCTCCACTTACCTTTGATTCTTTTTTCTCTGGGGTATGAGCTGAACCAGATTTATGCTCCTCTTCTCCTTCCCTACAGAATTGAGGATTCTAGTTTGCATAGGGAAATGCTTCAACATTTCATGTTCTCTTAGCAGGAGACAATGATGTTGTGTGGCAATTTTGCAGTATTACCACATTCTGGCTTTGGAGGAATCCACACAGCCTTATTCTGGAAGCAGGGCCTCAGATTTGGGAGTCAGTGGGAATGGCAGCCCTTCAGAGAAGATATGTTACAGGTGTTCTTTGTATGGTAATACGTTAACATACCTGCTCCCACTCAATGGTTCTTATTCATTTTTTCCAGAAAACCTGTATACATCCCTCCATCTTGTGAGGATAGAAATAAGAATGTTAGTTTTGTAAAAACAGGCTCAGGATGAAGGGAAAAATATTTTCCCCTTGAAAAATATTTTGGTACATTTAAAAAAAACAATAGTAGTAACCCCATCCCACAGTTAAATACCTACAATTCCAGATCACTAACAGCACTGGAACATCTTTTTCACTACAGAATAAAAACAGAAACCCAATCTTGACTCTTTAAAAGCATCTTGAAATTGCAAGCATTCATAGGCAACTGGTGCCACCATAGTTGGGGGGGCACATTCCCCAGCCCCAGTTGCTGGGGGGTCCCCCCGTGGCCAATCTTGCCAACTGGATTGGGGGGATCCCCCCATGTCAATCACGAAGTGGCCACGGTGCTTCCACTCCTCAGCCAGCATGGAGTGCACCACGCTGGGGAGGCACCAACACTTCCAACAGCCCCCCATGCATGTTGCCTAAGTGGCAAACATGACCTGTCAGAGGGTGCATCAGTGCTCTCACGGGGTGCATGTGCACCCCCTACACATTGCCATTGCCAGCATTGAACTCTAGATTACCTAATACTGAGATTCTTCTCCTAGAATATCATGCTGCACACCCAGAGAAGTTTAACCTTGGGTAGTAAAAGCAAGAAAGACTCAGTAAATTATAACACTACAACAAAAATATTATCTGTCAACCACTTTAGGACTAACGGCAGGCAAGAAGACTTCTAAGAGTTCTGAGAGCATAGGTTGCTAAGTTTTTGGTTGTAGCCGTGTTGGTCTAAGGACATAGGCAGACAAGGTTTTTTGAGTAGATGTGATATATTTTATTAGACCAACTGAGTAGTTGGAAAAAAATTCTTAGCAAACTTGGTAAGGACATGCAGTGAGGAGGCAGTGTCTGGGTAGTATGCTACCACATGAACCTGTTCCTAATATTAGTAGCACTGAGTTCCCCACTCCCTAATTGAGAAACGAGGAGTGGATAGTAACTAACATGTCATGAGGTTACAGCAGACCACAGGATTGCTATCATTGCTTAAAGCCAGGAACAGGGAGATCTACTAAATGATTGTATTATATTGTCGATTGAGTTTTATTTAAACATTTCTGCTAATCTCCATTTTTATCATGAGAAATTCCACTCCTCTCCTCTGTCCCCAGCACTTCCCTATTCCTTTTTCTCAAGTCCATTTCTTACAGAGGATAAATATATGGTGTTTTTCCCCCTCAGCCATTGCATGAATTGCATAGCTTTGTATGGAAGAATGTAGAACTGGTTGAAAATATTTTTCCCCAGTACAAAATAGCTGATTTGAGAAAATTTAAATGTTCTGTGAGAATGTGTCAATTTTGATGAAATATCATTTAAAAATCAAAATAATGCATTTCAATAAGGGTGACAATCTTATCAAAATGCACTGTCTCAATGTTTTCATTTCATCATAACTTTTTGTTTCAAAACTTACTTGAACAGATGTGGTAAAATATAAAATAATATGAAACAAAATTCACTTAAAATAGATAAGATGAAATCAAAAGAAATTATTTCAATTTATCAAAACATTTTGACTTGAGGAAAAAAAAGAAATATTGGCATTACCCGGCATATAGAAATACTAGTTTTAATTAGATCTAGACAGAATCTGAAAATAAATTAATAATAAATTACATTGAGAGTAACCCTTCATGATTATAACAACTAGATACCCCATTCAGGATTAGGGCCTCAACCAGCTAAGTATTGTACAAAACCACAGTGACTCTATGGAAAGTGACCTTATAGTCCAAACCAGTGGTTCTCAACCTTGTTAGACTGAAGACACACCTCAAAAAATGTCAGCTCTTAGTTTTCACTTGCTTGTTGACTACAGAAAAACAATATAGCAGGTATTTTTTTCTGTTACAAAGAACTCAGAAAAACCACAACAGGTTAGAATGTTTTTACACTATAGATTTCCATTTCAAATCTGAATACATTACTATTTGCAATATCTAAATTTATCTTGTGACTCATGTTTGCATATCAAGTGGTGCTAATGTTGCATGGCACTCCACAGCACCACTGACAGGATCTTAGGACTACCCCAGGTTCCTGCAGCATCCTGGTTGAGAAACACTGGTCTAAACAGACATGATGGAAAAAGCATGGCAAGGAAACAGAAACATTGAGAGACAATGGGAATTGACTGAGTTCACCCACTTGATCATTGGCCAAGATGGCAACTGACACCTTCTCTAGTATCCTGCTAACTAAAACAAAGACATTTAAAATACTAAAAAAGTAGTTACTAGAATCAGTTATTTTAATCCTATCACACTTTAAGGAACTGCCAAGGTCTGGGAAGATAATATGCCCTTGGAGATGTTCAATAACTACCAATTATACCAAATGCTTTTTTTCTGATTTTTAAAATCACGGTGAATTAGTAACATGACTAGCATACAGTAGGATCAAATACTATTGCTATTCAGCAAGTAAATTGTTTTCCATTATACAATTTAACTCCATTACATTTGATCTACTTTACAACAATAATCTATTTTTGTAATATTCCAATTTTCATGCATCCCTTTCTGTAAGATGAAAGCAAATAAAAATAGTCATTATGAAAATAGAGGATTTCTTCATTTACTGAATTTAATACATTATCCTCAGAGGCCTTTAAACTGCAGATTGGATAGAAAACTCAATACACAGTGTGCAGCATAACACATGGACTCCACCAAATATCAGATTTTGAAATATTACAAAAGGAACTTATATCTGATCACTGTTTAAAGCTTTAAACAAGCTTCTTGGTGTCCATTGGGGTCTTAAGCTTAACAGCTCATTCTGTGTAGATATACTTATCTGTTCAGAGTATGATGATCAAGGGCAAGATCCTACTTCCCTTATTAGATGCATAGGTGGATTTAGGTACCTAAATGCAGTCTCACTCCAACCCAATAAGCTGCCTGAAAATCTATTAATGCACCCACTTTTGTAATTGAAGAGATTGATGTCATATATCTTGACTTCAAAAAAGTTTTTGATCTGGTATCCCATGATCACCTCTTGGCAAAACTGGCTAACTATGGCCTTGACCCCACCACGATCCACTGGCTGGGGAATTGGCTCCACAGTAGGACCCAGAGGGTGGTGGTTGATGGAAGCCAGTGGTCATGGTGCATTGTGATCAGTGAGGTCCCTCAAGGCTCTGTCCTTGGACCTATACTATTTAACATTTTCATTAATGATGTGGACATTGGTGTCAGCAGTGGACTGACCAAGTTCACCGACGACATCAAACTCTGGGGTAAAGCATCCACACCTGAGGACAGGAGGGTGATCCAGGCAGATCTTGACAGGCTCAGCAAATGGGTGAACGAGAACCTGATGGTGTTTAACACTGAAAAATGCAAGGTTCTCCACCTTGGGAGGAAAAACCTGCAGCATCCTTATAGGCTCAGCAGTGCTATGCTGGCTAGCACTACAAATGAAAGGGACTTGGGGGTTATGATTGACCACAAGATGAACATGAGTCTTCAATGTGATGCTGCGGCTATTAAAGTGAGCAAAACACTGGCTTGCATCTATAGATGCTTCTCAGGCAAATCCCAGGACATCATTCTCCCGTTGTACTCGGCCTTGGTGAGGCCGCAGCTGGAGTACTGCATCCAGTTTTGGGCTCCACAATTCAAAAAGGATGTGGAGAAGCTTGAGAGGGTGCAGAGAGCCACGTGCATGATCAGAGGTCAGGAAAACAGACCTTATGATGAGAGGATGAGAGCCATGGGGCTCTTCAGCCTGGAAAAGCGCAGGCTCGGGGGGACCTGGTGGCCACCTATAAATTCATCGGGGTGCTCACCAGGATCCGAGGGAATGTCTGTTCACCAGAGCGTCCCAAGGAATGACAAGGTCAAATGGTCACAAACTCCTCCATGACTGTTTCAGACTGGACATAAGGAAGAACTTCTTTCCTGTCCGAGCCCCCAAGGTTTGGAATGGACTGCTGCCAGAGGTGGTTCAAGCACCCACTTTGAACACCTTCAAAAGACATTTGGATGTTTATCTTGCTGGGATCCTATGAGCCCTGCTGACTTCCTGCCCTTGGGGCAGGGGGCTGGACTCGATGATCTTCCAAGGTCCCTTCCAGCCTGAATGTCTATGAATCTATGAAGCTATGAACCGTTACAATGTCTTATTTTTTAGATTCAGTCCTGATAGCAGTGTGCAGAAGTCTCACTGCTATTGGGAGCAGAAGGCAGTGAGCAGAGGGCTCAATTAATTTCTGTATTAACTAATGGATTTTCAGGAACTTGAGCAGGGTGGAATAGGACCTAAAGGCATTTTTACATTTGCTCCATAGATTCATAGATTCATAAATGTTACGGTCAGAAGGGACCTCAATAGATCATCGAGTCCGACCCCCTGCATAAGCAGGAAAGAGTGCTGGGTCTAGATGACCCCAGCTAGATACTCATCTAACCTCCTCTTGAAGACCCCCAGGGTAGGGGAGAGCACCACCTCCCTTGGGAGCCCGTTCCAGACCTTGGCCACTCGAACTGTTAAGAAGTTCTTCCTAATGTCCAATCTAAATCTGCCCTCTGCTAGCTTGTGGCCATTATTTCTTGTAACCCCCAGGGGCGCCTTGGTGAATAAATACTCACCAATTCCCTTCTGTGCCCCCGTGATGAACTTATAGGCAGTCACAAGGTCGCCTCTCAACCTTCTCTTGCGGAGGCTGAAAAGGTCCAGTTTCTCTAGTCTCTCCTCGTAGGGCTTGGTTTGTAGGCCCTTAACCATATGAGTGGCCCTTCTCTGGACCCTCTCCAGGTTATCCGCATCCTTCTTGAAGTGTGGCACCCAGAATTGCACGCAGTACTCCAACTGCGGTCTGACCAGTGCCTGATAGAGGGGAAGTATCACCTCCTTGGACCTATTCGTCATACATCTGCTAATGCACGATAAAGTTCCATTGGCTTTTCTGATGGCTTCGTCACACTGCCGACTCATGTTCATCTTGGAGTCCACTAGGACTCCAAGATCCCTTTCCACTTCCGTGCCACCCAGCAGGTCATTTCCTAGGCTGTAGGTGTGCTGGACATTTTTTCTCCCTAGGTGCAGCACTTTTCATTTCTCCTTGTTGAACTGCATTCTGTTGTTTTCTGCCCACTTGTCCAATCTGTCCAGGTCTGTTTGCAGCTGTTCCCTGCCCTCCGGCATGTCCACTTCTCCCCATAGCTTTGTGTCATCTGCAAACTTGGACAGAGTACACTTCACTCCCTCGTCCAAGTCACTGATGAAGACATTAAAGAGCATCGGTCCAAGGACCGAGCCCTGCGGGACCCCACTGCCCACACCCTTCCAGGTAGAAGCCAACCCATCCACCATGACTCTCTGGGTGTGACCCTCCAGCCAATTCGCCACCCACCGGACTGTGCAGTCATCCAAGTCACAGCCTCTTAACTTGTTCACCAGTATGGGGTGGGACACCGTATCGAAGTCCTTCCTGAAGTCTAAGTATACGACATCCACCCCTCCTCCTGTGTCCAGGTGTTTTGTAACCTGGTCATAAAAAGAGACTAGATTGGTCAGGCACGATCTGCCTGCCATGAACCTGTGCTGGTTTCCCCTCAGCATAATTTGTCCTGCCGGGCTCTTACAAATGTGAGCCTTGATAATTTTTTCAAAGACTTTGCCAAGGATGGAGGTGAGACTGACTGGCCTATAGTTGCCCGGGTCCTCCTTCCTCCCCTTCTTGAAAATGGGGACCACATTGGCCCTTTTCCAGTCCTCCGGGACTTGGCCTGTGCGCCACGAGCGTTCAAATATTCCCGCCAATGGCTCTGCAATAATGTCGGCCAGTGCCTTCAGCACCCTCGGATGGAGCTCACCTGGGCCTGCTGACTTAAAGGCATCCAGTTCTTCCAAGTGACTCTGCACCATCTCAGGGTCTATGCGTGGAAGTCTGGTGCCTTGCTGCTGCCTGTCTACAATCCCAGTGAGAGACTTGTCGTGCCCCTTGCTTAGGAACACTGAGGCAAAGAACTCGTTGAGGAGTTCAGCCTTGTCCCCTCTGTCCGTCACCAATTGCTTCTGCCCATTTAGCAGGGGTCCTATTCCTCCCTGGGCCTTCCTTTTACTCCCTATATATCTAAAAAACAATTTCTTGTTGTCTTTTACTTGGGATGCCATCCTCGGCTCCATGGTAGCTTTGGCCCGTCTAACTGCCTCCCTACAAGCACAAGCAGAGGAGGTATATTCGTCTTTGGTGATCTCTCCCTGTTTCCACTTTTTATGTGCTCCCCTTTTGGCCCTTAGGCTGCCCTGGATTTCTCTGGTCAGCCAGGAGTGGCAAGGTTGTGGTTGGGGGGGAGCACTTTAATTATAACAGCTCCAAGAGCCACTGTAATTAAAGTGCCTGGCGCATCTCACATATCAGCGTCCCCATGCTTCAAAATGGTAGCAGGAGCGCTTTATCTAGAGCTTGTTGAATAAGCTGATACATGAAATGTGGAGGCTTTCTGGAGCACTGTAATTAATTAATTGAGTCTGTTCTGATGTGCTATAATGACAGCATGTTCAAGCAGCCTCTTGGCTTGTGTACAGGCACCCTAAGTGTCTTCAGCATCTTAGTCCACTTAGCCACTTAATAGGTGAAAAAAAAAAATACCACTGTAGATATTTGGGGTTTTTTCTTTTTTCTTTAATTTAGCGTCCTTTAAATTTGTCATACTGAAAAACTAAGCATTATTATAAACTTAAGATATGGCCTCTACTGTATGTTCAGGGTTACCACCTTACAGTGTGTCCTAAGGAGTGCCTGCACTGCAATTCAAGTTGCAATTGCAGCCCATAATAGCCTATCAGAACTTGTTTTAGTATCAATAGCAATGAAGTGATTATGGCCTGGACTTCATTAGAGCTTTAAAAGGACCCTGGATATTTATCTGGGAACTTTGTCTATGCTGAAGTTTGAGCCACCAATTAACTAATTATTAACTAATTATTGCGAAGGAGGGGCAGCACAACTTTGTACCAGGGACAGCTCCAGCTTCTGCCATGCTAAATGCAGTATCACAGCCAGCCACCAGTGTCGTGACAGCTGCTTTTGCACTCGCCCCAGAAAGGCAGTGCTCAGGGCTGCCACCCTAGTTGCCTCTTCTCAGATCATACATGTCCAAATCATACATGTCATGGCAAGTAAGTAATGGTATAGAGCAGTGATGCTCAACTTTTTTTTTTTTTACTGAATCTTGTTTTTAATAGCTCTCTCATCTAGAATCCCCATTATTTTACAGACACAAATACAGCAACCACAGCATTGAAAAATGTTCTGGTGTCTGAAGTGAAAATATAAAAATACATTAGGTGTAACAATATACTGGATGCAAGTAGCCGAACCTTCGTATAGGATGGCCTTGTAGATAAATACTATTGAGAATCAGGAGATCTTGTTCACTTTCCTGTATAATATGAGAACTCTAACCCCATTTTTAGAATGCCTACATCAGTAACAATGGGATAATATCTATTTCACTGGGGTTTTGTGAATCATGCTTCATTACAGTTTGTAAAGTTTATGAAAGCCTTGGATTAAAAGTATTTGGTAAGCATAGAAACTATTATTTCATATACTTTATTTTGTGATTTTATTTTTTTACTCGGAACATACATTTGGAGAGAGAACCTTGTGGCAACATGCATATTTGGCTTGACATTATTTTCCTTTATGATATTTGATATAAAACAAGGCCAAATCATACATGTCATGGCAAGTAAGTAATGGTATAGAGCAGTGATGCTCAACTTTTTTTTTTTTTTTAACAAGCAAGCCAAACCTTAAAATCAGAAATGGCTGAGTGCCACATTGCTGTATCTCTGTATGTGCCATGAGCTCTGAGCTGCAAAAGTATTCACCCACTGGGCTTTGGAGCCATGCAATAGTTGTGATTCCTTGTCAGAACATGCTCTGACATGCCAGTGAGCTCAGAGAGCTCCTTATGCGTGCAGAGTTCAAGAGCCATGTTGACATGCCAGTGAGTTCATGACAGTGACACAGCTATTCACATGGGCTTTGCAGGCCACATTGGGCCTACAGGTCATGGGTTGAGTGCCACTGGTATAGAGCGTAGATAAGGACAAAGATAGATATGTGCTGAAAAGTTTATTGAAGCGGTAAAGGATTTCCATTCTCATTCAGAATTTGGAGAATTCTACTTAAGGTTGTTGGACACAGGTAGAAAGCAGGCTTAGTATCCATGGCAGAAAGCTGGTTAATACACTCAGTATTGTGAACCACAAGAAATCAGACTCATGATTCAGATGCCCCAAATCATGAAACTGGTCCCAGAATTGCAACATTTACAATTTTTTTTCTTTTGCCTGTACCATTTTGCCAACATGCACATGACTGCCCTTGGCTGATATAAAATGTGTCCATCTCATGGGCAAGGACCTGTGGGTTACAGGATACCATAAGCTTTATAATATGAGCAAAATGGGCTTGTTGAAAAAAAAAATAGCCAACAGCACACCAGGTTATATTAATAGGAGTGTCACTTGCAAATCAAGGGAAGTGAGTCTTTGCCTCTGTTCAACACTGGTGAGCCCTCACCTATAGGACTGGGTTCAGTTTTGGACTCCACACATCAAGAAGGATGTGGGCAGTTTGGAAAGTGTCCAGTGCAAAGCAACAAAAATGATTAGGGGCCTGAGAGGCAAGGCTTATGAAAAAAAGGCAGAAAGACTATATTATTTAGTCTGGGTAAGAGAAGACCAAGGGGGAATTTGACAATAGTCTTAAAATACCTGAAGGGCAGTTACAGAGGAGATGGAGATGGGATTGCAGCCTTAGGGACAGAACTAGGAGAAATGGCTTCAAGTGGTAGTATGAGAAATTTAGGTTGGAGATTAGGAGGAACTTTATGGAGATCTATGGAACTTTATGGAGATCAGGCATTGGAAAAGGCTACCTAGAGAAACTGTGGACTCTCCATTCCTAAAGTTTTTAAGAGCAGGTTAGACAGACACTTAGCTAGGATGGTTTAGTCAGGGATTATCCTGCCTGGAGCATGGAGCTAGACTACATGACCTTGTGAGGTCTGTTACAACCCTACTTTCCCAATCACTATTACTGTATTATTATTGCTGATATATACTTGATTGCAATTGATTGTACAAGTAATTGATCATTTTAATTTTATTTATTCAAGCCTCTTGCTCCTGTGTCATAGACGTAGCACCCCTTTCTTGACTCTCCCCCCTTTCTGTCTTGCTTCCTTATGGAATCAGGAAAATAAGGCAGAAGGACCACAAGAGGTTACCACTGTATAAACTATCCCACTCAAGTGCTGATTTAACCTGCTCTTGACAACTTCAAATTATGGAGATTCCACAACCTCTCCAGGTAATCTATCCAAATGGGCAACCACCCTCATAGTCATAACTTTCTTCTCCAACCTAAATTTCCCTTGTTACAATTGAAGATCATTACTCCTTTTCCTGCCTTCTGCAACCACATAGATTAATCTATCAGCCTGCGCCCTCTATCCTGTTTTCTTCTCTGAATAATGCAAGAGTTTCCTATCTTTTCTTTTATGTCATGTTTCCCAGACCTCCAGTCTTTTTGGTC
Source organism: Alligator mississippiensis (assembly GCF_030867095.1). Lineage (NCBI taxonomy): Eukaryota > Metazoa > Chordata > Crocodylia > Alligatoridae > Alligator > Alligator mississippiensis. The sequence continues at coordinate 270,608,923 of NC_081824.1, read as the reverse complement.
GCTCTTCACTGGAGTCTTTGCAATTTGTCCGCACTTTATTGATATGCGGACATGGTACTCCCCAGTGCTGAGTAGAGTAGAACAATCACACTTCCCAAGACTTTTCATGCAGCATGTCTTTTGCTGTATGCCAGTGATGTCAAACTCGTGTGGCCCAATGAGCCAGATGGGTATCTCTGAGCTGGTCTGTAGGCTAGACCAGGACCTGTGAAGTGTCTGTGGTGCCAAATCCAGTCTGTGTGCTACACACAGCATACACTAGCCCCTGCCTCTGGCACCACATGTGCACTGCCCATGGTGCCAGGGTTGGACCTAGCACTGCAGGAAGCACAGCATGTTGATCTGGGGTGTGGCATGCAGCCCATGCTCTGGACGCCCTGTAGTTCTTGCAGCACCTGGTCCAGCCTACACTCTGCCCCATGATGTCTGCAGGAGTCACATGCAAAGCAAGCCTTGGGGATGGCATATGTTGCATGTGGTGTCAAGGGCTGGACCAGCCATGCATGCCTCATGTGGCATGAGGCATGCACTCCATGCAGTATGCCCGCTGATCTGCCCTATGCACTGGCTTCAACTTTGGCAAGATGTTTCACGCAGTGCATGCGCTGTGTTGGCCCCTGCCATGAGCAGCATGTGCCAGCCCCCAGACTTGCAGGGTGCATGGGCTGTACTGTATGGGTGCCCATACACATGGTCCAGGGTGCAAGGGTGGGGAGGGGTGCTTTAATTAGAGCAGCTCTGAGATCTGCTCTAATCAACATGCTTACAGTGTCACATGTGTTCAGCGTCCTGTGCTTCAAAATGGCAGCAGAGGTGTTTGAACTAAAGCTTGTTAGATGAGTTTTAATTCAAGTGCCCCCTCTGCCATTTTGAAGCCCAGGGGCACTAAACAGATGTGACACAGAGGCTGCTGGAGTGCATTAATTAACATGCCCCAGCAGAGTCAATTAGTCGAGTGTGCTCCAGCACATGCTAAGTAACACGCATCTGAGTAGACATCTGTTACATATATAGGTGCCCTTTGTGGCACAAAGGATGCAGGACACAGGCTGCATATCATGCCCCATACTGACTCTCTGTGCTGTGTGCAGCACACTGGGCCATGGTTGGTACATAAGGTTGGTCCAGCAAGCTGCAGGCTAGATATAGCCTGCAGGCAGTATGTGTGATACCTGCTGCATGCTATTGGCTTTTTTGCAGCACTAGCATGGTGTTGACTCGTATTCATCTTGCAGTCCACTCTAACTCCCTAACTTGTAACTGTACATATGATTGTTCCATCCTATACACAGTCCTTTATACTTGTCCTAATTGAATTTCATTTGATATATGTTGAACCATTTCTCCAATTTATCACAGTCATTTTGAATCCTAATTCTCTCCCCCAAACTGTATACTACTCCACCCAGCTTTGTTTCATTTGAATATTGACTAGGTGTCCACTTCCAGCCTCCAAATCACTAATGAAGTTATTAGACACAGAAAAGTTCCCTGAGCACCCCACTTGATACCCTGCTCCCAGTTAGATATTGAACCATTGATGGCATTGCGAGCATGATGTTCTAATCAATTATATACAACTAGGTGGATCATCATCTTTCTGACCTGAAACCTCCCCTAACTCCCAGGCCTACCAGTAGATCTAGTCCAATGGTGCTCAACCACTGTCCCACAGGCCAAATGTGGCCCATGAAACCATGGCACCCAACCTTCAGGGTTCCCTACCAATCAGGAAATTCGGTGGCAGGTAATACTGCCACTCTTTCCCTTGCTGCCAATTCCCAAGCCCTGTAGGGCCATATAACGGCTAGGCTATGCCCCCTTCTTTCTGCAGGTCCAGATCAGGGCTGGGCCATACCATCTTCCTTCCCTGTATGGCTGGATCAGGACCAAGCCATGCCCCCTTCTCTCTGCTCCCCCATGTCACTGGATTGGGGCCAGGACATGCTCCCTCTCCCTCCCCCCCATGGCCAGATAGGAGCCAGGCTATACCCGCTTCCCCTACATGGGCTGGTTGGGACTGGGCCATGCCCCCTTCACCCCATGCAGCCTGTTCAGGGCTGTGCGGTGTCCCTTTCCCCCATGGAGCCCAGTTGAGCCTGGGCTGCTCCCCGATCCCCTTCCCACCACAGCCAGATCAAGCCCTGCCTTATCAGCCCACAGACAGACTGAGCACCATGCATCCAGCCAGAGGGAGAAAATGGCTAGGCACCACTGGTCTATCCTAAATGTCATTACCCCTTCCTAGACCTCCTGTGGCCACCGATATAGTCCTTATTCTTTTGATCTATAGCCCATCTTTCCTGACTACATCTTCCCACTGTCTTGATCCTCGCATCTTTCCATAAGTGTAACCAGGGTTGCAGCAAGGTTATTTTCCATATCCTGCAAGCTCTTCTATAAAGCTCTATATGTTTTTTCTAAATCAAGTCTGAACATCAAGTAAATAGAGAGGCATTTTGCTTCATCATTAAAGCTCCTGATGCAGGCTTGAAAATCATGTGACTTACAATAAATTCATGAGAGTTGCAACACTTTCCATCTCATATGCCCTAGGTGCTCCAGTCCTCTACATTTGTTCTTCCTGATGCCACTGGGCAAGACTGTAGACAGGAGCAATAATATCATCTGATTTCATAGAGTGCCATGAAGACAAATTTGTCTGTGTTTGTGAAGCATTTAAAGAATACTGTGGTGAGAGTACCATATACACACTCATGAGAAAATAATCATTTCATACTTAGTACCTAGATTGGGTATTTTATGTTTGAATAAAGTCTAGATACTTACATTGACAATAAGGATAAAACAACTGTAGGATAATTACTCCGTCACTGAATTAGAGTGGGATCTTGTTGAGGGAGAAGTTGTGTTTGATCATATAGTTACTGTGTATGCACAAGGTTATAGAGGCAGGTCTGATTCTAGCATTTCCTAAGTTATGAGTGCTTTAGTTTCTAGCCTTAGTAGTCTTTTGAACTGATTTTGTTTGCTTGTTTTTTGTGGTTAAAAGTTCTTGGGGTTTTTTATGGTACCATTTGTGGGCTATAATGGTTATTTAAAAAACAAATTAAAAAGCTTGTGCTGGACATTGTGCTAACTTAGAGGTAGACTTCCTCTCTTTACCAGTCAGCTGGATCTTTTAACAATGGCATCAATTAAGGCTATGGACTTCTCTGGCATATTTTGTCATAGATTAGTGGAATTGCATTGTCATTTTGTGAAATAAATGGCAACACTTGTAGTTTACCTTAAGGAAAGAAAGGAGAATTGAACACAAAGAGATTTTCTTATAGGCATCGAGAAATGTAGCAGGGGAAAGCATTTTAAATAAAGCATCTCTTGAGACCAAATTAATGAAGGGTGAGGGAGAATGCCCATCTATTGAAACAGGCTGAATGTCCTTTATTCTTCAATTCAGATATTGTTACTGGACTTCAATTGAAAAAACGACGGGGGGAGGGAAGAGTATTTCTGCACAGGACAAGGAATAAACCAGCATGCAAAACAAAGCATATAGTTTGTGAATACTAAAATACAATGATTACCAGTACTTGAAATCAAAAGATGTAATTCTTATACTTTTTTTTTTTTACATGAAGTACTGTTTAAATGAAATACTAAGTTAAAATTTCCAATTCGGAGACCAAGGAAGAACATAATTTCTCTTCATAATTTCTTCTTGGGTCAAGGAGAAAAAAACCAAAAATAATACTGGGCTTCAAAGATTTCATTTAGGAAGAAAGATTGAAAAGCTTGAGAAACTTATTCACACAGGAAAAAGGGAAAAAGTTATTTCAGGGTGTCTTTAGAAAGTTGGTTTTTTTTAACTTATGAAGACTAATGAGATGAACTCATTATACTTGCAAAGAACAGTAAAATGAAGGTTTAGATTAGTAAAGGTTTAAAATATTGGGAGAAAAAAGGAGCTCAAGTGAAACATTTTACATGTAGAATAATAAACATATGGAATAAATTACTGGAAAGGTTACTGAACCATGAAGCATTGATGAATTCTAAAAGGCATCTAATTCAGATTCTGTGTGAATAAATATTTCAATAGGAGTAAGGAAAACATAGATAAGAAAGTACAATGTGCCAAGGTCCCCCCTCCCCCCCCCCCGTTCTAAAGGTTGCTTATGTTCTTACAATAAAATAAGGACTATATGTATTAAAATATAGGTTTTCTTTTAAAATATATCCTAGAAAAAGGAGAGACAGATCTAACTTTGTATGTTTGATAATCAACAAATATTGGAAGTTGTTGTCTGAATTCATACATGCCCCATGCTTTAATGTGTGCAACTTTTTTGGTGGTTATGTATTTGGGAAAATAAGACTCTAGTAGCTAAAATTTTAAAAGAGGTTTTGTGTTGGTATGTGATAGTATACCTAGTCACTTCACTGGAAAATAGACCAGTTCTCATATATATTAGTATATTGTGAAATCCCTATTGTGCTAGAGGATTGGCTTAATTTTCGTAATGACCACTGAAACTTTCTTGGAAGGAACAAATTGTTCCCAGTCACCATTAACTTTGTTTTGTCATTTTTCTCCCTGAATGAGACATCAGTTTTTGCCCTCTTTTGAACGTTTTCTGCTCTTTTGGTCAATCTTAGCTAAAAGACAATTATATATAAAGATGTCACTTGTGAACCATTCTTAAAGGATTAAAAAAAACTTTTACCTATATGGTAAACACAATGATTGCCATTAGAAGTCATTTTGGACAACAGAAATAATGCCATAATTATTCCTTTAAAAAATATGAGTAAACAGCTCATTAGTTCTTCTTACTCTTTAAGGGTGAAACTCAACTCCTTGCAAAAATACTTTGCAAGACCTTTGGTCCAATTTAGGCATCACTTATGCTATCTTGGACTTTCTTAATGTGAATGATTTTGCACTCCTTGGACTACTTTGAAAAATTCTCCTTTGGTATTGCAACCTGTTTTGGAGTCCTAAAATTTATTATTTTTTGCTCCTATTTAAGGGTCTAACCCTTGCCTGTTAAAACCCCGCTAAAATCTATGGGGAATTCTTACGGAGAATGTTGCTACAAAACAAATGAACAAATTAGGTGTCATTGCAGAAGATGCTGAGTACCTGACAGATACTCATCTCTCTACTCCCAACACATCCTGGGATCCATGCTGGTTTGGTTTTGTCTCAGAACTATTCACCCAACACTTTTTTTTCTGTATTAGAGGGATTTATTTCATTAGTTGGGAAAATTAGTTTGTGTCTTTCAGTGTTTTGACTTATTCGTATTTTTTACTTCCTGCTCAGTGCTTCAATTAAAGGTGACCTACTTTTTTTTAACCAAACAATCATGGTTTTTTAATCATGTTTTTTAAAAAACTGGTCTCCACACCTGGATGCATTTTATAAGTGTATGCTTGGGGCAGGGAACCAAGTAAAAGTAATTCCATCATGGCCTGTAGCATAGCTTATAAGGTGATAGGGGCTGTGTTAATGAGTCTGCTCAGCATCTCATTCACTACTAAAGTCATAAGGTGTGTACAGATGGAACAGGAGCCCTAAATTGAAGTGGTGGGTTTTAAAAAACACCACTTCAATTTAGGGCTGATTATACCCCCTTGTCATGCACACACCCTGCTGACTTACCTGCCTCTCTAGTGGGGAGGGGAGGATGAGCTGCTGGTGGGCAGAATGGTCCCTGGGCTGTGGTGGGGGAGGAGCTGGTGCTTCCGTCCGCGGCAGTGGTGGCACCCCCCCGCAAGTTGGCATCCATCCTCAGGAACCCAGCTCAGGCGGTTCTGGTGGGCACCACAGCCATGGAGGGAAGCACCAGGCCCCCGCACAGCTCAGGCAGGAAGGCAGGCTCCAGGGGAGAAGGGAGGAAATATCAGACTTGCTGCTTTTCTTGGCAGAGCGTGCTTTCCCAGGCTGCTGCCAGTCAGTCTGCAGGGCTTCCTGCAGAGCCGTGGAGCTGCACACCTCAAAGGAGTTTTAGTTTGCTGCACCCCAAGTTATTTAAGGCGCATTACATCACTGAATTTCCTACAGTGGCTGGAATTAATGTGCAATACACTGCTGAGGTGTGCAGACACCAACACCATTAAAGCAGTGCAAAAACATTTAGCCCACTTTAAAGTGTTGTGCGCACACGCCTCTGGTTTCATCTACACATGGCCATAGAAATCTTGAAAAATAGTAATCTACTATACATAGATATTCATAGATATTCATAGATATTTCTTTTTTTCTCTAGTCGATGTCACTACTATGCATTAGGAAATATCAGATAATACAAATTGACATTTTGAAAACCACAATAAATAGTACTCAGAAACAAAAATAGGTTAAGCAAAATATAGTACATAGAGTTGTTTTATAATTCTCCTAGTCTCTGAGGGCTGTCTGATGAGTTTGAGATTAAACAAGTTGAGACATGAGTTTGGATTACCTGTTTTAGCAAGGAACAGGTGTATTTTTTCCCCTTTCAAAAGTAATGATAGTTGTAAAAATGTCTGTATGTTTCATACTGTTTTTAACTTATCTATATCCAACTGAAAAGCTCAGATCAGAGTGCATTTTGTGACATTTTTAAATCGGTACATTCCTACATGCTCATTGTTGAACAATTTGTTTTTACTTACTGAATGTTCCAATTTGCTGCTTCTGGACTAAGAGCTAAAAGACTGGGCCTTTTATGAGTCTTCTGCACTGACTAACCATAGTATAGGTATCAAGCTGATGTAGGCATCTTAAAATTCTTTCTCTCTCTCTCTCTTTCTTTCTTTCTTTCTTTTTACACACACTACATATAAATATGCTGTTATATATACATACATACTTACATATACATATGTATATAGGAAGATATATGTTAAGTTGTGTTGTGTTCCTTACCAAATCCCCAGGGCTATGGTACCATGTATGACAATAGACCTCTCTCTTCAGAAATTTTTGTATTTCTCCTTTTCATATTAGCAAACTAATTATTTTTTCACTAGCATTGTTTTTGGAGATGGCTGAAACTTGAGAGCAAAGCAAAGTATCACCATCAAACCAAACTAAGCCAAAACAAAGAACTTCCCTTAAATATAGGGACCAACCATGGAAAAGCTTAGTTGATCATAATCGTAACCCTCTAGGATGAAAATAATCTGAACATAGGAGATAAGTGTCATTGTCAGCACTAGCAATAGGCCATGAATCCCATGATAAACTCTATAGTTGGATGGATTTTATAGCGTATTTAATTTTTTCTTAAGATTTTGGTATCAGATTTGCCAATTTATTATCCAAAAATCTTGTAGGCTTCAGTGTAATGGTGATATCCTTTTAATAAGGTTTAAGACCTGAGATGATATGAATATATGTTTGTGGTATTTTACATCTGTCAATTTCAGATTCTAGCCTGTTCTTTACTACTTATGGTAGAAAGGCTTCTGCAGTGATTAAAGTAGTTTTAGACATATCTAAAAGACCTAAATATTGATGCTATTCAATAAATTAATTATGGCATTTACTTTTGGGAGTAGACAGTGCATGCACATCCTGATAAATGAATAAACAGGAGGCTAAGAAAACATACTGTTTTGAAACAAGGTATATTGCTTGGTATCTTAATATTTTTTTTTCACAAATTTGAATGAAAAGAGATAGCAGACCTTTTCCCTAGAACACATTTTCAAGTTAAAAATATTTAAAATGAAAAATGAGGACTAGAGAATAGTGAGTATTGTTTTAGTTCAGTTCACACTGAGATTTGACAATGTTTTGTAGTAGGGGGCCATTTTACTGGTGTTTAGCTCCAAATGTGGGCCACCTCCAACCTGGCCAACACTGCAGCCTGCAGAGCCAGAACTAAAGCTGCAGTTAGAGCTACAGTGTCTTCTCCCTTAAGCAGTGCCTCTGACACCATTTCGCCTCACTGCCTGACCATCAGGTAGGTGAAGCCCGCTGCTACCCAAACACTGCAGAAGCCCCCACCCTTGTCTCTATAGACTGAAAAAAAAGGCTTGACAAGCCAGATCTGGCCCATATGCTATAGGTTTCTTACCCCCGGTTTAGTTGGATTAAAATAGTGAAGGAGACCAATTTACTAGAAGGCTACATTTTGGAAATTATTGGAATATAACTACTTGTATTTAAACATTTTTACAAAGAATATCAAGTATCTATACAGCTTTTACCATTTGCAATTTTTAGGAGCTGATTTTGGATGTCAGTACCCTATGCTTCACATGACAATGTAGCACAATTTCAACCTTACTTAAAATTATCCTGCTCTCTTTCTTTCACTCCCACACACACATGCACAGCATTTATTCTTGGAGAACTGTTTTAACAAAAATCAAAGTTAAAATTGGTGCAGCAACAGCCAAAAAAAGAGCATATACAGAAGAAAAAAATGAAACCACTTAAATTAAAACTGTCAGGTGGACAGCCTCAAATATTACCCCCCCCCCGCGCTTTTTTTTTACTGGCCACTATAGGAATTTAAACTTTTAATTTAAAATTTAAAAGCAATTATGATTGAAGTCTTTTAATTTAGATTTTCATTAACATGTAAGCATAAATCTATTGCAGCTACGAAGGTAAATTTATTTAACTAAGTACTATTGGGGATTTAAATAAAAACTGTTTATTTAAAACCCCTTCAATTTATGTTGCTAAGTTCCCTGCTGTTAGAACTCTACCACAGAACATAATTATCTTGATAACTGCTATAAAATGCTATGACAAATTACAACAGGAAACATAATGCAATGTAATTTAGAAGAGGACTTGAATTAACTGGTTTTCTTTAATGGCTCAATAGTGCCATGTGAGTAGAGTCCAGTGAAACCTCTCTGGGTTAGGTTTTTTCTCACTGGCTTAAAATGCCAATGGGTTATAGGGTATTCTAGGAACATTGCAAAAAAATTCTATATTAGCTTAAAAAAGAAAAACATGTAAGGTTGATCATATCACATACTGAATATCAGCTTTATTCTGGACTTTTGTGTCAGGAATGCTTCAGTGCGAGACTTACAAGATAGATTATAGGTTTGCCCTTTTATGAACTTTTCAGTGCAGCTTGCAGCTTATTGAGTCATTGAGCTGATATGTTAAAGATGATCTTTGAGACTGTCACTGCTCAGGCTGGGAATGGTTACTTGGGAGGTGTGTAAGTCATTATAATGTAGGGCTATTTTTTATAGTGGAATATGAAGTTTAGATATAGTTTTACAGATACTTGAAGAGCTTTTGCCTGCACTATACCTAATTCTCTGGAGGGGCTACCAGGTCATTCTTCAAGAAATAGTGAAGTACTATGCATTTAATTATACTGTTGGCTACGAAGAACCAACTCACTGTATCATAATAAATTTTAGTTTCTTGATCGGGATGTTAAGTTACCAATAAAATCATAAAGGCAGACTTTGAATTATGGGTGGTACTGGTCACCTTAGTGCGTGCGCGCGCACACGCGCACACACACACACACACACACACATTCAAACACATGTCATTCAAACCCATGTAGTATAGTGGATCGTACCTGCTGTAGTGATTGTGAAAGCACTGGTGTCAGTATATCTACCTATCAGAGGCCCTGGAGTCTGTTGTTTCATAGATTTCCATAGATTTCATAGACATGAGGGCTGGAAGGGACCTTGTGAGATCATCAGGTCCAGCCCCCTGCCCAACAGGCAGGAAGTCAGCTAGGGTCAGATCACCTCAGCAAGATAAACATCCAGAAAAAATAATATAGATCGTATTTGGAAAAAAATACAGATTGTATGTAAACCTGCATGGTCAGCTTCCTTCAAGGTGATGTCTTTTGCAGAAGGGGGTCGCCTGCTTGTCCTTCTGTCTTGGTAGGTCAGGTGCTGTTTGAGAGGGCACCACTGAGGGCCACTTTTCACTGCCTCTTATCCCTTTCTGGCAGACTTCTGGCGGCAGCATCTTGGCTACCCAATCTGGAGGTTGCTTTGCCACGTGGGTCTTGAGTAGTACCTGACAGCTGTTAGTTAGGGGTCTTGCCTGCTGGTAGTGCAGTTTTGGGAGTCAGTTTGTGATTTTGATTAATTAACAATGGTATTGATTAGGGTTGCAGGAATAGACAATAGGGTAGGTGCTCAGTTCCAGGAACCAGTTACTTAGCTTGATTAGCTTAAAATGGAGTTGATCATCATTGGCTCCCATTCATACAAGGTACTGCCCAATATAACAGATTTTATCACTTTACAATTACAATTTCAATGCAGTTTTAACAATGGTCCAGGGTGTAACGTCATTGTACAGGGAGTACATTCCTTAAGAGTTTAAAAGTATAAGATATACAAAATGTAATGGTAAAGATGAGACAGATGAAATATAAAAATGCACTGTGAGAAATATATAAAAAGGTAATGTGAGGTAGTCAGGATCAAAGACTACTGGGGACAGTAAGTGAGTTAGCACCAGGATATATTTACAGTCTTTGCAGTGGACATTTTAGTTCTTTTGTTTTCTTTAGTGACACTGAGCTTAATTGATATGTTGATGTCGTTTCTCGGTTTCTTCTACAGAAAGCCACTTCAGCTTTCTGGCTTGCTCTGAGTTTTGCCACACCCATGCAAAGAGTATGCTAGGTCTCTGCCAATATGGAGAAGGAAAAGAAATGCACAAAATGTATGTGTGTTAGGTGGGAGGGGGGGGGTGTTTGCAGGCAAGAAGGGGCTTCTATTATATCCATGTCCAGAAGGGAAATGTACAAAGGGGGCTTTCTGCTACAATACAAATAGTGAAAAACTTACTTTCACCCCTAATAAATAATACTGTCTAGACTACTGTACTTGACTTACCTGGTTGTGAGGAAAGCAGCTCACTCTTTCATTTGTTAGCTAGTTAATAATGGAAACTAAGGTCTTGGAAATTAGGGTTTATTAGTTAAACTCTTCTAGCATCTAATCAGCAAACTTTAAATGGTCTTTTGACAAGTTAAAATTACTCCTCTATGTATTCTTCTTTTTGGTCACATCCACAAGCAGTGGACTGTGCAGTTGTTACTGTGCAGACATTTAGGACTTGCATAAGTAAGTACTAAATGACTGTGCAATAACCAGTGTTAATGTGCAGTTCCATAACCGCATGTTTGGTTTTTTTTTATACTACTGCACAGTAGGTCATTACTACTGCACAATAATATTTCATCATGGTTAGTGCCTGGCAACGCTGCTGTGCAGTCGTGTCTCGTGTAGATGTGCCCTCTGTTCTTAACACTTAGATGTTTCACTGAAGGGATTGTCAGAACTTATAAAAGTGGCAAAAAATTGGCAGGCGTGGTAGGCAGATGAACATTCATTTGCTTCACAGGAAAGTCTTCAGAGGAATGTTACAGTCTAGTGTGCACAACTGCAGTGTAACACTTTGCAGGGGCGTTGAGTGGGTGGGAAGAAGAAGAGCACTTACCCTTATTCTAGTTCTTTACAAAGAAAGGATAATATCTCTTTAAACTGATCTGAGTATGACAAATTTCATATTTGCATACCTGGCTATGATTCCTAACCAGGGTGACTCAGTTGCTAGAATGCTATGGATCATATCATTGTGCAAACCACCCAGGTTAAGGCCTCATCATTTATGCTTTAAAAGTCTTAAAGGTATTTTTCTGAACATTCAAGTCAATCTCAAATCATGGTGTAGATCAATTCCAGCATCTTTTAGTTGTGATGTTAATTAATTTCAGCCCAGACTCTACCATTCTTATACATCCTGCAGTGGTAATCCATCATCATGCTAAAACAAGGGAAATTCAATCCATCACTGCTGGATTTTGATAGAAGGCTATGAGGGGGATGCAAGTCATCTTCCCAGCAGTAATCAAACAGCTGTGATACATGCCACTTTATGCTTCTATCGTCGTATAATAGATGGTTCTCCTCTACATGGGAGCTAGCTTCAAAATCTTCAGACAGATGGACTCTCTTGCGGAGGTTTCATTTTGTGGAATTTAAGGCTGTGAACTGGTTATTGACAAATACTGCATCATCAGTTCCAGTTGAAGGCACAGACTAATAAGTAGAACATTGGCACTAATCCTTATTTAATCAGCCTTAAAATGGTAATTTCAAATTGATGAGGGCATAGGGAATAGATTTTATACTCCTAAAGTGCTACTAAAAATACCAGTGATATGTGTGCACAACCCGAGGATGAAATTAAAGAGCAGTCTGCATGTAGGGCGAGTCAAGCATACTACAGAAAACTGAGGTTACAGTTGTAATAGAACCCAACTTCTCTTCTGATGATGTTGTGCCCCCCCCTTGAATTCTGAAATAACATTATTTATTTATTGATTGTATCTGTGTAGGTGCAATCTCAGAGTTTATGATGACATGTTCACGTGTCTGTATTATCTAGCTTTACTTTTGGTGGCAACATGAAAGTCTGCATCCCCATATACAAAACCTCAACTTTCACCCTTTAATTGTGGTGTTGATTTTGATAACGTGTTGACTTTTCTAGCTGTTTGAAAAAAGTAGTTATCTCAATTTAAAATATTAAATAAGTTTGTGGTAAAATAGATGAAGACTTAAAACTACTTTCCATGTTTTTTTTAATGCTGAAACAGTACAAAGGAACATATTGCAGCAGGTAAAAAAGTGCTGCTTGTCTGTTTTGACAGTGTAATACAAATATTGCATAATCCTTAGTGAGTGTCTTTAGTATGGAAACATCCATCTCAATCTATTTTGGAGCTCAATTAGCTAAGCTATGAAACATTTTGGCTATATCATGTATGAAGCATACAAATAGTTTAGTTAGAGCATTTTAAGTTTTCTAACGTGAACCTTCTGGGATTTTCCAGGGAGAATGTATGACAGCTTTATATAAAGAACAAAGTAAATTAGCCAGTTAATATGGGAAAGCTGTTTTACCAAATGCTGGGCTTAAAAATGTGATTCTCTCTAATGCCCTGCAGACAGGTGCATGTAAGAGACCTAAAGTATGGTAGCACCTTCATTTTACAGTGTGATTCCTAGTGATTCATCTGCAATCTATAATACACAAAGTTTTGAAAGTTCATTTTTATGGTAATCAAGTTAGAGACCTACTGCAAGTCTAATGTTGAATTTGACAAACATTTCTTTAGCACAAATTCAAGCTTTAACCTATCAATTTAACTTGTCTCTTCCTTTTAGTTTATGCAAGCATTCAGGCTGAATTTCGATTTTTAAAAAAGATCTATATAATACATTTACATTCTGAAATAATGGAACGAAATGTGGCTAAATTTTTAGGATATTTGGAGTTGGCCTAGCTTTGCAATGAATATTTCTATTGTAAGTTTTATTTTTGGACATTTTAGAAGAAATTTTACATTGGAAATACATTGTAGTTCTGTAGAATGAGCAAACAGCATCTAACTGAGTGGTCAGCAACTCATATTGCTTTAAAGTAAGGCTAGGTAAGATACAGCCCACATGCCCGATCTAGCCTGTGGAGCTATATCATCCCCACAGGTCTAGAAATCTGGTGGTAGGGGAATGGTGAGGAAGTGGGATTCATTGGCATGACTCCTGAAGCGCACATCTTGCCACCAAATTTCTGGACCCATAGGGAGCCCCACAGCTCAATGATATGGCTCTGTGCACTGGATCCAGCCCATGGACTGGCCTTGTACCGCTCACCCAGCTTGCAGGTCCAAAAACATGCTACAAATACATATGAACATGACAATGAACTTACCCTTTTAGGTTCTTATTTCATTTCCCCCTCAGCCTACAAAAAGCAAGCAGGGAAAAATGACATATTGGTAAATCAATCTGCAGAGCAGAAGTCTTTTTAAAGGCTTTCTTTGAATTATTCACAATATTTAACTTTATTGTGAAAAATGTGCATTCTTCACTGCTAGCCATTTGTATGCACATTAGTTCAAGAAGTATTGGCAAATTGAGCAACATTGCATAGTTTGTACTTTAAAACTTACATAGAAAGGAAGGGGAAAATAAGCATCAAAAATATATTTTAAGAGATTTTAGTACTATTAATTCTGGATGTATGTTTGCAAGCAATGACATCCTACAATAATTGAAACAGAAGGTGGCCTAATACAGCATTTGGAGTAGCTGCAGGATAATTGTGAGGCAGAATTTGGCATATAATTTTTAGATTCATATAAGACTGCATCTCCATCTATAATGCCTTTCTCCTAACCCACAAACACATGCATGCATACATAAGACTAGGGAGGTTTTTAAAGACTTCTTAAACAACCTACAAACTGACTGTAAGGGTTTTCATGTTATTTTCTCTCTCTCTCTTTTTTTTTTTACAGTACAGCCACTGTAAATGTTTATATAATATTTAGGCCTGGCCTGCATAGAGGTCTTCTGTCTGCCTTTCCTACTAGAGCTATGGGCAGACATTTAAAGAGCCTGAGCCTGAATTGATTCAATCTTTGCAGGTTAGTCTAATCTGGCTAGATTGAATCGGTTTGCAACTGCACAGACGTTGTCTTTGGACTAAAGAAATTCAGGCACATGCCTGCAGTGGCTCAACCTAGAAGCTGGGGGGACCTAAAGAAGCTCTCCCTTCCCTTGCAAAGTGCTGAGCTGGGGGGCAGGGTGGCCAGGCCCCAGCAGGACGTTCTAATTAGTGAGATCTGCCTGCATCATCCCAGGCTTTTCACTGCTCACTTCTCAAGGGGCAGGAGTGTTGCTTGACCCCAGCCCCCTGCTAGCACTCTGAAGCAAGGCGGGGGTGGGGGGAGGGGTGCTCAATGCATGCATCTGTTGATGATACAGAATTTTTCAATCTCCCTCCCTATTTCCTTATATTGTCTGCAGCAAACTGACAGGGGAGCAAGCCACCAGGATGCTGATAACAGTGTTTATCATCAGCAAAATAATAGCCTCTCTGCATTACTTCAAACTCTTCTTAAACAGCTTACCAGCTGACTTGTTGATTAGCTCCAAACAGTCCTAAGCGGTGACTGTTCTGTCTGCCTGTCCCAGGGAAATTGGAGACACCTCTCGGCATTAGCTAGCATAACACATGCCTAAGGTCTTTGGGGCTGGGATCCCTGCTGTGGGAGATCGGAGGAAGGGAGATGGGGATTCCTGCTTGAGCAGTAAGCAGCAAGGGGATGGGGGCAGGGCAGAGCAGGGGGAAGCCAGGCAAATCTTGCTGTGCCTACAAGTATCTGCTGGAGCTCTGGCCAGGGAGTGGAGGGGAGGGGCCAGCCCTGCTGTGGAGCAGAAAGCCAGGCCCAGCCCAGAGAGCATGCCAGGATGCTGGGGATGTCTGGTTTATTTTAAACCACCAAGTGTCTGGGACACACATTGCATAAACCAGTTTGACCCAAATCAGTTAAGTCTGACACTACATTCAGCAAGGTTTATCTCAAACCGGTTTTAGCCATTTTCAAACTGGTTTATGTGTACTGAACTTCTGTTCTGTTAAATGTTTAAACCAGTTTCTGCTCACTTAAACTGTTTTATGTGTAATATCTGTTCCTAGCCGTAGGGATTTTCTATGACATGAAACCCATCAACTCTGTTGAATAAGCCTTATTTTAAGTTTTCTTCTCTTAATGAAAATCTGGGGAATTGTATGTTGTGACTGCTCTTCATTTTTTTAAATTTAAAGTTACATTAGCAAGTAATGGAATGCTATATTGAAATGAAAGCAAATGGTTTGTAGAAGGATGGGCCAGGATAGTGTGGGTTAGACAAAAGGCTAATTAAAGACATTATAATTTTCAAGGAACAGTTTTATTCAAATACAAAGCCTCCCAAAATAGCACTCACAGAGTGTCGCTGGTAAGTGTTGTAAGGCTTTGGGGACCTCTTCGTTGGTGCCTTGCCCCCCAGCAATGTCAGGGTGAAACCCTATTCCAGTGCCACCTAGATGGTCTGGGCGCTGCCCTTTTTCTCACCTGCCATGTCTTCGGTACTATTTGTTGGGGAGGCAGTTTCCTGTTGGGGGCCCGGAGGGGTCTCGCCCCTCAGGGTGGCTTCATAGGGCTCCAAACCTCCTCTTTACCCCACGCTTACCACACTTTTGGCCTGGGTTGATGCTGCTCCCCTCAGATCTTCTCCACACTGCCCACCTTGCAAGGGCTGGGACTTCTGGGACATGAACCTTCAGGGGTCCGCCTCTGGTTCTCGGGCTGGTTTTCCCCTCTTCAAGAAAATAAACTTGCCTCTGATGGGGTCATCTGCAACTCAACTGAAAACACCGGCACCTTCCGGTGGAGCTCTCCAGATTGCCTGTCTCTCTTCCTCTCTCTCTTGAGGCTCCTTTCTATCCCCCTCCCCCAGGGACTTGTTCGTCTTCTCCCCTCTAACAGGCAGGGGTACTGGGGGCGGCCTTGTGCCCCATCCCTACCAGTTCTTCTGGCCTCCCCGCCCTGAAATCCGGCTGACCTGGGGTCCTGTCACCCTGGTCCTTCTCACTGGCATCACTCCTCTCCCCCTTTAGGGTGCTCATGGTTCCCCATGCTCTGCCACCTCCAGAGCTGTCTGAGGATGGTTGAGAGCTTGAGAGTCTGCCCTCAGCTCTGGTTCCGGAGCTCCTAGTTGGAGCCCTGCTGCTCCCCAGCAACATCCCACCTGATTGCTGCCTCCCAGCAGGGCTCCTTGGCTCCTGCCAGCCCCCAAGCCTGCCTCCTGCCTCACGGGTCTCCAGGTAGATGGCTGACTCCTTCTCTGGGAAGCTGGGGAAAGAGCTGAAGCCGGGGTCTCCCAGCTGGTGTTCCACCCCTCTCTCTTCGGCTTGCCACCAGCTGTCTCCGCATCCACCTTTTGAGCAGCCCATGCTGCTCAGAAGCCACACCCCCAGCTCTCTCTGATACACAGGCTCAGGCAGCTGCAAAACTGCTGAGCCCAGCTGCCGCCCACCTCTGCTCCTGCGGTGAGTGCTGTGGTGTGCTGATTAGGGGTCCGGGCCATGCTGGGGGGATTCCCGTCTCCCCTCTTACACAGAGTTATCCCTCTGACCAAAGCAGGATGCATGGTCACAGAGGTCTTTCCCCTTACATCTCTTTCCCTTTGCTCCCAGGGCACCATGAAAGGCTGCTTCCTTCCTGCAGTCCTCTTCCCCAACTGAGCTGATGCTGCCTTTTATAATCACTTCATTCTCCTATTGAAAGTAGCTGATCAATCACAAGTCAAATTAGGCCCATCTTCCCTTAAAGTGATAGAGCAGTGCACTCACTATCTTTGCAGGGCTGTTGTGTGAAATGAAGATAAGCTTGTCTCTCAAACAACCAAACACTGACAAATAACGTTTCTGATTTGTTTAATGAGAGTATCTGCTAAAAGGTAATATACAATAAGAAAGGAAGGAAGATGGAGGCTACATTGTGAAAGCAGATTCAGTGCTAGGAATATAATTCTATCATGACAGGGAGAAATTTGAACATTTATGATGGGGATAGAGGATATCAACATAGTGAGTCTACCATGCCATGAAATAGGAAATGTGGCCTACTATGAAAGGAAATGCAATAAGGTAGACAGGGCTTATACTATTTGAAGTAATGCATTGGCCAAGATCTGAACAGAAAGAGATAATGGGATATATACGACAGATATGGACATTGATATCGACATTACAAAAAACAGGTACAAGTTACTGGTTATGACCATTTCATGGCAGTTTTCAGTCTTTTTTCTCTGAAGTTGGAGAGCAGAGTTGTTAAAGGAGGGACATAAGTGTAGGAGAACTACTGTCAACCTTTAGGTTGCTGTTAGAGTAGAGCAGAAACTCCATTCTTCCTCCTACATGTAGCCTGTATCAAAAAAGGCTACATTCCACAAGCACATCCCCCCCACAGCAGGGTTCCCTTATTAAGGTGACTGTTTCAAGATTTTTGTCCCATTTCTGCTAAAACATATCTACACAGCTCTGTTGTAATAGTGGTACTTCTCTGAGTTCCCCTATTATGTATCCTGGAAGGGGCACAGAGTGAGAATAGTTATGAATAAATAATATTAGCTAGTATAATATTAGTTGTTGGCCTTCTAATGGTTTTTGACATGTAGTCACAATCATGCTAGTCAAGATGCAGTTATACACCTGGAAGTGAGTTGAGGATTACCACAAAGGAGGTGGCGACGTGCAAGTACCTTTCATATTACTTTTGAATTTGGCTCACTGAATATTTTTGCTTTCCATGGCAATTTTTGTTGATGCATTTTGTTGAGGCTTATTTCCAAAAATTGTATTGAAAAATAAGCATTACAATATAGCTATGTATATCTACTTATCTAGCTAGCTAGCTAGCTCTTTTTTTTTTTTGTTCGTTTTTTGTTTTTGTTTTTTCTGGCATCCTAAATGTCTCAGTAGTGAAGGGACAGCAGGGTACCTGCTTTCCTAATTTCTTACCAAGCTAGAAAAAGTTGTTCAGTTTAAGCTAGCTCTAGTTCAAGAATATTCAAGGACCAGAAACTGTAGCTCTGCCACTGATGTTTCCTCTAATTTTACATGAGACTGCTGTTATTAACATGTCTTTGGAATCTGTGTGATCAAACTGAGCTTGTTAAGAACATCACACAATCATGAGCTTTGTTTTTGAGATTCATTCAGATAGACAATATACCTGTCTGAAGCTGGGGATAGTCTTTCTTTTTTCTTTTCTACCAGATTTTCATGGTCAAAATCATAGGTTAAACTCAGAGAAAAGACCTCTTCTCTCTCAAAGAATCTAACCTAAAAGAAATACCAGATCTTGCAAAACCTGGCACTGCATTAGATAGTTTGCTGTGTTAGTCTGGAGTCACAGTCTAGGGTAGATTTGCACCTTATAGACTAACTAAACCCAGAAAGCATTTGGGGGGCAAAAATGGTTCCACTGAAGAAGGAAAAGGTCAGCTTATATTCTCTTGGGATAAGTACAGATGTTCAAAAAGCCCGAAACAGAAGCGTTCTAAGTATCATGCTTTACTCAAAGTGCTCTAGATTAGGTCAGGACCAAATAAAACAGATAGGCACTGTTTAGTTGAGGGGACTTAGTGCCTGCCTGCACTGGCCAAGCCCAGCAGTTTGGGGGCACTTTTGAACATCTCCCATCATGCCCCATGGGCTTCCCTGACTGCTGGTGACTCCTGTGCGCAGAAGAATCACACGGCATCCCTGATTAGCTGCCTGGTACATGAGAGCAGTCCTGCACCACACTGTTCTGTTAGCAACAGGAATCACAGAGAAGTAGGGCTGGAAAGGACCTCTAGGCTAGGCTGGGGATGCCCAAGGGCTGAGATCTAGTTGGGGGAGCCTGTCTGCCAAGTGCCAGTAAGGGAAGGCTGGTTACAGGCATCTCCCTGGAGCCACAGTGGGGGCTTGGGGCACCTGGCCCACCTGGATCTGTGAATCGGGGATGGGAGGGGTGCAGGACAAGATTTCTCAGGGCCAGGCTGGACACACACATATACTACCCCCACTCCTCTCTCACATACACACAGACGATGAGGAAAAATAGGTCTGCCTCGCCACCCCATCAGCTCCACTCTCCTCCACTGCCAAACCATGGCCCTACTTGGTGTCAGGCTGGAGACGCACAAAACCACACACATGCACATGCACCCCCTCTCCCCTAGCCTCGTTACTTGCAGAGAGCCAGCGGCAGCAGCAGCACCACGCCATGGCTCTGCTGGGACCTGTGCACACAGAGCACAGCAGCCCACAGCTGCCACTTTCTTACTCTGCCTGCCCTGCTGTCACTGCCTACCAAGGGGCATGACCCTTCTGTCTGTGGAGTGCCCCTGCCCTGCCTAGGGACATTGTATAATGATAGAAATATCCAGAGATACAGACACTTCCTGCCTCCACCCCCCCCCCACCCCGACCTGTGGCTGACAGCTCGAACCAGCCAAGTGATCTGAGTTCCAGCATGTCTCTATTTGAGAACAGGAGAGCATGGGAGCCCCCTAAGTCATCTGGGATGTTGGGAGAATGAGAACTACCTTGACTCATGTTGGGATCTGGTACAGAAGTTTGATAAAGTGTTCTTACATAAGGGTGTCTATACAAGTCTATAAAAGTGCTCCACTTTAATTAGAGCGGCTCGAGAACGTCTCTAATTAAAGTGCCTACAATATTGCATGTATTCAGTGTCCCATGCTTTAAAATAGTGGCAGGGGAGGTTGAACTAAAGCACTTTAGTCTGTTAACACATCCATCCAGGGTTACCTTAGATCATGATATGCCATATTTAAAGGACTCTGTGTGTTGTTAAACATTCATTTGGTTATGGCTATATACCACCTTCTATGCTCTTAACATGTGATGAGTGTAACTTCTGTACCTAGCCTTGGATATCTGTCACCTGAAGCTTGTATTGCCAGGGTTCCAGGCTCTACTTTTTTTTTCTCTCTCTCTCTTAATGTGAAAACTACTGTTTCAAGATTCTGAAGATTCACTTAAGGAATAGATTTTTTTTTCAGCCTTAACCATAAATTTGTCAAAGTTTCTTGCCTCCAGATTACTTTTTCTTCACAGGAGATGTTTAAATTAGCATATAATTTTGTTTTTGTTTTCCATGAGCTTTAACTGTCAGCTGTCAATTTTCAGTTTTACCAAGAACTTTACTTGTACATCGTTAAACTAGACAGTGAACACACACACATACTCCCATCAAGGAAACATAGGAAGGCTGGTGACAAAATTAATTTAAATTCAGTGAAACTTCGAAGAGTAAAAATTGGAATGGTACTTTAATTTTAACAACAGGTTTTCCTATGTTAACATTGTGTACATATACCTTCCTTCAACTCCCTTGCCTCTCAGCACACTAACTGCTAAATCAGAGGCAGATAGAGAAGCCAGTAAAGGATGGAGGCCTTGAGACGTTGGATAGTTCAGGATAGCGGAAGGTGGAAAAAATAATAAAAATAGTTTACATTAGATGTAATACATCCAGACAAATATATTAAAATTGAGGTGTCTGTAGTGCATAGTACTGCATTTGTTTAGTCTTTCAGCACAGCTGTCATGATCACAGTTACATCTATGAGGAGTAATTTACCAACTTAAGGGAGAAATATTAGGGAGGGTTTTTTTGTTGTTGTTGGTAGTGGTGGTTTTGTGCATTAATAAGATGTTAGCACAGTTGATTTCTTAAAATTGTTGTGGAAAAAAAGATGTGCATACTCTTGTAACCCAGGCAGTACTCCAAAAGGTACCCCCTCTCCAACTGAAGGGATCAAAGCAGGTGCACAAGCGCTGTGGGAGGTGTAGGGACTCTCCTCCCACTAAAGAGCAGAGCCAGACCACCACTGGGGACTTAACCATATACCATTTAATGAGGGAACAACACTGGAAACATAACAGGCATAATCAGGGGGTATAGTGGACACTACAATGCCCCAAGGGGCAGGATTCAACAAAGGTTAGACACTTACAATCATTGACAAAAGACAGGGTTAACAAAATATAAACCACAAACAGTAGAGCAAACAATACTGGTTGGGGAAATATAAAAAAGCACAAAATACAAAATGTCAAAGGACAAAGAAATATAGGACCTAGGTACCTGGAATGGGAGAAATAGGGAAAACACAATGGCCCCTTTCCACTGCAAGATGAATTTTTCCTTGTTAGCTCACTCACCCCAAGTCACCAAAGCTGGGACTTGAACTCAAATCTCCCATGGGGGAAAGGCAGAAATACTGCCACACAGCCACCAGTACTGGTACTGCTCCAAATTGCAAGGGGTTTTGACCTTCCTGGAGCCCCAGCCTCACATCGAGCTGCCTGGTCTCTGATTGGAGGAGCTGGAAGCTGAGCTGGGAACGCCTCAGGTCGTTGCTCAGATTCTTGCTGAAGCGGGAAGCCTCTCCTGCTAGCCACAGCCTCTCATGGGGGATCCTGGAGCCCAGCAGGAAGCCTCTCCTGCCGGCCACACGCCGCGCTGATGAGGGTCCCACTGCTGCCTGCAGGTCCTGCTCCTTCAGGGGCAACTGCTTCCGCCCCGCTGGCTCAGCTCTTTCCTCGTGGTCCCTTCCTAGTCTCTTCCCTGAATCAGCTGCACTGCCCCTTTTATCCCCCTCCAGGTGACCCAAGGGGCCAATCAGAGGACATGAGGGGTGAGTCTCTGGGGCCTGATTGGTGAGGAAAGGGAATCCAAGTCCTCCAATCATCTTTTACCCCTTCAAAACCCCTGGGCCAAATCATTACCAGATTGGTGAGGAAAGGGAATCCCAAGTCCTCCAATCATCTTTTGCCCTCTCAAAACCCCTGGGCTACGTCACTGTCAGCTAGCCTGTCACACTGTATTTTTTGTAGATAAGAGGACCTTTCTCCTTTGATTCCATCATTTAATAGCATTAGGCCCCTGGCAGATGTTACTTTCATCAAAAATGGGAAATATCACTCCATGGAAACTGTCATGCCATGTGACCTGCTTCATAGTCAAAGGGAAAGCTATCCAGACAGGAAATTTGTGTGGCATTATAAACGATTTTAAATATAATTGCACTTTTACAACTATAACTTGATCTGGGGGACTTAAAAACCAAAACCCCTCATCTTAAGACTGCCATTCTCATTTTACCAGTTTTACCTAGACTAAGGGATGTTGCAGTTTTTTTATGTCTCTAGGGCCTGGAGGGCCACCTCTTAAGTTTTCTTACCAACTGTTGCATACTGTAATTGAGGTTTTCAGTCATTAAAAATGAAAAGCATCTAGGGGGGCACTATGTCCTGAAGAAGGAGAGGAAAAAAAGACAGTATCAAATGTAATTGCTAATATGTGAAACAGCTGTGTTCCAAACAAACACTGGAACATTTTGATTTAAAAATACAAGTCCTAAAAGTGAATATGTATAGTTTACATCTACTCCTCAGAAACTTCCATTGTGTTGGAATTTGGAATGAGTAAGAATTCTTTCTAATTGTTTAAGCACTTACGATTCTTCTTTTCCTCTGCTTAAAGAAATCAATCTAATTTCTTCCTCATATTTTTAATTATTGTTATTTTTGGTTTTTGTTTTTTTCAACATAAAATGGAAACAGTATTCATTCCTGGCTTCTGAATTTGTTTTCAAAGTTCTGGTTTCTAGAACTATATGACTAGGGTAGAAATCCCACAAATGTGATCATAGTAAAAGTGTTGAAAAGCTTTAATGACAACAGCACAAGCCATGCTGCTATAACACAGTGTGTAACACTTTCACATTTGGAAATAATCACTGTAGACCTCAGTATTCATCTTGCTACAGTCCTAAAAATGGAAATCAATAAGCTGAGACACATGTACTGTTTGCAAAAGGTATGCAAGTTTTACTATTTAGTACTTTGGTACCAGATTGCAAACACTTTGCTTAAAAAAGGATTCATTTTTCAGTGTCATTTTAAATTGTGTAGTCTAAGTGTTTTTAATTTCATTTTGGTTATTAAGAATATATTTCATAGTAAGTACTGATTTTTATTAATTATTTAGGATCACTGCTATTTGTGAGATGGTGTTTAAAATGTGAATCTATAAGCGGGATAGCTTTTTGTTTCATAGCTATTAACCTCCATAAATAACCAACTATATTGCATGTAAATTAACTCATCTTTTGAGGTGTTCCTTTAGAGTGTGCCTGACTTTCTATCTGTTGATTACCTATTAAGGAAAAAAAACCTCATTTATTGTTGAGCCTGCTTGTATAGATCACAGGGAAGGAATGACAAATTTCATAGGTTAGTTGTGGTAAATAGGAAATTTCACAGTTAGAATAAAAAAGGATATAAATACCCCCAGATATAAGTAAGTTACATGGATTTGTAATGTGCAATGTCTGCATACAAATATAATAATGATAGAAAACAGAAGTGAGAATGCAGAAAACACTTCAGGCAGCTGCCTTAACGGGAAAGCAAGTAAAAGCAAAAGCAGGAATACCCATTTAGAAAAGCATGGTTGCATATGAAAGTGCTCAAGACTGAAGGGTCAGTGGTATCACTCCACTGATTGTACACAGAATATAGTTTAGGAAATTGTTTCACCAAATGGAATACTGTTTATTTGTTAATTTTTCAATGAATAATATAACATACTGTCTTGGACAAATATGAACAACAAACCAATTTCATATACTCTTTATTAAAAGTGAATTAAAAGAAACTATACAATTCTGTAGTCTCTTGGCAAAATCAAAGGACATAAAATATTAAATATTAAGTGTAAATTCCAACTGAAAGAACACTTAGAGACAAACTGAAATTATACTTCATTTAGGTCTTTTAAAAAAAATTAAGTAGCCTTTAAAATAGTGACACAGTGGAGGTATCTACACATGGACTTTACTGTAGAGTTGACTAATTAGCTCTGCAGTAAAGTGTCACCATCTACACATGGTGCTATTAGGCTGGAGTAAACTAATTCACTCCACTGTAGGACAGTACTGCCTGTCACAAGTACTATCCTACAGTGGAGTTATTAACTCCACCACAGTGCACGTGCAGACCATGATGGGCTGGATGGGACACAACGGTGCTACAGTGTGGGGGCTGCCTGCCAGCTAGCCACATACTGAAGTTCCCTCATGCCCCAGGGAGGGAACCCTCTGCAGCACATTGTGCAGTCAGTGCTGGCAGGCTCACCCTCCGGACCCCCTACCAGCTGGGGCTGCGCTGCCCTGGCTCAACATACTGTAGTGCTGTGCTCAGGAGCAATAAACTCTGATGTGAGTTTGAGCCCATCATTTTACCTTTGCACCCTTTTACAATTTATCATTGCCTTTTCTGCATGAATTAGATGGTGGAAAATAGCCAACAGATATTTAACATGTTCAGGTATAACTGGAAAAGTGTCAGTCAATTCATGAAAGGTGTCTACAAGTACAAACTGTATTTTTTAGTGTTATTTTAAGAATGATTCTCTGTCATTTTATTTTGCTGTTGCCTGTATAAGTAAAATAACTGCAGTTTATTCTGTCATGTTCTTTTTTGCTTTAAAAAGGGCTTTCTACATTCTAAAGTGTGATTGAATAAATCAGTGAATTTTGATAAATGATACAATAAACTGATACAACTACCTTCCCCCCCCGCCTCCTCCCCTGCTAGATTATTGTCTCTGATATTACTGAAAAAAGTGAGAGACCTGTACTTAATAAATATGCACATGATCTTGCGATGGGGGTAGCAAAACTAGATGCTATGCAGTACACGCTATTTACTTTGAGTTTTAAGGGTATTTTCAATCTCATGTAAAATTCCCCCTGCTGGCTACTTTGGTTAGCGTGCCATTGATTTCAGCTGTAGAGTCATCTGCTTGCTCTTTTGAGAGCTTTTGGTTTGTGAGGGGAAGTAACCATAGGTGCAGGTGAAATGGATAAGGTTATTGAGAGGCAGCAGCAAAGGAGAAAGTCCACTTAAAAATAGGGTGTGAAACAATAGTAGAAATAAGTGAAGCTAACAAAAAAAGCTGTTTATAGTCATAATGAAAGATTCTGCTTTTAAATATTATTGCAGTTTGACTAGACGAATTAATACGACTATTTCCCCAGAGGCTTAATGGAAGTTAGCATTTTAAATCACTGTGCATTTTTAAGAGACATCTGAAGTAGTACAAGGGATTCTCATGGGCGAAAATTGCACAGTGTTCAAAAATTGAAATGGGGAATATGTGAAAGAAAATGCATTTGTAGGTGTAATTTGACCATACTTTTACACATCAGTTATTTCCACAGAGCAGTGCTTTTGCTTACATGTTATACATATTAAGTTTCATCATGCAGGCTCTATTTTCTGTGTTAAAATGTTAGCATTTTTTTTTCCATAAAAAAGATAATTTCACATGCCACAAAGTAAAATGTCTTTGAGGCATGTAAAATGTTCTGCAATGGTGAGAAAGAGACACATTATCATATATGTGATGAGTGTTAGGAAATGGCATATCTGTCTATCTAATCTAACATATGTAATGTACATGTATGTCTCCATCACCATTTTTCAGCACCCTCACATAGTTAACTGAATCTAACCTGGTAAATACTGAATCCTTTTGATGCATTTTGGTGACTGTGAAATGAACTATTGATCTCAGTCTAGTTCCTTGTGTAGAGAATCCACAGGATAACACCAACACCATCTCAATTGGTGGTGTTAGCCTTTGTCTAACAACTTTGGCTGTGCCCTTAGGGGAGAGGGCAAGGATTGATTAAGCTTGGGAAAAACAAGTTGCTTATCTCCATTGATGTCTCTTGGGTCTGGGTTTGAAACATTGCTGGAGACGCTTGTGGTGCTGCGGTGTTCCCTGTATTTCCTCTATAAAAATTCCATTTGATATGAACCCAGTTAAATGTATTTTAAAATGCCTCAAATAAAGCAAATAAGGCTTGATTCTTCAAATGCCTGCATACAGGTGCTTTCCTGTGCTTAAATAGTCAATTGTAGGATCAATGATAAACAGGAAACTACACACTGAATGACACATCACAAATGGAGTAAAGCACCACTTAAGACAGCACTAAAGTACCACAGAAATATGAATCACACTTGAGAAAATACAGGTCTAAACTTTAAATACAGATTTTGATGCCTTCCTTCCTCCCCCCCCCCCCCCCCCACCCGCATGTAATTAACTTTCACTATGGTAACATTATTTTTCTTTGGAATAACATAGTATTAAATTGAGTTAATTCCTGGAGGGGTATTTCAATTTCTAATGTAAAAGTTAAGTATACTTAGCTAGCCTAATGACAAAATGTCTCTACAATGTGCTGCCAACAGGGAGACCAGCTGCCAGATCAATTATCTGTGCATCTTTGCCTCTTTTGGGGAAAGCAAAAGCAAAAGCAGAGTTACTGTATGACCAACGAAGAAGACTGAAAAGATTTAATTTGTCTAATGCAACTCATTAAACATTTGTCAGAACTGAAATGTTGGTCCAGAATTTAGAGAGAACATCTTATAAGCTGTATATTTTACCTAAATTTCCTAGTAAAAGATTCATTCAGAATGGGAATCCAGAACAGTGTCATAATACCTACAATATGGAAAATTGCATCAGGAAGACTAAATTAAAACAAAATCATTTAATGAAAGCCCCCCTTTTAATGTCCTTTTTTTGTCCTAACAGACTATTTTTTGGGGAAAAAAAGGAATAAATATTAGGAAGTGTAACTAGGGCATGGTGACACTCCAGGTGCTGACTTGGGGCACAGGGAAAAAGATGCTGCTGCTGCAGCTGCACAATCATACTGGTGGACCAGCAGTGCTGGAAGTCACAGCTGCCCCAGGCACCCGACTGCAGTGCTATACTTCTATTCTAAAGTATTTAACAATGCTGAACACCTAAACTACTGTCTTGTCATCAACTGCCATGTACCCATACCACGTAGAAGCATGAGGAAGACAAAAACACAGCCACATTATGGGCAATAAAGCAAGTGCTAGAGTGAGAAAAGACTAAGTGTTTTTTTCTATTATTTTGGTTTAGGATTTGCATTAGAATAAGGTTTGGTTGACAATGAGCTTGTTAACCTCTGATGGGCAAAGAGTACATTAAAGGTTTCCAGTAACTAAAGCCAGAAAATGCATTTTGTATGAAAATCATAGTGATTTGAAATACTTATCCAAAATCATGTATTGTAGTTATAATGTGTAGACAATTAAAAAATCAATAAGAAGTATTTAAACGAGATACTTTTTCTCATTATATATATATACTATATATATTGTGTATAGTATATATTTAATATAGTATATAAAATATACTTATTTGTTATGTTTACTGTGTTTACATTATAATACTGTTATTCTTATGTGTTTGAATATATGAGAATCATTCAGATTCACTTTCTACAACAGAAATATAAAGGTTAGTTTACTTGAGGTACAGGTTTCTTAGTATTTCTGCAAAAATCTTAGAAACAGGAATCTAGGAGGGAGACCTCAGGAGATCACTCACTGCAACTTCTGCATGCAGGGAATATCGAGTATGCCTGCCACAACATGTTTATTTAACCTGTTCTTAAAAAAAATCTACCCTGGAGGAGATTCCACAGCCTTAGATAATCTGTTCCAGTATCTTGGTACCTTTACAAGTAGAATATTTTTCCTAAAGCCAACTTAATTCTTTGCTTCAAATCAAACTGATATCGTCTTGTTCTTCCACTCAGTGGTCAAGGAGAACATGTGATCACTGTTATTTTTTACATAGCATATGGCACAGACCCTGGAGCATGGGGGTTAAAAAGTGTTAAGTCTTCCACTATAGATGATCCCATGCACCAGTAAAATCCCATGCACTGGAAAAGGCTGAGGACTGACTAGCTAAGTAGCAGCTCTGAAGAAATGGACCTGGTGGTTATAGTGAACAATAAACTGAATTTGAGACAACAGTGTGACCTTGTTGCAAAGAAGGCTAACCTCATACTGGGCTGTATTAGTAGGACTATTGTAGCAGATTGAGGGAAATGATTCTTCCCCTGTATTTGGAACTGGTAATGCCACATCTGGAGTACTATGTCCAGTTTTGCCCCCTCCCTCTGCTCCCCCCTCCCCCACTACAGAAAGCATGTGGACAAATTGTAGTGAGTCCTACAGAGGGAAACACAATGGTTAGGTGGCTGGCACACATGTCTAAGGGAAACAGGTTTATTTAATTTGAAGAAGGGAAGACTGTGGGGGGATTTAATAATATTCTTCAACTACCTGAAGGGCGGTTCCAAAGAAGATAGAGCTAGACTGTTCTCAGTGGTGGCATATGACAGAACAAGGAGCAATGGTCTCAAGTTGCAGCAAGGGAAATGTAGGTTAGATATTAGGGAAAACTTTCTCATTAGGAGGGTAGTAAAGCAGTAGAACAACGCTACTCAGAGAGTTTGTGAATCAAGGTTTTTAAGACCTGGCTAGACAAACCTTTGGCTGGGTAGTTGGGAGTGGTCCTGCTTTGAGCAGGGGGCTGGACTAGATGACCTCCTGCAATCCCTTCTAAACCTGATTTCTATGATCCTATGATCTTCTCTCTTTTAGATTAATTAAATATAATTCCATCCTTAACTGTGGTGCAAAAGATCCAAGTTCAAGTCCTTGTTCTAAATACTGTTTATTTATACATAGTAGAACAG
The DNA here is from genome assembly GCF_030867095.1 of Alligator mississippiensis. Lineage (NCBI taxonomy): Eukaryota > Metazoa > Chordata > Crocodylia > Alligatoridae > Alligator > Alligator mississippiensis. The sequence goes on along the minus strand of NC_081824.1, from coordinate 270,579,916 downwards.
CTGCATCAGGAGAGAGTAGGGCCCCTGGCACACATCATAGGTATGATTAGTGTGTTAATCACACCATAACTAGTAAGAGTGCTACACATTCAGCTGATTTATGGTGCCAGAAAGTGGTAAAATGGAATGTGGAACTTCTTTATGATTCATTTATACAGTACCATAAATTGAATGTGTAGCACCCTTCCCCCCATCAGCATGGGGCTAGGGCTAGCATCCAGACTGGGACAATCTTGATCTTGATACCAAAAATCAGCTGTTGGAGAAGTGGGTTATAGCATTCTTTGGGAGGGGGAGCAGATGGGCTCCAATAGCTGAGAATCTGGCACCCCTTGAGCCTTTTCTGCTTTGCCCTATGGCATAGAATCCCTCCCATCCCACTTGTGTCATCATTTTAATGTCTGTCAGGGGTCTAAGAGAGCCATCTCATCAACAGCCTTTAGTCTGATGGATCAGACACTCACCTAAAAAGTGGGAGATTTGCTAAGCAAAGATATAAATCTGATGTCCTCTATCCCAGCTAAGTGCCCTAATCACAAGGTTGTGTCTATTTTGTACTGTGTATGTGAGTGCCTAGTTCTGTATTTAGTGAATGAAAACCCTGAAACAACAATCAAAATTTATACTCTGGATAAAGCAACTTTACACAGAAACAAAAACAAAGCATCCAAATTGTCTGTAATCTATATCAGTTGGCTTGAGAATTGTTAATGATGGTAAATGCCAGTAAGCTGTTTTCTAACCCGTTTCAGCTACTCAATGACTGTATAAATCATTTAAACTAAAGTTTCAGGTGAGTCTTTCTGTTCCAGGAATCAAGCTGAATAGTTGCTCTGGCACAGGTAATATAGTGGATCTTAGTGGATGACATTTGCAATAATCTTAAAGGCAACACTTGCCAAAAATCTCTTCTTCCTTATCAGGGTAAATACATGGTCCTATAAAGTATATAAATAAGTCTAAATGCTCAGTCATGCTACATTAGATCTCCCAACTTTAAGGCCAACAGACACCCAAATACAAATACAAAAGGAACAGAATAGTAAAAATGTCTATAGTTTCCTCTAGTGCATGGTAGTTTTGCCAGGTATAGCCATGGTCATTATGTGCTTCCATCATATGTTGTCTCTAATACAACATTTTCCAAGAAATACCACACATATATCCCATACTTGAAAATACCCCGTTATTTCAATAAGTGCAATACTGTCCCCCTGAGACAATTGTCTAGATAATTCAATACTACCAAATAATAATCTGAAAACTACTCCTTAAAGACCTTTTGGGACAGTGTTTTCTTAACTCTGAACCACTATGCCATAAACTGGAATGCAGGTTCCTCAATTTACAGCTAGGGGATGCACTTAAGGCACATTATACAAAAGGAGGAGCCTGAGGGGGTTTTGTAGATGGTGAAATATACTTTGAGCGGCTTCATCCACATTTTACTTTCCTGTGAGTTCATTTCTCTTCCAGTAAGTTTTCCCAATAATTCTAGGTAATGGTTGATCATTCCCTACCGTCAGTCACATGAATTTATGCAAAATTAGAAAAGTAAAAACAACAGAAAAACTTATGGACATGACACCCCAAGTCTATCTTCTTAGTAGGATTCATTCTCTCTCTCTGTTTTTTTCACAGGGGGAAAAACCATCTTTGACAGAACTTGGTTTTATTTTGATGTGGAAAGGGAATATTAAAAATTCAGAAAGTTTGCTGGAATATTTTTAGCACTGTTTTAGCCATATGTTCTTTTGCAGGAACTCTATTCAGTAGGAATCAAAAGAGGGTAGGGGAAAGTGGTGGCATTATAATATTTCAACCAGCCTTTTCTACAGGTTGCCTTAGTATTGGATCTTCTATACAGTGTGTGCATCTCATAAGCAAGTCTTACAAAAGAGTGGGTGGAGGATATATGTGTTTGTACAGGATATTCTGCTTAATTGAAGAATAGATTCTTAAGCTTTTCTTGTAGTGACCTTGAAATCACCATGGACTATTTAGATGTGGATAAAGATCTTTGGGGCTCATCTGCAGTTTTTGGGGGCACCTATCATGGCCAAAGCAGTAATGTTGGTATTGGTTGGTGGTGGAAAAAAGTTCGGAGATTATGCCTTTAAGGCACATGGAGTGCATCTCTCCTGTTGAAGTGAGACCTGTTTTTCTATTAGTTGTGAGAGTCTAATAGACTTTTGCTGAGCTTCAGAACTCTTAGACAGAGCACTCTGCTTTCCTAATATGCTCTTGGGTTCAGTGATCTCTTGTGGCAATGAGTTCTGTAGGCTGGTTGTGATATTATTATTATTTAAATTGATTCTTGTTAATTTTTTTTATAATGACTCCTTGTTCTTGTATTAAAAAGGCATATATTTGAAGATACTAATATAATTATGGACTACCTGATTCACCTTCTCTACACATTTTGAATACTTCTATCCTGATTTCTCCTTAAAGTAACCAGTCTCAGTTAAGTATTAATATCTTACCTGCAGTTTCCCAAGGTCGTGGTTGCATCATTCTCAAGACCGACTGATTAGGGTACTGAGAGAGGGCATGCTCGTTGATGGGTCCTATACTTTGGTGATCCAGAACCTGATTACATGATATCTAGTGCACAGTGAAGGTTCACTATAAACTCAGTCTTTCTGTGGCTGAGTACATTAAATAGGTGCTGAGAAAAAGTTCAAATGCAATTATAGATTTTCTTGGCATTTGGGCAGGGCTTTTCGGGTTTTTTTTTTCTTTTAGGAATTTTGTTCTTAGGGAGACGGTGAAATATGGCAATATTTGATGTTTTTTAAATGTATGGAGTGAGTTTTCATATACCTACTGATGAAAAGTTTAAAATCCTAGCAAGATAAATGGCTGTTTTAAAATGTGCTGTGATTTGCCAGTTTATACTTTGCAGTGTCTAGGAACAATGGAGGTGGATTAAGGCTGGAGTGACAGCCTTAACTTTACATTTCTTTCCTTTGTCAATTTAAATCAAAACTTCACAGCTATTTTAATGCATTTTTTAATTTAATCTATTCATCAGTTTTATTGAAAGTAATGCAAAGTGACACTTAATTCTATCATATTTGCCCAATATGTAATTCAGCTGTCATGCACCTTGGGAGATTCTTCAGGGTGTTCAGCTGTCATATATAATTTACAATACAATGTCACTGTATGATTGGGGGTGGGATAAGTCCCAATATGTTTGTTTTGTTTCTTCATAAATGGAGGAAAGCTATAAAGCTTTGGATAACAGATTATTTAAGATTCAGTCTCTGCATTTGCATTGACAATATTGGTATTTTATTTTTAACAAAAAACAAGATTCAAAGACTCAACAAAAACAGAAGATTCTTGCAAAATATATTTCCCAGAAATTGCATGCCTGCTGTTATAAAGGATAGGTCAGAAGCAGAAGAAGGGATCAAATGATATTAAAATGACAACTCACCCTATGAAAATAATTATAAACACTGTATTTAATGAGCATAATTCAATGAGGGTTCTATCTGTCTGCTTTGGCAACTTTCCCTAGGTCCTCCCAGATGTCCCCTCAAATAGGAGGTACTCAAAATGTTGAATTAAACAGTTTAATTTACAATGAAATGAAATGAATCTCAGTAGAATAAATCAAATACCTCACCCATGAAGGGTAATTATCTTTATTTCTTTCAAGAAAGAGAAATCCAGGACTAAACTATAGCTTTTCACGCTTGTAAAGTACCAGATGCTACTTCTCTGTATTATAAAGAATAAAAGGTGTCAATATTTTTCTGTATTTAAAATTTATCTTGGCTAAAGAAAATCCACATGAGTACCTCCATTTTTTTTCTGTCACAGTGATGAGGAAACCTATCTTCTTAAATGTAATATTATATTTATATTATTAGCTAGTCACATTTAAGTATAAATTAAACTAGACCTTCATGTAAATATATTTTCTCAGATTTTCTCAGCTTTAGATTCCCAAGTTGTGTTAAGTTGTATTTTGTTTTTAACAACTTTACTATACTGGGGATACTGCAAAAGTAGTTTGAATAGCAAAGACTAATATTATTCTGATGTTGGTCCCCTATTCAGGAAAGCAAGGATGATTCACACACTTAACTTTGTCATGATTTAACTGCTTTGTTAGATTGCTGCCTCAAGGGCAAAAAAAGCAAAACTAAAGTAATCCTGAAGTATTTACCCACTCAAGTAGTTTCAATGAACTTGAAGTTACTAATCAAGTGAGGTGGGGGTTCATGATCATTCCTTTACCACGTACTGTTTCATTGTTTTAGAAGATTAACTAGTTCATAAGTGATTTTTATTTTCTTTTTTTAAAGAAAGGTCAGGTATTTTTTAGCAGCACGACTCCCATTGGAATCAAAAGGAAATACAGAGGAATCAAACTAAACTTTCAAAAGCATTTGCAGTTTTCTTTACTTCCATCTTGTAATAAATGTTGTGCCTCAACAATTAATTTCATTATGACTGAGTTACTTTAAGATTTGCATAACTCTGAAACTGTGTTATTTCTTTATAAGGACATGGAGATGTAATAGCCCTTTCTGCTAGTCTTGATGCAGGGGAAATCCTCCTAAATCAAAACACAGAATGTGGTGGACAAACCGTAAACCTCCTATATCAGGGCTTTAGCTCTGTTCATATAATATGCATAGATTAAATATTTCATATCAGCAGTGAGAGGGGAAATGACATGCAAATAGGTAGAGAGGTCTTTCTTACAATTATACCAAATGCAACATGAAACTAACCATCTTTACTCTCAGAACCTTAAAATTCAGCCAGTCCTACAGGAAATCTCCTGCAAAAAGGGGGTGAATCCTATTGAGTTCATGTCAAAAATGATATTTTGTTCTTCAGAAGGTTGTTTTTATTGTATGGAAGCACTGTTCAAAAGACATCACATTATGTATATGTGACACTATAAATACTCATAATAAGAGTCATTCCATGTTGTATAGACAGGTGGATAAAGGCTGGGGAAGAGGAAGTACTTTTATTCCCATTTTATAGAAAAGGAAGTGAAATAGAAAAACTTGCCTAGTGCTTCAACAGAAAGGCTTAAGTACAGCCATACAAAAAGCCTGAGGCAGAATTGATTCAACCTACAAGGTTTTCTCTAAGTTGCATAGATTGGATTGGGAGTGAATGGAAGTAATGTTTGACCTTCTGAGGGAGGGCATGCAGAAACCTTCACTAGCTAGAGCCAGAAGATGAGGGGTGCTCCCACACACCTCCCAGAATGCTGGAGATTGCCGAGTGCAGCTGAGTACGGCCAAATAGAAAGGGACTTGAACCTGTTCAGCCTCCACAAGAGAAGGCTGAGGGGGGATCTAGTGGCTGTTTACAAACTAGTCAGGGGGGATCAACAGGCATTGGGGGAATTCCTGTTCCCCCGAGCACTACTAGGAGTGACAAGAAATAACGGTCACAAGCTGGCAGAGGGTAGATTCAGGCTAGATATCAGGAGGTGCTACTTCACTGTCAAGGTGGCTAGGACCTGGAACCAACTTCCAAGAGAAGTAGTGCTGGCTCCTACCCTGGGGGTCTTTAAGAGGAGGCTAGATGAACACCTCGCCGGGGTCATTTGACCCCAGTACTCTTTCCTGCCATGGCAGGGGGTCGGACTTGATGATCTGCTCAGGTCCCTTCTGACCCTACCAACTATGGAACTATGAAATGGCTGCATCATCCCTGATTGGCTGTCAGGCACATGACTTCACCTGCTGCCCTGTCATCTGTCAAGTAGCTGTCAACTGTAGGCAGCCAATGGAAGATGGCATGCTCACCCCCACTTGGGACAGCATGGGGGTCGCTTTGCTTTGTCCAGAATAGAAGGCACAGAGGTAAGAGGCACCCTAGGCAGGACAGCGGCAAGGGGAGACGATGGGGCTCATGAGCTGCTGGGGGAAGGCAGTGCCAGAGGTTCACCCTGCATTCCAGACCAGGTTCAGCAAGGCACAAAGTATCCCTCCCCTGTCCTGGCTCTATCTGAACCCCAGGACCATGCACTGGAGAGACTTTGGGAAGGGTTGAGAGGATTCTCCCCCACCCCTGAGCCAGCACCAAGCTCAGGCCTGAAGCTGCTTCCTGTGCAGCTGCAGGGCTCCAGTCCCTGGCAGGGAGGAGGTAGGGGGCAGCCATGCCCTTGCAGCTGCATGGGAAGCAGTTTCCTAAACTAGGCACTGGCTCTGGGCAGGGAACAAATCCTGCAAAACTTTCCTGGAGCCACTCTATCTCATGATCCAGAGTATTCCTCACTGTCCCAGTTCTGTCTGAGCCCCAGGACCATGTGCTGGAGCAGTTCTGGGAAGGGCTTGCAGGATTCCCCCCCCCCCCGCCCCCATCCACTGGAGCCAGCACTGAGTTCAGGGACGAAGACACTACCTGTGAAACTGGATGGGTATGGCTGCTTCCAGCCCCAGACCAGAGCCTTGCAGCTTCACAGAAAGCAGCTTCAACCCCAAACTCAGCACTGGTTCCAGGGAGGTGGGGGGTGGAGATTCTATAAGCCCTTCCCAGAGCTACTCCAGCACATGGTCCTGGGGCTCAGACTAAACTAGGACACATGAGAGACACTTTGTCTCCTTCCAACCCAGACCAGGAATGCAGGGCATGCTGCTGGCACTGCCTCCCCACAGCAACTCATGAGCCCCACTCCCCATCCTCCACTCCTACCTCTGTCCTGCCTGTGGCTGACAGCTAGAGAGCTTGGGGTCACAGCCAGCTAGGTGCTGGACTGGAGTAATTGAGCCGCAGCTCCCTTCAAGGGCAGGTTAATGTGGGGTGGGGGCACAGTTACCCCTGGGATGCCAGTGGACAGTGATCTAACTTGGTTCTTGAGTGACCTGGTACTGATGTTCAATTCACCAGTCTAATCTAAAACAAGTACATAGATTCAGGTCTATTGGAGACCGAGATCCACCTTTTTTAAAGCTATGTGTCCCATAATTCTGTTCTGTTATGGTTGTAGACCAGTTTCCAACCACCTAAACCAGAAAAAGTGTAATGTTTATACCTGGCCAAAGTCTGGGCAGAACTTGTAAATGAACCTCATGTTCCTGGCTCCAGTGTTACTTTCTTAACCATTTGGTTTGATTTTAAATGTTCAGGGTTACACTGTTATCCAATAAATTCTATTTGCTTTAAGCATTTTAAATTGTTTGCTCTTTCAGACTAGTAATTAGTATTATTATTGTTCTGATTTCAATTCCAGATATGACTATGTAGTACAAATGCAGGATTTACTATTCTACTTGTGGAGGGTCCAAGCCTTCTGCATTTATGAATACACGGATATTTTTTTAATGAGCGAATCTATTTTTATTTATTTCTATGTAAATATTGGATAAAATGTTAGAATATTGAGGACCATTTTTACTGATTTTTATGGGATGGAGAAGATTTATTAATGCTCCATGCCACAGCCAAGCTTCCAGACCATATCCTGACTGATCTTTGTGTTGTTTCAGTTTATAAGCTGTTTGTAAAACCTTTCCCTAGGCAGTGGAGATCTTCTGAGTGCTGGGACAAGCTGTATGAATCAGTAGTAATAAAAGCATCAGCAGGATTCATCTGCAGTCTCCTGCAGGGATACACTTTACCTTAGTAGATCAAATTATATTGAATTGTAATGAAAGTAGAAGTGGATGCCTACCAGGGAATAGTTTGTAGCATTCAGAAGTAGATGTTATAATAATTCTGCTTTTGCAGAACCTACCTTTTTTGTTTTTCTGAAGTTATAGAAGGATTGTGCTTGCTACTCTTTAGCTATTTTTTAATCAATCAAACGTAAGAATTTTTATTCACCCATTAATCCATTTTTGCTACAAAAATAACCAGGGAATTCTGTTCGTTTCCTGCTATGCTAGTATTAATGCTTTGTCATGATTACTTGTATGTCTGATAAGTCTCAGTCATCCCATTAATTTATTTTAGGCCTATGATATAATATCATGTATGTAGTACTTTACAGTTTATAAGCACTCTATATACAATCATTTTAGTACTCTTAAGGACCTTTATATATTCATTTAAAGTTTCTTCAACTGAGCCAAAGGAGTATGAAGATTGTAGTCACAGCTAGACAGAAATTTCATAAAGGTTAAGAGGAAAATTGAACTTGTGCCTATGCTTTGCAATTTGTCCCTGCTGCAGTCTGGTCCAGTCCAGTCCATATTAATTGTAAAATATATGTCATGTGGATAGCTAAACATATCAGCCCCATATTCTAAATCATTGGTTATTTTATGTTAACCATATTCTAGCAGCAAATGGCAAATACATTGTTTCTAATTTAGTTTCATTTTGCTACTCATGTCATTTGTACAATTATGTTTCATTTAATTTTGGGGGAGTGGACTGGAGTAAATATGAGGGCCAAAAATGCCGTACCCCCAGTGTTTCCCTCTGCAAGGAAGCAAATACTGTTTTAGTTTTTTAAATGGGGTGCTTCTGAGTCCACAAAAGTTATGGATGGGTTTGAGAAAAATTTGAGAATCACTTGTCTAAAAAAATACTTGGTTGCAATGTCAATGATTTGATGGGTCAACAGTGGATTTGTCAAGCATGGAATCTTATTCTTCCTGAAACTTCCCTCACAAAGATAGCTAAGCTTCTACCTTCTCTCCTATGTGCCTGTGATAAATATCGCTTCTTTCCAAATACTCTTTCTTTTCTCCAAATGAGATGAAAGATAGAGGTACTGAAGTTAGAAGTTAGATGTTCTCAGTGTCCTAGGACAGACTGACTTTTTTTCAATAGGCAAGAAGCATAATAGGATCATAAATTTTCTTATAAGTGAGGGTGTACTCGAACCAGTGTGAAACTTTTCATCATGTTAGTAGCTGGTGATATTAAGCAGATAGACATTTCTCCAAGTGTCACTATATCTATATCTATATATACACATACATATATATATACACATACATATATACATACATACATATATATATATGTAGTACTTATATATATATCAGTAGTTTTACTCTTTCAACCCTTGAGTCCTTACTGGATTCCCTATAAAGGTGTAAAAGCAAAGTCTGTTTTAGCAGTCCTAAATGTCCATATTGGAAAATCAGGAGACTATGGAATTTTGTTATGTGAAATCATGTTGCTATCTTGAAAAAACTGGCTCAAGTAGTCACTGAGTACAGAACGTCTTTTTCACTGGGTGCGCCTATACTTGCTATTAGCACACAACAATAAAGTGTGGTGCGTATTGCACCAGAGTTTATTGCTTACAGGTGTGCTGTTTGAACATGCACCCAGGGCTGTAGAACGTTGAGCTGGGTCAGAGCATCCCCAGCTGGCAGGGGATCCCATGGGTCATCTTGCCAACCTGGGGCTGCTCCGACCCAGCTCAGTGTGCTGCAGATGGGCTGACTGGGGCATGAGGGTGCTTCAGTGTAGGGCTAGCCACCAGGCAACCCTTACACTGAAGCACCCTGATGACGCAGCCAGCCCTGGCAGCATCTACATCTAGTTACCCTGTCATAACAGCACTATGTGTAGATGGTGACATATTACTGCAGAGCGAATTAGTCTACTCTGCAGTTAAACATCTTGTGTAGATGTGCCCACTGTGTCTTGGAGCATCACATTATGCCTCAGATACCACAGCAAAAATTATACCTATGTTATATATTTCAATTCCATTTCTGCCTGAAGTCTTCCAGATTGTCTTCCAAGGCACAGATCAGAAATGGAGACTTTCCTCTTTTTGACTGACTGTTTATACAGTGGGTAGACCAATGAGATCAACACCTCTTCCTAATAAGTACTGGATGATTACTACTGTAAGATCATACTGCCCAAAACATAATAAACCATTAACAGAAGAGGAAATCATACAAGTTAAGTCATTTCAATTACAGACCAGCTTCTACTACTTCCTCTGTTGGTACTATCAAGAATTAGGCAGAGAGTTCTTTCATGTCTGCTCTACCCAAAATGGTATTTAGTCAGTTATTTGGCTTTCCAGTATTCTGGAAAGACTGAATTCGTGACTGATGTAAAAGAATAATTAAAGGGATTCCATTAGTGGTAATAGTGACAAATACATAGATCATGGTCACTGGGATTTATAGGAGCTGTAGTGTATTTGAACAGCCTCAGACTTGAGCAATGCATTGGGCTATGAAGTATTCCCATCCAGAAATAGGAGATATGTATTATAGCTACAAAGCTACAGTGTGCAAGATATAAACAGAAACAAACAAAAAAAAGTTTAGTCTTAGCCTTTTTGCTGAAAAAAGGGATAATTTTGGAAGTGATATATGAGAAAATAGATTAATCAATCTGGCTGAGTAAAGGGATAGGCTGTTTCATAAACTCTGAGATGAACAAGAATGGCCTCAGGAGGACTTCCCCTCCCTTCTGGAGTAAGTCTCAGGCTTGAGCCCAGTCAAGGAGGAAGTTTCAGGCTTGGGCCCAGCTGTCTTGGCTGCCCAAATGCAGTGAGCCAGCCTGTAAGCTCTACAAAGCCAATAGGCCTCCCTGGTAGGTGCTGTGTCAGTGACCAAGGCAGGGTTGCAGAATCTTTCTTTTACTGTTTCTTCCTGTTACTTTTTAAATCTTTTTTTTTATTAACTTATTTTGGAGGGGGGGGGAGGTTGGGGGGGCAGCACAGAAAAGGAATTATGTGCTTTTATGGGGGCAGCCACAGCTCCTCTGTCAGAGAGTTTTAAGTTTGGAAGGGATATTAGAGAAGGACAGGGGATCTCCCATGTGGATGAGGTGGGTGATGGGGGGGGAAAAGGGAAAGATTGCTTATACCTGGATGTAAACAGAGGGGGAGAAACATGGTTGGGGTTGGCCAGAGGGTTTATTTGTATGGAGGTCTAGGCAGGGAAGTGTTAGGTAGGATGGGGGCAGGAATTTGGAGTCCTTAAGTTGTCAGGTATTGTTTGGGAAAGATACCATTATTTTCTTTCTATCTGTGAGTTATTTATCTACTTACAGTAAATTCCTCTGAGCATTTTACATAGGGTGGGATTTAATTCTAAAAATTAAATAGTCCATCTTCTAAAGTTGGTTTACACCATCTTTCGGTGTCAGTAAGGGACTTGGGACAAGTTACTTTAAAAACATTATAAAGGCATTTAAAAAGAGAACAATCATCAGTTAAGGGGTGTTAAACTGCCATAAGTATGCTCTAAACCTTTTAAAGTTAAGCCAGGCAAGAGGAGCTTTATCTTGGAAATGTTTTATCCATGGTATTCCAGGTTATTTTTTGAATTGTCAGAGGATGTAAAATGCTTTACTTTATATCCCAGGTTGCACAGCTCCCAGCTCCTGTATCCCTTCTTACTCTCCTAAACTCTAATGCCCCTTCCCACTGAGAACAACTGCTCTGAGCTTAATTGAAGAGAGACCATGGAGTTGGGGAAGCCTGCTTTCCCCAGGCATGTGGTCTGGTTGTGGGAAGCTCAATAAGTGCAAGCACAGAACACTGGGGAGGTTGCAGGTCCCGGACTTTGTGTTGTGGCTGATGCTCTAAGTGTAGATCAGGCACAGCAGTTTCAGCCGTAGCACAGCGTCCCAGAGAAGTAGCCGCCCTGAGGCTCTGCACTCATGCTGAAACTCATGCAAATGCTAGGCCCAGAGTGGCTTAATATCTGCGGGACCCCGGAGCTGGGCAAAGCATGCCTTCCCCAGTCCCCGAGGTTCATCACCCAGGCTAGGTTTTCTCCCACCTCCCAACAAGCATGGTCCCTGTTGCCCCTAACCCCACTTCCCCCTCTGATGCAATCCTAATTCACTAAGACACATGCAAGATAAAGAATAAAAAACAACAAAAAGTCCTTCTATACATACATAGGGAGCAAGAAAAAATCAGCCTTTACTGTGGGCCCCCTACTGAATACTCAGGGGCAGCCCACAGTTGATGCCCGTGAAAAAGCAGAATTCCTAAATACATACTTTGTGTTGGTATTCTTGAAATCAAGTGGGGGCTCTTCACGTGGCCAGAGGCCTGGGGAGCATGAGGAAGACAGCAGGCTACATGAAATCAGTCCTGAACACGTGAGGGATCTCCTACAATACTTGGATGTTTTCAAGTATCCTGGGCCTGACAATGTGCACCCAAGAGTCTTGAAAGAACTGGCTGAGCTTATAGCAGTGGCACTGGCCATGCTGTTTGCACAGTCATGGAACTCAGGAGTGGCCCTTGACAACTGGAAGAGAGCCAATGTGGTCCCGTCTTCAAAAAAAGGGAAGAGGAATGACCCTGCAAACTACAGACTGGTCAGTGTGACCTCAGTCCTGGGTAAAATCTTTGAAAAATTTATTAAGGAGGCCATAAATCACAAGCTGGTAACTGATGGGGTCTTAAGAAGTAACCAGCATGGCTTTGTAGAGGGTAGATCATGCTTGAAAAACCGTGTGTCCTTCTGTGACCAGGTAACTAACAATCTGGATGAGGTACATGAGGTTGATATTATTCACTTAGATTTCAGTAAAGCCTTTGATTCTGTTTCCCACAGGATACTTTCAAACAAACTGTACATTGCTGGGCTGGACTAGTCTACAGTGAGGTAGGTGGACAATTGGCTCAGAGGCCACTCCCAGGTGGAGGTAAATGATGGGATGGCCTCATCCTGGGGGGCCGTGTCCAGTGGTATCCCCCCAAGAATTGGTGCTTGGACCCGTGCTCTTCAATATTTTCATTAATGACTTGGATGAGGGGGTGGAGAGCTCAATGATTACATTCATGGATGATACCAAGCTGTGGGGAAAGGTGGGCTCATTGGAGGATAGGGCCAGGATCTAGGAAGATCTTGACGGAGTGGAATCTTGGGCAGAATGAAATTGGATGAAGTTTAACAGAGATAAGTGGAGGGTCCTTTACCTGGGTAGGAAGAACTTTCACCAGAACTACACAATGGGTGGTGGTCCACTGGCTGGCACTGCATCTGAGCGAGACCTGGGGGTTACAATCAACAGAAAGATGAATATGAGCCAGCAGTGCAATGAGGTTGCCAGAAGGGCAAATAGAACTCTGGCATGCATCAGCTGATGCGTGGCCAATAGATCCAGGGAGGTTCTCCTCCCTCTCTATCTGGCACTGTTGAGGCCTCAGCTGGAGTACTGTCTTCAAAAAAGCTTGAGAGGGTACAAAGAAGGGCCACCCATATGGCCAAGGGCATGAAAGATAGGCCCTATGAGGAGAGACTCTGGGAACTGGGCCTGTTCAGTCTGACTTAATAGCCACCTACAAGTACGTCAGAGGTGAGCACCAGGATCTAGGGGAGCAACTCTTCAGGAAGGCATCCCAAGAAAGGATGGGCATAAACTAATAGACAGTATATTCTATAAGAAGGAACTTCTTCTCTGTAAGGGTCACCAGAATCTGGAACACACTCCTGGCAGAGGTAGTACAATCACCCTCCTTGGAGGAGTTCAAGATGAGGCTGGATAGGCACCTTGTTGAGCACATCTGAGCCCAATAACTTCCTGCCCACGGCAGGGGACAGAACTTGACGATCTTATAGGTTGCTTCTGGTTCTATGATTCTATGAAGATTTTAGTCCTTTAATTTTTTTGTTAATCTTTTTTTTCACTTCTTTCTCTTTATTTCCCCCCACCTGTTCCCAACCTCACCTCAAACAGTTTTTCAAGATTTCTTCCCTCCTGCCCTCTGCTCTGGCTGGGCTCCTGTTGGATGTGGAGGGAGGGAAGATCCCTCATGCTGGTTTCTCTGCCTCCCAGCTACATGCCACCCCCCACTCCTCCTGCCCCTCCTCTTCCACCACAGGGAAGGAATAGAGCCCTGGGTCCTGTGCACTCCCCTGCTCACCAGCCCTCTAGTGGCAAGTCACAGTGATTCAGGTCTGAGATGACATGAAGCCTGAAACTGCTCTAAAAATGTCATAATTTTATCATGTTACAACATTCACCAGATTTCTAACGTTATATAGGTAACATCTGCCAAAGCCCGAAGATATCCGTTTGCTAATAAAGATATTGCTAAATGTCCCATCTTCTGCTCAAGAGAAATAACAGTGTTTGAGTCAAGTTGGACCTGGAATGAGCCTTATTTTAATTCCTTGTCTCAGTGTTGAAGCCATAACTATCCTGAGGCTGGGGTCCTTTTCAAGTTCAGTGTAAGCAACAACCACCAGTAAATGGAAAAATGCAAAAAATAGGAAGAAGGGAGACATGTCAAGAGGGGAGAAGATGCTATTTTGATTTTCATTCATGAAAATGCCTTCATAAAACTTTGTACATTTATCTTAGAGTTTTTTGTCTTACCTTGCAGATACTTTGAGGACATAGAACACTTTTCATTGTTGGGATTAGATTTGAGAATTTTTTTATCAGTGAATTCAGCAGGTTCATCAAAAATATAAATTTGTTTGTTCCAGAATCTTCCCCTTTCCTCTCCTGTCCCCCAAATTCAAATTCAATTTGCTAAATAGTTTTAGCTTGGGGAAAAAGAAGAAATTGCATTCACTAACTGGGGGAGGGAGTCATTTTTTAACTAATAGCTCCCTTATTCATTGTGGATGGGGGAAACCCACAGACAGTTTCCTTATCTGCCTAAGGGGCTTTCAACCACATGTTCTACATGCCAGGAAGAGGAATAACAGTGATACCATAAGCTGTTCTGGAGTGGATTGATCACAGTGGGTGCATCTATACATTAATGCAAATCAATAAACTCTGGAGTTGTTTGAGCCAGTATCAACTACTCCTCAGCACAGTGCTTAAATGTGTGCCTGGGACAGCAGCAATTTGAGCTGGGGCAGAGTTGTCCCAGGTTGGCAAGTTTGGGGGTCAGCCTTGGGCTCCAGGTGGTAGACTTGGGTGGTGAAGGAACTGTCTGGGACATGATGGTACAGAACTTGGGAGCCATTTAGCGAGGTGGCAGGCAGCCCCCACACTTTAGCACTTTTGTGTCCCAGTCAGCACGTGTCATTGGCTACACGTGCATTTTGTTGTATTTTATTACTTTGCTGTAAGATAGTACTGTCACTGACAGAACTATTTTATGGTGAAGTTAATTAATTTACTGCACTGTAATACTGGTGCATGTGTAGACTGTGACACTTTACTGTAGAGCTAATTAGTCAACTCCACATTAAAGCACACATGTAGACGTACCCAGTTTCTTCTAATGCAGTTGTTCTACTTTTTATAAACAAACATTCACTGAAATAGAAACTAGAACCTCCTAGGTTGCTGTCCTAATCAAGAATCATGCTCATCATCTCACTTGGTATCTCTCAGTAACTATGTCACTATTTTATATGCCCTGGAACACATTCCAGCAGGAGGGATTAAGAGAGCTCCAACTCAGAATATCCTCAGTGGTTAGGAGACTTTACTGAGGTGGGAAATCTTGTTTCATATTCCTTGATTAAATCAGGCTAAGAGTGAAATTGAACTTGGGTATTCTGCTCCTTAGCTGAGTGTCTGAACCACTGATTTGGGGACTCCATTATGTTCTGGCATTTGGAACTGTTCCACTTGGTATTAAATACTTAAAAAGTCATTTAAGAAAGAGAGTGTAAGAGTGAGCATGACTTTCTAGCCTGTTGATTAGGAAAATCATCTGAGAAGTATATCTCCTGTGTTCTAGTTTCAGGTCCAGTGAAGATTTAATTATTTATACAAAGTAGAATAGCTTGAAGAAGAAAGATTAGGAGCACCCCCTCAGACATAGGAACGGTGCTTCTTCTTGTGGTTTCATGGATAAAACCCTTATACATGCCTGAAATTAAACATTTCTGGTTAATCTGGAAGTTGTGTGTCATACTTAAAGATAGTTTCACTTTTTTCTGAGGGAAGAAGGATTTATTTATTTCTAGTGACAAAAACATTCTTTTTTTTATTTGATTCACTGTTTGAACTGAAAAATAAATTATTCACTTAGCCCTAGCTGTGATTACCTCTGTTAAAGAAGAACAAATCCTTTTCATAAAAAACATGTAAATGTCAAAATTTGTTTTCATTTTGTGTCAGAGACAGAGTGAATGTATTAGGAGGCAGTAACAGCTAAAATGCGAAGAAGTGCATTTTTTTTGCAATGTCAATTAAAAAAAATAGTCCTTAATGCCAAAAATCAGCTTTGCATAACATGAGAAATCTGAACTGGGGAGTAGAAATTAAAATATGCATAGATTAATTTCAACCAGGGACATTAAACATACAAATATACTGACCTGTAGAGGTAGTCTGCAGAAGTTTTTGCCGGGAATGTCAGTAGCCAAAAAATTACCACCACCACCAATCAACTTCATTGCCATTGCTGCTGGAGCTGCAGCATCACTGTGGCCAGCACCCAGGGGATGAACACTACCAGAAAACTTAGTTTTCAGTCACCATTGGCAACTAAAATCCGCAACATTCATCCAGCCAGTGCTGGCCATAGTAACATTGAAGCTCCAGCAGCTGCAGCTCTGGGAGTTGGGCAGCATCAGCATTAACTGCTTGGATGCTGATGATGACACAGCAGCCAGCAGCCGTGGCCAGAATCCCTGTGGTCCTGACCCACCCTGCAAAGATGCGTGTGGTCCCAGTCACCGTTTAAGGCCAAATGAGTTTGACATCCCTCAATTAAAGCAATAGAGTATTCAGGCAGATTAATAATCATTCCACTAGCACCAGTTAACTGGCATTATACTCACTTATGTGGTGCATAAAATTAAAGTACTGGAGAATTTGTGATCCTAATTTGTTTGCTGATTGATTGAATATTCAACTGAAGTTATGGAATGACAGGCAACAGCATAACTTTTAAAGTTTTCATATAAAATTTGAAGTATATTTATCATGCACGATCTGAAGTTAGTATCTTGTCTTAATGTAATTTGTCTTTGTTCTTATTCACAAAATAAGCCTGTCAACATTCTAGTCCTTAGGTTCACTTTGTTTATTAGATTTTCATTAAATGAGACAAATGACTGTTTTCTGTGACTTGTTAGCAAAATAGCACAGCCACTTTTCACCAAAATTACTCCAAGCAAAGTGTGAAAGGACTGTTTTTCTCAACAAATATAATGTATTTCCTAGGAAAACAAGTTTCTGAAGGAAAAATTACTTCTTTCTCAGCCTTACCAAGACAGGCTACAGAAAAAAAAAAAAAAATCCTACTTTGCCTGAAACTGTCTATGGCTGGTTTGGCACCAATGTGGCCACATCTACACAAGATGCTAACTGCACAATAGCGTGGTACTAATGTACAGAAGCATTGTGTGGCAGGAAGCGTGATGTGATGCTACTGCACAGTAGCTCATTGCAGTGCAGTCAGCATTACCTGAAAGTTGTTCAGGGGGTGCTACTGCACAGTAACTGGAATTACTGGACAGTGATTTAGTACTTGTCTATATACAAGAACTAAATGACTGCACACACAAGTACTCAATGACTGCACAGTAACTACTGCTTAGTCAACATTGTGTATAGTTGCGGTCCGTATGTGTGTTGTATGTGCACCGTATGTGGTGGGGAGAGTAAAGTCTTTGTTTTCATAATATCTTTTTTTTTTTTTTTAACAAGGGGAGAAGTTTTAGAAGTCAAATAGCAAAACTCAAGTCCTTGAACATAAGTTCAAGGATAAAATATTGTGTATGAGTGCTTGGTATTAAAATGCGTATTATCAGCTGCTGCCTCACTTTTATCTTGACAGGCAAAGCAAACATTATTCTATTCTTCTCTTGCAACACAATTTTTAGTTTTGTTCTATTATTGTTTGCAAAACATCCAGCAAAATTAATAAAATTGACAAAATCTCAGCAGTTTGTTTCAAAGGCTTTGAAAACTTTGCAACTTTGAGCCTCTTTGGATAATGCATTTTTATTGTGAGGTTTTACAAGAACATGAGAACGGTCTGTGATATTGGAGATCCGGATAGATTAGCAGTTATGCTGAGTATAGAATAATTCATCATGTAGGAAAATGACAAATTGGTTTATAGACCCAATACTTGTTCATGAGAGCTTTGTTGGCACAAAAATAAATCCTTTTCTCATGCAGTTTCTATTAGAATGACTAACCAATTTTCTATTGGTGTGCTTTACAACTTTTGATATAACTGGGAACCACAAACCGCTAAGTTTAGAGCATGTCCACAGTAAGAGCTAACTGAAGGATTCCTGTGGTGTTTATGTATTGGTTCTTTAAGTCCCTTTATCCTGTGCTTACAGGGATATTATAGAAAGCTTTTGAGACCTATGAGATTTGAATGATAAATTTCATACATCCTCTGGAGGGCAGACTGTAAAGAACGAAGTATAATGTTTATTTTTAATGGCAATACTTAGAAACCCTATAAAGATGAATTTGATCTCATTTAGTTTGAAGACAGATTGGAGAGCAGTTGTATCATGCACCTGGGAACTTTTTCTTGTCATACTATAATACACTAGATAATAGAATGTCAAATGACATGAGGTCAGCATTTAACCTTAATCTCTTAGGAGATTTCAGAGGCATCTTTGCTGGTTTCTTGCCCCATTTTAATTTCATAAGGACTTTATTTATATTATACAAGGTTATTTTTGCATGTACATATTGTGCAGGGAAGGTAGGTGGGGTGTGAAGTTCCTTCAGTAATTATTTCTTGCAGGCAGTGAAGCAGATGGAAAAGGTTTCCTATTTTTAGGTCTATGGATTATTATTTTTTGTTTTGTTTTGAGAATGGATTTAGTGTAACATTGCAGAAGTTGGGGATCCAGAGATATTTCAAAGTTTAGGTTTTGCAATTTAGTAGTTGTTTATGATAGAATATCTAGATGATTAATTTGTAAAACTTCTGGCGGTGGCATCAAGTTGTGATGTGTAATGAGAAAACCTTCCAAAAGTTGTAATAGCTTTAAGGAGTTTTCAAGATTGTGCATGAACAAAAGGGGTTTAGCAAAGCAAAGAAGCTGTTGTCTTCATCCAGTTAAATTTTGTAGTCCATCCTTGGCTTCGATCAATAACTCTGATTCTCATGTGTGATCTGACATTCATTGCCAGCTGTTCCAGTATTAGGCTAGGAAGCAGAGGAGAAAGATGATGGCTTTGCTCTATTTCTTTCTGCAGGGGGATAGAGAGTTGATCATAAGCTATTAAAAGTTCTAACGGCAAAGAATGTATTGTATACGGTAAGGTGGAAAACGAGATATATATATATATATATATATATATATATATAAATCAACTCATGGTTGACTAGTTGACCCGAAACTCTAGGATGCTATAAAATAGAGGTTCACAGAAAATTAACATATTATTTTGTACATGAATTTGAATCACATTTTCTTTTTTTCATTCCATTTGAAAGCATTCCCCTGGAATTCATCACTAAAATAAATTCAAATAGATAAAATAATGTTGTTTATTTCTGAACATTCTGTTTCAATTTCAAGGTCTTATGCTTTAGACTGATTGTGATAATATAAAGTAAAAGCAATTCCAAATGAACAATTTGAAATAATTTATTCAGAAAATGTCAAAAGAGAATATTTGCACATTGTCAGACCATTCTATTATTTTTCTTCTGATTGTGTCAATTTCTCTAAAAAAAATAAATAAATCACAAAACACTACGTTGTCAGTAAAACTGCATTTTCAGAGGGGAATGACTTCTTCCACAGCAATGTTTTTCACTTTTATTTTCAGGTGGCCATTCTGCTATCTTGATCTTTTCCAGTAATTTCAGAGGAAGCTTTAGATAGAACTTCTTAGTAACTTAGATGTAAAATGTTAATTGGAACAGGGAAATCTTTTCTTAAAACCCATGTTGGACTGTAGGATAGACCTTAAGCTAGAATGTTCCCTTATGACATCCAGTTTGGAAGAGGAAAGAAGACTGTCATATCTTCTAAAGTTACTTTCTTATCAACCATCCAGTCATTTTGAGGGGTTCCATGCAGATGCTCAGCAGAGCTTGTGATGTCAGAAAGGAAGATGGCCACCCTCTTAAAAGCAGCATGTTGCTAAGCAGGTGGATATCCTAATACCACAAAACGTTTTCAGGAAATATTAACTCACACTGAATCTTGTCTGAGATTTTGACTGGATACCTTTAAGTGCTCCTTAATTTACCACTTTTGTTGCTGCAGCCATCCCCCTAGGAAGACTGGAGGATCAAAAGACCTGGACTTTGGGACATCTTAAAAAAAAAAGATGTGTTTGCTGTGAAAATTGTGGGAGGGATAGGTGGCTAAGCCACATCATGATTCCTCAATTCTCCCAGCTAGTCCTCCATAGAAAAACAATAAAACCATCCTCTTTCTAGTTGAATCAACATTTTCTGAAATCAAAATGCAGTTATAGTCTTGTTTGTTTTTCTACTTTCATCAACAGTTTTGCCTATGTTAAAATCAAGCTTGTATACTTTTTATACAACTGATGTATTTCCCCATGTATATACAGTCCTAGATATCTAAACTATTCTAAAAAAAAAGATTTAGATTGCTATTCAATTGGAGAAACAATTATAACATTGATTGTTGAAACTCCCTGTTGGTATATATCCCCTTTCCAGATTACCACTCTCCATGTGAGTTGAACTGTACTGCTAAATTATATTGAATTTGTTTAATGTAGCATGTGCCCTCTTTTAGCTCTAATGTACCTGCTTCAAAAATCCTATCAAATAGCTCATTTGTAGGTCACAGAGAAGTCCATAGCACCTTCATGGTTCAGACTGGTGACAAAATCAGAAAAATTGTCTTTATTGTATACAACAAATGTATACAACTGGAATATACATGTAATTTTAACAATAAACCTTTTACTTATATATAGGCTTTATGGTCATTGTATATATATATAAGTTTACATATACGTTTCTTATTACATGAATGTTATGTACTGTATCCTTATTTCTTTACACCAAATCCTGATTTGCAGATGTGAGTGAAAGATTGACTTTACATTTCCAAAGATGATTAGCTGCCAGCTTTAATCAAATTGAGAAGTAATTAGCAAATCAAAACTTGATTAGCTCTTTGCTTGATTTAGTAAAATTACAGTTTATGCAGTTTAAATGATGGGGGAGGGGAAATGTCTGTACTCCATATATAGCCCAGCGATGCATGGGAGAAAGTTGTTGCTTACTAGCTTTATTAACTTAGATATTTAAAGTCATCTTTTCCCTAAAGATGATACAATATAAACTAATATCTCCCATCCTTTTTACTTTTTAAGTAAATGCTTCATGAGTAGCTGTATTGGGCGCATTATTTGACTGTACCTGATACATGCTATCTGAGTTTTCATTCCCCGTACTTTCCTTCATTCATAAAAGTACATCCGTCTTGGTATGGAATTATTAAAGTGTAAACATATGTATTTGATTGTGCAATAAAGGAAATTACTTCATTGATTTGTAGGCTTTAGCAGTTAATACATAAGCTTTAAAAATGAAAGACATAGACAGGTCAGGATTACTTTCTGCTAGTTTCCTCTCTGCCATCTACTGGTTGTGTGACCTTTGTCATCATTTATGGTATGCGTGTCTAGATTTACCTATCTGTAGATTACATATCATTCCTTCTGCATGTATGCAAAGCACTTTGAGTTCTTCAAAAAATTTAAAACATGCATGAAAATGCAAAGCATTATTAATTAATAAACGGTTGGTTGTTTAGGTAAGTCAGATTCACAATACATGCTAGTTTTCACCTGTGTGTGGCAAAAAAACACATACATACATACATGCATGCATACATGCATACATATATAAATGTGTGTATACATACATGTGTGTTTTTACACCCTACCGCACGCACACATATACTTAAAGACTTTGTTAGAATCATCTGTGTTTTTGTCCCCTTGAGATTAGATTGCTGTAATGCACTCTACATTGTGACTGAGACACGTTTTAATGCATCTTTTGTACTTGAGTCTTATTTGTTACAGAAGTTACTGCAGTGAAGAGCTTCTTGGAATTAATTTAACGACAGAATTAGTGGGTCATATTTATTCCTGCTGTAATCCTATTGAAGTATCTTAAAAGATGCATTTTTTAGACATGGTTTTATCAGAAAACAAGTAATTTGAAATGAATTCATAAGACAGGGGTAGCTTCTGAAATTTGTTAGAGCTGCTGTGCTGTGCCAATATTTTTAAATTAAACATTACAATTTAATTGTATGGACTATCGAGATAAGCCCAGTAATGTTATAATTTAATGTGTTATAGATATACTTATATTTTCTGAGGCTATTTATGTTTTTAAATGCAGCTATGAAACTGCTTTAATTAAAGAAAATGAAATAACGATTGTCTGTTATCTGAAATCTAAATAGGCCCCCTTTATGATCATCTTCCTCAGTCTTAATTCCAGTGACTTTTAAAATGGTTATTTCAGATGCAGGTATTTTGCTTTGTCCCCCCGCCCCCTCCCAGTGTGCCCAATTCTTATACATGGTTTGTTTATGTAACAATTGAATAGATTGAATATTTCTGCCTCCAGCTGCAAGGTAGTGATATGGCACTTGATCTGTTTCTCTTTCTGATTAATAATTTAATCCATAAAATTTTTCTTTCTTTAGAGGACATTGGTAGCCTTAAACATTACTTGAGAGCATTCAAGTTGCTATAGTCTGTAAAATGCATCACTTTAAAAAAAAAAAAATCTTAATTTTTTAGATTTAAAGAACTATACTTTGCGTTATCTTTTTTTTCCCCCTTTGTCAAAGGATCAAATTCATTGCTACATGTCTATTTTATTTACTTGCATTTACTGGGTTATATAAAAAATCCTGATTTTTATGAGGAAGTGGACATGGCTCTGTGTTACAAGAGCCATCATAGTGTACGTTGTTCCTTTCAAAAGTAGTTGTATACACCCTTGCTTAGAACATGCAGTGGTAGGATGCAACTTCCAGGCATATTAGGGGCAAGAATGTGAGCAAGGTTTAAGATGGAACTTGATAAGGTTATGACCTTATCTTGGAAACATCAGTAAAATAACAGTATTTTTATTATAGCCTAACGCACTGCTTTATTTTCCAAAAAAATTTCTTTTTCAGATATGAGGAACTGTAACTTGAGAATTTGTCATGGTTTCCTGCTATTATAAAAGGCTGGCCTTATGATTCAGGATGCCTTTCCCGTCCAATGTAACTTGTGGGCAGGGAGGTTAGGATGACTTTTAAGATAAATGTGATAAACGCTAAGCTTCTTCATGGATATTGAAGTTTGAAACAATAACAAACACCACTCAAAACACAAATCCCTTAACAAAGGTGCATATTGCACAGTTAGATGGAGGGTTTTGGCTAGATATTGTTTTAGCAGGGATATGTGTGTCTGTGAAAGTGGTAGTAGGAAGCACTAGTGCAGTTATTCTCAACCAAGGTGATGTGTGCCTTGAGATGTTTTCAAGGGTGCTGCAGGGTGCCATATAATGTTAGCACTATTAGGTGTGCAAGCATGGTTCACAAGAATAACCCAGATATTTTACATAGTGTTAAAAGCATTCTGGTCTGCTGTTATCTTTCTGAATTATTTACAAAATAATTGCTGTATTATTTTTCTGTAGTAAAAAAAAAAGTGAAAACTAAGAGTTGGCATGTTCTGACTGATATCTAATTCTTCTTTTAATATAAACAGCTTGTCAGAGCCCACATTTTGTTTAATTTGCTTAGGTTCAAAAGGGGTGAATGTACCTTACTGTTTGTACAAGTAAGTCTGGTAAGTGGGCTGTGCAGGTAATTATCTGACCATATTTTCTGAGCACCTTGTATTATATTAAAGAATGGAATTGCTCTCTCTTTCCCTTGCCCTCACACCTCTCTTCTTTTTGTTTTTGTTTTTGTTTTTTTTTATGCCACCAGGGAAATAGGGCTAGAGCATCCTTGCTTTTTTTAGATGAATTAATCTGTGAGTATGAGGATCTTAATATGGGAAAGTCTGGTCAAAAAGATGGGTCTGTGTGATGCAAGGATGTTTTCTATGTGCTTTCCTTCTTTTGGTGAGTTCATATTCTTACTCCATCACATTTGGTCTCTCAGGGTCAAAACCATTTCACTATTAACTAATAAGAACAACATTCCCATGGGACTTCTGGAAGGCTATGGTGATGGGATGATTACACTTATCAAGGAAGAGTCTGTCTCTCACCTAAGATCAATTCAAGAGAAAACTTTGCAGACCAGGGCAGCTACCTTGGTCTGGACTCTCTATTTAGTGGCAGGCTAATGCTGAATGAGCAGAGTGATTCGGTTTTTTTTTCCTCAGTTACTTGTATGTATTTGCTGGGGGCTGTTACAATCTGACAATGCTAAAGCTTCCACAGGGCTTGGTACTTCTTTCCCATTGCTTGAAAATCAAATAAAAGGAGCTACTTGTGGAGTAACAGAATTGTTCTGAGTATGAAGAGTACAGACTTTTGCTTTTAAAAATTAATGAACGGTATATATACAGGTTTTCTTAAAATACTATATGTAAATAATAATAATAATATTACCAATGGTACAGCTAAAACACATTAGTTGATTTAAAAGATGTTAGACCAACCTGCTACATCAGAATTTAATGCCATTGCTTCCTTTTACCCATTGCTGTCTTCAGTGAACGCTCAGAAAGTTCTTTATTTGTCTTTCAGTACTTTTATACATTGTTTTTTTTAATCCAAATTTTAGTAGGGATTGCAGCCCATATTTCACTAGTACAATTAAGGTAATTGACAAAGACAAAACCAGTTCGCAAAGTTAATTAGAATTTTCCATCTCCTCACTTTCAATTAGGCTTGTTGATATGACACATTTCTTCTTGTTTAATGTCTTACCGTTATCTTTACATAGGAGACAGGTTGTGCTAGTGAAGTGGTCCGTCAAATAAATAGTGATTGTTGAAATAATCATGCAGCTGAAACTATATTTTGGATGTTTTAATTGTCCTCTTGTATTTGAGCAGCTGAATCTTGTAATTAGTATTTACTTCATTTATGTAGCAGTTTTGATTTGCACTTTAAAGTATGTTCTTTTTTCTGGAGAACAAGAACAGCACTGGAATGCAAAAACAGAAGAGAAGCTAAAGTAGAAATGATAAGATATAACACATTAAAACAGCTCTAATTACAGAAGATGAAATATTACTTAGAGACTACAAATCCTTTAAACTGTTCATAGATTAAGACACAAATTACAGTGATACTGAATGTTAAAGCTGACTGTTAGAAAAATATTTATGGCTTTGGTCACACAACAGTATTAAAAGTTGGATAGCTGCCCTGGGGATCATATGGTTCTGTCAAGTACTATTCATAAGAGTTTGTATTATGACTTTTTAAGTTAGAGCCTAAACCTTATCCAAAAAGTAAATTAAAATATTTTGCAGTAATGTTGATTGCAGCCCTCTTTGCAAAAAGGAGAACCCTATTTTTTGGAGTATTGTGTAACATACTCATTAATTAGTATAATTGGAGGTGGTGTCCTCATTTAAATACCTTGGAATGTATTTTAATACAAGTCTGAGATGAAATGAACACATTGAAAATGTAAGCATTAAGGCAATACAAGCTTCAGGTGGTATGTTATCTTTGTACAGGAAGATGAAAAGAAGGATGGTACTGGTGGCACGGAACATCTATATATCCTAGGTAGGTCTGTTTTATTATATGGAACAGAACTGCAGGTTGCTGACCCCATGATTGATTCCAAAATGGGAAACATTTTAAGTTACTGTTTAAGCCAGCTTTCCTCTCTGTCAAATTCTACCACTTCTGCAATCTGAAATAGGCCAACTTAATGTGAGCACTTTAGCTCAGTTAAGTACTCTAAATTAGTGCATAAAAATTAAAGCCTGTACCCCTATCAGATACCCTATTAAGTTTATTTTAGAAACATCTCCTCTTCCAAATAAGCCTTTGTTTGGATGGTTAAGTAACATGTATATTCTCCTCCAGACTAATGGTCTGGGAAATGTGTTGACAGTCACTGACCTAATATTGCCCCTATACTTAAAACTTGATATAAATTTCAGAATTAATGATACTAGCATGCTGACAAATATGTAGGAAGTGGGATCTTCTCAAAGTTCTTCTTGTTTGAGATTAATAAAATACTCAGTTGGCCTAGAAACCTACCTATCCAAAGTACAAAACTGCAAGCAACCAGAAATCATTACTAGACTGCAATCAATCAAATGAGGTATGTAGTCATTATAGGAAGCTGATATCAGACCTGACATACAGATAGTATATGTTCTTGTGGGAAAAATGAGATAGACTAGTGGTGCCTAAATGGGTGAGTGGTGAGGGGGTCGGCCTATGGGCCAGATACTGCACTGTATCAACGCATTGGGTCAGTCTGCTGGATCTGGGAGTGCTTTGCCAACCCCACGTTCTGGATCTGTGATCTTACCTTGCATGCTGCCAATACCCTGTATACCAAATCAGGCCATAGAGTGGCCCTGTATCCCTGCATGACCACATACCAGCATGATCCAGTCCACAGGATCATGTTATCTAGCCTGCAGGGCTGCAAATTTGGCAGCAGAGAGAGGCAGTAAACACTGCCACTGCTTCCCTGCCACCAAATTTCTGGACTGGTGGGGACACCCATGGGCTGGATGATCTATCTCCACAAACTGGATGTTGAGCACAACTGAAATAGACCATTTAAATACTGTTTGTAGTCTCACTCATTGTTTTAGAAGAACTGAGGCAAATTATATCTTCACTGATGGAAAATTTTGAATACTGGGCTAACAAGGAAAAACAATTTGGCTCCTCTCTAATAACTTATAGGATCTGCTATACTCCCTAAGTGTATTTGAATTACTTACACAAAGAATAAGCACAAAAATCAAATAAAACTCCATAGTTTTTATTGTTATTCTAATGTTGTATATTGTTTTGCTTCATCTATTTTTGTATCATCATATTTTATACTCTGTTTTAATTGTGTTAAAATTGGTAGAATATCTCATTGTAATGTATGCTTTTACCAATATAACCATAATATATATTATGTACATCATTATATGTTAATATATTATATATTATATAGTATTACTATTATTTATTATATACTATTTCAGTAGTTATATTATTATATATTATATTTATTATATAGTATTATATATTCTTTATTGTCAGTTTTACTCTATTGTTTTAGCAAAAGCTGTAAATAAACTACTCCTACGACCACTACCACTACTACATATATATATATATTTTCACATGTGGAATTTTAATTTATTCTTGTGGTAGAATTTTCCCTCGGAGTCAGCACATAGGGTCACTACATGTTCTGGCTCATGCTGGCTGAATATTTCTTAATAATCATGTGCAATCTATTACACAGATTCTTGAGTTCTGACTTGCTAGTACCTTCCATGCTTATTTTCCTTATGCCTGTCTGTCTCTGCCAGCCTCTTTAGGTACTTGTTAGTGTCTAAAGGTGCATCATATGCAGGTACACAACAGACACAGTCACTTAAGCTTTTTCTCAATCTCAGAACCTTGAACCTTGAGATTCCTTGGAGAAAATTGTTAGGTTTACTTGTCGTGTCTTATTTGTCTGTGAGTTTTGAATTATTCTTTAAAAATTATTTTAAAAGTGTAATGAAAGTTTGGAGAGTAGAAAAGGTGGTGTTAGTTACACTTTTTAAAAATACTTTCAGAATTCTTTATAAGCATTTTTATTTGGGATTTGGAATTTTCTGTTCCTAAAATATTCACCTTCCTCAAATAACACAACTTCCAAACCTGTTTGTTACATTGTTTCAGTTATAGATATCATTAATCTAATGATCTCAAAGAAGTATATCTTTTAAACTAATTTGACAAATTGTTATCATTTGGGAAAGCAAAAGTGGTGGTGGCAGGAGTTTAGTTTTCACTCTAAACTATACAGATGTATTTTCTGCCATTTTTTCCTGATATTGTGTATGTATGTTGAGGTTGTTGGGAGCTTGTATTTACTGTTCATTGGTGTGGCAGCTTGAATATTGATTTTTATATCCTATTAGATAATACACTCTTTACTAGTTTTCTTTTTGAAATCTGGATGAGGAACAAAACATTGTTTCCATTATGCTTCGCAAACTAATGGATCACCTAAAAGTGGTGGCATTTATTAAAATAGGATTCGGGAGATCTATCCTTAGTAATGCAGACAGCAAAATATTAATTCTAATAGTCCCTCCAAATGGAAACCAAAAATTCAGGCTTTGGGTTCCTTGCTTTCCACTGAAAAAATTGATTTTAATTTCCTACTAAATTCCTAATTATGAAATTTGAAGCAAATTCACAAGTAGTGTAAGGAGATGCCTTGAAAGTCAAAACATTTGACCCATCTAAGGTAAAAGCCTTTCAAGATGGAAGTGTTGAGGTTATGTTGTTGCCACAAGGGTCTAGGAGGGATGCGAGGAGCAAGAATTCTTGTGGGTGATATCTTTTATCGGACAAAATGTATAGTTAGTATAAATTTTGGCATGCCTTTGGGTATCACAATACCCTTCCTGAGGCCTCTCCTCAAGGAGAGTACAGGAATTCTATAGGTGTGGTACAACATGGATCTTGGATAGACATCTTCCTACAATCCAAGAGCAACATTGTATTACATTATTTTTAAACAGAGGCCATTGCCTCTAGTTGAGTTCTTGGTGCCTATTAGAGGGGTGTCAAAGATACAGCCCAGCCCATGGAGCCCTGTTATCTGGCTCACAATGTTATCGGTGAGTCTCAGACCAGAACTACATGCCACTAGCAGCATATGCCAGGTCCAGCCCCACATGCTGCATGATGTGCGTGAGGGCAGTTTGCGGTATGCGCAGCATGTGTCACATGTGTCTGGTTTTGGGCATGTGCTGCATGCAGCACCCATGTTGGATCAGCTCTGTGTGCTAGATTAGGGGCCAGTCTGGATGGGCCCAAAGAGCAGGCTTGCATGGTAGGGCAAATGTGGGGAGGTAGTCCACCTCCAATGCTATATGCACTATATGCACTATGCACTTCAAACTGGACCTTCATGCTGCATGCAGCACATGGGGCCAGGGCTGGTGTGTGATGCATATGGGGCCAGTCCAGAGCATGTCCTAGATGTGGTGCCTATACCAAACCAGCCCTGCCTGCTGGTCCTACCCTTCGCCTAGTTGTAGAGAGATTTATCCCAGCAATCCTGTAGTAAAATGTGGTTTTCTTTACTGGCTTCATAGTCACAAATATTAAAAAGCAGAAGGACTTAGTGCAAAAAAATACAGGAAAGTGTATTGCTCTTCTCTATTCATGTAGATGTTATGAGTGAGAAAAAAATGAGATTTGGATTTTATAACTATAAATATAACGAATATTTCTTTGATTTTTTGGAACATTGATGGTAATGTTGGTCATAGGAATAACCAGTCTTCCAAGGGGATAATTAAAATGTTTCAGAAGTGAACCAAGTCCTGAGTGTGTTTTTCTTGTGTGAGCCATCTAACCCAGGAGTAGGCAACCTTTTCTGTCTGCGCCATAACGACTCAACCCAGGAACCCAGGTAAGAGGTGGGTAGGCAGGAGGGCACACAACCCATCTACAGTTGTCACTTCTCCCTGTGGTGGCATGGGGAAAGCACCCACAGGTGGTGCTTGTCCCTATGCTGACACAAGGAGAGTGCCAGTAGCCAAAGCCCCATGCTGCTGAACACACTGGAGTCAATGATTCTGTGAGCCAGACCAAGCCTGTGAGCCGTAGGTTGCCAACCCCTGATCTATCCCACTTCTAGGAATAATTAAAGGCTTTGTATGTGTTTGGGAATGGGCTGATATTTTGTTAAGATGTCAACCTGCTTCCCAGTCACCTAGATGTAATAATTTTACCAATTATGTCCATATTAAAATGCTGCTTTTTAGAAGTGCCAGATAAAATATTTAAAGATATGTTTTTGTCTTTGCCTATAAAATATCAATAATGACGATGATCATTTACTTCCCATTATTTGGCAACTAACTGAACAAGATCATTATCTTAAAGAGAATACATTTTAACAAGTAATCTCCAAAAATGCTGAAAAAATGAGCTCAGATATAGTCTATCTGATTACTTTCTCAGTCCTCAAAGAAGAGCCTTGATAGGTTTTCCTCCAGCAGTTGCAGAGTAATAGAATCTGAAGGACTATATTCCACTTGGGATACACCAAGGTAAAATATTCCCTCTCAGTCTTTTTCAAAAAGGGCATAGCAAAAGTTGAGTGTTATGTTACATTCTCCTAATAAAGTTTGGTTACTTCTGGATACTGGAGAAGAGAACACTTGAAAGATATAGGAAGTAGAAAAGAATACTTTTTTTCTATTGTCAAGGTAAGATATGAATCTATTTCTTTATCTAAAAAAAACCACTTATCAGAAACTGAGCCACTGCTTATATTCCTCAGAGTTCACCTAGCAGTCATTGCTGCTTTTTCATGAGTTGAGGGAGGAAACACCAACTTCTAAACAGTCCTCTAGTGGTTTGGTTTATTAGGGAAATGATGCATTTAACACCCCTACAAACAAATCAGTTGTGTCATGGGATATTAACTTGGTCTTGGCTGAATTAATGAAAACCTATTTCAGGGTTTTTTTTTTCTTCCCTACCTCAGATGCCTTAAATAGAAGGTTATTATCTGGCAGAAGCAAATGCAGTTCCTAGAATCAGTAAACTGCAAGCTCTAGTGACTGAATGACCAAATGTTAGAGCTAAAATGGTGTTGCTTATTAACCGAAAATTCTTCTCTGGTATAATTCCATAGCAATCAGAGATCCGTGTCAATATCTTGTTTCTCCTTATTTTAACTTTAGCAGAGCCTACCTTCATAAACAGGATCTGAGATGAAAACGAAACATTTTGATTCACATATAGGGCAGATTCAGATATTCAAAAGCCCAAGCTTATGTTCTGTTTTTAACATTGTCCTTGAGTCAACCACTGACCAGAGAACTTGCTTAATGAAGGGCTATATACTTGCATTTCTCATGGCAATTATTTAGTGCTACTGATGCTTGGAGGTCAAATAAAAGGCATTCAACTATGGAGACAGAACGGGGAGCAGATAGCTTAGGGTTAGATTTGTCTATGGAAATTTGTGTCAGCCACTTGAATTTTATATTGAGATTTTGCTATATATTAGAGATACTTTGTGCTGTGTCCTTGTATGGACAGAATGTATGTTGTGTGTGTGTGTGTGTTTATATATAATGATATAGAAAGAGGAGACAGACAGAGTATATTCACTGCTTATTATATATCTTCTTATGTAAGGGAATCAATCATAAAATCACAGACAACTAGAGCTGGAAGGAACCACGGTCCTCTAATCCAAACCCTTGCCTAAGGCAGGATCAACCCTATCCTACAGAAATTCATTACCTAAACTGTTAGCAAAACTACAGAGTCAGCCTTGACACAAAACCCAAGACATAACACCCTTACTTACTCCAGGTAAATTAGGGGGACCATGGTGGCAAATGTCCTGCTGCTGCCAAGGTTGTCAGTATGTGCTGAAGAGATCACAGGTAGAGGGACATGCTTCCACACACCCTTCCCCTGCTACAGAGGAAGACAAAACCAGTCCATAGTCCTTACCAATCAGACCACATGGTAAAATTTCTTTCTGACCTCATAGATGTTGATCAGCAGGAGCCTCTGGCTTTGGTCCCCAGCAAGTGCACTGGCACATCCCAGTCAAAATCTCCAGTCTTGGCTGCTTCTGAGGAGGGTTTTAAAGGCTTTGTGGGGAGTAGTTTCCATAGATTTAACTGTGTGCATGCGAAAGCATCTTCTTCCATGATGTTTCTTTGTATTTCTGTCTAGGATGGCGAGTCTTAACCAGGGCCTGTTAAAGGTCTTGAGAGGTACTGCATACTATTTTTACTGTTAGGTGTACAGTCACAATACAAACCGAGAGAATCTAGAGTGTTACATATATTCTGACCTCTTGTGGGCTTTCTGAGTCCCTTGCAACAAAAAGATTGCTCTACTATTTTTCCATAGTAGAAAAACCTGTGAGAGCAGAAACACTAATGGGTTATACAGTATATCCATATTCAGACAATCCATTTAGAACTGGTCAGCCAAGTTCAGCTCTTCTCATGCAGGATTATGTCAGACCATTTAATATTAGTTCGTGCTGAGACTCCACTCACATGAGTTGTTGGTTCTGGTTTCATTAAGTTTAAATTACTAATACAAGTAACTACTTCTCTAAATCATATAATACAGCTGATGTAATGGACACATTTGTTACAAAAAGTTAATGAGAGCCATGTAGTAAAATTAAAATGAAGGGTGAATCTTTGTGTTAAGAAACAGATGAACCTGAAACAAGAACAAGTTCAAGTATCGGTCTTAAAATGAAACTTGTAATTAAGTAAACTGGGGCATTACAAGGAAAACTTTTCAATCTTGAAATGGGGTGCTGCTTAACTCAGAAAAGTTATGGATGGATGAAATGAACTTAAGATTGAGAACCACTAAAGAGAAGGCTTTATGTCATTAGCTAGTTTTTCTTGAACAAAAAATGTCATGCCCACCGCAAGAGTAAAATATAAAAGGTTTTATGAGTTATATTAATGTATTTAATGTACTTTAACGTATTTAACCCTAATTTTAATGTAGTTAACCCTAATTTGGAATACTGCACTCTTCAAGGTCTGAAAGTCTTCCAAACTGTTTAACTCTCATGGCCATCTCCAGATAAGTGAGCAAGTGCCTGTTGCAGCATCTCTGAGCAGCTTGAGATGCCACGAGGCATGCAAAAAATGAAAAAAAATGTTCCCCACACTGCATATTTGCAGCGCAGGCTCTAAATTTGATATGAGGAAATCTCAGTATAAAAAAAAAAAAACGCTCCAGAAAAAATTGGTGCAGGGAGGCAACCAAAGGCTGGGTCCTCCAAAGTGATGGTCTGGCACCCGACCAGAGTATCTCTATGCCTGCCTTGTGACCCTACTGCTCCAGCACATTGCCTCAGCGTGCTGGAGCAAATAGGAGTGGGGCAAGGCTGCAGAGGTAGATCAGACCCAGGTGCTGTCCCAAGTAAGTAGGGGCGTGGGTGTGGAGGGAACTGTGGATAGAGGCACTGTGTCAGGATAGGGGGGAGCTGCTCGGGAGGGGTGGGTCTCCTTCCCACCCTCCTGCACAGTGCACAGCTCCAGCACAGCAGCAGAAGAGGCTGTCAGGGTGCTCATAGCTGCTCCTGGCAGAGACCCCTAGCAGCGCGGTGCTGCCTCAGACCCAGTGGCTGCACATGGTGCTGGCCTGGCCACTGGAGCACATCTGGGTGAATGCTGCCCAGATAGTAGAGCAGGGACACTAGAAGACATGACAGCAGTGTCCCCCAAAGGCCAACTGTGCAGTCATGACCCACTGACAGCTGGCCCAGAGGTGCAGGTGGCTCTGCTGCATTGCCCATATAACAGCCCAGGTAGCCGTGTGCTCCCTGTCTGGGTTTGCCAGGTACGCAGCCATGGGGCTGCAGGTGCAAGGGGCAGATACTATTGCAGGTGGCAGCAGGTCACAGCCAGGCAGCAGCTCCCACTGCCAGACTGCTGCAGTGGGTAGAGGGTGCAGGGGCCACTCTAGATTGGAGCTGCTTCAGCAGTCCAGCTAGCACAAAAGGTATTGTCACCGGGTACCAACTGGATGGGCCTCAAAAGCTCCTGAGGGCAAGTAACCATGAGCTGCTTGCCAGGGCAGCTTTTCATACTGCTGGGGCCAGCACAGGTTCTGGCCCCAGCCTCTAGCACCTCCTGGCTGCAGATCTGGGAGGAGCTGGGCAGGATCAGTTTGCCCCAAGTGGCACAATTTGCCCCACACAAAAGTGTATGTTCAGGCATGTGTGCTGAGGCACACATTTCTGGCACAAATTTGTGCTGTTGCTATTTGAGATGCTGAAAGTGCACATGCCTGTATGTGTGGATGTGCCCCATGTATAGCAAGGAGGTAGCCAACTGAAATCTAGAAATGTTAGTATATTTTCTTTCTCAGCTGCTCCTTTATGACATTACTAAGTGGTATTTCTCAGTATGTTTCTATAGCAAAGATTAATAGAAAATCGGTAATGGGAGTATTCATAAAATTATCATGGCATCCATTTGATCTAAAACCTTGTGCCTTACAAGATACTTGATGCTGTTATATGATGCTACATATTTTTTCACGAGTACTGTCAGATGGATATCTTTCTTTAACAAATCAATCTCTAAATTTCATGCCATTTTATATTAGCTCACGTGTGAATAAGTGCACTTTTGCTCAAAACAATTATATCACTGTTTCCTTAGTAACCAATGTGCTTTAAAAAAACAGAGTGGATGGGGTGGGAAAAAAAAAAAAGCCTTCAATAAAATATGAAAAAATAGGTGGAATTTGTGTGAGATAAATGCGTTATATAATAACAGGGGTTTAGGTTGTAGCCGTGTTGGTCTAAGGATATAGGCAGACAAGGTTCCTTGGGTGAATTTGATATCTTTTATTAGACCAACCCAAATGTTATATAATAACAGAATTTTAAGCTCCTGACCACTGTTGTTAGTACTTCTGCTACAGAAAATATTTTCTGTGTCACTGGAGGGATTCTACCAAGCCCTCCTGCTGTTGCAATTTATTATCCAGAGGGCAGGTATATGCAGAACTTTACTACAAATCCAAATCTTCAGTTTAGACACAATGCTATAAACCAGGACTCTCCAACTTTTAAGTACTTGGGGGCCACAGCCACAGGCTGCACTGGAGTGAGCTATGTCCCCCCACCCCCAGGCTGCACACCATGCAGAGAGTCCCACCTCTGCTGCACCATGCACCTTTGCCTCTCCTCACTATTGTACCATGCCCTGTTGTCCCAGGTTCACCCTAAGCTTTTTCTGCTGTGCCATGCTGCACTGCCCCACCCCCATTAGGGTGGGGAAAACAGCAAAGTATGGAGGAAGGAGGGGGAGCCTAGAAACTCTGGCTCCTGCTGCAGCCAGAGTGATGGTGGGAGCAGAAGCCAGGCAGGAGGCCAGGGGCCACATCTTAACCCTTCCTGGATCACATTTGGTTCACAGGTGACCAGTTGGACAGCCCTGCTATAAACCATGCAGATAATTTATATTCCTAGATATCTAGTCCTGCAATCAGCATGTTTTACTTGGTTATGCTTAATACAAAACATATTTATTACCCAAACTCCTCTTTTTTCAAAATTGTCAAGAGTAAAGCAATAATTATGAAAAAAAAAAAATGTTCTCCTGTTGTAGTTCTTGTCATCCTTGCAGAATTCTTTAGGATTTCTTTTTTAGTGGTGGGTTTGGGGTTTTTTGGCAGTGTTTACAAACTAACTGTAAGTCTGTCATCAGTGATCAATACCTTTTAGGGTACATCCAGACAAGTGCAGTCATGTGGTACGTGGTGCCGCAAACATGTTTGCAGCACCACATACCACACAGTTTGGTGTTTTCCATGCTGCAAGGGCATGCTGCTCAAGTGTGTGCTGCACTGGGTTTTTTTTCCATGGGTTTTCTGACCCCTGGATATCTAGGGGCTAAAGAAAAATGCAGAAAAAAAAACCAGCGCAATGTACACTCGGCCAGCAGGCACTGTTGAAAAGCAGAGCCAGGATGCCCAGAGCCATGCTGCAGCTGCCGGCCAGGCTCTACATGGCAGAATCACCATGAGTGCAGCCCCAGGAGGCCCCCAGGACCCCAGGTAAGGCTGCTGGGGCCAGCACAGTGCTGGCCCCAGGCCGCCTTATCCCAGCTGGGACAACTTGCCGTGCGTCAAAGCATGTGTGGCATGGGCGTTCCCCAGGGACAAGTAGCAGCAGCACAAGGTGTAGCAGGGACAAGTAGCAGCAGCACAAACCAAACATCCACACATGTCTGGATGTGCCCTCAGAGTGGTGGGCTGGGTGCTAGTGGCTAAGGTGTACTGTGAGATGTACTTCCTCCAGTAGGGGAGGGTGGGGGGTGGTTTCAAATGTCAGAGGGAGGGGAGGGACAGAGGAAGAGAGTTTACTTCTGAGAAACAGTACCTGCCATAGGGGAAGGGAGAGATAGAGAACATACCTCTAGTAAGCAGTGCCTGCCTTAGGACCTTGTCATATATTCAGTTGCAAATCACTGGAAAATTGTGATATATTAAATTTAGT
The DNA here is from genome assembly GCF_030867095.1 of Alligator mississippiensis. NCBI lineage: Eukaryota > Metazoa > Chordata > Crocodylia > Alligatoridae > Alligator > Alligator mississippiensis. The sequence goes on along the minus strand of NC_081824.1, from coordinate 270,543,869 downwards.
CTGAGTTAGGGTGGTGTCACACCTTCACTTTCAAGAATTTCAAATTATTGGAATGTAGTGACCTACTGAAGTTAGTATGTTTTAGGAGATAATCCTCACCTGAAAGGGAACAATACTGCAATGCCACAAGGGCACTTAACATGTGCTCAACTGTTTGAAAGCAAATCCCCTCGCCTTTTAACTGCACTTGGTGTTAAATTGAATGTGTGATACCTCCCTTATGGGTTGTGAGGGAAACAGCAGGGAGGACTGTGGAAGGGATCAGCAACATGGTTACGTACAGGGTAGGGGATGCATGAGGCCAAGCTGCTTGCCACTAATACCCCATGTTTTGGACCAGATTTGGAGGCTGGATCTAGATTATAGGCCATGGGTTGAGTACAACTAATCAATATGATAATTTCCAACTCATGGTAATAAAATATTTGATGTATCAGTGCCATACATATTTTCTTCCTTTCAATACATTCCATAGTAGAACATGGACTTGTGTTTGTATTATATTTAATTTTGTGCCTGGGGCAGAGTTATATTTAAGTAAGCAAAAATTCAAGTAAAAATTTCACTTAGAAAAACCTTGTTTTAACATCTCACCCGTCCAGTGGTCTAGCAATATACCTGAAACCTTGTTAGAGTGGCCAAAAATTGCTTTTTATGTTTTAAAGGTCACTATACAGTTAAGACTGTTAGGTGGAAGGAAACATAAGCTGTATAGCAGGAAAATCCCCAGACCAGATAAAAGGTATTCATTAGATACTTTAGTCTTCGTTGCTCAAGATGAACAGAATTTAAGCTGAAAAAGAAGTGTTTTAAAGTAACGCTTTTCAGTTTTACTCAGAATCTCTTGTTCTCCTTTATTCACAGAGATGTTGTACAGTGACTGTAGGAATCAGACCATAATACTTTGATCATTCCACTATCTTGTTTGATTAGTGTTTTCATACTATGGAGTATATCGGCAGGGGGCAGGTTGATCCCTGTAGCTTATAATGGGCAAAGTAAGAGAAAAGAAAAGGCTTTTAGAAACCATTTAAGATCAATCAGTTTCCTCCATCTTTAGTGTTTAAAAATAATACTGGATGTATAGTCTTTGGCACTGAATAAGATCAGATATTCCCAGAGGGAGGACTGACCAGAATGTACATCGTTTTTCTGCTCTGCACCCACATTTTCTCTCACTCAATAAATAAATAAAGGCCAGCATTACCACCTTGGTATCTTAAATTTTTGCAAAAACGTGTTCAAACTCAGGAGGAAAATAACCTAAAATATTAGGATAGCTTTCAGTGTTCTTCACTGATTACTTTTATAATGTAATATTTGCTGTTAGACAAGATTTGTAAATTCAGTACGGTGTTTGTCCTGTGAATTCTTAACTATTTCTGTGGATTCATAGACTCATAAATCTTTTGCTATATTTAAGAATAAAGTTTGATTTTAAATGCACTTTCAGGAACCTATTCAATAAGGCGCACTTTTAACTGCACTTAGTGTTAAATTGAATGTGTGATACCTTCCTTATGGGTTATGGGGGAAACAGCAGGGAGGACTTCTTAAATTGTATAGACATTGTGGTGATTTTTAGTGTCAACAAACATACAGATTCTTTTGAAGTAGCAACCAATTGTCAGTTAAATGGTACTGCTGTTATAGAACTTCAGCCTAAGACTTTGCCATATAAATAACCCTTTGTACACTTGTATGGTTAGGTCCCCTTCTGTATGCCTAAAGGCAATTGTGACATGTGCTCAGTATTCTACAAGATACATTTACAAAACTAGTTGCCATAAACATACTGAAGAGAGGTTCCATTTTTCTGTTTTGGTCTAAAATTATAGCAAAGATCGCTGACCGGCTCTTCACCATCCGAATCTAGTGTGGCTGGTAACAGACAGCATTGGCGACGTGTACAGGGTGCATGTAGGTGCATGTGCACCTCCTGAGATCAGCAATGAAACTGGAAGTGCTAGCAGAAGTGCACTTCCGGTGTTGCTGCTGGCTGAACGATCGATCGGCTTCTGGGGGACACCCCCCGTCGGTGATCTGGTGCCCCGCCCCCAGACTTGGGAAGCACCAGTTGCCCATGACAGACAGTAAACAAGCTACATATTTAAAAGTCAATAAGGATGTAATGTCTCATAAACCTTTACATAAACCATTTAATGTTAAGTGAAAATAATACAAATATAACAAATTTAAAATGATTTTTTTTTCCTGGCATAAACGAATCACAATTTAGTTTGGCTTTCTTGCAACATTACATCTTACATTTGTGAGTGGGTAGGGAGGGACTTCGGGATCTTTAAGAAATCAAAGTTTTCTTGAATGTTATTAAAAACTATAAAGTTTACAAGAGTGTACTTATACATACAATAAACTAAAAGTAGTGAATATTGAATATATCCAAATTTTGACATAATTTTGCCAAAGCAATTTTCCTTAGTAGCATTGCCACTCTAAGTGAACTGGCCTTTGGTAAGTGATTAGATTGTGTTAAGCCTATCGAAAGGATTGGTGAGTAGCTTATAGCCTGGAAAACAAACAATGTGACAAATTGTTTAGCTTCATACATTCTCTGAGTTGTCCCTAATCCTGTTTTGTTTTCTAATAGCACCAATCATGGCTGCCCATTTCCCAGCTGCTCACTGATAATTATTTTTGATATATGACCAGTTTAGAAATGCTGAAACCAAAACCCTATAAAACACCTGTATTTCCCCAAGAAGGGAAGACCATTTAAAAAGTGGTTTATGATGCAGTTTGTGATGTTTGAAAACTGATATAGGTGCAGGTTTTTAGACCATGCTCATAACACTTTTAGAAGAAACAGAAGTAACTAGGTGCAACTTGCATTATTTTTAATGACTCACTTGGTATATACATCATGTAGTGTGTTGTATTCATCTTGATTCTAGTGCATCAGTATAACTGGCTAAATTGTTGATAAGGCCCATTTACTGCAGGTTTTCCTTTTAATTAGGAAAGATACAACAAATTGTTAAAGATCTTACCCATCACATAATGAACCATCTAGTCTCCTTTAAGATCCATCTTCAGAAGAATTCCCTTCCAGAATTCCCTTCTAGAAGGATCAAAATTCTGCCTTTCCTTCCCAGAAATAGTGAAATAAAACATTAGGAATCTGTTCCTTGTACTTTCACAGATGAAGAGTTCTATGACACATTCCTTAGCCTTAGCTGAAAGGAGCCTTGAATCTGCCACGCAAGGCACCTGTGGCCATAAATTAAATTATTGTCCCTTCTAATGAACAAGGCCATTTAGAACTCATCCACTTAAACATAAATACACATGACAGGTAGTTTATATACTTTTGACTTGTAGTAACACTTTTGATTACACTCATTACTGTTGCAGTCAGATGTATTTGTTGCTGTGGGTAGAAATGAATGTAGATTCTGCAGCAGATGGACTCGTGATTTTAGTGTTCAGATTCCCCTTTATTATTTTAAAATGAGCAAATATTTTTAACAGTTAAAATGTAAGTATAATCAATGAGTGTAATCACTTGTAACTGTAATCACTCTTGTTCTCTAATTCATTGAGGGAAGCTGTTATTTTGAATTGCTATTTAGTATGAGTATCCTCATCAGAAGTACCAAGATTCTAGTATTACAACTTAGATGTTTTTTAATATTCTTGTCATATTAAAAACAGTTTTTTTCTTCAATAATTGATAAGATAAAAAAAAATGTGCAACGAGTTCATTTTTACTCAGATGACTTCTATAAAGATGCTTTGGAGCCATCTTTCTGAACAGAAAGCACACTCTTTGCCTAAGGCCCAAACAATTATCTCTGACATCATAAAGAAATTAAACCAGCAAATGTGAAAAGGCTTGATGTGTTTAGTTATAAATTCTAGGAGGAAATCCACTAAAAAGTGAAAAGAAAGGATAGAGGTGACTTTTGAAATATCGTTGTGAACTTTTTGGTATGGAAAATATTGGCCTGCAGTTCCAGGGGTGTGTGTGTGTGTATAATATATATATATATATATATATGAGCATGCTCCAAGCTCTCTCTGCATCTGTTGTTTCCATTTTAAATGATTGGGAGGTGCAGGCCATGATTAGGAGTGCCCCAGTGGTCATTCCTGGGACTGTTTTTGTTCAATATTTTCATCAACAACCTGGAAGATGGAATGGAGTACAACCTCAGCAAGTTTGCAGATGGCACCAAACTGAGGCGGAGTACTGGATATGTTGGAGGGTAGGGCTAGGATTCAGAAAGACCTTGACAAATTGGAGGTTTGGATGAAAAGAAATCTCATGAGATTCAATAAGGACAAATGCAAAGTTCTGGACATAGGGCAGGACAATCCCATGTACCGCTATAGGCTGGGGACCAACTAGCTAGGCAGCAACACAGAAAAGAACCTGGGGGTTACAGTGGACAGTAAGCTGAATATAAGCCAACAGCATGTCCTTGTTGCAAAGAAGGTTAATGGCATACTGGGCTGCATTCGAGATAGACTGCTCTCAATGATGGCAGATGACAGAACAAGGAGCAATGGTCTCAAGTTGCAGCAAGGGAAGTTTAGTTTAGATATTAGGAAAAAAACTTTTTCACTAGGAGGGTAGTAAAACAATGGAACAGGTTACTCAGAGCAGTTGTCCATCCTTGGAGGTTTTTAAGACCTGGCTAGACAAAGCCTTGGCTCGGTAGATCCAGTTGGGGATGGTTCTGCTTTGAGCGGGGGTTTGGACTAGATGACCTCCTGAAGTCCCTTCCAACTCTAATTGTCTATAATTCTAAGGAAAGTTTCACCAAATATACCTGAATTTCATTTTTTAAAATAAAAAGATAAAATGCACTGAAAGCTGCATTTTATATATATTTGTATATTTGTATATTTATTATAAATATATATTTTTAAAAATATTTAAAAATGAATTATTGAGAAACTGTGTTTCTAGTATTTTGCTTCCCCAATCATTTTTCATCATTGTATTAGTTAGATCCTACATTGTTTATTCTAGCCTGTGGTATCCTTCATATAGAATAAAGTTGTCTGTACTGTTAGTAAAACTACATATGCATCAGGAAAACTACCACTGTTTCTACATAGATGGGCACAGTTACATGTGTACCCATGGGCTGTAGAATCAAGCCCTAAGAATCATTGGTTTGTTCATATTTTTCCTTCATGTACTGTTTACTGTCCTTTGTCACAGACACCCTTTGAAAGGGTCTACAAGTACCTGAAACACTCCAAAGCGTACCTCTTGAAATGAGGTTTCACTTTTTGTTATGTCTGAATAGGGGAGGGTGAAGGAGCAGGTAGACAGCCTGCCTGATGTCCAGCTCCTGAGTCTGGTGTGTCTGTCTGTGGTGCTTCTGGGATCCCTGCTCCCCTAGATCTCCCCTGCTGGACTGACCCTCTCACTGCCCCACCTGCTGAATTCCCAGGGCCCCTGCCGCCACCACCCTTTCCCCACTCCCCACTCCCTTCTTTGCTCCACTCCCCACTCCCTTCTACCTGAAAGGATGGAATAGGAAAGCAAAGAGCAGAGTCCTTGCAGGTTGCACCTATCTCTGAGGAGGCTACACTCTTATAAAATATTCTAGCTTGGAACAGCAAATGGGCATGAACAGAAGGATGATCCCCACGCCAAAATTTTACAAGCTGAGTTTAAAATAACAGTGTACACAGGCAGATTGGAGAATACAAAGAATGAGACAAGTGCAGTGAGACACGTGTTGGTCAGTGTCATAGGTCTTAGCACACCAGCAGCCTCACCTCTGACAATTTTTTCTAGATGTCATGGAATAAAAGAGTTTGAATGTAGGATCTGGGGAAGGATAATAAGCTAGTTTTGTGTGTTTTTATGGGGAGCTCTTTCTTTGTGCAGGCCATGAGATTCACCCTCAATTCCAACTGGAGGCGAGAGTGTACACCTTAATAGCAAATCAGAAATGATGGGTTGAGTGAAAATAAGTAGGGATCTACTCAATTTGCGACTGAAATTCTTGCAGAAACCATGAAAAAAAGGCCGTTTCTGTGATCACCATGAAAAACCAGCGTTATCTGTGATTTTGCAAGGAATATCTGGGTGAAAGAAACATACTAAAAATAAGGTGCTGGCTCCCAAGTGAGAGCCAGAGATCGCATCTGCCACCTCTTCTGTCCACCGCTGGTTGGCTAAGAAGGCTGACTTTTGTGGTCTCACCGCTCTCCACCAAGCAACAGCAAAGGACAGGACTACATGAAGGACAGCCTTCTCTGCCAGTCAGTAGCAAGTGGTGGGGCTGCATGAAAGGCAGCCCCCTCAGTCAATCTTCAGTGAAGGGCATGGTCCCTTGACTAGTCAGCAGCAGGAGGGGGCTTACCACAAAAAGGCACCAAAAATGATACCAGGCACTGCAGGAGGTCTGTGGTTTTCACTTCCCCATAGCCTGCTTTAAGTAGATTCCCAGGACTAAGATATGAAGGACCTTTAAATTGGTGTTTTATTGATGTAATAGAGGGGGTGGAATCAGAGAATAGAAAGAGAAGTGCAGTATGGTCACAGGGTTGGTTTTGGAAAATAAACTTTGTGGTATAATTCTGAATGCATACGGACAGGATAAAATTATGTATATCCTAGCAACAGAAAGGAATGTTTTAATAAATGAAATACAAGACAATGAGTACCTAAGTGAGGATGTCACATACATATATGGGTGAAGACTGTATTATAAAGATTTGGAAAGAATCTGCAATGCTTAGACAGAGCCTAGAAGTAAGTACCTGAACAGAGGTTCAATTCCATAATGATATCTAAGTTATGACCGTAGTAGGAAAGTCTGGATTGTAGTATTGCCCAGAGTTTGATAAAAAGATAGCGAATTAGGCTTGTAGAGAAAGAATAAGATCTATGTTTTAGCCATCCTAGGCTTAAGCTGGGGGGCAATTGCTATAAGGAAAGGTAAGAGAGATAGGCAAACTTAGGTAGGCAAGGTGCAGCAGTGTAGTTGCACCCTCTTTTATTTCTGGTCTACCCTAAGTTTAAAACCAACTGTGTAGTGATGGTAGCAGTATTTCTATTCAGGCAACAGTAAGAGAGTCACTTGACTTTATGGCTAATTATAATGTACCTGATTCTTTCTACTCGTCATTCCACAAGTATTAACTACTCTCTCTCCTTTTTAGTGGTCTTTATGTTCCATTAATCAAGCTATTTTTTTTCCTACAATTCTACTCTCTGCTAGTTGTTCCTAGTAATGTAGTTCCTATTTCATAGCCCTGCAGACTGTTTTTAACTATAGCTAAAAACATTTTAACCCAGGTTTGGAAATATTCACTCAGGTGACCATTAACTCAGATGCGGAAATATCTTTCAGTGAATCACTGAATACACCATCAAGGTGATCAAGACGACTTGATTTTATTTTGTTGATCTAAAAGAGAGGTACATTTAATTTTAATAAGTACAGTACTAAAGGAGCAACATCTTTTGAGTATTTTTTACCACTATGTTGTGTTTTTAATAAATAATGTATGACATGGCAAATTAGTGCACATTCCAATAAGGTTATATTTGTTTATGTTTTGCTTCAGTCTGAAACTGAATAATATAGCCCTAGGCCCCTAGCTTATTAGTAAAGCTTCTAGTTTATTTTTTCCTAGATAAAAATATGTGGTATGTTATTTATGATGATGAACTACATCATTTGGACCTCCCTTTTCAAAATCCTAGGGCAATTTTACACATGCTTTGGGAGGCATGAGGGGTGGTTTAATTAGCGAGCACTTTTAATTAAAAGCACCCAAGTGTCACATGTATCAGTGTCCCCCGCACTGAAAATGTCAGTGGTAAACTTTGAACTAAAGCTCATCAAATGACCTTTAGTTCAAAGTGCCCTGCCACCATTTTTCTGCATAGGGATGCTAAAACACATGATGCCAGAGTCTTCTGGAGTGCGTTTATTTCCATGCTTCAGCAGATTCAATTCACTGAGTCTGCTTTAACACATTGGCTTTCCAGTGCGATGGAGCCAGCTCCCTGCACATGTATAGGAGCCCCTAGATCTGTCCATGGGTAGAGATTATAATTATGATTAGGACAGAAGGAGATAGTCCAGGTGTAGAGAGAGGTAGCATGTGCAAATTGATAATCCATGCATAAAATTACCCATAGAAAAGAGGTAGAAGTGAAAAGGAATAATAACAGAGCTCTCCTGGTCCTTCACAGAAAGGTGGACAGGTGGATGAAGAAGATCATCTGAAGGACTTTTTAGAAAGATAGGAAGAGAAGCAGGTGTAGTATGAGGAGACCAAGAGTCATGGATTAAGAATGAAGGGGAAGTCAGCTACTGAAGACTTCTTCAAATGCAGATTCATGATTAAAGGTGCTCTCTGGAAAACAGAGGCTTTTGTTATTTGTCCTAACTTATGAAGATGCAATAATGTTTGTAAGAAAAAGAGCTAAGTCCCTGTTATACAAGGATAAGTATAAATGTTTAAAAAGCCAGAGGTTGAAGTGCTTTAATTATTGCACTTTACTCAAAGTGCTCAAAATTGGGTTGAGACTAAACAAAACAGACATGCACTGTTCAGTGGTGGGGTGCTCACAGCCTGCCTGCACTGGCCATGGCCTGCAGTTTGGGGGCACTTTCGCATACCTCCTAACATGCCTCCCAGCATGCTCCCCAGGCTGCTCAAAACTCCTGAGTGCAGCCTGTGGTGGGCCGGTAGGGGGCGCTTCTGCATTGAACCACCCACCTCACTGTGCCTGACCACCTTCCAGGCTCCGAGTGCCTCTTTGGGGGCGCCTCACATCTGGCCGACCCCCTTTCTGGAGCTCACCCACTAGCCTGGGGGTAAAACTGCCACCACCCAGGGTTGGGCTTGATTCTGGCTCTGCATCTGCTAGGCAACACAGGCCTAGCAGCCCTCGAGGGTACTTGATTCACTTCAAGAACTTGGGATGCTTCCCTCAGCTGGAAGCACAAGTAGTGGTCTCCCTTAGTCAGCCAAACCAAGGGGACCCCAAGAGAGCAAGTTTCAGATGGTCCAGCTCTTCTCTCTCTCTGAGTCTTCCTCATGGCTGCTGCCCCCCTCCTTCTGGGCAGTCCTTAACTTATATAACCCTTATGACCTCACTTACCTGGTCCAATGGAGGCCAGCACCTGTTGGCTATCAGCCAACCAGTTTGAAATGCATCACTAGTTGCTGGGCAGACTGGCAGTTCCTAGCTCCCCAGGGAGCCCAAGCCCCTCACCCAGGTATGTGATGCTAGTCACGTAGGCAGAGGGAGCAGGTTCCCACCCCTCCCCCTCAGGAATGTATCCAGCTCAGGTTACCTAAAGAGATTAAGGTAAGGTGTGTACCCTCTGCAGGGCCCATCTTAACCAAATTGTCACAAAGCAGAGTTTCTGGGGAGAAACAGAGGTGGCATTCTGCCACACAGCCATCCCTGATTGGCTACCTGGTGCGAGGGAGCATGCCCTCTCTTCCCATTGCTCTGTCAGCAACAGGAATCACCAAGAAGCAGGGCTGGAAGGGACGTCTTGTTTTCTTATTTTGATGTTAAGCTTTTATAAGGCTTATTCCTAAAACATTTAATAATTAGGCATAATATTTAACATTTTCAGGTAATGTTGAGAATTTTTTTCTGATACAATTAGCTGTTTTCTTTCATTCTTTTAGATGGACATTTTAAAAAAAATCAAAGGCTGCCACTATCAATATAAAATAGGATGGCTGGGCAACAGTAAATACTATCACATCAACAGTAAAACTCCCCATAACTTCAATAGGAATATAGTAGATCAACTCTGAGAAATCTTTAAAAAATTCTGAAAGATTTTGTAATGTTTACCCAGAGGCAATGTATATGGAGCTGCAGTATGCACATAAAAAGGCTCTGCTATCATGTGACATGACAGAACTAATAAACACACAAACAAAAATACAGAAAAATAGTGATAGACACTTTTAGATCCTCAGGACTTTTTTTCCTCATATATTTAATTGTTACACCATTTTGAGTTCTGAATACTTAAGTTATTAATAACGAGAGTTTTTTTAGACAAAGCCAAAATCATTCATAAGTTTATGATGTAATGTCAGCAATAACTACTTAAAATATAGTGGTTTTTAATTGGATAATATTTTAATCGAATAAGATTTTTAATTAGAGTATTAATTAATTAATTAATTAATTAATTAGAATTAATTTCTCAGGTAGTATTTTGTATGTATTGATTTGTCCAAAAAGTTGGTCATTAAAGCCACCTCCCATATTGTCAATGTCTCCTGATATTATTTGTATTGTTTTCAAGTCTTTCAGCAAGGAAACTGGTGAAAGCCCTTAAACACATGACTGTAAAATATCCCTAGATATTGAATTTCTGTTCTGTAAAACATACAGGATCTTTTTATATTTTTGATGATTATGGTGAACTCTACCATAGCCTGACACAGCCACAGAGGAACAAGCCACACCCACCTATTTCTGCTTCTCACACACCAAAGCATAGCCATTAAACAGTGTAGGCAGCTTATGGGTGTGCATACAAGCAATTCCTGCCATACTGTTCTGAGACTGAACATAAAAAAAGTAATGTGGCCTGATCTTAGTACTCCTCTGCTTCCTAAGTGTATATGGATGCATAAGGATAGGAAGTAAGCTTGTGGGACTTGTTTCTCTACTAGTCCCTGGTTCAGCAGTGAGGCATTACAGTGACCAGTGTTACCTCCAAACTCTGTCACTGCATAATAATATGTAAATGCTTTGGACACATCAGAAATTGTGAACCATAAAAAGTATGTTATGAATATGCTACTCTTGGGTTATTTACTGAGGTAAACATTCTTAATTAGGCATATTTAACCTATACTTGAGGTTTTTTTCTGTTGAATTGTCATATGTTCCAAAGCTGATTTTACAATATCATTTCTTATTAATGCAATTAAGATTTTTGCTGCTGCTTATGTAACCTAGGTGCACCCAAGTAATATGCCCTCCTCTTCAGATAGAAAGAATGGGTGGCAGGCAGGAGTGCTGTGAGAGGGATCTGCAATATTCATGTTAGATCCCTGTACTCCCTATAGAGTCAGGCCAGGATAAGAGATGCTTAACTATATACAGATTTGTTAATATATACATAAACCAAGGGAACTGATATTTATTAACATATATATACACAAATACACAATTATCATATAATACTATGCCCTATAGATAGAGGCTGAAAGTTTATATCCCTTCAGGTAGCCCAAGCACTGCGTTGATAATCAGTTGATTTAAAATAGACAAACAAAAGGTAGGTACAGGGGAGCATATATAAATACAATTAAACAACAGTCAAAACACAAATATGCACAGTTAAGTATAGGTAAGTATATGTAACCATCAGGGAAAGGATCCCAGCAGAGTCCCTTTTCAAGTTTATACATAACACTCTATAGAACTATCAAATACATAGATAAAAATGTTCACAACATATAAGGTAATCTCTCACAAAATATAAGGCACTTCAATAACAGGTCAACCTCAATTCTATAATTACCCCACACCCCAGACTGACCATGGGGCATAAGCTGTGCTCTGGCCTGCATGGGGAGAAGAAACCCTCTGTGCTCCCCAGGTCTGTGGCAGGACCCATGGATGCCTCCCTAAGGTAATTCCAGAACCTGGGAGCTTCCTTCAGCTCAAGCTTCCCCAAGGATAACTGCTTCACAGCTGGGGTAGCTCCCCTCCCCTGTGGGAATCCCTTCCCCAACAACTCATGACTCTTTGGGCATGAATGGGTGATCCTTGTCCCCTGGACTGAGGCACTCCTCACATGCGGGGCCTCCCAGGCCACGGGCTCTCCTTGGGCTGATTTCTGCAGGTGGCCCCATGAACCATCGCTTGCACTGAGAGCTCTGCCTTCTGCTCATGGTTGGGGGTTTGGGCCGCTTTCTGAGGCTTCTAGGCCCAGGTCCCTGCCTGGGATTTGCTGTGCTCCAAGCATGCACGGGAGTCCTGGCTGCATGTCAGGAAAGGGTGGACCTCAGCTGCCTTGAGCAGCTTCCAGAGTCAGGGTCCCACTGGACCGTGCCATGTCACACTGCTGGCTCTGTGCACTGCTGAGGGCTCCATTCACCGCTGCATGCACTGGGGTCCCTGGCCTCATGCCAGGGGCTGCAAACCTGAGCCACCTCAAACGGCTCCCAGGGTCTGGGCTCCATCCACTGAGCCGTGCACCAACACTGCATTCCCCACAGTGGAGCTGGGGATGCAGCTGCTCACTGCTCCTGCTCACGAAAAGGCATCTTTGGGCTTTTCAGGGTGGTGGTTCCTCCTGCTGGCCAGCTCACACCAGATTTTCTTTGCCCATCCTCTTCTCCATCCCTCAATGCATCTGCTGCATGCTGAGCCTTTTAGTCACTCTGGAGCAGGGGTGGGCAAAATGCAGCCCGGGGGCCAGATGCAGCCCACCAGGCCATTCTATCCCACCCATGGGGCCCCTAAAAAAATTTAGAAAATTAATATTTATCTGCCTCTGGCTGCCTATTATGCAGCCCTCGGTGGCTTGCCAAAACTCAGTAAGAGGCCCTCTGCCCAAAATAATTGCCCACCCTGCTCTGGAGACTCTGACCCTGGAGTGCTATCGGATCTGCAAAGTGCAGGATATATAATCAGGTCCAGAGCTCTTCCCTCCCCTCCCCCCCCAGGCAGGGGCAGGGGCAGGGCAAGCCCCTTCCCAGCAGTTACCTGATTGGTGAATGGGCTGCACCAATTACAACAAAGATTCTATGAGCCCAGTGTGCCGGGCTGTATTGGTAAGTCTGCTGCACTTATATTTTATCTTCTGCCATCTAAGCCATCTCTGGAGTTACAGGTACCTAGGCACCTACATTTCAGTTTTTTTCTTCTCATTAATTAGTTTTTCCTTGTCATGATTTCAGCCTTCATTTGAGCACTGAGGGATAAAAGATATTATGTAAAGGACTTGTTACCTGATAATTTTGGGGATACCCGGGTTCTCTGCACATTAACACCTAAAAGAAGTTTTAAGTACTTGTCATATGACTCAAAGTTATGCCACTCCAGGGCAGGATTATCTGATCTGTGTTACCCACCTGGTGTTACATTAAGGCATAGCCACTCTAGGTTACATGTTAGTGTATGTACCTCCCCCTGGTGCTCCAGATTGGGCCCACTGACTCCCCTGCCCTCCCAAACACCCCAGATCCCTGCTCAGTGCCCCCTGCCTCCTCTTCCTTGTAGCTGTCTTCACTATCTAAGGGAGCAGCCAGGGAAGGGTCAACCTGCCTGCTCAGGTACCACCACTACCACTGCTGCTCTCTGGGCCAGGCCAAAAAAGAGTGGCAACCCAGTGTTAGTGGTGACAGGAGCCAGGCAGGCAGTTTAATCCTTCTCTGCCTGCTCCCCTGGGGCAGAACATGCAGGCCATCACAATTAAATGGTGGGGATGAAGGAGCAGGGGGGATCCCCGGATTAGGCAGGGAGCAGTGGAACTGGGGCAGTCTCAAAGGTCAGGGTGAAGGGAGGAAGTCCAAAATAGGAGGGCAGGGGATTCTTACCTTTCAGTCCTTTACACTCCTACTGGCTTGAATGTGTGACTGCTCCAAACTTGAGCTAACCCTAACACACATCAACATTTGTGCACCTCCTTGTGCAATGTGTCACTTCGGCTTAATGTGATCACATGTCACAGTTTTATCAGGTCAATCTATAATGTCCTGGTGTCCCTAGAATTTTTTTCTTGAAGCCTGAAATATCAGAGTTTTCCCTTTTATCATTCAAAATCTTAGTTCTTTTAATTAACAAAAGAAAAAGAATGTTTGCTTAAAGTATTGTGTTAAACCAGATGAAATGTTTTTCTGCTCCTCTTGCCTCACTCTTACCGCACTGAGGAGGGGTGTTAAATATATAGCCCACAGGCCAGTTTAGGCCCATGGAGCCTCTCTATCTGGGCCACCAATCTGCTGAATAGCACTAAAAGTTGGGCCCTTTTGCCCTGTTGGGCCTGACAATTGATGGTGAGCCTGGCTTGCCACCACTGGATGCCACACTTTTGCTACTCCTGCCTGTATCTCCACTAGAACTTGCACTTCAGCAGCTTCCAGACCCCACACCATGTCTGCTTCCACCCCCGCTGAACCACGTACCCTACTGCTTCTACCAGATCTCACTGCTGTGGTCTTCACCATGGTGACCACTGTGGCAGCCCTCAGATCCCAGCTTGGATCTTGTCCATAAGAAGCCCCACTGTCTGGATCCCACAATCCCAAAGAATTTTTTGAACCCATTTTTGAAATGTAAACTTCTGGCTCTTTCAGTGTTTCAAGAGAGAAGCAGGGTATGTGCTGAGCCTGTCTAGTGCCTCTTTCCTCCTTCTGATTGGGCCAATGATGACAACTCCAAGAAGAATTTTCTATTTTAGAGAACAGCAAAAAGGAACAAGGATGTAAAGCTTTTGAAATTTTTCTTGAACCTAACAGGAAGCAATCCCTTTTTTGGATTTTTAAAACTTGGTTACCTTTATTAACCAAAAAGGCATTAGATGTTACAACTGTTGTCTTGGTAAGCTGTTACAACTGTCTGTTATGATATATGAAACTATCTTCTTTTTTATCTTCAAATATGTTGGTGTAGTACATGGAAACAAAAGCAAGTTACCATGAGGCAAAAGAGGGCGGGATTTTTCCATGAGTAGTCTTCTCAACTGTAATTGCTTGTATGCACATCCTGTCCCTATATAAAGAAAGAATTAACTCATGACTGTGAATCCCTCTTTCTTTAAGGAGTAAGCTGCTGTAAGAAGATAGAAGATTAACCTATGGAAGGGTAGATGAATTCTAGATTCAGGGCCCCTATTACTTATTAAAGTCATTTCTAATCTTTTGGAATGTAATTTGGTTTTCTGGTACTGAACCACAGAATCCAGTGCTATTTAATAGATTGGAGCTGAAATTTCTGCTATTTTAAGATTCTGAACTAATGAGACTGATGCCCTGCACTTTTTCCAGATTCATTTTTTACTTTCCCTGTAAAGGTATTTCAGAATCATTCATTATCTACTAACTTATTGAAAGCCTAATCATAATGATATCCTCAGGAATGCCTCCTAAATACTTTTACTGTTGGGATTTTCTAGTGATTCAAATAGTAAAAGAACTAGGCAGTTTACTGATGAGAAAAATTCAGGCAAATTATAACATACCATAATAATACAATCCTTGTTAAATCCTGTTGTAATCCTGTGCAAATACTTGTGAAATACTTTAGCATACAATTAAAATCCCTTTGGAATCTGAGGTTTTCTTCTAAAAATATATTCAATTATTTACTATGTAGGAAAAGGGAACTTTCAAAGATCCCTTATCAGAAACAATTTAATATTCTTTAAAAGTGACTTTGGTTGGCTGTAGAACTAGACCATATCTTATATTTGGTGAAATCTTTAGGCAGTTTAAAACTAATATGTTGTTACTGATATTATTTCACCACAGATGCATATATCACTTTACAAGCAACAAAAAGGTTTTTTTTCTTTCTTTCTTGTTTGCATTTAGACTTAAATTGGGAAAACTTCTAATACTGATAATAATCCTTGGTCAGAAAGGTAATGAAAAGATTTCAAAATGCAATAATGGAAGAACTGATTTAGGTCAGAGAGCAGTTATTCCTAATGAGAATAAATTATTGTTGGAATACCTCACAGGAGTTTTCATTGCAGAGGGCACATCTACATTTGAGATTTATTTGACACAATAAACTCTGGTGCAGTTTGTACCGGAGTTTATTGCCTCTGGGTGCAGCATGTGCACATGCACCCAGGACTGCAGCACGTTGAGCCAGGGTGGTGCAACACCAGCTGGCAGAGGGCCAGCAGGTTCAGCCTGCCAACCCGGGGCTGGTCCTATCCATCTCAATGTGCTGCAGAGCAGTTGGCTGGGGCACAAGGATGCTACAGTATGGGGACAGCCAGCAGGCAGCCCCTGCACTATAGCATCCTCATGCCTCAGCCATCCCTGATCACCATCTGCACTTTTGTTACAGCTAAGTAAATAACTTTGCCATAGAATAGTACTTGTGTTGAGTAGCATTGGCAACATGTAGGGGGTGCATGTGCACCCCCTGAGCTTGGCGGTGCACCCCCTACAAAAAGGCGCCACTGACATTGCCAGCCGTGCCTGCAGGAGATCGCTGCTCACCACTCCCCTGCCTGCCACCAACAGTGCTGTATCCACCTTTGGGAGCTCACTGCTTGCCGCTGCCACAATCCCACTGCCAACAGCACTGCTGCTGCCTGTGGGAGCTCGCCATGCCCACTCCCCCCCCCCCCCCCCTCCAGGGGCACACGCCGTTCATGTTGAGTAGTACTATTCTACAGAGGAGTTTATTAGTTTACTCTGGCCTAATAGCACCATTTGTGTAGTGAAGCTTTACTGTGGAGCTAATTAGGCAACTGCAGTAAGTGTCTCATGTAGGTACACACAGAGGGATTTCTCAGAGCTCAGAACTTCTGATAAGTTGCTTGTACTCTTCTCTCTGGTTTTTTCCCCATGCTACTATTACCCAAGGTTAGGAAAGCTGTTCTGGGCACCAGGGAAGGAGGCAGCAAGAGGAGAGTGGAAGCACCTAAGCAAGTTATAGGAGAAGATGAGCTTGGAACCATAAATAAAAGTGGAATTAGGCAGGGTCTGTGGGGTGGCAGCAAGTATTTTGATCTTGTAGCCCAGGAAGAGACTCAAATAAGCAGTGACCATATATAATATATGGGGATACTGTGCTAGGGAACTCAATTTTAGTTATAGACTATTCTTTTTTACAGTTCGTGTTTGTTAACAATACCAAGTATATGGTATAGGTACTGGCATTGAAGAAATTCATTAATTTCTTTTACTGTCTCCATTGATTGGCAAGAAGGAGAGCAGGGCCTTTATTTTTTTGTCAGAAAATCTTTAAAGTACAAGCTGTATCATATCTTTTTCCACTGATCAAATGGCTCTTTGTTTGGCATACTTCACCAATGTTAAATCATATAAAACTAGCTTTTCTTTTCCTTCTACCCTTTAAAAACTAAGTTGTCTTAGATCTCCAACTTCATGGAATTTACATTATGCTATTAGACTATTGCATCTAATCACCAGCCTGTTTATCTGACTGATATGGGATTTCTTCAGTTATGGCTGGGTGGTTTGTGAATATGTAGACCATTGAGGTTTCTGTTCTGTTTTTATCTCATCTTAATGGATGTTCAGATGGGGAATTCTAAAATGATACTACCTCTAATTGTGGAAAAATTAGAATTCAATTAGCAGTTCATTTACTTGTTGCTCTTATTTCTGTGCAATTATTCCTCATGCTAATTTCAGTAAGGAGCAAAATCTGCTTTCTTTGTAATTTTATTTTTCCAAACTTTTTAGAAGACATTTGGTGCAGTATGCCTTTTAGACCTTTTGTCTCAGAAGCAGAAAGGATTTTTTGTTTTCTAATCTGCATTACAGATACCTTGTCATAGCCTGTTTCTTAAATAATGTCTAGTCCACTAATTGATTTGCTTTTACATTATTACTAGAAAAAATGCACGATTGACAGTAAATCCACGTTACAATATACTGTCTTTTATGTTGCACATGATTGTATGTCATCTCACAATTCCTCCTGAAAAAATTACATTAATATAGACAAGCTATAATTATGTGCTTCTGTTCAACTCATTTTTCATACAGATTCGATATTATGGAACATGGAATAATTTTAATTGTTATTTTGTTAATAAAAATCAAAATATTTTCCTCCTATCTTTAAGTTGTTTTTTTCTTAGCGCCAGCTGCTGATCAAGCCATATTCAAGACAGTAACATCGTAGCTTATCTGACCACATTTTTCAAAAGTATTCATTATAATGTTTGATACATTTGCTCTATACAAAGGTTATTTTTTGCAGGAATACTTTTAATGTATCAACATGCTTCTCTGAGAGAACCCATATTTCTAGCCTCATCTATACATTCTGAGGACTTTATTTTCAGAGGTACCACCAGTTTGTATCGATGTTAGTTGGAATTGTGAATAGTCAGCAGCCTTGAAAATCAGGCTGCAACAGGAGACCTTCTCTCTGTTTTTGAAGATGTTGGGTAAAATCCTGGGATCCAGTCCCAACTCTTTTTCAATTTCTCTGGAGGTACATGAGGATAGAAAGCAACTTTAATTTGAGCAACACAAGAAATCCTCTGTTTGGGAAATCCTTTGCTCTATGCTTTTGCTTTTTGATACTCCTGCTTCCCAATTCAAACTACTGAGGAGCTGTAACATGGGGCTGAAGTAGTCCTGAATTCCAACACCCCTAACTGGGCCATTGCAGCCTTAAGAGACTGAGCCAGGGGCAGTCAACAGAGTGGAGTAGTACAAAGTTGGTGCGCTGCCACACTTTGGGATCATTTGCTGAGTATGTATCATAGTGCCGTGAGCTACTGTGTCAGACGTATCATCCAGGGGATCTGGCAAGATACCCACAAACTTGGTTTTTCCTGCTGGCACTCTGGAAGAAGATTGATACCCTCAAGATCTTACTCATTCCCCTAATCTTGTTTGTCCCAAGAGGTTTAGCAATCCCAAAGATGCCTCTCAAGAAAGCAAAGAATGAGACTACATGGCTCCTCAAAAAGTAAATTATCCTGCCACTGTAGATGAGCAGTGAGCTGCTGAACATCCCATAACAATCTCTCTCGCATAAGATGCCTCTGTGACATCACAGTACCAAGTCACATGTTTTGCTTCCTTCCTGGCTTGACAAACTGGTGAGCAGCATTGCTGCAAGTGCCCTTAGAGAAACTGCCAAGAGGAGGCTTGCCAGGCCAGCATCCACCTGACCATGCTCACAAGCTGGAGGGGGAGTCCAGGTAAAAAGGCAGGGACTTTGTCTCACTATGGACCTCTGCTTATAACTCCATGCAACACTTTGGGAAGCACATAAACTACTGCTGCATCTGGTGTGAGAAGTGGCAGGAGCTGGGTGTTTCTGTGGTCCTGGCCTCAACTGGACCACTGTCATCCGCTGAATGAGGATATGCCCAGAGAAGAGGTTCCTGAAGGAGGTATGTAGGTAAAGTACATCAATGAGCTGAAGAGGAAATCTAACCTGGGCAAAAATCTTCAAAGTCACCTTGAACTGGGATTTCAGTAATCGCTAGCTTCCTTGAGGCAATTTAACTCACTTTACAGACTGCTGTTTTATCCATCAATCCTGCCTCAAGTGCCTCCAGCTCAATACCACCATCTGCTCCAACAACTGGGGCAAGAAATCAAGAAATACTACATGGCTACAAGAATGAGACCATGCCTCATATCCTCTGTGAGTGCAAGTGTCACATGAGAGCATGGCAGTTTCACCATAACCATCCAGGACCAGTTGGTCAAGGCCATCTCAAAGTCAGCAGGAACACTGGCTATAAATCAAAGAGTCTGCTATATGCAGACAGTGTTGTAATGAATCAGAACAGTAGAAAGATCCTGATCATTAACCTGGCCATCCCCTTTGACAACAAGTGGCAGGCTTTTACTGAAGCCCAGAAGCAAAAACTGACTAAGTGCATTCCAGGAGGGAGAAGGAGTATAACATAATGAAGCATGCACTGATAGTTGGCTCATGATCATTAATGTGGCCATCCTTTTTGACAACCACTGGCAGGTTTTTACTGAAGCCCAGAAGCAAAACTAAGTGCATCCCAGTAACCAATACCTGAGGGAGAAGGGTTATGACATAATGGAGCATGCACCAATGGTTGGCTCAGCACATGGGACCTGAGTAGAGATGTAAAATTTCCAGAAATTTTGAAGCCATGGAAAAACTGCTTTTTTCCTTATTTTTTAATGGAAATTTTGGGAAAAATTGAAATATATGCAATATTTATTTTCTTACTTATCTACATTTACTTTACTACTTTAAGAACATAAGATATATATAACTTCATTAGTACACAAAATTGTAATGTTTGGTATATTTATGAAATGTAAAAGTATAAATGCCTTATATAAATAAAACTAAGGCATTTAAAATCATTATTTGTAATTATTGTTACAGATGAAGCTACAAGCTGCTGCACCCTAAGGTACTAAAATATATCTTGGTTTTTGCCAGTTCATGAGAACTATGAAAAAATAAAAGTTGAAAATAGAAACCATCAACAGAGTAGTTAACAAAAGCAAGTTTTTATTATCTGGACTTAGAAAGTGTCTTCTATATAGTCAACATTTTCCAGAAACAGAAGAAACTCATATTTTTATAAAAAGAGCTCAGAAAAAAGCATCCCTCTAAGGCTGGAGACAACATTTGGAGCATGAAGCTAATATCGTTTAAACAATCAAATATATCCTTGAAAATATTAGCGTCATGAGCTTTTTTTGTCTAATCAGACTCCATTTATGAAATATCAACATTTTCTGATTCTGAATCTGAGCCTCCATTTTTATCTTCATGGACTTCAGAAAAGTGAAGGTTTGCATGGATTGAAACAAGCTTCTCTACACTTTCATGGGTTAGTTTATGATCTGGTGTGTATATTTCCAAACAGACCAGTTTTTTTATGTGCTGCAGAAGATGGAGGAATATGAAGCAAGTGGAGTCAGTGTTCTATAAACACCTTGCCACCATGTTGCAGGAAGAATATGCTTGACAGAGTCCCAGATTGTATTCCTGGATCAAATACCTGACCATGTTCTGTATTCTGCAACATTTGTAAGTACCTTGCCAACATCAAGTCCTAAGTGTGTTGTTCATTTTGTAATCCAGGCAAAATCACTAACACTTCTACCTTTGAATCTTGGATCCAAAAGATTTGCAGTAGCGTGAATTGGCTGGCAACAAAATTCCTCCTGCCTATGAATTAAGTCTTTCACTTTTCCTTCTTCCATGCTCATAAGTGGAGATATACTTGCATTTTCAAACACAGTTTATTTTCATCTGGGCCATTAAGTAAGGAATGTCTGAAAAAAGTGCACTGTCTGATTCATTTGCAGTGACTGCTGAAGAAATTGGCTTTAGAAACTTCAGGGAGTTCTGCAGCTGAACCCAGAAGACAGCTTCAAGTACAGAGTTTCTTGTACTTTGGACTACTTTAAAACATCAGTTGTCACTGTTTCTTGATGAGCTTCTTTGTTTTTTAGTGAATTTTCAAATGAAATCACCACTCCACCCCATCTAGTTTTACTACAAAATTTGGTTCTCACCATTTTATTCTTCCTATTCTTTTTTTTTTCCTGCTTCTTCTTAAAGATTGCAGCTATAATAAGAGTAGATTTTACATATTTTATAACTTCTTTTGCTCTGTTATAGATCTTTTGCAGTCCAACTTCATGAAATCATTAATAAGTAAATTTAGGCCATGGGAAGCACATCCTATTGCAGTAATATGTGGATTTTTCATATTTTCATAGTTTGTAGGGTTGAAAGGGACCTGAACAGATCATCAAGTCTGAACCCCTGCCCTGGGCAGGAACGAGTGTTGGGATCATAATACCCCAGCCAGATATCTATCCAACCTCCTCTTGAAGACCCCCAGGGTAGGGGAGAGCACCACCTCCCTTGGGAGCCCATTCCAGAGCCTGCCTGCCCTAACCTTAAAGTAATTCCTCCTGATATCAAGCCTGAACCTACTCTCAATCAATTTGTGGTCATTATTTCTTGTTATCCCAGGTGGTGCCCGTGGGAACAGAGCCTCACCTACTTTGTCCTGGTCCCCCCTGGTGAGTTTATAGATAGCCACCAGATCCCCTCTCAGTCTTCTTATGTGGAGGCTGAATAGATTCAAGCCCTTTAGTCCATCTTCATAGGGCCTGGCCTGCTGCCCCTTGACCATGCGAGTCACCCTTCTCTGGTCCCTCTCAAGGTTAGCCACATCCCTCTTGAAGTGTGGTGCCCAGAACTGGACTCAGTACTTCAACTGTGGCCTGACCAGTGCCGCATAGAGGGGAAGAATCACCTCCCTGGCCCTGCTTGTGATGCACCTGTAGATGCACGACAAGGTGCAGTTAGCCTTACTGACCGCTTCCTCACATTGGCGGCTCATGTCCATCCTGGAGTCAACAATGACTCCAAGATCCCTTTCTGCCGCTGTGTTGTTGAGAAGGGCGTTCTCTATCCTATAGGTGTGTTGCAGGTTCTTTCTCCCTAGATGCAACACCTTACACTTGTCTTCATTGAATTCTATTCTATTCTCATCCGCCCACCTCTGTAACCTGTTTAGATCTAGTTGGATTCTGTCCATCCCCTCCAGTGTGCCCACTTATCTTCACATCTTTGTGTCATCATCAAATTTGGTCAGTGTGCTTTCCGTGCCCAGCTCAAAGTAACTGATAAAATTATCCATTATGATCAAATGAGCACATTTTCCATTATGATCTCCCATGCAGCTTTCATGTTACTTGCATTGTCAGTCAGCAAAAGCAAATACTTTACCACTCGCAATCTTCTGTAGGACTTTTCATATTTTACTACTGATATACTCAGAAGTATGCATGTTCTCTTCTGTTTCAATGCTTTTATAAAAAAAACCCCAATTGGTTGAGGTGATGTTATCACAAAGTTTATGATTCCTTCTCCTTGTACATTTGTCCGCCCATCAGTAAGTTTTGCAAGACATAGTGCTTTGTTGATTTTTTCATGAACAGATTGCATGTTCATATTCTGACTCTAAAAGAGCTTGCTCAAAGAATGTCTGCTGGACAAATGGTATGATGGCCTTAATAATTTAAATGCTACCTGCCAACATGCATTTTCAGTGATTGATAATGGTGTCCTGAAGCATATTTTGCTCTTGCAAGAGCTTGGTCAATTTTTTCTTGTTCTTCATGTGTCATCTTGTCTACAAATGAAGTTATTGGGAGTCTTTTGGATACAGTTGGTTGAAATATCTGTTTACCTGATGATATTAACTGGGCAACACTTTGTGATGCTAATGTTACAGAAGAAGCAGGAGGTCTTCTGGATTGAGAACAATTGAAAGTGCTACTTCTGCTGTTATGACCTACTTCACTCACACTCAGGAAGGATATTTTATGTCTGAAGAACACTTCATACTTTCAAGGATGTGTTTGGTTATCTTGGTTGCATTTGGAAATGAATATTTAATTTGACAGTATTTGCAAAACACTGGGTTTTTTTTCAGAATGACTTGCAGTTACATTTTGGGAATGCTTCTGTATGTTAGGAGATGGCTGCACCATGTTGCTGAGGGAAAAGAAAAGAAGTAAGTAATTGAATAGCTAGGTTACATATATAAACACTAAGCTAGAGCATGTGAAAAATTTAGTAATTGATGGAGGGGAGCCCTCCTTAGTAAGATAACTGTGAACCACCCTTTCCCTCAGACTTCACCTCCCTGCTAAGGTAAGGGTAGAGGGTGATTTGCTTAGGAAGCATCAGATTGGTAGGAACTCCATTATGAAATATATAAATTATTAAAATATACTAATTGAAAATATAATTTAATATTCCAATCTCAAAGAAATTGAAACTCGTACCTTTCAATAAAGAAGAAGTCTACTTTCAGCTCCTTTGTTTTGCTAGGTGCAGTTTGTTAAGTATTTCTGTGGATCTCAGGGGCACAGGGTCCAGGAGGACGCAGGTTCTATTCCACCACCAAAATCTTTAGGTTTCTTGTTCCTCTGTGGCTTTGCTACCCACAACAGGAATTTAGCAGTAATTAGCAGGGAGCTACTAGTCTCCACTCCCAGTCCTTTGAGGGGTGAGGTGACCAGTGTGAGGGGCCTAGTTAGGACTCAGAAGGAGGGACATATTACTTTGTTTCTACCAAGCTCTAGATTAAAGGTCACCAGAGGAAGGAAGTCTGCAGGCAGTGCAGAAATACACAAGCGAAAAAGGCCCATGATCCTTCCTTCCTCCTCCTGTGCAGATGGCAGCACCCTCTGGGGGAAGAAATGCGTCTTGGATTTGAGAGTTATACCATATAACCTCATTAATTCAGCATGCTCGGGACCGAGCACCTGCTGGAAATATGAAAATCCCAGATTTTTTACACTGGAGCAGCAGCCAGTCCTGGAGCAGCGGGGAGGCGGGAGGGGACAGGGGGACGGGCAGGGGGGCAGGCAGTTAGCAGCGGCTGGTCCCGGAGCAGCAGCCACACATGGAATGGTAGTGCAGGGTGGTGGATGGCAGCGGCAGTTGCCATGTGCAAGCTTCCCCTTCTGCTGCTCCGGGACCGGCCACCGCTACTCCCTGATGGAGTGTAGTTTTTAAAAGTTCTGGATTTTCAGTATTCCTGGATTTTTTTATATCTGGATTTATGAGATTATGCTGTATCATGTCTACAATATAAAGGAATTATAAAGATCTAATACTGTAGATTGTCTTACATAAAACATCTCTTCGTATTACATAATTATTAGAAATCATTTTCAGGAGTAAAGGGCAGCTGTAATAAACAGTATTTGACAACCTTGTCTTGAAAAGCATTTCTCATTCATCACTCTAAAAGAAAATATTTTATAAGAGATTTTGTCAGTTTTTCCCCAAATTTCCAGTGTTTCTGTTTTTTTTCCCTGGGTCTTCATATCTCTACACCTGAGCAATAAGAGTGTCCTGAAAGCCTGTATAATATTTTGGCACTACTGAAAACTGATAAGGTGCCTCATGGTATTGGATATCATCAGATGGTCCAGGGGACTTTTAACTGAGTACATGACTGGCGGTCACCAGTATGAAAACAGCCAGTGAAGACCACATACTGAAAGGAAGAGCGGGGAGGGAGAGAAGGCAAACTGACAGAAGAAGAGAAACTTCTGCTTAGACTTTAGCAAAGACTGCTACTAGCAGGTCCTCACCCCAGCAAATCTAGACCTCAGGCTAAAAACAATCCCTAAGCATGTTTTATCATTCTGCAACTATGGACTAATCTGTTTGCCGTGCACAAGTTCTTGTTTCTCTTATAGCCATACAGTCCTGTGCAGAACCTGGGAAAATTTAGCTTGCATACTTAAAAGACTAAAGCTACTTTAACAGAGTACCAATATTTCATACCAATGTGGCTACCATGTGCTAGGTCTTACTTCTCTCATAACTTCACCTTCTCATATAAAGAGTTTGATTTTAACGTTTGCTTAATGAACCTTTTAATTCTGTCAGACCTGAGCATCAAGGCCATAATATATTATTTCAATTACAATTGTAGGGCATTTGACAGAATTCTTAGGACTACAATGTTTCATGGCCTTTGAATACCATTCATTTTCTTAGCTGTGTGCTGATATTATCATTATATGGTACAGTATGTGAGAAAAAATCTTTCCTTTGAAATGCATAAAACAAGTGTCAACCCTTGTGCATATTGATTGTCAAATTGTTCATATGCTATGTAGTATGATAAATTTGGCAAAGAATTTTCTCTTTGGTGTGATTTACTGCTTTGTCTATGGCTACAGAGTCTTACTATTGTGTGTCCCTTATTAAAAATGTTTGACTTAACAGTGGTCAGGTATTTTACGATGAAAAGATTTTTAGCTGCAAAATGTTGATTTTTCTGAACTAAAAATTTTGCATCAGCATGCCTGTCAAGAAAGGGTTCCCAGGCCCATAATCAAATTTCTGATTGAAACTCACACTAGAGACATCCAAGCCCAGACAAATCATGTGATTCAGGGGGCGTGTCTACATGAGACACCTTAATATGCAGTGAACTGTTCTATTGTGCATTAATTAATGCATCGTGGTAAAAACCATGCTAATGCACAAATGCACAGTAGAATTAGTCTACTGCACATTCATTGTCACGAAAAAAAGTTTGTCTTTGCTACTGCGCAGTAGCACAGCTACTGCTCCTTGATCTAGTACCTTATATTAGAGGTACTAAACTTAATGTGCAGTAGCAAAGGTGAATTAATGAGCATGTAAATACTCCCAGACAGAAGTCAGATTCAGGCCAGAGACTTGAACCACTATCTTCCACATCCTGGGTGAGGGCTGTATGACTAAACTATTAGCTATCCTGAACGAATTGCTCTCTATATTTCCTACTAGAACCATTCTCCACTGCATAAACAATGACTCTTTGGAGCAGTTATAGTGGGTTTCTCTCCAGGGGTGGCCGTGAAAGCCCTGGAGTCCCTTCAGCCCTTATCGTATTCTGCCTCTTTGGGCAGTCACCCCTTCATTTGTCCACCACGCCTTGATGTATCTAGTTTAGATGAAGGAAGCTGCCCCAATGCTTCCCAAACCTGATTGACTCCTCAGGACCACAGGTGTTCATAGTCAGTGTCTTAAGGACTAATTGTGTGGCTCTGTCTACCCCCACAGCATGCCCAGTACCTCGCAGGTGTTATTTGAACACTCATTGATGTTCATTCCACCCTGCCCCTCTGAGCTTGCAGACTCCCTGGTTCTATACGCAGCTCCTCTCAGGGCTCCTGGACTCACTGGTCCCACTTTTAGCCCCTTCTAGGGCTCCTGGATCCTCTTATTGGGCCCCTAAGGACTTCCTCCATCCTTTAGTCTCTTCTCCAAGCTTCCAGATTTGCTGCTGGCTGTCTTCTCCATACTGACATTCCAGAGGTGTAGCCATCCTGCTTAAGAGATGTTCCCTCAGCAGCCTCCAGGATCTTACTGCCTGCTCAACTCAGGATCTGGGCTTATATACTGTCTAAGCCTAGTCCTCTCCTAGTCAGGTGAGGCTCTCATTAGTCTTCCTTTGCCACCTGCAGGCTGCTTTTCAGGCTGTTTCTCCTCTTAAGGTGGAAGGAACCCTAAGCATCCTGCCACAACAGGGATGTGGCCCCCAGCCTCCCATATCTTTGGTGAGTGCTCTGAGGCTGAAGGCTTCCTCTTTCGGGAGCAATGAATATTTATTTATTTAAAATGAAACAGCAGAATTGGGAATCAACATCCAAAGTGACTACCATAACCAATGAAGACCAATGCTGAAGTCTCTGTCTCTTTCTGGCTCTTCCTCTCTCTCCCACGTGTCAAATCTTTTCAAAAGGCATCAGTTTAAGGCCAGTGTTCACTGGGAAAAAATTTGAAATAACAAGGAATTTGGCTGAACATGGAAAGCGATTGTCCTTCCACTCTAATATTTTACTTGGTTCATTTATCTAATGAGCAAGTATATTATGATAACCAAGAAGTACCTATGGTCATAGGACAGTTGGTTGCCTTGTGTTCTCACCATCCCCTGAGCAAGTAATTAGTCAGTCGTTACAGGCAGAGCAAAATCTATATCTTTAGTCCCTTCCTTGATTATCTGTGGACCTCTGGCAAATTTCAAACTCTCTTGATCAAAAAGTATTACCTGACATCCTCATAGAAAAATTCCTGGCTGCTTTTTTCTTGTGGCTCCTGTAACCTCATGCTTTTCCCATAGACCTGCCCTCTCCTGGGCATAGCTCTCATGTTGGGCAGCCGCAGCCCCAGGCAGGCATTCCCAAAGCAGCCACTCATACTCTGTCTGGTAACTCCCCACTGTCCTCCTTCCAAATGTATATGCCTGGGTTCAGTTCACATGTCAGAATGGTCCCAGCCACAGCCAAGTTATCATCTTGGGGACTTGTATAGCAGTCTGCAAATATTGCTTGCATCTGTCAAGCCAAGGGGAAGTGGGTGCTTTTCATTTCATTTCCATTGTGCCTGTGCTGCCATCTGTGAGAATTACCTTTTCTTAAGTTCCCAGGTGGCTAGTGAGCTGGACTCTTAAGGTCTTGCGTTCTGCATAGTTGATATTTCTGTTTCTATAGTGAGGTCTATGTAATAAATCTAGTATGTTTATCCTGAAAACATTGTTTTTCCCCACATTTTCTGCACATATTATGTTTTTTATAGTATGCTTGCTATATGTTTTCATTTAAAATTAGAATTCTGACTCTTTCAGAAAGGGAAATATAATGAAAGGATCAATCTGTGTGTGTGTGTGCGCGTGCATGCACATGCACATGGAGATACACATATTCAGATTGCTTTCTGTGATTTGTAGATTGATATACAAATGAACTTATAGTATGAATCCCATGGAAAAAGCAGAAATATCTGATTGTCTTTAATCAATGTCTTATTATACAAACTGATCCTCTATCTGGAAAATATGGTTTCTATTAAGCTCTTTAAGATAGCAGCGAGCTAACTGTAGATATTACATAATTGTTCATTGTGTCATGAAAAAAAAACTGCAAATTCACATGAGAGTAATGTAATGCCATTCAGACATAAAATAGTGATTTCCATAAAACTGTGCTATTAATAAATAATATGCGTTAATAGCGAATACACATGAATGAAGATTAATCATGTTCACTGACTGTCCATATAGTGCTCATGCAAGTGTCAGAATCTGTGCATAATGCATGCTGATTAAGATCTGAAGTAAACTAATAGAGGAACAGAAAGTAGAATGTTACTTAGTGCAAGCATATTTAGGTTAGCTTTTTCCATTTGATTTTGGAAGCTAAGTGCTGAAGGTGAGGTGAGAGAAACCTCCTCCATCTTTAAAGTTGTGGTGTGATTTAATGAAAACATTGGAGGGTTTAGTATTTGAGATTTAATAGATTGCATTAAATTTGCAGTCTCTGCTGGATGCTATTGAGTCTTTTTTTTGTTCCTAAAAAAAGAAGAGCTTTTATATGTCTCTATCACCCATGTCTATGTATATTTTAGTGTTTATCAAATGCTTTAATCAAATGCAAAATATCCCTGCTGATTTCTCTTTTATTTTTGCAGTCATTTTTCTTAGGTTATATGTATAATCATTGTTATTACAGTTGTTGTTATTGTTATTTCCAGAGTGCAGACAAAAATGTCAGCATATGCATACAACTTGGTTCAACACATTGTAGAAACCATGCTGCTAGGTAATGAGAAGTAGAGATTTAATATAGAATGTTTATCTAATGTGTCCTGCACACGATATTTACAAATAGAAAGCATACACAAAATGGTTTTTTTCCCCCTGTAAAAATCATGGCTGGTGCAAGCTCCTGTGGTTCTGATATTCTCAATCATGAAGAAAGGAATATTGCCTTTCGACTCCCATTCCAGTTTCTGCATTCCCCATGTGTATCAGATGGATGCATATAGACAAGCTGACAATGTGTGTTATCTACAGCCCAACAGAAGAAAATGTAAATGATACCATTAGGAGCCAAAGTATGCTTTGGCACCCATTTCTCCTAAACAGGAGTGAGCAAACACAAATAAAATATAAGTGACATAGTTTCGGAAGGGAGGCGTGCTGTCTGATGAAGCAGAGGTGTTATTAGGTGGCTTACCCTGCTTGTAGTGATCCAGATAAAATTCAAAATAGAGAAATAATACCCTAAAACTTGTGTTTTATGTTTCTAGTAGTGCTGTTTATTTACTTGCATTTTGCACACCTTGAGAAAAACCTTTCAGTGCGTGGCGGTTTTGTTTTGTTTTTTAACCTACAGGCATGTTTTGTTAGTGCTGAAAAATGTAAGGTTAACAGAGTGTAGATGTGATTAGATTCAACAACACTTATATTGGAGACTAGTAGCTTTTAAGTGAACTAAGGCATTTTATGTGGTGTTAAACATTTGTAACACAACAAGAATATCCATATACATTTACCTAGTGAAATCCCCTCGGATATGTTTGAAGTGGAGCACTTTTATTCATTTTGGTGGGGCTTTCAGATGGCATTTTGAAATGTGAAACATTTTGAATGTGTTTTTTTCCCCAAATGAAAATGAAAAGCCGACACTGAAATTCTCCATTTCAAAGACTTCCGAAAATTATCATTTGGATCCATGAAAATGTTTATTTTTGAAAATGTTGAATTGTAGAATTTCAATTATATCAAGACTTCTCTTTTTCAGATAATGTAGAAACACTATAATTTAGCATATTAAAACATCTTAATATAAAAATTTCACCAAGATATTTGATAATGCATCTTGGTATGATCCTTTTTTTCTTGTTTTTTAAAGAAATGTTTTGACATCTACAACAAACCATTTTTAAGTCACTTTTGAAGAAAAGTTTTCTATCTGTAAGAACAATGCAATAGTGGAACTAACTGCCTAAGAAGTGTGGAATCTCCTTCATCGGAGGGTTTCAAGAGAAGGCTGCATAGAAGGCATCTATCTAGAAGTGTTTAAAAAAAGCAAGTCTTTCAATATTGTAGAGGGATGATCCTTATAGTCCCATCTAATCCTGAAATTCTGTTTCCATTTTGTGAATTTCAGAACTAATATTATTTATTCCAATATTTTTCCAACAACATTATATTGAATTTGACACTAACATGAAACACTTGAATTTGATGAAATGGCTTCTAATAGAAAGTGTTCTGTCAGATTCATTTTGTTTTGGTTTCCACCCTTCCCCCTCCCCCCCCCCCCCCCGCAACTTCTTTGCCTCACCCCAGAGCCTTAGATGGTCAGTTATTTGACTCTAAATAGGTCTGTGTATCGTACTTATCAATTTATACCTGACATAATTTATTAAATATTAGTGTTGGTGTTCTGTGTATTGCTCTACTCCTCTGTTTTCAAAACATATGTTATTTTTAAGAGGAAAAAAAAAACATATAAAAAGAGTGCTCCAATTTGTGTTACTTGAACATTCTGTGTTACTATGTGGAAATATAAAAATATAAGTGCCTTTTTACACATCAACCTTAGGCAGCTCCAGGAGCTCTTAGCCCCTGGATTGTCCACATATTAACACCTGAAACTAGTTTTAAGCACGTTAGGTGACTTAAAGTTATGCCACTCCAGGACAGGTTAATTTCTGATCGGTGTTACCCAGAACATGTTTCATAAATGTGTGGATACTCCCCACTGATTAGCCACCCAAGTTGCAGTCTTTCAGCATCCCAGGATGCAGTGTCCTCTCCCAAGCCTTCCTGTTTTGAGTGGATATACTTTACACCCCCTGAACTCCACTGCCTGGGGTAGGTTCTGGCATTAAGCCAACTCCCCCTCCCAGCAGTGTTACTTTCCTACCCCCAAGGGTGCAACCCCATGCAAACAGCCTGCAGAGCATATGTCAAATAGGTAGGTTACAGAGCACAGTTGGGTCCAGGAGTGGGGAGGGAGCAAGGTGGAAGCTGGATTGAGTCCCTATGAGCTGTAGCTTCCTTCCAAAGGCAAGGGCAGTAGCTCCCCAAAAAGCAAAAGGGAAGAGAAGGGGGATGAAAGTGGAGAGGTACCTGGGGAGTCAGATGTCAGGCAGGTTATAATGTGTCATAAATCCAATGTCTATATTTAGTCCATGATTTTTAGTATCCAGGAGGTTGATGAAGTGGAGTTCATAGGCTCATCTCTGGGAAGTGTTGTGTAAGTTTCCTTTGAAGATCAGGACAGAGAGATTGGAGAGAGAGTGGTTTTCTTGTGAGAAATGTGCCCTCACCGGCAATTGGGTATTTCTGTCTTTGATAGATTTCCGGTGTGCGTTCATTCTGGTGCGCAGTTGTTATTTAGTCTCTCCTACGTATTTTCCATCAGGGCATTGGTGCATTGGATGAGATATATTACATTTCTGGAGGTGCATCTGTAAGATCCAGGAATGCTGATGGCTCTGTTGTGGGGTGTAGTAATTGTGGGGGTGGTGAAGATGTATTGGCAGGTTTTGCATTTCTTGTCATGGCACGGTCTGGATCCTTTTGGTGTGTTCTGGGCTTGAGGAAGTTTGCTTCTGGTGATGAGGTTAGCGAGGTTCGGCTCTTGTTTGAAGGCTAGGATGGGTGGCTCTAGGAAGATCTTTTTAAGAATAGGGTCTCTTTGTTTGAGGATGCAACCCATACTAGAAAGAGACCCTATTCTTAAAAAGATCTTCCCAGAGCCACCCATCCTAGCCTTCAAGCAAGCACCGAACCTCACTAACCTCATCACCAGAAGCAAACTTCCTCAAGCCCAGAACACACCAAAAGGATCCAGACCGTGCCATGACAAGAAATGCAAAACCTGCCAATACATCTTCACCACCCCTACTATTACTACATCCCACAACAGAGCCATCAGCATTCCTGGATCTTACAGATGCACCTCCAGAAATGTAATATATCTCATCCAATGCACCAATGCCCTGATGGAAAATACGTAGGAGAGACTAAATAACAACTGCACACCAGAATGAACGCACACCGGAAATCTATCAAAGACAGAAATACCCAATTACCGGTGGGGGCACATTTCTCACAAGAAAACTACTCTCTCTCCAATCTCTCAGTCCTGATCCTCAAAGGAAACTTACACAACACTTCCCAGAGACGAGCCTATGAACTCCACTTCATCAACCTCCTGGATACTAAAAATCATGGACTACGTATAGACATTGGATTTATGACACATTATAACCTGCCTGACATCTGACTTCCCAGGTATCGCTCCACTTTCATCCCCCTTCTCTCTCTTCCCCCTGTCCCCAGCCTGTCTCTTACCCATTGACTCCTCAATCTACATTTTCACTGACTACCTGTCTTGTATGCGTACCAGCCCAGCCTCTGGCTTCTTCATTTTTCATTCCATCCAGGAAGAGCACACACCAACTGCTGAAACTTCCTTAGCCTGACGAAGGGTTTTTGAACCCGAAAGCTTGCTTAATAATTATTTTCCAACTATTTGGGTTGGTCTAATAAAAGATATTAGATTCGCCCAAGGAACCTTGTCACACTAAGATACAGGCACTCTAGGCTACATCTCAGTGTAAACACCCCACCCACCCTTCTCCCTTGCTGGCCCATATCTGGCCCACTGTCCCTCCCCACCTTTCCAGCACTCCAGATCTCCATTCACTATCCCCTGTCCACTGCTTACTTGTGGCTGCTCACAGCATCTGTCCTGGGGAGCAGGCAGGAAAGGGTAAAACTGCCTGCCCAGCTGCCACTGCTGTTCTTTGGGCCAGAAGAGCAGCAGCTCAGCAACAGCGGCAGCTGGACAGGCAGGTCAGCCTTTCCCTGACTGCTCCCCTGGGACAGACAAGGCTGGACACCAAAAGTAAGTAACATCCCAGAGGCAGGGGGAGGTGAAGTGAGCCCTGGGGAAGTAAAGAGAACAGTGGGGAAATTCTTACCTTTGAGTCCTCCAGGCCCCTCCTGGCCTGAACATGAGACTGCTTCAAGCTCAAGCTAGTTACATCCATCAACATACAAGCAGCTCAAAGTACAATGTGTAGCAAGGCCTTAACCTACACAGCCATTTACCTTAACTGTTTTTCCCTGTTGTTGCTTGTCATGCCATAAACAGAGGATGTAATGTTTTGGACTAATTGCAGGTTAATGGAAGTCTATGTAGAAATAATTCAAAGAGGAGATGTCAAAATTAAAAGAAAGGCTGTTGCTACTGGCAAGGTTGCATAGGTATAAAATAACAATCTGGTTTACCAAAAGCATGTATTAGTATTGGTTGTCTTTTCTTAGATCCATTATATCAATTAAGATGTAATGCACTGGCCAGATAAAAATTAATTCTCGGAGACTTTAGAAAAACTGAGTAACTCCATCCTTTGTTGCAAGCATAATTATTTTTACATATTTCTCAGAAATTTCAGGAATATTATGGCAGCAGTTCAATGTGCAACTTAATGCTAATAATTTGAGGATATGACATTCAGTTATGTTCTTTGGAGTCTAACCTGAATGGGTTGGATTAGCTGACCTTTCTTCTCTTGATATTGTCCTATCAGATGAGGGTAGAAACATCTATAAAGAGTCTACTTTTTCTATGAATAAAAAGAACTTAGTCTACATTAAGTCAATCTGGCACTTTTCACAAACATCACATATGAGAAATACACTAACATGGGTTAACTTTCTGACATTACTCACTCAGCCTTGAATTCTGGAGTTTATATTTTTCCTCAAGTCTTGT
The DNA here is from genome assembly GCF_030867095.1 of Alligator mississippiensis. Classification (NCBI taxonomy): domain Eukaryota; kingdom Metazoa; phylum Chordata; order Crocodylia; family Alligatoridae; genus Alligator; species Alligator mississippiensis. The sequence continues at coordinate 270,510,074 of NC_081824.1, read as the reverse complement.
ATTTCAAAATTAGTGATTGTGGCAGGGCACTGTTAGTGCCTGCCACTTTAAAGGGCCAAGCCAAGTGGCTGGCAGGTGCTTAATTGTGGCAGCCATTTTGGATCTAGGGCTGCCCATATAAACAGAGCAGTTTGCTGCTAGCAAGCCAAGCAGTAACATTGCCTGGCTGCAAAGTTGTTTGGAACAACCTGGTGGCAAGGGCAGGAGCTGTAGGGGATGGTTTGGAGGCTCCTGGTCCTGGGCATGACCTAAAATGCACCCTACCAGGAGTGGGTGGCCTGGTGGGGCTCTCAGTAGCATGGGAGCCCCCAGGAAATGCCAGGCCAGTCATCACCCCGGTGAAAAGTGAGTAGGGGTGCCTTAATCCTAGCCCTCACCTTCAGGTGGGTTGAGAGTAAGGTCTGTAGCTAAGCACAATGACCTGCTGTTCCAAGTGGGGAGTGACAGTCTCCATGAGACCCTGGAGCACCAGTTGTGGTGTGTGTTTAGAATAACATCTGAGCAGAATAGGCTAGGTAAGCTTGCAGAAGCACCTGAGCCTGCTGGGTAGTGACCCCACAGGGCCAGGCACACTTCTAGGAGCACCTGAGCTGGAAATGGGGGACCCCAATCCATAAGAGCAGGCAGGAGGTGAATACTCCACTGAAGTACTTGACTGGTCAATGCTGGGGCCAGGACCTAAGGGTCAGGGGTCCACCGTGAGGGATGCCCACAAAGAGCACAGAAGCTTGGTGTCCTGACTGGGCCTGAGATAGGGCCAAGGCTTACGGAAGCCAAAGGTCCCCATGGTTGGGGGCCACAGCTAATGGGTGAAGGCAACTGTTTAGCTAACTGCCTGAGATGCTATCTGTGATGCTTGGACTGTGGTGTAGGGGTGGAACAGAGACACAGATAGCCCCCCAATATTGGGGTGCAACAATGGACAGCCTCCCACCTTAATTAACAACTTAATTACCAACAAGGTGTGGCGGGTGAGACAGGCAGGCGGCATGCCCAGAAGCAAGTGGGGAGCCAGCACTGTGGCTAGCCAGGGACCCCCATTTCACCACAGTGATCTAATCACAATATTTTATGACTGCAGCCTCAGTCTAACTCATCATGCTCATGGGTTTTTTTTTACTCATTTTCTCTTTTTTTGCTCATTCCCTTTTTTTCTTACCTTCCTATATTTAGTTTTTTGTTATTTTTGCACTCCCTTCTGTTTGTCATAAAAAAAAAAACAACTCTTCACCCTTTCATAAACTCCCAACAGACCCTCCTTTTAAATTAATGCAGTGTGTATGGAATGCCTGTGCCCAGCGTCCTTGCTGGGCATTGTACATTGAATCCCTTTAAATTATAGGTTTTAGTTTTCTTTTTTCCTTAATTCTGAACTACTTATGGCAAGGACTGAACTCCTTGGCAAGTACCAAGCACAATGAAGTTATGAGAACTCTTAAAGTGACAATAAGTCTAAGTGTTCACTGCTGGAAATTATGAGTTAAATTTACCAATACACTCTAACTGTTTATACTACCATAACAAAAAGCTATAAACCTACTTAGGTAGCCAGGCAAACCAAGCTTAGAGCTCTTTTGTAGTATTAAGAACCTGGAGCATACTGTTTGAAATAATTCATAATTTTTTGGCAGCAGCCACTGTCACTAAATGCTAGCTCAAGGTTTGTGGACGCCTTCCTCTGATTGCCACAGTTCCCCAAGTAGTAGTGGACTGCAAAAGGGCATTATCATTACATGTTTTTTTTCCAGAAATTCTAAAGGGATTTTTTTTTAAAGGTTGTATTTTGATGAGTATTTTTTTTCATCCTGCTTGTCTGATGTAAGAATTTTTTTTAAAGGAAAAAATTATAATAAAAATAATCAAATTATGAGGAGGTAGAAACAAGGATGAAAAAAAAGCATTATGGTTTTTTTGGTCTGGGTATATTCACTTAGCTGATACAAACTGACATAAGCTCTATTAACCATAGTAGAATTATACTGATTTATTTTAGCCAGAGTCTGTCCTTTTTTCTTCAATGGAATAAATTTTCTGGGTATAAATTTGAGAGTTCTTTTACAGATTCAGGTTATATCTATTCTCCAGGTCAAATGACTTCTCTGTTGTGTTCCATTACCTTTGTGGTGTCTAATCCATATCAATGTTAAACTCCTGCCTAAAACAATTCTCAGCTAGCAAAACAGGGATATTTTTCCTTGGTTTTCTGACTTATTCATAGAATGCACTGCATTCCCTGTCTGATCAGGTTAAAAATGGAATGAATACCTGTGTAAGTCTTTTTTGATGAATAGGACCCTTAGTGGAAATTTAATAACCTCAAACATAAAATATTGATCCTGTTGTGCTTGCTCTCATAAATTCCTTTAAAATTGTAACATATTATTTTTGTTGCAATTACATGGCTAGAAAAACAAAGGTTCAGAATCTGTAACTTAAGGTACGACATAAAAAGCAATGTGTAGTTTGGAAGCCTGAAGGTCAACGACTTGGATGTTATTTATTAGAGAATAGAACACGAGTTAGCAGAATGGTAAAATCCTAGCTAGTCGGGGGAGGGGGGGGAACCTTATGAAATGTTAGATACCGTACATTTTGATAAGTGACAGTTTGCCCTAAGAAATAAAGTAGGTTGCCAACCTGCAGCAAATGTACTGACATCAAAACCATAAAATAGTATTATAAAACCTTGACTAGTTTTTATTGCATATAAGGTAGAATCATTTCACTGTATAAATAGTAGATAGCCCTATGTGAATCTGTAGGGGGAAAAAGGCCTGATTCTGCAATGTTGTTGCAGTTGTTTTCTGGTGTTAAAAATCAATGGAGTTATTTCAGGGTAAAATTAAATAACACAGGAGTGAATCAAGTTCGGCAAGACTGTGAATCAGTATACAGTGCTACACCTTCCTGCAGCAGATGCACACCCACTTCTTCAGGATACTAAATTCCATAATTTCATATCCTTACAGGAAATCAAGTTGTTATCAACAAAGTTTTCAGTGAGCACAAAGCAGCTTGCAATCGCTACCATGCAGTACTAATGTTTTTACTTTTTTCACATGGACATGAACCCCCTTTAAGATTAACTACTTCTAGCAGCAAGTTTAGAAGCCCTGTTTTCAGCTGACTCAGCTGTTGGTACTATATTTATGACCCAGATACCTTGTTCTGGGCAGACCCAAACTCTTAGGCCGACCATGACTCCTCAATTTACTAATAGGAAAATGTTATTGACACACAGGGATAGCAGAAAAAAATCATATAACTACCAGTCCTAAGGCTGTCACAGAGGGAAGTATGTCTTGCCAGTACATGAGCTTCACCCTGTGCTTCTTTTTTGAATGTCATCAGTCTTCAGCCTGGAGGTCAAGGGCTGAGGCCCACCCCACCCCAGTGGGGTGGGGGAGATGGGCTAGTGGTATGCCCTCTGTCCATGGTGTCCTCAGGCTCCTGTCTTGGAGACCCTTTGCTGCTCTGAAATCCCTCTTTTGTATTCTTTCTCTCCTCTAATGACTCTTCATCTCTGGATACCATTGATTGGTTTCCCAGTGGTCATCATACTTTCTATGGTCTGTCCTGTCAGCAGATTCCTTTGTTTCACTAAACCCATCAAATACACATGACTTAATTTGGTCATTTACTGGTCTCCTAATTTGGTCCATCCACCAAAACTGGTAAAACCAGGGGCTCTGCAGTTGATCCCTATGACCTAATGCCACCTTATCTCATGTTATGGAACAGTGTGGTACATGTCTTCAATTTTCCAGCCTGTGTATCTTCTGGCTTCAGACACAGTGGCCCTTGAAGGAAGTGTTGTAACAAACAGGCTTTTAGAAACCTGTTAACCCTTGCTGTTCCCTGGGGGCATTGTTCTAATGCATATCTACTTTTCCTACAAGCCAATTCCCCAAAGAAAACCTCTAAATACCATTTTCTAGCTATCACCAACAATACACTCTATTAATCTGCCTTTATTTGTTAGCCTTTCTCTTACAGTTAGTGGAGGATATTGATATAAATACCTACATTAAAACAGGAAATTATTCATTACCCACATTCTTTAAGAAGTTCTTACCACAGTTGTGCTTATTAATGGGTGGATTCAGGATTTTTAAAAGGGGAATGCAGATGTTGTGGCACATGATCACATATAACATACTATTTTTCTCCAATTTAAAGAGAAACCAGAAGGTTTATTAGTATGCTAGGGGGCTAGCACTGTATTATTCAGTTTAAGATCAAAGTAAAAACAAATATAACTAGTGGAAGGTGCACTAATTTGCTAGATTATATATAAACTTTAGAAAAGCTCAAACTAGGCAAAAAATAGTCAAAGTAGGCAAAATGTATTGTTCCAGTCCAGTACAGTTAAGTGTATGCCTCTAATTGAGATTTATAAAATAAAATCTAGTTTCTTTGAGCATCATGACAGTGTACTTTACTGTCAGTCATTACAACACCTGAGTTAAGATTTTAACTAGAACTGAAAATAATCTCTAGGGTTATGAAATAGGAGAGAGATTTTACCAGGAACAGCTAACAGATAGCAAAATTGCAGAAGAAAAAAATAGAATAGTGGAACATCAAAACTATCCAAAAGGAGAGAGGGTCCTTAACACCTGTGAAGTGAAGAGAGGATAACAAAAATTGGGGAAGTGTTAATGAGCCATGAAAGCAATTGTCTCTCTCAGCACTGCCAAAGTAGAAATGCCCCTCCCAGGCAGTTAGTTTTAAAGGTGGGGAAGAGCAGGGGTCAAAGGGTGTGTGGGGGATGGAATTGCACCACTTCGCTCCCCCACCCACCACAGATCCACTCTTGTGTTTATTGAACCCTTATAGTTAACAGACTATGAATGTTGCCTTTGCAAATTAAAAAAAAAAAAAGAACCTCTTCTCCCCACACATACACAAATTCTTTGGAATTAAAAATGGAGACGGTAAAAAAGAAAATAGAATTGAATTTCACAAGAAGATTTCAGTGTTCCTGAACCTATGATCCTGAGAAATGGATTGAGAGATGCTCTGGATGCAGACCCCTCTGTGCAACATTCATTAATAAATATACTTAGCATGCCATATCAATCTGAGTAATTATAAAGACATGTCTCACAAACCAAAAGAATTCCCATAGGAAGAGGATCACTAAGCTCATTTAGCTGAAACCTTTGATAACAAAATAAACCCATGAACAAATTTATACATAGACACCAAGTCCAGTTCCAGCAATACCTGAACTAGAAAAGAGAATACAGGCTTCTTTCCAGGTTGCAGATTAGGAGATCTAAGCAGGAAGGAAAGATATTCCTATCACAAGTGTTCAGTTAACTTAGAGTATGTACAGCTATCACATTTATATTGACCTAACCTGGGTTAGGTTAATTTAAATGCTCATCAGTTGGGATATTCAGAGGGGTTAAATTGGGCCAGAATGGTGTGCCTGCATTGCCACCATTACAGCCCTGGGAGGCCCTCAGGACCCCAGCCTCCACTGCCCCACCCAGGGCAATTTGCCATGCATGCAGGGGAATGCCTAGGGACAAGTAGCAGTGGCACAGAATTCCTATGGCTTGGATCATCATATGCAGGTTCATGAGGGATAATAACAGATGTACAATAAGGCAAATGGGCACCTAAGGCAACAGTGACTTTTGGCTGCTGGTGCTGCCAGTGTGTCTGTGTTGGCAGCAGTTATTTTACCTCCCACCCCACAAGTTGGCCTCAAGGGCTGCTTCTCTGGTCTCTCCAGCTTGGTTGCTCTACTGGACAGTAAACAGAATCAAATTGATTCTTTTTCCATCTCCAACAAATATCTAACAGTGATGACCTATTGGACTATGCTTGAGATTTGCATTGCCCATGGTTTTAACTTTCATCCTGCTTTTCCACTTTTGAGGAAGAGAGGCAGTCTTGACATTCATAATATGCATATTTAGAAATTAATTCCAGTAATGCTAATATGCAGTGTTTATGGCCTCAGCCACACAAACCAGAAATGAAACAAACAAGCAGTTATGTGGATTCAAGATTTTCTGTCTTGGATCTGCCAGGAATAATTTAGTAAGTAATAACATAACTAGGAGGAGGTGAATGGGGCACAGGGCCTGAGTACTGATTTACAGTGGTGCTGGAATGAGTCTCCTCCTCCCTCCCAGGAATTTTTGCCTGCACTGCTTGGTGAAAGAATCTGGGTATAGGGTATAGAAGAGGCAGACAGGGATCTTGAGCCCCCAGGGCAGTATAGACCTATGATTCTCCCCAAATCCCCCAGCTCTCTGGCACTTCCTCCCTTTTCCCCTGGTTATGAAGGTGTTTTGCCCAGGGTGCAAAATTTGTTAGTACGTTATTGTAATTTAGTAAATTATTGTAATTTCCCTTTTGTTGGCTTTCTTGTCAAGGATGTTCCTCCTATCTTTACAATATAGAATTTGAAATTTTTCATTTCATCCAAGTTTTTGTACAATGGAATGAGGGATAGAACCTTGGCATAAGGCTTATTTTGAATGGTTTTGCCCTGATTTATATGTGTGGTTTATTCCTTCCTCACTGGCTGACAGCTTTCTTTGATTTACAATCTAATTTTGATATTTTCTAGTTCAGTGGTTCCCATATTTTTTTGGACCAGCAGAACACTGTCAAGTTGAAAAAATTTTCATGGACCATTGTACTCCTTCATTCGAGTTTTAATTGCAAGGGGTGGGGTGTGATCCCCAGAGCAGCGGCAGTCCACTTAACAGAATTTTACAGACTTCCAGTGGTTTTCAGGCCACAGTTGTTTTAATTTCTGTTTTGTTTTGAACTCTTGTTTGAGACAGAATACAATAGGAGGAAAGAGATCACCATATGTATGTGTGATCATTGCTGTTCTGAATTTCATGAAAACAAGGTTTTAAATACAGTTTTAAAATTGCACATAAAGCTTTGAGAGCATTTTAAACATATATGTGTTTGCAAACTCCATGTACTGTATATTTTATACCTCCTTCCTGGTCCTCCTTTTAATGTTATTCCTATCTACAATCTGGTGTTGAGTTAATTTCAGGAAGATAGTAGGAAAACGTAAAATTCATTTGCTCAGTCTCTACTGCTATTAAAGAATTCATCATCCTGATTCTTATTTGCAGCAAACGACCTATTATGACTAGGCTGCTAACACTGATGATTGTGTGGTCTCAGAGTCAACCTAGACAAGGGAAACTATGCCATTATATTATCTGAGAGAGAGAGAGAGACCATTCCAGATTACATTTTCTGATGATATTGTGGTACTGCATGTGAAGCACAAACCCTTTCATCCCAGATTTCAGAACATAGACTCCTGTAGTCTAGCATTCTGCCTCTGGCAGAGGAGGGTCAGTAATCATAATTCATCTAGGAATTTACATTTATGGAACTAAATAAATGTTTATTAATAATGGTTGATCCCATAGTTGAGGGAGAGGGATTCTACTTATACCCTGAAGCATGAGATTTAATTACTCTTGCATCATTGTCGTAGTTTACAAAACTGCCAGTGTTATTTATCATCAGGAAATTATTCAACCCTTTTTAAATGCAGCCTTAATGTTTGCCTCAATGAACTTACACAGTAGAGACTCCAGTAAATTCATTAAACTGCTTAGAAAGGTAGCTCTTTTCATTCTATTCCTAAATGCAGCATCATTTAATGGAAGCAGTCTCATTTTATGAGATAATTTTATAAAATAAAGGGGCATTATATCATTTTTCTGTACTATCTGCAGTGACTTTCTAAGTGTTTCAGTGCTGTTATGGAAGGCCTGGTTTTGGGCCACTCAGGGATTGAACCACCCAACAGAGTCATGGGGAGTGAGCAGAATCCCAGTACATATTGTTTCAGGAAGCCAGGAGTTTCCTCTGAAAGTGGGGTCTAGGAACAAGGTGAGTCAGGAACCTGGGAGATCAGGCAGAGAGCATGCCAGGTTACGAAGCCAGGAGATCAAGCAAAGACAAGAGTCATAACACAAGCCATAAGGAATAGCAAAGCAGACTAAGATCAAATTGAACTCTCTTGCCTAGGTCATGGTTTTATATGGGAGAACTGGAGGGTCAGCTGACCCTAGATAGCCACTCTGATGCTAGTTAGTGGACTGAGGGCTAGGCCTTGCTTCAGGCTTCAAGACAGCCTTGACAAGTCTAAGTACTAGCTTTAGGGTGGCAGGCTAGGATGAGTGATTGTGTTGATTGGGATGTGACCCTAGGTTCAAGGCTGTGGCCTCACAATTGCATAGTAGTAGGATAAAAATAGTAGTGAGAATAGAAAATAGATAGCAGTGGGTAGGAATAGAAGCAGAGCCTAGGACACCCTCCCTTCCAGGGCAGTGCCCATCTTCTTGAGCCATAGAGTCAAGTTATTCCTTGTTTGCGTACTTTCTGGTGACACATGTTTCACTCTCTTGGCTATCCAACAGAAAGGTTGGAAGGTATGCTTGGTCTTAGTTCATGACCTCATATATAGCACACTTTGTTGGGAAGTAGTTTTAAACCCTGCTATGGATGAAGTGTAGTTTAAAACCTGGTGCTCTCACACCCTGGGCAACTGTAAGGTTTAACCACAGGTTAAAAGCAGGGTGGGCTGTCTTCTTCTTTTTTTGGAATTCTGTAATTCTCAGGAAGAAGATCATTGCAACAGAGCATAAATGGCTGTAGTGGATCCCTTCTGAGCATGCTCACAAGGACATACTTTGTTGCACAGGTGAAAATAGGATCTAAATCCATGCAAATGACATTTAGTGCCACTTACACATCAACGTTTAGACAACTAGGTGATACTTAGATGCCTAAAGGAGAAATGGTGTTTGTCTGTTTGCCTTAAGACAAACAATCCTAGTCATAGCCACACAGAGTACTGTGTATTAATATACAAGGTATCAAGATACAAACTAGTAAAATTTCATAGATTTCATAGACATTAGGGCTGGAAGGGACCTCGGAAGATCATCGAGTCCAGCCTCCCGCCCAAAGGGCAGGAAGTTAGCTGGGGTCATAGGATCCCAGCAAGATAAGCATCCAGTTTCATCTTGAAGGTGTTCAATGAAGGCGCTTGAACAACCTCCGGTGGCAGGCTGTTCCAGACCTTGGGGGCTCGGACAGTAAAGAAATTCTTCCTTATGTCCAGCCTGAAACGATCTTGTAGTAGTTTGTGACCATTCGACCTCGTCATCCCTTGGGGCGCTCTGGTGAACAAACGTTCCTCCAGATACTGGTGGTCACCCCTGATAAACTTGTAGGTGGCCATCAGATCACCCCTGAGCCTGCGCTTTTCCAGGCTAAAGAGCCCCAGGGCTCTCAGCCTGTCATCGTAGGGTCTGCTTCCCTGACCTCTGATTATGCGCGTGGCTCTTCTCTGGACTCTCTCAAGCTTCTCCACATCCTTTTTGAATTGTGGAGCCCAAAACTGGACGCAGTACTCCAGCTGCGGCCTCACTAAGGCCGAGTACAGGGGGAGAATGACGTCCCGGGATTTGCTTGAGAAGCATCTATGGATGCAAGCCAGCGTTTTGGTCGATTTACTAGCTGCAGCATCGCATTACAGGCTCATGTTCATCTTGTGGTCAATGATGACCCCCAAGTCTCTTTCTTCCATAGTGCTAGCCAACATAGCACTGCCGAGCCTATAAGGATGCTGCAGGTTTTTTTTCCCAAGGTGGAGAACCTTGCATTTATCGGCATTGAACACCATCAGATTCTCGTCCGCCCACTTGCTGAGCCTGTCCAGGTCAGCCTGGATCATCCGCCTGTCTTCTGGTGTGGATGCTTTGCCCCAAAGTTTGGTGTCATCTGCGAACTTGGCCAGTCCGCTTCTGACTCCAGTGTCCACATCATTAATGAAGATGTTGAACAGTATGGGTCCAAGGACAGAGCCCTGGGGGACCCCACTGGTCACAGGACACCATGATGAGTGACTTCCATCATTACTACCCTCTGGGTCCGACCCCAGAGCCAATTTTCCAGCCAGTGGATCGTGGAGGACCCAAGGCGACAATTGGCCAGTTTCTCCAAGAGACAATCATGGGACACCAGATCGAAGGCTTTTTTGAAGTCAAGATATATGACATCAATCTCATCTCCCTTGTCCAGGTGATAGGTCACCTGGTCGTAGAAGGAAATGAGATAGGTCAAGCAAGACCTACCTGCAACAAACCCGTGCTGGCTATCCCTTAAGGTGTTGGCGTCGGCCAGTCCATTAAGGATGGCCTCTTTAATAAACTTTTCTAAGATCTTCCCCGGGATAGAAGTCAGGCTGATGGGCCTATAGTTAGCCGGATCCACTTTCCTCCCTTTCTTGAAGATAGGCACCACATTGGCCTTCTTCCAGTCTTCGGGCACTACACCAGAGCGCCAAGAGTTTTCAAAGATCCGTGCTAGAGGCTGGGCTATGATGCTCGCCAGCTCCTTGAGTACCCTGGGGTGAAGATTGTCCGGGCTGGCTGACTTGAAGGTATCCAGCTTCTCAAGATGTTCCTTCGCGAAGTCAGCATTAATGGAGGGCAGGGGATCACCCTCACCCGGACTTCCCCGCCCTGTAGCGGGCATGGGCGTCCCACGGGGCTGATGAAAGACTGACGCAAAGTACCTATTTAATAGGTTGGCTTTTTCCTGGGCGTCAGTTGTCAGTTGCCCCATCTGGTTCAGCAGGGGTCCAACGTTGCCCCTGCTTTTCCTCCGGCTCCCCACATATCTGAAAAAGGACTTTTTATTGTCCTTGATGCTCAAAGCTAGCTGGAGTTCAGTTGCAGCCTTGGCTTTCCTGGTCAGCTCCCTACAGGACCGGACCAGTGCAGAATAATCCTCCTTGGAGGTGACTCCCATCCTCCATCCTTTGTAGGCCTTTCTTTTTAGCCTCAGGAGGTCTGCTAGGTCCCTGGAGAGCCAGGGGGGCTGCTGTGCCCTCTTGCTGCCTTTCCTCCGAGATGGAATAGACTTAGTTTGGGCATTGAGGATCGCTCCCTTGAGGAGCAACCACTCTTCTTGAACTCCCCTCTCCCTGTGGTCACAGTCCCTTACAGCCTCACTGACAAGCCTCCTGAGCTTGTCAAAGTCGGCTTTCCTGAAGTCAAGGACTTGCGTGTTGCTGACTGACTTGCCAGCTTTTCGGCAGATGGTGAAGGTGATCAGCTCGTGGTCACTGTTACCCAGCTTCCCATCGATCACTAGGTCGCAAACTAGGTCATTCCCAGTAGCCAGTACCAGGTCGAGCAGCACTTTGCCTCTCGTTGGCCCATAGACTTCTTGAGTCAGGTAGAGGTCATCCACGCACGAGAGGAAGCTCTGTGACCGCTCAGATTTTGCTGAGCGATCCTCCCATGAGATGTCCGGGTAATTGAAGTCACCCATGACAACCATGGTCCTGGAGCAAGCTGCCTCAGCCAGTTCCTGGGCAAACTCCTGGTCAAGCTCAGGACTTTGGGTGGGAGGTCTGTAATAGACTCCCACCATTGTGTCCCCTGTGCCGTGTTCCCCACAGATTTTAACCCAGAGGGTCTCCAGCCGTCCACCCTGGTCGCCAATATCGGCTTGCAGGGACGCATAGCTTTCCTTAACATAGAGAGCTACACCCCCGCCCCTTTTCTCTACACAATCCCTCCTGTACAGGGTATAGCCATCTATCCCCGTGGTCCAGTCATGGGTGGAGTCCCACCAGGTCTCCGTTATCCCTATGACATCGTAATTGTTTGCACTGAGCAGGAGAATGAGTTCCTCCTGCTTATTCCCCAGGCTCCTGGCATTAGTGTACAGGCAGGCAAGTGCCCCCTGGGGGGCTCCTTCCTTGCCCACAGATTTTACCAGGGCTGGGGCTGGGGTGGGCTCCCTTGAGTGCCGTGATCCGCTGGCTGACTATAAAATGTATATAGTCAAGGTGTAGGAGTGATCATTGCATCTAGAACATTCTCTGAAATAGACAATTTGTTTTAGGAATTTCTGGAAAAAGAAAAGAAAATTCATGTGATATATTATTTGGTTATCTTCAGAGTGTTCCAAGACACAACATGATATAAAGACTGGGTATTGGTGCATGTACATTTTGAGCTATTTCAAAATGGGTACAGCATCCTCCATTGTTAATGTTTGTGCTCCAAATATACATGTATCCATACCCTCTGTTGTTTTGAACAGATAACAGAGGGGCGGGGGAAACTGCAGCTGAAGTTCCTCTATTTAAGTTCTCTTTTGAAATGGTGAAAAACTTGTGTTTATGCAATTTAAGAATGCATCTGCCATTGTGCTGCATAACCATAGATATATTTGACCTGTTGAGTACCCATCTTCTGTGTTTATCATCAACAAACATCACCAACTTGTTAACGTCCTCCATATCTGTTAACTTCTTTCTGTGTTAGGAGCTGTCATTAAGTATGACTTTGACCAACATTAACACTAGAATGTGCAGTACCCTTTTTCATGTCAGCTAACCACTTTCAATGCATTATTTTGCCTAGTCATTTATTTTTATTTGCCTGGTTACTTATTTTCTTTAATGGCTTCTTAAGATGGGTCTATTTCTAGAGATAATATATATATATATATATATATATATATATATATATATATATATATATATATTCACAGTTCCAGTATATTTTATTTTAGCAATATTTTTTTAATGTTATTGAACTAGAGGCAAGGATTAAAGGCACTGAATTAGAGATAATGTACTAGTAGAAGGGGCTGTTGGTCTGGATTCTGTTACTATATAATTGTCTAAATCTTCATAGGTTTCTAACTGGTAAGACCAGACAGGACCGTTCCAATCATCTAATTTGTATAGCAAAAAATATGTATTTCATTCAGTACTTCCTGTGTATAGCCTAAAAATTTGTGCTTGAATTAGAGTAGATCATTTAGAAAGACATACAGAATTGATTTAAAGACTTCAAGTACTTAAAAATTTACCACATCACGAAGTAATTTCTCCCGGTATTTAATTTCCCTCATTACTGTTGTACTGCTCTGCTCTTAATTATCTCCTGAGTGGCCCTCAACCTTAGGTGAGGTTCACAGTCCTGAGTACCTGAATTTATCATTAATATTATTTTTTTCCTTTGAAATGGCCATATGTTAACATCCTTTCACATTTTAGAAACAGCTACATCTTCTAGGGTTATATTGCTAATTCTCTTCACTATGTGATATTTTATCCCTTTCAGAAAGCTAAAATGACTAAAATCCTACATTTGAATGTACAGTGTAACTCTTAGAAACATCACTCCCCAGTAAACACTATAATTTGTCCGGTCCATTGCATTGTGTGGTAAAGGTCAGAGAAGATAGATGCTATTTCTCAATGTGATGTCACCGGCCAATGACACCTTTCTCTTGTTGGGAGGAAAGAGGTGGTTTGATCAATCCCCATAGTTCTTTCCATGCTGAGTTGATCAACAGGTGTTTGGGTATTGTTCTCACCACCTGGCAGAAGCAAACCTCTCTGCTTCTTTCTCTCCCTGCTACAGGACTTTCTCTAACAGTTTTCCTGATTGTTGTCAGCTGCATGAGACATCTGCTTGTTAGTAAAAAGGTGATTAAGAACAGTCAGCATGGATTCACCAGGGGCAAGCCATGCCTGACCAACCTGATTGCCTTCTGTAATGAGATGACTTGCTCTGTGGATGTGGGGAGACCAGTGGATGTGGTGTACCTTGATTTTAACAAGCCTTTTTATATGGTCTCCCACAACATTTTCCCAGGAAAGTTAAGGAAGTATGGGCTGGATGAATGGACTGTAAGGTGGATAGAAAAGTGGCTGGAGCATTGGGCTTAGCGAGTAGTAATCAATGGCTCCATGTCTAGTTGGCAGGCGGTATCAAGTGGAGTGCCCCAGGGGTCAGTCCTGGGGTCAGTTTTGTTCAGTGTCTTCATCAGTGACCTGGAAGACAGCATAGAGTGCATCCTCAGCAAGTTTGGGGAATAGTAGATATGCTGGGAAGTAGGGCTAGGATTCAGATTGACCTCAACAAAGTGGAGGAATGGGCCAAAAGGAATCTCATGAGGTTCAACAAGAACAAGTGCAAAGTCCTGCACTTAGGGTGGAATAATCCCATGCAGTGGTGCAGGCTGGGGGGCTGACTGACTGGGCTGCAGCTCTGCAGAAAAGGACCTGGGAGTTACAGTGGACAATAAGCTGAATATGAGCCAGCAGGGTGCCATTGGCACCAAGAAAGCTAATGGCATACTGGGCTGTGTTGTTAGGTGTGTTGCCATTAAGTCAAGGGAAGTGCTTATTCTCCTCTATTCAGCACTGGTGATGCCACATCTGAAGGACTGTTAAGTTTTGGGCGCCCCACTACAGAAAGGATGTGGACAAATTGGTCAGAGTCCAGCAGAGGACATCAAAAAGGCTGAGCGGTCTGGGGGATATGATTTATGAGGAAAGGATGAGGGAACTGGGTTTATTTACGCTAAAGAAGAAGAGACTGAGAGGGAACTTAATAGCAGCCTTCAACTACCTGAAGTGGGGTTTGAAACAGGATGGAGCTAGACTGTTCTCAGTGGTGGCAAATGACAGAACAAGGAACAACAGTCTTGTGTTATAGCAAGGGAAGTTTAAGTTAGATATTAGGAAAATTTTTCTCACTAGGAGAGTAGTAAAACACTGGAACAGGTTACCCAGAGAGGTGGTAGAAGCTACAACCTTGGAGGTTTTCAAAACCTGGCTAGACAAAGCTTTGGCTGGGATCATCTAGTTGGGGCTGGTCCTGCTTTGAGCAGGCGGTTGGACTGATGACCTCCTGAATTCCCTTCCCAACCCTAAATTTCTCTGATTCTGTGATTCTTATGGTTACATATTATGAATTGGGCATTTCTATTTCAGTTGTCAGTTTTCCCAGGAAGTTTAGGCTTTTGAATAATTGCTTAAGTGTTTACTGTGTGATCACCATCTCATTAATGAATAAGTGTGCACTTTCATGGTTCACTTCAATTGTATAGCCCATATATCATGCTATCTTTTAAATATCCCTCCTAAACATGTAATAAAATCAACAGATAACTAGTGATAATGGCCCAACAGGTGAGAATAGTGGAGAATGTGAGTTAGTCCAGTTACATCTGACATTACAGGCATGTCTGTACTGCAGAGGACCATATTAGGGAGTACCACCATGACTGCACATCCCACTCTTGCCCTCAATCTGCATGTTCCAGTTGCCAAAAACCTGAATGGTAGCTTCTGTCAAAGTGCTATTGACTGCACCCAGCATTGCTGTACTAAGCGTGCTGAAAACTGAGGGCCTACAACAAGGCCAAGCATACAGTGATCTTATACAAAAAAGCAGCTACATTAGAATTTTTTGGCACTTGGTGTTCACAGAACAGCAGCAAACAGGCAATGTGTGTGTTCATGGCAGTGCTCCACTGTACAGCCTACCAAGCTAAGACCAATAGTCTTAGCTTAATTTATATTAACTATTCCAGACTAGTTTTTATTGAAGTAGAAATATAATATGTATATTTGTAATACCTATACGGAGGTACCAATCCAACATCCAAATTGAATTTCTAGTGAAAAATTCAGTAGAGACATATTTATATTAGCATTTGATGTTGTGTTATGGTAAGCCTCAAGTTCAGGACTTATATTGCTGTCAGTACCACAGCATATAATCCTTTTCCTAAACTCTAAGCCTCATCCTTAAAATGCACCATTATTTTTATGGAAGATCATTTCAGAATCTGACTACTTTGAACATTTAAGAAAGTTCCACACTATATTTATTCATGTCTAGTTTTAGCAGCTTTTTTCTTGTACCAACAGTGCCCTTCAGCTGAAATAGATCTTACCTTTGTGTGTCCGTGGTGTTTGCCTTTGTTTTTATAGTCAAACAAGGCATCCTCTTCTAATTCTTCCTGTAAAATAGGCTCACTGTTCCCTGAACATCCATGTAGCATTTTTCTGGACCTGTCCTAATTTAAGCCTATCTTTCCAGTATGGGGAAACATAATTGTATGCAGTATTCCAAATGATACCTCACTAGACCCTGTGAGCTCCAATACTTCACTACCTCTCCTGGAAGTACCTTTCTGAGTACAATGCTTCCTGGGATTACAATTACCTTTTTCACAGCTGTGCTGAATTGGTGGCTCCTAGTCATGTGATCAACTAACATGTCTAGGCCATTCTTCATCTGAGTCAATTGCCAGCGATGAGCTCCCAGGTTAAAACAGAAGTTTTGGTATTTGTTCTTGAATAAGCATTGTGACACAACAGAATAGGAAGGAGTAATTGTAAGAATTATTTCTTGAAAAGAGGAGGAAACATCATTTGAAGCTACCATTTTAAAAGATATTTTGCATGCAGTAGCTGGTTCTCAGCACTGCTGACCTTATAAGCCTTTCACTTTTCTCTCTTCCTTAAAGAATGATCATAAATTGTAATTTATTGAAATTATAATTAAGCAGTGAACATATTTTGTGAATGTTTATTTCTTGGTACCAGTGTCTCTGTACATATGTATGAAACCATGTGCGTGTATGTGTGCGCGCATGCAGAGAAAGTTAGAAGAAAAGCAGTGAAACAAAATAAGTAATCTTAAGCCTCATATTATATGCATCAACAACCTCTAACCTTGGCTCTCTTCTGTTCTCACTTTAAACCAGCTTTGCAGCCAGGTAATGTCATTTGTTTCAGCAACATTCCTGATGGTTTAGGTATGCCTTTTCTACAATTACTGTAGCCCCTATATACATAACTAAGATTGTTTTCTATTGTCTACCTTGAATATTTCTGTCTAGCTGTAGTAGTCCAGAGCTCACCTGAGTATTTATTTTGTGTGGGTTTTGTCACCTACACTGAAATCCACATTACATCATCTCCACTACTAGCAGTATTTTAGCTTAGTATTTAAACTGTTATGTCAACTGTACACCACAGTTATCACATAGGCATAACCTTGTTCCACTTTAATTGAGAAAAAGTCAAGGCCCCACATTTTCATTTTGCTCACAAAATGCCATGGACCTTTCTAGTGCCATAGAATAATAGTGTTCTATGAATAGAATATAGCAATAGTACCATAGAAATAATAGGCATTTTTTATACATGCTTCGGGGGGTCGGGGGGGAGGACTTTATTTAGAGTGGCTCCAAAGGCTACTTTAATTACAGCGACCACAGCATCTCATCTCTCAGCATCCCCACTCTTAAAAATGGTGGTGGGCACTTTAACTAAAGCTCATCAAATGAGCATAATTTTGAAGCATGGGGATGCTGATACATGGGACATGGAGGCTGGCTGGAGTGTGCTAATTAGCACGCTCCATCAGACTCAATTAATCAAGTCTTCTCTGACACTATAATTACAGAGCATTGGAGCAGTCTCCCTGCATGTCTACAGACACCCAATAAAAATAATAATATTTAATAGAGATGCGTTTTGTTGCTACTACCTGGAAAAGAACTGCCACATTCTGCAGTAACCCATTTAAAAACATCCCAGAGAAAGGTGAATGCAGGCTAAGGAGTAAAAGAGGCAACACTCAACTCTTCTCATTTGGAAAAGTGGATTGGCCTAACACAAACCCTTCCAGGCAGAATAAGGTTAGAGAAAAACTCTGGAGGACCTCTTTTTGCCTACCCTTCACAGAGAAGAAAGTTTCTTCTCAATGTTTACTGTTAGTCCCACATGATTGTTCTTTACTTATTCCCAATATTTATTGTGTAGGGCACTCTTTTATTGCACAAATGTCATTATTGCTGTTTGATGATGATAAGAATGATGATGTTTTTTCTTGCTTTTTGTACTCTTTGGCAGAACTCGCATATAAAGAGGAATGTTATATTTGCTATTCACTATATTATTATTCATGGATTTATATAGACTCACTCATACATATTCAAGCACATATTGATACAAGCAAGATAATAGCCATAAAATAAATTAAACATACCCGGAAAAGAAAATTTTCCATTTCAATTTAAAAGTGGAATTATAGTCAGACAATTGACTATGAAAAAAAAAACAAAAAAAACAGAGCCTTCATCAAGGAGAAAATTGCTCCTGTATCTGCTAAGATACTAGTCTACTTTTTTATGATGTGGGAAAAATACGTAAATAAATAAACCACATTGACTAAAAGAGCTTAAAGTCTTAATGTCCTTGGACTCCAGATGTTTTATAAAATTAGATATGATCCTGAGTGATTCATTTTTTATTTTTTTTTACATGAAAAAGACCACATCTTCCAAAAGGTAACCCTCAAAATTGTTTGTTCAACGCAAGAGCACAATAACTTAAGTTTACTATTGTAATGTAAATTACTGTTAGTTTGGCAAGGAGGCTGGGCTTAATTACCTATTAATTTGCATCTCCCCTCTAATCATTCTGTGCTTTTATGCATCGTGCTTGGAATGTAATTACCATGCTGTATGAGAAGTATGAGAAAGTTTTCAATGAGAAAACTTGTAGAATAAGTTATTTTTGAACATGAAGAAAAGTATCAGAATAAAGACCCATTGGTTTAATTAAAAGTTTTAGGAGTCTAAAGTAATCTTACATTTCAAGGACATTTCAGTCTTGCTTTGAATACAGACTTTTAGCTGAAGGGAAATATTTTTGGTCCTTTGATTCCTGATGCCTGGGAAAAAAATTGACCTTTTGCTTCCTACAGTGTAACAGAACCATAGGATTAAAACAGAAAGCCAATGCTGTATGCATTTACTTTCTGTGTACCTTCAGCATTTGCTCATAGATCATCTTTTGAATTGACTGTTTTCCTTTATATGAATAATTTTGGTATATAGAATCTTTTCCATTTTTAGTTCCTTATAGGTTACTTGCCTTTTTTTTTGTAAATCTAATAATATGATTAGAATTGCTCAATAATCTTCTGTCTCGGGCTTTTACTCATTTCTGATTCATTGTGTCTATTATTAAACCCAGCTGTTGATGTTTTTGAACAAACTGATTTCTGAATTAACTCTACATTGTGTTTCATAATAAGCCCACTTCTGAATTATCATGGGTTGCTCCCAATTTACTTTTAGATAATTAAAGCCTCTCTTTATTTCTATCTAAGTTGCCTGTTTTATTTCTCAGAACACAAGGATGTGATTTCATTCATGTTGCTCTAGGGGTCTAAAGTTGATAATCATTTTTTCTACATCTGCCCTCATCAGTGTCATCTTGCAATATAGGTTGCTCTACCATAATTTTGTGGCTTTATTCATTAACATTCATAGTTTCAGTTATATGTTCTGCAAGTCTGCTATTAGCCATTCCCTGTTATTTTCTTATAAACCTGTACCGTTGCATTAGAATTGTTCAAATTTCTTTGGCACATTAATCTTTTTTCCCCTTTATTAACTTGTTTACAATTATTATTTACATGTCTCAAGGCTAGCAACATCTTGAGCTATCTAAATCATACGTTTCCAAATAGCTGAATAAGTAATACCTGAAAAAGTATTATTGTAATTGCATATCAGCATGTTTCTATTGCAAATATGTTTTACTTACGAAATTTAAGATGTTCAAAGCAAAACAGTTAATTTCAAATGTCGTCTGTCAAATATGCAGGGGGGTGGTCTAATAAAAGATATCAAATTCACCCAAGGAACCTTGTCTGTCAAATATCAAACTTTTGACTGATTTTTTTGTGTGACTGCATGTTGGGCCACATTTTATTATGGATTCTGATAATGGACCATATGGCCATGATTCTGTGACTGCTTTTATGTGATTTTAAGGCAGACATTGTGATTATGACTCTGTGCTGAGTTCTTGTTTCCATTAATTGTTCTGTGTGATACTTCTTGTGACATAAACTGATAAAGTTCTTACACTGAGAAGTAATAGACTAGAATTGAGTAGATACATAGGATAACAATATTGAGTTTCTGATTTTTTCTCCCCTAGTTTCTTTGTTTAAGCCCTTTAAAACACAGTAATGAAACTTAGAAATAGGAGTGGCAAGAATTATACCCCATTTAAAACTTGGGGTAGGGAATGATTACATAAATAATATGTATCTTTTTGCTCAAAAATATATTTAAAAAACTCTTCTTACAGCTTAATAAGAACAGGCATTTTGCATGGATCTCACATATACCTTTAGGTCTTGACTTCATGTAAACATATAAAAATAAATGAAACCTTTGAATTGGTGGTAGTGTATTAAGCCCTGTGTTTTTGTTTACTTCATTACTTTACAAGGGATGACTTTCTTATAATTTACTATTCCCCAAGAGGCAGTGTACTGTTAGTATGCTGTGTAAAATTTTCAGACAAGTACTGAACCTACTCTAACAAAAAATTGTTCTTATTTATGATGTGTCAAATTAGTGTTCGGAGAGTAGACCTTTTAGGTTGCATTCAGTCTTTAATTTGATTGAATTTAAATGATGTAAAATGCCTTTTAGTTGGGCCTTGGCTGGCATATTATATATCTCATTTCAATGAAAAACATTCACATGCAAATACAGTTTGTTTGGAGTGAGTACAAATGCCACTATCATGACTGATGAAGGCTTTTGATCACAGCTCTACAAACTGAAACCTTAAAAAGGAAGAGGCTATTTGGACTGGCATCTGCAGTCCCATGAATTATTTAGTTCACATTATTCATAAATCTCTTTGAAGAGGAGGTTTATGAGGTTTTAAGGAGGAGTAGTGATAGTTGTATTGCCAGTTTCTATTTGTGCAGTAAGTGACTGGCTATATATGAAAACTTCTTCTAAACTGGAAGAGCCGTATTGAATATAAAGCAAACTACACACATGTACTTTAGAAAAAATTACTTATCTTTGTAAAGTTTTGTATTGTTTTGTTTCCTACAAAAGGAATTGAATGGGATATCATAAACAGAAAAAGATTGACATGGCAAGAGTGTGTTGGCTGGTGTGTCTACATGGGATACTTTATTATGCAGCAGACTAATTTGCTGCGCAGTAAAGCATCACCATCTACATGTGCATGGCAGTTAAGATGTAGCAGATTAATTAACACAGCCAAATAGTCCTGTCAAATACAAGTGGTATTAGTGTGCTTAAACACATGTATAGATGATGACGTCGGGATTAGTTTACTTCAGTTCAAGTTGAGCCAGCGTATATTCAGTCGCATTAATTGCACATGTAGACACTCCCACACATAGCAACAATGGGCCTAGTTAAATACCATGCAGTACATGTTCACAGGTGGAATTTCTTCCTTTAGTAATTCAGTAAAATAAAAATGTCTTTTGCTTGCACTTCCACAGCATAACCAAAATTAATCCAGCTTCCCTCTCCATTTTCTTTTCACACTTTGACCAGGTACAGACATTACACGTTAACCAGTCTAAATGATCAGAGATTGATCTAAATCCATAACCATACACAAGTTAGGCGTACATAGAGTGATCTAAAAATGGCAGAACTTGAACTAAGATAGACCTGGATCAATATACACTCAAACTTAATATAGGTTAGAATGAAACTTCTGCCAGATCTTCTATCGATTGCAGTTAGATTGCTGTCCTCCAGCACCCCAGGTTCCTTCGCAGCTCCCCCATAACCACCCCTCACAGGGAGGCACATTAGCACTTGGCCTGCACTCAAATTGCTCTGGCGGAGTGCTCAGTGGGCCCTGCACCTGAGCTCTCTCAGAGCTGAGTCAGCACAGACCCTTTCCTCAGCCCTGCCTCCAGCCATGTGTCAGCCACAGGCAGCAGGAGGGAAAGAGAGGAGTGTATGTCCCCTGCACAGGCCCTGGGACCTGGGCACCTGTGTCCCCAGGCTGTGCCCCCATGCCCCATTACAAAGCCCCCACAATGTATACAAAGATCTGACATGGAACCCAGGAAAACCCCCACACATGGGCACAGTTTCATAGATAACAACCCTGGCTATGGCATACGGAGCCTCACCTGGAGTTCCACACACCCAGCCAAGGACCCCCATGCCCTGCACATGGGCACTAACCCAAAGACCATAACCCTAGCTCCTTCACACCATATCGCAGTGGCCAGAGCCAGGCACCCTGCCACCCATACCCCACCATGGACCATCTTCAAGCAGGAGTTGCTGTGGATGGATCACCTCTTGTGGATCAGGGTGTCAGAGGGCAGAATATCAGGATGGTGCCTGTGACCTCCATAGCTTAGCCACTGCCCACGGGTATCTGGGCACCTGGGATGCTGTAAGGTTTTTTTGGCCCACAGCTTCAGGATTGTGGAGTGCTAGGGCAGGGTTTAGAGGGTCATGGAGCATCCAAGCTGGGGGAAGCAGGCAGATGCCCATGGAAACTTCAGGAGCAGGTGAGGCATGGGTTGAAATGGCAGAGAGCTGTGGGGTGCTCACCGATGCCCAGTAGCCAAATCACTGGGCACTTGGCTGTGCTCAGCAGTCTCTGGCAGTCTGGGGAGCCCTTGGGGCCTGCTGGGAGGCATGCAGGAACACTGCCAATCTGCTGGCCCTGGCCAGTGCAGGCAGCCTGTGCGCCGTCCCACCAAAGGGCAAACATATGTGCTGTTTGCTACAGACCTAACCTAGGCTGCTTATGGAAACCCATATAAGTTAGATAGATTCCTCCTCAGGCTTTTTGAACTTCTGTACCTGGCCTTTGTTTCTATTACAAAGGGATGGCATTTCAAAAAGTATTCCTGACTCTTAAATATTGATTGAAGGTAAATGTTATCTATTAATATGCCTGTTGTTTTTTTCCTGGGAAAGTGTTTGTGTGTGCCTGTTCAGCTTAGTTTACTTGCTATAATTTCATGTCTAGAAGATGCAGTGCTGCATCCTGTCATAAATGCCAAGAAACAAGTTAGAACTGTCAATAGTAATTTGCTCATCTGTATTTGTTAATCTGCAATTATTTTTGAATAGTCTAGAGTAGTTTCGTTTTATGCTGTTGAGAAATTGATTCAGCCCCCTGTTTCTACAATGTTCACTCCTACATAGCATACTACAAACTCATGGTAAATTAGAAAAACTACAAAGCCTCCACAAGAAACTGCTAAAAAGCCATAATTATAGTTGTGGATTATTTTGCAATAACTGTTTTTATTTTATCAAAGAGTGGTAACATATTGCCCATGTAGTCCAAAATTACAACTAACTTAAATTAGCTATTACAAATATATTATTTTCTTTAAAGGTCACTATTTGTTTTGTTATATTTATCTAAGGTTTTAAATTTGAGAGAGAAATTCTACTCTGAGATTTCTCAACATGTGTTATAAATACACCTAAACTTCCATTTTGTTTTCCTAAAGCAGGTTTTATTTAACAAAGATTTTATCTATCATTGATCCATTGACTCCTACCATGTTTCTTAACCCATTGACTCCTTCTCAATTTGTATACTAGTTTCAGGCAATGGTACATACAGATTTTTTTTAATTGTGAGAGTATTTTTATCAAATGTGATATTTCAATCTAAAGCTATAATTAGAAATTAAGAAGTATAGAACAAGGTGTACAATGGAATGTATGTGAGAAACACATAGGTTCTTTTGTATACCCCTTGTTCTATTTAAGGACATGATTTTTTTCCAGAAAAATAATTGCTTAAGTAGACCAGAAGTGTTACATTGTGGAATGGATGGCACATGACAAAAAAGCAAAAGACAAATAAGTCATTTATTGGTAATGATCTGTGTATAAAATATCAGGAGGCTTCTGATATCTTAAATGTTATTTGAGGACAACTGTGTAGTCTTAAATTGTAGGTCTGTTTTCTTAGCATATTTCTTCCAAGTTTTAGAAATATTGAATATTATTTAAAAGATCAACAAAACCTAACTATAATTCTAGAAAGAACAGGACTGTGACTGTGAACCTGCAAGAATATTTTTTTTGCTTTTACTCTGCTAATGTATTGTGCTGCTTTCTGATCTAGATCTTCATTTATTTTTTACTTTGACTTGAGTCTTGCCTTTCCTATCCACCCTTTACTCTTCATGTAAGGTTAGCTTTTTTCCATCCTTCACTGTCGGTTTTACTTTCCCTTCTTTTTAATTTCAGTTAGTATTTATTCCCCCCTTTGATTTCAATTATTTTATTTTATATTTTTATATTGCCTGTGAACTGCCCCTTCTCCATCTGCCTCATTTTGGTTTTGCTGACTTTTTTTGTTGTATCTCCATCTTTTAAGGCAGGTAGGATAAGCAGCTGCTGTGTGGGGCATGTAAGCCTCAAACACTTAGTAAAGGGTGGCATTGAAATGGAGGCGGGGGGTTTGAGCCTCTGGTGAAACTAAATGAAGCAAGGATAGGATGCTGATGTGAGAGATGTCAGGTGTCACCAGCTACCAAGAGCCAAATTAACCATTCCCTGGCCCTGCAGTGATGGCCGAATGGAGGGCTCCTTCTCACTGTATGGAACTGCAGCAGTTGTGGAACTAAAGAAGTTAATTTGGTTCTTGGTGGTAACACTTCTCTTTCAGTAACATTCTGTCCTTGCTCTGTGCAGCTCTAGACTTAATTCCCTCCCCCTCCTTCTTCCATTCCCAGAGCATAAACTTGATAAGGTATACCTAGGGGGTAGACATCAAAGAGGCATCCAAAAAGTGGGTGGGACTTTACTTGTGGCACTGCCATAAAACTTGGCCACCGCTGTTATAGAACTCTCTTAAAGGGCTCCTGAGTCTTTGCTTAGAATCTCTATACCAAAATTTCTACTTTTAGGACCCTTTCTTTTCTTCTTATCTGATCTTCTCAATAGAAGTTCTAAAGGTTTCATCTCAGTGTTGTTCCCTTTGTCATGTGGATACAAGATAGATAAAAAAACCCCCAAAAATATCTTCTTCTTGATTTCAGCAACAATAATCATCAAGCACCCCTTTGAGCTGAACTCACTGAAGCCCAACCTAGAATTAATAGCTGTTTAGTATGCTCTATTTAGTACATACTTGTGTTTGGATTTAATGCAAATGCTATTCTTTTTAAGAACAGATATGATACTCAAGCTACCAATGCATTGTCTTTAATAATCTGTAATAGATATAGGGTGCATCTACATGAGATGCTTTGATGCATATTAACTTAATTTAATGTACATTACAGGTGTGTGTCTACACGTGCGTTAAAAATGTGTTTTACAATTTAATGTGAATTAAAAATGGCAAAATTAGGCTAATTGTGCCTAAATTTGATACCTGAAAATGCAAGTATCAAATTTAGGTGTGATTAGTTAAAGCACATTAATGCATATGTAGATATGATCCAGCACTAACTTTAGTGCTGGGTCTGCCCAGCCACTAGGGGCACATGGCAGGGCTGCAGGGACTTGACACTAGGGTAGTGCCAAGTCTCCGCACATATAGACACTTACCAAAAATCACTGAATGTGCATTAAATTTAGTCAGACACAGTTCTTTGGGTAAATCTGATATTTTTTATTAGACCAACTCAAATAGTAGGAAAAATTCTTCTTTACAAGCTTTCAGAGATAAATATCTTTTGTCAGGTTAAGGAAACATCTGCTGTTGGTGTGTACTTTTCCTACAGATACCCAAAAGCTTGCAAAGAAGAATTTTTTCCAACTATTTGAGTTGGTCTAATAAAAGATATCATATTTACCCAAAGAACCTTGTCTACCTATGTCCTTAGACCAACACGGCTACAACCTATATTAAATATTTGGGGGGGGGGGGGTCAGACAAAAGGAATTTGCAGATATGCTAAATATTTATTGACATAATATTCAAGATAATTGCAGCTTTTTAGAATTTTTTTAATGCTTATTTAGCAGTATAGCATGAACACATTTCTGAGTGTAATCCAGCATCCTCCTCTGTATGGAAAAAGTACCTCATGATGGCAAAAGAAAATACAGAGTAAACTACAAAGGTTAGAGATGGACACAGGAAATATAATGAAAAAATACAAACAGTACATATCATCATGATTTTAAAAAACCAAGCATTGATGCAAACAGATACTAAAAAGGGCAAAATTCAACTCTATTCAATGAGTCCCTTCAAATCTTCTGGATCACTTAAATCCAATATAAGACATTAGAAGGCTTCAGTTAGATAGCTAAGTCTTGTGCAAACCTTCCAAACAAAGATGGATTTAATCTTAAAATATTTGTAGGCACAAACTGGATACAAGGTTGCGGTGTGATTTTTGAAGTACAGAAAACCTATAAGAGCTTTTATTGAAAAATTAATAAAGTAGTCCTAAAGATAACTTACTGTCACTGCAACTTTTCATGGGATGGCCAGCGGTAGATGGCCAGTATCTAATACTGAAACTTTGGGGACCAACACAAAGGAAGTTTAAACATTTTCTTAAAATCTGTGGCCACTCTTTTGGGATTCTCAGGAATCGAAAGATTTTGAAAAAATAGACATAAAATTAATATGAGAGCAAAGCAACTGATGAACATTAAGTATAATGACCTACTAGGAAAGACAAGAATATGCACCATGCTCAATAAATATCTAGTAGTATTTTTATACTGTGTTTCTATTGTAGAGTTGTCCAACTGATGACTTGGGATCAATTTGTGGCTCCCAGGCCCCTATGCAGTTGCTGCTCCCCCCATCATTCTGACTGCAGCAGAAAGGGTCACTCCTTTGCACCTCTAGCTAGCATATCCTGCCCCTGCCCCTGCCCTAGCTGGCACAGTGTTATGGCAGTGCTGGGGGAGCCTGTGGTGCCACACAGTGTGGTGCAGTCCTAGCTGGAGAGCTGAGGCTGACAGCAAGGGTGCCCTGGTGCATTGTGCAGCAGAGGGGTGAATGCAGCATGTGCCTCAAGGTGCCCCTGACTTGTGCAGCCCACAAGCTGTCCATCACCTTCTAGGGCATGTGGCTCCTGGTTGCTTAGAGACTGGATAGCCTTGTTTTAGTGTATAGAACTATCTGCATTTATTTGAAAGATGCTATAATAAATTAGAATTATTTAGAAAATGAACAAGTACAGTAATTGTCCAAAATACTTTTAATATAGTTACTATAGTTTTCTTATAATTTTGAGTCTTTAGAGAAAGCACAAGAAGTCCTTGAAAATATATTTTACCTACTTAATATCCATTACATTAATACAGGCATCTATTGTCAATGGCCTTATATGAATATGTATTCAATTATAATAATGGCTTCATTTTACACATTAGGCTACATTGGCTCCAAAAGAGCCATTATATTCCAGCAGATTGACTAACCACTCCTTAAAACAGTCACTGATTGTTTTCATGTATCAGATCAAGACAAGGAGTAAAAGCATCTGTATATTTCATGACACAATAAAATAATAATGATTGCAACTGCATTATATAATAATAAGATCAAAGATTTTTTTTTAAAAGACCATTTAAAATAACCATTGTAAAGTAAAGGAAGTTAACAATCTCCAAACAAAACCTTATTTTTAAAAGACGTTAAATTGAAACTGTGTTTGAATGGTGCATCTCTAAAAGCCCTAAATTATACTTGTTTAAAATTGCTAAACTGTAATAAAGGGAGAAAATAAGTACATGGATTGAATCAATTCCCTATGATCATCTTTCTTTACCACTTACTCTCCTATTGGTTGCTGAGTCTTAACTTTGCTTACAAATACTTGCAAGACATGTGGAACAAGGAAAGAAATATTAAAAAATCATATCTCCAATTCCAGGAATAAATTCCAGATCCATTGCCTTGAACAGTTATGGATCTATCTACATCTGCTTAGGATCCTTCCCCTATTACAGCATTTGTCATTAAACAAACACAATATCAGCAGGCTTGTATGAAAATGATATGCTTTGGGTATATTTTACATTGATTTTGTAGACTCAGAAATGGTCTGTTCCTGATGGTATCATACATTCAATTTTTCAGCCAAAACCTGTATCAGGATTAAGTTTAAATAAGACAAAAATAAAAAACAAACAAACAAACATCACAGTCAAGAGTACAGCCATTGCACCCTGATCTTGGCTTACCCAAAATACAGTTCTCTTTCTCCAGGCGTCCATGTGACCTTCATTCATTCATCAGTAGAGGGATGTTTAGAGGCAAGCATATCTTTATTATCTATTCAAAGCTACATGATGTCCTTCTCTTCTCAGATTTCCCATGATTTTGGCAATGATTAACAGGCATAGTAGGGATTGTGCAGTGAGTACAAGTAGACAGAATCTGAGGATAGCTAGTTTGTTGTTAAGTAGTTTACTGAATGTATTTAAATGTAACCATTCCTTTCTCTACAGGTTTTGAGAATTAATATTAATACAGAAACTGCAGAATTCTCTGTATGCATTTTTAACATGATGGAAAAATATTGATAACTCACTAGGTATGCTAAAAGGATATTAAAGCTTTTCAAACAGTGGGCTTTCTTTCATTTTAAAAATCATCAACTTCAGAGATGATTTGAGGGCAGAAGTGAGTCTTTATAATCTGCATAGCAAATCTAGTTTATAATATGGTAAAATGTTTCATCTTAGTGCTTGAGACTGTTTCTTTAATGTGCATTCCTAGAATTGTTTTGATACCTTGGCTAAATATAATGTTAGAGAACAAGGGCATTTATTTATTTGTGTATCATCTATATGCAAGTAAAACTTTTTCAGTGTTCTACAGAAACCCAGCTGTTACCTTGTGATAAATTGCTTACTTGTGACTTGTATTGCCTGTAGAAGCTGTGTGTCCAGTTGCATTAGAACTTGTATAAAAATGGTGCTTTGAGACAGGCAAATCACGTTATCTCAATGCCTTTAAGAGGAGCCTTTAGGGTCTGATTATACTCATCTTCAAGTCTCACCACATGGTAATATACTATGTAATGTATTTCAGCCTGCAAAATCTCCTCAACTAATGTGAATCATCTATATCTGGAATCCTGTACTTTAGCAAGGTCTATGTTTTAAGATGATATGCTGATCTCCATCATGTTAGTTACGATGAATATTCAGGATAAAATTACTACATTTATAGCATGCTTTTCAGGGATGTGGAACTGAATAGTCCCCAGTACATTTCTATAATCAAATTACCACATAACCAAAAGAGTCAATCCATGTGATAAACTAGCGTCAGATTTAAAGTATTTGAGGTGTTACGCTCCATGTCAAAAGCTTGCAAGCTATTAACAATTATCATAGCTTATAACCTCTGTAGGAATACTGTAGGAATTCCCTCCCATTTTACTGGATCAGTAAATGTTAATACTTTTATATCATATTTTTTCAATTATTTTGGTTGAAAAAGAGATGTTTTAATACAATATACTGCTGTATGTAAAATTTACTTTGGGAAAATGATGTTGGGAATCAAGTTACTTATGTACATTGCTTCCCAAGCTCTACTTCATAAAATGCATTCTCAAGAAGTTACTTGAATAATTAACTTCTGAAGAATACAATATCCTTTTAAAATTACCACATTAAGTATTGCCTCACCCTATAGCATGTTACATTTGCAGGGCAATAATATTTATTTTCTGCTTCAAAAATTTAAATGAAGAGTCTGATCAAAGTTATTGTCAGATGCAGAGAAACTAACAGGTTATTCAGGTATGGCAATTTCTCTGTCTCTATATTAGTATACAGATCAGTTCTTCAAGCAGGCTTTCACTCCCTCAGCCATTTCCTAGCCAACCCAGCATTAAACAAGTTCTTTAAACAAATTCATGTTGTCCTGTTCTAGACACTTGGAGGGGCCACCTGTCGTTCTGGCCTACACAGGCCATAGTTGTACATAGTTCAGCAGTTCAGTACATTGCTGCTTCTTCCAGTTTCACTTTTTACCTCTGGGGTTTTTAACTCCCAGGGGGCCAGTCCCTCATTAGTAGCCTTCTCATAGCTGCAGCTGCTTAGCCAGGCTGGCTGATTCCTCTTAACAGAACAGGCTACCCTGTTACATACCTTCCCTTCCCTCCTCCCCCTCCAAAAGTGGAGTTGGAGACCCACTCTCCACACTTACCTCCTCTCCCTACCTTCTCATGAAAAGAAGTCCATGCCTATATGTGCAGTTGTAAATCAGGAGAGCCCATACTTCTTCTAACAGCTGCAAGGTGAATATGGTGCCTTGATCCATGATTACCTGTCATGACAGCACAACATGGCAATAACTTCAACAATTTAGGATCCATTGTCTGGGCTGAAGTATTACACATAGCCAATGATTCAAGATAGTAGATTTCATAGCTCACTAGGACCAGGATGAAGCAGCTCACACTGGTCCTTGGCTCCAAGAAACCCACAGTGTTTACCACAACATGTTCAAAAGGGAGAATGGAGATAGGGATGGCAGTGATGGCTAGTATTTGGCATGTGGGGCCACTAGTATCTCTGGGCATGACTGGAAGTACCTCTTAATTTAGTCATAGATTCTTGGCCAAAAGAACTGAGTGATCACCCTCTCCTGGATTTTCTCTACTCTCAGGTGGCCCACATAGGGTATGTCATGCACCCATTTTAGTGCTTGGTTTTGGTGCAACTTGAACACCAACAATTGGATTCCCCAGGTCCTGGTAGTTGGACCCATCATGACCCACATAATTTAAAATGGGGATCCTGAGCATCTAGGCATGGGTTTACTATCTTCCATTTTCTCTGTCCATAGAAACAGGCAAATGCTGCACCTTCTCTCTGGCTTTGGATAAAATTAGGTTGCCTTCTGAAGGACGCTCCTTCCCAATCTGGTGGGTTGCTAAAGGAGCCTGGGTCCGTGGGATTTTCCTCATGGTCATTTAATTTGCACTGGACCTCAACCCCTTTTGCAGACCTCCTACCCAGTTCCCTTTCTGTCACAAGGGCCTTCTTCCCAACCCTCTGGTGTTCCCAGCATAGGAGGGCTTGGGATCCAAAGATCTCTGAATCAAAGGGGAATATGGTCTCAAGTTGGTCCTAGAAATCGGCTCCCAGGGCCCATTAGACAGTTCATGTAGGATGCAAGCTAAACAGCCCACTGATCCCAGGGCCACTGATATGCCTTGGCCACCTGCTCAAGAGTCTCGAAAAAAGTTTTGGGTATGTCATCCTGCTCCACTTTTACAAGCATTTCCTCTGCATCTGCCTAAGTCTGGGGTTCCCAACCCCCTTGCATGTTGGGTTTTACCTGCTCCAGCAGCAACAGTAGCAGTATAAAGCATTTCTGTTCTTCCTGAATCTTTTGCTGGAACTCTTGCTGCTCTCAGAAAGCTTGCTACTGCTACTGATGCAGCCCCTCCATCCTTTTTAACACTGTGTCAGGGTCCATTCTACTGGCTAATGGTTTGAGTGTGCCTATGTTCTCCACCATATGTAAGTGGGTTCCCACCTGTGAGCTTCTTCAGACAGGCTTTCACTTCCTGAACCATTTCCCAGCTGGGAAACAGTCTTTAAATGAACAAAGCAAATAAACAAAACCTGGTTTGTCCTGTCCCAGATGGTGGGAAGGGTCCCTTGTGGCACTGGCCTTCACACTGTAGGCTTGCTCTCTACAAAGTTCAGCTTGTCGTTGTTTCTCCCACATTTATACTCTCGGTGGCTCTGCTTTCTGGGGTTTTTCATCCCCAGTGAGCCATTCCCCCATTAGCAGCCTTCTCAAAGCTACAGCTCCTTAGCCAGGCTAGCTGACCCTTCTTAAAGGGACAGACCACCCTGTTAAAGTGTTTGTTCATTAATATCCATACCTTGAATAACAAGTGAAAATTTTATTTCTAGGTTTCTTGGAGGATTTTGTAATATTTTTGGACTTTATGTTCAGAAATTGACAACTCACCGGTTACTTAATTATAGGCTTGATTCTACAGGATTAGGTCCTGTATCTGTAACAGCCTATCTTAGCAAAAATCAGAATATTTTCTAAATATGCTGTTTTAAGTGTCAGAGGAGTAAAGTGAAGTACAATATGGACTCTTTGAAGAACATTCTTTGTGTCTGGACTTATTTCAGAGTATACACTGCGGAGATCAGTAGTTGAATTCCAAATGGTCTTGATACATTGGGGAAATGGCCCAAAATAAAAGAAATAAGATGAAACTTAATGAAGTCCAAGTAGGAAAGAGAAATCCAATGGATGAACCAAATAGAGAATATCTGGCTAAGCTATAGTTTTGTACAAAAGGATCTGGGCTGATAATGGTTCATTGCATACAGGTCAACAATGCAGTACTGCTGCAAAATAAATCTCATTTTGGGATAGATTAATAGGAGTGTTATGTGTAAGACATAAAGGATAATTATTCCACTTGGTACTGGCGAGGCTGCAGTCCTGTGTCAACAGACATATTAATTGGGACATATCCAGAGGAGAGCTAGAAGAATGAGGATGGGTAGTTGGAACAATTGAGTCTGTTTAGTCGAGAGAAGAAACATCTGAAATGGGAGTCATCATACCAGTTTTCAAATATCTTCTTTAAAAAGTACATTGGGGGGAAAAGGCAAATTTATAGACAAACAGAGAGACATTTTGTAATCAATAAAATTCGTCATGTTTGTTTTTTTAATAATGCCTTTCCTGTGAAATGTTCATCTAACTCAAGCTGAAGCATTTTGAAACCTGAAAGCTTGCTAAGAAAAATGTTTCCAACTATTTAAGTTGGTCTAATAAAATATCAGATTCAGATAATATCAGATTAGCCCAAAGAACCCTGTCTGCTGATATCCTTAGACCAACGTGGCTACCACCTCCACCCCTTTAATTCTTAGCTGATGCATTTAATAAATTTGGAGTATAAATTAATTTCAGGTGGAAGGATTTTTCAAAGTAAATACATGTCTGTATGCAACAGAAAGTTTAAGTGTGTAGCTTTCACTGAAGTCAGCAATAGATTCATATTTGAAGGGGTGTAACAAGTTGAGGTCCCTATCTCTTTTGTACAGGCTCTCATTGGTAGAATTAGGGAAAAGTCCTACTGTTGGCCAATTATTTTCATGTCATTTTTACACCTAAAAGTAAAAACAGCTATTTTAGTATTATAATTGCAGTGTACTGAGCAATTTAGCATTATATTTAACAAGCAGAAGTGAAAGAAGAACAAAGATACTGGATTGTAGGGACCTATACATGCATAGCTTTATTTTCACTTCATTTTCTCCAGTAACAAGCTAGGCAGGCTGGACAACATATGGAAGTATATAGGGTTTTTTTTCCATTTTTTCTTTTTTTTTTTTTCCTTCTCCCTCCCTTTTTTGAGCTATTGAAATAATTATAAGGACATATTCTTTCAAAACACAAAATCCAAAATTGAATAATAAATCACTTAGAAGAGAAGAAGAAATGAATGCTATATCAAATCTTTCTAAAAATGTCCACAAAAAATGAACACTATAGAGACAGCTGAGGGTGGAAAAAATATTGAGCATCTTGTAGCCATCATTTATCAAAGGATGTAATTTAGAAATTGTTGGCATACAAAACGCAAAAAGCCAGAAAGATATATCATAGAAAAATAAAACACACAATACATTATTGATATTCAGGAAGCAGGGATATATCAAGCATTTCAAATTCTGAATCCAGTTTCTCACCTGTAGGAAATATATTGTATTTTAAAGCCATTATTGCTGTTGCTATTACTATTCTTACAAATATTAATATAACTGACACAGAGGGGAATGCTTTGTTCTTTAAAAAAAAGGGGGGGAAAAACATTTTAATTTAGGGTAGTTTTGTAAAAAATAACTGACGGTTTATGGCTAACTGTACTTTTATCCCTCTTTTGGTCTTTCAAAATTCTCACTTGGAAGATATCAGATCTTTCCTATCTCAGGGTGAAATCATGTGATTTCCCACTGTTAGATTGTTTAACTGTTGGACATAGGCACACTATAAGATAAAAAGGTCTTATTTAAAAAGACAACAAAAGGCCTGTATCCATATTTACTGTACCTCTATTCCCAGAAAGTCCTGTTTCACCCTCTAATCTCTGGGATATGGGTCTCAGTAACCTCCCTAACCTCTCTTTTCCTCTGTTCTTAATGTTCTTCAAATGCAAGCAATGATGTTTTTTCTAACTTTCATGGATGTATACTTCCTGCCCAAGATCAAATTGGTGAGCTCCCCAAAGGGTCAAGCCACAAGCTCAAGGTAAAAAGCCTTTGCATCATTCAAGTGTTCTGTAAGAACTCTCCCAAATTGAAGGATGTTTGCGTTTGTTTCCCCAACAGGCTTCTTCATTTAGTCCAACAGAGTAAATATCAGGTCGATACAGAACACTCATAAATTATTACAAGCCTCCAAATCCTTCACAATGCTTACTGAAGTCTGATACCCAGGAGAAGGGAGAGCACATGAATAAATTAATCGTTTTCATTGTCAATTATTATTTCTTGCAGAACATCAGGAAAACTTGACATTTAATTGTGTTTAGCTACCTTTATATTTCCAGACCTAAGTCATTGATCCAGTCTTTGTTACTTTATGTTCTGAAAATGAATATGGCCCTATCCAGAATCCCATGAAGCAAAGCAATTTTACTCATAGCCATATTTTCAGGATTCATGTCTGATATAGTTTCTATTTACTTAAAATTTTTCTTGTGGAAAAAAAAAGTTTTAAAAGTGAATGACATACATAGTGAGTTTGAAAGAAGATTATTTGAAATGAGTGAAAGTAAGAAGTTAAAAAATGGCATATCACCAGTAGTTTCAAGAATATCTAAAATATAAATAGTTGTACACTTAATACATTTTGTACTGTTCTTTTGAACAAGTGTATTTTCTTGGGCAAGTACTACCTAGAGTTTTGTTGTTATCATTCTCTAAAGAGAACTTCTGAACTGAACTTCTGAATTCCATCTTTTTTTTCTCCCTATTCAAGTAATATGTTGTACTAAATTTACAATATATTGGAAATAGTTTAATTTTGAACCAATTGTGTCAATTTTAGCTTTAAGTGTTTCTACTGGAGAGAAAATCATCTCCACTCGATGTTAGGAGAGGAGTGAATTTAAGAACTGGAACTAGATTTCTGTGCTGCTAATTTAACTCTTTTTAAAGAATATATAGCATGTAGATGACTGAATGGGGAAATATCTCCCCCTCAAATATTCTTCTTACATGTATTTTAATTTTAATATAGAAGTACTAATTTTAATCAGGGTCTTTTTACTGGTTATAGTGCACTTGTGTAATAAAAGATGATATCTCCCCGAGAGAATTTTCAGTCTAAATAGTTCAGAAAGCTAGGGTAAAAGAAGGGAGTATTGCTAACCCCATTTTACACAGAGTTAAAATGGCCTGCAAAAAGTCACAAAGGACATGAGTGACAGAATCAAAATTTCAGTGCTGATATTTTGTGTGAAATCTTAGATCTACTGAAACCAAGTTTTGTAATTGCCTGCATTAGAAAAAAAAGTTTCATTCTCTGCACCCCATTTAATATTTTAACCAAAATATCAACCTTCTTCTTTCAACATCTAATTTTGATGTTATTAATTTCAATAATTAACT
Organism: Alligator mississippiensis; assembly: GCF_030867095.1. NCBI lineage: Eukaryota > Metazoa > Chordata > Crocodylia > Alligatoridae > Alligator > Alligator mississippiensis. The sequence continues at coordinate 270,474,770 of NC_081824.1, read as the reverse complement.
ATTCTTTGCTTATCTGCCTCACCCTTAGTAGAGAAATACCAAAAAGAGGAGCATACAAATAGTCAAGGAATTTAGGCGATATGGGAAAAAGCAGCTTCTTTAAAGAAGAAATATGTCTCCTTTTCTATAGCAGGTCTTACTGCAGGAAATTTACAGAAAGTAACAAAGAGAAGAAACTTAGATATTAAGAGGAGGAAAAAAGAAAAATATTTTCTTCTCTGAGAAGAAGAAACTCTTTCCACAATAATTTTGTAGTTAATAATGAAATAAAAATTAATGTCTGGCATCAGGAGGGTGGGGCATAAATGGAAATGGCTTAGGCAGTTCTCTGCAGTAGAAAAAAAAAATATTTTTAAAGAAGATTTTCTGCTAAATTGGATGTTGTGCAGTCTGAACTTTACCAATTGACTTGTAATTGGACCATGCTGTCAATGGAAAAAAAAAACTTACAAGTATTGAACATGACATTTATAAGAACATTACTGTCATCTCGGCTACTTCTATTGAATATGCAGAGAATTATAATTGGTTTAACAAGGCTGGTAACCTGGATTACTTCCAATTATAATGCAGCCTCCTTTACACCTGCCCTTTATTTACTGATATACTGTAGGTAATAATCTTTCAGGATTTATGCCCTACTCACGGTTTTCAAAATAAATAAGATCTATCTTTCTGTTTTGTTTGATTTGGTTTTGATAACATTATTTTTTTACATGATGTCATTACCATTTAACATAGGTAGGGAATTTCCTGTTGCTTTTCTGGGGGCTTTCCTCAAACATTTGCTAAATACTACATTTTAACTGTGTTCTGAAGTACTAATATTAATGTATTCTTGTGTACATAATCCCTGAGACTAAACACATGGACAGTATAATAAATGGACATGTGGATGAGCTGGATTCATGTAAGAGAAAATGTCACTTATTAAAGAAATATGAAGGTGCCACTAAGTTTGCTTACAACGCTGGCAATATTTCCTCAACTGAAAAGCATTCTGTAAATGTTATTAAATAATCTTGAAAATTTAGTGAGAAGACCACAGCTCAAAGGCCTTCAGTAATGTAGAGTTATTCTTGCTAAAATACATCTTATTTCTCAGGACCAAGCAGCTCATTCAGAAAGCAGGATTGATTTCAAGTACAATAGAGCTGCTTTGTTCTGTTTTCATGGGCAGGGATATGGTACCAACATGGGAAGGTACAGATGGAAGAAGAAAAAAGATTAGTGATATAACATAGAGAACTGAGATTTCTTAGCTAAGTTAATAAAGTTGCACGGTTAAAGTTCCTCGTTATGTGGTTAGATTGTCCGTAATCCTTGCCCTTTGCATTATTCCCTAGTTTAACTGTATCAGAGATGTTCTACTGGGAGAACTGTTTGTAGGGAAGGAAGTACGAGTTGCTTGAAACTCCCACCTGTGACGAAGTGAGAGAAAAGGGAACAGAAATGAATGGAGAGTTAACTTCACTTTGGTTCTGCTGTTCCTTCTCCACATGTGCCAGCAAGAGTAGCTTTTGTTTTTCATTGAACAAAGATATTCATGGAAGTACTGTGCTGAAGATATGAAAAGTGATAGTATTGCTATATTCAATGCTGGTTAGGCATAAACTGGAGTAGTGTGTCCAGTTCTGGTCTCTGTATCTTAGGAAAGATGTAGAGAAACTGGGGAGGATCCAGAGGGCTCCTACAGACGTGCGGGGAGCCTGCTTTGACATGCTGGAAATCTAGCGTGTTGGAGGAAACTCGATTAATCGAATCTGCTGGAGCACAGAAACTGCCTTCCAGCAGCCTTCCACATCATGTGTATCAGTGGCTCCGTGCATCCATGCGCTGAAAAAATGGCAGCAGGGCACTTTTAAATAAAACACATTTGATGAGCTTTAGTTCAAAGTGGTCCATCACCATTTTTTTCAGTGCAGGAACGCATGGGGACACTGATACATGTGATGTACAGGCACTCTTAATTAGTGCAGTTTGCTAATTCATATGCCCAACACCACATCCCAGAGCACATGTAAAAATGCCCAAAGATGATAAAAGGCTTAGCATGCAAACCACATGAGGAACTGTTGAGAGAACTGAGAAAAATTAGTTTGGAGAAGAGATGAAGGTGGAGGATATGATAACAATTTTCAAATATTTAAAAGGCTCCATAAGAAGAGGGGAAAACTGCTGCTTTTCCTTGCCACCCCAGTTAGGACACAAGACAGCAGGCTTAAAAGGCAACAAAACAAGCACCGTTCTGATTGCAGAGTAGCATTCAGCTGCTCTGCTCCATTGGAGATTTGGGAAGCTATTGTGCTCAGAGAAAATTTCTCCACAATGCCTCTCTTTTATTCTGCTTGAATGTGCTGCATCAGCCCTTATCAAGAAACTTCATATTCTTCCTACCTCACAGATTCAACTGCTCAGCTGGTTGATGCTTGGTTAGGAATTGAGCCATGGATGTCTTGTTTCCTAATTATGTAAGGGAGTATCGGGCACCCAGCCTCATTATTCTCACCGTGCCCAGAGCCACAATCCATCCAGGACAGTGGTTCTCACCCTTTTCTGATTCAAGGCACCCCTCATTAGATTTGAGGCATCCCTCAGAAATGCCAGCCTACTTTTCACTCTTTTTTTGACTACAGAAATGTAAGAGATTAATTCTTCTACTGGAGGAAGAACACTATGGTTCAGAATGCATTTAACATTCTGGAATCTTATTTGAAATCTCTGGGTTTGTCTTGTGAATCAAGTTTACATGCCTAACAGTGCTAACATTGTCTGGCACCCCATGGCACCCTTGAAAGGATTTCAAGGCACCCTAGTGTCCTGCAGCATCCTGGTTGAGAATCACTGATCTGGGACCTAAGGGAACTATGTAAGGGATGTATGGCTTATATTTGTGCATGATGGACTTGACTACCTGTGAAGTCAGTGGAAGGTTTCAGTAACGTCAGTGGATGCACAATGAAAGCACAAATGACAGTTAAATCTTATGTGTTTAGGGTTAAACAAGTAGATTGTTACACAACATTAGTTAGCAGTTATTGGATCCATATTTTAAGAACAGTTTGATTTTTTGGGGAGTAGTTCTATAAAACCTTTCGAACCAAAATTCTCTTCAAAAGTCATTTCAGAAATGGAAGGATAATTGAACTTTTTTGTTTTTCATGATCAAAACAGGGTTTTTTTTGCATACAATATATGGGGCACTCACAGGAAAAATTATCCTGTAAAACTAATGTATTTTTAGAGTTTTCAAGATGTGTATTTGTATGTATGTGTGCACATGAGTATATGTGTGTGTGTGTGTGGGTGTGTGTGTGTATGCATACTTACACATGACTTCACTGTCATTCCTGCAATGGTTTCCAAGGATTTTTGTCATATCCTAACAAATTTAAAACACGTGTCATTTATCCTGACAGAGTCATGCGGCAGAAGAAACTGTGATCATCTGAAATAAATTGGTTAAATAATCTTCCAAACAGTTGTCATTAGCTTTGAATCAGTAGTGCTAACATTTCTCTATATTCTTACTAACGCGTAACTTCTGTCTAATCTATCTTTGTTCTCTTCTCCTTGTGCAATCTTTTCCGTGGTTCCAGTGGCTGTTACAAAGAACAAAGCTAAAGGTGAGTTTGTTTCCAACTCCTGTGCATGGCTTTGCAGTGCACGCGTTATCTTTTAACTTTTTCCTTTTTTTTTTTTTCTTAATACCAAAACCGGCAAAAGTGTTTATTAGACTTAAGCCATGATTGATTAGATTTTTGTGCTTCCATAATTGTATAAATATGAAGTGTTTACTGTTGGTTTTCAGCCCTCATCCTGTATTTATAGTTTTCTAGCTGGCTTATTATAATTATTGTACATATAAAACAAATCCTTTGTAGTTTGCTTACTTTGATATACTTCATGGCAAGAAAATGTATTTGGAGTTTTATTTAAACTATAGATATAATGATAATATATCAAGACAGTATATATTAAGGCAAAATCTTTGATCTATGAAAATTCCTCACGATTATTTTAATATCCTCTTTAATTTTTGTCTCTAGACATAGTCACAAATATCCTATATGTTTTTGAGCAAGCACTATAAAGGCCTCATAATTACACCCCTTTTCTTTTTACATCTATAAAAAGATAATGCTTCCGTTTTTGTGAGAGCCTACCCTTGCTCACAGAAACATACTACAACATAACCTCATAAATCAAGTGTGCTTGGCACCAGGCACCTGCCAGAAATTTGAAATTGCTGGAATTTTTAAATTGGCGTGGAAGCTGGTCTCGGAGCGGGGAAGTGGAGGGTAGCGGCAGCTGGTCCCAGAGGTGCAGCCACATGCAGAGCAGTGGCATGGGGTGGTGAATGGTGGCAGCAGCCACCACGTGCAAGCTTTTCCCTCTGGGTCTGGGTGGGCAGGGATGGGCGGTGGATGGTCCTGGAGCAGCAGGGGGAAGTGCTGGATTAATGATAATTATGGATTTTTTTATAAGTGGATTTATGAGGTTATAGTGTATGATTTTACATGCAAAGCATGCAGAATCAGATATAGGGTCATTCCCATTCTTTTCAATCTGACTATAAGGGAAAAAATACTTTAAATTATTAATCTTTTATTTAAAAAAATTAGCCATACAAATAATATTATAAATGATCACCTCACCTGTCATACAGTTAAATCAATTGCCCTCCAGTATTTGAAGTACTTTACTTCATAGTCATACAGGATTGTCACTTATTCTGCCCACGCACAACCACCATTGGACCAGTCATTATTTTATTTCTTACTGTGATATATCATCACGGAGACTTAATTCTAGTTTGTTTGATAATTCTACCAAGATGCTGGCACAAACAGGCTGTATCAGTTACATTCTTACTTTTTTAAACATAAAAACCCCAGTGTCTTCCACTAACCACAACAGTGTACATTTTCTATGAAAAAGTACAGAATTCCATAATACTGTTTAACATGTTTCAAACTGTGCCTATGGTGTATTTTAACTTCCATATTTTCTCTTGAGCATTGCTTATAATAATTTCAAAAGGTGATACATATTCGGCTGCTTTGTACCATGGGCTTCATTTGATATATGTGACTTACTATAGTTTCCATCCCATCTAGAAGCTCAAAATACATTTATAACCCATGATTCAAAATTGGGATTTGATACTTATGGAGAAACATGTTAACTTGAGACTGTTTGGCACAAACATCTGACACTGGCTATCCAATTGCAAGATCCAGCCCTGAAAGTCCCAATTTATCTTCATTGTACACTAGGATTTTTTTCTGACTGTGAATTTCCCAAGGTAGCTAAACATTCTTTAATAATATGCTTTTATACTTAAAAAGTCCTAAATTTCTAATTGTCTCCATTTTTAACAAAGTAGCAATTTAAGAATCTTAATGTTAACTTATATCCACTTAAGCATGTACTTTTTCACACTGAAGAGATAAAGTTGAGTAAAACCTTGCTTGCATGTCTGAAATGCCAGGTTACTTATTTGCTTAAAATTAAATAGTCTAAGCTTGTATCTTATAATCATTAAATGTTAAAATATCCAAATTTAGTGTCAGTATTTGACATTTACAAAAATAATTTTAAAATTATGCCAGGGTTTTCTCGATTAATATTGGGACAGACCTGTATCATAAGAGAAGTCCACTCCAAAATATTGAATGTTGTCATTATATACTATGTACATATGTTCATATATACATGTATATCATATATAACATATGCATATACTACTAATTCAATAATAAAGCACAAAAATTAATAGGAAAAATTAATTAGAAACTGAGAATTCATGATTCTTATAAAAAGTAAGAAACTGGCTTAAAAATTGTTCTTTTGATGCATGATTTATCTTACTTTTTAAAATTCTTCTTTTGGCTGAAACTTTGCATGCACAAGTAAAAGTAAATATCAGTGGGTATGATGGCTTGGAGAGAATCAAAGTACCTAATATCTGCTTGAAAAATATCTATTTTTATCTATTCATACTATATATTTTTTCAGTAGGGATGGCGTATTGTTGTAGACATGATGATCGAGAAAAAGTATGAGGATTATTTTGGTGATTTTTTTTTTTTTATTGGAACAAATGTAGAGTTGGTAGAGGTAGAGACGTTGGGCAATCTTTTGGGCACAGAGAGCTCTTCTTAAAATCTTCTAAAGTTATGTTTGTCATTATAATCAACAGTGACACTTGGCTAAGTTGCTAAATTCTAGATCATCGTCATCATGGATTAGCAAGGAAATAAAATGATACAAAGATGCACACTACTGATACAGATAAATAAATCACCTAAACCCACACCTGGCACTTGGCCCACTTGAATATATGCAGCTGATCAAACAGAGATGCATTTTCATGTGTACTCAAATACTAAGACCTATAATAGGAAGCAGAAGTAGACATGGGTTCTACTCATCTGTAAATATGAATAGATATTCATGAACATTTGTTCATTCACTGATGAGTGTGCTGCAAAATCTTATAGGGAAATGGTATTAACAAGAGTATATTTTTTGTAATGCTTTATTATTCATTCTATATGGGTGCAGGGAAACATTGGTTATGCTATTTTTTCCCCTAACTTTCCAATAAGCTTAGAAAAGAGGCATCAGATAGTTGCCATTATAAACTGATATGATGATGGTTATAATATTAGAAAACATAAACTATAGTTAAGATACAGCTTAAAACTTCTGTTTCTGTTCATGCATAACTGCCTTATCTTTCTTAAATAAACACTACAGAGGTTCTATTGCCTCGTCTTCATTTAGCATGTCTTCAGAAACACTACAAGATTCAATTTCTAATATATGGTATGGCAGGAGTGAAGTAGGCAAGCACTCACTGCTTTTTCTTACTGCTCTGGCTGAGCTGTGAAGACTCCATTCTTAATCCTTTCCTGGTGAAGCACTTGCTGCCTACTACTTCATTTAAAACTGTGGCTGATTAATAGTTAAAGGAACCCTATGCTGCAGACTGTTTTTGTTTTGAAACTACTCTCACCAGGTACCCATTTCTTGTACCTGTGCCCTTACTGGCTTCAATTCCCAAATTTCAAAGTTTTGTGCTTTCATTTGCCGTAAGGGGCATTTCAACATCATCCTTCCTTTGGAATCCCTAGGGCCCCACAGTTTTCCAAATCGTCAGCTCCTTTCTGAGAGAGTTTCCTGAATGCATTTTTCTCAGGATGATTAGCTACATTACATTGTGGAACTTGCTGCATTATTGTGGGACTTCCTAGCACTATGCATGTTTGTATAGGCAGTTTGTCTCAACTCCTTAGCCTTGGGCCTTTGGGAAGTTTAAGTGACTCAGAGGTAACAGATACTCACACATTACCACAATTATCCAAGTTCTGTATAGAGGGGATTACATTTTTCTTACCTTCCTTTGAGTCTTCCAGGAAGCCTAGTCCAGAAAGCTTTAGAAGATTTTATTTCAGCCAAAGCTGAACCAATGTATCAGTGCCAATCATGGGCCCTTTATGGGAGATAATTATATGGGAGATCATCATGGATCATTTGGGGAATCTAAATAGACCTGATCAGGTGCAACTAGTGTGTAAAGGTTACAATCTCAGATCCTTGATGTACTGCTCCAGAATTGCTCAATACAAGCTCCTCAAATGAGGTATTGGCTGTGCCAAGGCTTTCAGATGAGCACTTCTAAGAGATGGCTCTGTGCTATTGCTGTCCTTACAATAGCTAACCAAGACTCGCAGGCATGATAGCTTGTCAGAGGCAACAACGATAGATCAATTTTCAGAAGAAAGATAGAAGTTAGAGGCCTCATACTTTTCCTCAGTAAAATTTAATTAGCTGAGGTTGAGTTGATGTCTGTACCTGATGCTTTGACATGTCCTGTATTCTTGGAGTTAGTTTTAATTACACTGCCCTTGGCAGGACCAGCACTCCTGACCTTATATAGATGGATATTTGTTGCAACAGCTTTGCTACCTTAAATTTGACAGTCAAGTCAGAATTTTCACAGCTATCTTTCCTGGAAGATAGGAATGACAAATCCACTATGAAGATCTCAGATGTTTGTGGTATATTGAAAATGACAAAAAGGTCTTCCCCTTTATTTTAGAAGATTCTGAGAACCTCAGAATAGACATTTTTGAAGTATCCAGAGAAAGTACTTGCTATGGATAGAAAAGCAGTGACTGCCCATCATATTCTGGAATGGTTGGTAGAGGAAGTATGGAAACATCCCCACATTCTCCAGTATCAATTTAAATTGTGGATATAGTTTATCGAGTCTCTTCTCAAAGGGAAATATTACATTTATATTATGATCCTGGTTCCTCTGTTGGAGGTAGAAAGAAATCAATGCTTCAGTCTCTCCAAGGTTTGCATTACCTTGGTGTCCTGAAAAGTTACTATTTGAACAAGGTACTGCCAACCTACTATTTTCATGTATGCCATAGTTAAGTTATACACACGTACATGTGTCTTCACATTGCATTCCCATCAGTGTTTTGGTGTCACGAGCCTTATTCTCTGTAGCCTGAGCGTTAGAGAAATTTAATGGAGAATATCTGTGTTGCATTGCTCTTTTTCTGAGGACTAAAGAAATCCTCTTTTTCTTCTGTAAATTCCCAGAAATGTATTTTTTAATCAAGTGTACTCTTTTAAGATGCAACTGTACATTTTTATTTTGCTGTGGCATGTTTAATATGCCACATGAAGATATTTCAACTGACTCACAAACATAGGACTGAGTTTAGCAACCCAAAATTACTTTAAACAATACTGCCTTACACATATATCTCAGTTCCTAATGTAAACAAATAATCCTTAAACCATCAAATTATCTAAATGTATCTATCAAAAAAGCAAAGATCATACTGGACTTGATTTATTTACTTGATTCATATTAATTCACATTATGCCAACGCAATTGGTTTCAGCTGTTGAAAGATTAAGTAAAAGTGTGGTTGTAAAGAATGTGGTAATAAATATAGTTCATAACTGCTTGAATACCTATAAAGTAATTCCCATTGACTTTAAATTAGGGATCAAATTCCAGTCAGAGCATTGCTAAGGGCCTCCTCAGTATTAACGCACCTGTCAGTCATTTCCTTAATCCCATGATGTTGCTTGATGATATTTATCACATTTTTAGCATTTGTCTTTTGGATTTAATGTATTATAGCCCCCTGTGTTACTGTAATAAATATAGATGTTGTAGGGCTTGCTGCCACTGCCTGGAGCCCATTTCCCTACAGATGGTGACAGGGTGGTCCTTGGCTTCGGATCACCTTGTCTGCCAGGAAGCTGTTCTTACATTTCTTGTCTGCCACAACTTTGATGATATTATATTGCTAGGAGGCAATGCCCAAGGTGATCCTACCAGGTCTGAATCCTTGTTTTCTTCTGTGGGGTCCAAACCTCCCCTTTACCCAACCCTAGCCTCTCCAGATGGCACTTGTAGTTCTCTGCAGCCAGATCTTAATGTTGCCTGTTGGTCTATTATTCCACCCTCAGCCACCAGGATGACTGTCAGGTCTAGTTAGGTGCGCACCCTTCCAGGGGCTGGCCTTGGTCTGTAACCAAATATCCAAAACAAATCAAAACTCGACTGCTCTCAGTCTCCTTTTCAAACTCAGTCCATGTCCCCTTCAACTGGGGTCAGGTTCTCATGTCCAAATCACAACAGACAAAAAACAGTTAATCCAGTCACTGCTCTGCACAGGCCTGCCCCGGCTTACTTGTGAGCATCCACAGTCCCAGTGGGATCTCTCCCATGTGCAGCGAGGCTCTAACCTGAATACAACAATTCTTCTGGCCCCTCTCCTGGATCCTCAGCTATCACTCCACTCCAGGGATTATCAGAAGCCTTCTGTGGGCAGACCTCCACCTGCCTCCTTCTCTGGGTCACATCCACAGTGTTTCTCCAGCAGAGTTTGCAACACTTGTCTGCCTGGATGCTCAGCCACTCCTCTCTCTGCGGCTCACAAGGAATAGACCTCCCTCTGCCCTTCTCCAGTGCCAGAAATACTTCTGAGCAGCTTCCCTCCTCCAATCCGGAGTGTGATGCTGCTTTGGAAGTGTGGTGATTGCTTCTCTTCTCTTCGGGTCTCCAGCTGCAGCCCCGCCGGCCATCCATGCTGTAAGTGTTGCTTGCTTTCGCTTTCCGTGTCTGTCACTGCTGGCTGCTTTTCTTCTCCTGACCTCCCCTGCCCAGCATGTAAGGCACCTCAGGGCTTTTGCTTACTCGCTCTCACTCCTTCACAGTTGCTAAAACCAAATATGTTTGACCTTATGTTAAAGGAAGTCCTAAAGCCTCCAGAATATCATGTTTATATGACTGCACATACATGTACCATATTTACTTGACTATAAGATGACTCCCCCAACATTAGACTCTATATATGGAAAATTTATGAATTTGTTATAATTTTCCAGGTATAGAATCTAACTATTGAAGATTTGCCTTGAATTTATCCCCCCTCCCCTTCACTGCTACAGCAAGACAAATAAATGTGGTGGCTCAGGTAGCTCCCTTGCTCTCTGCCCTCCCCAACTTCTTCCCCTTGCAGCTCCTTCAACTCCTTTTTATCAGGCCCTGCTCTCCCTGAGCATGTGGAAGTTAGGAGCAAATTTGAAAACACTAACCTTGCAATAAACTTCCCTCTAGTAATATGAATTATAGGCAAATTACTTCAGGTACCCATAAACTTAGTTAATTGAGAATTGATGCATTTTACCATTTATTAACTTGCTGCAAGTTTTAGTATAGGTACTCAATGATTACACTTTCAAAAAGCACTTGTGTACCTACTTATACATAGTGCAAACTATGCATGATATTAGTTCAAAGCCAAAAGGTTCATGATTTACTATATTGTTCATTGGGCTGGGCCCCAGCAGAGTCGACAGTGTTTTCAAGCTATGATGACCCCACAGCTGGGCACTACTCAGTATGTGTGTGTATTCCAGACACCCCCCACAAAGGATCCATGTGCTAATTAGACTTCCAGTCATGATTGGAACTGAGTGTTTTTGTCATGAGTCCTGGGAGGCTCCAAAAATGTATATGCAGATTTGGCACAGGGCAATCTGGTCTGGCTCCATTTCACAGAAGGCCTGGCTACACCAATACCATGCAACAGGCTAAGAGAGGAGGCAATAGAGAGATTCTGTGTGAACTGCTTGGGGACCCATTTGGTGATGGTTGAGAGACATTTAAGCCTAATATAGAAACAGAAATTATTGGGAATGGTAAAGAAAAGTGTAATTCAGCTGTGGGAGTGAAAAGAAGGTCAAAATATATTCAGTGTAGTGGCTCACCATGACTTGAAAAAGAGTCAGTGCTGAGGGAGGACTGCATGCAGTTGGGCACTACAATATATCTTATTCTGTGTAGGTTCACATCAGTCTACTTGCCTCATACGGGCCATGTGTTTTAGTCATGCTCTGAGTTGGTTGCATTTAATGAACTTCATAGTTGGTTTCCATTGCTTCTGGCAGCAGTTTAATGACAAACAATGTATTTAATGAGCTTTACTTGTATTCAATTATAAGATGAGGGACTTTTTGTCCAGGCTACTGGGGGAAAAATCCTTATCTTGTATTCAATTAAATATTGTATGTGGAGATAGATTGATATATAGTTTTTTTAAAAGAAAAGTTACAGGGTTCAGTTTAATTTTTTGAAAGAAAATTGAAATCATTGTTAGTTATTTAAGTAAAAACAAAATGTTACGCTTGATATCACAGGCAGGCCTATTCTTTATGATTCCTCAATATGACACTTCCCTGCTGTGTTTTATGATCAAAACTCTAGCATGATGTCTCGGGACCTGATAAAACATCACCCAGTCTTTTCCTTTTTAACAGGGTGCTCACCCCCTTGTGAATAAAAACAAATATGGACAAAATGCATACATGAAGGTATAGAATTCCAGGTGATAGCTTTGATTTGACTCAAAATTGGAATTATGTAAAGGATTCTGATATTTCAACATTGATTATTCTTATAAATCAGGTGGAAATATTTTTTTATGGAATGAAAGGTCAAGAAATTCACTGAGAAAATATCACAATATTTTGTTTGCATTCTGTTCCATTATGAATTGCTGCAGTGCCACATAGAAGTTGTCATTTGAGTGCTTTATGCCATCATTATTTCCATTGTGCCATCTCTTTGTCTGATTACCTCTTACCTGATGCACTGTGACTCAGTGATTGAGAGAATGTAGGGCCATGAAGGCCACAAAATATAACTCCCAAGAGTACTGTGATTGATACTGTTTAACATAAAATTGAGACAAAACAAAATATTTAGTTAAGTTTCCTGATGAAAAAAAAATAGAAAATGCCGAAAATATTTTTTCCATGGAAAATCCTATATAGTGCAAGTCTTCTGAAAATATATAATAGGTTACATTGATTTATATATTAATATCTATCTACCTAGCTAGATAGCTATACATGCACTAAGGATTAGTGATTATTTTTTGCTGCCATTTGTCAAAAATTATCTGCTACTTCCTGGAATCCTTTTCACATTATGGAGTCTCCTCTTTTTTATTATCTTTGAGAACAATGGGAAATATTGACCATTTTGAAAACAGGCACTACTCTATGTGACAAATTTTAAATCTGAAATTGAAAAAATTAAAATGAACACTATTCCTAAATATTTCTTTAAAAGCAACTCATTGCACCAGATCTTATGAGCAAGTAGGAAAGGAAAACTAGAGTACAGTATGTGTTTGTGCAGGGAGAAGAGGAAAATAACTTGGGGAAAACTATTGAGGAAAGGAAGGAGGGAAATTTTAGTTAGTACATGGGAAGTACAAGGGAGGGTATAGGAGAACAGAGGGTAGTGGAGTACCAGGTATAGCAAGGACTGGAAAAAGGGGGTGGCAGGAGAAAATATCCATGATGTCTTTAAAAATCAGTTTAATCTAGTTTGGGCTTTATCCATTAATGGACCTTAATGACTGTGGCAGAGCACAGGTTGTGCCTGCCACTTTAAGGGCTTAAGCAGGCTGCAGATCCACCTGCAGGTGGGAGCAGACCCAATCAGGAGGGTCACATGGCACCCAGGAGATTGCCTGACTGGTGTCAGGCTAGGCAGTCAGGGTATAAGACAGACCCTGAGAGTAGAGCTGGGCAGTTGCACCTGGGGAGCAGAATGGTGAACATCTCCTGGCCGGAGTACTGCTGTCTCCAGAACAGCTGGAGGTTAGGGTAGGAACTTTGGGGATGGAGGAGGTTCCTGGTCCTGGGGCATGAACTGGAACTAGACCCTGATCAGGTTGGATGGTGTGGTGGGGCTGTCAACGGCAGGGCAATCTCTAGGAAATGCCACACCTCTGCCTCCCTAGTGAAAGGCAAGTATGGAGTACCAGAAAGTCTCAGCCCCTGTTGCCTTGTGGGCAATGTTCCCTCTAAGCTGCACATGTGCACAGCCATGCAGGTTTTAAAACGATGCTGCGCACAAACTTATAATGCCATGCACCCACCTGGAGAGGAGCTGGGCTGCGGCAACGAGCTGGGCATAGAGTGTGGTGGAGGCACCGGGGCCACGCGGGATACTTACCAAAGATAAACTCAGGCTGGCTCTGGGGCCAGGGAACTGCTCCCCAGCCCCAACACTGTGTACCTCCTCGCTCCTGGAGGCAAGGTGGGGGCTGAGGCTGACACTGAGGAACTGTTCCACTCCCCTGCCCCTCCAGCTACATGTACCACCTGGAAAGCTCCTCTCCTCCCTTCCCTTCACCCTTCCTGAAGCATAGGCAACCTGGCTCCCCTCCACTGTGTAAGCAACCCCCGCCTCCTCTCTCCCTCCAAACAAACCACACACCATTCTAGTTCTAGTTTAGTACTCACTGTTAGTTTTACGCAAAATCCATTGCATGAGGATACGTGTCTATTAGGCTGAGTGTAGTCCAGATCCATGTAATTGATTTTGTACCTTTTGGTATGTTAGCTATTAGGAAGAGGCTGTGATCTTCCCCAGGACAGTGTTGCAGTGGGAGGTGGGACCAATTCAGGACCGGACCAAAGCGGTGCACTCACAGATCACTACACCTTAGAGGGAACATTACTTGTGGGTGACCCTGTGGAGGGGAAATGTTGGGAGAATACCCCAACAGAAAAGCACAGGCCCACAACCCACAGAGTGGGGCTTGAGGCCTACAGGGCATAAGGCCCAGAGGCCCCATTGAAGGGATGGAGTAATGGCCCCAGTGAAGGGACAGAGTAGAGGCTCAGTAGGGTGGAACAGTGGGCCCAGGAGGGGTCCAAAGTGACTATGTGGTCCACAAGCTCACAGAGGGAGGATAGTGTGTGGAAGGGCCTACATAGGAGGGATCCAGGATAGGGTCTGAATGTTCAGCCTGGAATATAGTGGGGCCGGAACCATATAGTGATGCCATCTGCGAGGCATTGGGAATGGTTTAAGAATGGTATGGAGTCATATATTATGCCCTTGGCATAATAAGCATTATTATTATTATTATTATTATTATTATTATTATTATTATTGTTGTTGTTGTTTTATCAAGGAGTACATGCAATATGCTATGTTGAATACTGGAAGATCAGTATTATAGGATCATAGGAAGGTAGGTGTGGAAGGGACCTCATAAGGTCATCCAGTCCAGCTCCCTGCTCAAGGCATGATCATCCCTATTAACAGATCTCTGGGTGTTACTCAGAAGACACTAAGGACAAAACAGGATTAGGGAGTTTATTTACACCTCAAAGGGCAATACAAATAGCTTTGTACACCGTTTATGGAGTGTGATATACTAATCGGTATAGCTAGCCAAATAATATTTCTAGTTCTTATAGGCATACACTGGGGATGCCAGCAAGTTCCTGTTAAGTGGGTTATCAAGACGTCTTGTACACACAGTACTGTTGTTCATTTTAGGAGTCAGAGGCATGGATTAGCATTTTAAAATAATCCATAGAAAAAACAAAATAGATTAAGTTCTCTATATAACACAAATTATATTGGGAAGATATAAATGTGTAATCATTATGTTTTCCGCCAGACAAGTGTTGAGGTCCAAAATTCTAAATATTTTCTAAAAAACCCAAAGTTTGTTCTCTCAGCTGAACTGCTATAGAAGTAAATTACTTGCACAAAAAAGCAAGCCAGCTAGGGCTATTTGTCTTATTTGCATTATCTTTCAAAAGTTCTGAGCTGTTCAATTATTAACATCAGTCAGGCAGTACTTCAGTTGTTGCAGAATGGTTTATTATGAGGGATAAATAA
This sequence comes from Alligator mississippiensis, assembly GCF_030867095.1. Lineage (NCBI taxonomy): Eukaryota > Metazoa > Chordata > Crocodylia > Alligatoridae > Alligator > Alligator mississippiensis. The sequence continues at coordinate 270,459,508 of NC_081824.1, read as the reverse complement.
ATCTGGGTATCTTCTGCATAAAAATGATATACTGCAGTGTAATGGCAAAAAAATGCAAGCTAGTAGAAGTGCACAGATATTGAAAAGTGTGGACCCAATACAGAGTCAAGTGAAACTCCATAATTCAAAGGAGCAACATCAAAGAGTGCTTATTTATGTTTACAAAATTTCACCACTGAGAAAAACAGAAATGAAAACCTGTCAACTTCCACCTTTAATAGAAGGTCATTACAAAAACTTGTTAAAGTAGTCTTACTAGTGTGTCCCGATTGAAAACATGTCCAAATACTATAGTATAGTACAAGTAAAAAGTGCTTTTCCTCTTCCACAGTCTTCCAGTTGTTCCCTGCAAACTCTGACCCTTTTCTTAGGAAAGATTTATTTGAAACTGGAGAAAAAATTAAGAGCAACCCTGAAGACAGGGGCCATAAAAGGTGGTTGCTGAAGTATTGATTGAAAGGACAACAATGTAAAGGTGGATGCTGAATGGCCACTATTTTATTTTTCCTTTTGGTTTTTCGCACCTATTGTTTCCAATGGGCCCATTATTTTTGCTCCATTCATCAGCTCTTTTCAGTGGTTAAAGCTCAGCAATGGGATTTTCAATTTCTAGCACTGCCATTGTCTTTCTGTGCTTCTTTGGACTTGAGAAGTTTTCAGACTAGCTCAGGCTTCCACTATTATATAGCTAGCTTCAGATTTTCAAATGAGCAGTAGCTACGAATGCAACCCGTATGCCTGGATTTCCAAGAAGGTTCATCCACTTGTCATTTTAATGTCAGATTATGGCTTTGGTATTAGCAATGAGAACCATGCTATTTTATTTTGAACATCCAGTCTAGAGACATGTGTTCTTTCTCCTCATCCACGAGAAATCACTGGGTAAAGAGACTCTGAAGGAAGAAGTCTGAGGTCTACCTATGCCAACTAAATATACTTTGCATGACCAAGTGGTCATGCTGTGGTGAGCTGAGCAAAAAAAAAAAAAAAAATGCGTGTAACAGACTGCTGCCTCTTGCTCAGTGCATTAAGTGGTAGTAGTTGTAGACTATTTTTTCAGGAACTTCATGTCGCTTTCTTGTTCTTTTTGCAACAATTTATCCAGAAAGTCTTTTATAGTAGAAAACAGCATCAATTCCATTTTAACTAACACAATTCTTCAGTTGCTATTTGGGGCAGGAACTTATGAGAACAAGCCTCACCAGTCAGCAGGGAGAAATTTTCAGAGAGCATGGCAACCTTCTAAAGGTAAACATCATGTGTTAATTATGCTTCCCTTTAAAAAAAACAAAACCCTTCTCCCAAATATGAGTGATAAAGGCCACGGGTCACAATAGATCAAGACAGGAGGTTTGTGTCCAGCACAAATTCATACTGTACTGTTAAGCAGCCCACCCACTTTAGCATCTCAAAAATAAACTAAGGTAGGTAACTCAGAATGAAGAAAAGCTATGAGTCCGAAGAGACTGTGACATTATAGAAAGTATCTAAACCATGATTTTCTGTGAAGATTCATACAACTAGACATGTTTCCCTTGCATGTTCTGTTCTCAAAGGGAGAAACTCAAATTCATCATGCTGTTAATAGTTCTAAATAAAGTTGCTGGCTGCACTTTACCCTTTGCAATTATGTTGGAGAAATAGTTGGCCTCAGCATCTGTCAGACCTTTCCAAAATTGAGGCATTTGAGATTTCCATATAATATCGTGTGCACACAGCCCAAATGCTTGCCATTGTTGTTCCAACTAGCATCCTTGTACCCAAGCCCTGTTATGTACCAAGGAAATTGCCAAAATATGAATTAGAATTTTTGCTGGATTGAAACACTTTGTCAGCTGTATTGGAAATACCAATTATACAATTCTACAGCATCCTCTGCTGTTTTTAGTTTGTTTTATATTGTATGTATTTTCTAAAAAATAGTATAAACAAATAAGAACAGTTTGCTATACAAATAGTAATATGACATTCTGAATAAAATCATAATGAACTTGAAACAAAACAGATATGACAAAATTCTAACCTCAGGATGGCAGGGAACAGCACATAGACTCAATGGATGCAATAGCAGGTTTTCAACATGGGATGGGCCTGAAGTGATTAGACAATCAAGAGAGAAGGCTATTTCACTTTACCTGCTTTAATGACAGTTATCCAGCACTATGAGAGAGACCTAACTGTAGGCGTATACTACAGACCACCAAACCATGGGGACATCATGGGTGGTTTTAATTATCCAGATATCTCCTGGGAGGAACACTCGGCCAAGTTGGATCAGTCACGATCCTTCCTGACCTATGTCGAGGAGCTCTTCCTGACTCAGGAGGTGCATGGGCCAACCAGAGCTACCACTCTGCTAGATGTGGTCCTGGCCAAAGGAGATGATCTGGTGACCAGCTTCAATATAGAGGGAAGTCTGGGCAACAGCAACCATGAAACCATCATGTTCACTGTCCAACATAAGGCAGATAAATCTGATAGCAGGATTGAAGTCTTGGACTTCAAAAATGCAAATTTCAACAAGCTTAGGTCACTAGTAGGGGAAGTGCTGTGGGACCAGGGCCCAAAGGTGAATGGTGTGCACGAAGAATGGTTGTTCCTTAAGGACATGATCCTTGAAGCACGAAGGAAGTCCATTCCCATGTGGAGAAAAGGTAACAGAAGGGCTGGCTAAACAGGGAAGTCTTGGTCCTCTTAAGAAAGAGGCTTATAAACAATAGAAGCTTGGGATGGGCCCCAAGGAAGACTATTCCACCATGGCCCACATTTTCAGGAAACAGATAAGAAAGGCTAAAGTGGCAACTGAACTTAGATTAGCAGCAGGAATCAAGGACAACAAGAGGTCCTTCTTTAGGGAACAGGAGGAAAACAAATGGAAGGATAGAGCCATTGTTTAACAATTCAGGAGAGCTGGTTATCAGCACCCAGGAGAAAGCTGAACTCCTGAATGACTGCTTTGCCTTTGTCTTTCACCGGACCATGGGACAAACAACTCCAGGTAGAGTACAGGATGAGCACAGTAGGAATAATCACATTCCTACTATTTCCGTAAAATTGGTGTATGACCAGTTAAAAAAAATGGATGTATACAAGTCAGCAGGACCGGATGTTCTTCATCTGAGTGCTGAAGGAGCTGGCTGAAGTCATTGTGGAACCCCTGGCAAAACTCTTCCACAACTCATGGTGCTCTGGAGAAGTCCCTGAGGACTGGAAGAGGGCCAATGTTGTACCCATCCACAAAAAGGGCAGGAGGAAGGACCCGGGTAATGATAGGCCATTTAGCCTAACTTCCATCTTAGAAAAGTTCATCAAGGAGCCTATCTGTGATAAGCTTGCAGAAGGTAAGATTCTGAATAACAACCAGCATGGCTTCATCACAGGCAGGCCTTGCCTTACCAACCTCATCTCCTTATATGACTGAGTAGCTCGCCACCTGGACATGAGAGAGCAAGTTGACATTGTATACTTTGACTTCCAAAAGGCCTTTGATCTAGTATCCCATGATGTCCTCACAAGAAAATTGAAGGATTGTGGGCTTAACTCCAGGACAGTCAGGTGGGTGAGAAACTGACTGCAAGATAGGACCCAGAGAGTCGTAGTGAACAGATATATGTCATCCTGGTGAGAAGTGGGCAGCAGTGTCCCGCAGGGGTCGGTGCCTTGTCCAGTACTTTTCAGCACCTTTAGTAATGATTTGAATGTGGGGGTGAAGAACTCACTGACCAAGTTCACAGAAAAAAACAAGTTATGGGAAGTGTGGTCATGCTTAAAGATAGGCTACAGATACAGGTGGACCTAGACAGGCTAGTAAGTTGGGCAGATCGGAATCTGATGAAATTCAATATCGAGAAATGTAAAGTACTCCACCTCAGGATGAACAACCCCCAACACACGTACAGGATTGGCAGCCCAAACTGACTAGCACCATAAATGAAAGGGACCTGGGGGTAATAATAGACCACGGTATGAATGTGAGCCGGCAGCGTGATGCTGTAGCCAGTAGGGCAAGTAATACTCTGGCATGCATCAATCGATGCATCTCCAGCAAAACCAAGGAGGTGATTCTTCCACTGTACACAGCACTGATGAGACTGCAGCTGGAGTACTGCATCCAATTCTGGGCACCACACTTCAACAAGGACACAGATAAGTTTGAGAGAGTCCATAGAAGAACCACCCATATGATAAGAGTTTTACACGGCAAGCTGTATGAGGAAAGGCTGAGGGATCTGGGATTCTTCAGCCTGAAGAAGAGAAGGCTGAGAAGCTGAGAAGTTACCTGGTAGCAGCTTACCACTATACTAGGGGAGTACATCAAGGGCTCGGTGAGCAGCTGTTCACCAGGGCACTCGAGGGGAAAACTAGGAGTAATAGCCACAAACTCAACATTAGGAAAAGCTTTTTAACAGTCAGGGTGCCCAGACTGGAATAAGCTCCCTCCAGAGGTGGTGCAATCACCTACCCTGGAAATCTTCAAGAGGAGACTAGACAGTCACCTCACTGGGATCACCTGACCCCCAGTTGTCTTTCATGCTTGGTGCTTGGGGCTGGACCCGATGATTTCCCGAGGTCCCTTCCAGCCTTACAATCTATGAATCTATGATTTGGCATTTATGTACAGTCTTGGATTCTGTTTCACCATCTAAATGTTTGACTGATGGAAACAAAATGGAGGAGGAGCCTCCCATGTTTTAGGCCTTTGTTACACAGAGTGGGTTTGAATCCGTATTTCTTCTTCCCTAGAATAGTGCAGTAACCACAAGACCACAGGTTAGGTAATCTCCAAAGTTTTCTTCAGCCTGATTCTTGAAGCTCTCCCTGTCTTGTTTCCTCTTTTTCCCCTTGCTGTCTCAGGCAGCCAATAGAGGAAGATATGCAGAGGCAGGACAACCAAACCAGAGTATATATGTGTCCAAATGTAATGGATGCTGCCTTTGATGGGCAATAGCCTTGGGTTCTAGCCTGGCCCCTTGCTCTCAAAGAAGCAGAAACTTCCCCATTGCTTTCCATTCATTTTATCAAATAAATATAAATTGCAAGGTCAGTGGGTCAACTTAAAGGGAAGGACTAGAGGAGGGATCTCCCTAACTTAGCGTTGCTGTTTTCACATTCTTATTAAACTAAAGAGGATGAATTACAATGATCAAATCATGCAGCTCCTTCACCAGCAGGAGAAGGAGCTTTACTTGAATGCTGAGTGATTGCTTTCCTTTGTATTACATCAATTCTGAGTTCAAGGGGTGGGGAGAGGTGGATTGGCTAGAAGGAAGTTAAGTCCTGCTGTACTCACTAGAGTTGTTACTTACTGGATGCGTCTACATATGTCCCTACTGTGCTGTTGTCACTGTGCTATCATTTAGTATTTCCTAAGGGAAGTACTAAATGATGGCGTAGTAGCAGTCGTTACTGTGCTGTGCCAGCAATGCATGGTTATTTTTAGCCGCTATATTGCTGTAGCGACACGCTATAGCAAGGGAGTGCATTACTATGGTAATGTAGCTGCGGTACTTATGTTTTTGCCACCTCACACTATGTTGCCATAGTGTTTTGCTATGACAACATAGCATCTTGTATAGATATGTCCCCAGTGGCTCAAGAAATCCTTCGATTTCTGTAAGAGGGTGTGAAATTCACCTAGATCCTAGGAACTAGTCCAAGGTCCCTTAGATGGTTAAATAACATGGAGGCCCTGCATGCAGCAGATTAAAGGTTGGCAAGAGGTATGAGATGAGTGGCTATACAATGCTTCCTGTACAATGTTTCCTGGTCCAGCAGCTCCAACATATACCCTAAATCATATCAAGATTGTGTAGTAGGTGTTCTATGAAAATTATTTCTGTCTAATGCTGCTCATCCTGGATTTGTGATGTTGGATTTAACCTCTCCATTCTGCATGTACTTGACTGCATAATATCCAATTATTTATTCTGGTGAAATGATTTTTATCCTTTAAGAGTGCTTTATGTTCCAGTAGTACCTTATATTACAACAATAACAGGTGTGTTTACATTGCCTCTGCCTTTACAGTTAAAAAAACTGAAAGTTTCATTGGTTTATTTATTATTACTGCACATTTAAGTAAGGGTTTTAGCAGTTTTTAAAAAAGAAAATGTGAGTTGCTATAGGTATGTGAATACAAAAGAGCATGTTGTGTTGCCAGTCTTCACACAGAGAATCGTTCAGGGCATTTCATTCTCTAGCAGCAGCAGGTTCAGTTTGCAGTGCTGCAGACCTATTTGTGGTGCTGCAAACTGCACGTGGCAAATGAATGGATATCCCAGTATCAAAAAAAAAAAAAATAAGCTGCAAAAAGTGGCATGGCACATGCAGCAGAAGTGTGTCTGGCCTGAAACGGAGCCTGGCTCCCTACAGCCATGCTCTGGCTGCCGGCCAGGCTCTGTGCAGCTGGACTGAAGCTGCTGCTGCTGTGACAGGCTCAAAGGACCCCAGGTAAGGCTGATGGGTCCAGCACAGGTGCTGACCCCAGCCTCCCCTATGCCACCTGGGACAATTTGTCACATGCTAGAGCACATGCAGGGGCATGGCCTGGGGCACAAAGGAGTTGCCCAAATACGTGCCGCTCCTCTTTGTGCCACGGCAAATGCATGCCCCTGTATGTGGGGATATGTCCTTAGAGACTAACTAAGTAGTCTTTAAGGTGCCATCCTGCTTTGTGTTCTGCCTGACTTTAGACTAATATGGTTAATTACCTCTTTCTAAGGAAGGTAGAGGCTCTTACTTTTTGTTTTATAGTGGGGTTAAGGGGGAAGAGTGAGTCAGGGGGAGGCTAGGCCCAGACACTTTAAAATATTTTTTCATAGTGGGTACTTATACTAGCATTTGCAGTTCTCTTCTGTTTTTTTAGAACATGGCCAACGCCTTCTTTACTTATTACAGATTGTTTTCCCTGAATGCATTTTTCCAATTATTATTTCTATGCATATGCATAATCAGTGCTGTGGATTGCATATTAGGGAAACTACTTTTTAAACTTTATTTTGGATTTGGTAATCGTTCTTTTTGTCTATGCTCACCAATTTCTGCCAAGTTAGAAATTTTGTTTTCAATGCCACGCTCCAGGTGGCTTATATAAATAATAATAAAGCCACTGAAGTCTCATCTTTGTTCCCAGTGGTACCTCACTGACCTCTTTCCAGCTTGAAAAGGTTCTGTCTGCTGCTGATCCTTTTATTCCTTCCGACTGGCAGTTTTCAGCCTATGGTATCTCTTTTCATCTGTTTTTCTCAGCTCAAGAATTAATTATTGAAATTTGTCAAATGTTCTTTGAAAATCTGAGAGAGTCTGGTTGCATCCCACAAAAAGCTGCTATATAAATGATGGGAGAATTTCTAGCCCTTTATTTCTGCACATTTATATTTCTGGCATTCACAAATGAACAGAACTAATGAATTAACATGTCTACATTATCTTCAGATAATATTATTTATAAAACACGAATAGGATGAACAGGCTTTTCTTCCATGTTCTTGGTATCCTGACACAATTTAATTTTCATAATGAATATTGTAATAGACTGCCCATCCCACTGCACAAGTAAATGTCCCCCAGAAGACATATTAATAAAATTCAGATCTCTCCACAGCAGGACTAATAAAATTCCTCTGACCTTCAGCGCACTTTCTCTCGGGGAAAAAAAGGCCTTGTAGCAGGTCTAGAAGATCAGAAAATCTGGGCTTTGATAAACCAACTGGGGGAAGTGGGTTCCAGGTACTGAATGCAGAGAGTTGTCTGCCAACACTTCCTTCTCATTTGTTCTAAAATAATTCAAAATAAAATGTTTCAGAGGTACTCATCTGTTGTAATGTGATGGTTTGCACTGCCTTTTTTCTACTAAAACAGCTTATTTTCCCTGTCTTTGAGTTTAGGATGCTGCTGCTATGTTTTCCTTCTGTGCCATTCAACTCTATGTTAGTAAGGCATGGGACCACCTTCATACAAGACTGATTCACTCTAACTCCTCCGAGTGACATACTCTAGCCCCTTCCTTGATTTCCCCTGGATATCTTTTTCCAATTCTTTTAAAACTTTTATGCCTATTGTATACTTTACAATCACATTTACACTTTCCAATAGCAAATTGCACTTTCATTTATGCTTCCATGGACAGCAAAAAGTTTTTCCTGCTCGAAGTTCCTGCATATTATATCTTTCAGGAAGTTTTCAGGAAGTTGGTCAATTTATTGACCAACTTTTTAGACTGTAACATTATAAACAATTCTTGTCCCTTGGCTCCATCTTAAAAATAAGTTACGCTTTAAAATTCTAATTTCTTTAACATTCAAACTGCATTTGCATTGAATCCCACTGTTTACTTTGGTGATTCCGAAAAAAATTAGCAAGATGGCAAAATACATTTAATGCAGTTTTTTGTCATCAGAAAGTGTGCTGTAATTTTATATCTAAAATGTGGGGAAAACATTATTTAGCCAGGAATTACTTGTCATGTAACCTAAAATATAGCGATTCTCCTTTAATCTTTTGTGCCATGCTTTAGTATGTATATTTCTGTTAGCAGTATGTGAATATAAGCAACATCTCAAAACTGATTGTGTTTTGATAGAATAAGAAAGAAAGGAGACTAATGGCATGAACATGAGGCTAATAACAATAACATGAACATCCCATGATAAAAGTCTCTTATAGAAGCTTAGGCTGGGAGTATTTTATCTAATTCTCCAGGTCTTATAGGCCACTTTTACTGACAAAAAATGTTCAAAAAAGTGTTCTGAATTGCTTCTCCATAAAGTATATATTATGATTTGTCAGTACTTTTCTTTCTCCTTTTAATAGAATTGAATCTATCAGGAGAAGCAGGCTTCAAATAAAGGACTAATCTTTCCCAAAAAGGATCATAATGTTGCCAGTCTTATACACCTATAAACTCTCCAACCTTTTGAATAAAGTACTTGCATAAATGTCTATAATGCCATGCCATAATAATATGACAGAGAATACTTTTCTATATAAAACATAAGATGAAGCTCGAGAGAATAGCAGCCTTCAATAACCTGAAGCAGGGTTCCAAAGAGGATGGAGCTAGACTGTTCCCAGTGGTGGCAGATGACAGAAAAAGGAGCAATGGTCTCAAGTTGCAGCAAGGGAAGTTTAGGTTAGATATTAGGAAAAAAACTTTCTAACTAGGAGAATAGTAAAGCACTGGCACAGGTACCCAGAGATGTTGTGGAATCTCCATCCTTGGAGGTTTTTAAGACCCAGCTGGACAAAGCCTTGGCTGGAGCGATATAGTTGGGGATGATCCTACTTTGAGTAGGGGATTGGGCTAGATGACCTCTTGAGGTCCCTTTCACCCCTAATTTTCTGTGATTTCTATGATTCTGTGATTTAACTACTCAAACTTAAAGTCTCAGTCTATAAAATGAGTAATAAAAATATCATGTTCCTACCTCCCAGAGATGAGGAAAAGTTAGATGAAGTTTTAGAGTAATTTGAGATCATCTGATGAAAAATGCTACAAATATATTGCATATTGTTACTTTGCAAGGTTTGGATACAAAACAAAATAATAAAACAGCATGCCCTCCACATCCTCACAAAAAGGGAAAATTAAGTTTTCTAACTGAAAAATCCCACTCTTTTAAATCTCAATTTTAAACTTCTTTGCATACAGAGAGGCAGGAGAGGTAGCATTTAACTCCTTTAAATGTATCAGAATTGTTCTCTTTGCTATGCATGTGGAAGGACAATTGTCATTTTATTATAACCATTAGGCTGAAGAGTTCCACCATTTCCTCATGTCAAAGTAAAATGTTGGGTCTGTTTAGCTTGTATAGTTAGGTCTTGATCCTGTAAAAATGTATGTGTATGCTTAAATTGAAGGTAGTGTTAGTGTGATGTTGTAGCTGTGATGGTCCCAGAATTATACAAGAGGCAAGGATTTTTTGCGTGATATCTGTTATGGATCAACTGCATAGTTGGGATAGCTAGATGAAGTCTAACAAGAAAAGCAAGCAAAGTGATAGTAAGAAACAATTGGTAGAGCTGCAAAATGTGTGAGGGGAGAGAAATCCCCAGTGGTAACAGGCAATTAGTTTAAGAAAAGAAACCAAATATTGGAAGACCAAGGCCTATCAAAAGGGAGAAGGGCCATTATCACCTTTCCTGTGTGGCAAGAATCTAGGAATCAGGTAGGTTATAATGTGCCATAAAATCAATATCAGCGTTAAGCCCTTGGTTCCTAGTGTCCAGCCAGCTTGTGAATTTTTGTTCCCTGGTTTACCTTTTAAAGATGTTGAATTTAAGCATAAAGGTATTCCAACTGAAGTAAATGAGGCCACTTTTGTGCCTGAATAGAAGGGCTTTGTAAATATATGTTTGCAGGACTTCTGTTACTATGACACTTTCACTAAAAAAAAAAGACCCCCCCTGATTCAAGTCCAGCTCTGCAGTTTCTGCACTTGTTCATCTCCCAGAGATTTTGTCATGTGCACTGCCTTGTACCTCTGGGTCTACTCTTTAAATCAGATTTTCAGGTGTTTGTCTACAAAAAAAAAGTTATAAATTTTGACTTAATGCAACATTTTGGGACGCTTGCATTGTTTGAAGAAGTGTCCTATACATATTTAAGTTGTTAAGAAATTTATTTAACGTAAATCAACATATGACACGCAGAAATTTAAGAGTAACCAGAAACAAGAGTTCATATAAGATCGTAAACTCATTTCATTAAGCTGGCATGCCTATTGCTTGTAGACAAGAAGAGTTGAAAATATAGCCATATATCTGTATATATCTAATAGGGCTGTGTGAAACAGCAGTTTCATTTCCACTTCTATTTCACCATTTAGAAGGGACAGTGTTTTGTTTTGTCATTTCATTTCAAAGCACTGTTTCATTCCGATTCGTCAAAACTTTTCACTGTTTCAACGTGTTTCAATGTTTCAACCATAGGCTATAATAGGGAATTGCAAAAATGCTATAACTTTGTCATTTATTGCCTGATTTGAATGAAAACAGCAGAGAGGGTAGCTGCTGCTGGGACTACATGGACTGTCAAGTTTCAAGGAGATAGGTGCAGGGGTTTCTGAGAAACTGCACCTCAGGCTGCTGACAAGCAAAACGCGTGACAGGTTACTGCATGTGTGTTTTAAGGCACAGCGGGGTGAAAACAGCAGGCATGGTAGCCCCTTCTGAGGCCATGAAACCTGCCAGGTTTCAAGAAGATAGGTGCAGGAATTTCTGGGAAACTGCACCTCAAGCTGCTGACAAGCAAAACTCGTGACATGTATTACTCTGCATGTGTGTGTGTGTGTTTGTGTGTGTTAGGGTGCTCCCTCACTGATTCTGGGGCCTCTACATGACATGATAGTGTGCCCTAATGAGGCCTCTTCTTCCCCTACAGCCTCAGCTCAATCCACCACTCTAAATAACAACAGGTAAGCAGCACAGTAGCACTAGCATCTCAGGCAGCGAAACTGGCACAGAGCCTTTCCTTCTGTTCCTCTCTTCTTGTTGCCTATACTAGCCTCATGCCTGGTTGTTGTAACAAAGAGGCTGTATCACAGTTTGGTACGGGGTGGAACTTACAGCTGTCCCTCTACCCCCTCTTCCACCCCACCCTGAAGGCTTGCCAGCTGCCTTTCCAGCATGTTTCATGGTGTGTTTCATAGTGTGTTTGGTGTGCTGGAAAATCTGTGTGTTCTTCTGTAATGTAATCTGTATTTATGTAAAAGATGTAGATAATTCTACATATGTATATTTATCTAATGTATGTATTTATGTAATAAATAAAATATATAAATGTATGTATGTGTTCCTGTATAAATTCTATATTCTGATATGCAATATAGGTTGTGCTTCCCTGCACAGTGAATGGAACGCACACTGAGAGAAAGCATTGATTTCTTTTCTGGGGAAAAGAATTGAAATAGATTAACACAAACAAAAAGAGGATTTTGGAGAAGGAATAAATTGAGAGGAATGAATGAATAGAATAATAAAATAAAAGGGTATAGAAAGCAAAGCGTATTGAATCCCACTTGCTAGTAACAGGCTATTAAGTAGGAAGTGATAGCCTTTCTCTTATGCTGCTGAGCTGCTGGAAGACGCAGCTCAGTAACTGACCCCAAGGCACAGAGAAAGCTCAGTTAAAACAATGCTGCTTTTTCTGCTGTTTTTCCGTCTGTCCCCCAGAGCACTGGGATTGGAAGGGACCTCAAGGAAGGATCACAGTCACTGGCCAGCTACACAGTCAATGTCAGAGCAGTCCTCCCCACCCTTCTCCTTCTCTTTACTTTGTGTTTTCATGCGAACACATATTTTGACTGCCCTCATTTTTTTTTTTTAGGCTGTTTTGAAGCCTTTCATTTTGTTTCAATTTTGATGCCTTTCATTTTGTTTTGACTTATTTTGAACTCGAAACAAGTTGAAACAGAGTCAAAATGAAACACCCAGTGAAATTTTGCACAGTCCGAATATCTACCCTGAGATGTTTCCAGCACATTGATAACTGTATCTATCTGCCACTTATCCAACAGTGAAGGAGACAGTATCACATTTATTAGTGAGTTCCACATGTTCTGTTAGCCTGTATGTACAATAAACTCTCTGGTAACGAGCACCTTACAAGCTGGCACGCTCTGTTAGCTAGCATGCGAGCTTGTAAGGAAAAGTGAAACCAGAAGTGCCCACTGTGGCACTTCTGGTTTCTCCAAGCCCCCACAGCCCAGGGCAAAGCAGCCTGCGCTGCCCAGCTCCCACAGCCCGGGGGCATAACAGGCTGTGTGGGGCTGTGCAGGGCCTGCCTCCCTGTCCTGTGGGGCCCACAGGGCCTGCAGGAAGGGCGGCAATGCTGCGGGAAGGGTGGAGGGACGCCTGAGACATTGCAGGAGAAGCGGCAGCTGGGGCCACTCAATTAACCAGCATATTTTGTTATCCGGCATCCCCCATTCCCAGGGGATGCCAGATAACAGAGTTTTTACTGTATTTAGGTATACATGAGTACGTACTTGGCAACATTTACCTTTTAAAAGTCTTTTTTTCCCTCCTGTTCTGCAATCAAATAATCTCACTTATTTTCCTCATGATATCATTGTTGTAACTTGCATGTTTTGCAACAGATGGATAAACAATTTGTCCTAAAGTTATATTTCATTGTCATTGTTAGTGACAACTACAATCAATGTATCATACAGTAGGTAGTTTTATACGCTAGTTGTAAAATAGATAGATATATAAAAATATAAATAGAAGTAGTAGACTCATGCTAAGAAATTTGCATTTTGATCAAGCACTTAAACTGCTTCTGTAAATCACAGAATTAATAATGTTCTTGTTCTTGTGAATGTCTGTGGTACTAAATTAATTTATAAGAATGTTTCTTGAATTTTTGCCAAGTTGTATTCCCATTCCTTTGCCAACGTTGAAAGAATCTTGTCTATGCATATAGCCATTTTCTGATCTCATTAATTTCCTTTAATTTCTCTAGTGTGTGGTTTATTTTCTATGTAAAAATCAATATCCTCTCCATTTTAAAAGATGCATACAAAATCATTACTATAATTTCTTTGCTTTTTATAGGTATCTCTCTTTACCTCACTGCAGATAGTTTAACTTGACCCTTCATACTTTTCTCCTGTGTCTGAGTTTTAAAATCTTTAACTATTGAGATTCTTTGGCCATGTCCAGACAAGTATGGCTTTGCCACAAAGCACACATTCAGCTCTTTACTGCACTGGAAGCTAGCAGCGTAGGGGTGGGGTTTGACCCCAGAAAATTCTGGGGTAAAAAAAAACCCTCACAAAAATAAGTGGACTTGTGCATGCAGGGGCAGCACAAGCTGCCCAAAACTGGAGCCTAGCTGGCCAGAGCCATGCTTCACCTGCCAGCCAGGCTCCGAGCAGTAGGATTGCTGCTGTTACAGCTCCAGGAGGCCTCAGGACCCCAAGTAAGGCTTCTGAGGCTAGACCAGTGCTGCCCCCAGCCTCCTCTACCCGACCCAGGGTAACCTGCCATGTACTGGGGGTGTCTGGCACAGATGTTCCTCAGGGACATGTAGCAGTGGCACAAAGTGTGCTCCTGCTGCTTCTTGTCCCCAGGGAAACAAACTTCCATGCTTGTGTGTAACCGGCCTTTCTTTGTGCATTTGCCCTTTGCTCCTTGAGTGCAAAAAGATGTTTGGCAAAGGATTACAATACTAAGAAAATACAATTCAAGTTATTAAATATGAAGCTTTTTTACTGCCATAAAGTAAAAAGCAGCCAGGCTATCTTAAATTTATTTACTTCTTTTCATCTATACTTCTGGGCAAAAAATAATACAACTGATATTTTGTTTTCTAAAATAAAATACATAGGTGTATGAGGGGGATAGTAAAAGAAAAGAAGAATGGAAACCAGGATAACCTCTTTCATCCATGCAATGCAACCTGTCATCTATATAAATAAATGAATGAATGAATGAATGAATGAATGTTTGTATATACTGTATGGGTGTTAACGTGAAAGGCAATCATAAAAGAAAAGGTAAGAGAAAGCAGACGCTGTTCATAGCAGCCTCTCTAATAGACAAATCAGATACCTTGGGTGTTATTAATGTCTCAGTTTTTAGGGCAAATGCAAGAGAACATATGTACCAAGTGAAATGCTAGTTTTTAAGAATGATTATGTTAAAAGTATTCATATTTTAGTTAGGAAGACAAAAAACATGAAGAAAAACTAATTTGGAAAGTAAAGCTTTTTTTTTTTAAACAAGGCACTTAATTTGCAGGATACTATAATACCAGCTTGTGGATTTTCTGTTGCCCTTAATAAAGGACAATATCATTGCATTCTCCGTGTGACTCACAAAGCCGTCATTCATCCCTTCTGATATGGTTGAGATGTAAGTTGTGCTTTTTAATTGGATCAGATTCCTTACCTGTATTCATCAGTAAAACTGTGTTGACTAGGCAGACAAGGGTCCTTGGGTGAATTTGATATCTTTTATTAGACCAACCCAAATGGTTGGAGAATAGTTATTAAGCAACCTTTTGGGTTCAAAAACCCTTCGTCAGGCTAAGGAAGCTGCAGCAGTTGGTGTGTGCTCTTCCTGGATGGAATGAAAAGTAAACAAGCCAGGGGCTGCACTGGGCTGGGGAGTCAGTTGCCCCAGCCCAGCCCAGCCCCTGGCTTGTTTACTTTTCATGGCACCTATTAGCAATACCCTCAACCCTATACTGCTTTGAAGTACACTAAAGACAGTGAAATCAAGATCAGTGGTGAGGGCTGCCTCTGGATAAGCTTTATTTTCATATTTCCAGTTTTGAATGTGTGTGGGCTGGGAGTCCTTTGGGCTAAGGACAGACATTACACATAAACTGGTTTAAACGATCAATAACTGGTTTACACCTGTAACAGAACAGATGTTTCAGTGAACGTAAACCAGTTTAAAATGGCTGAAACCAGTTTGAGATAAACCTGGTTGAATGTAGTATCAGACTTAACTGATTTTGGTCAAACCGGTTTATGCAATGTCTGTCCCAGACCCCTTGCTGGTTTAAGATAAATAGGACTCCCCCAGCATTCCGGCATGCTCTCTGTTCCACAGCAGGGCCAGCCCCTCCTCTCTGCTCCCTGACTGCAGCTCTGGCACAGACTGTGGGCTGCTTCACCCCTCCCCCTCACCACTCCCTGCTCAGCAGGAATTCCCCCTCCCCTCTGCCTTGATGAGAGGTGTCTGTGTATTAGCTAGAAGACCACATGCTGGCTATGGTCTGTGCTGAGTCAACAGGTAGAATCAACTGGAAGAATCAACAGGTAATCAGCTGGTAATGCCCCTCGGTTGTTTTCTTAATTGGATGATAAACACTGAGTTAGTGGTGATAAACACTGTGTTATCAACTTTCTGCTGTGCTAATCAGAGTGTTCTGCCAGGGCCTGGTCATGCCCCGCTTCCCCCCCAGCTCAGTGCTGGGGAAGGGAGGGTTGCTCTAATACATCCTCTCACCCGGCTTCTAGCTTGAGCCACTGCAGGCATGTGCTGGCATTGCTGGGATGTCTGTGCAGTTACAAAGTGATTTAGCCTAGTCAGGTTAGACTAACCTGCAAAGATTGAATAAATTCAGGCTCTGGCTTTTTGAATGTCTGTCCCTAGCCTTGGAGGCCTGTGTTGCACCAGGGGTGCCTTATAGAAACTGAAAAGCCTTAGAGGTTAGTTTCTAAGAAAGAAGGAGAGAGTGGAGGAAGCAAAGGATTTAGAAAAATTAGTATCTGAAAGGGGAACAAGTATAAACAGAAAAAGCAATAAGGGCTAGAGGAAGTGTGTAGTGCTTTGGGAGCAGCAAGAACCCAGAAGTAAAGGAGCAGCAGAGGTAGAAGAGAATCAGGGATTTGTAAAGCAGCAATATATCCTTGTGGAGAAACTGGAAGATTGTGGGCTCAGCTGCTCAACAGTTCAGTGGCTGGGAAATTGGCTACAGAGTTCTTATGAGCGGTTCTGTGTCATCCTGGTGCCAAGTGACCAGTGGTGTCCCTCAGGGGTCCATGCTTGGACTGGTGCTTTTCAACATCTTTATCAATGATTTGGATCAGGGAGTGAAAAGCTCACTGGCCAACTTCACGTATGACACCAAGTTATGGGGCAGTGTGGTCATGTCAGAAGATAGGTTGTAGACACTTGCAGTCTTGGACAGTCTGGAGAGTTGGGCAGACCAGAAGAAATTTAACACTTGCAAGTGTAAGGTGCTCCATCTGGGGGCCAAGAAACCTCAACATACATACAGGCTCGGTGGTGACAGCTTAACTTGTACCACGGCCGAAAGGGAACTAGGCGTAATGATTGACCATTGCATGAATATAAGCTGTCAGTGCGAGGTGGTGGTCAGTAGGGCAAATAATATGCTGGCATGCATCAACCAATGCATCTCATGTAAATCTAAGGAAGTGATACTCCCACTGTACGCAGCACTGGTGAGACTGCAGTTGGAGTACTGCATCCAGTTCTGGGCACCGCACTTCAATAAGGACATGGAAAAGTTTGAGAGGGTCCAGAGAAGAGCCACCTATATGATCAGGGGCTTGCAAGGCAAGCTATTCAAGGAAAGGCTGAGGAACCTGGGCCTCTTTAGCCTAAAGAAGAGAAGGTTGAGAGGGAACTTGACTTGATAACGGCTTACCACTATATCAAAGGAGTGCATCAGGAGCTTGGTGAGCAACTGTTCACTAGGGCACCCCCAGGGAGGACCAGGACCAATGGATACAAACTCCTGGAAGGCCGTTTCAGGCTTAATACCAGGAAAAACTCCTTCATAGGGTATCAAGACTGTGGAATAAACTTCCTCCAGAGGTGGTATAGTCACCTACCCTGGAGATTTTCAAGACGAGACTGGACACCTGGGGTCTAACCCCAGTTATCTTCCTGCCTGGAGCAGGGGGCCTGGACCTGATGATCAGCAAGGCCCCTTCCAGCCCCTAACAATCTATGAATCTATAAACCTAAGTGAGGAGAAAGCAGGGTCCTGAAGGAGTGGGAGAAGGCATAGGTTGGAGGAGGAACAGTTACCGTTTAGTGCCAAACTCTACTAATCAAATCAGCTCAAATGCCTGAAATATTGTACTGAAGGAGAAAGGCCTAAGAGAGATAATGTTTTTGTGGAAGAAGTTCAATTCCTGGATAGGGGAGGTGAAGAAAGATTTTGACAGGAAGAATGGGGAAATGGTATCAGTTAGAAAGAAGATAGAGGTTCATATTAATGAGTAATTGGAATGCAAAAGTCCAAACACCTTTAACTATTGAGGCTGAAGTATCAGGAACTTCTCCCGGATTGCCAGTGCTGCCCCTGCCTCTTTGTCTCCATTACTCCTTCCACACTTGTCCCGAGCAAAGTACTATCATTGTAGGAGTATGTTTGGCACCCTATGTGGCTGTCTGCATATCAGACAGCAGCTAGCCTTGCTGTGCTTTCTCACTGAGCATGCACATTAGCCTGTAGAAACAACAAACCTCTATGAGGTAAATAACTACATAAAGAACTAAATTAAAAATAATGTCAGACATGATTCTCTTTCAGGTTACTGGCTTAACTTCTTGAGTTATTTGAGTTGATATGGAAGCCCAGATCTCTGTGAACTCAGCTCAGGGCCAGTAATTAAAGTAGATCAAAATAGGACAGAGTGCTCAATAGTTCACATTGTTTGATGTACTCATGCAATTCAGTGTCATGTAATCAAATGAGATTTCACCATCATGCATTAAGACTTGTCATGAATCGTTTTTATTTAAATTAAAGCTCTATAACAAACTGTATCGGCACATAATATGTAATGTCTTAAAATGCAATATTAAAGGTTTTTTGGTATTCCAAGACCATGCCATTAGTCAAAGATATAGTCATTGAGACATTCTGCAGAATACCGTTATCTTACTGCTCTAATAGAGTCTTTACAATTTTAATCTTAGAGGAAGGAAGCATTTTGAATAAAATAGCAATCTAACTTTTACCCATATACTGATCTAAACTGTACTTTCAAGCTTTTTTCTCTATGTAGATAAAGTGTGCACCACCCATTTCTGTGCTGAGCCATCTCTCCTTTTTGTGTAAGTCACCAGTCCTCCTCATCCTTACTGTTGTTCTGTCATCTTAGTCATTCAAGTAATAGAGACTTGCAGCTCTAGAGGTCTCTGAAATGGCAAACTGTTTGACAATTTGTCATCTCATGGTTTTTTGCTTACTGGAGCTCACACTGTCCCCTCCCATTAAAGACAAATAATGTATCCTAAAGAATAAGTAAAGGAAAAACATAAAGGGTCAGATTCTATTCCTTCTATTAGGCATATAAATGTGCTTAACATATGTTCTCAATTCCAAGACAAGGTTTTACTCCCCATTTAACAGAGGCAGGGGAAAAGCACCTCATCTTAGAATCAAGTATAAGGCAGTGGAGAGGGGAGAAGGGTAGGCAGCTGCTCTGCCTGCTGCCTAAACGTGCCCCCCATCCCAAACCTCGGACCTAGCCTCCTCTCTACCCTCCAGCCCTGGACCCCTACTATCTCTTTCCTCCATGTCCTGTTACCTTCCCCCCCCCCCTTACCTTTGCTCTGGCAGTGGCAGGTCCCATCCCCACTCCAGCCTCGGTCATAAAGTATGGCCCCAGCCTGGTCTGGTAGCAGCAATAGTAGCATGGCAGTAACCATGTTAAATTCAAGATCATCTTGGATTCAAGTAAATATAGTAAGTATGCAAGTGTGATTCTATTCCACCCTATTCAAATCTTGAAAGTCCATAATGCTTCTGTATTATGCTTTTGCATTAATACTTACCTTACCCCTAGCACTTACCCTATAACAAAAAAAGATCCGGGAAGAGAAAGAACCACTCACCTTTTTCATTAACTATCTTTAAAGGACTCTATTTTTAGTTTAAAGAAGTATTTATAAAGACTGACTTTATAGGCCAGTCAGTCTCACCTCCATCCTTGGCAAAGTCTTTGAAAAAATTATCAAGGCTCACATTTGTGAGAGCCCAGCAGAAAAAATTATGCTGAGGGGAAACCAGCACGGGTTCATAGCAGGTAGATCATGCCTGACTAATATAGTCTCTTTTTATAACCCGTTACAAAACACCTGGACGCAGGAGTAGAGGTTGACGTCATATACTTAGACTTCAGGAAGGCCTTCGATACAGTATCCCACCCCATACTGGTGAACAAGTTAAGAGGCTGTGACTTGGATGACTACACAGTCCAGTGGGTGGCGAATTGGCTAGAGGGTCGCACCCAGAGAGTCATAGTGGATGGGTCGGTATCGACCTGGAAGGACGTGGGCAGTGGGGTCCCACAGGGCTCGGTCCTTGGACCGATACTCTTCAATGTCTTCATCAGCAATTTGGACGAGGGAGTGAAGTGTACTCTGTCCAAGTTTGTGGATGACACAAAAATGTGGGGAGAAGTAGACACGCCGGAGGGCAGGGAACAACTACAAGCCGACCTGGACAGGTTGGAAAATTGGCAGAAAAAAACAGAATGCAATTCAACAAGGAGAAATGCAAAGTGCTGCACCTAGGGAGGAAAAATTTCCAGCATACCTACTGCCTAGGAAATGACTTGCTTGGTGGAACAGAAGCGGAAAGGGATCTTGGAGTCCTAGTGGACTCCAAGATGAACATGAATCGTCAGTGTGACGAAGCCATCAAAAAAGCCAATGGCACTTTATCGTGCATCAGCAGATGCATGATGAACAGATCCAAGGAGGTGATACTTCCCCTCTATCGGGCACTGGTCAGACCGCAGTTGGAGTACTGCGTGCAGTTTTGGGCGCCACACTTCAAAAGGGATGTGGATAACCTGGAGAGGGTCCAGAGAAGGGCCTCTCGTATGGTTAAGGGCTTGCAGGCCAAGCCCTATGAGGAGAGACTGGGGCACCTGGACCTCTTCAGCCTCCGCAAGAGAAGGTTGAGAGGCGACCTTGTGGCTGCCTATAAGTTCATCACGGGGGCACAGAAGGGAATTGGTGAGGTTTTATTCACCAAGGCACCCCCAGGGGTTACAAGAAATAATGGCCACAAGCTAGCAGAGAGCAGATTTAGACTAGACATTAGCAAGAACTTCTTCACAGTTAGAGTGGCCTAGGTCTGGAATGGGCTCCCAAGGGAGGTGGTGCTCTCCCCTATCCTGGAGGTCTTCAAGAGGAGGTTAGATAGGCATCTAGCTGGGGTCATCTGAACCCAGCACTCTTTCCTGCCTATGCAGGGGGTCAGACTCGATGATCTATTGAGGTCCCTGCCAACCCTAGCATCTATGAATCTATGTCTCAATAAGGATAGAATAGGTTGCACTTAGGCACCTAAATCCACTAATAGATGGAATAAAATCTGGCCCAAAATGCTAGTCAGTGCGTAATGGGAATGTGCATGCTGTCATTGTGCATACTGGGAACTAACAGGAAGACCTGTGTATGTGTGTGAGAGAGGGGGAAAAGGAGAGACCATGATCTGGGATGGTATCAGGAGGAGGCTGATGGGAGTGGAGAAAGAGACTTCTGTGGGCACCTTCATAAAAAATCAGTTTTCAGTTTTTTGAATCAACCGCTCAATCTGAACATTTGTTGAGCTCTGAATACTCTTCTTCATAGCTGACATTTCCCACAGAATAATATTGCATTCATCACTCATAATTATCTTTGTGCATGTTGTCTAATGCACAAGACTGCAGTATTGTAGCATGTTGTAAGTTTTCACTGGTTTTGTTTTTGCTTTGTGTGATAAAGTTCCTTTCTCCAAGATGGGAAGAGGACCTCAAAAGAACAATTCTAAGAATGGTGCTTTTAGCTTAAGTCTTTCATTAGAAAAGAGGTAGCTCCAATGAGAAATATTTCAGAAAATTCAAAAGATTCCTCTGAAAAAGACAGGAATGGTGTATGTCAACTACCAGAGTACAGCACCTTACACTGATTTTGTTTCCTTGGGACTTACATATTCCATCAAAGGATAATGGTCTACAGCCAACATTTGAATTGGGAGCTAGCTTTTATTTTTTTTCTGAAAGGGAAGAGTAAGAGTATGCCATAGATTCAAGAGAAGATAACATTTAGCTGTGTCAAGGAATTTATCAAAGATTCCATTGACCTAGTTTCCTGTTAAATCTCTTTACTATTCCTTAAGTTACAAGGACATTGAACATGTGCTCCATCTTCAAAGGCTTCAAAATGAGATTTGTAACTTTTTTAAAAGGAAAAAAATCCTCCATCCTGAAAGATGAGAGACTCATTTCAAGACAGATTTTTCTCCTTAAGATTCAAAAAAGAATCTTCACTTGCATTAAAATAGATGTATTAATAACGACATGTTTTAACCAGTGTAAATGTATGTTTTGAGATGGGAAGATAGAGAAAAGATATATTTTTATTATTTTTAATTTTTGCTGGAAATCTAAATAGAATAGTAAAAAGATTTGTGGCATGCAGGCAATGAGTGGCGCAGTGAGCAGTAAACATGGGTGTATTTTAGTTGTGATCAGAATTGAACTAATAGCATTAACTGAACACACTGATTAAACAAAAAGCTAATAATAAACAAAAAGCTAATAATAAATTAACTTAATGTGACACTATTGTGCTATCTAAAAATAATTGCCACATCAAACGTTTCATTATATGTTTAGGTAACTTTAGTAGAGCATCTCAAACTTTTCATCCCGTTTCAGGGCTTGGCACCTTGAGCATGCTAGTGTCAGCCAAGTCTCCACACAGCTGAGAAAAATAATTGGTTCATAGTAAATGGAAATTATGATGTAATTGTTTTAGTAGGAGAACATCCAGTATTGTATAGCTCTTGCTACTAATTCTCAAGCTAATCTTCTATATTACAGTAAAATGCTACCAAACTCTAATGCATCTGAAGTTAGATCACAGTGATAATCTTTTTTGCAGCAGATTTTTCCAAAAATCTGTTGTAATTGTCTAGCCCATGCTGTTGCCCCTCACTCCTGACCCACAGCTCCGTATCCAAGCTCTGCTGGTGTCCCTCACACCTGTTCCACAGCCCCATGGCCCTACTGGTACCACTCACTCCTGACCCACTGCCCCTCCAGTCCTGCTGGTGCTCCTCACTTCCAACCCACAGCCACCTGGCCCTGCTGGTACCCCTCATTCCCAACCCACAACATCCCCAGCCCTGCTGGTGTCCTTCACTCCCAGCCCAAAGCCCCCCCACAGTTCTGTTGATACACCTCCTTCTCAATTCACAGCCCCCACAACCCCCAGGCCATGCTCATTCCCCTGTCCCACCCTGCAGCTCTGCATCCCTGCTGGGGCCCCTCAGTCCTGACTTGCAGCTCCCTCCCCATCCAGCCCTGCCAAAGGGGGCCCCCAGTTGCCCCCTGCCCTGTCTGGCCCCACACAGTATCATGGGAGGGTGGTCTGCAGGGATGGCCTCCAGCATGAGGTGCATGCAGCATACCTTGTACAGAAGCACAGACAGGGAGTTTGGCACAATGTGCTGCCCCACATCGCTGGCTGAGACTGGGGCTGCAGCATGGCAGGGAGTACCAACACTGTTCTCCACAGCAGCAGCATGAAGCTGAGCACAGCTCTGACTTGAGCCATGCTGTAGGCAGCAGGAGGAGCACAGTGGCTCTGGTGGCTCTGGCTCATGTGGGTGGTGGTGGAACAAATCCAGCCCTGGCACGAGCTGGAGGAAGGAGGAGGGGATGCCTTTGGCTCCTGTGCCATGGCATGGATTTGCCAGGATATGTGACCTGGTTATAGCTTCTTGCCCCGGGCAGCATTTCCCAAGTGACTGACCCCTGCCCCTGAGAGCACAGGCAGCAGCCATGCAGCTCCCCACTGGCCCTGAAGAACCTCCCCACACTCCCTTCCCCTGGTGGAGGGGCAGGTGCCTCTGGGCAGACCCCACTGACCGCAACATAGAGCTGGACTCAGCAGCGGTACTGAGCTCTGCCTCAGACCCCCTGCCCTGCCACAGCCCCAGCACTGAGACACGTTCCTCCAGCACCAGCAGGAACCCACCCCCTCCTCCACACACACACGCATGCACACACATATGCCCTACACCCCCAGCACACAACCCACTCAGAGGGTCCCCAAGCCTTGGCCCTCCAACTCCTGACCTCCATAGACTTACCTGTATCCAGCAGCTGGGGCTGCTCCCACTCCCTGGCTGCATGCCTCCTACATGTGCATGCATGCGCAGGCATACATGGTACCCCCTGCCTCCAATCACCCGTTCCCTACCTCCAATCACCCATTCCCAAGCAGCTCCTTGCAGCCTGGAAGGCTGTCAGCATGCAAGGGGAAGCTTGTGGTTTCCTGCAGTTTTCTTTTTTAATGTGGAAAAACCCATGATCTGCATTTTTCTCCTTTAAGTGGAAAATCTGTGTTTTTTTCCTTTAAAGGAAAAATCTACTTTTCCCCTGGGAAACGGAAAACCAGGATCCCTGCTTATAATGCATTCTCCAGGCTTTCGCTTTTGAAATGACAAGTGTTGACCTTTGTTAATAGGTTTTTATTTAGAACTAAATAATTTTCTTGGTTTATATTATGTAGCTGACTCTGGTCAGGATGACTAGATGGAAGCTCAGGAGCATATGTCTAAATGCCAACATCTCAGAGACATGATCTAAAAGATTAAAAGTCCTTATACACACTTGGAGGAGGTCCAGTAGTTTTTACAACACCTGTAGATTCTACAGAAGATGGACACAACATTTCACAGAACAAGACATAGAATTGTATCATATAGCAAAAGGAGTGACTATCCATGGATAGACATACACCACAAAAAAAAAAAAAGCATTTGAGTTGCTTCTTACCCATGCTCCACTTAAATCCTCAGCTTTATCATGCCAATTTCTTGATGTCTCAAAGGTCTCAGTTAAATTAATGAGCTCAGTAGGGAAGTCACAAATTAAATGATAGGAAAACCCAATATGCAGAATCAACCATATACACAGACCAAAATGACCAAAAGAATATATGTAGAGACAAATTCACAAACTCTCAGAATAGCCATTCACTGTTCACAATACATCTGGAAAGCAGATTCATCAGGTTTCAGTTTCTCAGACTGGTCAGGGAAGTTTCTCAGACTGGTAAGGGAAGAAAGAATAGACTCAGACTGGACTTGCAGTGACAAGAGGCACGAAGAGTCCAAGTGCTCTGAAATATTTTTGGTGAACCAATGTTATCCTAAAAACCCTGGATGAAATGGTTGTACTGGCAGAGAATTATGTGGAAATTGAATCTGTGGTATATCTTCAATAAAAAAACAGTAATACTGCCTCAGCTTTCAGGGATGCCATTATATGTAGTGATCATCTACCACTGATATTATAGATTCATAGATTCATAGATGTTAGGGTCGGAAGGGACCTCAATAGATCATCAAGTCCGACCCCCTGCATAAGCAGGAAAGAGTGCTGGGTCTAGATGACCCCAGCTAGATACTCATCTAACCTCCTCTTGAGGACCCCAAGGGTAGGGGAGAGCACCACCTCCCTTGGGAGCCCGTTCCAGACCTTGGCCACTCGAACTGTGAAGAAGTTCTTCCTAATGTCCAATCTAAATCTGCCCTCTGCTAGCTCGTGGCCATTGTTTCTTGTAACCCCCAGGGGCGTCTTGGTGAATAAATACTCACCAATTCCCTTCTGTGCCCCCGTGATGAACTTATAGGCAGCCACAAGGTCGCCTCTCAACCTTCTCTTGCGGAGGCTGAAAAGGTCCAGTTTCTCTAGTCTCTCCTCGTAGGGCTTGGTCTGCAGGCCCTTGACCATACGAGTTACCCTTCTCTGGACCCTTTCCAGGTTATCCGCATCCTTCTTGAAGTGTGGCGCCCAGAATTGCACGCAGTACTCCAACTGTGGTCTGACCAGCGCCCGATAGAGGGGAAGTATCACCTCCTTGGATCTATTCGTCATGGATCTGCTGATGCACGATAAAGTGCCATTGGCTTTTTTGATGGCTTCGTCACACTGCCGACTCATGTTCATCTTGGAGTCCACTAGGACTCCAAGATCCCTTTCCACCTCTGTGCCACCCAGCAGGTCATTCCTTAGGCTGTAGGTGTGCTGGACATTTTTCCTCCCTAGGTGCAGCACTTTGCATTTCTCCTTGTTGAACTGCATCCTGTTGTTTTCTGCCCACTTGTCCAACCTATCCAGGTCTGCCTGCAGCTGTTCCCTGCCCTCCGGCGTGTCCATTTCTCCCCATAGCTTTGTGTCATCTGCAAACTTGGACAGAGTACATTTCACTCCCTTGTCCAAGTCACTGATGAAGACATTAAAGAGTATCGGTCCAAGGACCGAGCCCTGCGGGACCCCACTGCCCACACCCTTCCAGGTCAAAACCGACCCATCTACCACAACTCTCTGGGTGCGACCCTCTAGCCAATTCGCCACCCACCGGACTGTGTAGTCATCAATGTCACAGCCACTTAACTTGTTCACTAGTATGGGGTGGGATACCGTATCGAAGACCTTCCTGAAGTCTAAGTATACAACATCCACCCCTCCTCCTGTGTCCAGGCATTTCGTAACCTGGTCATAGAAAGAGACTAGATTGGTCAGGCACGATCTGCTCGCCACAAACCTGTGCTGGTTTCCCCTCAGCATAATTTGCCCTGCCGGGCTCTCACAAATGTGAGCCTTGATAATTTTTTCAAAGACTTTACCAAGGATGGAGGTGAGACTGACTGGCCTATAGTTGCCCGGGTCCTCCTTCCTCCCCTTTTTGAAAATGGGGACCACGTTAGCCCTTTTCCAGTCCTCCGGGACTTGGCCCGTGCGCCACGAGCGTTCGAATATTCCCGCCAGTGGCTCTGCAATGATGTCGGCCAGTGCCTTCAGCACCCTCGGATGGAGCTTATCTAGGCCTGCCGACTTAAAGGCATCCAGTTCTTCCAAGTGACTGCACCATCTCAGGATCTACACATGGAAATCTGGCGCCTTGCTGCTGCCTCTCTACAACCCCAGTGAGAGATTTGTTGTGTCCCTCACTTAGGAACACTGAGGCAAAGAACTCGTTGAGGAGTTCAGCCTTGTTCCCCCTGTCTGTCACCAATTGTTTCTGCCCATTTAGCAGGGGTCCTATTCCTCCCTGGGCCCTCCTTTTACTCCCAATATATCTAAAAAACAATTTCTTGTTTTCTTTTACTTGGGTTGCCATCCTCAGCTCCATGGTAGCTTTGGCCCGCCTAACTGCCTCCCTACAAGCACGAGCAGAGGAGGTATATTCGTCTTTAGTGATCTCACCTTGTTTCCACTTTTTATGTGCTCCCTTTTTGTCCCTTAGGCTGCCCTGGATATTAGGACAGGGGGTCAGCATAGGGTGCTGTCTTATACTACAACCTAAGTCATTTATATCAAAATTATTTGCTTCAGTTCTAGGAGCAGGCATATTTACAAGGATTCCCAAAATAGCATTTTCTTATGGAGCTGTTCTCAGGAATATAGGCATACACCCTTATTTTGACCTTAGCAGAGTTGAATGTTATGGGGCTACTGAATTAATGCTCTGGCAGATTCAGGGTACAAACTGATATTTGTAATTCCCTCAGAAGCCACAGTTACAAGGGCACTAGTCTGTCTAGTGATGCTAATCATGGAATCATGGAGAAGTGGGGCTGGAAGGGACCTCCAGAGGTCATCTAATCCAACCTTCTGCCTGTGGCAGAATCATCCCTATCCAAACCATCCTATGGATTCCATATCTAAACTCTACATAAGACTACCATCAATCCCGACACAACACAGGTATACCACTCTAATCTGTCACGTAAACTGTGGAACCATGGCGGTCAATGTCCTTAACCTCCTTCACCAGGTGCAGCTCACTCTTTATCTCTGCCTTTCTAATTTTGTGTCTGAAGGTTCTGGCTATTTCCTTGGTGACCTGTCCATTCTTCCATATCCTGTATGGTTTCCTTTTGCACTTGAGGCATTTTAGAAGCTCATTGGGCAGCCACATTGGTTTCTTGCCATTCTTCTTGTGCTTCAATTGTGTTGAGACAGTTTCTTGTTGGGCTTCCTTGTAGAAGCTTCCAGTTCTCCAGGTGCCTTTATTCTTCAGTCTGTCTTCCCATGACACGATGCCTAGTAACTCCCTGAGTCAGACAAAATCAACCTTTTCAATATCTAGCATCCTCATTTTGTTAATCTCATGCTTTCCTTGTTTCAAGATCTGGAATTCTGTCATATTGTGATTGCTTCCTCCCACGTTGCCCATCATCTTCACATCCTCCACCAGTTCTTCCCTGTTGGCCAAGACAACATCCAAGACAGATGATCCCCAAGTTGTATTGTCCACCTTATGGAACAGAAAATTATCCTCCACACAAGTTAGGAACCAGCTTAACATTTTATGTTTGGCTGCATTGCTCTTCCAGCAGATGTCTGGAAAACTAAAGTCTCCTATCAGTACCACCTCATAGCTTTTGGATAGATTTGTCACCTGCTTGAAGAGTGGCTCATCCACTTTTTCTTAATTTGGTGGCCTATAATAACTCCCCACCATTATATCAGTGCTGCATCTTTCACCTTGCATCTTCACACAAATGCATACTGCTCTGCTGTCTTCTTCCCCCTGAACCAGGGAACAGATGCATGTGTTTTTGTCATACAGTGCAACACCACTACCTTTTCTTCCAACCCTGTCCTTCCCCAACCCTATCCTTCCAAAATAGAGTTTAACCTTCAAAAACACATCTCAAGAACCTGCACAGCAAACACCTGCACCTGGGCCCTTGCATGCAGGCGTGCACATGCATGCACGCATGCACGCGCACACACATGCACGTGTGCACACACACACACATGCACACGCGTGCACACACATGCACACACACACACATGGTCCTGCTCCCTGACACCCTCCCATGAAACTCCATAGGCAAACTCCCTCTCTGCTGCCTCTCTTCACTGCTCTCTCTCTTCCCATGGGGCTGTCTTTTTATAAGGCTGCCTAGCCTACCTCCACTCCTCAGTTAGCTAAACCAGCCACACCCAGAGCAAGTTGTCACTCAGTCACTCCAGAGGGGAGAGGAAAAAAAAAAAAAAAGACACACAGGGAGAGAGACACACACACACACACACACACACACACACACACACACGGAAAAAAGGAAAGAAACCCAAGCACATACACTAGGCACTAGGAAAACACTCTAACACAAATCAGACATCCAAGGTCACTAGCACAAAGAAAAGCCTCTTCAAAGCAGTCCCACTCCTGAGCTGCTTATCCCAGAGCAACTGCTGTCTTCTTACTGCTCGGCTGTGTTAAGTCTTGGCCTTTCATATGGGTTTATTTGATAGCCAAAGGCCAAACAAAAGAGTATATCATGAGGGTTGCAGTAAGATGAGTCTTTCCAGTCCTGATTGGTCCAAACTGGCTTTATTTCCAGAGCCTTTGTTGAAAGACTGAGGGGCAGAACTGTAAGAATCAAAAAGATACATCTCACTACTCCATGTCCTGGCTGAATAGAAAAGGCATCCAGTCTGAATGGCTGGAGCTAAAAGTGCACCAGCTGCATCTTAGCTGGAAACTGTTCCCCAGGAATGAGTACATGCCAGACTTGAAGCAAAATGTCTGTCAGTTCTGTGGGCCTCCAAAACACTCTGATATTACTTACTGGGTACTCACTCAAAGTTAATCACAGATCCTTTTCTATTAACATGAGGTAGCTAAACAAAATAGAAAACAAACAAACAAAACCAACCCTTATATCCATTTAATACAATGGTACCTTGGCCTGTACCCACTGGTCAGGGAATGGATACAAAAACATTGATATTTTCCTTATGAAGTGAGGAGCAGAGATTCCATGAACAGTGCTCCCACTACCTTTCAGAATGATAATATCAATGATGCGGTTTATATATCCACAAAAAAAGAAAGGATTAGAGAGAGAGAGAGGAGACAGGCAATCGGGAGCCAAGTCTAGATGCAAGCATAACATAAAATGAAGGAATCCTGGTCAGTTGAAAGGGGAGGGAGGGAGGGAGGAGAGGGTTGAGTGAAAGGGGCTCCAGGCTGATCCCTCTCAGGTTGAGCTGCCCTGAAAGCACAGCGTAAAGAAAGAGAATGTGTAGAAGGAAAAGAGTTCCCCTTCCAGAAAGGATATCAGGATTATCCTAACAGCAAACTTAAAAGAACACTACCAGAGTATTTTAAGATCATCTGGGATACAAAAAGACATTAAGATGGAGTTTCAGTATACTATTTTTTGGCTGGATATGGCTGTGGATACTAGGGGCTAGGTACTTTTTCTGTGCTGTTTCATGAAAATAAATCACCAGGAATCAGAGACAGAACCCCTTCCAGGGAAATGTCCCAACTTGCTTCATACAAATTGTCTTGAAAACAGGCAACAAGAAACACCCACCTGGAGATCAAGTTTTGCTGATAATTTGTGACACTTTCTCAAAGTATGTGCTGACACAGATATTGACTGATTAAAGGATTGAGGTAGTTAGAAGATAACTTGAAAGAAGTACTGTTGAAGTTTCCCCCATCCAAAAAGAAAGCCCAACCCCCCCACCCCCCCGCCATGGAACCCAAAACTGTTTGCAGTACTCTAGATGAGGCCTAACCAGTGCCAAGAGGCACTGTCACATATCACGTGTTGCATCTAATGCTTCTACTCTTGAAATGCAATATCACTTCCTATGTCTTGCATTTAATGCTTCTGCTGATGTATCCTAAAACTGCATTCACCTTTTGCGCAGCTACATCACACTGCAGACTCATATTAAGTTTGTGATCTACTGAGACTCCCAGATCTTTCTCTGTAGTGCTGCCATCCAGCCAGGTGTCCTCCCCTTTTGTATTTGTATTTTTTGTCATTCTTCCTGAAGTTAAAACATGGTCAAATGCACCTTGTATTTGCCAACACTCAGCATTAAACTCTATCCCGTTATTTTCAACCCAGCCTGTCAAGATCTCTCTGAGTTGTGCCCCCTTCTTCTAATGTATTAGCTATCCTTTCTGGTTTTATATCATTTACAAATTTGCTCAAAAAGCTTTCAATTCAAGCTTTGAAGGGCATCTTTGCAAGTGGTCTGGGGAGGGGGTGCTTTAATTACAGTGGCTCTCAGGACCTGTTCTAATTAAAGCACCCGCAGTGTCTTGTGTATTCAGTGTCTCATGCTTGAAAATGGCAGCAGGGGTTCTTTAACTAAAACTCATTCAACAGACTATAGTTAAAATGTCCCTGCTCCCATTTTGAATCATGGGGATGTTGAACACACACGATGCCGAGGTTGCTGAAGCATGCTAATTAGCACACTTCAGCAGACTCCATGGATCTAGTCTGATCTGATGTATTCTAATTAGAACGCATCAGAGCAGGCATTGGGCATAGGTGTATAGGTATTGTGTATAGGTGCTCCAAATCATTAATAAACATGTTGAACAGCACTGGGCCCACAACAGGCCCTGATAGGGCTCCACTCAAAAGCCTCGTGCTATTCTGACATGGATCCATTTATAATTATCCTTTGCTTGAAGCTATTGAGCTAACTACCTATCCACTTTATAGTAGTTTTGTCTAGCACACATTTCTCCAATCAGTTTATGAGAGGGTCACATGGGACCTTGCCAAAAGCTTGGCTGAAGTCCAGGTACACTTTATCTACAGCATTCTTTTCATCCACCCAAGTAGTTACTTTTTCAAAGAAGGAGATCAAGTTTTTTTTTAACATTTCGTCTCTGTAAATACTTTTCCTCCTCCAGATACCTGCAAATGGATTTCTTTAGGCTATACTTCAGTAACTCCCCAGGTATTGAGGTGAGGATAACCCATCTGTAGTTGCACAGTTGGCTTTTTTTAAAGAGGGGCACTATGTGGGTCCTTTTCCACTCCTCTGATCTTGACCTTTTCCCATGTCTTCATAAATATTATTGCCAAGGGCTTCAGGAGGTGACTCTGCCAGTTCCTTCAGTACCTTGAGGTGAAGTTCATCAGGCCCAGCTGAGCTGAATTCATTGAGTCTGTCTTTTGTTTTTTCTTTCCTCATCTTGTCCCCTTACTTATCCATATAGTCCTTGTTATCTGAAATCTTCACAGGAAATCTGCCTATAAGGGATATCTATGATCTATGTAGTCAGTGATAATCTAGATCTAACTATGAGAAATGTCCACATGATTGAAAACAGCATTTGACCAAGCAAAATCTAGATCAAACTATGAGCAATGTCCATACTTTTTGAAAAAAGCATTTGACCTGGACTGCTTGGAATCTCTGGAGTTACAGCAACAATACATCATGCTATTTTCAAACTGTTATTAAACTAAATGACAACATTGCAATGATTTGTGTCAGCATCTCTATCAATAAACAGTGAAGTACATTTATCTTAATGCTAAGTTGTGTTGTTTTAAATTATGTTGTATGTAGTCTCAGAGTGGTTAAAAATGAAATATTGCCTGAATATTCTGGAACAGTTATCTTAATATCAGTATCCTTATAAGTTATCTAATTTCTACATATTTCCCCTATACATTTCCCCTGTAGTCTGATACACCTTACCATTACTTCCAAACATAGTATTCAGGTTGGCAATCAGGAGAAAGCCCTGGGTTACAATGGGAGATAAAGGAAGCAAGATCAGTGACTGGAAATATTGGATCTGGAGCTGGAAATCAGCATACTTACTTGATGTGTATTGGGGTACTAAGAGGCTTAATGTATCTTTGGATTCTTCATAAGGGAAGAGGATAAACATGAAAGGTACTTCCTTTGCCCCGGGGGAGGGAACAGGAGTGAAGAGGAACTTTGGCTAAACAAAATATGAGACGTACTGAGATTGGTTTTTAGTATTTCAAAATACAACACTGGATTATGTGTAGGCATATGCCCCCAAATCCTCCAAACTATTTTGGACATTTTTTAAAGGAAGGTATCTAGGATTTTTTTTTTCCTTTCTTTTATAAACAAGGTTTTGGATATACTTAAGCATGGTCTAATAATCTAGAATCCAGAATGTCTGGATCCCATTTAAAAGAATTGGATATAAGGATGTGTTTAATGAAAATTAGTGCAATTTGGGAAAGCAAGTACTTTTTATCATGTCCTAATTCTAATTTTATGTATTGAAAAAAGGATGTATAAGCAGAAAAGTCCTGCCTGAGTTTTTGGACCATATAGTACATCCATTCACTAAAGCACCTTTTTGTGTTTTAAAAACTTTAAGTTTTCAAAGAGGTACATACTTGTCAGAAGTCTCATTGAAAGGAGGAAAAGGCTTTTATGAAAATGTAAATGTATACAATGCTGAAATATTCAAACTAACATGCCAGTTCTTATGTTTACAAATGCCACTAATGTTAATGGAATTTGGATGCACAGTTCTCATACAGTACTTTGAAATTTTACCCATTGGTCTCTTGGCAAGTCAGGTTTAAGACCATAAAGAAAAGTAAAGAAAGAAGGGAAAATAATTTTATCTGTGTTGACACTTTTCAATTTATCCATTTGTGTGTTGATCACAATTATTCTCCACAAAATGTTGGACCTGTGGACACAAGAAAAAAAGACAGTATTTGTCTGCTGCTTACTGAATGACTCACAAACACTCATGCTTATGAACTCTAGCACCTTAGCACAGTACTGGTATTGGAACCTTCTGCATAATTCATCATAAAAGAACATGAGGCATTCAACAGTCAGTGTTCATTCAGAGATGTTCTGCATTACTAGCAGCACTAGTAAATATGCTTTCCTCATACATAATTTATGGTTAGCAGCAGAGGTAGTTTTATGCTTCGTAATAGGCTAGCTTTGATCCCTTTAAATCTGTTTGTGAAACTTAGAGGTTGAGCATAAAACAAAGATTGTAAAATCTCTTTTCAGTATTGCTTGTTTTGATGTTCTTCATTTTCATATGCTGTTAACAAGTTTGAAATTGATTCTGCCCCACTTCTTATTGAATGGACTTTGCTTCAATGGATTTCTTTATTAAGATTTTTTTTATCTTCCAATGCCTCCTACCCCGAACTTGGAGTAGAAGGAAAATTTAATTGGAAACTTAGGCAGAGTTGTTAGTTATATATTTCATATAATGTAAAACTCTATTCCTTGTGATAGAGGGTATAGAGGCACTTTCTGTTTTGGAGAACATTTTTAAATGTCCAGCTCTAACCAGCTACATTTTACAATGCGAACAAAAAATTTAGAGCTGCCTGAAACTCAGAATTTTTGTCCTGTGGGAAATTCCCAGTTCCTACTTTCAATTTTGAGCACAATGTTCAAATTCTATAATTTCCCACAAAATAGAATTTTCAAAAAAAAATGTTTTGTACTAATCAAAACATTTTATTTTGCTAAAACGAAAGCATTTCATTTCAATATTTAAACTTACTATGTTTTATATATACTATATATATGGTATATGCATATTTATGAAATATGTGAGCTTAAAATCTTATGCTTAATAACACAAGTATTAAAATTAATATATTTATAGAAGGTTGAAGTATTGAATTCTGATATGATTAAATATATTGACCGTATAAAATATTTTATATTCTTAAAAATAAAAAGTAATTTAAATAAGCATGTATCTGTGGAATACTTCTGTTTTGACAAATCAGCATTTCTCTGTTGGAAAATTGTTTCAGGGAAACTTTTTTTTTACCAGCTTTAAAATGGTAGATGTTAGCATATCAAATTCTACGCTAAATCCTGCTAATTTATCCAGATAATGTAAATGTGCTTTTTTAATGTATTCCATTCCTAAATGATGATGGGAAAATTCCTATCTGCAAGTTACTATCTGCAGGCAAAAGCTGGCTATATCCTTTATCTGTCTGACCTTCTTTGTGCCTTTTATTCTTCTCCAAATCCTCCTGAAACACTGATATAAGATCTGCTTTCTTCTGCCTGGACTTTAACATGTTGCTCACCTCGTTGTCACCTATGGTTGATTTCTGACTTTAAATACATCACATTCAGATTCCTCAATCTTATCTGCAAGTCACTACATAATTTCAGCCTCTCCTACATTTCTTCTATCATATATTAATGTTTAAAATTTAAACATCAGTAATAACTTCTGATAATGTAAGTTCTTTGAGCCAGGGAATATGTCTTTATCTATGTTCGGAACATTCTTTTTAAATTTACTCAGCATGATTTGCAATAATGATAGAAGACTATACAGGCCATCAATTCAGCTGATAGTGTTTGGAGGAGGGAAAAACTAGCTGGTTTGCTGTCTCTATGACTTATATTATGTTCTACATTCGTTAATTTGTAGATGATCACATACTATCAAATTTGTTCTGCCTCGCTGTGGTTTTGTTCACTTGATGGGTAAATGTAGCACTTTTACATCATTTTTAATCAAACACTTGCTGAGAGAGATAAATAATTGGAGAAATTTACTTTCCACTCCTTAATTTTTCATTTTGTAACATAGTTGTACTGTTGAATTGCCTGTAAGAAAATAGTATAAGTACCATGTCCCCTTTTGGGGGGCAATAATTCTCTTCAGTAGTCACGCCTATATGAGATACTGATTGTGCAGTAGCCCATGACTACTGTACAGTAGCATTGCATGGCAGAAACCATGATGCAGTGCTTTTGAACAGTAGTTTTGGGCTACTATGCAGTCAGCATCTCGAAAAAGCCATTTGACGATACTACTGTGCAGTCACTCAGGTTACTGCACAGTCATTTAGTACTTGTTTATACAAGCACTAAATAACTGTGCAGTAACACAGATTCACAGAAGTTTAGGTCTAGAAGGGACCTTGTGAGATCATCAGGTCCAGCCCCCCTGCTCTGAGCAGGAAAGACTTCTGGGTGTAATCACCCCAGCAAGGTGTGCGTCCAGTCTCCTTTTGATGATCTCCAGGGTAGGTGCCTGCACCACCCCCACTGAGAGGCTATTCCTGAGTCTGGTCCCATGAACCGTGAAGAAGTAAGAACTGTGCAGTCAGTGTCTCATGTAGATGCTGCCAGTGTATACCAAAACAGGTTGCTTGTTGTACTTTTTCTTGGCTTTACTTTCCATCGTGATTATGACTGGTTTGCAAATACCCTTCGGGTGTCACAAAAATATTCTATGATTAAATATGTTAATTCTGTAACTTTGGTAGAGAATGTTTACTCCACTTATCACTTCTTTATATCTAAATTTGATTTGTATTACAGGCATGTTATTGTATTTTACCCAGGAAATGTTTTTAAATGTTTGTGTTTTTTTAAATAAATAGTAGCAAGTGGTACTTGCAACAAACCTCTTCTGTGAGACTGATAAAACTAGAAATTGAGCCACAAATCAGTACCTTAAAGCCAACTCACCTATCAGAGAAAATAAAATTTTGCTTAAAAAGTTAGTTAATTCTTGAAGTGGTAGTTGTGGACGTTTGCTGGAGCATTTACAGCTAAAAGACTCAACATGCAAACATGTCGTTTAGCAAAATAAGTAAATTTGCTATTGTACTGCCTGATGCTCTTAGTTCATACTGTTCCAATTGTCTTTCTTACAAAGTCTTTTTTTATGACGGTATTTTATTTTAATATTTTCTGCACAAAATCTTCCTCAATCCTCCTTTAAACTTTGATCTGATATCACTTATTTTTCTTTTCTTCTTTCTTGTTCCCATTCTTTCACTCTATAATATGCCCACTCCCCAACCCTGATACGTACCTCTGGCAGCTTTCACCCCACTAACGCTGCCCCTACAGAGTCTCACATGCTGGTGACCATCTCTCTGACACCCCTACTAGCCCTAGGAGCGTGGGAGGTGGGGAGAGGAGGGAAGCCAGGCAGAGAAGGGGGAGAGCAGGGGCTGGCACAGGGGCTACCTGGGGACAGGGAAGGGTGAGGGAAGAAAGCAACAGTGGTTACAGTCCCCAGAAAAGCAGCCATAGGTGCCATTGGAGTTGCTGTGTCAGGCACAAAGTGCTGGGTGGGGGAGCAGAGCATTTACCTTCTCTCACAGGGGCCAGGTGGCACAGCACCCATATGGGGATCTTGCAGCACCGCAGGGTGCCGCAACACCATGATGGAGAATCACTGGCATAGATCTGTCAAACATCTGTACTTTCCACTTCTTTTATAGCAGCATCTGAATAAGTGGGGTCTGCATGATCATGGATTGAGCACTGAAGTAGAGTTTAATAGCAGTCCTCTATTTAAGGACTCATTTATATTTTAGTTGAGTGTGTTATCCAATACCTCTATCTTATCATAAGTCTTATAATATTGTTTTTCTTACAGCCCCACTAGTTGGAATAATGTTACTGTGTGAAAAAATAAGTTTCCTTCGTAATCTTGAAGGAAAATTTAAAAGGCAAATGCTAAAGGCCCCACATCCACAACCTAATATGTACTATTTGTAAAAATCTCATTTTGGGGGTTTGGTTCCTGTATTTGAATGCTTCGGTTTGAGAATACTGTGTTGGTGGGAGAATTGTACTGACTCTGTGAGCCTGTGAACCATTCCAAGGCTCAGACCACCAAACAAAATATTCTTTGGTTTTCTGGATTGGTGCAGATATACAGCTGAGTATAAATAGTTCTTGTTAAAAACATAAACATGGTTTTGCCTCTGCTATCACGGAGCAGAACCATTAAAAGCTTTTGTTACAGAGGACATCTGAGTATCCATGCGTGCTCCTAGAAAGGAGAGTGCTCATGCGTGGAAATGAGATGCACTAGCTACAGCATTTTTATTCTTTCAAAATAATTGCCCAGAAGCTGTGTAAATAATGTTAGATTTTTCAGTGGAACAGAAACTGTACCAGTTGCCTTGTTTTGTATTGATCAGAAGACAGGTCAGATTTATATTTTAGCCAGAGCCAGACAATTACTCCCAGCATTTTAAAGACATAAATGTTCTTTGTGAAATGTTAATGTTAGTTCCTTGTGAATTTAAATGTAATGTAAAGAAACAGAACTCCAAGGCTTTGAGTCTTCTGTAACATTCATAATACATTCTTAGTCTACACTGTGTGTGTGTGTGTGAGAGAGAGAGAGAGAGAAAAGAGAGTGCTTGCTTTTACACACACACACACACACACACACACACGAGAAAGAGAGCCCATGGGGTTTGGCAAAGGATTTCATGGAGCTTCCCTTGAATGGTAGATTTTTAAATAAGTGGATTTCTAGACTTGTATGGATTGAATTAAGGCTGTAATAAACTTATCAGATCAAATCCTTGATTTGTTATGAATGGATTATTTTAGACTGGGCTACTTTTTGTTGCTCTATCCTTGACTCTTTTTGTCATCACTGGTTTTGATAAACCTATTTTCAGCATTGGACATTTTGCTGTGAGAAATAAAGACAAAGTTAAGTAAATGCTGTAGAAAAGATTTACAAACACAGTTAACTGACTATAGACCTCTTCCAACCTCACTGCTACTCAGGACTCAAAATTCATGTATGCTTACTCTGAAAAGTACAGTGTTTGATGTATACTTCTTTATCCTTATGATTTTCTTCAGTTCCTCTTAAATGGAGGAAATTGTGAAAATGAAAAAAAAACCCCACAACTAAATATATTATTTGATATGTGCAAGCCAACTGAAGGGATATATATATATTGAAACTGGAAGCTGTAATCACTCCTTTATTTAAGATAATTGAAGTTATTTTTAAATAGTAGTGGCACTGTCTACAAACAGACAAATATCACAACTCAAAACAAAGACACAGGCAAGGCATAAATTGTCAAACAGGTTTTGCTGACAATTGTTTGTGAAGGTTTGTGTGTCAGTGATAGGGAAGAAGAAAGACAAAGCATTGAGAGAAAAGGCAGTGAGGAAGAACCAGACAGTCTAAACAAGCATTGTGTGTCACCTTGAGAAATCCTAAGAAAGAAAGAGCTTTAGGGGATGAGTACTGACTGGAAAGGAGAGTTGGAGTAAAGAGATTGTCTCTTGATGTTTGATTCATTGAGTGTTCTGAGAAACATGATTTCGTACATGTGTTGTAACAAAAAATAGGACCGCAAAGAAACAACTAACTCCATCACCAATTTCTCCTTCAACCTGCAAACCCCCCAATTTTTGGCTAATCACTCAGATCAAATGTGTCCATAGTATTTCCTCTTACCAGTTTTAAAACATATTGTTTCAGCAAGTCTCACCATACAACACTGTTGTATATAGTGGCTGTGTCTACACGAGATGCTTACTTCACAGTGGTTCATTACTACTATGCAGCAGCATCGCAAGGCATAAACCGTGATGCGGCACTACTATTCAGTAGTAATGAGCAACTGTGCAGTCAGTCAGCAGGAATGCTTGGTTATGCAAGTACTAAATGACTGTGCAGTAACAATTGCACAGCCAGCGTTTCGTGTAGGTGCGGCCAATGTATTTCCAAGGGTGTTTTCATAATGTTTAAACACGTGGTCAGGGAAGAAATTCTATGGTAGCGCTAGTTTTGTTACACAAGGTTCTAATTAGAGGGGATTCAGCAAACAGCTGGAGAATTTGTTCTCAGCCTTTGGCTGAAGTCTATACTTAAGATAGAGTTTATCTCTGGGAGTGGGACGGAGATATCTACACTGTGCTTAGGACCATATCTGAACCCATGGTGGTATGTGTGTATATTATAAATAATATATCTGTGTGTGTGTACATATATATACATACACACAAATAGATATATTATTTTTAATATACACACATACCACTGTGTGTGTATGTGTTATGTATATTTGTGTGTGTATTATAAATAAAATAATTTACATTTGGCATATACCGAAACTGTATCTTTCTCTACTGAGACGGTATAGATAAGGCCCAGGACATCTGCCACCTCTCAGCAAAAGAGCAGTAGTATTAAATTATTGGTGTAGAGCATGGACTACCATATTTGCTAGCATACAACATGTACCTCTCCACCTCCCCAAAAAATTAGGCCTTCAAAATTTAGTGGTTTTAAGCAAGGGAATAGATTTCTGCACTGGAATTGAGGTGTGAGGATGCTGGATTGGTTGCAAGGGACTACTCTGCTTGCATGCAAGAGGAGCAGAGTCCATTCTACAGCATCACTCTCTCTTGATACAGTTCCAGAGCTAGAGATTTAACCCTTTCACAGCAATTCCTGACTTGGCAGTAGCTAAGTGGCTCAGTGAAAAACTACTGCAGCAGAATGAATGAGTGATGCTGATAAGTAGACTCTGCCCCTCCTGCGTGCAGCCAAGAGTGTTCAGCCATAGCAAGCCTATGATGTGACAGGAAAGATTCTGGCAAAAGCTCTTTTTTTATCTTCAGCCTGCTCTTCCAAAACAAGGTGCATATCTTATTCAAGCGCATGTGGCTTCTGAGTAAATATGGTAATTCTGATAAGATATGCAAACAAAAAGTAAAAAGAGCCAAGGGGAAAACAAATAGCAACTGCTTAAAAGAGCCATGATGTATCCCCTCCTGCTACATGGTTAAAAATAAATCAACAATGAAATTTTGCTCAGATATAGCAAATAAGGTGATTTAAGCTTGGTAAACAGGATTAAATTAATTTTGAAGACCTGAATTCAAGAGTGAATAATTTGTAGATGTACTTTAGAAAGGTATTTATACAAAGTAGCAACAATAACCAAAGCTGAATTCAGTACAAATAATTTACATTATTTAACCTTGAATCAAAGGAACCAAATCAGTATATGTCATTCCCATCCTTTTTGACACGCACGAAGCATGAGTGATACTTGAAGTAATTCACTCTTTCATTCCTTTGTGGCACTGGTGTGAGTGACTAGGGCATCTATCATATAATTGTGGTTTCTGATAGTCAGTTTGTCTTCTACTTTTCTTGGCCAAATATTGCTTGTTGTTAGGAATAAAAAATAGTTTTGGAGCTGAAAAATTGGGCAGGGGGAGGAAGAGTGTTATTCAATTTCCTCACCTGCCCTGGCAGGATCTTGGGCATGACTAACTCCCAGTGTTTGGGGGTGGGGAGGTGTTGGGGGGCACCTTTAGGGTGTCTAAGAGCCTTCTGCAAATAGTCATTTAAAAATTAAAATGCTAACAATTCTAAATCCTTTTAATAATATTTCATGACTTTTTTTGTTCCCCCCCACCCCAATGCATTTTGGCCCTAAGCCAGAAACCCTAAATAGCAGTGTAATAAGGAAGAATTTAGCAGAGCCTTTTTCAGGGAGAGCTACATAAATATTGTATGGGGATCAGGCCATTACAACATACTCAAAAGGTTCTCTGAGATAAGTAACAATCTAAATTGACAGCTCTGCAGTTATAAATAATGCTGGGGCTCCCTCTTTTCTCTGTACTGATTAATTACTCTAGAATTGTTTAGTATTTCAGATTTTTTTTCAGCACAAAAATTAACAAAAGTACTTACCTGTGATTCCCACTCCTCCTTTCTACCACAAAGTAGGACTAATTGACCACAATACTAGAATGTTTTTTTCTTGCTTGCTGAAGTAGAGTATTTCAGCACTACTTCATTTTGGCAATGTGGAGTACGGCTTGCCGAGATACATATTGTGCTGGTTTATATAATCCAAATGTCTATCTAGGCTCTCCAGCGCTGAAGTCTGCACTGTCTGTCTCCACTGCTATTGTTACCTAAAGTAGGCAGATTAAACCTACTGCCAGATATGTCTCTCCATTCTGAAATGACATCTCAAATTGCAGTGTTTGCATACTCTAAAAGTTGGATACTTGGCATCTGATTTCCTTTCCAATCTTTAAAGATACTGCTATCACTCCTTGTCTAGTTATTACTCTTGATAAAATGCTATTGCAGTTTAGTCCTGAAAAATCCATTTTTATATACAAAATCAAAAAGACTAAAGAGACACTGATAGGATCTGTAATGGAATTTTTAGCTACCTTGCACATTGATCCTTTACTTTGTCTGTTATATAAGTATATGCAAACCGTTTCTGGTGAACATGCAAGCCCACTTTAGCACGTAGTTCCCCGGAAGCTATATTTAGCCACTATAGTTGTCTTACAAAGAAACCCATTCAAGGCAATATTATATGTATTAAGTACAAAATTAGGTACCAAATAACCTTTAAAATAATCCAGTAATTTATAAAGCACAAGTCTTTGACTAAAAGGTTTTTAGAGAAATGAAGGAATTTGTAGTTTTAGCATAGGCAGCCATTTCTGACATGGAGTCACTGATCTAGAAAATTACTTTAATGCACATATCAATATACTTGCCGATTTCTTGTATTTCAGCAGAGTTTTTTGTTTGTTTGTTTCATTGAATAGGTTTTCTGTGTTTCTATGGTAAAGTTCACTAAAACTTTTTTTTTCACACCAAAGCAATACCACAACTATTATACTTGATTAGGGTTATCTTTGTCTGTTTGTTTTGTTTAGTTTTACATTTTAATAGGGATGGAGCAAACTTTTAATAATGCTTGAGTGCACACTTGCAAATGATAAGTAAAACTACATTTGGACCATGATTTTTTATTTTATATATAAGGACTTTTTGTACAAGTCTGCATACCAAAATTACATGTTTCTAAAGAAACAGATATTTAGAGAAAACAGAAAAATGTACTGGTGTTCCTATTCTCAGAAAGAAGAGTAGCACATTTACCATTTTACAATAGTACATGCAGCGTTTGTAATTGAAAAGGGTTACTGCTCATCCATTGATGTTCATGTGATTTTCCTGCGAGAGCCAGGCTGACCGAGCGGGGTCCAGGAGATGGTGCAGGCAGAGGACACGAGCCTGAATGAGGGTGGCCGTGAGGCTGGCAGAGGCCAGGCTCGGCACGGAGCCCCACAGGGCTGAGTTGTGCACCAGAGGCTCCCTCAGCAGCTGCGGGAAACACAGTGTCCGGGCTCGAGGCTGGAGGCGGAAGGCGGCCTGCCAGGCTCGTACCACGCTGCGATAAAAGGCCGGAAGCACCGCCCAGTTCAGGAGCGTGGGTGTCAACAAAAAGAGCTCCCGGTCAA
This sequence comes from Alligator mississippiensis, assembly GCF_030867095.1. NCBI lineage: Eukaryota > Metazoa > Chordata > Crocodylia > Alligatoridae > Alligator > Alligator mississippiensis. The sequence continues at coordinate 270,417,134 of NC_081824.1, read as the reverse complement.
AGCCAAGGGCGCCGACCCTCTGCAGGAACCGGCACGCCAGTTGTTGCCATGGCAGCTGCTCCTCGCTGTAAAGCAGTCGCTGAAGAGCCTGCAGGCGGAAGGCCGCCACCCTGCTGGCCAGGTCAACCAGACCCTGGCCCCCCTCGGCAACAGGCAGGTGAAGGACGGCTCGTGGGAGCCAGTGGCGCCCATCCCAGAAGAAGTCCACCAGGTTGCGCTGGAGTCTCTCCAGGAGATCCGGTGGGGGGTCGAGCACGGTGCACCGGTGCCACAAGGTCGCTGCCGCCAGGTTGTTGATGACAAGGACGTGCCCCCGGTAGGAAAGGCTGGGCAGGCGCCAGCACCACCACTGCAGGCGGGCCTCCACCCCCTCCTCGAGGTCATCCCAGTTGCGCGCCATGAAAGTCGGTGGCCCCAGGAACACGCCCAAGATCTTGAGGCCCTCGCGGTGCCATGTGAGCCCCCCCGGCAAGTCCGGGGGGGGCATGCCAGTCCATGCGCCAAGCAGCAAAGTATCGCTCTTGGCCCAGATGATGCGGGTGGAGGAGGCGCGCTCATAGGCACGCTGGCAATCCGCCAGGGCCCGCACGTCTTTCTGAGTGTTGAGGAAGACGGTGACATCATCCGCATATGCCGACAGCCGGAGAGGAGGCCTAGTGGACGGGCCGGTGGCCACTGCAGGGCCACACCACTCAGGCGGCGTCGCAGCGTGTGCAGCAGCGGCTCGATGGCCAGGGAGTAGAGCATGCCCGACAGCGGACACCCCTGACGAATGCCCCTGCGTGCGGGGAACGGAGCACAAAGCACACCGTTCACCTTGAGCAGGCTGGAAATGTCTCAGTACAAGACCCGGAGGGCCCCGGTGAAGAGGGGCCCAAAATCAAAGGCCTCCAGAGTCTGGAAGAGATAGGCGTGGCCCACCCGGTCAAAGGCCTTCTCCTGGTCTAGAGAGATGAGGCCGATGTCGAGGCCAAAGAGCTCGCTAGCCGTGAGTAGGTCCCGCAGCAGGAACAGGTTGTCTTGAATGGTCCTGCCCGGCATGCAGTAGCTCTGCTCGGGCCCGGTGAGAGAGGCCATGACCGCGCGGAGGCGGGTGGCCAACGCTTTGGCCAGGATCTTATAGTCCGCGCACAGCAGGGAGACCAGCCGCCAGTTCTTCATGTAGCCCAGGTCTCCCCTCTTGGGCAGCAGGGTCAGCACCGGTCGGCGGCAGCTGATCAGCAAGACCTTGTCGGCGAGGCTCTCCTGGAAAACGCGCAGGACGCTGGGGCCGAGGAGAGGCCAGAAGGTCTTGTAAAACTCAGCAGGCAACCCATCGAGGCCCGGGGCTTTGCCGGAGGCGAGGCCGGCCGTGGCGGCCGCCAGCTCTCCCAGGGACAAGTCCCGCTCAAGCTCTCCGGCCTCCAGGGCATCGAGACAGGGTAGGCCCTCGTGGAGTTCCCGCGTGGCCTCAGGGCACGACGGCTCGGCCGCAAACAGGTCACGATAGAAGGCGACGGCATGTTCGCGTATTTCGCCGGGCTCTGTAATGACCCGGCCCTCAGGAGTCTTGAGATGGTCCAAGACTTTGCTCGCTGCCCTCCGCCGCTCCAGGTTGAAAAAGAAGCGGGTCGGGGCGTCAGTTTCCGCCAGTTCCTGGCAACGGGCGCGGATCCTCGCACCGCGGGCCGCGCTCTCCGCCAAGTCGCGCAGACATTTCCTGCGGAACCGGAGGCTCTCGCTCAGTGCTGTGTCGCTGCCAGCGGCCAGCAGAGCAGCCTCGAGCTCCGCCACGTCCTCCTCCAACTCCCGGATACGTCGGCGCGTCTCGTTCGCGGCCAGCTGGGTGTACTGCTGGCAAAAGGCTCGGATCTGTACATTGCCCACGTCCCACCACAGCTTCCAGGAGGAGTGGCTCGATCTCGCAGCCTCCCACCTCCTCCAGAAGTGGGCAAAGCAGTCCCGGAAATAGGAGTCCTGAAGCAGGCTGACGTTGAAACACCAATAAGGTGCCCGCGCACAGGCTGTCCCCGGCAGGCTCAGTTCACTGAAGGCTAGGTCATGATCTGACAGACCCGAGGGAGCGATGCAGCTGCTGTGCAGGAGTGGCAGGTGGTGCCTGGTGACATAAAGGCGGTCGAGGCGAGCCATGGTGACACCACCGGCACCCATCCTGGCCCAGGTGTACTGGTGCGCATCAGGATGCAGGGCTCGCCAGATGTCCACGAGGTCTGCCCCCTCCAAGGCAGATTGCAGCTTGCGAGCGGAGGGCAGGTGGGGCTCAGGCCCTGTGCGGTTGAGGCGCAGGGCAGTGGTGCAGTTGAAATCCCCACCGAGGAGGAGCAGGTCATCATCCTCACTAGCATCGCGCAGGAGGGCAGCCAAGGTCTCGAAGAAAACGACCCTCTCCTGACCATCGGAAGGCGCGTAGACGTTGATGAGCAGCAGGCGGTGTTGTGCGAGGGTGACGTGGACGGTCAGCAGGCAGCCGGGGATGACCTCCCGCGGCACCGCTGCGTCAAGCTGCAGCTGTGGTGATAAGAGAGTCGCGACCCCAGCGCTAAGGTTGGTGCCATGGCTCAGGAACACCTGTCCTCGCCAGGCAGCCCGCCAGGCCGCCTGGTTGAATCTGTCAGAGTGCGTCTCTTGAAGGAAGGCGACGGCCAGCCTCTTCTGTCGCAGGAGCTCCAGGACGGCTTCGCGCTTCACCGAGTCTCGACAGCTGTTCATGTTGAAGGTGCCAATGATTGTGGCTGCCATGGATGTGGGTGTGGGAGAGGAAGAGCAAAGCAAGGTACGGGTGGAAGAACGAGCACCCAAGAGCAGAGCAAGGCAGTACAGACAGGTCAAGGAAGGCCTACTGTGCCCTACTCTAGTCGAGGGACCCGCCCAAGTCCCACTCAACTCTCACCCTCTGGGCAAGCTTCTCCAAACGGTAAGCCATCTGGCGTGTGCCCAGATCCTGCTGCATGAGCTTGGCAGCTGCCCTGGCACCCTTAACAAACACTTTGGGGTCTGCGCACCACTGAGTGATGTGTCCCGCTACGTTCCTCTGCCCCTTAGTTAACTTCAAGAAGGACAGGAGTCCCCCATAGTCTGGAGGGACCCAGGGGGGCTCCGCCAGCTTGGGGTGGATGTTGCCTAAGGAAGAGCGGCGAGTCCGCACCCCCGGCGGGAGCTCATCCGCAACCGCAGCATCGACACCCTCGATGTCTAGACACATCAGCCGCCTCTCATCGTCCGAGTCAAGGACCGGCTCCACGAGGGCATTCCCTGTCTTCCTAGGGGGGGAGAGGCTATCCCGCTCACGACGCCTCTTGCGAGACTCAGTGAGCTGGACCTCCATCTCGTCAACTTCTCCATCTGATCCGCCCGGCTGGGGCATGACCAAGGGGGTAGCAGACTCTCCCGCCACCCCCGAGGCCAGGCCACCAGAAGAGAGGCATTCGCCACCATCCCCGCCGCCGCCTGACTCCGGAGGCTGGGGGACAGGCGAGGGGAGAGGGACCCCTGAAGCCCCCTCCCCCTCCGCTAAGTCTGCCCCGCCGATGGCTACATCCAACGGGGTGGGTGGTATGGCAGCCAGAGCGGGGCCAGGCTCTCTAGTGGGGGGTCCCTCGGCACTGGCTGAGGAGGGTCCTGACAGGGATAGGGCATCCTGAGAGGCCCCCTTCATCTTCCTCTCTTTGTCCTCCTTCTTCTTCTTCTTGGTGGTAGTGAGCAGCTGCCCCTGTGCTGAGGATGGGCCAGACTGCCCTGCCCCCCCAGCCGGCGGGGCCCCCGCACTGAGGGCAGTGGGCACCACAGACGGGGGAGACGGCGGCGGGGCCTGGGTAGTAGCACCAGCCTCTCCACTGGACGATGGTTTCACACCAGAGCCCCCCGTTCCCTGAGATGGAGTAGGGGTGGAAGGAGGCTGGGAGGAAGAGCTCCCTGCCTCCCTGGGCCTGCCGCGTGTCCCAGAAGTCGACACGCCGTCTTTCGGCGCTGCCGCAGGTGGCGATGGTCCGGCCGCCTTGCCCTGAGGGCACTGAGCAGCCAGGTGGGAGGAGCTGCCGCACTTAAAACACGTAGTCTCTCCCACAGACAAATAGATAATATACCTCCGACCCTCGAGCGTGAAGCTCAGGGAGCGAGGTAGAGACTGGGGGCCCTCCTTGAGGAGCATAAAGACCTGCCTCCGAAAAGACAGGACGTGCTTCCGCTGAGGGTCCTTGCTTCCCATCAGCAGCCGGCGAAAAGGACTCGTAAGAACTCCATAGGCCTCGAGTCCCCTGGCCAGCTCCCGATCAGAAACATGTGGTGGGTGTTAGAGATCACCACCCTCACTGCCTGAGTCTCTAGGGGCGTGACAGGGTAGTGGATGCCCGCAATGTCTAGGCCCTCAGCACACACCTTGTCAACCAAGGCAGGCGTGCTCAAATAAATCATCGGGACCGTGTTCACACGACCCGCATAGCGGATGGTACGCCATCCCAGGAGCGCAGCCAGAGCCTCCATGCAAACCTCGAGCCCCACATGGAGAGGGGCATGAACCCTCAGGCCATGCGTCAGCGGGAGGTCCCGAGAGACATCCTCATGCCAACTGCCAGGTGTAGGAGCAGCCATCCTCACTAGGACAGGGTTAAACTGCAAAGCAAAAAAACTAAGGGAATGAAATGAAAACTTAAACACAGGAGCTCAAGGCCAAGCTCCCGGGAATGCGGCCAAAACAGAAAGTGAAGAGAAGCCACTGAAAGGGAGGGAGGGATTTGGGGGGTGAGAAAAAAAAAAAGCGCGGATAGAACAAAAAAAGAGGGGGGGAAAAAGAAAAAAAGCACCCCTCAAGTGGCAAATGATAATAAAGACCTCCCCACAAAGGGGGAGGAGGGTGGAGGGGAATAAAAGCGGCAGGGGAAGGAGGGTGGGGGGTTAAAACAGCGAAAAGAAAAAAGAAAAGGAAAACTAAGGGATGAGGGGGGGATGGAGGGCTAATTAAGAGCACCTCTGGAAGGCAGGCTAATGGAAAAGGTAACTCCCCGTAACAAGCAGACAGAAAAAAGAGAAAGCAAGGGCAAGAGACAGTAAAAGAGAAGGCTGCAAGAAGCGTCTCACAGACAAAGAAACCGGAAGCAGAGGGGGAGGGAAGAGAGAGGAGTGAAAAGTCGGGAAAAAAGCTACAAAAAAAGCAAGAAAAGAGTCAGAAAGCAAAATAAACAGAGGCTAGAGACCTTTAGACAGGTGGGAGTGAAGCAAGAAAAGAGATAGGAAGCCGGGGAGTCTTACGCTCGGGATCGCCCCACGCAGCTCCAAGCGAGCCTGGACCGAAGCGTCCAAAGCGGAAGGAAGGAAGGAAGGAAGGAAGGACTTTTGACTTTTGACAACTTTATTTCACAAAAGATCAGGTACAGAAAGCAAAAAAACCATCAAACCACACCAAAGAGAAACCATTCCCGGACGTTCAGAACATCACACCGTGACAAACACCTTCGCAGTAATACACATCGTGTCTAACATGCTATTTATATATATAGCCCTCGAGAAACGAACAATTCCACCCTTCCCTGTCCCATAGTACACGTACAAAACCCTTCTTCTTCTCACCCCGAGAAAATAAACAACAGCAGCTTGGTGAGGGCCCAGGGCACGGCACAAGCCGGAAGCCACAGTCCGCCACCGCGCCCGCCCGGTCGCCCAGACCGGTCGCGACATCAGAGCGCGTATTTGAGACGGCCGTCCTCCACGTGGCACAGCGCTCCCTCAAGGGCCCAGAGTGCCTCGAAGGCGGGCACCCCCCGCCGGAGCACAGCGTGCTCAAACTCCAGCGAGAGGCGCGCCCGCACTAGGAGGCCAAAGAGCCGCGGGGCATCGTCTGAGCCGGTGCCGGCAAGCCGGTTACGGCGGCTCTTGAGGACGGCCATCTTGGCCTGGCCCAGCAAAAAGTTGGCCAGGCAGATGGCGCCCCGCTCGGCCGCCCGGTACGGGCAGGAGCATATGTAGGTGGTCTCTGAGAGGCTCCTGCCCAGCGCCCGCAGCGGCAGCTCGAGGGTGGCAAAGAGCGGCCGCAGGCGGGGACAGTCCAGGAAGGCGTGAAAGAGATCCTCCTCCACGCCCCCAGGGCAGAAGGGGCAGGCCGTCGAAGCGGCTGGGTCAAAGTGGGACGCAAACGTGCCAGTGGCTAGGATGCCGTGCAGCAACCGCCACTGCAGGTCGCCAGTCTTCTTGGCGGTCGGCGGCTTATACAATGTGCGCCACGCCGGGTGGGCCGGTGGGGAAGCCGGTGGCCCCAGGCGCCGTCGCCACGGTGTATCGGGGCGTCCCGCCAGCACCTGAGCATGGCGGACACAGACCACCCAGGCATACAAGCTTCTACGCGATAGAGAAGCAAAGGGGCAACCCGTGTCACTATCGGGAGGCATGGGGAGCCGCAACAGAGTGCCCGGCCCACCGGCCAACTCCGCGGCCACAGCCGGGGTGACCGGCAGCGAAGGGAAAGCCTCGCTCGCGGCATCCGCGGCCCGCGGGATCTGGCGCGCACGGAGATGTTCGTCCAAGGCGGCCGCCGCCACCGGCGGGAGGGCGGCGCGGATGTCACGCAGGAGATGACCCATGGTGCGGATGGAGCGCACGCCCAGCCGTGCGGCCAGCGCCTCGGGCGAGAGCCAGGCTGACCGAGCGGGGTCCAGGAGATGGTGCAGGCGGAGGACACGCGCCTGGATGAGGGTGGCCGTGAGGCTGGCAGAGGCCAGGCTCGGCACGGAGCCCCACAGGGCTGAGTTGTGCACCAGAGGCTCCCTCAGCAGCTGCGGGAAACACAGTGTCCGGGCTCGAGGCTGGAGGCGGAAGGCGACCTGCCAGGCTCGTACCACGCTGCGATAAAAGGCCGGAAGCACCGCCCAGTTCAGGAGCGTGGGTGTCAACAAAAAGAGCTCCCGGTCAAAGCCAAGGGCGCCGACCCTCTGTAGGAACCGGCACGCCAGTTGTTGCCATGGCAGCTGCTCCTCGCTGTAAAGCAGTCGCTGAAGGGCCTGCAGGCGGAAGGCCGCCACCCTGCTGGCCAGGTCAACCAGACCCTGGCCCCCCTCGGCAACAGGCAGGTGAAGGACGGCTCGTGGGAGCCAGTGGCGCCCATCCCAGAAGAAGTCCACCAGGTTGCGCTGGAGTCTCTCCAGGAGATCCGGTGGGGGGTCGAGCACGGCGCACCGGTGCCACAAGGTCGCTGCCGCCAGGTTGTTGATGACAAGGACGCGCCCCCGGTAGGAAAGGCTGGGCAGGCGCCAGCGCCACCGCTGCAGGCGGGCCTCCACCCCCTCCTCGAGGTCGTCCCAGTTACGCGCCATGAAGGCCGGTGGCCCCAGGAACACGCCCAAGATCTTGAGGCCCTCGCGGCGCCATGTGAGCCCCCCCGGCAAGTCCGGGGGGAGCGTGCCAGTCCATGCGCCAAGCAACAAAGTATCGCTCTTGGCCCAGTTGATGCGGGCGGAGGAGGCGCGCTCATAGGCACGCTGGCAATCCGCCAGGGCCCGCACGTCTTCCTGAGTGTTGAGGAAGACGGTGACATCATCCGCATATGCCGACAGCCGGAGACGAGGCCTAGCGGACGGGCCGGTGGCCACTGGCAGGGCCACACCACTCAGGCGGCGTCGCAGCGTGTGCAGCAGCGGCTCGATGGCCAGGGAGTAGAGCATGCCCGACAGCGGACACCCCTGACGAATGCCCCTGCGTGCGGGGAACGGAGCACACAGCACACCGTTCACCTTGAGCAGGCTGGAAATGTCTCGGTACAAGACCCGGAGGGCCCCGGTGAAGAGGGGCCCAAAACCAAAGGCCTCCAGAGTCTGGAAGAGATAGGCGTGGCCCACCCGGTCAAAGGCCTTCTCCTGGTCTAGAGAGATGAGGCCGATGTCGAGGCCAAAGAGCTCGCTAGCCGTGACTAGGTCCCGCAGCAGGAACAGGTTGTCTTGAATGGTCCTGCCCGGCACGCAGTAGCTCTGCTCGGGCCCGGTGAGAGAGGCCATGACCGCGCGGAGGCGGGTGGCCAACGCTTTGGCCAGGATCTTATAGTCCGCGCACAGCAGGGAGACCGGCCGCCAGTTCTTCATGTAGCCCAGGTCTCCCTTCTTGGGCAGCAGGGTCAGCACCGCTCGGCGGCAGCTGATCGGCAAGACCTTGTCGGCGAGGCTCTCCTGGAAAACGCGCAGGAGGCTGGGGCCGAGGAGAGGCCAGAAGGTCTTGTAAAACTCAGCAGGCAACCCATCGAGGCCCGGGGCTTTGCCGGAGGCGAGGCCGGCCGTGGCGGCCGCCAGCTCTTCCAGGGACAAGTCCCGCTCAAGCTCTCCGGCCTCCAGGGCATCGAGACGTGGTAGGCCCTCGTGGAGTTCCCGCGTGGCCTCGGGGCACGACGGCTCGGCCGCAAACAGGTCACGATAGAAGGCGACGGCATGTTCGCGTATTTCGCCGGGCTCTGTAATGACCCGGCCCTCAGGAGTCTTGAGATGGTCCAAGACTTTGCTCGCTGCCCTCCGCCGCTCCAGGTTGAAAAAGAAGCGGGTCGGGGCGTCAGTTTCCGCCAGTTCCTGGCAACGGGCGCGGATCCTCGCGCCGCGGGCCGCGCTCTCCGCCAGGTCGCGCAGACATCTCCTGCGGAACCGGAGGCTCTCGCTCAGTGCCGCGTCGCTGCCAGCGGCCAGCAGAGCAGCCTCGAGCTCCGCCACGTCCTCCTCCAACTCCCGGATACGTCGGCGCGTCTCGTTCGCGGCCAGCTGGGTGTACTGCTGGCAAAAGGCTCGGATCTGTACCTTGCCCACGTCCCACCACAGCTTCCAGGAGGAGTGGCTCCATCTCGCAGCCTCCCAGCTCCTCCAGAAGTGGGCAAAGCAGTCCCGGAAATAGGAGTCCTGAAGCAGGCTGGCGTTGAAACACCAATAAGGTGCCCGCGCACAGGCTCTCCCCGGCAGGCTCAGTTCACTGAAGGCTAGGTCATGATCTGACAGACCCGAGGGAGCGATGCAGCTGCTGCGCAGGAGTGGCAGGTGGTGCCTGGTGACATAAAGGCGGTCGAGGCGAGCCATGGTGACACCACCGGCACCCATCCTGGCCCAGGTGTACTGGCGCGCATCAGGATGCAGGGCTCGCCAGATGTCCACGAGGTCTGCCCCCTCCAAGGCAGATTGCAGCTTGCGAGCGGAGGGCAGGTGGGGTTCAGGCCCTGTGCGGTCGAGGCGCGGGGCAGTGGTGCAGTTGAAATCCCCACCGAGGAGGAGCAGGTCATCATCCTCGCTAGCGTCGCGCAGGAGGGCAGCCAAGGTCTCGAAGAAAACGACCCTCTCCTGACCATCGGAAGGCGCGTAGACGTTGATGAGCAGCAGGCGGTGTTGTGCGAGGGTGACGCGGACGGTCAGCAGGCGGCCGGGGATGACCTCCCGCGGCACCGCCGCGTCAAGCTGCAGCTGTGGTGATAAGAGAGTCGCGACCCCAGCGCTAAGGTTGGTGCCATGGCTCAGGAACACCTGTCCTCGCCAGGCAGCCCGCCAGGCCGCCTGGTTGAATCTGTCAGAGTGTGTCTCTTGAAGGAAGGCGACGGCCAGCCTCTTCTGTCGCAGGAGCTCCAGGACGGCTTCGCGCTTCACCGAGTCTCGACAGCCGTTGATGTTGAAGGTGCCAATGATTGTGTCTGCCATGGATGTGGGTGTGGGAGAGGAAGAGCAAAGCAAGGTACGGGTGGAAGAACGAGCACCCAAGAGCAGAGCAAGGCAGTACAGACAGGTCAAGGAAGGCCTACTGTGCCCTACTCTAGTCGAGGGACCCGCCCAAGTCCCACTCAACTCTCACCCTCTGGGCAAGCTTCTCCAAACGGTAAGCCATCTGGCGTGTGCCCAGATCCCGCTGCATGAGCTTGGCAGCTGCCCTGGCACCCTTTACGAACACTTTGGGGTCTGTGCACCACTGAGTGATGCGTCCTGCTACGTTCCTCTGCCCCTTAGTTAACTTCAAGAAGGACAGGAGTCCCCCATAGTCTGGAGGGACCCAGGGGGGCTCCGCCAGCTTGGGGTGGATGTTGCCTAAGGAAGAGCGTCGAGTCCGCACCCCCGGCGGGAGCTCGTCTGCAACCGCAGCATCGACGCCCTCGATGTCTAGACACATCAGCCGCCTCTCATCGTCCGAGTCAAGGACTGGCTCCACGAGGGCATTCCCTGTCTTCCTGGGGGGGGAGAGGCCATCCCGCTCACGACGCCTCTTGCGAGACTCAGTGAGCTGGACCTCCATCTCGTCAACTTCTCCATCTAATCCACCAGGCTGGGGCATGACCAAGGGGGTAGCAGACTCTCCCGCCACCCCCGAGGCCAGGCCACCAGAAGAGAGGCATTCGCCACCATCCCCGCCGCCGCCCGACTCCGGAGACTGGGGGACAGGCGAGGGGAGAGGGACCCCTGAAGCCCCCTCCCCCTCCGCTAAGTCTGCCCCGCCGACAGCTACATCCAACGGGGTGGGTGGTATGGCAGCCAGAGCGGGGCCAGGCTCTCTAGTGGGGGGTCCCTCGGCACTGGCCGAGGAGGGCAGGGCATCCTGAGAGGCCCCCTTCATCTTCCTCTCTTTGTCCTCCTTCTTCTTCTTCTTGGTGGTAGTGGGCAGCTGCCCCTGTGCTGGGGACGGGCCAGACTGCCCTGCCCCCCCAGCCGGCGGGGCCCCCGCACTGAGGGCAGGGGGCGCCACAGACGGGGGAGGCGGCGGCGGGGCCTGGGTAGTAGCACCAGCCTCTCCACTGGACGATGGTTTCACACCAGAGCCCCCCGTCCCCTGAGATGGAGTAGGGGTGGAAGGAGGCTGGGAGGAAGAGCTCCCTGCTTCCCTGGGCCTGCCGCGTGTCCCAGAAGTCGACACGCCGTCTCTCGGCTCTGCCGCAGGTGGCGATGGTCCGGCCGCCTTGCCCTGAGGGCACTGAGCAGCCAGGTGGGAGGAGCCGCCGCACTTAAAACACGTAGTCTCTCCCACAGACAAATAGATAATATACCTCCGACCCTCGAGCGTGAAGCTCAGGGAGCGAGGTAGAGACTGGGGGCCCTCCTTGAGGAGCATAAAGACCTGCCTCCGAAAAGACAGGACGTGCTTCCGCTGAGGGTCCTTGCTTCCCATCGGCAGCCGGCGAAAAGGACTCGTAAGAACTCCATAGGCCTCGAGTCCCCTGGCCAGCTCCCGATCAGAAACATGTGGTGGGATGTTAGAGATCACCACCCTCACTGCCTGAGTCTCTAGGGGCGTGACAGGGTAGTGGATGCCCGCAATGTCTAGGCCCTCAGCACACACCCTGTCAACCAAGGCAGGCGTGCTCAAATAAATCATCGGGACCGTGTTCACACGACCCGCATAGCGGATCGTACGCCATCCCAGGAGCGCAGCCAGAGCCTCCATGCAAACCTCAAGCCCCACATGGAGAGGGGCATGAACCCTCAGGCCATGCGTCAGCGGGAGGTCCCGAGAGACATCCTCATGCCAACTGCCAGGTGTAGGAGCAGCCATCCTCACTAGGACAGGGTTAAACTGCAAAGCAAAAAAAAACTAAGGGAATGAAAAGAAAACTTAAACACAGGAGCTCAAGGCCAAGCTCCCGGGAATGCGGCCAAAACAGAAAGTGAAGATAAGCCACTGAAAGGGAGGGAGGGATTTGGGGGGTGAAGAAAAAAAAAAAGCGTGGATAGAACAAAATAAGAGGGGGGGGGGAAATGCACCCCTCAAGCGGCAAATGATAATAGAGAGCTCCCCACAAAGGGGGAGGAGGGTGGGGGGGGAAAAAAGCGGCAGGGGAAGGAGGGGGGGGGGGTTAAAACAGCAAAAAGAAAAAAGAAAAGGAAAACTAAAGGGTGAGGGGGGGATGGAGGGTTAATTAAGAGCACCTCTGGAAGGCAGGCTAATGGAAAAGGTAACTCCCCGTAACGAGCAGACAGAAAAAAGAGAAAGAGAGGGAAAGAGACAGTAAAAGAGAAGGCTGCGAGAAGCGTCTCACAGACAAAGAAACCGGAAGCAGAGGGGGAGGGAAGAGAGAGGAGAGAAAAGTGGGGGTAAAAGCTGCAAAAAAGCAAGAAAAGAGTCAGAAAGCGAAATAAACAGAGGCTAGAGACCTTTAGAGAGGTGGGAGTGAAGCAAGAAAAGAGATAGGAAGCCGGGGAGTCTTACGCTCGGGATCGCCCCACGCAGCTCCAAGCGAGCCTGGTCCGAAGCGTCCAAAGCGGAAGGAAGGAAGGAAGGAAGGAAGGAAGGAAGGAAGGAAGGAAATACTTTCAGTAATTTGGTGTCAAAATGAGCTGGGTGTTTAGTTTTTCACATACCTAGATCTAAATAACACAACTTAGAGCCATATCTGCATCTGATCAACCCATACAATCTTAATAAACTTCATTAGTAGCATGGGTATGAAAGAAAGCAGGATATAATCCTAACATGTCCGTTCGTACTAATGGGACCTAGTCTTCTAGATTCCTAAATATTCACAGAAATTATTTTATGAAAAATTATAAAATGTACACAGTCTACTCAGAAAGCTGTACGGACCCAAGGGACCTACTCAGCCTCTTCTGAAACAAATAGTATTCTCTTGACAGAAAAGTATTTGCTATACATGTTTCAGCACAAACATCTGAGAACAAGATCATACATCCTACCAGCAAGAACACAGGGCCAGATATAACCTTAGCTAAAGCAGACTATCAGAGCTATTTTCATTTAATCTTCTCTCTACAATTTACACCGGCTGAGGATCTGGCCTGGCTTCTCAGATTTTGTGCTGTTTACTAGCACTTGGCCATTTGCAGCTACATCTCATCAAAACTCTAAGAATGGAATCCCTGCCTGGCTCCACTGTGTAAATTTAGAGAAATGTCAAACTCTAAGTTAATTTATAACAGCAACTTTCATTTGCTTAAACAGAACAGCAATTCAGTGATCTTGTCTGGCACTACAAAAGACTTGAACATCAAAGAAAGTAAACATTGACATGGTAGGTGAAATCGCCAGTAATGAAATCTTTGTGAATGTATAAATGATCAAAAGTGGAGAACACATTTTATTAACCACTCTGGCTTCTGCTCATTGAGAAACAAAACTGATTCCTTCAGGGAATGTTCTGAGTTGACTGGAATGTAGCTACATATTGATCAACACAAACTCATTAAGCTACTACCTGTTTAGATTAAACCGTCTGCAGATATGGTGCTTTTCATCTGCTAAGGATAGAGCACCTATTTCTGCCCTGCTTGGAAATTTTATTTTTACAGGAAAGTTCATTTTTTATTACCAAAGAAAGTTTACCTGAAGGTGTTTTTAATACAGTAATATAGAATTATGTTTAGATAGGAAATTGCTGTCTGGTCTTTAGATATTTAATTGGAAAACATTTTGTAATTATAAGAGAGAATACCATGATAATATAGCTTTCAGCATCTGTTTATAATTAAAGAATTTTCTCCTTTCTACTCTCACCATATCTTCCTTTGTCACACAAAAGAGTGAAAAAAGTATAAGGTAGAGGCATAGTTTATAAAATAGAAAAAAGGAACCAAGGTATGGGGTTGGTGTTTACAGAAGGATTTTTTCAGAGTCTCGTACGTAAAGTAATGAGTGATAATAACCACTTACAATAAATCAATCAGAAATGTTTCTGAGACGGTGTGTGAGCATACAGAAGTTGACATATAATTGATTGCCTCTACGTAAACTGAGAAGATTGGAGGGAATGGTAAAATTCAATTAGCAAAAAAATATTTTTCTGTATTATGGACACTGTTGATTTTAGTTTGTGTCTTACTGATGGTCCTCTGGTGTCCAGAATATAGTCAGCAGAATCAAAGTTCTCATTTAGATAGGTAGCGTCTGAAGTGCCCAAAAAGGGAAATTCACAAAGACATTGACTTTCATGGATCTCTCTGTAAGTGCATTTTTATTTTATGCACTGTGAAAAAGTTGAATATGAGTTTACTTGGATATTTTAGTAAGAATGGCATACTTTTGGTTATAAGAATAACATCATACCTTATGATGGAATATGATGGGCAAGGACATTTTTCATTTTTTTCTCCCCATTTACTAAATAATGTAATAAAAGAATACATTTTAAGAGTAGACATAGAGGATAACTTATACATTGCCTTTTTTACAATGGTATAAGTAACTATTGCTGACCTGAAAATGTAAGTAAGCTATAGGTAGGCATATAGGTAAGAATTTCATTTGAAATTATGAACTTTGTTTAAACTACAAGCAGCATTTTGATGCTTATTCTAATCTGCTCTCTCTGTTGTCTTTTTACTTTTAACATGGAATGGTGACACAATTTAATGCTGTTCAACCTTGATACTCCTCTCTTCAAGGCTAAGTACAGACATTTAAAGAGACAGAACCTGAATTGATTCAATCTTTACAGGATAGTCTAACTTGTGTATACTTAACCAGCAAGCAAATGAATAGACTTTCACTTTTGATTCCAGAAATGCAGGTACATGTCTGCAGTGGCTCAGGCCAGAAGCCACTGCAGAAGCCAGGGGGTACTAAAGCATGGCCAGACACTGGCCCAGCATGACCCCCTGAGGTGAAGGAGGCAGGGAGGGGGTTTATTCCCACCTCCCTTCCTTCTTCCTCCTCTGTCAGGGGATGCCAGCCAGAGTTTGCTTAGCTGGGGGGGAGCAGTCCCTGTCAGGTTCACTCACCACTTGCTACTCCAGTGGAAGGGGTGGGCGCATGGCCAGATGCTGCCTGACATGGCCCCATGAGGTGAAGCAGGCAGGAGTTGGTTATTCCCCCCTCCAACTTCTCTCCCACCAGCCGGAGTCTGCCAGCCCTGACCACCGCTTCTGCTGCACACACCTGACCCAGCAGACTCCAGCTGGGGTTCCCCAGGGGGGAGAGAGGAGGGAGGGGGGAATAAACTCTCCCTTCCCCCTTCATCTCAGGGGGCTATGCCAGTCCATATCTGGTCATGCTCCCGTCTCTGCCATTGGACCAGTGAGGGGAGAGGGGCCATGATGGGGCAGCATCCCATCATGGTGTCCCAGGGAGCGCAAGCCTCCTCCTGGTGAGGGGCTGCACTGCAGGTGGGAGAACATGCCAGAGCAATGAGATAACTGAAGCTGGAGAGGTTGCAAAGGTGTTTTATTGTTTTGTCTAGTTGTCTACCTGTAGCAGTGTTCTCAACCTGTTTAGACTCAAAACACCTATCAAAAATGCCAGGTGTTAGCTTTCACTTCTTTTCTGACTACAGAAAAATAATAGAGCAATTTCTGTTGCAAAGAACTCAGAAAGACAACAACAGATCAAAATATTTTTGGCATTATGAATTCCTATTTGAAATTTCTGGGTTTATCTTCTGAATTATGTGTAGGTGTTTGCACCGCCCCTGGTACAGGCTTTAAGATCTCTTACAATACCCTAGAGTGCTGTGGCAATCAAATTGGGAATCACTGACCTATAGTGCTGTATAAAGGTAAATAGGAGAAGTGTAGCAGGGCATTTCTGCATTCTCAGTGGTAGAAGCACATAGGGAAGTGACAGAAGTTAGCAGGCTATTATTTTTACACTCCTTGTCATTTTGGAACCCAAGACCACTGCTGCAGGTGCCTCTTCCTCCCTACTCCCACTACCCATCTTGTTAGTGAACAGTAGTTTGAAGTTTATACAAAAAAACCTTTTCAAAGTACTATGTAGAGGTATTGCTTGAATTATCATGAAGTTTTTGAGGGCTAAAATATCACAAAAATATTTTATATAGACTTGTTTCTTGTATTTTCTTTTTTCTTTTTTTTTTTTGACCAAAATGAAAAGCAAGACATTTTATGTTGTTAAACCCAAGATGTTTCATTTGACTCAAAGAAAATATTTAATTTTCATTATGTGATCCTTTCTTATTTCTCTTCAGAATTATAATTCAAGTCAACATATATATGGAAGAATAATTTCTAAAAGTAAGGCAAAATTTTAATATAATAAAAGCTGTAGTCTGTCTGTTTGTGTGTCTGTAACACTTTATTCACACTCTGATTGGTTATCTCAGCAGCCAATCACAATGCTGAGTGAAACAACCAATCAGAGTGCTCCAAGAGTGTTCCAGACAGGAGGCAGTGGCAGTGGTGTGGCAGAGTGCCACCATGATGGCAGGGACAGAGGGGACAGAGTGGAGTGGTGCTGCCACCCCTGGAGATGGCGGTCACTGAGCAGGGGGGTGAGGCCAGCAGTGCTATCCCCCACCTCTCCTGCCCTACTTCCCTGGAGGCAGCGGTGGCAGGGGTTTCTGGCTGAGGGAGAAGGAGGGGATGGTGGGGCAAGCTTCCCCTCTTCCTCCAGCTCCTGGGAGGTGGTAGCAGTGCGGGACAGTGGGTGGCAGTGTTCCATCCCCACCCACCCATCCCTGATGGTAACTGGCTAATTCATTTAGGACAGTGGTCACCAACTAGTTGATCTCAATTGCCTGGTTGATCATGGAGCCTCTGACAGTTGATTTCTGTCTGTCAGGGGCTCCATGATCGGGAGCGGCAGGTCACATGTGACTGGACTCATTATAACCTACCTGATTCCTTCTAAACACTCCATTTCCTAGGTGTAAATTAGTGGTTCCCAACCTTTTTTTTTGCCATGGCCCAGCAGGAGTGGGATGGGGTGCATGGAGCCGACTGCCTAGCTCCCGGGGCTTTCCAGCCACCTGGCTTTAACCCTGGAAACTCAGGTGTGACCCCAGAAACTGCTTGCAGGGGAGGACAGATGGGGTTCTGAGCAGGGGGCTCGTGCCATGACCCCGCCATGGCCCAGTACCAAGCCGCATCCCAGTGTTTGGGAACATCTAGTGTAAATGTCTTACTCTCCTTTTTAATGGTTAGTGGTATTTAATGGTTCCACTAAACAAGTAATCCTTTGTTATATCTATCTATTAGATGCTTCTGGTAATGTAGCTCCTATTTCACAGCCCTGCTTTTATCTCTAGCTAGAAGCATAACTGAGGTATTGAATTGTTAACTGAAGTGAACATTAACTCAGGTGTGCATGTAACATTCAGTATAGCATTCAATGATGTAGATGCTAAAAAAGGTTAGATCTTTAAGAATCTGAAGGAAATATAGATTTAAGTCTTATGACAAGACTAATGAAACAACATTTTTGATTCTTTTTGCCTAGTTTGTGTTTTTATACATACTCTATGAGACAGCAGATTAATGCAGATTCTAATAAAATTAGATTTGTTTTTCCTAAACAGTACAGCCCCAGGCCCCGAGCTTATTAGTAAAGCTTCTAGCTTCTTTTTAACAGGAGGTAAATATGTGTTGTATTATATGTGATGATCAAGGATCCTGGTTTTCTCTGGTTTAAAAATTTCAAATTCTCTGATTAAAAAACCCAAACTCTGCAATTAAAATGAAACACCATTTTACATATATACATCAACTGAATACCATGTTGCATTGATATATTTAAAATTTTTAAGCATTTTGGAAGTCTACCAGTGCCTCAATCACTATAAAATAAATTCTAAATAACTATAAATGTTGGTATTTGATTTTTGTTTTTTTATCATGGAAAATCAGAGCTCTGCCTGCCCCCTTCACTCACAAGGACACAGGTCCAGGCCCATCACTCCCAAGTTACAGTCCCCAGCCCTGCCGGTGCCACTCACTCCCCACCCATATTCCCTTCTCCTCCATCCCTGCTGAAGGGGGCTCCCCACTGCTAAGGTATGGGTCCAGGGACCTTGGTCCATAGTCCCCTGCCCCCTGCAGCAGCACCTGAATCCTGGCTCCTGTTTGTGGGAAGTGGCAGCTGCTGTGGCAGAGTGGAGTGCAAAGCCCAGCTCCCTGCCCCTCTATGAGTGGCATGGCCAAAGCAGAACTCAAGTATTTGGGGGCATGTGTTGGCCGCTACAGGCTCAGGCTCCCTTCCCTGCTGCCCTCCCCCTGTGGCCTTTGTAGCCCAGCAGGTGGGACCTGGAACAGTAGGGCAGAGTGGGGCTGGATGGGGAAGCTCATTGCTGCTTGGATTCCCATGCTGCCATGATGAGTTGCCCCCTCCCTACCTGGCAGTAGTGAAGGGCACAACTCCATGCCTCCAAACCCATTGCTGCTGGGCAGGCATGGGGCACCTCACCAGGGTGGCACAGGGCTGACAACAGCAACAAGCTTCATTGCCCTGCTTTGCCCTTCCATACTGGATCCCACCCACTGGGCTGAAGAGGCCCCAGGGCAGGGAGCCCAAATCCACAGCTGGCAGCCCACTCCCACCCCACCCACAGATCTGGGGGGCATGTGCTCCCTTGCCCCCTCTGGGAGTGCATGCAGTGGTGGGGAGCTGGCCCCACCCCCTTGCATAAGCCACCCGCAGCCCTATCCTGCTTCCTGTCTGGGCCCTACAGTCTTGAATTCCAGCCTGGGGCCCCAAGCCCCATGCACCACCCCATCTGGGCAGTGACAGCAACCCCAGCCCTGCCCAAGCTTCTCTCTCTGTCCCTATGGGGGCCTCAATCCCTCCTTGCCCCCCTCCAGACTTACCTGTGGGAGATACTTTCCAGGCTGCCTGGCAGCCATGTGCATGCGTGAACATGTACATGCACATGATTCCCCCTGCCTGACCCCGCTTCTCCCACTCTCTCCAGCCCCTTGCAAGCTGGAACTCTGCCAGCTTGCAGACAGGTCTTTGCAAAAGTGGAAAATCTGCATGTTTCCCTGTTAACATGAAAAATATGCGTTTTTCTCAGTTAATAGGGAAAATCCAGGTTTTTTCCATTTTTCAGTAGGAAATGGAAAACCCAGATCCCTGATGATGTACTGCACAGTTAATTTATACCATTAACTTATAACTTTCAGGCTATTCAGAATATGTTCTGCAACCCAGATGTGGAAGCAGCTGCCAACAGTGTGGTGACCCCAGCCATGAAGGACCTACCATGATGTGGTGGGAGGAGCTGGGGATTGTGTATAAATTCATTGTGCATAAAGGTCATTAGTAGTGTTTGTAAATAAGTATCCAGTATCTCGTGATTTAAATATTAAGCAATTTATTTATTAGTGCCCTCCCTGCTGGAAAGCCCCATTTTGGCTCCTAGGAGAGCCAAGTGCGGCTTACGTTTCTGGGCACCCTAGGATTCCAACAGTTGGACAAGGCACCCTGTGTGCCAGGGTTATGGTCATATGACCTAACTGCCTTTCCATTTTAAAGATGAAAACAACCCTCATTATCCTAGACCAAACAGTGAATCTTCACCATTTCCTGAAGCATCTAACCAGCTATGTACCATTTTCAGAATACATGCTCTAGGTTGACATCTCAATTTAGAACATAGTTAAGTGATTAGATTTTCTTTTGGATCTGTCTCTGAATGTAGTCATAGTTTTCTCTTCACTTGGCTGGATGCCTTTCAAATTTTCACATTATAGGTAAAGAGTCATTTCTAGGTCCTGTTTATTGACCCTTCAAATAGCATTCTAGAAAGATAAAGTATCTTTATGAAGACAAATTCATTATCTTTGAGGACATGCTTGGTATTGTATTTCAATGCTATCTTTCTTTCTAGCAATTCCCTCCTAGGAAAATGATTTTCCATTAATAAACTTTCTACTTTGTACAAGAGTATTTGTGACTGAAGTTTTTTTTTGTCCTGTGAAACTAATTTTTTTATGACATATGTTTGAAAAAGGGGTTGCCTGTATACATATCTTCATTTTACTTATTTTTTCTTTTCTCACATTTTCTGTATTGACATTTGAAAGGCTTGTTGCCAGAATGTAAAAATCTCTATAGAGACCTGTGTTGATTTGATTTTAAATTCTAGGTTTCAAAAAATGAATCAGACATATTTTCTGCTCAAAAATATCCATGGTTTGTATTAAACTCAGATAACCATGCAAAACCTTGTATATTTATCTATTCTTTCTCAGCATTGTGACAAAACTAGAAATAAATTCTCATGTGAAGAGTTTTCAGACTCCCCATCCACTTTTCCAAAGAAGAAGCCCTACCATGCCTGACTTTAATACTACTGCTATTAATATTGTTTAATGAATTAGACTTCTAGACCATAAGCTGCTTATCCACCTTATCATACTGAAAAATAAAATGTGAGGCAATGGTGAAAGAACAGATGAAATACATGCAGACTATATTTCATTATGAGCTGCTCACATGTTTGTTATCCCATACCCACTTGGTACTGCCATTTGCATGTAGATTTTAAAGGTGGACTTCTCAGTAATGTGTGTATAAACCATCCTGCTGGTGCATATAGTTCAAATAATCATACATACATTCACTAGATTTCAATTTCTACTACTTTCCCTTTCTTTTTAAACACATTTGTGCCATAACTATTAGGTGGAGGGATAAACCAATATCAAAGCATAAAATTAAAAACAATGAGAACAAAACCACCAAATACCAAATGTTCAAGGAAATGTTCAGCAAAAATGGCTGCTCTGTGAGAAAAATAGCCTTGGAACAACCAAGTTTAAATCACTCCCAGGAGAATATTTCCTGGGAGAGTGAATATCGATAAACATTTTCTTCTGAGAGAAGCCATAGCACAGTTCTCCAGCATCCCAGGGTGCTTTGTTTCCTTGCACCCTGTGGGAATGACACCACCTCTGATCCAGTCAGGGCTGCTGAGTATACTGCTGCCATTTTGTCTCCAGGCAGACCAAGGAAGCCTGAAGATCATGCTGAGATGTGTGCACAAAGCGAACATTGCAACCCCTGTGCTCTTCAGGGGCTTAGCATTCAAATGTATGTTCAAGTGTCCCTGGGTAAGTCTTTTTACCAGGAGAACAAACAAAGGAGAACTCTCCCAGATCACTGGAATATGTATTAAATGTAAAACTACCTTGTCTTCTTCTTGTCTTCAGACTAATACAGCTAACTGCCTCTCTCAGCTAATGGATGGCACCATGTTTAGCTGAATGAAATAGACTGCAGTTGTTCTACACAAAAAATTTTGTTTGGGTACACTCGGGTATCTTCTTTCTGACCAGATGCAAGCAAATTAATATCATACCTAGGGGAATCTCCTGATACCTAAATGACTAATGTACTCCATTCTACATACCATGCCACTTATTTTGACAAGCTGTACTTCACTGTCTGCAAAACTGAGGAACCAATTTACCAGTGTTGTATGTAGCAAACAGGCACAGTTCAAGACTAGGATTATAGAGCTAGCAAGCAGAATACAGAACCATGTGAATATAGTCACTTACCAGGAAGAGATATCTGCATCCAGCCATGAAACCTATCACAAACAGCTTCACTCCTTAAGAAGGAAGCAAAGATTTCCAAACTTGCATGCTCCAGTGGGACAAGGACAACAGACATGTTTTTCCTTCATAGTTTCATAGTAGTTAGATCCTAGGTCCAGCTCCCCTTCACTTGGGCAGGAAAGACTGCTGGGATCAGATGACCCAGCAAGATGGGTGTGAAGATACTTTTTGAAGATTGCTAGGTGGTTGACTGTACCACTTCAAGGATGAGCCTGTTCCAAACCCTCAGCACTCAACTTGTAAATAAGTTTTCCCCTGTGTCTAGCCTGAAGCGATCCTCAATCAGCTTGTGCCCATTATTTCTTGTCCCCCTCTGGGGGGCCTTGGTGAACAGATGTCCTCCCAGGCCCTGATCTATGCCCCTTGATATACTTACAGGCTACCAGCAAGTCCCCTCTGAGTCTTCTCTTCTCCAGGCTGAGCAGTCCCAAGTCTTCCAACCTCTACTCATATAACCTTATCTCTAATCATGCTCATGGCCCTCCTTTGGACTCTCTTGAGATTCTCCACATCCTTCCCGAATTGCGGTGCCCAGAACTGGATGCAGAACTCCAGCTGCAGTCTCACCAAGGCCAAGTAGAGAGGTAGATGCATGAGGTAGAGAGGTAGATGCATGCCAGTGTTTGATTAGCTCTGCCAGCTATGGCATCACATTGGTGGCTCATGTTCATTTTGTGGCCTATCACGACACCCAGGTCTCATTCAAATGTTGTGCTAGCAAGTGTAGCACTGCTGATCCTGTAAATGTGTTGTAGATTATTTCTCCCCAGATGGAGCACTTTACATTTCTCTGTGTTAAATGATATCTGATTGAGGTCTGCCCACATCGCAAGCCTGTCCAGGTCATCCTGTTTTGCCAGCCTGTCTTCAAGTGTTACCACATTCCCCCAGAGTTCAGTGTCATCTCCCATAGTTTGGTAGTTGTTACCTAAAACCCCTGGAGTGAACACCTAAGACTTATCATTAGTGATTGACAACCCGCATTGGAAAAGGATGACTGTCTCAAAGTAGTCATTGGAGATAAACCAGTCTTGGCTTACAGGCAGCCCCTACAATCTCAAATGGCATCTCTCAAGCAGTGGGCTGCCTAACTCGCAGTGTCACTGAGGCACCAGGCCTTGCAATAGACCCAAATGTTTTATGTGCCTCAACATCAGTATGGACCTCATAATCACTGGACCAAATAAAATGGATTATAACATCCAAGGTTCACTCACATCCAACTCCACCAATTTCATATATGTCATCACCTGCTTATAGTGTCCCTCTGCTGTGCACAGTGGGCAGAATGGGCAATCCCCACATGACAGAATGAATGAGCACTGCTCTGACATCAGCTGCAGAAAGACATGCTAGCCTGTGGCAGAATACTTTAACCTCCTTGGACACTCCATTTGCTAACCTGTAGGTGGCTGTTCTCAGACAGCAACTTTTAAAAACCAATTGGAACAGGAAATTGCAGAACAAGAAGTCATCCATAGACTGGTTTGTGTTAAGTATGGATTCTTACCTGGGTTAGCTTTGGTGACTCCTTTGTTTTGATGGGTTTACTGATTGTTTGCCTCTCTCAGAACTGCCCTCCTCCCTCCTTCTCTCTTCCCCACCCTGTTCCTTTGTCTTTTGTATTCTAATTTCTGTTCTTCATATATGCTGCTTTCTGAATCCTTTCATAGCTTCTGATGAAGTGAGCTTTAGTTCACAAAAACATGCATGTATGCGCTCTCTCGCTCTCTCTCTCTTCCTCTCTCTCTAACTACTTTTGTTAGTATATAAGGTGCAAATCTACCCTGCCTCCTACTTAACTTCAGACTAAAACAGCTAACTATGTCTCCCATGTATGTAGCTAAAATTATTTCTGCTTAAAAAGTGTATTTTCCTACTTTTATGGCTTTTTCTATTCCAGAGAGGATATTCTGTTCCTTAATATAAGAAAAGAATCATCAGTACTTTAAGATATTTCAATTTTGATTTTAAAACGAATGAGTCCAACTCTGCATTTCCACAAGTCACTCTGAAGAGAAATAGGTTCTGAGTCCTCATGTTCTTAATATATAGTAAGATGTTTTGGCAGAGAAACTTGCCAGATATTCCAATGGTGTAAATTTGCATAGTCAGTGAACACACACTAATTTACATCACTTGAAATTCTCACCAAATGTTTGCCAAACATTAGTGTCTGAGCATTTAATATGATGTGTTTTTATAAGTAAGATAACTCAATACTTTTTCACTCCAATAGATTACTGTTATTTTCACATATATGCTTTTTATTTTTATTTTTTTAATATGTGCTGGCTTCTGAAGAGAATTTGTTGGTAGTTAGATTTGCATATATTTTTTTTCTTTCCATCTTAGGTATTTCCATAGCTCTTGTTACCATAGTACTTGAATGTCTCATTAGACATTTATTCTCACAATACCCCTTGAAGTGGTGAAGGACTGTTATCCCTTTTTTACAGAGAGAGAACTTTTGGACAAAGAGACTAACGCCCAGATTTCAAAGGCATTAGAAGGCCTAACTTCTGGTAACGTCTACTGTTACTAAGCACTTAAATTCCTTTGAGAAACTGGATCTTAGAGACTTGGCAAGTTCATAGAGCAAGTATATAGTGAAGCAGAAAATTGAGGTTAACTCTCTTTTGCTAAAGGCTATCACCCTAACCAATGGATCGTCCTTTCATTTATGTCCATAAAAAGATCAGCTCTGTTGGTGGTCAGCATACTGGGGAATACATATTTCTTTTTAATGTGTTTTTTTAGTTTTGCACCTTGAATTGGGATTTTCTGATTTCCTCTTAGCTGTCCCTTTTAATAATTTAGAATAAAAAAATAAAAATAGATTCATTTTTCTACGGCATTTTTCATTAGTATTTATGGGACTATATCATGATCTATGATATGGAAGTAGTATAAAACAAGCTATATAAGAATGTGTGTGAAATTCACATTAAATTACTACCAATAGCATTTCTTGTGTATACTTTTCATACTGTTTTTCATTTGAAATTTATATTTCTCCTATTTATCTGTATGGCTTAATTATACTCAGTATATGTGTGTGTTATTTCCACTAACCTTTTTAGGGCCTTTAATTTCAGTACCACTACTGAAATTAAAGGCCCTAAAAAGGATAGTGCTGCAATAGTGCAATAGATAGGTGCTGCAATAGTCTCATAAACTCAGATATTTTCTACAGGTGGATGTATTCCTGGAGTAAATATTAGTTGTGATGGCATACATTTTTATTTTATTTTCATTTTGAAAACAATTTTTAGTGGAAGAATCATTCACCAAGAACCCTGGGAAAGTTGTTTTGTATTGTGGGGGCAGGGGTTGAGGGGTTGTTTTCTTTTTCATATAGGGGACTAGATTTGTTTTGTTTAAGACAATTAGGAATGGCCACTCAACCCAGTCAAAGGCCTTATTTGCCCTGAGTAATATTAAGGCAAGTTCCTATTCCTCCCCCCTCCCCCCCACAACAAATGGGTGCAGTTCATTCTAATCCCTAGACTGTTAAAGGATATCCAGGTAGTAGCCATATTGTTCTAGAGGAACAAGCAATTCTGACTTATGATAAAGGTGATATCTTTTATTAGACCAACTATATTTTTTCCAAAAAAAAATAAATTTTTTATTGTGTTTGTGTCCAAAAGCTTGCAATTAAATAATTTATTTTTTGCAAACATCTAGTTGGTCTAATAAAAGATATTACCTTTACCATGAGTCCTGGTTACTTTAGACTGTTAGATGGTTGTTTTGCAGAAAACAAGCTGAGAATTAATGCAACAATTGGTTAGATGCAGTCTCTAATCTTGTTGCCAATATTTTAGCATGAATTATAATTTCTATTTAGAAATGAAATTAGATCACAAGACCGGCACATATGTCTGCATCTCTTTGCTTAATGTGCTATCATAATGAGTAGTATGTAGCAGAGTATCCTTCAGGACTAAACTTCCTTTGTACTTTTGTGGGTAGACTACACACAGAAAAGGATTTATTGCAATGAAAGAAATTAAAGCACACATTAACAGCATAGTAATCTAATACTGAACTTTTGCAGAGTTTTAAACTATTTATAGCCCTCTAAACTTCAGCTAAAGATAGAATTTTATCAAACATTAATTGCACCTTCATATAGTAAAGTATTTTCTTTAAATTACACTTTATCTTTGTTAAAAGTTATTTTTGTAGGTAATAAAATTGTTAAGAAACAAAATGAGGTGAATCAACTGATGTTCAGAGACTTGAGCAGGTAGGAAAAGAGTCAATTCTAATTCTAAATTCACTTAAGTGCCTAGTAGGTAAGAAAGTATCTGACTGTAGATGTTTCTTTAATTTGAATTAACAGTTTGATGACACAGTGACTTACATACTACAATGAATCCTAACATGTTTTTGAAGTAAAATATTTTTTTTTACCATATTACAAATGTGGAAATTAAAACAAAGACAGGTTATATGGTTAAGCTGTACAAAATAAAATACTGAGAAAGGAAAAAAAAAAAAGATGGTATTGTGATTTAAGAGCATGACTAAGACATTAATTTATATCAGCATTGCTATAGTTTTTTTTCTATGTAACCTTGTAGTAATCATATAATTTCTCTCTGTCTTATGCTATACATAAAATACAATATCCACGAACTCATTGAAGCACTTTTAAAATTTGTTCTCATTTTTGCCATTCTGTATTCTATCCAACCTTCAGCAAGTACTGAAATAAGATGAGAAGACTTGGAACTACTTACTATACAATTTTCTCAATTTTTATAGTACAGAATGACTGTTTAACCTGAAGAATTCTCCAAGTTAAATAATCATTGATTTGCACTTGTTCAGTGAAAAGCATAAAGAAGTTAAGAGTTAGTAATATGAGATAGGAATATGGATCAAGTTTCCTAAAACCCAAATGTAAGTAATTCCAGAGGACTACAGATTTCCTAGACTTTCCCTGAGCCAGCAACTTATACTAAATTTCCTTTGTTAACTACAAGAGCAATAAAATAATATGCAGCTAGAACAGTGGTTCTCAACCTTTTTAGACTTGAGGCACCCCTGGTGAGACTTGAGTCACTCCTTAGAAAATGCCAGGTTAAAGTTTTCACTCTTTTTTTTACTACAGAAAAATAAGGGAGAAGTTTTTTCTATTGCAAAGAAATCAGAAAGACCACAGCTATAGAGTTCTACTTGAAATCTCTGAGTTTATCTTGTGAACAGTATTTGGAAACCGACTTGTGCTAACATTGCATGGCACTGCACAGCAGTCTTGAACAGATATCAAGGTGCTCCAGAGTGCTGTGGCATGCTGGTCGAGAATCAGATGTCTGGAAGAAGTCTGCAGTAGAATTAGTGTCTTTTTAACAAGTGTCAGTTGTATTTAAGCAACAATGAAGTTACTGACCAAAAATATGCAAGTTTGTTTTGCTACAGTATTGTTCGCTCATATTTGATATTTTGAAGACCACTCAAATTACAAATGTGTGTGATATAGCTAATATATTAATTTAGAATTATTTGACATTTTAAGACAGATGTCTTGCTAATGCACACCTTGGTTAATAAATTAAAACAGTAGAAAGCCAATACATCACAAGTTAACTTATTTAAACTAGTTAAATCATAGGCCTCAAATATAATTATAATTTGAGTATGAACATGAGTGATTGTGTTTCTTGTGAGATCACGTATATATCAGCACTACTTTATATTTTCACAACTTTATATTTTATTAATAATTTATTATAATGTTGATAATACTTGTTATTGATAGGAATTAGTCATAATTCTTTATTATTTACACACATTAGAAATCATTATTGATAAAATTTGCAGATGACAAAGATTGGGTGAATGGTAAGTAATGATGAAAACAGGTCACTGACACAGGATGATCTGGATTTCTTGGTAACTTGGGACAGGATATTACATAAATTTTAGCCTTGCCAAATCTATAGTCATATATTTAGGAGCAAAGAATTTACGCTCCTATTTCCATGATGAGGAATTTCACATTTGGAAGGAGCTACTCTGAAAAGAACTGTGAATCATGGTAGACATTCAGCTGAACATGAGCTTCAAGTCTGACCCTATGACCAATAGGGCTAGTGTTGTCTTTGAGTCATATTGATGGGAATATCAATTAGGTGCCTGTCAAATGTGCTGATAAAGGCACAATGGGATCTGATGCTCAGTCCCCACAATTGTTCTTCCTGCCATTCCACATGCGCATAGTAGGAGGCATGAGTGTGGGATCAAACATCAGATTCCATCACACCTTATTGGCAGTGCAGGGCACATCAGAGGATAGGGTAAGGATCCAGGATGACCTTGACAGACTGATTCTATGGGCTGAATAGAGTCAGATGAGGTTCAACAGGGAAAAGTGCCAGGTCCTTTATCTGGGTAGGAAGAATCTTCACCATAACCATAAGATAGGTGGTAGCCCACTGGCTGGCACAGTATCTGAATGGGACTTGGGGGTCACAATCAGACAGAAGCTGAATATGAGCCAACAGTGCTAGGAAGTCACCAACAGGGCATCTGGTGTACATCAGCCAATGTGTTGCCAGCAGATCCAGGGAGGTGCTTCTCCCTCTCTACTCAGCACTGGTGAGGCCATAGCTGGAGTACTGTGCCCAGTTTTGGGCACCGCACTTCAAGAAGGATGCGGATAAGCTCAAGAGGGTGCAGAGAAGGTCCACCCACATGATTATGGGCCTGAAGGATAGGCATTATGAGAAGAGACTCTGGGAAATAGTCTTGTTCAGTCTGAGTAAGAGGAGGCTGAGAGGTCACTTCATAGCTGCCTACAAGTATGTCAAGGGTGGGGAGAGCACCAAGATCTGGGGGAGCAACTCTTCAGGGAAGGCCCTCTTTGGGGAGGACAAGAACCAATGGGTACAAACTAATACAGGGAAGATGTAGGCTGGACATAAGGAAGAACTTCTCTGTAAAGGAAACTAGAACCTGGAACCCATTCCTGGCAGAGGTGCTGCAGTCGCCACCCTTGAAAGTGTTCAAGAGGAGGCTGGATAAGTACCTCATTGAGCTAGTTTATGCTCATTAACCTCCTGCGTATGGCAGAGGACCAGACTTAATGATCTTACAGGTCCCTTCCATTCCATTGATTCACTGTACTGCATTTCATGATTTTATAACTTCCAGCCTTCTGTAGGAAGGTTGGTAAAAGCTAGTATTCTTCTACTTTCTGTCAACTCATATTCTGTAAGTGTTCCTTACCTGAATGGGCAGCTAGTAATATTTAACAGCTGGTCATCATTCCTATTCTAGGAGGGGTGTGATAGAACCTTTTAGTCATTTGGTGATTTTGGTAACTTCCATGGGTCAGTAGATTTATAAGTACAACTTTATAACATCAACAAGAATGTTACTAAAGCTTGTTCATAGACAGATTCTGCAAATCATTACAATAAGGTTTTGACCAGTTGGTGCACAACAGTTCTTTATTGACGTGTTTTCTTTTCTATAATGTAAATAACAAAATTTGACTGAACTCCTCTAGAACTATCTGCTGGATTTAATGGTAGGCAAGTAGTTCCAATTTCCATACAGGTTTTTAAATGGCTATAGCTACTTAGCCACAATTCATATATGGCTTTTATGTTTGGAAAGCTGCCTGTGCTTCAGTAGAAGAAATAACAGACTGTGCATGTTTTCTGGAGTTTTAAAACTCTAAACCATCAGAATAATATTAAGGTTCATTGGCCCACCAGATTTTGCAAGGGATAATTGAGAAAAAGGTCAAATCTTTTCATCTTTTTCTTTCTTCTTTACAATTTTTAACTCATCATTTTTTAGAGTATGGATTCCAAGAAGCTGGGTTTGATGAATGAATTGTCAGATTTTTTGGGTATCATGAAAATGTTGGGATTTATTGTCTAGTATGGTTAACTTAGCTGCAGTATTTCCAATATTTCCAGTATTTGCTTCTCAAATGACCCACGGTATAAGAAGTCTTTATCTTATTTAGGCAGTAATAAAAAGACCTAAAAAAATACTGGTTTTCATCCAATATTATTTCCTTAAATTTGGATATTGATGGTCTCAAACAAGACGTAGGTATGTTTTTAGTGGATTTAAAGCTACTTTGGAAATATTTTATTTCATTTGGAGAGATTAGCTTTCTTATAATAGTTACCAATCTGTTATTTTGTTCAACATATATCAACAAATCAATGCAGTAATAAATGTGTGTTTAAGAACACATAGTTATCTTTAGAAAAGGAACAGTATATCCAGCAGTAGCACAGCTAAGGGTGGTCCAGCCAGAAGCCTACCTGGGCACTTCTGCACTCTGGGATATATAGCTATTGACATGGGTGGCAACCAGGCCAACCATGCAGTAGCTGCTATTTTTGCACCCTCCCCCTGACCTGCCTAGTGCAGGGGGACTGGACCTGATGATCTACAAGGTCCCTTCCTAACAATCTATGACCTCAGCACCTAGGGATGGTGCCTGACAACTGTCCCTTAGGTATGCTGCTGGGGTGAGTGGTGCACCAGCCCCAGGTGCCAGCTAAGGTGGGGCACCAAAATAATGGCCCACAGAGTGTCTGTGCCACCACATTAGCAGCCAGGTGTGGGGACAGTCTGCTGCTGTAGCAGTAGCAGCAAAAGCTGGGGATAGGAAGACTGTCTTGTGGCAGTAACACCAGAGCAGGTAAGACTGACTGTCCCTGCACTCTGACACTCAGCACACCTCTCCAGTTCAATGTCACCCCTCCCACCCACACTGTCTGGCAAAATTTTACCCAGGGCATAACTTACTTGTTATGCCTCTGGTATCCAGCAGCATTACCCATAAATTGGGGGCTAGTTTGGCACAAGTGCTAAGATGCATGGTTGACAGCCCAGAAGTTGCAAGATTGAGGTCATAGCACAAGTGTTCATAGCACGGCCATGTCAGATTCCAACAAATCCATGAATTAGTAAATGTATTCTGCTAATTGGATGTATTCTGTTAAATACCTAGTCACAAGGATACAGAAAAGGAAAGGAACTCATAAATGTATTTGTTCTGAATTAGGATGTGAGCAGGTACACTTGAAGGTATGAGAAAATAGTCGGTCTGTTTTTCACTTTTATTGAATTTACTGACAGAATTACTGGTTTTGTTGATGCTTTTTGTTATATGCTACTTGTACACACAGATGAAGACCATAGTGTATTAGACATTGGACAAAACTTAGTGTGGATTCTAATTTGGCAACACAATGAAATCAAACAGTAGTTTGTGTGTAAATTGCTCACATTTCTCCTTTACATACATACATATTTTTCTTAGTTCTTAATCGTATCTTGCCCCATTTATTGGATGTATCCCCAACTCCTTCTTTACTAAGAACAGATGTATGATGAGTGCCTCTAAAATGTGTAATTTCTCCTAAAGTATTATGACAGATCTGTGGTATAATATTTGGTATAATCACTGGCATATTGTAATTTATGATAATTTATTTACTGTTATTGTATGTCCTAGTCCTAAACTTCTCCGCTCACTCTGTTTAGGATTGTAAGGAAATTTTCCATTTTGGTCCTTATAACACACTGGCTCATGCAAACATCTGGAAAGTATTTTTGCATATGCTTTATCATATGTCATATATCTGGAAGGGGGGGTTTTATACGAAGTATATAGTTAAAGGGGATGTAAAAACACACACTATTTCAAAAAATTATATACAAATTTGATATGGAAAACTTATATGAGTCATATAGTATCTATAGATGGATATTGTTAATCTTTTTCTACAGTCAGAGAAAAAGAATAGTCTAGAAAAAAATTGCAGTGTTGTGGGTGATTTTGTCCACCAGCTTTGGATTTTTTTCTAAGAACAACGGTAGCACGAATTGATACCTCCTCTTTTGAAGAATTAGAACCTGAACATGCACAAGGATGGCCTTGTTACTGTAGTCCTTTTTTCTACTTAACTACTATTAGTCTGTCCTGAAGTATCATTGTTACACAAATTGCCTTTTGCTCAAATCATGAGCGAGACCTTATGAGGGGGGATAAGGAAAGTGCCGCGTTTATTGATTACAAAGAACAAAAACATATAAAGACTTCACAAAAACAAACACAAAGACAAACACACTCATTATTCACACAGACAAACACACTGATACACACACTTTATGGAGTTGTTATAGTTACCAGCTTGCTTGTTCAATGTTGGCACTGGGTGGCCAGCTCAGGCTCATTGAGGGTGATGGGAGTGGGGGTGAACAGATGTGTCTGTGCTCCCTGATGTTGCAGAGTGTGAATTCCCCACTCTGCATTGTTGGATCCCACTGTTATAGGGAGTTCAAATCTTTGTCTGAAGTCAAGGTACTTTTCCATCCCCATATCATCATTCTTTTCATTATCTCAACTCGAAGTTGCTCCTGTCATAGAAGTCAGTCTTCCAGCCTTGAAAGTTGTTTAGGCTAAATTGCAGGACGTGCAGAATTCCTCCTTTATCCTGTTGCTTAGCCTGTATCCTCTGTGCCTGGTCACAGACTGGTTCTTCAGCCATCCATCTAACAGTTCATTGTGAGGTAACTTCATTTTCATCACCTTAACAAACCTCCTCCTGCTTACGCAGGGCCAATAAACATTCCATAAACTCTGCATTCTCTCACTCAGTCATACTACTAAATTCATACCTTGATTACATATATAAATGATTACACATAATATATATATA
Organism: Alligator mississippiensis; assembly: GCF_030867095.1. NCBI lineage: Eukaryota > Metazoa > Chordata > Crocodylia > Alligatoridae > Alligator > Alligator mississippiensis. Next base: position 270,385,195 of record NC_081824.1, on the reverse strand, counting down.
TATATATATATATATATACACTAACCATATTACTATCAATATAATGCTGTTATTACTTGATTTAAACATAACCTATTCTAATACCAAGCCATTTAAGCTAACATGTTTTGGCCTTGCATAACATATTGCTAAAACTTCATTTAATCACACACTACATCGTGGGTTACATTAAGTAGTTGAAGAATAAAACAAACTAGGAACCTTTCAAAACACCTCCACAACTTTTTCAGTCAGCATCTTTCACATTTTTAAATTATATATTTCCATTTATATCTTTAGAATAAAGTGCAATACTGCTTAACATGATAAAATAGATCTCTCACTCACAGCGGAATTCATGAAGAAACTATATAAAACCAGAGTTATCTTTATTAATATGGATAGGAATATTTTTTTAAATGTTATTAATAAGTAGGAAATATTATAATCTGAGCAAAATAGTTCATCAATCAAGAATCAAGTATGGAGAATATCTGAAATGAAAACATAATTGCACATATAAAATATATTACCTCTCTTCCTTATTTTAAGGGTTTTTTTATATAGATATCATCACTGTTATAAAAGTAGCACTATTCTGCAGCTACTTATTAAAAGATTCTTATAATAAAGAAGTATATGTTGATTGGCAGTCTTGGAGTGTGTGTCTTGCCGAGTTTCAAGGACTGTAGTCTACTTCCTAAATGGTAATAAGCATCGTTTAAAAAATAACACCTAGTCTTTAAATTAACCTGTCTATGTCTCTGATATGCAAATGTGTTTTACACGTACATTTCCTTTCAATTTTAATTGTATTTGTGTTTAGTTAGTATATATAACATCAAATACATAGTGTAGAGTCTGTGGAAAGTTAATTTAATAAATTATGTTCCACAAATTTAATGTATTTTCTTTTTACCCCTTCCATAGGTAGCCAAGGGCAGTTTCCACTGACGCAGAATGTTACAGTTGTTGAAGGAGGAACGGCCAATTTGACTTGCAGGGTTGATCAAAATGATAACACTTCCCTCCAGTGGTCAAATCCAGCTCAACAGACTCTCTATTTTGATGACAAGAAAGGTAAATAAGTTTGATAAATACTTTTGATTTTTTTGTATAAATAATAAATATCCTAAAATAAGATTGCTCATTTCATTCCCTAACTACTTGCATTTAGCATGTTAAATATTAAAGATTTCAGTTTCCTAGGCAGGCACTCAAAAGATTACCTAGATTGTAGTTTTTTTATTAAATATACTGTACATTTAATGTTTCTAAATAGTTTCCCTCTTTCACTCCCTCCCTCCCTCCTTTCCTCACAATGATAGAAGTTTTTGGAAATGGATACCTTCTTTTCTCATAAAATTATGCATTGTCCATTCTAAGTGTTTAGCAGAACATAATATTTTTCACGTTTACTGCTAGTTGATCTGGGCAACCTTGTTGAGAAAGATATTGTTTGGGAGTGAAAGGGACAGACGTAGCCTATAATCCACTTACTTGCCTACTGTAGTTGTTAGGAAGCAGATCATATTTCACTCCAGTTTATTAGAATTTTTGTTTGTTTTAAGCTATTAGTGTGCAGTTACCATAATATGGTTATTCACCCCAACAATTAATCAGCAGTTAATTCACTTGTATTTTCTGGCTTGGCTTTTCTAATTACATGATGCATGGATTTTTTAGTTAATCTGGACAGTTAAGAAAACAGAAATAATGCCTATACTTTTTAGTAAGACAAATGCTGCTAATCTAACAGCTGAAACATCTAAGATTTATGTCTCTTTCTAACCTGAGAAGAGCCAAGAAAGGTATTTTAACCAATAAAATATTGATACAAGAATGACTTAAGTTTATATTTTAACTACCTGGGCTAAACTTCATAAAATCTCAATTTGGTTTTAGAATTGCCAAGGTCTTTGTACTGATTTAATCTTAATAGAGTTCATCTGTGGTCCTATAGCCAGAACCCCAATGTTCCATACTCAGTATATTCAGCAGATCCGATTACTCAGGTGCTCAAAGTTAAGCACTACGTAAGTGCTTTGCTGGATGATGGCAAAAGTCCTTAGTGCCTTGCATGACCGAACCTTAAAGAAGCAGGTGTCATGCAGATCTGTGAATGTAATTGAAGTAGATTCTAAAAGCTGTTGTTTTATACCTGCAGAAACTGCAATCAAAATATTTTCACATTGAATAACTTTCATTGCTGCTAATATAATAGCCCATCCAAATCTATTTAAGATGCTGAAGTGGCTCCTTTTTCCTTTGCCTAATTTTTTGTAAAGTGTAATCATTTCATTTGCAATTTCTTTTGAGTCTCAAGTATGCTATAAGTGAATGATACCTAATGAAGGGTTTGTGGTATGTTATCATGCCTGTCTAAAGCCTAGTTCCACAACTTTCACCCAGATGGTTATGCCTTGTGTGCATTAGTCATCACAATGATTTTTCCTTAAGGCTCAAATAACTAAGACAGAAGGGATTGGGGATCTCTAACAGATAAAGCACATAATATTTGTCAAAAAATCAAGCTGTGTTATAAATAAATGATCTTATAAAATAATTAGAAAATAAATTCTAATACTTAAAAATAGGAAAATTCAAGTATGTGTTTGCCTGAATAGGAATTACCTTTCGTATATGAGTTATATATATATAGCCAGTTTACTAACAATTGTTAAATGTGTGATACATCTTATTGTATAACCTGAAGCAAAAGAAGCTGAATGAAATATTGCATAGTAAGTTCTTGTAGTCATTTTATATTCTTCATGGGAGGTCAAAGTAAAAACTTAAAGGGCCCCGGTCTTTATTGAACATTAGGCTATCTGAAGGCTTTGAAGATTAGAAGAGGAAAATTTGCAGATGGCTTACTATGTGTCTGCTACACAACAAAATTACTAAATTGATCTAGAAATGCGTTTGTATCATGCAGAGTCTATTTTATTTTATTTTATATTATTTCATTTTATTTTAATATCTGTAAGGCTTACAACCTGTTCATGTGATTTTTTTTCACTGTAGATTACTGTACTGGAGGGAATGAGCTATACAAAAAAAGTCAAAATGCTATACAAAAAGCATTGCCATCCTCTGTCTACTAAATCCAGTAGTGAATTTCCACCTTTGACCAGCATGTATGTTTGTGAGTGTGCATGTGTTCCCTTCCATGCTGAAAGGGAAGAGACCTCCCCATATTCTTACTTTAGTTTCCAGTATTGTTACCCCAAGGCAGGGTAGAAATCCTTTAGTTCTAAAAACTTAGCAATGCCCCTAAGAAAATGCAGTATGTTGAGCTTGAGCCCAGCGTTGAAGAAGCAATCGTTAAGCCCTCTTCTATATACAGGCACTTCATTTGGATGCTGCTCAGTGGGCACATATGAATATGCCCCTATGGCACTATTGTTACTGTGCTATCATTTAGTACGTCCTTTACTGTGCCATCATTTAGTGGTACCAAACACTTGAAGCCAAGAGAGCAACTTACAAATGCCCAAGACAGAATTTCTGAAAGAGTTTCATCTATGGAGAAATTTCATCCTGTACTAGAACTCTAAAAGACCACAAATTCTATATTCTGAAATAAAGTGAAAAAAACAGATACCTTTGACTTAACTTTGCTTCAGTAAATTATTCCTAACAGGCATATGGCAATTGAGCACATATAATTATAAACTAGTTAAGCTATTACTTTAATAGGTTGGGAAGGATGGGGAGGGAGGAGACAGAGAGAGATTTCTTTTGATATTTGGGAGGCATTTTGGTTAGTACAATAATGGACACTAGATAAATATCAAATTGAAGTCATGTATGGGCAACACAAGAGAATGAACCAACACTATCAACTTCTAAGGGAATATGTGGCCAGAATATATTATTCATGGACAAGGAGAGGTGAAATTCCTTTTCTGTGAGATTGCTTTTTTAAAGGTCATGAGGTTTTGCTCCTTTCTCAGGTTCTTACTACAAGGTGGTAGGACAAAGAGACTCAGAAATTGCCTCTCTCTTTTGAAGGCAGTTTGTGAAGAAAGTAGAAAAGCAGTTAGATCTTCAGTACATGTGAAGATGTGTTTAGTTTTGACACAGATCTTTTCTTAGTACATTTACCTATTAAAGCTAGATTTCTCTGGCTAAATCTCTGTTTCTGAATAGATTTCTACTACCCACAAATAAAGGAAACCTTAGAAATCTGAATTAGATTCTTGACTAGGTCTTCTGTCAGTGATTTCTTTGTTCTTGGGTAAGTGACTTAACACTTCTTTCTCTATTTGAAAAATGGGGCAAATACAATACAACCTCCCTCACATAAGTTTGGTAAGATTTGAGTATTTCATGTTGGTTAAGTTCTACAAGAATCTCAGATGGAAAGTGCTATAAAATGCAAATTAGTATTAGTTTATCTTATTACTAATGATTGTGGTTCCAAAGGATAAAACAACACTGAAGATAATAGTTACATATGTCTTTTAATTTTCAGGATAAGAATGACAGTGTAATCCACCAATTTTTCGTACAGTAAAACCTATAATGTTAACAGGCGTGTAGGTTGTAGCCATGTTGGTCTAAGGACATAGGCAGACAAGCTTCTTTGAGTAAATCTGATATATTTTATTAGACCAACTTAAATAGTTGGAAAACAATTATTAAGCAAGCTTTTGGGTTCAAAAACCCTTCATCAGGCTAAGGAAGCATCTGCAGTTGGTGTGTGCTCTTCCTGGATGGAATGAAAAGTAAAGAAGCCAGAGGCTGGTCTGGTATGCATACAAGACAGGTAGTCAGTGAAAATGTAGATTGAGGAGTCAATGGGCCTATGAACTCCACTTCCTCAACCTCCTGGATACTAAAAATCATGGACTAAATATAGATATTGGATTTATGACACATTATAACCTGCCTGACATCTGACTCCTCAGGTATCTCTCCACTATTCATCCCCTTTCTCTCTTCCACCACCCTCCACCCCCAGCCTCTCTCTCACCCAGTGACTCCTCAATCTACATTTTCACTGACTGCCTACCTTGTATGCATACCATACTCTGGCTTCTTTACTTTTCAGTCCATCCAGAAAGAGCACACACCAACTGCTGAAACTTCCTTAGCCTGACCAAGGGTTTTTGAACCCAAAAGCTTGCTTAATAATTGTTTTCCAACTATTTAAGTTGGTCTACTAAATAATATTAATATGTACTTAAGTATTTTTACTATACTTCTTCTCTGTAATTACCTATATATTTTGTTGAAACTCACAGAGGTTTTGCACTTGTAAAGCAAAAATGTTTGAAACTACAATAATGATTAAATATTTATGAATAAAACCAGAATGATAGGAGTGATATTTTAACTCAAGAGATTGGTTCTATAGTACAGAACTGAAATATATAGCCTGCAAGTAAATATGTTTTTGTATTAGCAAAAAAATCTGTTTATTACATCTGAATACCACATTTGGGTTTTTGTTTTCAGAATCCCATGATATTAATTAGTTAACCCAATATTTGGGGCCAGAGAGGAGCTAGGAAGACCTCATGAGCATTTTCCTTCCTTTCTGCCCTCATAGGACATTTATACACATACCTGTTCTCAGATGCGCTGGAGATCTGTCACTTTGGAGCAGACTTGATTAATCGAGTCTCTTCCACACAAGAGTGAATGCACACCACGCTTGCAGTTCTATAAGCAGCAAAATGCACATCGGTATGGAGAAAATGGTGGTGGTGCACTTTTGAACTAAATGACCTCCGCTGTCATTTTCTTTGTGCTGATGTGCATTTTGCTGTGTATACAATTACAAGCAATGTAGCTCTGGGCACTTTTCAAAGTGCTCCAGTGCTTGCATGTGTGTAAGTGCCCATACTGTCTAGCTAAAATTCTAGGCCAGAAAGTTAGGTCACCTTTCAGGTCTGACTATGACTGTAAGTCATCTTTAATCATAACTTTCCCTGTTTACAATAGCTGCTGAGGCTTGTTTAAAATTGTCTTAATTAAAATGTGTTATCTAACATATATATAACCTAGGCTACACTTACAGACAGAACATAAGGAGAAGAAGAGTCCAGTAACAGTGCTCACTACTGTTCATGCTCTTCCAATTCTCTCTGACCTTGTCTTCATGAAGAAAAATGTGTGGTTTTAGTATGCTAAAGTTCAAATGAAGGCAAGCTGTGTTAATGTATTAACTGGATTAGGTAAATCATTAACTCCCCTCTAAGGTTGCTAGCCTAGCTAACCTGTTTAAACTATAGCTTGTCTTGACTTCATTAGTATTTAAACATATGCTGACTAAAAATGTGTTAAAATGCACCACTTTTTCTGGCATAGGTGTCTCTCTGAAGTCATCAAGTCTTTTAAGCGGAGTGAGGTAGGCATTCATCTACATACACAATAGTTGGAATAGAATCTGACTCAGTAGGAGTGTCTACACATTCATTAGTGCGCTTCAGGAAATGCACATTAAATCTAGTAGCTCCATTGTGCGTTACTCAAAAAGTGTACATTTGCCTATTTTAATGCATATTAGCTAAAGAGCATGGGCATATCTACACATGTGCTTTAATGTGCATTCATTTATTTTAATGTGCATTAACGCATTTCTTTAAAAATGTGCTGTTTAGTTAATGTGTATTAAAATAAGCTAATGTGCATTAAGCATCACTTAAAAACTGCGCTCCATTGGGTTTTTTGTGATGCTTTAATGCACATTAAAATAGGCTAATGCACCTTAAAGCACACATGTAGATGCATCCAGTATCTCTTCAATCACCTTTCCTCCAAACTTGCTAGAAAAAACCCACAAAATAAAAATATTACTGTTCTCATTCTATCTTAATTTGAAGTGAGACTAAAAGTGACAGAAGCTAACAGAGAATTATTTCACCCTGAAACACTTGGGTAACGTTTCATTGGCCAAAGAGCCATACAGAATAATTGTGGGTATCTAAGTATGTGGTAAAAAAGTCTTTGCTGTAAAAGACTAAGAGCATCTCTTCCAGGAAAATATGAATTCAAAACTCACGATAACCATGTTGAAATTCTTAGGCAATAGATGCAAATTGCATGCTGCACATGAACTGAGGTTTTCCTTACACAATTTTCAATTAAAATGAATAATTACCATAGAAACCTCTGTATCACTTTATGCACACAAGTATCTATAATTACATAGCTGCCTTTCTAAAAAGCACAACACGCAACAATGCAGAACTGGCAGAAATGTGATTTTAAATGAATATAGTTTGGGTTTTTTTTAATTTGTTTTCCACTGATGGTATTTCTTAGTGTGTGAAAGATGAGCAATAAACAAATGCAGAGGCATAAGAAAAGTGATGTATCCTGGAAAGATGAAGATGTGTGATAAAAAGAAGAGAGACCCTTTCATTCAACTTGTTTTATCAGCTTCCTTTTTATATCCTGTATATTTCACATTCTCTTCTTCTTGGTGGAAATGTGGATATTGATACAGAGGGGTAGTGCTTCATGGAATGCAAGTGATTCCCACATATACTGTACAACTAAAAGATGGCTTGTTGCTTCCAAGGTTGTTTTCTCTTGTGAGCATACATATGTACAATCAGACTATGAAAAGGAAGAGATTGTTATCTGGTTAGTATACTTCAGTGTTTTACTCACAATCACGCACAAAAAAACCACTGTGGGAAATACCTGCTCTTTACTCTGACAAGGATTTGGCATGTCTGATTATGATAAAATGCATGCTTCTGTTGACACTGATCATAATTAGTTTGCCATGAACTGACATGCCAAATCTTTGACAAGAGCTATGTCTCATGCTAATCATCACTGGGTACATCCTTTCTTGTGCCTTCATTACTTTCATGTCTTACTAAAACATTAGTGAATAAATTCCAATGTCAGGATTATTCATCCCTATGAGGAAGAGGATGTTCTTCTATTGACCTTTGTTTATCTTGCATGAAATAATGCTTGGCATGTATATCACAACCTATCATCCCCAGAGCTTTCCAAGACAGTATTGTGTTAACTGTGCTATGGAAGGTATGAAAGGCCACTGCACTTCCAAAAGCTATCAGGAGTGTTCTGCCTTTGGAGAAAATAGTGGGCTCACTGTTTTATGTCTATAACCCAAATATGATGTCTTTGACATAGATAGCACAACAATCTGTCCCATCAAAACATCCCTTCCCCACTTTTTCATGTGCTGCTGTGGACAGACATATACCCACAAACTCTTGAATTTGGGGAGGACAAGGTACGGGGTTGCAGTTGCTGTCTGAGCAGGAGCAAGAAGGATAATCCATAGATGTTGGCTTGGAAGAAATCATTATATGCTCCAAATGTTTTAAGCTTACCTCTATTGTATTAAGGTATAGGTGGAACTCTGTTGCAAAAGGTAGGTATTTTGACCAGGGTTAGCATTCCAGTGCCCTGTTTTCTGTGCTAGATCCCATTCCATTTCAGTTACCTACATTTTCTCATTATCCTATTTTGTTGAAGCCTGGAAGTTAAGTAGCAGTTGGGCCAGCATGGCAGCTTTTGCTATTTTTGTGCCTCACCCAGGCCAGGTACAAACATTACACTTTTATCAGCCTAAGTGTTTGGAAACTGGTCTAAACATATAACAAAACAGAAGTGCACATAGCTTGGCTTAAAAATAGTGGAACCTGGTTTTAGACAGACTGGATCAATGTGCACTGAAACTTAATCAATTTAGGTAAGGCTGGTGCATCTAACTTCAGTACCAGTTCCCATATTGATTCAAGTTAGGTTACTGTCTTCTGGCATCCCTGGCTCCTTTGCACCCTCCCTTCCAACCCCCCCCCCCCCCCACTAGCCTCCCCTCACAGGGAGGTGCTCTAACACTCACCCCATGCTAGGCTGCTCTGGTCAAGTGCCTAGAGGTCCCCACTCCTGATCTGTCACAGAGCCAAGTCAGCACAGACCCTTTCCACAGCCCAGCCTCACCTCCTAAATGGAGGTTAGATAGGCATCTAGCTGGGGTCATCTAGACCCAGCACTCTTTCCTGCCTATGCAGGGGGTTGGACTTGATGATCTACTGAGGTCCCTTCTGACCCTAGAATCTATGAATCTATGAATCCTGCCTCCAGCCAGCTGTTTTCCCATGCATCCACATCCCCAGGCTGTGCCCCCCACACCCCATCATGAAGCACCTGATGATGTACAGACAGACCTGACACAGAGTCCAAGAACCTCCCCCTACACAGCCCCATGGAGCCCAGCTGGGCTACTGGGCGTGGGTGAGAATGCCTCCTCCCACTGCCACATCATCTGTCAGCCACAGGCCCCTCTATCAGTGAAACAGTGAAAGAAATGCAGACAAAAGTGAAATGGTAAAAAATAAAAAACAGGAGATGCTAATTTCTCTATGAGGGTAGGTGGGTGGCACTAATTTTATAGCAGTGTTGTAGAAGTGTGTTCGCTTTTTTGTCGGGGAGAAAAGTTTAAGGATATTAATTTAGTTTGGAGCAGTATGCTGGAAGAGTGGACCTGATGTGGAAGAAAGGGGTTGATTTTTATGTTTTAACTAAATTTCCGGTGGAGATGATGTTAAACAAATAGGCAAAAACCAATTCCAAGACAATATAGGTGTTATTGTTAAATAGAACAAAACAAGCACACAAATACAAAAGACGACTGGAGTTTCATTTTAATATGATTTTAATAGGCATGTTAATTAGGCTAATTGTTATGCTTTAGACCCATAATTTAGTGTGAAATCTAAAGGCAAAAAGTACATAAACTGCAAACAAAACAATATTTGCAAAGAAGTGGCTATATAGCAGTGCAGGGCCTGCATTTGGACTTTGTGGTCTATGGAAGGCTATTTTTAATAATGCTGGCTTATTTTTGTGAGGTCCCACCCAATGTAAACACATTTAGCATACAAGCAGATTTGACAGTCTCTGGAATATATTTAAGTGCCCTGTGTTTCAAACAGGATTTTTATCATGCACTCTTCAGCAGAATTTTAATTTACTCATTTTAGCTTTTTTTATATAGTTTCAGGATAGTTTCCCCATGTCATAGTCCTCTGATTAGTTAGAATTTTCTATATAGATCTGTTGGTTTCCCAGTGAATACAGTTTCATATTAACAGCCATCTGTTAACATGAACTATCTGGTCAGTTTTCATCCTGCATCTGTATACTTGGTATGGCACAGTCACTTTAAAACTGGTGATTTCCGTTATCTTATTTTTTGTGTGCGCCCAAATTTAACAAAGCGTTAAAGGGCCCAGAGTCCTCAGAGGAAGGTTCTTCAAACACATTCTCTAACAAAAATCTTTTTATATACCCTTAAGCATCTCTTGTTGGCCTCCCTCATCCAAAAGTATTGAAAAGCAGATAATTTGTCTTCCATGTTTCTAAAAAGGTAACCTGAGTAAACAAGAACAGGTTGCTTCAACGTTTCTTGGGAAACCTTTTTTTGTTGTTGTTGCTGTAAATGTTATTTTAAGATATGTAACAATAAATTAGTAGGTGTATTTTCATTGTAATAAATTAGTAGAATTACTCCCACTTACACCATTTATTCTTTCATCACGTCCTGGTGAGAAGTACTTATAAATATTAAGGGAGCAAATGAGCGTTTTGTAGCAATGGTAGAGAGGTGTAGGAGTTTACATTATTTTGTGCTCAAGTGTGGGTGTTTGCACAAATTAAGTCCCCTAGCTCTGCAGCTAGCTAAACTGAGAATGAAGTTGATGAATTGACATAGCATGATATGAAGCTTTGGCTGTAGAGAATCTGTTAACAATCATGTGGCATTTCTTCATGCAGCTTCATTAGATTTGCACTATTGTTTTCATTTTTTCCTCTTTGGAACTTTTACATAACTATAAAAACATAACTTATGTCCATTGTAATTGTATTACGGGTGGGTTTTTGAAGAGGTGAGGGGTGGAATTTCACATTCCAGGTTATATGCAATAGGCAGTGGTTTTGATATTACACTCAAAAAAGGGTTCTGGGCTTCCAGAGAAGTTTAAACTACTTCAACTATTAAACTGAAGCCTTTCTGAATGTTTTACTGAGGTGTAACATCAGTATATAATAGCCCTGGTCTTGGTAACCTAGTCCATATCACGTTGCTAGGGCCATGAAATAAAGATTAATCCATTTCTAGAACTCCCAAATTTCATATCCTAATTGCATAATGCTAGAAGTAAACTAAATCTTTCACAAAAGGAGAGAAGATTGCTCAGACTGGGAAGAAATCTTCTAAATTCTTATAGGAAGTAGATACTTTTCTTCTTAATTTTTCTGAGAGCAAATAGTAATGAGAAATTTGAGAGGATGAAATTTGCACACAGCCACAAGAGACTGGCTCAGAGGGATTGGAGATCTAGACTGTAGGCCAGCAGAACCAGAAAGGGCACTGAAGATGGACAGAGAAACAAGTTTAAAAAAATCACATCATGATTGATATTTAGCATAAGAGCTATAATGCAATATGTATAAAAATTATTACGATATGCAACTGGAAGACAAAACTCTAATGATGATTAAGGAACAATATTCTTTGCGGTTCATTTACATATACAAAATAAGGTTCCCAAAGAAATTGGCTTGTGGTCCTGGAAACAAACAAAGCACGTTTTTCAACAAAATATGCTGAAATTTAATGCAGTGTAAACATAGCAATCATACTGTCAAGGGAGATGTACACCCCATGCTATTACAACTGCTAGCATTAGCGTGGAGATTAACTGTCTCCTTAGCTCAAATTAATTGCATACCCTATAACAGCTGGAGAACAAGACGGCTTCAGGTCAGACAAGAAGGGGGTCAGATAAGTGACGGAGTGAAATTTCCTTCAGGTGCAAATTTCTAGTGAAATGCTGAGATATCTGGGGAAGAACACCAAAGGATGTAAGTACAGAAAATTACAGAAGAGTGTGAGATTATGAAAATCTGGTTCCAGTTGCTTCATATAGGTACCGAGGATAGAATGCAATGGAGTAGGTTGGCCTGGCTTTCCCTATTCACCCCAGCAAATGAATTACTAAAGCCCACAGAGCCAAGGAGCTTTATTCTATTTGGACATTAAACTCCTGATTCATTAAAAGAGTGCAGACCTTTTGATTTTCCAGGCAGTGTGGTATATTGAGAAAGAAAACTATTACTGCTGTTCTGGGAAGCCTACAGAGCTGAATCATTAGATGGGGATAGCTGAGTGGTGGGGAAAAAAAGAAAATTGGGCAACTTCATCACAATTCAGTTACAATATAACTCATCATAATATAGCCATGAGAGGACATCAGTGTACAAAAGGCTAGATTTGGATCTATTCATAATTATTTTGATCTGACTGATATTTAAAAAACAAAAATGGAACTGTATTTGTTTCAAAGAGCTATCACAAAGTAAAGTCCTTCTGGTAAAGCCACACTGACATGTCTTCATATGAACAGATACACATTTTGAACCATTGCTCCACATTCCAAATACACATCAGTTTTCCAGATCCAATCTGAAAAAGCAAATGATTGAAGACACACAATTTGTCTGCTAAACACATTTCCAAAGATACTTTTAAAATATGCAATTTGCACATTTAATGACCTGGCATATATTTATATAATAGTTCTTTACTAGGTATGGGTTCCAAAGTGTAAAGAAAAATGCATGCACCTTGCAAATTCCTATTAGCAGTGAAAAATGAGGGAGAAACTGAACTTTACCAAATTGTAGAATCATATGTTATTGAACCAATTCTAGTACTGGATGATTGCATTATAGTAGGCCACCATATTAAATTTAAAGGAGGTAGGGATTTGTATAGATTAGAAAAATCTGAATAAGGGCAATGAACATGAACAGCAGCACAGTATGAGAAAAGCCAAATGCCGGGGTAAGCGGCCCCAGGCCCCTACTTTGCCCAGCCCCGCAGGGAGCCACGCGACCAGAGCTGCGCGAACAGGCGGCGCAAACAGGCAGGCTTCTCTGCCGGTGCGTGAGTTAGCACGGAGTTCGCATGGGAGGATGTGCGGGAGGGCCCAAGACCCTGCCTGTGCACCCCCCCAGAGTAGACAGTCCCAGCCGTAGCCAGCCTACCAGAGGCATGACACGGATGGGCACGCACCGCACCCCGAGGGTCCCCTCGGGCTCCGCGGCCCCCCCCTCTGGCACCTCAGAGACGGCCACCCAGACGGAGCCCCTGGTTCCGGGCTCCACGCAGACGGAGCCTCTGGCTCTTGGCTGCAGGGGCTGCCTGTCCCTTTTTCAGGCTCTGGGGCCTGGGAGCATGGCGACCTCCCCTTGCAGGGTCTGCTCCCTTTTGGGGTCTCTGGTGCGCCAGCTGGAGGAGCTCCAGGCCACAGTCCAGAGACTGCGTGCCATCAGGGACTGCGAGCAGGAGATAGACTCCTACTGCCAGGCCCTTCTCCCCCGGGAGGCAGAGGGTATATCACAGTCTCCCTCCACGCCAAAGGAGGACTCTGGGACCTCCTGCTGTGTCCAGCCAGGGGCATGGACCAAGGTGGTCAAGGGCCCTAAGGCCCGCCGCACCAAGGCCCCTCCCCCACCAGAGCTGAGCAACAGGTACGTACCTCTTGCTGCCCCAGCAGAGCCTGCTGAGTTGCCAGCCCCCACAGGCAACATGGGCCTAACTGCAGCTCCCGCCCCTGCTCTCCCCAAGACAAAACGTAAGGTGTTTGTTGTGGGAGACTCCCTCCTGAGGGGGACGGAGGGGCCAATCTGCCACCCCGACCCCTTAGCCCGGCAAGTCTGCTGCTTCCCAGGGGCCCGCATTCAGGAAATTGCGGAGAGGATCCCCAAGCTCCTCAAACCCACAGACCACTATCCCATGCTCCTTATTCATGTGGGCACCAATAACACAGCTCGGAGCACTCCCAGCCAGATCATGAGGCGCTACAGGGATTTGGGAGCGGGGCTTAAGGGTCTGGGGGCACAGGTGGTGTTCTCGTCGATCCTCCTAGTCTCAGGCTATGGGCTGAGAAGGGACAGGAGGATCTATGTGGTCAACCAAAGACTGCGGCGCTGGTGTTGTCAGGAAGGCTTTGGCTTTCATGACCACAGCCCGCTCTTTGGCGAGAGAGGCAGCGAGCTGCTGGGAAGAGATGGTCTCCACCTCTCTCCCCTAGGGAGGAGGCTCTTCTCAGCCAGACTGGCTGACCTGCTCCACCGGGCTTTAAACTAAGCCCGTTGGGGGACGGGGGGACTACAGCCACTGCTGGCCCACTGAGCAATCCTTGCAAAGCCAGCGGATCATGGCACTCAAGGGAGCCCGCCCCAGCCCTGGTAAAATCTGTGGGCAAGGAAGGAGCCCCCCAGGGGGCACTTGCCTGCCTGTACACTAATGCCAGGAGCTTGGGGAATAAGCAGGAGGAACTCATTCTCCTGCTCAGTGCAAACAATTATGATGTCATAGGGATCACGGAGACCTGGTGGGACTCCACCCATGACTGGACCACGGGTATAGATGGCTATACCCTGTACAGGAGGGATCATGTAGAGAAAAGGGGCGGGGGTGTAGCTCTCTATGTTAAGGAAAGCTACGTGTCCCTGCAAGCCGATATTGGCGACCAGGGAGGACGGCTGGAGACCCTCTGGGTTAAAATCCGTGGGGAACACGGCACAGGGGACACAATGGTGGGAGTCTATTACAGACCTCCCACCCAAAGTCCTGAGCTTGACCAGGAGTTTGCCCAGGAACTGGCTGAGGCAGCTTGCTCCAGGACCATGGTTGTCATGGGTGACTTCAATTACCTAGACATCTCGTGGGAGGATCGCTCAGCAAAATCTGAGCGGTTGCAGAGCTTCCTCTTGTGCGTGGATGTCCTCTACCTGACTCAAGAAGTCTATGGGCCAACGAGAGGCAAAGCACTGCTCGACCTGGTACTGGCTACTGGGGATGACCTAGTCGGCGACCTAGTGATCGATGGGAAGCTGGGTGACAGCGACCACGAGCTGATCACCTTCACCATCCGCCAAAAAGCTGGCAAGTCAGTCAGCAACACGCAAGTCCTTGACTTCAGGAAAGCCAACTTTGACAAGCTCAGGAGGCTTGTCAGTGAGGCCCTAAGGGACTGTGACCACAGGGAGAGGGGAGTTCAAGAAGAGTGGTTGCTCCTCAAGGGAGCGATCCTCAATGCCCAAACTAAGTCTATTCCATCTCGGAGGAAAGGCAGCAAGAGGGCACAGCAGCCCCCCTGGCTCTCCAGGGACCTAGCAGACCTCCTGAGGCTAAAAAGAAAGGCCTACAAAGGATGGAGGATGGGAGTCACCTCCAAGGAGGATTATTCTGCACTGGTCTGGTCCTGTAGGGAGCTGACCAGGAAAGCCAAGGCTGCAACTGAACTCCAGCTAGCTTTGAGCATCAAGGACAATAAAAAGTCCTTTTTCAGATATGTGGGGAGCCGGAGGAAAAGCAGGGGCAACGTTGGACCCCTGCTGAACCAGATGGGGCAACTGACAACTGACGCCCAGGAAAAAGCCAACGTATTAAATAGGTACTTTGAGTCGGTCTTTCATCAGCCCCATGGGACGCCCATGCCCGCTACAGGGCGGGGAAGTCCGGGTGAGGGTGATCCCCTGCCCTCCATTAATGCTGACTTCATGAAGGAACATCTTGAGAAGCTGGATACCTTCAAGTCAGCCGGCCCTGACAATCTTCACCCCAGGGTACTCAAGGAGCTGGCGAGCATCATAGCCCAGCCTCTAGTGCGGATCTTTGAAAACTCTTGGCGCTCTGGTGTAGTGCCCGAAGACTGGAAGAAGGCCAATGTGGTGCCTATCTTCAAGAAAGGGAGGAAAGTGGATCCGGCTAACTATAGGCCCATCAGCCTGACTTCTATCCTGGGGAAGATCTTAGAAAAGTTTATTAAGGAGGCCATCCTTAATGGACTGGCCGACGCCAACATCTTAAGGGATAGCCAGCACGGGTTTGTTGCGGGTAGGTCTTGCTTGACCAATCTCATTTCCTTCTACGACCAGGTGACCTATCACCTGGACAAGGGAGATGAGATTGATGTCATATATCTTGACCTCAAAAAAGCCTTCGATCTGGTGTCCCATGATCGCCTCTTGGAGAAACTGGCCAATTGTCGCCTTGGGTCCTCCACGATCCACTGGCTGGAAAATTGGCTCCGGGGTCGGACCCAGAGGGTAGTAATTGATGGAAGTCACTCATCGTGGTGTCCTGTGACCAGTGGGGTCCCCCAGGGCCCTGTCCTTGGACCCATACTGTTCAACATCTTCATTAATGATGTGGACACTGGAGTCAGAAGCGGACTGGCCAAGTTCGCAGATGACACCAAACTTTGGGGCAAAGCATCCACACCAGAAGACAGGCGGATGATCCAGGCTGACCTGGACAGGCTCCGCAAGTGGGCGGATGAGAATCTGATGGTGTTCAACGCCGATAAATGCAAGGTTCTCCACCTTGGGAAGAAAAACCTGCAGCATCCTTATAGGCTTGGCAGTGTTATGTTGGCTAGCACTATGGAAGAAAGAGACTTGGGGGTCATCATTGACCACAAGATGAACATGAGCCTGCAGTGCGATGCTGCGGCTAGTAAAGCAACCAAAACACTGGCTTGCGTCCATAGATGCTTCTCAAGCAAATCCCGGGACGTCATTCTCCCCCTGTACTCGGCCTTAGTGAGGCCGCAGCTGGAGTACTGCGTCTAGTTTTGGGCTCCACAATTCAAAAAGGATGTGGAGAAGCTTGAGAGAGTCCAGAGAAGAGCCACGCGCATGATCAGGGGTCAGGGAAGCAGACCCTACGATGACAGGCTGAGAGCCCTGGGGCTCTTTAGCCTGGAAAAGCGCAGGCTCAGGGGTGATCTGTTGGCTACCTACAAGTTTATCAGGGGTGACCACCAGTATCTGGGGGAACGTTTGTTCACCAGAGCGCCCCAAGGGATGACGAGGTCGAATGGTCACAAACTACTACAAGACCGTTTCAGGCTGGACATAAGGAAGAATTTCTTTACTGTCCGAGCCCCCAAGGTCTGGAACAGCCTGCCACCGGAGGTCGTTCAAGCGCCTTCATTGAACACCTTCAAGATGAAACTGGATGCTTATCTTGCTGGGATCCTATGACCCCAGCTAACTTCCTGCCCTTTGGACGGGGGGCTGGACTCGATGATCTTCCGAGGTCCCTTCCAGCCCTAATGTCTATGAAATCTATGAAATCTATGCCAAGCTGTGATCCGGGGGCGCCAGGGGGCCCCCAGCATGCTCGCCAGTGGACCCAGAAGTGGACCAGAAGTGTTTCTGGTATACTTCCGGGTCTGCTGCCAAGCATGCTGGGAACCCCCTGGGCTTCTGTGGGACGCTCCATCCATCCTAGCATCACAGTGTTCACAAGCCGTGCCTGGTACTTCGAGGTATGTAGAAAAACATTTAAAGCTGTGTCTATGGGCAAATCGCTGATTCTCTGAATCAGCACCAGATCTTCAGATTTAGCCGAATCAAATTGGGGACAGTGATACAAATCAATGAATCAAATTACTGTCCCCGATTCAGGCCAAATCCAAATCTGAATTGAATAGGGCCCATTTCGCACACCCCTAATGGCTAGGTACAGACATTCAAAGAACTTGAGGTGGAATCAGTCTAAGTTTGTGGTTTTTCATAAGCACCATAGTTTAGATTGGCAGCAAACAGAACATACATTTGCCCTTTGATGCGGCGGAAGGGCACAAATCTTAGACTGGTTCTGCCATTTTTAAACCAGTCTATGTGTGCTGAACTTCTGTCATAGGTATAGTTTCCAGTCACTTATACTGGTAAAAGTGTAATGTCTGTACCTGACCTATGTGCTGGATCTCTGTGAATCTGTATGGATGGATCTGTAATTGTTGATCTGTCAATATGGGGTGAAATGCTATAACAACCCAGTGAGATGCTGTGCTTTGTTCTACCATGAGCCAAAGAAGATAACCTTAAATTGAACAGAAACAAGAACAAAATCAGACTGAATGAGATTACTTATATAGGATACATAGAGACAAAGGAGGATGAGCAGCCCCATGAAACATAGAGGCAATTGTGCAAATGGAAAAAAAACAACAAAGCAAGGAGATATAACAGAGTTTTGTGAGCATGTTAACATATAAATTCAGGTTTAATTCCTAACCTGTTACCTGATAAACGCTACTCAGAAAACTGTTAGAGGAAAATACAAAATGGCAGTGAAATAACTGGGGGAAAAAATCTTTCAAAATAAAAGAAAAAACATAAAAAGGATAGGAGCAGGCAGGGGGTGTTAAAAAAACAAACAACACAATCCCATATGGGTGAGGTCTGAGTAAACTGTGTTCAACTACACCTATATTCTGCCAGGTGCACCTCACCATAACTAGTTAAGCATAGCCTAATTTTAAATTATTTTCAAAACTTTCAGTAACCGTGGCATAGACTCAAACCCCATTTTTGTAATTAAATACTTAATGGAAGGATAGTAACCATCTTTGGGCACTGCCAGAAAGGGAGTGAGACATAACTACATAATAAATATTTACTTTCAATACAAACTAAAACACCTTGAATAGGCTTTCCAATTCTTTTACATACTATTTTAAACCAAAGCTATTAGGTCAGTCGACTATTGTGTTATTTCTGTGCTGCCATTACCTGTAATGCTGCTGTTATCCTACATATTCATGGGATAATAACTTGGTTTATATAATCTGAATCCCAATGTAAGGTTTTAGCGCAACATTTACATTTCTATACTTTAGCACACACAAATGCATTCTTTCTGCTCTGATCTTCTTACACATTTATCAGTCTCTTTTGTGGCCTAAGTTGTAGTGAGTGTCAGCTCTATGCTTCAAAGTTTAAATGAAATTGCAGAGTCCCTTAGTATAAATCACAGAAGTTCTGTCATAGTAAGAAAAGATGGTTATCACAAGAATCACAAAGAAGAAACCTGTAAAACCATTGCAGGTCAGATAAGCATGTCATGTCAAAACGTGATTGTATTTACATGGTACTGTCTTTAAGTAGACAAGGCTTTGGGCCCAAATATAAATGCTATACACATATTGACTGCAGGGGGATTTGTGGAACATGATGTGAAAGTAATCTGGTACCCCTAGGAATATCATTATTTACCTCAGTTATAGATTTCATAGATTTCATAGACATTAGGGCTGGAAGGGACCTCGGAAGATCATCGAGTCCAGCCCCCCACCCAAAGGGCAGGACGTCAGCTGGGGTCATAGGATCCCAGCAAGATAAGCATCCAGTTTCATCTTGAAGGTGTTCAATGAAGGCGCTTGAACAACCTCCGGTGGCAGGCTGTTCCAGACTTTGGGGGCTCGGACAGTAAAGAAATTCTTCCTTATGTCCAGCCTGAAACCATCTTGTAGTAGTTTGTGACCATTCGTCCTCGTCATCCCTTGGGGCGCTCTGGTGAACAAACGTTCCCCTAGATACTGGTGGTCACCCCTGATAAACTTGTAGGTGGCCATCAGATCACCCCTGAGCCTGCGCTTTTCCAGGCTAAAGAGCCCCAGGGCTCTCAGCCTGTCATCGTAGGGTCTGCTTCCCTGACCTCTGATCATGCGCGTGGCTCTTCTCTGGACTCTCTCAAGCTTCTCCACATCCTTTTTGAATTGTGGAGCCCAAAACTGGACGCAGTACTCCAGCTGCGGCCTCACTAAGGCCGAGTACAGGGGGAGAATGACGTCCCGGGATTTGCTTGAGAAGCATCTATGGACGCAAGCCAGTGTTTTGGTCGCTTTACTAGCCGCAGCATCGCACTGCAGGCTCATGTTCATCTTGTGGTCAATGATGACCCCCAAGTCTCTTTCTTCCATAGTGCTAACCAACATAGCACTGCCGAGCCTATAAGGATGCTGCGGGGTTTTTTTTCCCAAGGTGGAGAACCTTGCATTTATCGGCGTTGAACACCATCAGATTCTCATCCGTCCACTTGCTGAGCCTGTCAAGGTCAGCCTGGATCATCCGCCTGTCTTCTGGTGTGGAATATAGGTATATTAAGCTGCATATTAACATTTCATTTATCCAAAAGACAACAGAGAAATGTGAGAGGTAAGAATTATTGTGGGTAATATCTTTTACTGCATCAACTGTATATTTGGGAGGGACACAAATAAGCTTTCAGGTACCACTGTACACTTTCTCAGACCCAGTGCTACCACAATAGTGAAATAAACAGTTTGCAGTGATCATATTTTTATAAGTGTTTGAATAATTGAATATTGAGTATTCTAAACAGCATTTATCATATGAGAAATAGATTAAACTAATGTAATCTGTTAATAGGCAAAGGTCACCAAGGAAAACCATAAAACAGTCACATTTCATTTGTTTAACTGCATGATGAGAAGGTTTCTTGTACAGTTAATACAGTGATGGTCTAGACATGAAGGATAGGGACTGAAAAGTAGAGTCGCTCCTCTCATGTTGAACAAGGGGGAATTTCTAGAAGATTTACAGCTGTATTGGTTCATTGCTTAATCAGACAGCAGAAAGATGTTCTCAGCATGTGTTCTTTTCTCCTAATGAAAAAGACTATCAACCCACACCAAACTGTATATTTAAAGGTTTTTTTTCTTCTCTGAGTATCTAATAGAACATGTTTAACCCTTATTTGGGTGCTCCACACACACATGTTATTTACTGTGATACAGTTATTGAAAGATCATTTGTTGGTTTCAAGAGGAAAATATGTATTATATACCTACCGAGTGAAGTGAAAATATCAGGAATGATACCAACGCACTTTTAGAGAACAATAAGAGAACCCTCCCAAATTATCTCCCAATCTACATTCCAGCATAATCTGATCTTCCCAAGAGTTTGAGGACTTGGGTTCCTATTGGCACAAACCTTTATGTTTAGCTAGCCCTTCCTATTTGCAGTACATGTTGTGCTGATAACACCTGCTTGGTTCATTATTTTCCAGATACATCCCAACCTTCATCTCAGCCTCTGAAAGAGACTTTTTTCCTCCTCAATCTATTTGAACAAAAGGTTAAATATCAAATCTTTCCCCCCTTTCCATTTCTTCTATACAAATGCCCATTTTCATGGTGCATTAGATCTTGTCATTGGTTGAGCACAACATTTTTGCAGCTGATTGGACTAGAGGCTTTGATTTCCCTCCATCTGCTAGTCCACTGATTTACCATGCGTATGAAGTCCTGAGTAGAATACCAAGACCAGTTCCCTTTCAGTAATACCTTACTAACGTACTACAAGTCTTGTGATTCAGTACTTTATAGCTTAGAGGATTACAAATTGGAAGTGTGGAAGTGCCAATTGTGGGTCAGCGTGTTCCTCTTCAATCACAATACTTAGGTATTTTGATGGTAAAATCATATTAAGACATCAAGCTTCCACTGATCTATGGCATATCCAATGGTCAGTGTGAGTGAAGCACTACTGAGTAAAGCTGAATTGTGGAAAGATAGAAATGACATGATGTTGAGATGGATGCACTTTAAAAACTCTGTAACTACTTTCCATTGTGGACACCTGCAATGGCAAATTTCACCTGTTTCTGCATACCAAAGCAGCTATGCCTAGGAAAATGATCCCCCGTGGGTGTTTGCTTAATTTATGCATATTACAAGAATACTGCTTTCCCCATATTTTAGGCTTAGATTGAATCAGGATGTTCGATGTGCTCATCACTTGCAGGTTTACTTACTGTAATACATTGTACCTAATTAAAAAACCACCAGCTTTTGAAAAGAAACTATAGCTGTTTCAGAACTAAAGCTATGCAGGGGCTAATACTGTTTTATGGGAACTTTCGGTTTTCAAATTTGTTTCAATTCCAAATTAGAAAAAAATGTTGAATTAGGGGGAAAATGTTTTGGGTTAACAAAGCATTTTGTGATGTTAAAAATCAACATTTCTTTCACTGTCATCATTCTTAGTTTATACTGTACTTCAGGGCTGTCCAACTTCTATACAGCCAGGGGCTGCACAGGCTGCATCAGCAAGGCTCATACTAATGCAAGCCATGGGTCCCTGGGCTGCAGCTCCCCCCGCCCCACACACACAACACTGCACTGAATGTGTGGGAAGCTCCCCTCCTCATCACACTGGACATGTGGGTAGCCCGACCCCAGTGCTGTACCACATGCACAGGCACACCCCCCCACACACAGCACACACACAGGTGATCCCCCACTTCAGCCTCTTTATTGCACCACACAAAAATTCAAGCCATGGTCTCATCTGCAAAGCCTTTTGTAGTCTTTGAAGTCATGTAGGAAATTATTGCATGACCCCTATCATAGTTATGTTCCATTAGGGCAATGGACCTATTAGCTTCAAGAGTCAAATTCATGTGAGCAAGATCTTGCCAGCTGTCCTGGCCAATGTGGATGCCAATCCCTGGGAAGATCAGGATGAACAAGAGCATTCAAAGCAAATTGTGATTAAAGTAACCCATTTCTCAAAACTAGCTTTTCCAGAATAGCACAAGCAAATTCAACCTCATCAGATAAACAGCATGCAGTTTCTGCAGGCAAAAGTTTCAATTTTTATTTAGTGTGTTCACTCAGGACTTGAGAATCTTGAGTTCCATTCTTTGGTCTCCTGTATAGCCTTTTACAAGATACGTAGGGCCAGATCCACAAAGGTGTTTAGGTGCCTAAAATCTCATTGAAATCCATGGAAGTTCAGTGTCTGAATACGTTTGTGGATCTGTTGAGCCCCAGCTCAAGTCTGGGATTGTGCCCAGTATGCAAAGGCCAATAAAGATACCAGGGGTGAAAGTATAAAGAAGGTTTATTGCTAGCAATAAAAGGTGCGAGCGGAATAATTTCACATAACAAGCACCCAGATCACTATTTCTAAGCATCTTTTTTATACAGGAGTTTTTGAACCTTCATAAGCATCCTTGTTTGCTAATTGGTTATAAAGGAGTGATGCAAGGAGTTCTTTACTGAGCATGTCTCTATACCTGTGTTTTAGCCATGTATCTCATTTACATACATGTATGTTTCATTAGCATACTTTTTCCCCACCTAGGGGCATGATTTTTAGTATTTTAATGAGCCCTTTTAACCCAGTTCCCTGTTTTTTTCCTTTTTGTTTTCAAGCCCCCTTTATCTCAGACTGTCTCCTCCTTATCATTGCAGATGGGCATTCGTCACATAACATTCTGTTTGCTTCATCTCTGAGTAGCAGTTTCTAGGTCACTCCTTACAGATCTTGGCTCTAGTCTCACAGCACCCATTTTCCAGCCGTAGAAAGGACATTCTATCACTTTCCTACCTCACAGAGGTTTTTATGAGGGCAGATGAATTAAAAGATTATGAGATACCCAGATACCGGAATTATATGAGTACTTAGGGAAGAGAAGTAGATAAATTTCAGTGGTTGTGTCTACACATGTGCTTTACTGCTTGAATTGGAGTAATTAGCTGTGGAGTAAAATATCACTATCTGTATGTACAATGGTATTAGGCTATAGTAAACTAATTTACACCACAGTAAGATGAAGGACAGTACTATCTTTGGCTAGGGTAATTTACTGCAATTAAACACGCACATAGATGCTGACCATGGACATAAATTGTAGGCAGCCAGGGGCTATATTCTTGCCACCTCACCACATGGTTGCACACTTTCAGCACCCTTGTGCCCCAGCCAGCCCCTGTCACCTGAAGCTGTCACCCAGAGCTTGAAGCTGGCCCCCCTGTATCTCCTGCCAGCCTGGGCTTGCTCTATCCTTGTTTAAATTGCTAATGTCCTGGGCACATATGTAGACACTGCACCCTAACTAATCACAGATGCCTATATATTTGAAATCCCAAGTCCTGAAGAAATTTAATTTTCCTTTCCACAGTTTGAAGACCAAGAGACTTCAATTCATCAGTTCTCCGTTTGTTACATTAGGACTGGTTGTTAAATGAAACTGTGGGCACTGGTTAAAGTAAGGTTCCCATTTCCCTCCCATGCTAAAAACAGAAATAAATTCTTCCCCTCCCCCAAGATCTGGAGATTTCAGCTTCTCTTTTTCTTGGGCTAGTGAAATTAGGATTCACCAGAAGGTGAATTTGAAATGGAAGCAGCAGGCAAGAGATGATGGAGCCTGGTTGGGAGTTTAGAAGATTCTGTTTGGAAGTCCTGTTTCCATCTCTTCTATTCTCCAAAGAAAAATCTGTCCCTTGATCAGCTTTATCCCTCATCCAGCAAAGGGAGGATTCCAAAGGGGGAAATGTGTGATGTTTCCTATACACAGAAAAATAACTGCCAACTCACTCATTCTCTTCCCTTGTCTAAGAAAGAGAAATACAGAATATAAAATATCTTATACTTTAGGCAGTAGATATATAGTTTAATTATCTAAATCTAGAATGTAGGAGATTGAAATAGGTATGTTTATTTATCCTGGGAGTTGTCTTTTTCTCTCATCCATCAATTGCTTCCCTTGCTTAGTTTTTAATTGTTTGTCAAAATATGGCCATCCCTGGGATGGCTGTGATGTCCCTAGGGCACCATAACCATGACAGCTCCACCCTACGGGCACCTACTAATCTCTTCTGCCACGTCTTGCTGATATAAATGATGAATTGGGAGGCTTCCCTTGAGTTGCTGCTCAGTCACAGTCCTGACAGACTCCGTTAAATCCTGTGGGTTGCTGGACCCTTTTATTGGGCCCCACACTCAGGAGGTGTCTTATGATACCCCCAAGCCTTATGGGCTAGATGCGGGACTCCAAAACTACCCCTTTATCATGCCCCAAGCCTTGCAAATGTTATGTAGACATTGTCTTCTTGTGTTGAGGCCTCAGCTTAGTCCAGCCTCAGTAAATAGGCCCTCTGGAACTGGCGTCTGCTCCCCACCACCATCACTGCACCCTCCCTGGCACTGGCGTCTGCTCCCCCCACCTCACTGCACCCTCCCTGGTGCTGGCGTCTGCTCCCCTCATTTTTTAACAATGGTTTGCCTTGTTCTATAAAAATACTTATGCCAAGTGCAGAATTTTGAAGTGGGTTTGGGAGCAATGGGAGCTTGAGGTCATTTCAGTCAATAGGTGGATCTGAAACAGGATTAGTTGGACATGTTTCTATTCAACTCTGCATATAACTTCCTTAGCCCCACCCAGGCTTTCCTTTATTTGAGTATGCTTCTCTTAAGGGAAATGCTTTTCAGATATATTTTTTTCTCTTGCCCCCATTCTTTTTCTTTGACCACACCCGATCACCTTAAGATAATAGAATGCTTCATCAACACATGATGGTAGCTGTAAGCTGCCTTTCCTAATGTGTTACTTTAACTATGGCTTTTGAGATGCTAAATAAGAATTCAATAAATATGGCTCAGGTCAGCTTGTGATATTTCCAAGAATGTTAAGCCTGGTTGAGTTTAGCTGTATCCTCCAGATCGATGCGTCTTAAAGTGTATAGCATTTCTTTTTCAAAAATGAGGGGATTTACTGTCCATAAAATGTCAGTCTATGTGCTGAAGAATTCAGAAGATAGTTCATCTGTGATATACAAAATGTGTTAGCAATGATGTTGTCAATTTGTGATGAAGGAAGTTAAGCATGCCACATAAAATCCATCAGAGATCACAGCTTATTGAGAGAATGTTTTCTCATCAGTCAAAAATAAACCCATTTTATTGAAAAATTCAATCCCTGTTAGTAGAGAAGATCTCTTTCAAATTGTGTCAAATCTCTTCTGCCTTGCCAAAGATACAGATATCCTTCAATTACACTCTGTACTCTCAATTAGGAAGGGGAAAACCAAAGAGGAAGGGCAAATGGAAAAAATGTACAAAATATGCAGTTAATGAAGAAGGTTACATTTTCCAATGGAAAAAGATGTTCACATATTCATATATTGTGGTTGGTTCTGATTTCTTCTCCTTTCTGTTAACTGCTAGCAATAATTAGAATTTTTAATGTCAAACTGATCAAGGCCCAATAGGTCAGAACCTTTCTTCAAGAGGCAGTAGAGGAGGTCAGGATTAATTTGTTACTTTAAAATGTGGAAATTACTCTCTGTGTTTGAGAGCAGTATGAGGCCCTCTCTCCCCCTTAACTGTATGATAAAAAGAGCCTTGAATCTCACTGTACGTGCATGACATAAAGGAGATCTATTTGGAAAGATTTAATAGGCCTGGAATAGAGGGTAATAGAAATTGAATTGGAGTAATTTATGTTGCACAGTGAAGAAGATGGCCTAGGAAACTTCAAAGATTATCCCCACTGCATGGTTCAAACTTAACAGACATTTTCAAATCACCTTCCTGCAAGCCACCAGTGTCAGTGTGTTCATTTAAGTAGATTTTATTTTATTTTTACTTTTATGTTTGTGTTTAGAAGCAAACCTGTTTTTAATATATACATCTGAATGGAAAAATAATAGAAGTGAAATTTTCTGTCTTGTTCAGAACAAAAGTTATTATATATATATGACCTCACAATCAATCTTTATGGTACATTTCTAACACTAGAAATGTGATAACAACTGTGTTTATCTGTAATGAGACTGACTCAAGCCTAGCATAAAGAAATGCAAATCTATAGATTGCACTAATGTTACACTTGCTTACATTAAGACTGAGTTTGGCCCAATGACACTATTTTAAATAATGCCCAACTCCACATAATGAGGAAAAGTACCGAGTTTTAATGCAATTCTAGAGGGAGTATGGTTTGCTGCCTGGAATCACCACACAATGAATATATCCTGCACTTCAAAGTAATATGACCTAGTAAGTTTTTAGGAGACGGCATTCACTAAAAAGTAGGAAAAAATATGACATGTTATTCAGCTGGTATAAACAATTTAATCACACAACAGAGAAAAGTGATGGATTAAAGGTTCGTTTTAATGATATAAATGGTCTCTGCTAGCACAGTAAGTCTTTTGGACCCTGAAAGGGTAAGCATTTTTAAGAAAAGTAGTAGAGCTGAAAAACCACACAGGTAACGAGGATCTTTTCTGCTGTTAAAACCCATGGGGGGAGGGGAAAAAGGTTGTAAAGGAAAAAGTCAACATCATTAGACAGACTAACCTGTTATTTTATGCTTAAAGACAATGCTAGGTTTATGAAAAAATGAAGTAATCGCACATAAAATCTTCTCAAGGCATGTCAGTAACATCAGATTGCAGCTCTCTGGAATTGAATGATGTGCTTCAGCAGTCATTTCTGACTTACTGTGCAATAGAGACAGGCAGATCTTTTATTAGAGCAGAAAGTTAAACTTAAAAGCATTGAAATGAATTATGGAAAACTTTTATTTTGCCGCTAAGGAAATCATTTGTGCTAGTATAAAAAAAAAATAACGTGACAATCAGCTTCTCGGCAGCCATGCTACCTCTGGCTGTGGTCTCATTATCCCTCATAAGATGAATAGGGTTATGCTTGTTTTGTACGTCGGTGAAAGACTTGCAGGGAAAATCTAAGATGCTGTAGGAAGTTATGTCGATTATTTAGTGGAAGAAAGACTTTCCTTTAAATTTCTTTTGAAAGACTTTCCCAGTATTAGGGGCACTGGGAGTTCAGGAGTCTGGATCAGATGTGCATAATAGAGATCCTGACTGTTAATAACAGATGATTACATTGTGACTCTTGTCAAAGTGTTTCCAGGATATCCTGGGCAAATTCTAATTGGTAGGGACCTACCTAAATCCCAGTGAGATGAAGGGATTTTCATGGTGTGGTGTGTGGAGCCCATTTCACAGCACGCCCAGCTCACCACTGATTGGCTCAGGGCCCTCAGCAGCCCTGTCCCTTGCTGCTGATTGGCCAAGGGGAATCTACTACAAGGGGAAAGAATGATTGAGAGGATCTCTGCTAACTGCCACAGCTGCCTGTTTGAGGGACAAGACAATATGGATCATCAGCACCAACACAATTTGAACAGGGGGAGATGTTTCTTCTGAAGTCAGGGTAGGGGTGAAACACAGACACAAACAGAATCAGAGATACATAAGCTTTCCTTGGTCACAACTCACTTCATCAGAAGCCAGCTTAGCTGACACATCCACAAGGTAGCAATTGCCAGTGACACCCCAGAAGCTCCAGGGGACCTAAAGGGGATAAAGAAGCCGAAAGAAGCCAGACAGTGGGCAAGGCAGCTTGAACAAGCAGCGTGCCTGATTGAAGGGAGGAAGAAGAGAGACTAGCTGAGCAGCTTTGGGGCTTGTGGTTGGGCAAGCTGGTGAATTACTGAGTCACCTTAGGGGTTGCTCAGGGCTGTGCACAATGAACTGGGGACAGAGGGACTGCTTAACCCTTTAGAAGAGTTTCAAAAGCTCTGGCTGTGTGGTCTTTGCCCTGATAAATGCCTTAATTGATGAGGATCTGCCTACTATGCGGATTGAAATGTTGGAGTATGTTTCTTCCTATCAAGAGGTAAAAATCCCTCTCTCAAGAGCTGAACTGGAAGCTAGCTCCCTGAAGCAGAGCAACAGAAAACCAGGGAGGGTCGGGGATTGAAAAATCAAGGTCTCAGTTGAAGGATCCAGGGCTCTCCTGCTGGTTTCAGGAGGTATTCAGAAGGCCTGGACAAGGCTAGAGAGGTCCTGAGTAAGTACTTTCCTCAGAGGATTCATGACAGGACCTCCTTGCTATTCTTGGTCCATGCTGAGTGGTGTGGATTTCATTCAAGAAGCAGTTAATGTTCAGTGATCGCTGAAATCTCCCCCAAACAGGTACTATTTTTAAGTACGTTTGTAAAGCTACATGAGAAGTTTGGTATCTTTTAATGAAAGCTGTTTATATAAGAGTTTTAATTATACCCTTTAGTAAGCATATCACTTTTTATTTTCATGATTTTTATAAAACTAAGACCGTGGCATCTGAGTTTATTACATCAAATGATGAATAGCTATATATTGAATTTAACTGCCCGCTAAGTTCAGCTCAGACCCCTTGCTAATTGTTGCCAGAATATTCTATAAGAAATATCTTCCTGGCAATCAGCTGCAGATTAAATAATGCTGGAGTAAAAGAGCGATATCTTGCATCATAAGATGAAAGTCACTAAACTCTGGGATGTTAATTACATGTTCAAGGTTCTGAGGCAGTCGTAGCCAAGATCAGAAATCAAGAGTCCTGGCTTGCAATGCCCTGTTAGACAAGATAGTCTAAATGTCAGTTATTAATTAATAGTAGTAATGTTTGTAATAATAACAATACTGCACTGTTTTTGATTGATGAGTCATATGTGTTTATATACAAGACCCAGGAATCCCTAATAAAGTTTATACATTAAGACCCTCTTTTTTTACGAGCAGTTTAGCACTGCATGTCAGTCCTTTTGTCTTTTGAGGTAATGACTTGAATCTTATTCTGCAAGTGTCACCCAGATAGTAATTATCTTTGTGTTACTATTCAAAAATAGAGTTTGCTTGATTTCTTTTAACTTGACAGCCATGTTTCTTTGGTTCAATAAATGTTATCAGGCATTCTTTGGCTGCTCCTATTGCATCAACTTTAATTAGTTTTTGATTGCTGTTAATTTCACAGCTTTTTCTCTTTAATAAATTGCATCAAAAATGCTTTAGTTTTTGTTGCATCACGTTTAATTAGTTTTGTGCTTTGCTTACTCTATTTTGCTTGCTCTTTTTTTTAAAGAAACTCCCCCACAGCTTCTTACTCTGAATATACCCGTGAGTCACAGATTTTGATGTTAATGATTAGAACAGCTTAGAGAAGCTGTGAACATTGAACCTTTTCCCCATGAGCAGTCATGAGGGTATTTCTGTTTCATAAGGGTACCTTAAATATTGGATATGATGAAAATAATACAACTTTCATATATTTTTGCATCATAATTCTTCTCTTCTGAATATAATTTAGGATATGAAATGTAACAGTGTTTCTAAGCATAGAGCCAGAAGCATTTAATCATTCAAGTGAAAAGTTCTTTCCTTCAAATTGTTAGATAAGGTGACTGAGAGAGTGCTATCCACCTAGGGTTGTTAAAAGAGATAGATATCTGCCATTTACAATTTTGAGGTTAATTAATTTGGGGTTAATTTGGGGTTTTGGAAGGCTGGATATTAGGGGATATTGTCAATTGTTTATTTAAACCATTAGTCTTCCCCTAAGTGCCCATATTTATGGTTGCGATAGAGTTTTTTGTGACATTTTTAATGGATAAACTGTGTAGTTAGGAGAGCACATACTGCCCTTCATTAGAGCACACACTGCTCTAGTCAAAGCTTCTGCATTTTAGGTTTGACAAAAACCAAGGATAGTCAGTGGAAAGACTCCTTTGAATGTCATGGATTTTGGATCAAGCCCTTCAAGTACTTTAGTTGTCTTCTCAATCTGTCTAACAATAATTCTTTTTTTCTCTCTCTCTGGTCTCCCCATCCAACTTTTCATGTCTTCCTCTTCCTTCTGGAGGAAAAGAACAGTATTCCTCTTTTCTGTCAATATCTGCAACGCTCCATGTAATTAGCTCTCCTGTAATCAATTCCACACTCCGAGGTAGTTTCACAAAAAGATTCCACATCTGAATGATGATTCTCTGGAACCCACCACAGAATTTAAAAAAAATAAAATTCCTCCCATGTAAGAATTTTCAGCCATGATATATGAGGGGGAAGGTCAAAGGGAAAGGACACTTTTTTAATCTTTAAACCCTGCCCCCGCACACTGCCATACATGCAGACCCCAACACCCACATCCTCTCACGCACCCCAGCCACCCTCCCACCTATACACAGCCCCTGACAAACCCTATACTCACCCACACCCCACCTATCCATGTACACATCCACATGATCCCTTACCCCACACCCACACAGTTATCCACCCCCACACCCTCCCCCACATACCCACAGCCCCCTCCAAAAAATATACAAGAGTAAGATTTCATTTTAAGGTATTGTTTAATCACCTCTGTGTACACTACACAAACACATGTAAATCAGGACAAAAATATTTTTTTTAAATCACATTAATGAACGATGTAGATGTTCACTTTTTAGAATATAATTTGGTATTTTTCTGGTTTAAAGATGGCAAAACCCCTTGCTGATAGGAATACTTCTGGGGGCAAGGGAAGGAACTTCTGGTGGCAAAGGTCAGGGGTTAGGGGTGGGACTTTCAGTCACAAGGTGGTGACCAGGGGGTGGGATACCTGTCAAGGAGTGGGGCTATCCATACAACCCTTGACAGCTTACCAAAACTCGGTAAGCAGCCCCCTCCCCGAAATAATTGCCCGCCCCTGGTCTAGATTGTATAGACAGATAAGAGAGTAAGAAACTTGTCTTTTTATTCTACCTTCTAACTATATGGTCATGTTATCTTGCATAATTCTTTTCTCCTATATGATAAATCCTTTTGTTGTTTTTGTGTCTTTACTGATCGCCTGTGTTAGAGTGTGATCTTAGGGGTAAATGATATTTAATGCTAAGCTATTCTGTGGAAAGGGGGACCTAAAATTTCTTTCACAGCTGGAAGGATCACAACTTTTGGATCACATAATTACTTAAAGCTGGAAGAATTTCCCCTGCTGCAGCTGCAGGATCTGGTATAAGGGCAGTGGAGCTGAGGCTTGTAGGTATAAGGAGTTATTTCAGGGCAAACCTGCAAACTTTAGTCTGTTCCTTGGAACAAGGAGTGGGAAAGTGGGGAGAAACTCAAGCTACTGGGGAACCCCTATGACAGGTTTGTGTCAGTCATTTAATGCCACTTTCATGGTTAGGCAGATTTTAGACCCTATTCTGCTCCTGTGCAGCTATGCCTGCCTTATATTTGCCTCTCTGGGCATCCTGCTATGACTCTGTGTGGCATCTGGCAGAACAGGATAAGTTGGGCAGGCAGTAACTCTATGCATATGCCCCTAAATGTGTGCTTAGAGAAAAACTCCAAGAAGAGAATGATTCTGGAGGAGGAGGGTGGCCTTACCAATGCTTAGCCCAGTGGCCTAGAAGTTAAGACACTCACTGGGAGGAAAACTAAGACTTTTGGTGTCCTTTTCCTAAGGGGAGTTTGAATCTCTCTCTTCTACATCCCAGCAAAGTGCTCCAACCACCAGGCCACAGACTAAGCATTGCCTAGAACATATTCCAGCTCTCATTTTTAAACTGCCATACATGGGGCTATAAGCAGACTAAGCTAAATATAATGTGGCTCAGTGCAATGGATGTTGTCTTGGAAGGAAGTAATACCCTGGCTTCGGGCCCCTGCTACCAGTATGGAAAGAAACCATTCCATTGACATTTATCAGTTTTAACCAATGACTTTTAATACAAGATCCAGACAAGCAACTGGGGGATTGTAAGATCCTAGGATCCAATCCTACAATTGGGGACCTGTTCCCGTCCCTCCTAGGGCAATGTCCATCATTGTGATCTATACTTCCTCTAGAAGTGGAATATGTAAGGGGAGATAGAAGAGAGGATTAAAGAGTGAGATCAACTGAATTATCTTTGAAATATTAGGCTTATAAAGCAGTGTTTTTGAAGGCACAGTAACTCCACTTCTGTAGATTAAGGAAGAAAAAGCAGGTTATGGAATAGAGATGTACCAAGTATTTTATTCACCCTGGGCAGTGGCAGTGGCTGGTGTTACGGCAACCACACTAATTTGCACTGGGGCTCAATTTTTGTTTCAGCTTTACCAATGTTTCTATCAAGTGTCTTTTTCTTGACAAATACCTGTTTCTAAACCCCATAGGATACATTCTTTAAAGCATAGACATTCTGGGATCATATAATTACAGTATAATTTAGATAGCATCCTATAACTTGCAAAAGCCAAGACTATTTCCCATTAGACTTTCTCTCCTAGGAATGGCAGCACATTGTTCATGGTATTTCTCAGTATGTGTCCACCAACACTCTTATGAATCAAGTGGGGAGGTAATCAGATGTATGGGAGTGAATGCCACCGTGTTGATTGCAGTGTAGGTTTTTCCTAAGCTAACTGACAACTAACGCCCCAGGGTAAGCAAGCAAGAAAAGAATCCACAACCAAGCCCAAAAAGCACTACAAAATCTATTTTTAAAGGTTTTTTTTCAATATTCACAGTCACTTTAATTCCTGGTTGTTAGCGCTCATTCTACTTTAGTGTCACCCATAGGTAGCTTATGAAACCTGCTCTATAATACTGTCTTGAAAATTGATAGTTTCCACCAGTAAGCTTTCCAGTCCCCACCACTGGGATGTATAAATCATTCCTGAGCTTCTCATAGACCCCTTCAGGCAGGCACAGCTTCCTGTCTTTTAAGTAAGAGGTATTTTTGCTTTGTATTGCATAAATTCTTCTTCACTAGTAAAAAATCAAGAAAGAAGCTGATAGCATATTTTAACATGGCCAGTTTGATAAATTCACCATTTGAAATGCTCCCTGTGCTTTGCACAGTAGGGTGACATTTTGAAGCTTGCAGTTAGTGTAATACCATGGGTTTCTTTCTGTAGGTACTGTACATGTTGCACTCATATTCCTTTCTAAATTGTACTGTGGAAGTGACTATGAGAAAGTATTTTGCCAAGGGGCAAAAACAATCAACATGTCATCTTTAAACAATTACATTATGGGATGAACTGATGTTATTGGATGGAAACAAATCAAGTTGCAATTGAATGCTGCAGGCACAATCATATTGTTGGTTTTGTTCCCCCAAAAGAAACAAGGGTTGTTTTTTTTAATCCTATTTTTTTCCATTCATTTTATTTGGAGGATACATAAACACATCTATACAACTTTTGCCTTTGTGTTCCACTTCGAACAAATATCTTTAGGATTCTCACAATATATATATTTCAAGGATAAAAATAGCTGCCTGGATGTTCAGGGGTCCTTGGTAACTAAAGAATAGAAATAGTGATTTCATACCATATAGCCCAGTATCAAGAAGTACTAGGATGCATCTAGAAGGAACTAAATCTTTCTCTCTCATTTTCTGAGAAAAAAAAAAACAAAACTAGGGCAGGGAGTTCATTGAAGAGAGAGAGTCAATTTAAAAATCACTTAAAATATACTTATTTCCTGTAAAAAAAATAAATAATAATAATTAAAAAAAAAATTTGGAGGCAGGATCTTCACTCCTTGCATTCCAGCTTGCATAGTGCCCAACAATATGGAAGTGTCTTTTCACAGTAACATACTATAACATATTAATAATAGTCATTGATAGTTGTTTTACAACAATTCAATATAATATATACATTTTGACACTTGCTAGATCAGGCCTGCAATACCTACCATAAAATGAGAGGCTATTCTGTTAAGTGGATTTGTCTCTGTCCTGAGTCGTTAATTCTAGTTGTTGGTGTATACCTGATAATAAAAATAGAAGAGAATTCAGTATTGCTTAATAATCCTTATTCCAAATGACTTTTAGAAGGCTTCTTTTAAACCATTGATTTTCAAACTCTTCCCATTGTGTTTCTGAGATGGAGATAATGCACCTTTATGAAATTTTCTAAGTAAACAAACAAATACAGTGACAACAGATTTTACAGAAACAAAGCTGTTATGTGTTATTTCCCTGGAGGCTGTTTCTAGTGTTATACATCCAGACTTTTCATTGATCAAGCAGAATGTGTGGTGGTCTCCTCCTGCTACTCTCTCCTCCAATTTCAGTTTTAAACCTTGGCATTACACACATTTCTCTTACAAACAGGATCAGAAAGGTTTTCTTCAGTTTTATTTGTAATGGAAAGTTTAGCCATTTTTTATTACTTTCACTCCTGACACTTGATGTGTTCTTGTCTCTGCAAATACCATTGAAATAGCTGTTGTCATCAATTCTTTGTTATGCTTTGGCTGGACAGGTGCTTTAGGGTCAAATTATAGCTTATTCAACCAAAGCTGTAGTAGCAACAATTGCCAGCCTCAGGCCAGTTCTTGCAGGTTATATTTT
Source organism: Alligator mississippiensis (assembly GCF_030867095.1). NCBI lineage: Eukaryota > Metazoa > Chordata > Crocodylia > Alligatoridae > Alligator > Alligator mississippiensis. Next base: position 270,350,412 of record NC_081824.1, on the reverse strand, counting down.
CAGGGCTGCAATCTGTGACTACTTGTAGTCTTATACTTTCACCAAACATTGTTGCTGCAGTGCTAAATCTTATAAAATAAGCACAAAGGAAATGTCTCCAGGTACAGTTTATCTGAAATGCTTCTGTTACAGCACTCTATTGTTTAATTTTATCATTAGGGATGCAAAGTATAAAGAATAAAAGAAAACAAAATCTAAATTTAACATAGCACAACAAGAGATCATCAGAAATAGATTGAGCCCCTTAGTGGACAGACCTCGGCATCCTCAACCCCCCCCCCCCCCCCCATGACTTCTTAAGGTTCCTCACGGGCTTACAGGTCATCCATGCAATCTTGGCCAGGTAAAACTCTAAAAATGGAAGAGGAAAAATATAAAAGGTATAAATAATAAAATCACATGGTTGTTCAATAAGGCCAAGCACATCCTGATGTGCTCTCTTATGTTGTCCATGACTCCTCTTTCCCTTGCCATATGTAAGACTGCATATACATGAGTTTTAGGAGAGCTTTGAATGAAGTGAGAGAAACAACTGTATAATAAATTTGTGGAGGGAAAAGTAATAGGATGTGGCCCAACATAGATGTAAAGAGGAAAGTAGAGGAAAGGGAAACGGATGACAAGGTTATATTGTCTGCCCTTCCCTCCCTCTTTTGAGCCAAGAGCTATTGAGGGCAAAAGTAAGGGGAGAGGCATAGCATGACACCTGAGTTCCTTGAGTGCCACAGTGCATGGGCAGGGCAGCATCACTGGCTGCATTTCCAGAAGCACAGCACTAGCTGGCCTGGCAGTGAATTTGCTTTCATTTTTTCAACCCCCTGCTTCCCTGGTGCTGGTGAACTACTTCTCCCTGCTTCATTACGCTAATGAGTAGGGATTTATTATCTCTCCTAGGCTCAGTGAGGCAGTGGTGTTTTTGCAGGGGTCCCTTAACTAGTTTCATAGTGCACAGAAATAGCAGCCTATCCCTTAGGTCTGCTCAACCTGTTACAGGTATCCCACAATTAAAACCATTAATTTGGCAAATTATTTTGAGACCAGCTGCACTGAAAAGTAGCTATCACACCCTATAAAGCTCCAGCCAGTTCTAAAGTTGGGCTTCAAAACTATGCACTAACTTTAGAGCTGGTTGCTGTTGAGCTTTAATATGCATGTATAGCTGGGAGCCCCTGCGCTAGCAATAAGGTGCGATAAGATCTAATTCATAGATTCATAGATGTTAGGGTCGGAAGGGACCTCAATAGATCATCGAGTCCGACCCCCTGCATAAGCAGGAAAGAGTGCTGGGTCTAGATGACCCCAGCTAGATACTCATCTAACCTCCTCTTGAAGACCCCCAGGGTAGGGGAGAGCACCACCTCCCTTGGGAGCCCGTTCCAGACCTTGGCCACTCAAACTGTGAAGAAGTTCTTCCTAATGTCCAGTCTAAATCTGCTCTCTGCTAGCTTGTGGCCATTGTTTCTTGTAACCCCCGGGGGCGCCTTGGTGAATAAATACTCACCAATTCCCTTCTGTGCCCCCGTGATGAACTTATAGGCAGCCACAAGGTCGCCTCTCAACCTTCTCTTGCGGAGGCTGAAAAGGTCCAGTTTCTCTAGTCTCTCCTCGTAGGGCTTGGTCTGCAGGCCCTTGACCATACGAGTTGCCCTTCTCTGGACCCTCTCCAGGTTATCCGCATCCTTCTTGAAGTGTGGCGCCCAGAATTGCATGCAGTACTCCAACTGCGGTCTGACCAGCGCCCTATAGAGGGGAAGTATCACCTCCCTGGACCTATTCGTCATGCATCTGCTGATGCACGATAAAGTGCCATTGGCTTTTCTGATGGCTTCGTCACACTGCCGGCTCATGTTCATCTTGGAGTCCACTAGCACTCCGAGATCCCTTTCCACCTCTGTGCCACCCCGCAGGTCATTCCCTAGGCTGTAGGTGTGCTGGACATTTTTCCTCCCTAGGTGCAGCACTTTGCATTTCTCCTTGTTGAACTGCATCCTGTTGTTTTCTGCCCAATTGTCCAACCTATCCAGGTCTGGCTGCAGCTGTTCCCTGCCCTCCAGCGTGTCCACTTCTCCCCATAGCTTTGTGTCATCTGCAAACTTGGACAGAGTACATTTGACTCCCTCATCCAAGTCGCTGATAAAGACATTAAAGAGTATCGGTCCAAGGACCGAGCCCTGCGGGACCCCACTGCCCACACCCTTCCAGGTCGAGACTGACCCATCTACCATGACTCTTTGGGTGCGACCCTCTAGCCAATTCGCCACCCACCGGACTGTGCAGTCATCCACATCACAGCCTCTTAACTTGTTCACCAGTATGGGGTGGAATATCGTATCGAAGGCCTTCCTGAAGTCTAAGTATACAACATCCACCCCTCCTCCTGTGTCCAGGCATTTCGTAACCTGGTCATAGAAAGAGACTAGGTTGGTCAGGCACGATCTGCCCGCCACAAACCCATGCTGGTTTCCCCTCAGCATAATTTGCCCTGCCAGGCTCTCACAAATGTGAGCCTTGATAATTTTTTCAAAGACTTTACCAAGGATGGAGGTGAGACTGACTGGCCTATAGTTGCCCGGGTCCTCCTTCCTCCCCTTTTTGAAAATGGGGACCACGTTAGCCCTTTTCCAGTCCTCCGGGACTTGGCCCGTGCGCCACAAGCATTCGAATATTCCCACCAGTGGCTCTGCAATGATGTCGGCCAGTGCCTTCAGCACCCTCGGATGGAGCTTATCCGGGCCTGCCGACTTAAAGGCATCCAGTTCTTCCAAGTGACTGCACCATCTCAGGATCTACACATGGAAGTCTGGCGCCTTGCTGCTGCCTCTCTACAATCCCAGTGAGAGACTTGTTGTGCCCCTCACTTAGGAACACTGAGGCAAAGAACTCGTTGAGGAGTTCAGCCTTGTCCCCCCTATCTGTCACCAATTGTTTCTGCCCATTTAGCAGTGGTCCTATTCCTCCCTGGGCCTTCCTTTTACTCCCAATATATCTAAAAAACAATTTCTTGTTGTCTTTTACTTGGGATGCCATCCTCAGCTCCATGGTAGCTTTGGCCCGCCTAACTGCCTCCCTACAAGCACGAGCAGAGGAGGTATATTCATCTTTAGTGATCTCACCTTGTTTCCACTTTTTATGTGCTCCCCTTTTGGCCCTTAGGCTGCCCTGGATTTCTCTGGTCAGCCATGGAAGCCTCCTGGCCCCTTTCCCTTTTTTGCCTCACTTGGGGATCGTCTTGCTTTGTGCCCGAAGGATCGTTTCCTTTAGGCACAGCCACCCTTCTTGGGCTCCCATCCCTTCAAAACTCCTACTCTGTAGTGCTTCCTTGACTAATCGCCTGAGTGCATTGAGATCAGCTTTCCTAAAGTCTAGCACTTTCACCCTACTAGTTACCTTACCCACTCGCCGTCTTATGTTGAATTCTATTATAAGGTGATCACTGTCTCCCAAATGGCTGCCGATCTGGAGGTCCCCTATCATGTCATCTCCTGTTGCCAATACCAGATCCAGTATGGCATTCCCCCTAGTGGGACCATGCACCTCCTGTGTCAGGTGGAGGTCCTGTATACAGGTTAGAAACCTGCGTGAGCGATGGGACCTTGCTGTCTGCGTCTCCCAGCAGATGTCCGGGTAGTTTAGGTCCCCCATGACTACCGCCTCTCTAATGCACAATCCCACAGTCATACCACCTGCTATGCATGTGTAGCATGGCAAGAGGTGCAATTGCAAGGATCGCACATTCGATTCCATTGCACCTTTACCTGTGTGTGTAGAGGGGCCCTTAAAAACTGGAGCTGAGGAAACAGTAGGGTATGGATGTTGACTTTTCAAAAGGTTCCTTGCTAAAATTCTAGTTTGGGGATCCTGTTTATTGCACTGGTTGTCCCAGTAGTCATCTTTATCAGTGAACTTGCCCCTTCCTCCTTCACTGCCCAGAAAAAACTAGCTATGGAGGAGACAATAGGTAAGTATTGCTTTCACTGGGGGAAGGGGTGAGGGTTGAGGAGGGAGAATTACACCTGCTGCTAATCTGGACTGAAGTGAGTGTAGCACCATCACTAATGCCCCCATCCCTATCTTGTACTACAGAAGAGATTATACAAACACATCAACCTCATTCCTAATTAATGGGGATTAGTAATCATTAATAATCGTACTTTACTTCTGTAGTTTCCTAGGCTCATAGGAACATAAAGCTAGAAGGGACTTCATGAGGTCCTCTAGTCCCCCTCTAAAGGCAGGTTCATTCCTGACTAAATCCTCTGAGCCAAGTGACTGTCCAATCTGCTCTTGAAAATATCCAAGGATGGAGACTCCCATTCTATTCTCCAGACTAAATAACCCTAGCTCGTTCAGCCATCTCTGCATCACCCATAAATTAGATTGCCTTCTTTATAAGGGATCTTTGGTTTCTCTGGTCTTCCTCTTACTTTTGACATGTGTAGAATCCGTTTTTAATACCTTTTTTTGTCCCTTGCCAACATTATTACAAATTCCCTTGGCTTTGGGATTCCTAATTTTCTTCCTGTATGCCTGGGCAATACTGTTATATTCTTTTCTTAGTATTATGACCAAGCTTCCAATATCTGTAGGGGTTTTTTTTCTTTTTGAGTTTCAGATAATTGAGGAGTTTGCTATATAGCCAGGCTGGCCTTTTGTTGCACTTCTCTTTTTTCTGTTGCATCAGGATAGCTTGCTTCTGTGCCCATAAAATGGCCTCTTCCCCCCCCCCCCCCGACTTGCCTCCGAGGGCATCCTGCCTACCAGTTCTCTGCATTTGTTAAAGTCTGTTTTTCTGGAGTCTGGAATTCTCCTGCTCTACTTTCTTCCTCCTCTTACGATCTTGAACTTCATGATTTTGTGGTCACACTCACCTAAGTAACTTCCCTTTCACATTCTCAACAAGTCCTCCCTATTAATACATTAATCAATCAATTTTAATAACAGAGATTATGTTAACAAATAGAAAGGGTTAAATAGAAAGATCTTTCCCAGTTACAGTGATAACTATGTTGTTGCCTTCTTAGCCTCCTAACTTGCAAACTACAGCTATTTAAAGTTTCTGCTGATTTTCCCTTGACTTTAGAAGCTGAGAATTGAAAAAAAAAATCTTTCTTAAATGCTTTGGAGTGATTCATCTGCCTTTTCAAACTCAGCTTTTACAGCATTCTCAAACTAAATGACAGTAACTTTTTATTACTTCTAAAGTAGGTAGAGCTAAAACCCCACATAGGTTTGTACCTCAAGCTATATTTTAAAGATCTAGTCTTTTGTATATCTTTCAGCTTTGCAGTATCAGTATACCCTACTTGTTTTCTTTATTTCTGTTTTAGATAACCATTATTTATCCTGTCAACCTTTAATAAAATTATAATTTTGTCACACATCATTGATGCTATTTCTCGGGTGGGAAACTGAATATAGCAAAATAGTAAGCATTCTCAGGTCTATAGAAGTAAATTGGAATTAAGTGTCCCACAAGTGTCTCACTACGTTGCAGTCTTGGACTTGGGCTTCCATATTCACCACTGATTGCTGAGTCCACAAACTACTTGAACTCAATTCCCTCCCCTTTTTATCAGTGGAAAACAGGTCTCTTAAGGGAAAAGCCTTAGTGACCTGTGTGTCACTTCAACACAGGCAACATCTCTGCAAAATAGATAACGCTAGGTTTTAATTGAATCATATAGGCTAAGCTAGATAATATCTTTAAATAAGTTTTTAATAAATATAGACAGTTACAAAGTCAAACTTTAAAAATAGTGAATACAAGTAAAGTTATTGTAAGCACAAATTGCACCAAATCTCCAGGAGAATTTTACAGTTAAATTTATAATCTTCAAAAAGATTGTATTGCTACTTAGGGCAATAGTCTCAGCTGTTGTAAAGTGAAGTGGCTCCAGTAAACTCAGTAGAGCTTCTTCAGTGTGCATCAGCTAAGGAAAAGAGTCTTTAATCTCTCATTCTTTAAAAAATGAGGAAACAGACACCATTTTCCATCTCTTTCTCTTCCTTAGAAACTTCAGTCTTGCTCTCCATACTTTCCAGAAGGCTGAGTTTGCTTACAGTCTAGAAAGTTGGCTCAAAAAGATGTTCTACATAACCTGTTTATCACCCCACAAAAATTATAACTTTTTTTGGTTTTGTCTTCTGTTTCAGCTATAAATATGCAAAATAGTGATAGCAGTCCAATTCTTGTTAATCTCTGTTGTAAGCTATTCATCATAGTTCAAGTTGTTGAGTTGCCCTTATTGAAAATCATTTTTATAATCAAGTTTAAACTGTTACACTTACCCTTCTTCCCAAAGGATTTGGTTAAGGGACTGTTTTAGCTCCCACAAGATTTTTGTCATCCTGGCCACACAAAAAATCTAAGCTTGGATTTAAAAAGGGCTTTTTTTCTTCACCATAAGCACACTGCTTCACATTATAACGATATTTTCCCTTAAAGCTCACCTGTTTTGATATGAGAAAATAAAATCTTTAAACAACCTAATCTTCAGAATGTGCCATCATTTCTAAATGCACAATGATTTATATACAGACGTTAACTTTCATTTTGTTTATCATGACTTTTATTGTGATGATTTAGGGTGGATTACTATTGCCTTGTTAAGAAAATGAAAACAAAAGCTATTGAACCTTTAAGAGGTAAGAGGAGGATAAGACTTTTTTATCCAAATGCACTAGCAAAACCCAGCTAGACTGTTGTAAAATACCGACAAGAAACATTTCATCCTCTGGCCTACTTTTGAGCAATATTTTCCAAAATGTTAGGTATATTCACATTTGGCAAACAAACACAAGTCATATGTCTGGCCAGGTGTCTCAATAGCTCCTCAGAGTCTTTGTTTTCATTTAAAAATTAAAAGACTGCCTCTAGCTGTTAATAATGGGGAAAAAATAAACCTGAAAAAAAGTTGCAAATATACTGATGAAGCAATTCCTGCCTGAGATTGCAGGGAACCTAAATTAATCACTCTGAGCTATGAACTGGCCCATTCATTTCGGTATGTGCTCCCTCAGATGCCAACGTTGATATTTAATTGCTCATTGAAATATGTAACAAAAGAGAGGTGGTATCATAATCATCATTTACTCAGGTGACAATGTGACAACTCTTTTGGGGTAGACACTTATTAATATGTGATGACCACTCTACACCCACACATGCACGCACACACATATATCTAGACAGAGAGAGACAGAGGCAGAAGCAGGAATGGATCAGGAGGGAGGAAGGGGGTGGTGCAGTGGTACAGTTGCATCCCCCTTTTATTTCCTGCTCCACCCTAAGTTTAAAACAAATTTCCTGTTAGTAGAAGTTGCATTTCTATTCAAGCAGCAGTAAAGGAATCATTTGGCTTCATGACTCATTACAATCTATCTGATTCTTTCTAAATTTCATTACACAGGTGTTAATGACCCTCTCTTTTTTAAAAGCTATTCTTGTTCCAGAAATCAAACTGTTCTTTCCTCTGCCACTCTGCTATCTCTTTGTTCCTCCTGATAATGTAGCTCATATTTCACAGTCCTGCAGACTGTTTTTGACTGTAGCTAAAAACATTAACTCAGGTATGTAAATTGATTTCAGTGAAGTATTGAATGTACTGTCAAGGTGCTGAAGCAGAATTTCTTTTGTTTTACGAATCTGAAAGAGATGTACACTTAATTCTAATAACTACAGAACTAAAGGACAACCTATTTAATTTTTTTGCATAGTTAGTTCAATTTCTTATATAAATATATGATATAGTAAATTAATGCACATTCCAATAAAGATATATTTGTTTCTGCTTTGAACTTAACTTGAATAATATAGTCCTAGGCTCCTAGAATATTACTAAAGCTTCTGATTTCTTTTTACCTGGAAAAAAAATATGTACCGTGTTATATGTGATGTTGCAGCCCCCCTTTTCAAAATCCTGTATCTGCCCATGGACACAGAAAGGTTTCACTATACCAAATAGAGACACTGCTTCTGCAATTTGCACCAGGTTTCAATCACACTTGTTTTGGTATCAAAATTCATCCTTTCCTGTCTTTTGTCTTTCTTGCTACCATACATAAAAACAAGACAAAATTAAGCTTGCATATTTTCCAGTACTTATCCTTATGTACTTATGATTTCTCCATGCTGGAAATTCCTGTGCCTGCTCCTACCTCTCCTTCAAAAAGAAGGGAACACTCCACCCTATTTTCTTCTACAAGGTTACAAGATAATAGGACCTACCCATCATCTGATGGTTGAAATACATTTTCATCTCTTTGTAGGTTCCTAATACCTGGCATGAGGTCAGAGGTTACAGTTACAATTATAAAACAGCCACGAGATGCAAAGATGTTTTGCAGGTGATATTTTTTATTGGAACATCTGCATAGTTGGGATAGAGTTAGAGAAACTTTCAAATGCAAGACACATTCTCTATCAGGTCAGACCTTTTTTTCAAAATTTTGATCTCTCTCTCATGTGAATGGAACAGTAAACATTTTTAAAAGTACTGTCCACAGAAAGATCTAATAATAATTAAAAAAATCTGAAACCTATTAAAGATCAAATAAGATAATGAGAGCCTTCATTTCTAACTGTACGCAGAGCTGGACTTTCTTTTTTTGTGTTTTCTGTTGTTACTATCTGTTTTTTTGGGAAACACAAAGATAAGGAGCTACATCTTCTGCTGAAGTGAATTGATTACCCCAGCTGAGGGACTGCACAAAGTAGTATATTTTAGTTTCTGTTAACAAGACCAGTTTGCTAGCTCAGCTTAATATTTTGTAGCTAGCTTAGTCAAAGATGACTTTTGACTCCTGCAGGCATACCTATAGTAACAAACCAGTTTCACAAATATATATGTTTGTGAGAAAGCACTATGAATATATTGATCTAGATATTCTTGCTTTGTTGTTGCTACAAATGCATTCCAATATTAATTGATGTTGATATATAGCACAAACAAGAGTGCCTCTCCTAAGAGGTAGGTGTTTTTAACAATATTTTAGAACAACTTAAATCACCCAGAAATTTCTTCACAATTCAGAGAATTAGAAGTAACAGTCAAATCAAACATTGCCCTGAAAGTGTACACCAGTATTCATCATACCCCTTCCACATGAAAGGATTGTGCAGATAGATGGGCCTTGCAGTATATCTTCAGTTGTAGTAAACGGGGCTAGAGAATCACTCTGTTTTTTGGACTATGAGCTTAGGGGCTTAGTACATTGCATTGATATAGGACCAAGTGGGTCTGGTCTGGTGGATCACGGTAGAGGCAGAGCCTAGAGACTGAACCAAGGGGCCAGAGCCCATACTTAAGTGAGTGGTTTGACTGAGACTGAGAACAAGAAGTGCCTTGCTCAGCACTTTGAGCAGACAGCCTGATGTTGAGCAGAGCAGAGGAAAGCACTCAAAGCTCACTTTGGTTTCTGAAGGTGCCTCACAAATGTATATCTATTTTACGACGAAGGTGTGGTAGGCAAACCAGTAGGTTGGTAGTCTGGGAAGCCAGAGTGGAACGAAACGGGACAAGTGTTGGGGGGGGAAATGGTGCGGGGCAGGAGTAAGGTCCACAAACACCTAAAAAAGGTTCTGTTATACCATAGCATAGTGTAGGCCTAGCTACTCCTAGATCATCCTTTACTGCTGTTCATCTAACCTCTTTTTGAGCACCTCTAATGATGGAGGTTCCACAGTTTCCCCAGGCAGTCTGTTCCACTCCTTCACTGTTCTAACAGTGAAGAAATTTTTCCTGATACCCTTTCTGAACATACTTTGCTGCAACTTCAGACCACTGGTCCATGCCCTGCATTCTGCATTAAGAGTGGTGTCTCTCTTCTTTAAAGAAGCCCTTTGGATATCTGAAGACCACTATCATATCCCCTTTCAAATGCTTTTTCTGAATGCTGAACATAATTGTTTCCTTCAACCTCTCCTCGTAAGGCTTCCTTTCCAAGTCCTTTATTATTTTTGTTGTCCATCTGTAGACCATCTCTGATTCTATTGGAACAACCTAAAACCTCATTTCTGCAGTTGCATCACCTTCTGTGATCCACCAAGACTCCTAGATCCTTCTCCATAGTGCTGCCATCCAGCCAGTTGTCACCCATCTTGTAGTTGCATTTTTTTTTCCTGAGGTGTAGCACCTTACACTTTTAAATACTGAACTGCATCATGTTGACTGTAGCTCAGTTATCCAATCTATCAAAATCCTTATGAATTATGCTCCTGCCCTCCAATGGGTTCACAGTTCTTCCCAGTTTTATGTTGCCTGCTCAAAAATCTCTCTATTCCAGCATCCAAATCATCAATAAGCAAGTTGAACTGCACTGGGTCTAGAACAGATGCCTGTGGGACTCCTTTCAAAACCTCCTGCCCTTTTGGCATAGATTCATTTATAATTACTCTTTGGTTGCAGCAGTTAAGCCAGTTGTCTATTCACCTTATAGACATTTGTCTAGCACAGTGGTTCTTAATCTTTTTTGTTCTAGGACCCATTTGTAAACATTGATGGCCAGTCCCAACGCAGTACCCCTCACTCCTGACCCACTGCGTGGAGCAGGAGGTGGGTGTGGGGGCAGGGGATGCCCCAAGCAGCCCCTTGCGGGCTGGAACTCTGCCAGCCTGCAAAGGAAAAGCCATGGTTTCCCACGTTTTTCTCCTTTAAAGGATAATTCATTTTTAAAGTTTGTTGATCCATTTTTAAAGTTTGTTCACAACCCTAACCCTATCCCCTTCTTATATTCTTGCAACAGACTTTTGGGTTGTGACCCACAGGTTGAGAAATGCTCATCTAGCCCACATTTCTCCAATTTGTTTGAGACGGTCATATAGGACTTTGTCAAAAGCCTTGCTGAAGTTCAGATGCACTATATCTACAGTATTCCTTTATCAAAGAGAAGGAGATCAATTTTGTTGGACATGAGTTGTTCTTAGTAAAACCAGGCTGGCTGCTCATGATCAGCATTTCCTTCTTCAAATATTTGCAAATGGACTTCCTTACAATATGCTTCAGTAACTTTCTGGGTATCAAGGTGAGTCTAAGTAATCTGTAGACTCCCAGGTCCTCTTTTATGCTTTGTTTAAAAAGGACACTATGTTGCCCTTTTTGCAGTCCTCTGGTACCTTGCTGGTCCCCTATATCTTCATAAATGTTATAACTAAGGGCTTTTAGATCTCCTTTGCTAGTTTATTCGGTATCTTGGGATGAAGTATATCAGCTTGTCCCCTTCCTTATCCAAATAATTCTTATTCTCTATCCGATATCAGCTTTCCCCCCAACCTTTTTGTGAAAATTAAGACAAAGTATTTGTTGAGAAGCAGTTCCTTTACATCTTCTATTAAGAGCTTGCCCTGACCATTTAAGAATGGCATCACAGCTTCCTTAGACTTCCTCTTCTTGCCAGTGTATTTATATAACCTCTCCTTGCTGTCTTTAACATCCCTTGCAAGATAAAGCTCATTTTTATGTTTCATTGTGATACCTAAGGTCAACTGAGAACAGCCTTCTGCAAGTTTCATTGCTGTGGGAGATGGGAATATGTGCTCCTCAGCTTTGAAACTCTCTCCCCCATGAAGCCCATCAGATGCCCAAGCCTGGACATCTCTAAGATACATTCGAAGACCCTATTTGGGCAGGCTTAAGTTTTGGGGTATTATTTGAACTGCTTTATCATTTCCCAAATTATTTAACATATTATTCTGTTTTTACAACTGTACTTGTTTTGCTTGTAAACCAGCCTGAGTCCTTTTTGGGTAGAATAGCATGTAAATGAATATCAGGCAACTTAGAGCTCTGTAGATCAAAATTTATGATTAAGAGCTCGAGGAAAATAATAAACAGCCAGTGTAGATCCTGAAAAACTGGTTACAAGTACTAGTAAAATCTTCTGTCATTCACCACAGCTGTAAAGTTCTGGAATTCTTTAAGGTGTAATCTTATGAAGAGTATGCTGCTGTAATGTAGAATTGGATTTTCAAAGGAGCCCAAGTAGAATTAGAGCCCTAAATCCCCTTCTTTCTGAATGGGATTTGATTTCCTTTTCCTGAAAGTCTTCACAACTCTTATTTTAAGGACAAAAATCACAGTTCTACATACTTAGCATTAGAGAAAAACTATTACAAACTCTGGGTCACATACAGATAAGTAAGTGAGTCCCCCAGTACTACTTCCTACAAAGTTGTAAAGGTTCAGCAGTTCTCCCAGACTGGCTAAGTACAGACAGTCAAAAGCCTGAGGCTGAATCAATTCAATCTTCACAGGTTAATCTTAGCTGCATAGACTGAACTGATAAGCAAGTGAACAAAATTCATTTTGATTCCAGAAATATAGCCACATGACTACAGTGGCCCAGGCCAGAAGCTTGGGGGTGCTAGAGCATACCTCCCTGCTTGGCTGGACCAGACAGCTTGGGCCAAGGCTAGCACATCCACCCTGAAAAGCAAGATTTGCAAAGGAAGTGCAAAGCATTCTGAAATGCTGGGGGACTGTGAGTTAACTTGAATCTGGAGGGGATCTGTGACAGAAGTTCAATAAACTGATTTAACCTAAATCAGGTAAATCTAACACTACATCCATCCAGGTTTATCTTAAACCGGTTTCAGCCACTTTGAAAGTGGTTTATGTGCACTGAACTTCTGCTGTGTTACAGAACTGAACCACTTTCTGATTACTTATACCAGTTTATGTGCAACTTCACTCCCTGGCCATTGTGAACTGCAGAGATTTCTGGAGTTAAGATGGCATCTTGAGTCTAGATTCATTATTGCATAACTAGCCAATTGCCTGTCAAGAATGATGTGGGTCAGGAGGCTGGGATGGAGTGCCACCACCTAACACCTCATGCTGCTGCTGTTTTGCCTCTTGCAGGGAGTGGGGTGGGGGAGCCGAGGCCAGCCCTGCTGGCCCTGGCTCCCCCATCCCTTGTCCGGTCCTCAGCATGGCTAGCCAATTGCCCATCAAGAATGATGGGGCGGGGGGGGGGGGTAAGGGGGCTGCCATGCAATGAATCATGCTGCCACTGTTCTGTCTCTTCTCACTTTGCCTTTGTTGGTAGAGGGAGTGAGGCCACCACTGCCATGCCAGCACCCCAGTTCAGGGCTGGCCACCATCCCCCTTGCTGCTTCGGAACCATGTCACTTTCCCCCACTGTGCCCCTTGTCCCCATCCAAGCTGGCTTTTGTTTAGGTTAGGTCCTCAGCACCTCTTCCAGGGAGTGGAGTAGGGGAGCCAGTCCTTGGCACAGCTTCAGAATCATGTCAGTGCTCCCCCACACTCGGAGCACTCCAATTAGCTGTTTCCATCAGCCAGTCAGAGTGCAACTAAAGTGTTACAGACCGACAGACTTAGGCTTTTATAATATTAGAATCATTTTCTTTTATTATTCCCACTTGTCTTCAGAGGGAAGGTCATAAGATATCCAAAAGGATGCAAGACAGTTTCATGGTTGACTTTTGGCACTCTGTGGACAACTTTCAAAGTACAATTCAATTGTATATGAATAAAATGTAAGTATGTGCTAAATAGCCAAACTGACATACAATATTTAGCTGCTGGAATCATCAAGGTTGTAAGGCTGCTGCCTTATATCCTGTGTAACTAGGTAAGCTGTACTAAAAGCAAGAAACAGGGGCAGCTGAGCCCCAGCTCATTCCCTCTGACAGGTTCTGGGGCTGCTTTTAAGGAAGTCCTCTAGTACCTGAGCCTTTCTACACAACTTACTGAGACCATAGCATAACTCTTGTCTTTGCATAGTTCTTGCCCCAGTAACTCCTCTAACTCCCTGATTCCTGGTTAACTCTTTGGCTCAGTGTTTGGACTTTGGTTTGACCTCATCTTGCTTCCTGACCTCTGATCCCTGGTTAGCTGTCTGGCTCTGGGCTTTGACCCCTGCCCCACAGTTGGAACTCAGGTTGGGTCATCTTAAAAGCAGGTTGTCTTAAATGTGGATAAATATGGCAGTTTGTGAATAGATTGTGCTAACCTTTACTAAAGCAGCAGTGTTCATTAGATCATTGCAGTATATGGAAGCCTGTATATCTAGAACTACTATAAGATATCCATGAAAGCCCTCATTTCAGAGTTTGGTACCATGGAATGTGGTGTCCAGGTATGTCTTTCCATTGTGATTGCAGGGGTGGAAGGAGGAGGCAGCTGTTTAGAGTTGCCATCACTTTCTAATATTTTCAGATTAGTGGCAGCACGTTTTGCTTGATGAATGGGCTCACTTGAATGGTGAGCACTATTCCTAGCTGGAATACTGTGTCCAGCTCTGGACATCACACTTTAACAAGGATGTGGACAAGCTTGAGAGAGTCCAAAGAAAAGCCACCCATATGATCAGAGTCTTACATAACAAGCCTTTCAAGGAAAGGCTGAGAGACCTGCCACTATTCAGCCTGAAGAAAAGAAGGCTGAGGGGGGACCTGGCAGCAGCTTACCACTGCACTAGGGGAGTACATCAAGAGCTCAGTGAGCAACTGTTCACCAGGGCACCCAAGGGCAAAACCAGCAGTAATGGCCACAAACTCCTAGGAAGACTGATTCAGGCTCACCATTAGGTAAAATTTCTTCATAGTTAGAGTGTCTAGACTGTGGAATAAGCTCCCTCCATAGGTGGTGCAATCACCTACCCTGGAAGTCTTCAGAAGGAGACTAGACAGTCACCTTGATGGGGGTCACTTGCCTCCCAGTTGTCTTTCCTGCTTGGTGCAGGGGGCTGGATCTTTCAAGGTCCCTTCTGGCCTTACAATCTATGCATCATCCATATGTCCCAATCTCCACTATTGGCTTGGTGGCAAGTGATGGGTATAACTCTTAAAGGATACCAATGCCAAGATGGATCCCATTTATTCAGTAGAGAAGGCCTGATGACCTGTTCTACTAGAAGCACATGGAATCACTTATTGGTGAGAAAAACTAGAATATCAGAAGTAGAATAGCTAAAGTGTCATTTTGAAAAGCACTTTTTTTCAATATTTGCAACAGAATAAATTCCTACCAGGCCATATTGTGTTTTATAGACAGGTCGACAAAAACCACTACAGTTTGAGTCTGTGTTGGTAGATGGCTTCACTGAGAGATGCTGAAACAACTTGGCACATGTGTTTCTTTCAGAGAATCCAGATTGCTCATTAGGTAGTAGCCCTCAAAGAGGTGTAATAATTAGGAATAATGTCCAAGAGCTGTATGTTACACATAGGAGGAAAGCAATACTCTTCAACTGTTGCCATCTTCCATCTTGTACAGTTGGTCAGACTTTGCTGCTTGCAGATGTAACCCCCCCCCAAAAAACCCCCCAACAACATCAGTGTTTTACTTTCAGCTTGATGTGCCCCTACACCCCATGCAGTGCATCCCTAGAAAAGGCATCACATTAGTTTGACCAGGCTCACTGTAACAGGAGGCCAATCTTGGGGCCGATTTGCCTTTGGCCCCCCCACCTGTTTCTGGGTCAACTGCCCGCCTTCTTGCCCGCCACACCTTGATGTTAATTAATTGTTGTTAATTAAGTGGGAGGCTGCCCATTTCCTTGCCTCGATGCCAGGGGCACTATTTACAGCTCCGTACCTCCCCTACACCCATGCCCATGCCATCACCAGTCCTACTCCGGGTCCCAGAATCGTACTGTTTGAACCCCACCTGGATCCCTCCACTTAGGTGGCCTACTCTGCCTTCATTCTAGGCTGCATAGCTCCCTGAGCTGCTCCCCTTTATGGGTGTGGCCCCCCCAGGACCTTTGGCTACACTGGACCTGGCCTCACCTCCAGGCCAGTCGAAACCCCAGGCCCTCAGCTAAGGGTGTCCCTTGTGGTGGGTCCCTACCCCTTCGACCCTTCCAGTCCTGTCCCCAGCATTGACCAGTCAGGGATGTCAAGACAGGTTTCTGAGTCTATGGCCCCGCTCTCTCGCTGGGGTCCACCTTCCAGACCCTACAAGAGGGTAACCCACCCCATTGTGCGGTTTTAGGCACCCTGACCCACCTTTCACCAGGGTTATAACTGACCTGGCATTTCCTGGGGGCTCCCGTGCCACTGAGAGCCGCACCAGGCCACCCACTCCCAGCAGGGTGAAGTTTCAGGTCATGCCCAGGACCAGGAGCCTCTAATCCATCCCCTACAGCTCCTGCTCTTACCTCCAGGATGTTCCAGCAGCCTTGTAGCCAGGTGATATTTCTGCCTTCCCAGTCAGCAGCAAAATGCCCTGCTTATATAGGCAGTCCTGAATCTAAAATGGTTGCTGTAATCAGGCACCTGCTGGCTGCTTGTCTTCGATCCATAAAGTGGCAGGCACAAACAGCGCCCTGCCACATTTACCCAATGTCTGTATAGATCGGGTGCTTCAGTGGGGCTTTTTGGCATTTTTATCTAATAGCTGATTGAATCAGCTTTTGGTAAAATTGCCAAAAAGCCCTACTGAATTGCCCAATCTATACAGACACTGGGGATCCAGGTCAAAATAACATACTTCCTCTTGTAGTAAAGCACTGGGTTTTTTGTTTGTTTGTTTTTTCCATGTCTGTCAGCGGCCATACATACTGGTAAAGAAGTGTATAAGCCAGATGCAGATTTTTCAGAAAATCTGGGAGGATGCCATCTGTACCAGCAGTCCTGCCAGGTTCAGTGAGTTCAGTAGCCTTATCCATTTCTTCTCCAGTGAATGGTTTTGACAGATTCATTCTCTATTCAGTTCAGTAGGGAAACATGAAGATCTAGCTTTTTATAATTTTGGGAAAAAATTCTATTCTATAGTAAGTCCACTTATGCTCTTGTTTCCTACAATATATTTTCTTCTACTTTATTCATTATAATTTTAAATGTCACAAGCAAAGAAATATCAACTATTTTTTCTATGGAAAATGCTCATTGTTAAGTCCACCTGTTCACTGGGAAGACTTTTCTTGCTATGTGGATTAAATTTGTGTTTTCTTCATGAAAATCTGTCTTATAAAACTTATTGTAAGCAGAAGAGAGACCTGAATAGAAGGTGTGCAGCAGGATAACTGTATTGTGAAATGCATTACAAGATGGTTTTGACTTCTGCTCTAATTTTGTTATTCCTATTAGATGTTGCAATCACCAAATCAAGCATTTTGTACTGTGAACTTTATATATAGCTACCTGCTTCAATGGTAATACTAAGGGATTAATTGAATCCATTGATTCTTCCAGAATTGCTGATGCAGAAAATTATTTTAAGTGAATGATTGTGAATCAAATTTTTATTTTTACTTTTATATAGGAAGTTTAACATATTTCTAATAAAATTATATTTGATGAAATCAGTCAGAACAATCTAAATTACTTACCTTTATATGGCTGACTGAGAGCATTGCAAAGATAATGTGTTGTGATGCAAGGTTTTATTTTCATATACTCCATATGTTCCAGCAGGCTGACGGTCTAGTTTGATAAATGTTCTGAAAAGAAGAGAAATGAAAGATCAGGATTTATGTGATCCTTTGCCAGACTGCAGTGGTCTATTGCCTACTTTGTTGAAAGTGCATTTCTTTAAGTTGAGGTAAAGTGAAAGGGAGAGCATAATGAAACGCCTCAGACAGTTAAAATAAAAGGGTATGAATATAATTTTTTTAAATGACAAAAATAATTGCATAACAAAGGAAGAAGTTCTGTCTGGATCATCACAGTAGTAAGTGCTGAGACAGATCAATTAGGAAGAAAGGGTTACAAGTATGATACCGACAGGAACCAAGAACAGACAAACAAAAAGAAAGGTTAAGAGGAGGAACAATAAAACATAAAGGACAATCAAGACCCCCCCCCCCCCCCACCTTCTATCTGAAGGAATCTGAAAAAGCAACAAATTCAGTAATATTATTAAACTAATCATTATTAGAAAAACAAGATGAAGGAAAGGCAATAGCTAAAAAGCTACTCTAGTCAAAACCTAAGAACAAAAAATATGTAAAACAAATATACTAAATGACATTCATAATTAATTCTATTAAAGGTAGACAGCAGACTTGTACCTGTGAGCCTTTTTATTTAAAAGAAAAACCTTTTATGTGAAACCATAGCCAGACATAATTGAACTTCTCATCAACCAGACTTCTTTTTTAACATCAATATGAGATCAGTTTCGAGTGCACTAATTATTTAATTGACAGTTCTGCACAGAAATAGATTTGAGAGGGGGATTGTTTAGAAAAGGTTCAGTAAATACTTGCAAAGAAGTGAATTTTAGCTCCTGTCTTAATTGCTAACCTGAATAGAAATATAATCCTGTTGGCTTTTGCTACTGCAGAAAGTAGGCACTGCTTTTAGGCAACAATTTTGTAAGACACTGCTTCCTAAAAATATGAAAATATGAAACTCAGCAGCCACAGTAGGATTTGACAATGCTTCTGTGAAATTACACTTATTTTAAGTAGTATTGCCTGGAGCTAGAAATGGGAGTGGAAAGTCGTTTTGACAGATTGCAAGAAAGCCATAGCTTGGCCACTGATTTTATTTTCAAACATTGATAAATATATATATTTTTGTCTTGAATTTTTTTAATGGAGCTTCTTGGCTGCTGTTTTCTTTAGAACATTAATAGTAAAAAAACCTGACATACATCTGAGCTGATTGGGCAGCTACTGATGGACGTGTGTGTGTGTGTGTGTGTGTGTGTGTGTGAGTGTGTGTGAGAATATATATAAATAAAATACAAGTGGCCTTCGGGAGCTGACTAACCAACTGAAATGTATGTCAGGCACATTTGTTTATTCCACTGGCTATTTCCACTGGTGTTTTATATATATATATATATATATAAATTCAAAATAACCAGCAGAAGAAGCAGAAAATAGAAGGTGGAAACATGAGGAGGGAAGAAACAAGGGAGTAAGGAGATGACAGGATATGAAGTATCAGATGAAATTATCCTGAAAAATCTAACAAATGAAACAACCATTTCCATACACCATCTTATAATCTAATCATTATTATGATACCATCAGTATGGCATCTTATACTACAGTATATTTTTAATGTGACTTTTTTGTTCACTCCCTTATAGGCTCCTCACATAATCAAGGCCCCACTGTGTTAAGCATAGACATAGTAAGAAATAATTTTTTCCCCAGGGAGCTTGTGATCCTACTAGAAAAAGCAACGGGAGTATTTCTGTCCCCATTGTATCATTAAGAACAAGTTATTTTCCCAAGTCCGCAGTAAATTTGAGAAATAAGCCCACATTGCTCAGTTTGCAGGTCAGTAGAACCCATCTATCCCATCTACAGCCAGATAATTGCTTTTAAATACATGGTGGCTGATTGTATTTTTAATGTGCTGAAAATATAAAACAGCAAATATTTGGACAACTAAAGGAAAAACATAAGAAATAATATGACTGGAACATAAAGAGATAAAGACCTCTATTACAACGCTGAAAGAGGAAGCACATTTATAAAATACAGGGCATATCTACACGTGTCCCTGACAGTGCAGTTGTTACTGCACAGTCTGGGTGGCACATGAGTTGTTTCTGACCCTACTGCACAGTAACAACGAGCTACTGTGCAGTAGGTCATTGCTACTGTGCAGTAGCATGAACATCATGGTTTGTGCCCACTGATACTACATCGCTGTCGCAATGAGCTACATTGCCATAGCTTATTGCTACAGTGATGTAGTGTCTTTTGTAAATGTGCCAACTGTGATATAGCAAAAGAAGAGAGGAGAAAATATAAGATAGAGAAAATAAAATGTGGAAAGGAATGGATCAACAAAAAATAACTATAAATGTCTATAGTTTGATTTATCATATACAAACAAGTGTGAAAACCAAAGAAAGGGTGATGTAAAAGGATAACCATTGTTTAAGGAGAAAATAGGTGGAAATCTTTTAAAAAGCCATAAGTCATACCTGGAATACAACAGACCTACATTAAGACTGCTGATGAGGATTTTATGTCACTATGTGCCTACTTAATAAAAACGTTATGATCATGAAAGCCTTTTGTACTTCCACTATATACCTTTTGAGAACATCTTCAAGGAATCAACATTACCAGTGACTAATGTGACTGTCAAATGTCATTAAAACAACTTCAGGAAAACTATCTGTTTTATATGAACATATGAGTAAATAAGAATATTTATGCAATAATTCATTTTTTAGATGGAATGCCCCCTAAAACATGTTCCAATCTTCAAGATGATCCCATTTGCTCTAAATTTTACCTCCCACCCCTGCTTCTCTCATATGGTCAAGAACCTGCATTATACATGTCAACATTGCAGATATGAATATAGTAAATGTTACTTCCTCATCAGCCATTCTGATCAAAGCTGCTAAAGACAAGGTTCACATCCAACCCTGAAAATTATTATCTTACATATTTTTTTCATTTTCTCTGTATACAAAGTTTGAGAAATGAAGGTGGAAAATTAGCTAAGGGATAGCAAATGAAATACTCACACCAGTTTCAGGAAGTTTTAATGTATATTTTAATGTTGTAGGTCAGCTGTATATCCCTATCCAAGACATTTGAGATAACAGACACAGCTTAAAAACATGTGTTCTACCTAGAGTGTCAGTCGAACCAGGGTACTCTTAGCTTCTGACACTCTTAAATTGAAAGTATTGTTGTGTATAATTATCTAATAACTGATTTCTGTAAAACTTCTTGTAGAGAGAGACTCTGCTCAGTGTGAACAGTGTTAGCAAATACTGGGCAAGTCTTTGGGAGATGTTTACTATAGAGTTGCCTAATTAGTTCCACAGTAAACTTCTCAGTGTCTACCCATGCAGTGCTATAAGGACAGAGTAAACCAATTAACCCTGCCATAGGCTAATACTTGTAAACACAAGTACTGTCCTCTGGCAAAGTTTTTTACTTTGCAGCAACATACATGTAGACAGTGACACTGCATGAGGGTGTATCAGTGTTGGGGTTACCTGGCAGCTAGCCCCACAGTGAAGCATTCTTGTGTCCCAGCCAGCCCCTCCGCAGCATGTTGAGGCAGGTTGGAACAGCCCCGGGCTGGCAGGCTGACTCCCAGGACTCCCTGCCAGCCAGGGCTGCTCTGACCTGGCTCAATGTGCTGTAGTCCGGACGTACTTTCAAAAGCAGTGTCCAGGAGCAATAAACTCCAGCATGATATGCACCAGAGTTTATTGCTGTGCATTAATAGCACATGTAGATGTGCCCCCTGTCCTATTTTAAAAGCATTATACAGGCAGTCCTCAGACTTACAACACAATTGATTCCTGAAAACATTGTCTTAAGTCAAAATGTTGTAACTTGGAACCAATTTTCTCATAAGAAACAATGTTATAAATGGGAGATTGGTTCCAGAAAGTCCTGATACCCTACTTTCACCAAAAATACCCCAGAATGTTGTACTCAATCAATTATAGATGAGTAATATAGCTACATTAATGAATTCATATCATAAATAGCAATCATATTGAGTTGGTAGGTCTTCTTTGGGGTGACTTTGCTGGACTTTTTGAAGGGCTCTTGGTTGGACTTTTTGAAGGGTTCTTGGCTGGAGTCTTCTCAGGAGTCTTGGCTCTAAGTTTTTATGTAGTCTTGTCTGCTTTCTTAAAGAAAGTGCGCAAGCAAGTTTGGACAAATGTTCTCCAGAGAGATGAGGGACACAGCAAACTTGTTCATTGGCGTGGCATTGCATCGAATCAAGCGTTGTAAGTTGAAACTGATGTCATAAAGGTGAAACAGGGTGTCAATTTATAAATGTTTTAAGTGCAAAATGTTGTAACTCGAAATGTTTTAAGTTGAGGACTGCCTGTAATGTAAACCTGTAAACTCAACTTTTTTAGTGGTCTGATTAATCCAGCCCCTTTAACTTATCCAAGCCAGTAGACACATGGGTTAGTAGATGGGACTAATACTAGCACTATAGAACAGTTGACAAGCATGTGCATGGGAACAGCTGTACCGCAAACAATCAAGCCTGAGCTCTTTGCACAAGCGAGGTCAAAATGAGATGTATCAATCATTCTGCTATATAACATAACTGATTTTTCCTCTGAAAAGCTGTTGAGTTTATCTGTGGTATATATTCCTACAGCCAAGCCATTAATCTTATATAGTATATTGATCACTGGAGTGTGATTAGGGCAAACATTATCATGTAGTACTAATAAAAATCATTTCTATTTTCCATTTTCACTTATAGAGCCAATAACCAGTTTTTATTCCATATAATAAAAACAATTTGTTCCAACAACTACAACTCCCAAAATGACTTGCAGAAATAATGAACTCAGTAGAGCACAGGATAACTACTAAGAGATGGAGTAAATGTTATAATTGGTGTATGAGACTGAAATGATCAAATATTTAAGCAATCAGTGGCTGTGGAAATCCTTACTGGCTTATTGGCTCTCATCTACTCTTTCTAGTTTTGCTAGACTAATGGAGTAGTTATTACCAACTGCTATCACTCTGCACAGGAACAAACCTTCCCAATGTGCGGGAAAAATAGCAAATGTGGTGAGTGACCAGCTTGGCTTAGCAGAGAACCCTTTGGTGAGCCTGAATACAAAAAAAGAAGCTTGCAAGAAGTGGAAGCTTGGACAACCCCCTGGCTCACTAAGGGCATTTGGGAATTCCTGATTGTCAAAAAAGAGGCATACACCCAATGGGAGGGACGGGCTATCACCAAAGAGGAGTATACCCCCGCTGCTCGGGTCTATAGTGGGGCTGTTAAGAAAGCTGAGGCAGATACAGAACTAGGGCTAGCATCAAGGATAATAAAAAGTCCTTTTGTAAATACATAGGGAGTATGAAGAAGGCACCAGGTAATGTGGGGCCCCTATATGCTTGGCAATCTGCTGGTTGCACCAGAGCAGAAAGCAGACCTCTTTAACAATTTCTTTGCCTCCATTTTTTTGTGCCAGGACCGAGACTCCCCTACCAAGATTCAGGACGGACTCAGGAGAAACTCTGCCAGGCCTAGGGTCAGGGAGGACCAAGTTAGGGAACTTCTGGAGGGTCTGGACGTGTTCAAATCAGTAGGTCCAGATGCTCTCCACCCCAGGGTGTTAAGGGAATTGGCAGGGCTTATTGCAGCGACCCTGGCACACCTTTATGAGTACTCATGGTGCTCTGGCCAGGTGCTGGATGACTGGAAGAAGGCCAATGTGGTCCCCATCTTTAAAAAAGAGAAGAGGGAAGACCCAGGCAACTATAGGCCCATTAGTCTTACTTCAATCCTGAGGAAGCTTTTTGAGAAGATTATCAAGGAGCACATCTATGATGGGCCAGCAGCAGGGATGATGCTCAAGGGCAACCAGCATGGTTTCATTAGGGGCAGGTCCTGTTAGATCAACCTTATTGCTTTCTACAATCAGGTCACAAAATAATTGGATGCAGGTGTTGTGGTGGATGTAGTCTTTCTGGACTTTAGGAAGGCCTTCGACACTGTCTCCCACCCCATTCTCATTAAAAAGCTAGGAGACTGTGGCATTGATGCCTACACAGTCGGATGGATTGCAAATTGGCTGAGGGGTTGTACTCAGAGTGGTGGTGGACGGGTCATATTTGACTTGGAGGGAAGTGGGCAGTGGAGTTCCCCAGGGCTTGGTCCTTGGGCCCGCACTGTTCAATTTTTTTATTAGTAACTTGGACGATGGGGTGAAAAGCATCCTGTTTAAATTTGCAGATGACATCAAGATTTGGGGTGAGATGGGCATGCTAGAAGGGAAAGACAGATTACAGCGGGACCTGGACAGGTTACAGGGGTGGGCAAATGAAAATAGGATGGGATTCAATACTGACAAGTGCAGGGTGCTGCACTTAGGCAGTAGGAACCAGCAGCATACCTGTAAGCTGGGGAACTCCCTTCTTGAAAGCATGGAGGCAGATAGAGATCTTGGAGTCATTATCGACTCCAAGATGAACATGGGCTGACAATGCGAGGACACTGTCAGTAGGGCTAACTGTACCCTTGTCCTGAATCCACAGATGCATCACAAGCAGGGCCAAGGAGGTGATCCTCCCCCTCTATGTGACACTGGTCAGGCCACAGCTGGAGTACTGTGTCCAGTTCTGAGCGCCGCACTTCAGGAGGGATGTGGACAGCATTGAGAGGGTCCAAAGGAGGGCCACTCACATGATCTGGAGACAGCAGGGCGGACCCTATGAGGAGAGGCTATGGGACCTTAACCTGTTCAGCCTTCACAAGAGAAGGCTGAGGGGGGACCTGGTGGCCATCTGTAAACTTACTAGGGATGACCAGTGGGGATTGGGAGAGACCTTGTTCCTCCGAGTGCCTCCCAGAATAACAAGGAATAATGGCCATAAGTTGTTAGAGGGTAGGTTCAGGCTGGACATTAGAAAGCACTACTTCAGAGTCAGGGTGGCTAGGATCTGGAACCAACTTCCAAGGGAAGTGGTGCTGGCTCCTACCTTGGGGGGCTTTAAGAGGAGGCTTGACGTTTACCTAGCTGGGGTCATTTGAGCCCAGTTTTCTCTCCTGCCTAGAGCAAGGGGTCGGACTAGAAGATCTACAAGGTCCCTTCTGACCCTACATCTATCAGTCTATGAATCAACCAGTTGGGCAGCAGTATATTACTTGGCCATGCAGGGATGAAGCCAGGAAGGCCAAGCACAACTGGAGTTTCAGCTAGCAAGGGACATGAAGGGTAACAAGAAAGGCTTCTACAAATATGTTAGTAACAAGAGGAAGATCAGGGAAAGTGTGGGTCCCTTACTGACGGTGGAAGGCAACCTAGTGACAGATGATGAGGAAAAGTTGAAGTACTCAATGGCTTCTTTGCTTTGGTTTTCCCAGTCAAGGTCAGCTCCCAGACTACTGCACCAGGCAGCACAGTTTGGGGAGAAGGTGAGCAGTCAACAATGGTGAAATAACTGGTTAGAGATTATTTAGAAAAGCTGGATGTGTACAAGTCCATGGGGATACAATACATCCAAGGGTCCCAAGGGAATTGGCTGATATGATTGCAGAGCTGCTAGCCATTATCTTTGAAAACTTGTGGGGGTGAGGGAAGGTCCCAGATGATTGGAAAAGGACAAATATAGTTCCCATTTTTACCAAAAAAAGGAGGAGATTGAGGGAACTACAGAACAGTCAGCATCACCTCGGTTCCCAGAAAAATCATGGAGTAGGACCTCAAAGAATCCAGTTCTAAGTACAGTAAATCTCTGTTTTCCGGCATGCCCTGGGAATGGGGGAGGCTGGATAACAAAATATGCCAGTTAATTGAGCGGCCCAGGCTGCTGCTTCCCCCGCTGCATCTGGGGTATCCTGCCACTCCTCCCACCGCATTGCTGCCCCTCCCACAGGTCCTGCAGGCCCTGTGGGACAGAGAGGTGGGCCCCACGTAGCCTGTTATGCCCCCGGGCCATGGGGGCTTGGCAGCACAGGATGCTTTGCCCTGGGCTGTGGGGGCTTGGAGAAACCTTTAGTGCCATGGTGGGCACTTCCAGTTTCACTTTATCTTACAAGGCAGCATGCCAACTAATTGACCATGCTGGCTTGTAAGATGCCAGTTAACAGAAATTTACTGTACTTGAAAGAGAAGAAGGTGATTAGGAACAGTCAGCATGGATTCACCAAGGGCAAGTGAGGCCTGACCAACCTGATTGCCTTTTGTGATGAGGTAACTGGCTTTATTGATGTGGGGAAAGCAGAGGACATAATGCACCTTTACTTTAGCAAGGTTTTTGGTACTGTCTCCCGCAGCATTTATGTAAGCACATTGTGGTACTGTGGGTTGCATAAGGCGGATAGAAAACTGGCTGTATTGTCCAGCTCAATGGGTTGTAATCAATGACTCAATGTCTACTTGGGAGCCAGAATCAGTGGAGTGCCCCAGGTGTTTCTTTTTGGGGGCTGGTTTTGTTCACTGTCTTCTTAACAATTTGCAAGGGATGAATTGCACCATCGCAGTTTGTGGATGCCACCAAGCTAAGGGGAGTAGTAGATATGCTGAAGGGCAGGTCTAGGATTCAGTGTCACCTAAATGAATTGGAGGACTGGGCCAAAAGAAATCTCATCAAGTTCAACAAGGATAAGTGCAAAGTCCTGGACTTAGGATGGAAGAATCCCATGCGCCACTATAGCCTGGGGACCGACTGACGAAGCAGAAGTTCTGCGGAAAAGGGGACCTGGGGGTTACAGTGGACAATAAGATGATTTTGAGTCAGCAGTGTGCTCCTGTTGCCATGAAGGTTTACAACATACTGGGCTGCATTCGTAGGAATGTTGCCACCAGATCGAGGGAAGTAATTATTCCCCTCTATTCTGCACTGATGAGGCCATATCTGCAGTACCGTGTCCAGTTTTGGGCCCCCCACTATAGAAAGGATGTGGACAAATTGGAGAGAGTCCAGTAGAGGGTAACAGAACTGATTCATGGCCTGGGGCACCTGACTTATAAGGGGAGGCTGAGGGAACTGGGTTTATTTAGTATAAAGTAGAAAAACTGAGCAGGGATTTGATAGCAGCCTTTAACTACCTGAAGGGGTTCCAAAGAGGATGGAGCTAGAATCTTCTCAATGTTGACAAATGACAGAACAAGGAGCAATGGTCTCAAATTGCAGCAAGGGAGGTTTAGGTTAGATACTAGGCAAAACTGTCGATAGAAGGGTGATAAACCTCTTGAAAGGGTTACCTAAAGAGGTGGTGGAATCTCTTTCCTTGGAGGTTTTTAAGATCCAGCTTGACAAAGCCCTGGCTGGAATGATCTAGTTGGAAATAGTTCAGCTTTGAGCAGGGAGTTGGACTAGATGGCCTCCTGAGGTTCATTCCTTCCCTCATTTTCTATGATTCTATGTTGGCAGAGCCACCTAGTGTACACGTAGCATGTGCTGCCATAAGTTGTTCAAATGGCATGTCACCAAGTGATTTTGACTTAAAAGCTAACTCAACAAAAGCACTGTTCTGACAGTGTAACAATCTATTCCAGGATCCTTAGCTGATGTTCCTTTAGCAGCAAAGAAAAGCAGTTATTATGGCAAATTTAATCAATAAATACCTACAAGCACCTCATGTCATATGAGAAATTACCAAATTCCCATCCTTTTTTTAGAAAGAGTTCAATAAATATCATTCACACTTGTTGAAGCCACCAAGATGAACATGAGCCACCAATGTGATACTGCAGCTGGCAAAGCAGACAAAACTCTGACTTGCATTTACTGATGCATCTTGAGTAAGACACAGGATGTCATCCTCCCGCTGTACTTGGCCTTGGTGAGGCCACAGATGGGGTACTGCATCCAATTCTGGGCTCCACAATTCAGGAAGGATGTGGAGAAGCTTGAAAGAGTCCAGAGGAGAGCCACATGCATGATCAGAGGGCAAGAGAATAGGCCTTATGAAGAGAGGCTGAGAGCCATATGACTCTTCAGCCTGGAGAAGTGCAGGCTCCGGGATGACTTGGTGACAGCCTATAAGTGCATAAGGGGTGTGCACCAGGATCTGGGGGAATGCCTGTTCACCAGAACACCGTAGGGGATGACAAGGTCCAACGGTCACAAACTCCTGCAAGACCATTTTAGGCTGAACATGAGGAGAAACTTCTTTACTATCCAAGCCCCCACAGTCTGAAACAGACTCTCCCCAGAGGTGGTGCAAGCACCTACTCTGGACACTTTTAAGAAACATTTGGATGCTTATCTTGCTGGGATCCTTTGACCCTACCTGACATCCCGTCCCTTGGGCAGGAGGCTGGACCCAATGATCTTGTGAGGTCCCTTCCAGCCCTAATGTCTATGAAATCTATGAAATAGGAATCTAAGGTAGAGAGTTTACTTGATTTTTATCTAAAGGTATGATAAATTTGTTGTCCATGCTGAGATTAGATATTGGGAATTCCTGCTTCCCAGACCTGTGTTCAGTTCACAATTTTCTAATAATATAATGTGCTGGTAGAAGTATTTTTCTTCCCTGTAGCTCTTCTTTTTGTTTAGTTTAGGTTTGTGTTTCTGCACATGGTTGTGGCTGCAAGTTTCATTTACTATACTTAAGTTTTAAGGATGTGTTTCAGCAAAGCACTTAAGAACCTTCTGGAACTGGAGCATGTTCTCAAAATTAGGATCATGTTAATATGCTTTATTTAAATAGGTTGGTATAAGTGTCAGCTGTATTGCCATGCCAACCAAAATGTTATTCTCAAATAGTCAAAATAAAGTCACCCTATTTAGAATTTGGTTTATTATCATGTAAGTGTTAAAAAGCCTGGACAATTCCTACCTATTTCCTCCCCTGTACTGTCTTCAGACTTGCTTTCAAACTCTAACTGTGCATAAGACTGAGTGGATACCAAAATATGTTGTCACAAGTGTTGAGGAGTAATGATATAGAAATTTATTTGTATGATTAAATACATGTAATGCGTCTGTCTACATCATGCCAGACCACGGTAAGAAGTGCTGCCACTGGGATGTGGCTGACCCACTCTACACATATCTCAGGCCAAAACATGATCCTCTCAGCCAATCAAATGTAGTTATAGAGTAAGGCCTGCCCCCTGTGTTCCTGGCAAGCCAACTCCTGTGAGCTTCCCCAAATGTGGGAAACTTGACTGCACAGTTTTGTGGTAATGGGGGACTGCCTTCTCGCTTTCCTCATGGCTTGCTCCTCAGCCTTTTCACTAGGAGCAATCAGGACTAGGGGGCTATCTGAACCCCAAGGCCTCTAGGTTTGGGGCTTGCATGTAGGATGCCTGCTATGGAATTGGGGAGTATCCAAAGCCCCAGATTGATGGATTAGGGAGGGAGGATATGTGCCCAGTGGTAGAGCCATACCAACCTGAATGATTGAGTTCTGCTCAGGTGAAATTTGCAACTTGACTACTAGGCTTTGCTCAGTAGAATTTGGAACTGATTGGGCCTTGAAACACAATTTAAAAAAAAATGCTCAGGCCAAAATATTGTCCTGTAGCCACCATCACAGAAGTACTGAGCCTTCCTAGTAGTACCCACTGTCCTCAAAAAAGAAACAGTTACACAACATTTTTCTCCTGCATACAGCTCATAGCTCATGTGCAGCAGGACTAAGTAAGTGGAGCATGCTTTCATCATGCTGCAGTCCCTAGCACTGTCCAACATGGTATAGACATGCTGGTATGTCTGCACCTTATTTTGAATATACATTAAATCAATATACAGTTGGTAGGATGTTGTCAACTGATTTTTTTTCCTACCATATGAAAATTAATATTTCAAAGACACACATGTATATACATATTTAATACATATACATATATATGTAAAATACATACTACATACAATATATTACACACACACTACAGATTATAATTTATCCATTTGCTTAGCAAAATCTTGAAGTCAAATGAGACTAAATTGTCATAGCAATGTGTGGTGACTTCTCTATAAAACGTAGCAGATAAACAGGGAAAAGGTATGGTCTCTTTAAAATATGAGTGCCATAATGCAATACAGAAAAAGCAGTGTAGCTAATGCACACTACAGCAAATAAAAAATAACTGTATTCAGCTCATATATTTCATTCACATATTTTACTTTTATACTGCCCTGAGGAAGACCAGATGGCTGAAACATTGGCAGACTTCTGTACCTGAAATGATAATAAAATACTGTGTTATTACCTGAGATATGTGAGTGGAATGCACTTTTTTTTACCTGCCAGTGTGGCTAGACAGCTTTTTTTATATTGCTTAAGCAATAAGACATGGTAGGGTGTGTGCATTACAAAGCCTTAGGTAGATTCACTTTCTGGGGCATGATGCCAAAATAACTTCAGTCATTGAAATAAGGCACAGATAGTATTATAGTGCATACCAAGGTTATCTTTGTGCAGTTTTAACATAGTTTAAAAGGGAATTATTATTTTTTTCAAGTTGGCAATATTGTATCTTTGTATTAACTGTAAGGTACCACATAAATAAGACTTAGCATAAGGTTTGGGTTGAAAGTGAACAGATAGCTGCTGAATAACCAGTGCAATTTCTAAATTAGATTGTTTGTCAATGTCAGTCAATTAAAAATTGACTATCATAACCCCCCTTTCACCTGCCTATAACTTCTAAAAGATTCTCCATACAAGTGTACCTTTTTTTCAAGTTCAGTCTATGTTTGAAGATAAAACTATGTCAAAACCTTTTAAATCATTTTTAAGTTATATTAACTTTTCCCGGTCCTCTCTTCTTCTCCAAGGGAGAACAACTCAAAAGCAGCTGAACTTTGAAATTAAGACACAAACCTTCACTGGTGTAAATCAGGATATCTTTCATTGACTTCAATTAGACATTAAAGATCAAAGCCAGTAGGCACTGGTGCAGATAATGAAAACTTAAAATTGACTTCAATGGAGCTATGCTGATTCATTTAATCTAGAAGTCTGGATCTTAAAACTTTTTATTACTGTGACCAGAGTATATAATAATATTATGGTAAATGGAATGTTTAAAAAGAATATAACTTGGAATTGATGAATATTTTATAACATAATCTGCTACATGGGCATTAGGAAATTGTTAATTTAAGATGCTATCCCTGAGTAGGTGGTAGTGAACATGTATTCACAGTTACAGGATTTAATGACACAGTGAAACAGCTCAGCTGATCTAAACAAAGATTTCTCCCTGCTGCTTGCTGTCACTGCCTCTGAGGGCATGTGATGTTAAATAGCAAATTGAGCTGGTAAACACTTTCCATTGAAACTTTTTTTAAATAAAAAATTGGGTATTTCAATGAAAACTCAACACTTCCATAGCAATAGAAAGAACATTTCCCAGCCTGGTTTGGAATGAATGCTGTTATCTTGTGGTTCCCACAGGGTAGAAACAGATGTTGCCTTTTGTCGCCTTTGTGCTGCCATAAAAATGTATACAGCAGTACAAAGTGAAAGCAAATAGACATGTATACCCTTTGTCATGTCACAGTATGGTTGTGACAAAGGGTAGTAATAATTTGTGACCTTTTATTGCAGCAGACATCTATTTGCTTTATGGTGGAAGAGTGCAGGCAACCCAGAGCTGCCCTCACTCTCTAGCCACTCCAGACAGGTGGTCTGGGGGCTTAGAGGCCTGATCCTGTGCAACCTGGGAATTTGTGGGCAGAATTGGATGCCTCAATTGGAGTGCCTGCCTGGCTTTCTCTGGTTGCCAAGATGCACTCTTAGTATCTCCAGGAAGTGTCTCAATAAGTGGGGAAAGTCATGTTTTTCCCGGATTACTGTCCTTCAGCATCAATGGGTGGGATAATAGGTGATGTATCTTTTGCTTAATGAAGTGGATTAGCTACTGATTTGCTTCATTTGGCAATGCTGATTTTTACCCACAGACTAGCCCTTTAGATGGAGCATTCTACAAGTATCACTTAGAACTTACAACATGCCTTAGAAGTAAGTGCTGTCAACCTTTTACATGGGTCAGGAACCAGATGCTCAGTGAGGTGAAGTGATATAGCCAGTGCCACTTGGGAAAACAGTCCAAGCAGGAATTAGATACTATATTTCCTAAGCATTAATTACATGTTTAATTCAATAACCCCTGCAGAGGAGCTGGGCATAGTCACAGTGGAGAATAGTGTCTTTGTCCTTCACTTCTGTTTCTTGTGAATGATAGTCTCCCTATGGGAGGAAGAATGAATTAGACCCAAACTCCTCAACTTCTCCCTTGTGCATGCATTTGCAGGGCACTAAAATGAATTTGTACTGTGTTTTTATAATATAGGTCCTACATATTCCCTCCAGTAAAAAGCAATGGCTTAGAAACTTTAGAGAGTTTGCAAACAGACTACTATTGCTGAAATGGGTAAACTTCTAAAATAATGAAAAGTAATAATTATACACACAGGCATATACATGTTCCTTAATTTAAGTAGGATTTAACTTGGGTAGCCTGCTAGGACTTTAGTAGTACAGATCATCTTATATGAGTTATTCTCTACAAATGTACCTGGTTTTACTCTGAGAAATTTGCTAGTATTGTCCACCCAATACACCGCTACTGACATCACTGTGACAGGGCACTAGGGTGTGCCTATCCCTTGAAGAAGGCAAGCAGCTTGAGAGGCAACTTGCAGGTGACAGAGGGAATTGGGGACTCGCCTGACTGGAAGGGGGCTGAATTTGAGCCACATAAGCCCTGAGCCTGAGCCAGTCAGGTAGTCCAGCCCTGAGAGTAGCAAAGTAAAGAGCTCCTGCCAGTACAGCAGCAGGGTTCCTGAATAGACTAGGAGGAAACAACACAGCAGACCTGGGAACAAGGGAAAATACCTGAGTCAGACAGGGACTTGTTTATACATGCAGGTGGCCATTATTTTATGTTAGGCCCAGAGTAGGTTTGGGTGCTTGTCAGAGGGCACAAGTGCTTTTAATTGAGTTATACAGGCACTTATCCATAAGTCCTCCTAAGGGCAGGCTCAAGGCCCACTTACAGAACCAGTACACCAAGAAGGGCTGAGAGTGGAGGCCCAGCAGTGAGTGCAGAAGCCCAGAGAGTGGGGATCAGAAGATCCACAAGTGAAGACCCAGAAAGGGGCTGGGAGCAGGATCAGAGGATCCAGGAACCCAGGACAGGGCTGAGAGAGAACATGACCAAAGGAGGTCCAGAAGCCAATAGAGTATCTGAGGATAGGACCAGAAGGTCCAGGATCTATAGAGTGGACAAGGGTTGGACCAAAGGATCCACGAGTCCAGAGGAGAGCAGAGAACTGGACTAGAGGGTCCATTAGTTCAGGAGGGGTTGAGAGCCTGGCTGGATAATCCACAGGCCTAGAGAAGGGGTGAGAGGTGGACCAGAGGGCCCATGGGTCCAGATGGGGGCTGTGCTTGAGGCCAGGCAGTTTGAGAACCCAGATAGTGGTTACATGTGGGACCAGTGGGCCTGTGGACCCAGAAAGGGGGAAGAACATGATACCAGAGCGTCTAAGAGCCCAGGGAGTCGCTGCATGTGGCACCAGGGTCTGAGAGCCCAGACAAAGGGGTTGAGAGGGGATCCAAGGGTCCAGGAGCACAAAAAGAGGGGCTGAGAGAATTAAGGTCATCCAGAGAGGGGCTAAATGGAATGAACCTCAAGTGACATCAGTGAGTGATTACACCTGTGAGGCATGGGCCATGGTGTAGGGGAGGACAGAGCCACACAATATGTCCTTAAGGCTATAGGTGGTCTGCAGGGGCACGGATAGGCCAAGAAGGCTGATTTCATGTGAAGGCTGAACTGAGTAAAAGGGGGTCCAGGAGGGATCCAGTGATGATTTGTGCAGCTTCAGGCTCCCTCTAAAGTCCATGGGCAGCCTCCTTTACGCTGTCTCTAATAAGAACAAGATGTGGCAGGAAAGTGATCAAGGGAGGGCTACTTTAGAGCCTGAGTCGAGCAGGGGCTGCAGAGACACTAGGGGGTGTTATGGCTGGCTCTGTGGCCTGGTCCTGTCACGCTCACAACACACCAAAGCAATTTTAGCGATGCTGCTCTGTATTTTTAGCTATGCTTCTCTGTAAAAACTCTCCCTAGTTTGCCTTTTGTCAGTTTCAGCTTCCTTGTTAGATTTGTGGGTTAGGACTAAATGGTGCTGTTTCAGTGTTTTACTCTATAGAGGCCTGTGTCATTTTCCATTTTTAGTACTTAGAAGCTGATCTAGCAGAGTTGCATTAGTCCCTTTTTATGAGAGAGTGATCTAAAAAAAAAAAATGTTAAAATCATATCCCACTAGCTGTCTAGATAGTTCTAAAGGGACTGATGCAAAATGTAGCCTTACTTTCACTGACCCAAGCACCTGTCCAGTTGCTGATGTTGTTGAAAAAGTTACCAAGAAATTGAAATGTCAGCAATTAGAAATCATTTAATTAATTAAAAATAATTAGGTATTTAAAAATGTCTTTCCAAATGTCTTAGAAAAGAGAAAATAAGAATACTTCAGAAGAAGACAATAATAAGCAAGCCAACCCTAAAGTCATCAATACATTTTTCAAACAGAGGTGCAAACTGTATGCCCAGGACTGTGCCCATGTCTGCCTTCTGTCAATCACCCACGTTCTTTTATTAGTCTTAGATATAAGATAAACAACAAGACTGACAGCTCTATGTCCTTTGGCATTTTTGTGTGACCATCACAGAGTAAGAGGGTATTATGTCATCACTCAGGCTTGTCAGGTTTGGTTTACTCTGTTGTTTGTCTTAAAGATTGTTTTCCTCATTTTTCCTGTAAGTTGATGCACAGCTTCTGTATAGATTATATATTGTTGATATTACCAAAATCCATTTTTATGTTGTTAGGTGTCTTTGACTTGAACACTAGAACTTTCAGCTGTTCCCCCTCTTATCCTTCCATATGCTAACACAGAAATTACACAGAAGCACCTCTCTTTCTTTCTCTCTGTTTTAACCAGTTATGAAGTACCTAGAAGTTTCTGTAGGGCTTTTTATTATCATAATTTACACTTCAGTTCGATTATTATTAAAGATGAAGAAAATCTTTGAAACACTTCAGTAATGCTTTGTTTGAGTCCAGCACAGGCACACTATTTGTAAGAGCTGTACTACATGCTTTCTCATGAACAGATGCTAGCCCACTAAGACATCTGCCCTTATTAGATGAGGTATCAGATGACGGAATAACATCATCTCACAGGAATATAAGATCTTCTTCCACAGAGTTTTCCTTAAAAAACAAAAGAAGCCCCATTCTTCAAAAGTAGGGTGGGATGTGAGATCAGAAAGCCCAAACTTTAACCTTTGCTTTTGTTGAATGAAAGAGTACTTTTGTTTAATTTGGTGAGGTAAAAGCTTTAGTTTTCCCTGCTAGAAACGCAGAGAACTCAGTGCATAAAAGCAATTAGGCTCATCACTTTATTGGGGACTTTAGACAGCAACTGGGCATGTCTACACATGCAATTAATGTGACTGAATATACTTCGGGTTCAAATTGAGTCGAAGTAAACTAATCCTAAAGTCACCACCTATGCAAACATTTAAGTGCAATAATTTGCTACGCTGTCAGATATCACTTTTATCAGACAGGACTATCCAGCAGCACCATAAATTAGTCAACTGCACCCTAATTGCCATTTGTGTAGATGGTGATGCTTTAGTGTGCAGAAAATTAGTTTGCTGCCCAGTAGTGTATCATGTAGAAGTGCCCACTGAGTGGGATTTTTATTTTTATGTCTGTATTTATTTATTTAGATCTGTCAAACACACAATTTTGACTTTAGTATGTAAGTCCTTTTTTTTGCAGGGGGAGACCACCTCAGAATGCTTTAGCGTGCACATAGGTTGTAGGCAGTAAACTTAGAGGATTGAAGGATTTTTGTTTGGGGGTATGCTACAGCATTAGCACATTATATGTGTTAAGTTCTTCTGTGACAAGAGTTGCTTGATGAATTGACAGAAAAATTGAAGAGCTTGCAGTAGTACAGGGGGCCAGAACATTGTCAAGATATTGTTTTAGTAGCTTTTTTGACATGCCTATTACAACTGCCAGATTTATTCCACTAGGGATCACCTTAAAAGATGACATTTGACTTACAGTAGCTGATTTGTTCCACAATGGGGGGAGATCTGGGTAGAGCCTTTGATTTCAGTTTCATAGAGAACAATATCTATTTAATTTTGAAATGGATGATCAGACTCTGCATTCATGGAATAATTCAGGATGTCACTTCGGCTTCAGTAATTCACTTCTCAGAGAGTGTGCTATAATCATTCCTTTCCTACTTTGTTGTAGTGAGTAACATTTCACCTAGTGTCCAGGTACCTTTCCTGGATCTTGCTAGACTTGTTTGGACCAACTTCTTAGCTAGTGTAAATGACATGTAATATAATTGATTTCTTTCTTTTGGTCTTTTAAAAAAATTTAGCTCAAATTTATTCAGCTTCTAAGGAACCCATTTCTACAGGAGGCTACATTACCACAGCAAACTTCCTATGCCCTGTAGCTGAGTCCTCAGGCTGCTTCATGCAGGTATTCTCCTAAGCAGCTTATCCATGTCTGTATGGCACTGCAGATGGGCTAAATAACATAGCAGCAAGATAACTGGAACTGTTATCCAGCAGTAGTAATTAGCCCACACAAAGCACTGCAGAAATTCAACTCTTTTTCCAGTTTAGTGGACACCCTCTGCAGAGCAGTGCGCCATACCTGCATATCAGGACTTCTGGTCAGTTAGGCCCAGCCCCAGTCTGCCCCAAGTTGCCAGACCAACACCTGACCTCGATCCTGGGCTAGTGCAACTGTCCCAGTTCTCTGTAATTGGATTGGCTGCTGATAGTGCCACTCAGCCGTTTTAAGCACACCTGCAGCCTTAGGCTGATGTTGACAACAACATCAGTCTGCTCTAGCAAGTTTTATGTTCACTGCTCTCTTTGATTCCTTTGGCTCCTGACTCAGCTTTGGCTTTTCCTGATCCTGCTCTTGGATCTTCCCTGGAACTCAGGACCGAGGTTTCTGATTCTCCTGCCTTCTGATCTTGGCTTGCACCCTGCATCTCCCTCTTGGCTCTCACTTCTCCCTCTTGCTGTCCAGAAACCTGGTCCCATGCTCTCCACTCCAGTGGTCTAAACCCTGACCTAATGCCCTGGTAACCTGTATTCTCACCTAGCTGACCTCCTGGTTGCCCTTTATGGCTGACCCGCAGGCTGAGCCATCTACATTCTGGCTGAATTCACACAGAATATTGCTGTCCAGCATGGTAAATTTACTGTGTAAATATGGCCCAAGATCTAAAGTGCTGGCAAAGGGAGTGAGTCTGTTGCCCCTTCTTAATTTTATTTTGTTTTATCATTGGCTCTATTGGTAGAAGATTATAAAGGGTAATGGATGGCGACTTTGATTTCTCCTCGCCATTTGGATTGTGGATCCCACTAATTATTGGTTTAAAACTAATAATCTGTATGTTACTTCCCTATGGTCCTCTCAAGAACTAGGATTTAACAGTACTTCTGAGCTACTATTAATATACCTAGTTCTGATTAATTCTTTCCAGGGTACAAAGTGAAAGCTATTCAGATTCCTATCAGTGATATGATCCCAACACTCTTTGTAAGGTATGGGTTTTTAATCTATGTAGTGAGCCTTTTCTAGATTCAGCTAAACAAGATTAAGTGTATAGAGACATGTTTAAATTCATCAAGCACTGAAAAGAGGCATATAATAAAAGTATTTGTCTACTTAATTTTGTTGTTTCACTGTGCTCATATTTTTCATTGAGACTGTACGTAACATGTAATTCACTTTTTCCTCTGCAACTGGCCTCTCAGAAAGAATCCCTTCTGATTTTCATCTGTCAAATATAGAAAATTCACAAATGTAGTCCTTGAATCAGCAGTTGCAGGGACTTTACAACATCATCTTTTAATAATTAGATTACAAACTAATTTTTTGCTCAGTAATAATCTTCTCAAATATCTTTCGCTCTAGCTTAGTTTTGATAACATCCTAAAGTTCTCAGTTTGAAGAGAGGCAGACAAGGTTCTTTGGGTAAATGTGATATCTTGTATTAAACCAGCTCAACCAGTTGGAAAAATTCTTCTTTGCAAGCTTTCGGGTATAAATACCCTTAGAAGAGAAGCATTTTGAAGATCTAGTTTTTCCTGGCATAATTGCTCACTGAGGGTATTAGCTGTGGATGTATGCAGTGTTGCTCAGTCTCAAAACTCTGCTGAACTCATCCATTCGCCTAGATGGTGAGAGTATCCAAAAATATCTCCTTCCACCTTAGGTTGATTGAATTATGGTGCTCTTTTTCTCAGAACTTGGCTTGTATAAAGTTCTGTACTTAAGGACTGACCGTGAAGGTCATCTACAGAGCTAAAGCTTGTATAGCGTAGCCCAGCATAAGGGAAAAGCAGATGGGAAACATCACACAAGTACTCTGCCCTCTCTACTGACTGCTAAGCTGACTGAAAATCTATCCCATGGTTCTTATGTATATACTTTAATATGAGTACTTGGTAACATCCTTTTCTGTTGCCTCCTTTTGGCTGTGGAAAGTGGGAACATTTCATTTGAAGCAGCCAAGAAGTTGCAATTTGTGATCATTAGGGATAAAGGGAAGGGCCAACCATTTCATTTCCAATTGCAGTTCATTTCCAAATAAGACTTTGATGATCCTTACTCTTAGCACCTTAAATATATACTGCAAGCTTTCTCTTCATTGGTTAAATGTCCTCAAAGAATTAGCCCATGAACATTTAACACAACTATTATAGAAATCAGCTACTAGCACCCGATCATTTTAAAGAAACAGTTTGAAGAAAGGAGAGGAGGGATTAACTACCTTTTCATTTTGAAAGGTTCAGTGGCAGTGGGTGCAATGCATTATAATAATTTGCAATTTATGTATATCTTTGTTGTATATTTTCATCTCTGTTCTAGAAATACTAATGAATTCAATGTCAAAAGTTAAGAAAAAGAAGTATTTTTGTTTGTTCTAAATAATCTTCTATTCCATTGTACAGAGTTTTCAGCAGTACTCATGCCATACTCTTTACACTGAAGTGGGTAAATCAATTTTAATTAGCTACTTTCTTTTAGCTATCTCACTTCAAAATTGAAATCCTCCTCCATATTGAGGGGGCAGAATTATTTTCCCTAAGAATAAGAAAAGTGTATGTAGAGGTGTTGCAGACAACTTAAAGAGTGTGTTTAAAAGGAAAAAGGAGGAGGGAGATAGAATGATAATTGGAAATACAGA
This sequence comes from Alligator mississippiensis, assembly GCF_030867095.1. Lineage (NCBI taxonomy): Eukaryota > Metazoa > Chordata > Crocodylia > Alligatoridae > Alligator > Alligator mississippiensis. The sequence goes on along the minus strand of NC_081824.1, from coordinate 270,311,804 downwards.
TATAATCAAAGATGTATTTTAAAGTATGGGGTATACTAGCAAAATGTTAGTATGCAGCCCAAATGGCTCCAAGGAAAGAGTGAAAGTTAGATTTAGGGTAAGAGAAGAAAGCATTTAGAAGGGAAGGAGAGGGAGGGTCAAGGGAAAGTGTTGACAATTGAAAATAAGTTGGGGAGGCTGCTGGAGGTAACATGAGATTGTGTAAGTTCTCTCCTTGAAGGAGTTCTCTCCTTCCCCTCTCCTTTCTGCTTGACTGGAGAAAGGAGAGGGCCAGGGCCAGAAGAGGAAGTCTTGTGGTAAAAGATGACCACAAGCATTGGACTTTAAGTAGGTGGAGACTGAAACTGTTTAAGAGGCTGGTGGCAGTACTGAAAGATAAAAGAATTAGAAGAACTTGATATATTCTCTGGAATTTTTCCAGGGTTACTTAGCACCCCAAGAGCCTAAGGGGTGGAAGAGAGTGTTAAGTGTGAAGCAGGGCAGTGATGCAGAGGGTTGCAGCCAGATTTTTAAAAGCAATTAAACATTTGAAAATCTGGGTCTCAGATTGGAGAAAAGGAGTTGAGAGTGGAGGAGAGAGAGTTGTTCAGAGAATCCACTGTGGAATCTGAATGGGAGGTTTGGGAAGAATGTTTCATAGTTGGTAGGGTCAGAAGGAACCTGAGGAGATCACCAATCCGACCCCCTGCCGTGGCAGGAAAGAGTACTGGGGTCAAACGACCTCAGCCAGATGTTCGTCCACCCTCCGTTTAAAGACCCCCAGGGTAGGAGCCAGCACCACTTCTCTTGGAAGTTTCTCTGTACCCGGAGAGACAGGTCTTGTGTCGGTGTGATGGTGCTGCACCCCTGTACCCTCCGCTCCAAAACCCTAGCTCAGCCCTGGGGCGGCAGCATGAAGGGATGTGTATTCGAGGATCACAGACTGAATGCTGTAACTTGGAGACTAAAATCTTTCTTAGGCTCACTGTTTCAGACTGAGTTTTAGAACGCTGAAGCACTCTTTGATCCTTGTGATGCCCCATGCATATAGTAAACTCTGAAGCTGCAATTAATGTCTTTTGACAGACTGTCTATTGAGGGGTTTAAAAATAAATATATTACAGGTAGAGCCTACTCTGCTGCAGGCCAAAAGCCTCCTTTGCTTGAGCCTTGTCTCAGCCTGAGAAGCAGAAATTAAAAGTCACTCCTGATTAACTGTATTCATTACCACACAATATATAAACAAATTGTTTCTTCTCAAAGGCAATTTTTAATCCATTAAAAATTAGATTAAAATAGTGTATGTGGGAGTTGTTACCAATAGGATTATTTTTGCCAGAGCCCCCCCCCCCAAAGATTGACATGGCCCCTAGCCTGATTTGGTATCAAGTGAACTTTAAGAGTAACCCCTAATCACTATTACAGCTTTTCCCCCTCTAATATGACCTGGCAAGTGGATACTTTAGATGTTACAGCAGTGACCTTTGGGGGTACCAGGCCCTGGGTCCTCCTCTGGGTGTCTGGGATGTTTATTTCTGGCTTTCCCACTATGCGAGCAGAAAGTCCATGTCTGCCCCTGTCTCCATAGACTTACAGCACAGACACTTCCCTTTCCTTTATTTGTTCATTACTTTTGTAACTTTCTCATCCCAAATTGTCCAATCTTCAGGTTCCATCCTACTCAGTTTTTGGTTTTGTTTTCTTTTCTGTTGTACTTGGTTTGCCTAGTGTACCAATCACAGCACTCACTTTTCCCACTGCCTTAGAAGCAGGGATCCTGGTTTTCTCAGATTTCACTGATAAGCTGTGCTTTTAGGAATTGTGTCCAAAGATGCTGGAAATGGGAGACAGTTGTGATCCTGGCTGTTACAATACATGTGATGCACCATATTTACTTTGTGCTTTATTGCATAAATTAGATCATGTCTTCTCACCAGGCTACCACTGGTACCAGGGTTAGGTAGTTTACAACTAGTTTGGGTGTCTCTACAATCCCTTTTTTTTTTCATGTACATATAACTGCTGATATGAATCCCAGGACCACAAGCAGAATCAGCTATGTTTACTCTTCAAAGAACAGTCAGATTGAAAACCTATTTACAGGGCTGCTGGTTGACAGTGTGGATTAACAAACCCCTTTGTATTTTACCAGACAGCTGGTTTTTGTCCAGGACTTCTCGTTTCAAAATGAATCTGATCTAACCTAAAATTTGTTGTCAAACAATACTTTTCATTTTACCCTACTTGGTTACAGGAAAAATCCCCTTTCTTAACTCATGCTGCTATATTTTGGTCAGGCTACCATAACTATTTGTTATTCAATAATATTCTGTGTACAGACCCTCAACAATCTACCTCAGATGAGATCTGCCCCCTAAATAATTTTTCAGACTCTATGTACCATTCTCTGCTTTATTGTCATTTTAGGTTAGAAGTTTGTCCAACTTGTTTATAAGTTTAAATTAAAGATGGATCAAATATTGTACACACTATAATATGTGCAGTTATATCAAAGTGTTAGAATAGTGTTGTTGTCATTCTCTTATCAGAGCTATTACTAAAATTGCATCCCAAAACAGAATTTATTCTTTTGCAGTAGTGTTACCTGTGTGCATAGAGCTAAATTGTTTCCTTTCTAGCCCCCCTTTTCTCCTGCATTACTATTTACTAGATAGCAGTCTTCCATTTTATATGATTATTATTTCTTTCCACTAAATTTTATCTGTTGAATCTCATCTAATTTAATTCTCACCATTTCTAATTGCCAGATCATTCTGCAGTTTTAATTTTTGCAGCTGTGTATTTGAAAAAGCACAATTTTTTTCCTAGGTTGTTATACTGTAGCACTCATCCAGTTGCATCAATATAAAAGGACATCCTGCAATTCCCCACTGCAGAAGGGACCAGATGATTAGACGTTGAAACACAATACTTCACCCTGATGAACATGGCATTTTATATGCACAGTTTAAAATATTTTATTTTTTACAATAGTATATTTGGAACTGTTTAAGATATTTGTCTTTTTGCAATGAGATCTATATAATTACTTATCTTTATTCTGCAACTGTTTAGTGACATTATTCACTTAAATATGGCATGGCAACAAAAAACAACTCTCATAATCTATGATCTAACAAAATATTGTGCCCCATCCTGTTACACAAACATTTCTCTACAATAAGCATACATTTGTGACCTCCATTTTGGTTCTTTCAAGTAATTTTATATAAGAATTGTCACTCCAACTGGTACATGGCAGCACAGGTGGCTATGGACTCACCACTATAATGATTTGCCTTTTGCACTGGCTTCCCATTTAAGACAGAGACAATTTCAAAGCTTTTGTACTAATATTGAAGCCTGTCATGAACATGGCCATAGACACCTCAAATATCACTTCATCCCTGATCGCCCATAATAACTGAGGTTCCAATGAGGTCATGAAATGATCAATGGATGATACAAGCAAAGATGACAGAACTTTCACAGAAGCAAGATCTAAATTACAGAGCTCATTTCCACAAGAGAGAATAGAGATCATGAGCCTCAACACAAAAGACAAAACAAAAATCTAACAGAAAAAAAACCCCAACCAAACAAAACTGAAACAGAAGACATCTCTTCAAATTAGCTTTCCTTCAGTACTTTCTACATATTCTTCCCCACTGCTCTCATAAAAACATGTAAAACTAATCAAGTTATTCCTTTTTTAGGTGGGTAGAAGGAGGGCGATAGTGAATTTGCTTTTTCTGCTTTTAAAGATTTTAAAATGCTATGGCAATAAATGCTATAGAAATTATTTCCAGTAGATAAGAGATATCTGAATAACTGGGTAGGTCAGGCTCTGCAACCCAGTACCCCTGGGCTGGATCCAACTCATGTATAGGCTGCAAATGCAGATGCCCTGTATCCCCTTCCACAGCCCCTCCTGCCACTCTCTCATGCCTAGATTTCCTTTCCCTCTAGAGGGGCTGGGCATATGTAATGAGGGTAAATGCAGGCTGCTTGCATCCTGGGGGAGGGTGTGGCCTATGGTAGCAAAAGATTGCCAACACTTGGGGTAAGCAATTAGATCCATGTGTTCAATTAATATATTGAAGATCTAAAGAGAGAGTGACATTCGCAGATGAAATATAATGTAAAATTGTTAGAAGAAATAATGGAGGAAGAACATGAGGAAATACAGAAATCTTAGTTTCTTCCATCATCTTGTTTACTTCCTTGTATTCTCCTATATATATGTTATCTGCATCCCCTATCCTTACTTTTGTTATGGACTTACTGAACTCAGTATACTGAATCATGTGAACTTGTTTGTGGATCCAAAAGCAGACTATGAAACTTTTGAAATTTAGTTAAGATTTGGTGGCCATGCTGTGTTCATAGCTAGAATCTGAAAATCAAAGGATTTTTTTTTTCTTGCACAGGATTCAATTTGTTTGGGGTCTAGCACGATCTGTAGAGTATCTGAATTAATTCATATTCCAGGAAGATCTTGCATTGGCCCCATGACCAAGAGAACAGTGAATTCCAAAGTCTCAGGGGATGATGAGTTTATATTGTTAAAATATTTGTGAATTATTCAGAGGGTTGTTTTTTTTTCTCCACATGTACTTCCAATATTTAACTCCAAATGATTACAGGATGTAGACCCTATAAAACAAGATTACAGTTGCTGGTTGTGGGCTACTATATCTAACAAGACCAGATGCCTTTTTGTCCTAGTATGGAGAGTGAATGCTGTTTCCATGATAGTGTGGATGTCTAATCTTCCTTTCTTTTTTATATAAATACAGTCATGGAGCTTCACTATATAACTGCACATAGTAGTGTTACTATTTTGTGCCAAACATGGATTAATGTGATTGTGTGTAAAGAGTTTATTGAAAATGATTGCCAGCCAGTAATGATTGTTAACAAGTACAGCTGAATCCTCTACTTCCAGTATAACCAGGCTGTGCAGATTAAGACAGTTGCCTTTAAGGGATATCTTTCTAGCCTGAGAAACATTCTGAAAGGATAACCTTTGGGGGGAAAAAAAGGAGAAAAAAAAAAGGAAGAACAGGCCAAATAATATGCATACATTCGGAAGCTATTTTATATGTAATTATTTAATATATCTACAAATTAGTTATATTTCATAGCTCCTGAGAATTATAATAAACAATGGAATGTTTTATATATTTGTTATTTCTTACTGAAACGTACACTTCAGTCAATGTTCACAACAGAAGATCCTAGTACAGAAAAACTAAGAATGATATTGATTTGACTGTGGTGATATTGATAGTACTCTAATTAATTCTCTCTTTTTTATAAATTCAATATGTCATATAAACGTATCCTCATGCAGTGTAAAGCTGACAGCTCTCCCTGCATCTATAGATGAGCTTACCCAGGAAAATATTGTAGAACGAGAAAAAGGAAGCAGCTACTAACGAGGGGGCCCTTTGGCTTTTAATATGGACATGAGGTAGAAATGAGGAGGTACTAGATGAGATGTTGAAAAAACATCAGAAACAGAGAAGAAGAAAGAGAAAAGGTATCATGAAAATTGAGGGGTTTATTTTTTTGTTTGTTTTTTGCATGGATTGTGTGAACTCTGCAGGGTAGAGAGCATATTTTTCTTTTGTTTGTACCTCAGCATAAAAACACACTGGGGCTGGACCACTTCAGCATGGCCACAATACAAATAGTAACTAATAATGGTTATAAATTACCTAGAACATACTGATTCAGCTATTAATATGACAGTTTTAAAAATAATCTAGAGGGAAAAATTGCTGCCCTAGACTACAACAAATTGCTATATCTTTGCAGTATAAAACAGATGCTTTAGACACTAGGTTAGTGACTCTTGTTAATGCCTGAAGAGATCCTGGACTATTTTATTGCTGTAGGAGTATATTGAAAATTGAATTGAAAATTCAATACAAATATCATTCAAAAAGAAGTCTGAGTTCAAATAAAGCCAGTCCCTTATATCATACCAGGTTTCACATGCATGCAAAATTCCAGTAAGCCCATATTTTATCTGCTGTGAATTTCAGTTCTTCATTAAAGGAGAGAACAGTATATGCATTCTATGATTGGCATATCCTCCCATAAAAAAGAAGCTTCAAGATTGATTGATTTCTTTTAAATATATGTTCAGAATGATTAGTATTATCCCAAAGCAATGAAGGAATAAATTCCAAAACAAGGCCTTGACAAGACTGACATTTAGGTGGAATCTTATTTACATAGTAACAATAACTGTACCATAGACAGAACCAGCCTTAGGGGTGGGCAATGTGGGTGACCACCCAGGGTGCTATGGTCCGTGGGCCACCACACACACACACACACTCACTCACTCTCTCACTCTCACTGTCACTCTGCTACCCCTTTACCAAGGCAGACCTGCTGCCAAACTGGGTAGGAGACCCTGGGGATAGGGCACTGGGTGGTGGAGTAGGGGGTCCTCCCCTCTTGCTCCCTCCCTCCCATCTCTGGCAACTGTGAGCCTCCCTCCCACCAGAGCCATGTGGCTTTCTCTTGTCCCTCTGTCTCCATCAGCAGCAGGGTGGTTGCCATCCAGCAGCAGTGGTGAAGAGCTGTGGCAAAAAGGACAGGTGGGCGGAGGAGAGGAGGTAGCCATAGCAGACGGGGCAGAGGTGGGGAGCATATATGGTGCAGTACCCAGCCTGGCCTGGCCTGGCCTGGCTCTTTGCAGCTGGCAGCTGCCTGAAGAGTGGAGGCACTTCCCTGGCACCTTCACCACTATGCCTGGGTAGCACACAGTGGCTGCCTCTCTGGGAAGGACATGGGAGGATGAGGATGGGCTGGCAGTGGAGGGTGGTAGAGGCAAGGCTGACAGGGAGTGGTCAGCAGGGGCAGGGAAATGGTGGAGGATGAAGTGGGGGAATTGGGGATCCATGCTCTCCAGCTGCTTCCTGCTCTCCTGCACACTCAGAACCACCTCCATGGGCCTCAGATACTTCTTGCTGGGCTCTGAGCTGAAGGGAAGCCATTCTGTCTGGCCACTGCTGCCAGCACCTTCTACTTGGGACTGCTGCTCTTTGCCAGCAGGGCTCCAAGGGAGAGGTGCTGGTGGGGAAAGGAGCATTAGTGGGGAGTGCCGGGAGGAGGCACCAAAATGCGAGTGCACCCAGGGCACAATTTTCCCTAAGGTTGGGCCTGGTTGCAGACTAATCCCATTATAAAGAAAAGAAGAAGCAAGGTATTGTTAGGAGTTATTTCAATAGGAAAGAAAACAATGCTATAATTATAGTTTAGATTTTTAGCACTTTGGACAATAGGCACTGACAAACTTCTTTCAAATGACCATTAAATGGGTGCCATTTTTAGTACTGTTTCTATGGATCTGCTAGTGTTTCCATTATAAAGATCTATTCTCCATGGTTTCAGTAAAAATTCACTGTAGCCTGGAGCTTGGTGTATCAGATCTTGATTCCTGAATAGTACTTGTTTTTACCAATTTTCTGGAAAATTGATTTAGTTGTTTTTATGTTGTACGACTGTTTAAAAAGAAAAGAAACCAAAGGAAGAGGGGGTTATGGGTGGTGATGGTGGTGGTTACTATTTCAAAAGCTGGGGTTTTTTTACCTTCTTGAATAATAGAACTGCTTTGCTACAGGCATCTTTCATAAACCTTTTGTGCTTTAATACATAAGTGTTGTTTCAAGTGTATAAAATTCTTCTTGAACATTGATGTGTCTATAGGGAAATACTGTAGCAGATACATAAAGCTCTATTGGAGGCACATTTTGCCCCACAATCATGATACATTAGGGAGTAATGAGGCGTTTTCAAATTATATCAATTTACTGTATGATTTACTATACTGTATTAAATATTCAAATAATTCTGGTTAAAAGAGAGAAAAACATGATGACATTTTCCAGGTAATCTTTAAATATTTTATTACATAGGGCATTCATCCAAATTATGTAACTGTGTAGTAGTTAAACCATTTAGAGACAGTGGTTCATTTGGTAAATAATCTTTTTCTCTGGAGGTCAGTAACATATAATAGAGTTCCACTATTAAGTCTGCACTGTAAGCATGTGACTAGAATTAGAAACTCCAAAGATAATTTCTTAGCCACTAAACTATCTTCTTAAAGAGTAGTATAAGCTTAACTACTATAAGAAATGTTGACCTATAATCATCACATTTCTTTTTTGTCTGCTGATATGAGAGGGACTTGTGTGTTCAGCTATAGTATGTCAGTGTACCTGTGGTTTTTTATTGCTCTTTATCTTATCTGGCTTTAATCATATTTCTTTTTATGTTACTTATATTTGCCCTTTGTCATCCAGCAAGATCATCTGTATTTACTATTGTAGAATATCAGAAGCTGACCAGCAGTTTAAAATGGTGTCTCAAATGAGACTGGAAGATGTATGTCATGCACAGTTACAATCACTATTTACTATGCCTTGAAGCAGCTAATGGCACATGTGACTATGAGGTCCGCTTGAAGCTGTCACGTTTAAGCCTTCAGGAGGCTGTATCAAGCTTTAGCTGACCTACCCTGAAATGACGCATAAATCCAGCTTCTAGCCAGTGCAAAGAAGCTCAGAGAGGTATCCCTGGAAGGCAAGGAGATTCTAGTGGCAATTTGCCTGCAAGAAGAGTATCTGTTAGAGCTGCCCAGTTTGATGCAGACCTGTCTTAGGCTCCCACAGCAGCATGTTGATAGTTTTGCAAGGATTTTAGAACATCCAAGTGTAGCAGCCTAAAGGCTACGAGAAATTTTCATTTTTATCATTGGTTTTAATTCATTATAATTAAATTCTAACTTAGGTGTCACAGTGGAGTTACAGGCCCCTTCCAAAAAAAAGAGTTTGAAGTCCAAGACAATGCTTGCATTCCCTGATTATGTCCAGTAATCAAAAAATGCCAAAATTATTATTTTCATGTGTGCTTTGACTTTCAGAGACCTTGTATGACCTCAGTAAAGTAAGAAGGTAAAAAATTGGTGGAAGCAGAATTCGTATTTTATAACTGAAGAATGAATAAATAGAGCTTATGGGCATTTGTACACGACACGGTGGTTTAATTCTCCCTAAATTAATGCGGTGTTTTTTTAAGAACACCGCTTCAATTTAGGGTGAAGTAAACCCCCATGTTGTGTACATCCATGTCAGAGACTGATCCTTACCTGCCTCTCCAGCAGCAGGGAGGGGAGAGCAAGCTGCTGGTGGGCAGAGCAGTCTCTGAGCTGCACAGTGGGCGGTGATGCTTCCCTCTGTGGCAGCAGTAGCCCCACCCCCAGGCAGCACCTGCCCACAGGCACCTGGCTCAGGGGTCCTGATGGACACTGCAGCTGCAGAGGGAAGCACCGGGTCCCCGTGAAGTTCAGGCAGGCAAGCAGACTCTGGGGTTGGGGAGGGGAAGATCAGGGTCATCAGGTTTTTTTTTCCTTCTGTGGAGCCTGCCTTCCTGGGCTGCTGCTGGGCTGCCTGCATGGTCTGCTGGCACAGCCTCTGAGCCGCATGGCTCCCGGTGCTTCCCTCCACAGCTATAGGGTAGGAAACTGAAACTCCTTGGAGGTTTTTTACTTTGCAGCACCCCAAAGTCATTTGCTGCATCCCAAAGTCATTTAAGGTGTGTTACGTGGCCAAATGTGCTACAGCAGCCAGAATTAACACACGATACACTGCCGAATGTGCTAACAGCAATGCCATTAAATCAGTGCAAAATGCATTTAACCCATTTTAAACCCACTTTAAAGTGTCGTCTACAAATTCCCTATAACATCCTTTTGATACGCTAACACTACAGATGAAAAGGACTTGGGTGTCATGACTGACCACAAGATGAACATGAGCCTTCAATGCGATGCTGCAGCTAGTAAAGCGAGCAAAACGCTGGCTTGCATCCATAGATGTTTCTCAAGTAAATCCCAGGATGTCATTCTCTGGTTGTACTAAGCCTTGGTGAGGCCGCAGCTGGAGTATCGCATCTAGTTTTGGGCTCCACAATTCAAAAAGGATGTGGAGAAGCTTGAGAGAGTCCAGAGAAGAGCCATGTACATGAACAGAGGTCAGGAAAATAGACCTTATGATGACAGGCTAAGAGCTATGGGGCTCTTTAGCCTGGAAAAGCACAGGCTCAGGGGTGATCTGGTGGCCACCTATAAGTTTATCAGGGGTGTTCACCAGGATCTAGGGGAACATTTGTTCACCAGAGCGCCCCAAGGGATGACAAGGTTGAATGGTTATAATCTCAAGCAAGACCGTTTCAGGCTGGACATAAGGAAGAATTTCTTTACTGTCCAAACCCCCAAGGTCTGGAATAGCCTGCCATTGGAGGTGATTCAATCACCCACATTGAATGCTTTCAAGAGAAATTTGGATGTTTATCTTGCTGGGATCCTATGACCCCAGCTGACTTCCTGTCCCTCGGGCAGGGGGCTGGACTCGATGATCTTCTGAGGTCCCTTTCAGCCCTAATGCCTATGAAATCTATGAGAGCAAATACTCTTAAAATGCTTGGGAAAGCTGACATTCCCAGCCAATGTGAGTATTAATGGATATAACATTTCTTACTTGGATATAAGATGATGCTGATTATTAGAAGACCCCCCAATAATTAGATTTTATATATGGAACAGTTATAAATTTGACATAATTTCCCAGGTATAGAATCTAATTATTGGAGGTTTACCTTGAATTTGTCCCTTTCCCCCTGCTACAGCAGGGAAAATAAATCAGGTGGGGGGAGGGGTTATGTGGCCTGCCCCCCTCAACTTTTTCTCCCTGCAGCCCCTATCCCCCTTTGCTGTCAGACCCGCTCTCCCTGAGAATATAGAAAAGGAGCAAATTTGAAAATACAGATGTATGAATTTATGCATCTATCTTTTTTTTAAAAAAAACTGATACAAGCTTTAGCACAGGTATTACACAAACATACTTTTAAGCAGCACTTTTATACTTTCTTATATCAAATACAAACTATTTATGTTGTTAGTCCAAAGCCAAAAGGCTCACGATTTATCATCTAGTTCGTGAGGCTGGGTCCCAGCAGAGTCAACAGCATTTCAAGCCATGGTGACCCTACAGCTTGGCATTTTTCAGTATATGTGTGTACTCTGGATACTACCCCTACAAAGGATTCATGTATTAATTAGCCCTGCACTTATGACTGAAACCAGGTATTTTTATCACAAATCCTGGGGTCTTCCAAAAATGTATATACAGATGAGATGCAGGGCAACCTGGTCCAGTTACACCTCCTGGGGAGTGGGGCCACAGTCATCATATGTAACAGGCTGAGAGAGGGGGCAGCAGAGGGATGCTCAGTGAACTGTTTGGGACCCCATTTGGTGATGTTTGCCAGACATTTAGGGCTGGTGAAGAAACATGAATCATTGGAAATTGGAAAGGAAGGCATAAATCAGCTGTGGGTGTGAAGAGGAACTTGAAATGTATTAAATGTAGTTCTTCCATGACTTGAAAAAGAGTCTGTGCTCGGTGGACATTGCTACATATCTAGATGGGCTGCCCTAATGTATCTTTGTAGTAGATTCCCATCAATATGTTTGCCCATTATGGGTCATGTGTTTTATAGTCCTGCTCAGTGTTGGCTGCATTTTTAACAACTTCATCGTTGATTTCATTACTGAGCACATGCTACTTTTGGCAATGGTTTAATGATAGACAAAATATTTGATGAGGTTTATTTGTAGGCAATTGTGAGACCAGGAGCTTTTTTTCCCCTCATGCTGACTGGGGGAAAATCCTTGTCTTATAGCTGAGTAAATACAGTAAAAAACATTTTCAAGAAAGCAGTATATAACCAAAAAGCTTTAGGAGAAATAGGGTTTCTTAAAAGAGAATAGAAGTTTAAAATGGAATCCAAATATGTAAATTCAAAACAAAATATTTTGGGGAGGAAAGGAAGGGTAAGGTTATTATAAAGCTAAAATGCATCAAACAATTGCACAGGACTAGCATGGGAATTTCTGCTTCTGGGAGAAAAAAAAACAAAATTGGTGGCTGCCAACATTCATCCACCATGATGTAACATATGCACGTTCTGGTTCAGCTGATAAAATACAGAATATCATTAGTATGATTTGGTAAAATACACAGTTATTTATTTGAAAGACCAAAAGGCAAATGAGGTTGTCTGTGTCACCTAATTGGCTTGTTAAATTGGTAAAACTTTACATCATCTTCATTATTTATCATTTTCAACTGATTTGAGTATATCCTGAAACCTGGCTTGCACCCCTATATAGTAGATTTATAATTTTTAGAAGTTTGTTGGATTGCTAAATACAATCTATTGTGTAATGTACCATATCATGCTAACATAATATGTTATAACTTTAACATGTACATTTTGTTTTTCAGCCCTGAGGGACAACAGAATTGAGCTGGTTAGAGCTTCATGGCATGAACTGAGCATCAGCGTCAGTGATGTGTCTCTGTCGGATGAAGGGCAGTACACCTGTTCTTTATTTACAATGCCTGTCAAAACTTCCAAGGCTTTTCTTACTGTTTTGGGTAAGTCTAACTAGCTTTGAATACCAAAGTGGAAACTATTGGAGAGATGAGGACTAAGATTTCTTTAGCTTCAATAAATACTTTTAAGGGGAAATTTTCAGAAAACTTTTCAGACAATTCATGTTAAACATCTACTAATGCTTTTTTTTGAAGATTGTTTGCCTAAAGCCATGCCTGAAGGTAGCAAGTCCCTTATTAGCTGTGATATGGTAAGATCATGAAGTATAGAGCACACAAAAAAGCACCTTATGGCCAGGTGCAGACATGAGACTTTTTCTGGTTTAGGTGATTGGAAACTGGTTTATACCTGTAACAATCAGAAATTTGGGGAAAATAGACCATTTAAAAAAATAGCAGATCCCTGTCTAAGATAGACCCGGGTAAATATAGTATCAGCCTTATTTGATTTAGGTTAGATGGTTCTATTGAACCTGCATTCCAGGTCCGCTCGTGAATCAAGGTAAGTCGCCCTCCACCAGTATCCCAGTTGCCTGTGCAGGGTCCCTACTAACCACCTCTGACAGGGAGTTGCGGCAACTAGCTGAGCAGCTAGTCGGCCCAACCCACAAGCTCTCTGTTTTTCAGCCGCAGGCAAGATAGAGGCAGGGGGCAGGGAGTGGGGCTCACAAAGTGATGGGGGGGAAGCAGTGCCAACAGTACACCTCACATTCCCAGCTGGGTTAGCTGGGCATTTTCCATCTCCAGAGCCAGCACCAACTTCCTGACTTAAGCCACTTCTCTGCAGCTGCAAGTGCATGTCTGCCCTCTAGGTCTTCACCCCACCCCCCTCCCACCTCTAGGGACCAGAGCTTGTGTCTGAAGAGAAGTGGCTTCAGCAGGGAATTCAGTGTTGACTCGGTGAGGGGAGTGGGGGATGGAGAAAGGGGGCGCAGGATCCTGTGAGTCCTTTGGGGCATGGTCCCAGGGCTTGGGTTAGAGCAGAGACACTCTGTGCCCCACCAACCTGGCTGGGAATGTGGGGTACACCACTAGCATCCCCCCACCTTGAGCAGCTCAAGAGTCCTGCTCCTCCCCTCACACCTCTGTCCTGCATGAGGTTGACCCCAGTGACCCCACCCTGGACAAAGCCCAGGGACTGTCATGCCACTGAACAGGGCAAGCGTGCCTCCCTCCACTGGCTACCTGCAGCTGCCAGCTGCCCAACAGATGAGAGGGCAGCAGGGAGAAGCGTGTGCCTGACAGCCAGTAAGGGATGGTGCAGCCATTCGGCTACATTTGTCTGTCCTCAAGAATCTCTGGCATGCTGGGAAGTATGTGATAGCATGCCCAGCTTTCTGGCCTTGGCCACTACAGGCATCTCTCTGCCTTCCCCAACTAAAGAGTGAATGTGAATTCCCTTCACTCCCAATCCAGTTTACACAGCTTAGAGAAGGCTGCGTAGACTGGCTCAATTCCACCTTGGACTTTTTGAATGTCTGTACTTAGCCTGTGAGGGCTAAGATGTGCATAACCTGTACATCTCAAGCAGCAAAGGGGTTAACAGGATTCATGTGTTCATCTCTGAACAATATACTGTATAGGGCAAAGGGAACAAAACCAGAGAGCGTGAAATCAAAAAGGGCTTTAGAGCCTTATAGTTTTTCCTTACCTATGCATTTTCTGGACTCATTCCACTCTCCTTTTTTCCTCTACAAAGTGTGTATTTCTGTGGGCTTCTTTTATGCTTCATCCTCTAAATGCTCTGCTGTTTTCCCCAAAGGTTAGAGAGACACACAGAAAAGCAATAGATTCATAGAGATGCCCAGGAAATAAAGTTTCAGCTCTAAGCTTTATGTGATTCTATAAATGTCAGTAGCCCAATCAGCTGAAATTGCTATAGTTCATTGAAACACACCTGCGTACCTAACAGGTTATATGATTTTAGAGATTGATTTTTCTTTTGTCCCTGAACTTGGCTCATTTTTTTCTCTCTCTCTCTCTCTTGTTTTGTTTTTTACATTTAGAAAGGCAGGCAGTTGAATTTAAAAGGACTAATGCAATGATTTCTCGGTGCTGGTAATATTAACATTAATCCAGCCAGTGAATTGGCTTTGTGCATAGGATATGAATTATGTCTCACAGTAGTCCCACTGAGACTACTTTACAAAAATCTTCACAAGTTTGCCGTTAAGGACAAAAATATCCACTCAAAGTAGAGTATTTGAGGATAACAACTGACTACGGTTATTTTTTTTTGTCCATAGAGAGCTATCTTATAATCTAAAAAATAGACGACTAGCAAAATTCAACTTATTATATGGCAGCAAGGCATAGATACAAAATGTTCCAAAGGTCCAAATGTCAAAAAAAAAAAAAAAAGCAAAAGAAAAAGAAAAAGATAAATTGACGTTCAATTAATACTTGCTCCAACAGCTGCTAATTAGTTTGACAAACAATCTGTTCTCCTTTAAACAGAAGGAAAACTAATGCTTAAGAAGCATCAGTCTCTGTAGTTTTATATCATTTCTTTTTCAAACTCTAAAAATGTTCCAATATGAGACTAATTTGTGACATCTTTCTTATTCATATAGAGAATATGTCTGTATATTATTCATCTTTTCATTCACTGGTCTGATTTGGATTAGAAGATTTTAGTACAGAGGTATTATTATTAGATACCATTTCATGACCCTGAAAAGGAATACATTTATTTCAGACATTTCAGTCTAATAGATTCTATTGCGTCTCCTTAAGGATTTTGTGTTGCTGCTGCTGTTGTTGGCTACAATTTCTTTGTCAGTTACCATTGGAGAATTAAAGGAGCCAAACTGGAAGATGCAGCTGTAGTCTGAATTGTTATAACTGAGCCCTTTATCCAGCAAAACTATCTGTGAACTATCTGTATTTGAACTGAAACACTTTTTTGTTTAAATGTTATGTCTATGCTTCAAAAATCCTTGCCATATTGAATAGTAATTCATATTTTTTGTCCTAGGACCTGATCCATACTTCAGTGCTTAAAGGGAAGATTACTCATAAATTCAGTAGACTTTGGATGTGGCTTATTATTGTTTTTGTTATTGTTATTACCATATTTAGTCAAATCCAAGATGGCTTAGAATTTAATATTATAAATTTGTTAAAATTTTCCATGTATAGAAACTAATTATTGGGGGTGGGGATTCATCTTAGATTTGTCTCCCCACTGATGTAGCATGGAATACAGCGGTGGGGAAAAGGGCTTGACCCATTCACTTTGTTCCTCCTTGACCCCTCTGCCTGTGCATGACCCCTATTCTGTGTCTGCCTACCCTCCTCCCCACACCACTCCCTTGCCACTGACTTTCTTCTGCTCTGCTGTACCTCTGCACTGGCTCTGGAGCAGTGGTCACCCAGCTCCAGCCTGACCCACTCTTCCCTGCCAGGCACAAGCAGTAGTGGCAAAAGCCAAAGCAGTGGGGCCAAAGTCAAAGCTAAGGTGTTGTCAGCCGTGGGCCAGTACTCAAATCTAAGACAAGGTTTTATTTTCCCTGTGTTGTTTGGGGGAAGAAAACTTGTCTTAGACTCAACTAAGTATGGTATAATCTCTGAGAAAAAGAAGTCCTTTTCTTTTTCCCCTTTCTTTATTCAGATTTTTTAATTAGTACTCTCTAAGTTTGTATTGTAAATATCCTTCCAGAAGTTGGATGACTTTGGCTGCTGGTCTTGGCTTTGATATACTCTAACAACATGTTCCCTTACATGGCCTACCAAACTTGGCTGTCCACCCAAACTTGTCTTAATACACTGAAACCAGTTTAGATCTAGCTACAGGAAGTCACTCTGAATGGGAACATAAAGTATAAAGTGAACCGAGTTAATTTTAAGTTTAAATGCACAATATTTTTCCTTCTCTCATAATCTAGTATGGTATAGCTAAACTAGAAAAATAGAATCAATGACCCTCATTGTTGAGAAGTATAACACTCAAAGTGAATAAAAGAAGCTGTTAATGACTGTAGTGTACCTGTAGTGCTTAAATTCTTTTGGAAATTGGCACATTTCACTGAGAATTCTGGACAAATGCTTATAGTGATACATGTTGTATCTTTTGTTTGTATGCTTATTAGGTGTTCCTGAGAAGCCACAAATTACTGGATTTGCTTCACCAGTTATGGAAGGAGAGAGGATGCAGTTAACCTGCAAGACATCTGGCAGTAAACCAGCAGCTGATATTAGATGGTTTAAGAATGATAAAGAAGTTAAAGGTATTGAAAAGATTTTTCTTATAATTAGGTCTTAACATTATTGAAACGGGCATTTAGTGGGGTACAGAACTGTGTGGAATTGTATTTTTCATTAATTTCTTTAAGAAGGTGGTCTTTGTCTGAGTGTTCAAAAATCAGTTAAATCTGGAAAAACTGATTAAAATAATTTTAGTTGTGGCTTTTTCCCAAAATGTTATACATTATAATTTTTAATTAAACTGGACTTTTGGCAGTTTATATGTAATACTGTGAGCAGAGCAGCCCTCTTCACGATCTGCTGTGCTCACCCCACATGGAGTGAGGAATAGAAAAGGTTCTCTAAACTTAGCCTGTCTACCTTCTTCCTAACCGGATAACTGCATCTGGTGGGACCACCTTTATTGTGGTAAAAAATACCAGTAAAGACAAACCATCATTTTCAGAACCTAGAACATCAGGACCCTCATGAACAACCCTAATAGTGAATTCCCAGAGTGCTGCACTGCAACTGTGGTCCAAGAGCTCAGGTGACACAAAATCAATGTAGATGCACTGAGGGAGACCTGGCAAGTGGCAGATGGGAAGCTCAAAGAGCATGGATATGGCTATACCTTCTTCTGGAAGGGTAAACAGGAAGGAGAATGCCAACTTCACAGAGTTAGTTTTGCCATTAAGAATGAATTCATAACACAACCCAGTGAGTTCCCTGTTGGAATTAATGAGCACTTCACAACCCTCCATCTTAAACTGGCAGGGAGCCAATGTGCCACTAGCATCAGCACCTATGCCCCAATTCTGGACACCACCATTAAAAACAAGGGGGAATTCTGTACCAGCCTTGAATAAGTCCTTTTTGATTTTCTGGAGAGAAACAGATTAATTCTTCTTGGTAATTTCAATGCCAGAGTCAGAAGGGACTCTGACTTGTGGAACAGAGCAATAGGCAAAAAGGAGTAGGAAAGGTCAACTTCAGTGACATCCTCCTCTTGAGCAAATGCACGAAACATGGACTTACCATCAGCAACACCCTGTTCCACAGGAAAACAGGCACAAGACATTATGGCAACACCCACAATCTAAGCATTGGCACCCGATTGACTATGTCATTATCCATGCCTGGGATTGCAAATATGTCCACATCACTCGAGTTATGATAGGAATTGATGATAGCTGGACTGATCACCGATTCATCCACTCAGTATTTTACTCAAACTGTTTCCCAAACAACAACTCCAGCAATGCTGATGGAAGATCAATGTTAAAGGACTCAAGGACCAAAGCAAACAAGACCTCTTCTATCAGTGCCTCAGCAAAAAACTGGTGATTTCCAATCAACAATAATGGGAGTATGTGTGATTCCCTTCTCAGGGCCACCCTCATCAGTGGCTGTGAAGAGACACTTGGATTCTCCATCAGAAAACATCAAGACTGGCTTGATGAGAATAACTAGAAGATCCCAGAGTTGATTGATTGCAAGTTTAAGGCCTTTTTAGCTTGACAAAATGACACCAATTCCAAGAGAAAGAAATTGAATCTCCACCAAGTCAAGGCAGAGATCCAAAGGGGGACCTATGATATGAAGAACAAATGGTGGGAAGAGAAGTCTATGGAGATTCAACATCTCAC
Organism: Alligator mississippiensis; assembly: GCF_030867095.1. Lineage (NCBI taxonomy): Eukaryota > Metazoa > Chordata > Crocodylia > Alligatoridae > Alligator > Alligator mississippiensis. Next base: position 270,293,509 of record NC_081824.1, on the reverse strand, counting down.
TAACATTCACAATATCTGCAGTTTCTTCAGTGCCACCAAAGCCATCTATGGTCCTAGCACTCAGGGACCAATCCCCTTAATATGTAAGGATGGAAGAGACCTGATCAAGTAAGGGGGAGTCATCAATGCACATTGGAAGGAGAATTTTGAAGACATTCTCAATCAAGTCTGTTACTGATGAAAGTGTTCTCAAATCCATACCACAACATCCAGTCAGAGATGATATCAGAATCTCTCCAAAACTAGATGAAGTGAGGAAAGCCATCAATCAGATGAAGAATCACGAGGCATCTGGAGTGGGTGGAATCTCCATGGAAAATTTCAAGCAGTGAGAGAAGAGCTCACCATCAGAGCTTCTTGCCCTCATCTTAAGGATCTGGAATGATGAGGAAATCCTAGATGACCTCAGGGACTCCATGATTATGACAGTCTCCAAGAAAGAAGACCAGACCAACTGGAAATTACAGAGGGATCACCTTGCTGTCCACCACAGGAAAGACCATGGTGAGAACTCTCCTGAACCATCTCCTTCCAGTTGCTAAAGAGCTCCTTCCAGAATTTCAGTGTGGGTATAGGTTATCAAGAGGCACAACTGGCACAATCTTCACAGCTCGCTAGCAGCAGGCAAAATGCTGGGAACAACATAAACCTCTATGCATGGTCTTCTTTGACCTCATGAAAGCTTTCGACTCTGTCAACCGAGAAATGTTGCAGAGGATCCTTCTGAGGTATGGATGCCTACTAAATTTGTCACCATCCTCTGTGTGCAGGATGGTATGCAAGAAGTGGCTCTCAGTAATGGATCTATCACAGATCCCTTTGAGCTTAAAACAGGAGCTAAGCAAGGCTGTGTCATTGCTCCAACACTCTTCTCAGTATTCCTTGCCACAGTGCTACATCAGACCACCAATAAGCTTCCAGCTGGAGTGGAGCTACACTACTGAATGGATGGTGCACTGTTTAACCTCAGCCAGCTCCAAGCCAAAACTAATACCATCATGACCTCTGTCACTGAGCTGCAGTTCTCTGATGATACTGTGGTATGTTCTGACTTGGAAGCAGACCTTCAGGCAATCATTAACCTCTTTACTGAGGCATACAAGGAAATGGAACTTCCACTTAACATTGAGAAGACTAAATTCCAGTGAGACTGGAGAACATTGAGTATTTCCCATACCTTGGAAGCCATCCCTTTCAGAAAGCTGACAGCAAAGAAATCTAACTTTGCCACAAAATTTTCAAGTGCAGTTTTCAGATACTGGATGAAGTATGTGTTTGAAGATCATGACATCAGGTCTGAAACCAGGCTCCTGATTTATCAGTCATCCCCACTTTTCTGTAAATGGAGCTGAGACATGGATAGCATACAGGAGGCATCTAAAGTTATAGAAGCATTACTATCAACATTGCCTGTGGAAGATCTTCCCAATCCAGTGGGAGGACAGATGCGCCAACATTAGCATCCCCTCTGCAAACAAACATCATGAGTATTGAGGCAGTGATCATCTGACATCAACTTCATTGGGCCAGCTATGTCATCTGGAAGCTCTTCAGGGATGTCCTCAAGGCCAGCTTGAAAAAATGAAACATCAATGCCAATTTACGGGAAACTATCATCCAGGAGCTCCCCAAATGGAGGAAGAGTCTGCTGCAGGGAACTCAGTACTTTGAAACTTCATGACAACAACAGTGTGGAGCCCGTGCCTCGCTCCGCCTGGCCTATCGGGGTGTGGCCCCTCCCCTCAACTCGCCTGCCACGACTTGGATGTAATCGGTTACATTCAGAGGGGTCTCCAGTGGAGATCTTTATCCTGGGTGGGACCTCCCGATAGACGGTGTTACTCACGGTTACGGGACGCGGTGATCCACGGGGCTCCGCCTCCCCTACACCCCGTCCACACGCCAACCGCTGGGCGATGTTGTCCAGATGTTGTCAGGCCCAGTATGATGGCCCCTGACCGGTTCCGGTCGTCCTCCCTCCTGCTAAGAGGGGTTTCTCCTTCCTCCTTCCTTAAAGGTAATACTCCTCTGCACCAGGGGGAGCTGGTGGGTGCTTCCCCAGGTGCCAGCCCCCTCCCGGGGCCTCCGCTGTCTCCCCTCTCCTCCCGTCCGCAGGGCGCTCCCCTGCCTCCTGTGTGTTTGTCGCTTCAGGCCGCTGAGAGAGTGCCTCGGCATGCACTCTCTGGCTGCCTCTCACTTGGCTGCCGGTGGCAGGCTTCCCGCTCCTGCCTACACTGCCTGTTTGAGACCCGCAGATGGGGTCCTCGCTGCCCCGTGCGAGAGCCTGCGGCACGGGCAGCACACCCGTGCTCTCTCTCCCTGGCTCCTGCGCGTTCCCTGTTCTGCCGGCGTTCTTAAATCCTCCCGTCGTGGCCGCTCCGGCAGCTGGGATTGGCTCAGCTGTTCGCCGCGTGGGGAACAGCTGTTGCCAGAGCCGGCGTAATGGCGGCTCGCGCGGATGCGGCTCTTCCTCCCGCTGCCCCTCTGACGGTGCGTATGCCCTTCTGGGGGCTTGCTCTCGGGGTCTGGGGTCTGTGGGTTCCCTTTGCTCCCCCTTGCTCGCCTGTGGGGGCGCTTCGCCGCCACAGACCTCCCCCCTTAAGTTGCCTTGTGGCGGCTGATTTCCTTTCATAACGGCATGTGTCACCTGCGGCTCCTCCCTATGGATGTGGCCCGTACCTTCCTCTGCGTCGTCTGCGCCTCCCCACCTGGACAAGAAGTCAGCCACAAAGTTATCTCGGCCCGGACAGTGTATCACCGTGAATTTGAATGCCTGTAAAGCCAAAGCCCAGCGGGTGATCCTGGTGTTCATACTCTGTTTCCGTGTTAACCACTGTAGTGGTGCGTGGTCTGTCACGACCACGAATTCCCTCCCCATCAGGTAGTACTTAAAATATTCTATAGCCCAGCGTATTGCCAGGCACTCCCTTTCGATGGTGGCATACCTGGTTTCTGCATGACTGAGTTTCCTGCTGGCAAAGGCAATTGGGCGCTTCTCCTGCCCGTGTTTCTGCAGTAACACTGCTCCCAGCACCCATCCTGATGCATCCGTCTGTAAAACGGAAGGGGCATTAAAGTTAGGCGTGTGCACGACAAGGTCATGGCGCATTGCTTCTTTCAAATTCTGGAAGCTTTTCCGCATCCCCGGTGTCCATTTCAGTGGCGTCATAGCATTCCCAGCTAACGCGTCTGTAAGTGGTGTGGCAAGCGTCGCGAAGCAGGGTATAAATCGTCGATAATAGTTAACGAGTCCCAAGAAGGAACACAGTTGTTTACGGGTTCTCGGTTCCCGGAACTGCCTTATAGCTTCAATCTTATCTGTGAGTGGCCGAACTGTCCCTCGGCCTACTCGGAACCCTAGGTATGCTGTTTCTTTCCCTGCCAGTTTACATTTCTTCGGGTTGGCAGTCATCCCTGCTGCTCGGAGTTCCCCCAGGACTGCTCTGAGGTCTTGGAGGTGTTGTCGCCAGCTGGCAGAAAATATAATGATATCATCAATGTATGCCGCCGCGTATGCTGCGTGGGGTGCCAATAGGTTGTCCATCAACCTCTGGAACGTCGCAGCTGCTCCGTTGAGGCCGAAGGGCATCCGCGTGAATTTGAATAGGCCCCATGGGGTCCCGAAGGCTGTTTTGGCACAATCCGTGGGCCGCATCGGGATCTGCCAACACCCCTTTGCCAAATCAAGCGTGGTTATATACTGTGCTTCCCCGATTCTCTCAACGAGGTGAGTAACATGTGGCATCGGAAAGGCATCAAACGTAGTTAGGGCATTGAGCTTCCTGTAGTCTATACATATGCGCAATGACCCATCCGGTTTGACGACGGAGACTATGGGGCTTCGCCATGGGCTGCGGGACAGTCGAATAATCCCTTGTTCTTGCATTTTCATGATCTCTTGCCGTATTTCCTGTTGCCACCGCTGCGGTATCGGCCTCTATCTCTCCCTTACCAGTGCTCCCTGAGGGGTCCTGATCTCATGTTCTACTCCCGTTACTCGCCCCGGGATCTCTTGGAACACTGCCCTAAATTCCTCTATCAAAGCTAGCAATTCTTGCTGTTGGTGGTGGCTCAACTCCTTGCCCGTCTGTACTGACCCCTCCTTCCCGGGTCTCCCTAACTCGGGACACATCGGTCCCAGGTCCTCCTTTGCCTCCTCGTCTAGGGCCAACCAGCCCTGGGGAGTTTTCCACTCCTTGAGCAGATTTACGTGATAAATCTGCCGCTCCCGGCGGTGACCTGGTTTGAGCAACTCATAATCCACGGGCCCTACTTGTCTTACTACGGTAAATGGCTCCTGCCACATAGCCAGCTGTTTGCTGGAGGAGGTTGGCAGCGATACCAGAACTTTGTCCCCCGACTGGAACGTCCGCATTTTTGTCTTCTGATTGTAACGCCTTTCCTGTATGTCTTGGGCGTCCCTCAGGTTTTGCCTGGCGATCCGTTCGGCCGTGGAGATTCGGTCTTGTAGCTCCTCCCGGTACCTCTCCGCCGATACCCCCAAGCCTATTGGCTTTTCCCACTCTTCCCTTACGATTTGTAGCAGCCCCCGGGGGTTATGGCCATACACTAACTGGAATGGGGAGTACCAGGTTGACTCTTGCGGCGCGTCCCTTATGGCGAACAGCAAGGGTGTCAAGATAGTATCCCACCTCCGCGGGTCCTCCTGGGCACACCGCCTGAGCATCCACTTGATGGTCCCATTTAACCTTTCTACCAAACCGTTAGTTTGGGGATGATAGACCGAGGTCTTTAGCTGGGTGATGCCGAGGGTTTTACATAAGGCCTTCATTACCCCAGACATAAAGTTTGTTCCCTGGTCCGTGAGGATCTCCTGAGGGATGCCCACCCGTGCTATCCACTTAAGAAGTTCTTCTGCTACTCGAGTGGCAGTTATGGACCTTAGTGGCACGGCGTCTGGGAAACGGGTGGCATAATCCACCATCACCAGGATATACTGGTATCCGTTATGCGACTTGGGAAGGGGTCCTACTATATCCAGGGCAACCCGTGAGAAAGGTGTCTCTACTATTGGCATGGGCTTCAGGGGTGCCCTTGGGGTCTTCCATTCCTGGGCCCTCTGACACTCTGGGCATGCGGCCCCCCACCTTTCCACATCCTCTTGGAGCCGAGGCCAAAAGAATTCTTGGGCCAGCCTCGCCCAGGTCTTGTTACGTCCCAGATGGCCACCCAGGGGTGAGTCATGGGCCAGTCTCCACACCACTTGGCGGAGTGAGGTTGGGACCACTAATTGTCTCCCCAGTACGGTACCCTCCTCACCCCGTTGGACCCGATATAATAGCCCCCCTGTTACCTCGAAGCCGGGCCGCCCCTGTGAGGGTCCTTCCCCAGGGTCGGCGTCCCACATCCGCTGTAGTTCCGGGTCCTCACATTGTGCCCTGCGAAATTGGGCCGGGCTCACGAGCTGTTCCAGGTCGATGTCACCTGTCATTGCCTCATTGCAACGGGCTGGGCCCTCGCCGGCCCATCCGTCGCCCCTCTTGATCCAGTTCCTCGCCTCCTGCGTAGCCCTTACTCGCTCAAGGACAGTATAGAATGGGCCCCATTCTCGGCCTATTATCATCTCACATGCCAGGGTCGGGGCAATTCCCACTCGGAGCTCTCCGCTAAATTCCATTACCCTCAGCAGGACATAGCACGTTTGGAACCGCATCTCTCCCCCTAGTATGCAGGTCATCGTCAGGGGCCCCTCACTCTTCCGTTCCCTCTGCGGAGCGAGGTCTGCCCGAAGTAGGGAATGGGAACACCCCGTGTCCAATGTGGCCTTAACCATCCTGTCTCCAACCCATGCAGTTACTACGGGCCGGTTCCATCCCTCGTTCTGGGTTGCCGACCCGAAACTGCAATCCATGGGTTCCCCTCTCTCTGCCTCTTTGCCTCTATCCCGGGAGGGTGGATATCCTGTAGGAGTGCGACTCAGTTCGCTCAGGCCTTCCCCACATTCACGGGAGATGTGTCCAGTTTGCCCACAGCGGTAACACACCACCCCTTTCGGTGGCCCTCGTTTGGCGACCGTTCGCCTTTCCCCTTCACTTGTGGGTCCCTCTTTCGTGGCTCGGGGGCCTCGTCCGTATCCCTGTTCCCTTTCCGAATTCGCAAATGCCTCCGCCAAGCGAAGTGCCTCCTTGCTAGTTTGCGGCTGGTGTCTGCGTACCCACCTCTGGGCATCCTCTTCCAAATCCCATAGGAATTGTTCTAGCAGGATCTGGTCCATCACGCCTGCCCGGTCGAACTTGCCGGGTGGCAACCATTTGCTAAGCGAGTCGCTTATGGCTTGCAACAACCCCCGGGGTCGCCTGGCCTCCTTTGACTTTCGGGCTCTAAAGGCCTGGCGATGGCTTTCAGGTGAAATCTCGAGCCTGTAGAGGATTGCCTCTTTCACTGTCTCGTAATCACGAGCTTCTTCCCTCGATACCGCTCGGTAGGCCGCTTGGGCCTGATCTATCACCAGCGCCCCCAGGTGGTGGCCCCACTGACCGCGGTCTAACCCTGTCTGGATGGCGGTCCTTTCGAATGCCTCGATATAGGCTTCTGGGTCATCTTCCCTAGTCATCCGGGGCATTTTAAATAAAGCAGCATTTCGCTGTATCCACTCCTGCTGGTGTGCGCCCTGTTGTTGCTGCACTGCCAGCACCTGCCCTATAGCCTGGATAGCCTGCGTAAGCAGCTCCGTGAGCACGAGGGCTGGCTGCTGCATCGCTATTGGGTCCTGGGTCGGGACACTGTCCCTTTACCACCGTCCGAAAAATGATGTCGTTCCCGGCCAATGCACCACTGTGGAGCCCGTGCCTCGCTCCGCCTGGCCTATCGGGGTGTAGCCCCTCCCCTCAACTCGCCTGCCACGACTTGGATGTAATCGGTTACGTTCAGAGGGGTCTCCAGTGGAGATCTTTATCCTGGGTGGGACCTCCCGATAGACGGTGTTACTCACGGTTACGGGACTCGGTGATCCACGGGGCTCCGCCTTCCCTACACCCCGTCCACACGCCAACCGCTGGGCGATGTTGTCCAGATGTTGTCAGGCCCAGTATGATGGCCCCTGACCGGTTCCGGTCGTCCTCCCTCCTGCTAAGAGGGGTTTCTCCTTCCTCCTTCCTTAAAGGTAATACTCCTCCGCACCAGGGGGAGCTGGTGGGTGCTTCCCCTGGTGCCAGCCCCCTCCCGGGGCCTCCGCTGTCTCCCCTCTCCTCCCGTCCGCAGGGCGCTCCCCTGCCTCCTGTGTGTTTGTCGCTTCAGGCCGCTGAGAGAGTGCCTCGGCATGCACTCTCTGGCTGCCTCTCACTTGGCTGCCGGTGGCAGGCTTCCCGCTCCTGCCTACACTGCCTGTTTGAGACCCGCAGATGGGGTCCTCGCTGCCCCGTGCGAGAGCCTGCGGCACGGGCAGCACACCCGTGCTCTCTCTCCCTGGCTCCTGCGCGTTCCCTGTTCTGCCGGCGTTCTTAAATCCTCCCGTCGTGGCCGCTCCGGCAGCTGGGATTGGCTCAGCTGTTCGCCGCGTGGGGAACAGCTGTTGCCAGAGCCGGCGTAATGGCGGCTCGCGCGGATGCGGCTCTTCCTCCCGCTGCCCCTCTGACGGTGCGTATGCCCTTCTGGGGGCTTGCTCTCGGGGTCTGGGGTCTGTGGGTTCCCTTTGCTCCCCCTTGCTCGCCTGTGGGGGCGCTTCGCCGCCACAGACCTTCCCCCTTAAGTTGCCTTGTGGCGGCTGATTTCCTTTCATAACGGCATGTGTCACCTGCGGCTCCTCCCTATGGATGTGGCCCGTACCTTCCTCTGCGTCGTCTGCGCCTCCCCACCTGGACAAGAAGTCAGCCACAAAGTTATCTCGGCCCGGACAGTGTATCACCGTGAATTTGAATGCCTGTAAAGCCAAAGCCCAGCGGGTGATCCTGGTGTTCATACTCTGTTTCCGTGTTAACCACTGTAGTGGTGCGTGGTCTGTCACGACCACGAATTCCCTCCCCATCAGGTAGTACTTAAAATATTCTATAGCCCAGCGTATTGCCAGGCACTCCCTTTCGATGGTGGCATACCTGGTTTCTGCATGACTGAGTTTCCTGCTGGCAAAGGCAATTGGGCGCTTCTCCTGCCCGTGTTTCTGCAGTAACACTGCTCCCAGCACCCATCCTGATGCATCCGTCTGTAAAACGGAAGGGGCATTAAAGTTAGGCGTGTGCACGACAAGGTCATGGCGCATTGCTTCTTTCAAATTCTGGAAGCTTTTCCGCATCCCCGGTGTCCATTTCAGTGGCGTCATAGCATTCCCAGCTAACGCGTCTGTAAGTGGTGTGGCAAGCGTCGCGAAGCAGGGTATAAATCGTCGATAATAGTTAACGAGTCCCAAGAAGGAACACAGTTGTTTACGGGTTCTCGGTTCCCGGAACTGCCTTATAGCTTCAATCTTATCTGTGAGTGGCCGAACTGTCCCTCGGCCTACTCGGAACCCTAGGTATGCTGTTTCTTTCCCTGCCAGTTTACATTTCTTCGGGTTGGCAGTCATCCCTGCTGCTCGGAGTTCCCCCAGGACTGCTCTGAGGTCTTGGAGGTGTTGTCGCCAGCTGGCAGAAAATATAATGATATCATCAATGTATGCCGCCGCGTATGCTGCGTGGGGTGCCAATAGGTTGTCCATCAACCTCTGGAACGTCGCAGCTGCTCCGTTGAGGCCGAAGGGCATCCGCGTGAATTTGAATAGGCCCCATGGGGTCCCGAAGGCTGTTTTGGCACAATCCGTGGGCCGCATCGGGATCTGCCAACACCCCTTTGCCAAATCAAGCGTGGTTATATACTGTGCTTCCCCGATTCTCTCAACGAGGTGAGTAACATGTGGCATCGGAAAGGCATCAAACGTAGTTAGGGCATTGAGCTTCCTGTAGTCTATACATATGCGCAATGACCCATCCGGTTTGACGACGGAGACTATGGGGCTTCGCCATGGGCTGCGGGACAGTCGAATAATCCCTTGTTCTTGCATTTTCATGATCTCTTGCCGTATTTCCTGTTGCCACCGCTGCGGTATCGGCCTCTATCTCTCCCTTACCAGTGCTCCCTGAGGGGTCCTGATCTCATGTTCTACTCCCGTTACTCGCCCCGGGATCTCTTGGAACACTGCCCTAAATTCCTCTATCAAAGCTAGCAATTCTTGCTGTTGGTGGTGGCTCAACTCCTTGCCCGTCTGTACTGACCCCTCCTTCCCGGGTCTCCCTAACTCGGGACACATCGGTCCCAGGTCCTCCTTTGCCTCCTCGTCTAGGGCCAACCAGCCCTGGGGAGTTTTCCACTCCTTGAGCAGATTTACGTGATAAATCTGCCGCTCCCGGCGGTGACCTGGTTTGAGCAACTCATAATCCACGGGCCCTACTTGTCTTACTACGGTAAATGGCTCCTGCCACATAGCCAGCTGTTTGCTGGAGGAGGTTGGCAGCGATACCAGAACTTTGTCCCCCGACTGGAACGTCCGCATTTTTGTCTTCTGATTGTAACGCCTTTCCTGTATGTCTTGGGCGTCCCTCAGGTTTTGCCTGGCGATCCGTTCGGCCGTGGAGATTCGGTCTTGTAGCTCCTCCCGGTACCTCTCCGCCGATACCCCCAAGCCTATTGGCTTTTCCCACTCTTCCCTTACGATTTGTAGCAGCCCCCGGGGGTTATGGCCATACACTAACTGGAATGGGGAGTACCAGGTTGACTCTTGCGGCGCGTCCCTTATGGCGAACAGCAAGGGTGTCAAGATAGTATCCCACCTCCGCGGGTCCTCCTGGGCACACCGCCTGAGCATCCACTTGATGGTCCCATTTAACCTTTCTACCAAACCGTTAGTTTGGGGATGATAGACCGAGGTCTTTAGCTGGGTGATGCCGAGGGTTTTACATAAGGCCTTCATTACCCCAGACATAAAGTTTGTTCCCTGGTCCGTGAGGATCTCCTGAGGGATGCCCACCCGTGCTATCCACTTAAGAAGTTCTTCTGCTACTCGAGTGGCAGTTATGGACCTTAGTGGCACGGCGTCTGGGAAACGGGTGGCATAATCCACCATCACCAGGATATACTGGTATCCGTTATGCGACTTGGGAAGGGGTCCTACTATATCCAGGGCAACCCGTGAGAAAGGTGTCTCTACTATTGGCATGGGCTTCAGGGGTGCCCTTGGGGTCTTCCATTCCTGGGCCCTCTGACACTCTGGGCATGCGGCCCCCCACCTTTCCACATCCTCTTGGAGCCGAGGCCAAAAGAATTCTTGGGCCAGCCTCGCCCAGGTCTTGTTACGTCCCAGATGGCCACCCAGGGGTGAGTCATGGGCCAGTCTCCACACCACTTGGCGGAGTGAGGTTGGGACCACTAATTGTCTCCCCCGTACGGTACCCTCCTCACCCCGTTGGACCCGATATAATAGCCCCCCTGTTACCTCGAAGCCGGGCCGCCCCTGTGAGGGTCCTTCCCCAGGGTCGGCGTCCCACATCCGCTGTAGTTCCGGGTCCTCACATTGTGCCCTGCGAAATTGGGCCGGGCTCACGAGCTGTTCCAGGTCGATGTCACCTGTCATTGCCTCATTGCAACGGGCTGGGCCCTCGCCGGCCTATCCGTCGCCCCTCTTGATCCAGTTCCTCGCCTCCTGCGTAGCCCTTACTCGCTCAAGGACAGTATAGAATGGGCCCCATTCTCGGCCTATTATCATCTCACATGCCAGGGTCGGGGCAATTCCCACTCGGAGCTCTCCGCTAAATTCCATTACCCTCAGCAGGACATAGCACGTTTGGAACCGCATCTCTCCCCCTAGTATGCAGGTCATCGTCAGGGGCCCCTCACTCTTCCGTTCCCTCTGCGGAGCGAGGTCTGCCCGAAGTAGGGAATGGGAACACCCCGTGTCCAATGTGGCCTTAACCATCCTGTCTCCAACCCATGCAGTTACTACGGGCCGGTTCCATCCCTCGTTCTGGGTTGCCGACCCGAAACTGCAATCCATGGGTTCCCCTCTCTCTGCCTCTTTGCCTCTATCCCGGGAGGGTGGATATCCTGTAGGAGTGCGACTCAGTTCGCTCAGGCCTTCCCCACATTCACGGGAGATGTGTCCAGTTTGCCCACAGCGGTAACACACCACCCCTTTCGGTGGCCCTCGTTTGGCGACCGTTCGCCTTTCCCCTTCACTTGTGGGTCCCTCTTTCGTGGCTCGGGGGCCTCGTCCGTATCCCTGTTCCCTTTCCGAATTCGCAAATGCCTCCGCCAAGCGAAGTGCCTCCTTGCTAGTTTGCGGCTGGTGTCTGCGTACCCACCTCTGGGCATCCTCTTCCAAATCCCATAGGAATTGTTCTAGCAGGATCTGGTCCATCACGCCTGCCCGGTCGAACTTGCCGGGTGGCAACCATTTGCTAAGCGAGTCGCTTATGGCTTGCAACAACCCCCGGGGTCGCCTGGCCTCCTTTGACTTTCGGGCTCTAAAGGCCTGGCGATGGCTTTCAGGTGAAATCTCGAGCCTGTAGAGGATTGCCTCTTTCACTGTCTCGTAATCACGAGCTTCTTCCCTCGATACCGCTCGGTAGGCCGCTTGGGCCTGATCTATCACCAGCGCCCCCAGGTGGTGGCCCCACTGACCGCGGTCTAACCCTGTCTGGATGGCGGTCCTTTCGAATGCCTCGATATAGGCTTCTGGGTCATCTTCCCTAGTCATCCGGGGCATTTTAAATAAAGCAGCATTTCGCTGTATCCACTCCTGCTGGTGTGCGCCCTGTTGTTGCTGCACTGCCAGCACCTGCCCTATAGCCTGGATAGCCTGCGTAAGCAGCTCCGTGAGCACGAGGGCTGGCTGCTGCATCGCTATTGGGTCCTGGGTCGGGACACTGTCCCTTTACCACCGTCCGAAAAATGATGTCGTTCCCGGCCAATGCACCACTGTGGAGCCCGTGCCTCGCTCCGCCTGGCCTATCGGGGTGTAGCCCCTCCCCTCAACTCGCCTGCCACGACTTGGATGTAATCGGTTACGTTCAGAGGGGTCTCCAGTGGAGATCTTTATCCTGGGTGGGACCTCCCGATAGACGGTGTTACTCACGGTTACGGGACTCGGTGATCCACGGGGCTCCGCCTTCCCTACACCCCGTCCACACGCCAACCGCTGGGCGATGTTGTCCAGATGTTGTCAGGCCCAGTATGATGGCCCCTGACCGGTTCCGGTCGTCCTCCCTCCTGCTAAGAGGGGTTTCTCCTTCCTCCTTCCTTAAAGGTAATACTCCTCCGCACCAGGGGGAGCTGGTGGGTGCTTCCCCTGGTGCCAGCCCCCTCCCGGGGCCTCCGTTGTCTCCCCTCTCCTCCCGTCCACAGGGCGCTCCCCTGCCTCCTGTGTGTTTGTCGCTTCAGGCCGCTGAGAGAGTGCCTCGGCGTGCACTCTCTGGCTGCCTCTCACTTGGCTGCCGGCGGCAGGCTTCCCGCTCCTGCCTACACTGCCTGTTTGAGACCCGCAGATGGGGTCCTCACTGCCCCGCGCGAGAACCTGCGGCACAGGCAGCACACCCGTGCTCTCTCTCCCTGGCTCCCGCGTGTTCCCTGTTCTGCCGGCGTTCTTAAATCCTCCCGCTGCGGCCGCTCCGGCCGCTGGGATTGGCTCAGCTGTTCGCCGCGGCTCGCGCGGATGCGGCTCTTCCTCCCGCTGCCCCTCTGACGGTGCGTATGCCCTTCTGGGGGCTTGTTCTCGGGGTCTGGGGTCTGTGGGTTCCCTTTGCTCCCCTCGCTCGCCTGTGGGGGCGCTTCGCCGCCACAAACAGGAAATTGAAAAGTAGGAGTGTCGCAGAGCACTGAGGTGCCCTGATCCTAAAGAGGGGAAACTGCTAGGGAAAGAGCCCTAGCAGTGAATAAGGAGCCCAGCTGTTGGTTGCCAGGGCAACTGGAGCTAGCAAGAGATCGCACTTGCCAGTGGTCAGCTGACTGAAAGGGGCAGGGCCTGGCTCCCTTATAAATCCTAGGGGCTGAGGCCAGAAGTAGTTCCCTGCCAGCAGCTAAGGAGGAAGGAGTTCTCTGTCATGGAAGAGAGGAGAAGCCTGATGCAGGAGCAGCATCTGACACTGCTGCGAGATGAAGAATCCCCAGTAGGCTTGAACATGGTTATAGCTGGGCGGCTTCAGTTTAAGTTATAGCCAAAGGGCTTACGTTTGTGTTGCTGTTTGTCACCGGTGGTTTGGGTGAGGCTACTGGGGTTGAAAGAGGCTTCATAGGGGACCCACAGCAGTGCGGGGACCCCAGCGCCAGTGAGGGCGCAGCAGTCGGGGTGCACTGACCCCAGCCCCAGAAAGGGGGCAGTTGAGAGTTACTGTTAACAATAAGAGAAAACATTCACCTTTCTTATAGCATCCTATTGAATAATATATAATAAAACAAAGACTGTGATACAAGATTAATAAGTTAAAAAGACTGTAGTTGATACAGAAATCTATTTTTAATATACCTGTCTTGAGAGCTTTCGAATTCCAAATCAGAAAGGTATACTGGAAAGAGATAGGGACTTTCAGCTCAAATCAGTTGAAATATACCTGAATTTCTTTGGCCCACATGGAAAGCAGAGAGACAGAAAATGGGGCCTTTCAATTTGCAGGGTGTTTGAGGAAGCCAAGTAAAAAGTAGCACCTTGTCAAATATAATTAAAAGGCAAAATTTAACAGTGTAAATAACATACATGGTAGATTATTCCAGCAAACCTGTCATCCAAAAGAGATGACAAATTGAGTGTATGCTAGCTATCTAAAGATGAAAAATATCTGTAGGTAGCATCAGTATCCAAAAAGAGCAACTGGTTTAAGCAGGCATAACAGCAAGGGCCACATGTCTCACCAGATGGCTCTTTAAACATCATATTTTATAAGATTTTTTGTGGTGATTCTGCCTTACTGTTTTAGGTGCAATGTAGAAGCAGAAAAGCAGAGAGTATGGAGAATTTGTCCATTTTCTGGACAGTTTCCTAAAGGTTGGACATAATAAAGAAAATCCAATAGATGGATGAGGAAAATGTTGCAAGTGAGGAAAACCAGTAGATGAGGGAAAGACAACTGAAGGGAAATCCTAGATTTGGTTTAGTTTTCTAGGTCTTTTGAAGAGCACATTGCCATTTTCACAAAGGTTAGAAATAAAATAACCTAACCCGTTTGCAATGACATCAGCAGAAGTTACATTAGCTTTTATGCTCTGGAAAAGGTGAGATGATAAATCTGAGAAAATAGAGATGAAATTATATGTTAATGCAGCTGACATTAAAGGTTAGGAGTTCACCTGTCTAGCACCAGTAAATCTAACTGTGTTACAGTATATTATACATGGTGCAAAAGAATATGAATGATGAGTTGAGAGTAGCACTAAAGGAAAAAAGGCTCTTTGAATTGTGGTTGCATTTATATTAGCAAAAGATAAGATAAAATAAAATATCATCTGGTAAGAGACAACCATTTAACAGACTAAATCTTAATAATGGAAAAGACTATGAATCATTACATTCTCTGCTTTACATCTCAGTGTTTTGGCTCTGATATATGCATCAAATCTGCATAGTTTTGTGAAACTAGACTTTCTGGTCCTTTTTTTATTCCCACCTACTTGATGATAATACCAGAGCATTTCTAAGATGAGTTTACTAAGGATATAGACAGGTGTAGCAATGTCAAAGAATACTGATATAAGCTGTTACAGTGCAATAGTATCATACTCAATGCACTTATACCACACTAGTAGTGCCATAAATGTGGCAAAAGTTCTCCAACTTTATCCTTACTTCATTCAGTGTCAAAGTTAAGCTGATTTTAACTGACAATTGATTACGTTACCAAGGAGCATTACATTACCCTACCCTGAAGGAATCAGACATATAAGTAAATATATAATGCATTTTAATAAAAATAATCTGACTTTTTTATGTGGCTTATGCTCTTGAAAATATAATTTTGAGTGCATATTTTTACCTTTCAGAAATGTCTTCCTACTGTTTTTCTAGTGAACTTGGGCAGTGAAAATAAAAATGCTAACGTAGCTTGTTGAGTTTTTGTTGTTTTGAATTTTTTTTAAGTTATTATGTGTGGAGTTCAGAATCTATTTGTCTTAACAAAACTCTAACTGAAAGGATAATACCTATTCAGATTGCAGTGCAAGGTTATAGTAAAATTTGATGAAAAATATGTGGATGCCAGCAATACAAACTTTGCTTAATACAAGTAGGAAGAAATAACTTAAGTGTCTGAGAACAATACACTGTTATAAAGTGCTGAAAACAAAAAATGACAGATCAATAAGTTTCTGTTGTTTCCCTCCTCTGAGGTCCACAGTCATGAGATATACAAAGTGTTAACCAGTCAGAGCAAGTATACAGATTGCTTGCGGCAAGTTCCAGGAAAATTATTAGTCTCAACAGAAGACTTTCTCTGGACTTTCTACTTCACTTCATCAAATGATTATGATTTTTCAAAGGGTTGAAAAATTCTTGTGTGTGGCCTGTGTGCAACTGCATCTACATGAGATGCTGACTGCATGGTAGCTCGTTACTACTGCGCAGTAGCATCATATGGCACAAAGCATGACATAATGTTACTGTGTAGTAGTAATGAGCTGCTGTGCAGTCAGCATCACCTAAAGGCTATTCAGTGATGCTACTGTGAAATAACTCCAGTTACTGTGCAGTCATTTATTATCTGTTTATACAAGTACTTGTTTATACAAGTACTAAATGACTGCACAGTAATGACTGTACAGTTAGCATCTTGGGTAGACTCAGCCAATGTGTGGGGGGTGTGGTGGGGGGGAGAGGACATGGATAGAGGTAAGGGAAAAAAAAAGAAGCAACAAAAAGAGAGAAAGAAATGCAAAAATGTGTTAACCAGCCAGAGTTCAAGCTCTATAGAGACCCTTAGTATCTCTCTTATTACTAGTATGTGCTACAATAATATCTTCACTGATATTTTTATCCATATTTTATTCTGTTCCCCTATGAATTAGCATAGTTACACTAATGCATACTATAGTCGCACATTTACTCTGCTTTATATACATAACATAGAAGGAAAATATGGCCTTTTGGGGGAAATTTCTGATGATACAAATATACAGGGCTTACCTAATGGCCCATAAGTAGTTAGCTGTGTTAGTCTGAAGTCATGCAGAAAGGAGGAAAGGTACATATCTACCCTGTCTTATTTTTGTAATAATGCATTAATTGCCTTAGTTTTTCATGAACATTAAGGCTCAAGGTTTTTAAAAAAGCTGGAGGTCTAAAATATAGATCCTAAATCTATTTTAGGAACATGGAAAAAGTGGTTTAATTTTCCAAAGGCCCTCTTTGCATTGAAATCATTGTCTACAATGGTGCAAGGCAGCTAAGTGAGATCTTACATGCTATTTGTGAAACTGCTTTGCAGCAGAACTAAGTAGCCTGGCCACACCAACACACTAAGATGCTTTTACTGCTTTATTCTGGACCTAACATTTGCAGAATTAGGTCAGGTAGATTTAACTTTGGTCCTTGTTAGACCTTATGCTATAAGCCGAACAAATGTTAATCAGCTTAGTGTTGTTTGGCTTAGTGGAGCAGTCACACAGTAAGGCAAAAAACCTGCTCTAACTGCTCAGCTGTGACTTGCCATTAGATATTTGGTGAGCAGGGATAGGACTTGGAGCAGGACTTCCTTGCTGCTTTCGCTGGGCAGAGAGCAGGCCCATCACTGTGTCAATTGCAATTCTGGTCTCGCTAAAATTGTCACAGCAGCTCTACAGTGAGAACAGGGATGTCATGCTTAAGCCCTGGTAGCTCTGCTCCCAGTGCAGAGCTACCACAGATCTACAATACCAAGATTCTTGCCTGGAGCTTTCTGGTCTTGTTGAGCTGAAACTGACTTCACCTGGCAGCCCCATTCTCAGTGCAGAGTCATTGTGTCATTTTCAGTGAGACCAGAGAGTACCAGGGCTGTAGCCCTGGAGCTTGCTTGCTCTGAGCAGCCCAATCCCAATCAACCTGCCACCCCACACCCCCATGATTGGCCAGGCACCAGCCAGCTGGCCGGGCACCACTTGAACTAAAAGGAGCCTGATCCTTTTTTCCCCACAGCTCAGGTTTGGAGATAATCCTGCCCTGGAGTGGTATAACTTTAAGCTAAATAACTAGTGTTTTAAGTCACTTAAAAGGTCTCAATATGCAGCCAGTCCAGGGGTTAAGAGCTCCAGAAGCTGCATAAACTTACCGTGTAATAAGGCTTTTAATGTCCAGATGTTTTTTCTCCTGTCTGATATTATTAGGATCTACTGGGTTATTTAATACCTTTGAAAACAAGCCATATATATAATATCAAAGTAGATTTAGATAATTATATATATATATATATATATATATATATATATATATAACCTTTAGCATTAAACTTAGAGCTCCAACTGTAGACACACAGCCTTTTGGTTTAATTATGGATGATTTGGGGGAGGGGTATGGGTTATATTGTCCATGATGTTCCGTTCCTCTATGAATAAATAACCTTGGTTTAGCCATGGTTAATATTTCCCTCAGCTTTTTAATCCTTAAATCTTGATAGTCAGTTCAGCAAAAACTGAAATGTGTTTAATGCTTAGTAACCAACAGCCTATTTTACTGTTTTGAGGGTGGAGAGACAATTAAATATTTAGCATTTCTTAACTACTTGGATTCCCATGTTATCTAGAATCAGTTAAAATAGAACCTCTCTCTGATTTCACAAATACTTCTAATAAAAAAAAGAAGTAGCTTAAGCCATTTTAGATTTGCTTTTTAAAATCGACTTTTTATGGAAATTTTATTTAGGTCATCTTCCCTTCCCTAATGGGTTTTACTATAATTTGTAAAAGTGAAACCTCTTGCATTTTCCTTCTCTTTATTAGGACACAGAGGACACATGCAATCTCAGTAGTTTATTCCTTTCTAAAAAAAAAAAGTAATTTTAAGGCCTTCATTATAACAAATCAATATGGTTTGTTCTCCAAGCTCCTGTTTTGCTAAAATAAGCAAGAAAGCAACAAGCAGTGTTAATAGTTGAGTGTAGAATAAAACTAATTGAAGAGAACTTTAATGGGTTATCCCATTAACTTCTGTACAGAACCCCCCCCCCACTTCATTTGTTGATTCTAGTTGTCTTAAATATACATCATATAAGAAGACTTTTCTAATGAAAAGCCCAGCCCTGCCTAATAGTGAGCATCTCCTGAGAATAGATCCCTGTGAAACTGAAAGTCCCCTGTATCTCAGAGAATAGGTCCCCACTAGACAGGAGGTACTAGAAAGCAAGAGACTAGTTTTGCACAGGAAAACAGTCTGAAATATATATAATTTAAAAAAATGCATGTGGTTTATCTGCAAATTAGTATAGCGCATTTCTTTGAAATCAGGCCAGTGGTATTAACATCTCAATTTCTACCTTAGTTAAATTCATAGATTAAATTAATCCAGTCTAAACTGTAGTACAGAATGTAAATAAAGTAGTTGCCATCCTAATCTGACCAGATTAATAATGAATACAGAATAGCATGGCTTTAATGTATTGCATATCTGTGGAAAATTATATGCATGGACTTATAAAGTTTTACTTTGAGTGACATTTCTAATATTTAAGGGAATTTAAGAAAAGAAGGATGATAGTCTACTAATAGACTGCAGAGGAAGCTTTTTATCAGATGAAGAACTAGATATACTCGAGATAATGAGGAAAGGAATTTCCTCTTGAGAGTTTATCTTTTAGTAGATTTTTTTTAAATTTCTTCTCCTAGCTACATATGCACATACCTCTAGAAACAGGAGTATTGGTTCTTTGATCAGATGAATAATGGTAGCATATCTAGCTATATAATTTATTTTGTTTTTAAGCAGCTAAGCTACCGGTAAGTTTTAAAAACTGGCTTGGTATCTATTGTATTAAATACTGTACTGTGTTTCCTCAAAACAAGGGATCTGAAATTATTTGTTTTTCTTGCAGATGCAAAATATTTAAAAGAAGAGGATGCTAATCGTAAGACATTCACTGTTAGCAGCACACTGGATTTCCGAGTAGATCGCAATGATGATGGTGCAGTTGTAAGTTGCAGAGTAGACCATGAGTCCCTGAACTCTACACCTCAGATAGCAATGCAGGTTCTAGAAATACATTGTAAGTACTATATCTACATATATATTTATATATATATCTACTCTCACTCATTCACAGAAAAAAGTGAAACTTCTGCATAGGGCAGTTAACAGGCAGAGGAAAAAAATGAGTCATTTAAAGAGTTAGAAATATATAGCCCTTTTTCTATATCCCAGGTTTGCAATCCTCAATAAAGGAAAGTTATCAAGAAAGTCAATGGGATTTTTTTTAAAGTAAAGACTAGCAGATTGGACAGTTAGTTTGTTTAGCAGAGGAGGACAGAGAGGACTAGCATTTGTACTTTTAAATAGATTCAGTGGTTCTTTGAGATAGTTTTGCATCAGACAAACTGTAGTTGTATGTAGTAGCTACTATTTTGGATGATAATATTGTAGAAATGAGGATATTAGTGAGTACTATTAGGGTGGTGTTACAGGTTACATGTAAAACAATTATAAAGGTATTTAAAGGAGGAACATTCACCTGATTAAAAGGTGTTAACCCATGCTCAGTACCCTGTAAACATTTTAAAGTTATGCCACTTCAAGTGAGGATTGTCTTTGGTTTTACCCATGTCATCCCATGTTTTTTATTAGTCTGAGATAAATACACTAATTTCATTTCTTTATCATGTATGCAGTGAGGCCTCTGGGTCTCAGATCTGCTCCAGTGTGGCATGCATGTGGCAAATGTATTGGGTCTCAACTCTGCACAGTGAGTTTCTTGGATCTCAGCTCTGTCCTGGTATGGGTACTAACCCAACTCCCCCTGCAACCCAGTCCAAATTCAGTGGAACGTGCAAAATGTTGGTCCTTTTAATTCTTTTTTCACTCCTTTCTTTTCACTCCTCTCCCCTGCCCTTTCAGTTTTAAACAGCTGGGTTTGTTTTTGTTTTCAAACATTTTTTTTTTTCCCCAAAGACTTCCCGTTCACCAACCTGGGACTCCAATTGGATCCTGCTGGCTAAGGACTGTGGGAAGCCACAGCCCCCATGGTCATTTCTCTGCCTCTGAGTTACATACCACCCTCCCCACTCTTCTCTCACCCCAGAGGGGGCATAAAGTCCTATCCATGCCCCTGCTTGCCATGCCCTCTAGTGGCAGGTTACATTTGTGCAGGTCTGAGATGGCATTAAGCCTTAACACATGACTGCTCTGAAACTGTTCTAACTTTGTGATGCCATAACATTTCCAGGCATTTAAACTATTTAAAAGGTAACCTGTAAAAACACCCTTAATACAAAAAATTGCATCAGTGACTTTCGTGCTCTACTAATGCTGCTTTCTAAAGCATTCATAATGTCAATAGCAAATAGAAAAGACTTTTAAGAACTTTTTACAACATCAAAGAACAACATAAGAAAGTGTTACAACGAAGACTGGCATGCCCACTCCATTTGCATTCAATCCCAAAATAGATGAGATGTAGCTCCTTCAGCAGGTGTACTGATAAGCACACTTGGGACAGTGGGCTCTTTGGTGTCCTGGGTTAAGTTGGCAATGTTACATCAGTTTCAGGATACAGTGTGCATAGCTCAGGAGACTGGAAGCAGAGCAGAGGGAGCAGCAAGGCAAAGTCCCAAGTCCATTCACTCAGCCAGGCAGTCTCCAGTTTGAGGAAGAGGTGAAGAGCAGCAGCTCCTGGTCTAGGCGGAGACAGGAGCAGTGGGACAAAGCTGCCCTGCCCATTCATCAGACTGGTTGCCCAAGTTGCCTCCTGGACTAGCAGTCACCAGTCTTTGGAAGTGCAGGGAGCAATATCCCTTTGCTTCACTCTCCCCTATCCTAAGGAAAGTATAAAAGTGTTCACTCTTGCAAAAATAGATCTTTCTCCCAGAAGGAATATGTTTCTCCCAGGAAAAATTGAATGAACACTTGTATTTTCATAGCTTCTACCAGCAGAATAGCAATTCTCCCAAGAGAAACATAATGTCTGTACATGACCTCTGTCCTTCTTGGGCTGGAGAGGACACGACAGAGGTGGTGGGTCAAAAGTGGCAGTTGATGAAGGTGGCCATTAGATGGTGTATTCTCACATGAACTTGCTTAAGGGCTAAATAAAATCTCTTTGCAGGCTGGATCAAGTCTGCATAGATTGTCAACTTGTTATTTTGGTTATTACTCTATTCTTTTTATGATTTTTCTGCTCTATAATTATGATTAAGGTTTAGACTCTGTTTCAAGCCTGTTTCCCTTCAGAGTGAACTAAATGGATGTGACTTCATCAAGACAGAGAACAGTGAAAAAGAAGTTGTGTGAACAATTGAAATGACAGGATTGTACTGAGACCTAGTGAATGATAGAGACAAATTAAATCTGACCATTATGATGAGGCTATATCGGACAGGCATTGTTAATTAGCCCACAGGGAGATCTATAGAAAGATCTTTCACACTTTATTCGCTAGCTTTAGACAATAGATTGCTAAAACTAAAAAACAGTATTAAGTATAGGAACATAGTCACCAATTTAGGTTACATTTTAATTTCTCCCTGATCCATTTAATTTATCATGGAATGAGGCAGACCAGTTCACATAAAATCAAACAAACCTTAATCATTACTTAATACTTGAAGCAATGCAGAGCTAAAACCTAAGGATCTCCTTTTTTCCCCCTTTAATATTACTAATAATATTTTTAGGCCTTTTTTTATTTTGTTTTTTTTTATGGCCAGGTCTAGATCTGCATATTTAGAAATAGGATTCCCTGTATTATTTATAACCTGAACAGAATTAGAATGTCTTGAGGGAGAATATGATCAGCACTCAGATCCTGAGGGAGAAAATGTATCAGTTTTCGTATGTTTTCCAGAAGTATTTTGCAGATTACATATATTAGAATGATTTGGATAATGGTTGGATGAACATCCAACGTTTTGGTTGAACTGATCAACCAAACCCTCCAATCTTTATAGACTTATCCATCCCTAGATTTTATTTCTTCTCACTGGAGTTTCATCTCTCCTTTTGTATGTTCAGTGCAGGGCTGCCCTAATGTTTTGCTGTCTTGCTAAAGGGTTTGGCCATAATTTTAATTCAGGCTTGTCCAGTGGGGAGTTAGTTGTGGCATGACACTGGTATTTTTCTACTGACCCTTACTGTCAATGATAAGCCTAGAATAGAATACTAATAGCTGCTATAGCATTGCTTGGAAGGTTGTTGTCAGACCATCTGCCACTGACTATTAGGTAACCTTCTTATAAGTGATAAAAATTTCATTTTACTATTTACTATTTTTCTCAACTTTTAAAAAACTTCTTCTGGTCCATTATTAAATGATCATGGTTAAAGTACTGCCATTATAAAAGGTTTGTTTGATATTGCAGTAATTTACTATACTGTATAACAAATATGCAAGGCTCTGCATGTGCTCTATGGGAAAGCCCATCTAGACAGAGGCAAAAATTCCTAGAGGCTTTATTAAATCAAAACTATTCAAACTTCAGGTCTAATTGTAATCATTTCAAAACAGCAGCTGTGTTGTGATCAATAGTTCAGCTCAGAATAAAGGTTTCTGCACTAAAGTTTATAGGATGATCACATTTCTCAAACACCAGCACTGTTATGCTAAATAAGTAGTAAGTAAAGAACTGTCTGTAGATGCAATTTTAGGTCTTGTTTTTTAGTTTGTTTTTTTTATTGGGAGACCATTTTTTTTTTAAATGGTCGACAATTCATCTTCAATGTGGTATCAGACTGATAAGTTTACAGCTAAATTCCCTTTAGATTTTTTTCCCCATTAATGTGTGTAATAGGTTGTTTCATTATTCCTAATTATTACTAAATGATTTGGCAGTCAATTTCAAGGCCCCACTTAAGGTTCTACAATAGTAGATTGTACTGGTTTTGAATCAGAAAAAAACCTGTATAAATTATATAAAAAAAAAAATAAAAGGTAAATCATATGTAATGAACCTGTACATCAATATAAAACATATTAAGTGTGTACACATGCATACATGGCCAAGAGGGACTGTGTTTTACCTGCATGCACAATTAGGCAATTGAAACTTTATAGGAATATGTGGAATAAACCTTAAAAATGTTAGCTGGCTATTTGGTGTTACTACTTCAGTCATGGGTTTGGGGGGTTTTTTTGTAGTTCAGAGACTGATACATTTTAATTTTACCTTTTGAAAAGAGACATTTTCACATTTTTCTAAATAAAATATCTTTTTAAAGGGTAAAGAGGCGATTTGAGTTCAAAGATGTGTGTGTACGCATATATATGCGTATGTGTATAAAATCACCTATTCATATTGGATTCTGAATGAAAAAAATAGATTTCATAGATTTCATAGACATTAGGGCTGGAAGGGACCTTGGAAGATCATCGAGTCCAGCCCCCAAAATAGTCTAATTATTTTGCTCAAATAGTATGTAAACACTGAGTTAATAAGAAAAATTATCGTTTTAAATTTTAAGATTAATGAATGCTTGAAACAAATGAAACATAGGAAGATACATAAAGTAGTAAAGAATACTATCTGTGAACATTGAAGTTCAGTGCCACAATTTGCATGTTTAAATGAGATCAATTAGGTTAATGATGGATGAAAATAAGAAATCCACGATTTAAATGCAAAATAATTCAAAAACTTGTGGGTTCATTTGCTGCCAAACTTTAATCTTTCAAAGAGGCTCTCTAGTTCAAAGGGTTAATGTACAATCCTAACCTTTCCCATCTGGAGGCTTATGTTCAAATATGGTTCACATTTGGAATGTAATCCAATATCATTTATTTTTCTCTGCAGTCTTTTTTTCATACAGATGACACAAAATGGCTCAAAGATTATAGTCTGCATAGAAATTTAAATAATATTTATGGACATAGTATTCTATAGAAATGTCATTTGTACCTGGAACAGAGTCAAATAAGATACTTCAACAAGTGTTGCAAGAGTAATTGAAAATATTAAAATTAGCAGGCTCAGGACTTAGTTTTCATTGCTTTTAGAAGAGTGGGTTTTGTCATGAACACAGTCTTAGGCAGTGCATTTTGGGTTGTGATTTGGAAAAAAAGCAGAGTGAGTCAATTAGGCATTTGAAGTATATTTTGTGTAGATGAGCCTGAGAAGTTCTGTTGCAAATTCTAAAGAGATATGGAAGAAAATGGGGAGAGGTGGGGCAGAAAAGAAGTATGGTCTTTCAGGTCTAAACCACTATTAATACCTAATCTATCATATGTTATTAAAAATCTGAGCATAAATTTAGCTCAGAAATTTCTGAAATGGCCAGAAGTCTAAAGTAAAGGATTCCCTGAAAAGGTGCACTCTCAAACACAATGGTATGTGTTTCTCTAGATGAGTAAAAGGGTCTAATGTAAAACCTGACAGTCCCTAAGATCTTAGGGAAACCTGTGTCCCTAAGATTAGCTCATCAGTTTTCAAGGAATTACAATATAAAGAATGGAGGGTTAGGCAGAGGAATGGCTTTCCCTGCTTCACCCTTTGTCTCATTATTTCCATTAAGGCCAGGTAGATCTCTAAATTCCAGCTGGCTAGGGTAACCCAGAATGCCACTGATACCCCAAAATCCACAAACTGCTTTGGGCCCATATGAGAAGTCCTTAGCCTCAGCTCAAACTTTCTCTGGCACTGAGGATTTCTTGTACTCCATATTGAGCCAAAGCTCCTCCACCTGACTTGTTTTTTGTCCAAGATCAACTGCTGTTGCTCCAGGCCAGTGTTAGTCGAGAAGGTCAAGGTGACTCCCATCTGCCATCCCAGGTGCTGTGATGACCACCACTAACATTGCCCTTATGTACTGGTAAATTGGGCAATAGTCCTGTTATTGGCTCTGGAATAGGTTCAGGATTCTGAGCTTGATTGTTCTGTTCCAGAAGTGTGATTAGCTGTGCTTTCTTAGCCTTCCTGAAGGTTAGACTTCTCTCCTGGCAAAATTCAATAAGACTCTCCTTAGAGAGGTGTTTGTATGTCAAATATGCAACCATAACTTTGGGTAGGCACCCTGGGATCTCACTGCCATGACCACCTGTCATGAAATCAACACTGCTTTGGGGGTAGGGGAGTGATAAACACACTTTTATTTTCTTTTGCACTGTTTTGAAATAACTAAAATGTCATATAAAGATTACAACATTATTGCCTAACAGTTCTTGACAAGAAGGACCTGCAGGCTGTTCTGGTCCTAGATAACTACTTAAAATAATCTTACAAGTAAAAGAGAGGTACAAGAAGTTTAAAAATGCTGTTAAATACAAATTTTTAATCAAAATATTCTTTAAAAATTTGGCTTTTAAGATTAATTTTAAAAGTCATCTTTCTCCCTAGTATATGAAAAGGTATACTAAAGTGAAATGCTATTGCCATAATACAGATGTTTGATCTAGATTGCCTCCCTTACAGAAATTAATGATAAAATACCAGTAATTCTTAGGAACAAAATACTGAATTTTTCTCTCTTCTACTAAAGCAGTAAGTCATTCAATATGTTCTAAGGGCATCAGACTTATTGTATCTCCCAGGGTAATTTGAAGAAGTTTACCAATGCAAAATTGCTTTGCAAGTGCCAATTGAATGCAATAGGGCACAGGCAGAAGGAGAACTACTTGTCATTTACAAAAGAAGCTCAATTCAGGGGATTGTTGCTTCACAGCTGTAATATACAGACAACTGGTAAGTGTAAATGCTATTAAAAATGGTGAATACTTTCACAAAGCTGCCTGGAGTACCTTCCCTCTCTCCAAATTTTGATTGGGATATCCGGTTTTATTTGTACACAGAGTAGTTTGTCCTTGAAGTTTAGTTGACAAATTCTTTCTTCTCAAAGTAATTTTTCAAAAATATGCCTAAGACTGTATAAAACGGCAGAGTTTGTATAGAGTTTATGAATTGCCTTATACAGGAGAGGCCATCAAGACATGAAGATGGTAATCTAGGTTTGGTCTCTGAAAAAGATCTTTTAAGATTATCCTAGGCTTACTGTGATTCTAATTAATCAATAAAATAGATGCATCATCATGTTCAAAGATATTTGCTTATTTTATCTTCCTACTTGGAAATACCTGGGAAGAATCCAACTGAAAAACAGAGATCACCACCTTGAACAAAGGAGCAGATTAAGATAAATAGATTTCACAAATTAGATTTATTGAGAATGGAGACAAAAATCATGTAGAAAATAAACCAACCAGCATCCGAAGAAGTACTTAAAAAAAGTTTTATAATCTTAGCTATTTATTGCCAGGTAGCAAAAATCTTTCATTATTGAACTATTAGCCTTTTTTACAACCTTTTAACAATGATAGCATCAATGTTGTTCTTATTCACTGACACATTAAAAAAATGGAAAAATGTATTAAAGCTTTTCAATATTCACAATGTTTTATATAAATGTTTAAAGTAAAGCTATCAAATGAAGACATAGATTTTGTAGTTCATAATATACATAAACTTGAAAAAAGGAAAATAATGTTGTAGATTATGTCATCCTAATTTATACTTTGATAGAAAGAGAGCAACTATTGTTATATTGAACAACAACAAAAAAGAATGTAAATGAAATAGATATTCACCTGTGCTGGCCCCAGCAGTATAAAAAACTGCCCTGACAAGCAGCTCAGAGCTACTTGCCCTCAGGAGCTTCTGAGGCTCAGCCAGTTGGTATCTGAGGACACTAGCTCCTGTAGCAGCTCTGACCTAGAGTGGCCCCTGCGCCTTATACCCACTGCAGCAGTGGCAGTGGGGGCTGCTGCCTGGCTGTGACCTGCTGCCACCTGTGATGGCATCCACCCCCTTGTACCTGCAGCCCTATGTCTGCATACCTGCCAGATCCAGATCGGGACCTCACAGCTGCCTTGGCTGTGGTGTGGCACTACAGCAGAACTTCCTGCACCTCTGGGCCAGCTGCCAGTAGGCTGTGGCTATACAATTGGCTTTCATGCAGCACCGCTGTCATGTCTTCTGGTGCCCCCGCTTTGTCATCTGTGCAGCTATTGCTTGGAAGGGACCAGGAGCCTCCCCAGACCAGGGCCAGGTCTCAGCAGTGGTGTGGGCATGGGGCAGAGCTGCAGTATGACAGTTGCCCCTGGAGCTGTAGCTCCCATGAGCAGGTCTTGTCCCCTCTGGTGGCTGGGCATACAGGGTGTGAGATTTGGGGGGGAGGTTGGGGGGAAAGGGGAGTGGGAGGGTATTAGGGTTTGTGGGTGTGTTTGGGGGGGGTTGTGGATGGGTGTGGGCTTTATGGGATTTTTGGGGAGGTAGGTGTGGGGCTTGTGGAGGTGGAGGGTTTGTGGGTGTGGGGTCAGTGGGTGAGGAAGTTCATGGGTGGCAGGTTTGTGGGTGGTGCTGTGGGGTTTGTTGGTGGATTGTGAGGATGTTTGTGGGTGTGGGGTATGTGGGGGGGATGGGGAGGTTGTGGGGGCATTGGTGAGGAGGGTTATGGGGGGGGCACCCCTCACCCATCCACCCCCTACCACCCATGGTATGCAACAGCAGCCAGCAGTGGGCCCTTGGGGCACTTACGGTCCACTGCTGGCAGAGCCCCGTGGCAGTACATAGCAGTACCTGAAACCCTGGGGCTACACACGGTGCATGGAGCTGGCCCAGCCTGCTGGAGTGTGCTTTCAGGCAGTACAGGACCGCCTTCTACCATGATTTGGTGCTCCTGGAACTACACACAGGAGCCGTGCGCCATTGGGCTGGGCTGGCTCCTGCCTCCTCATGGCCTGCATGCCATCAGTCTGGGCCAGCTTCTGCCTCCTTCTGCCCATGTGCCATTGGGTGGGGCCAGCTGCATGGAGGGGGGAGCCTAAATGACACACAAGGCACATAATGGCAGGAGCTGGTCCAGCCCAATGACGTGGGCCACACAGAAGCAGAAGCCAAGCCAGACTAATGGTGCATGGCTCCTGCGTGCAGTGCCAGGAGCTCTGGTTCAGGGCAAGAGCCAGCCCTGTCCTGTCCAAAGGAGCATGCCAGTGGGCTGGGCTGGCTCTTTGTACCTTGCATAGCTCCCGGGTCTCAGGCAGTGCCACATGCCATTGCAGGGCTCTGCCAGCAGTGGGCCACAAATGCCTCAAGGGCCTGTTGCTGGCTGCTGCCACTGGGGGAAGCAACTGCTAAGTGCCATGTGTACATCCCTCTGACACAATCCCCACCCCCCACCCACACACAGTTCCCCCTGCCTTCACATCTCTGCTTACTGGGATGGAGTCTGGGTCCAGGCCATTGCTGCCAGCCTTGCCTACTTCTATATGCTCCAGCACACTGAGGCAGCCTTCTCGAGCAGCAGAGGCATGAGGCAGGCATAGTGACTATCTGTCTGAGTGCTAGAGTGTCTCTTTGGAGGACCCACCCTCCAGTTGCTTGATCCACCCTACGATGCTTTTATCCAGCGTGGGGTTCTTGTTGTTTGTTTGTTTTTTACACCAGGTTTTCCCAGTTTGGAACTTAGAGTCTACATGGAAAATATGCAGTGCAAGGAATATTTTTTTGTTCCTAGTGTGCTTCCTGTGGCATCTCAAAGTGCTTTGAGATGCTGCAACAGGTGCTCACTCATCTAGATACAGCCACGGTGTGCTGTGCTTTGCACCTACAGCTATTTTAATTTAGTCCTGGAGCTGCGATTGCAGACATCCTTAAATTGGGTGAAATTAACAATTCTAATCTTGCTATTAGATCTGTGTGGGTAGACCTTTTCTTCCATCTGGAGCCTGATTTACATCCTACTTCAGAAGTGCAAGTGTCAGTCCACCTGGAGTCAGCTGCAAATTTTTTTATTTCTTTTTGTTACTCAAGTTATCCAGTTTACTTTTGTGGTGATACTATTAAGCAGTATGAATCATTACATAAAGGAGAAAAGAGCTATACCAGTTACAAAAGGTAAACGGAACCAACAAAAAGTAAATGGAACCATCACTTCAAATATATCATACCAGAAGTGATCTTGAAAAACATAAGTTGAAGACAATAAAAAGACAATGTATTCCAAGGGGATTTCCTTTAGTGCCCAATCCTAATTTGCTATGTGTTCCTCAGATTTCAATACATTCAATATTTGACTTGTTCTTCCCTCTGTGTTTGTGTAATTCCCATTAGTGTTAATGGAATTTACACACAAATATTGAGTCCAGCAAGGATTAGAGCCCTCTTCAGGTTGAATTCAAACTCTTATCACAGTTGGAGACATCTTCAAGATAATATACATTGTTGGCACAGACTCAGAGACATAACAAACACATTCAAAATTGAAGTATGCCAACCAGGGGTTAAATTACTTTACTAGATAGTTGTAAATTATATGAGGTGTGAAAAGGGAAAGATTTTGTGTGCCCTGGCTTGAAAAATCAGGTTTTCTCTTAGTAGAAGAAATGAGTCTCAGAGATTTTATGTATACTATCATCTTATACTGTGATTAAGTGCACCAGGCTTTTAATGGCAATAGCCACATATTAGAAGTTTGGTTTGTGTTTGCTTCTATGATTTTTTTCCTTCACTGAAAGTTCAGGTTAGTTTCCAGTTAGTTTTCAGTTTGCAACAACTTTCATTCTTACACATCTACTATGTACTGGCTATTTTTCTTATTTTCCATGTACATAAAATCCCCCTTAAAAATATAACAAGCTCAGAAAAGCCCCATGTGAAAAAATCTTCTGGATGTAGGCAGTAGATAACACATTGACATGCATCCTTAATAAAAGAAGCTAGCTACTAATGGGTTTTCCTATTTAAGGCCTCAAGGAATCATAAACAGAAAGAAGTGTTTTTTCTCTCTCAATTTTGTTTCATCAAACTTCATATTTTATTGAAAGTCCCATGAGACATAAGGGCCAGGGACAGACATTCAAAATGCCTGGCCTAAATTGATTCAGTCTTTGTAGGTTAGTCTAACCAGGCTAGGCTAAATCACTTTGTAAGTGCATAGACATCCCAGAATTGTAGGTGCATGCCTACCATGGCTCAGACTAGAAGTCAGGGGGCGCTAGAGAAGCCCTCCCTTCCCTTGTACAGCACTGACCTAAGGAGGGGCATGGCCGGGCCTGGCAGGACACACTGATTAGCCCAGCAGGGAATTGATAACAGTGTTTATCATCCCATTAGGAAAACAACAGAGGGACATTACCAGCTACCTGTTGATTCTGCCTTTGTTACAACACGGACCAGAGCCAGCATGTGGTCTGCTAGCTAATACACAGACTCCACTCCACAAGGCAGAGGGGAGGGGGGAATTCCTGCTTAGCAGGGAGTGGTGAGGGAGAGGGAAGTGAGCAGCCTGAAGTCCCTGCTGATGTTACAGCCAGGAAGCAGAGGGGAGGCTCCAGCCCTGCTGTGGAGCAGAGATTCCCGCCCTGCCCAGAGAGCATGCCAGGATGCTGGGGGCGTCTGGTCTATCTTAAACCAGCAAGGGGTTTAAGATAGACCAGACGCCCCCAGCAGACAGTGCATAAACTGGTTTGACCCAAATCAGTGAAGTCTGATATTACATTCAAACAGGTTTATCTCAAACTGGTTTCAGCCATTTTCAAACTGGCTTATGTGCTCTTAACATCTGTTCTGTTAAAGGTTTAAACCAGTTTCTGATCACTTAAACCGGTTTATATGTAATGTCTGTCCCTAGGCAATAAGTCTTCATACCTAGGTCCATCAATATCTTAAAGTGGCAGTGTTGTCCACTGCCTAAGATACTGTACTGGGAGATAGGAGCCTGGTGAACTCCTTTTAGCTGTGACATCAACCTGCTTAAGAGAGTCATTTTTTAGCCATTGCCTAATGCTTTTGTAATACTTGTGTTTAAGCTGAGTGAACTATAGTCACAGAATGCTTTTCATTTATGGTAGGATTGTTTAGAATTTCGGCCTTCCTTTGAATTTAGTGTGATACTAAAGAGATGGCTCTCCTGATATTCAAAGAGGAGTTTTGTATCAAGGAGTAATTAGCATAAGTAAAACATTTATTTGCTTATTTCTATCAAAATTAATAAGGGTTTGAGCAAAACCAGTTTAGAAAAGGCATAAAAACTTCTACTAGGTATGTTTGTTGAAACCAGGTAAGATATAAATAGATATCCTTGACCAGTCATATTTGGAAGAGAGCTTATGGGTTATAGGTTATAGAACTTGAGGGTCCTGAGTATGGCTGTAAACTGCATCCAGCTGGAGGGCTTGGTGACAATGAGGTAGGGCTACACATGGCAGGATAGCTTATATAAAATATCACAACGTTGCAGTCTTCAGAGTAAGACAAATATAAGATGCCTCAGAACCCTACCCCCACTGCCTTGTGGGTACTCTTTGGCTGGAGTAAAGGACACTACTCTGACAAAAAGGCTGAGGCATTAGGCAGTCAGCAGCAACTCTAATCTGTTGCTCTCTGTCAGAAGCTACAACCACCAAGGCACTGAATGTCTGGACTCAGTCTGGCCTTTGGACAAAGAGGGGTTGGTAGGTGTAGGGAAGCCTCCACTCCTCTATACTTTTGCATAGGTGTATGTGCTGAAGATGTTGGTGTGACAGTTGTATGGACAGTTGCATGGACCTCTTGCATGTACACTAAAGAATCTATGGTTGCCTATGATACAATGTTGGCTTTAAGTAAGCTGATAAAAATATCTAATATCTGATTAGTGGCATTGCAGTCATCTTTAGCAAATTTTCAAGTTGCTTAGAGCTGTTACTTACCAAGTAAGATTTTCTGTATTTAAAGAGGACACAACATACTCTCAAATATTTCAGATGTAAAAAGAGATATAAGAACATTTCAGTAAAATCAAAATCTGATACTTAGGTTTGTGAAAGGATAGAGCATGAGACTTGGGGCTGAACATTAGAGCACACACCTGTCCTGGAACACACCAAGGTTCAAACCTGTGCACCGCCTAATTCCGACCAAGTGACTTGAATTTTTGTCCCCCATATCTTAGGTAGGTAATCTAACCATAGGGCCATTCGGCAGGGGGTGTACATCCATCTTTTTATAAATATCATTAAATATTCATTCTACCAACAATTCAATTTTTCACATCCCAAATATGTGCCCTGACCTTTGGAGTACAATCAGTCATGATCTTCTTAACCCAATGAGTTCTGATTTTTGTAAAGAGGAGCAACAGCAACAGGACAGATTGAGACAGGTGGAGGGAGAGAAAAAACCCAATTCTAAGGTCTAATGATTACATCATTCACTTGGAGTGTGGAAAAACAAAGTTCACTGTCCTGATCCAGTGAATTCTCATTTATTTGTACTACAGGAGCAACTCTAGCAAGAGAGCTTGAAAGCTGCTAGCATTTCTGCACAGCTTTGTTTATAAAAACCTGATTGGGAGTGGAACCCTAATAGGAGATCCTTAGGAGGCTGAGTTAAAATTATCATTAGATTACTATTTAGCAAACAAAACAGCAGCTATGGGCTTGATTCCCAACTCTTGCATAATATTACTCTGTAACCTTTAAAGCAACCATAGAAACTATTTTTTCTGCCCAGTCTCATATAGTCTAAAGAAAATCTAAATTCAAGCCACCAAAGGAACAGCCTGCTTCCAGGGAGTCATTTTCCTACCTTTGTATAAGACACTGTCAACAAGTACCACTAAGTAAAAAGTTTCAGAATGGAACGACTCTCACATGGAGTCAAACAGATATGACATCAAAACCAACACCATAGTTCCAAGGGAGTACTAGGACTCCAAAATTTGTCTAAAATTGTACTTCAGGTTAACTTTCCTTCTGTCATTTCTAAAGAACTCCAACATAGAATGGCTGAGTTTTGTATGTAAAAACTACAAATTTACTCCCTGTACTTTTATGTTCTGTTGCGGGACTCTGATTGCATTAGATGGCATATGATTATTTGAGGAAGGGATTATTAAATATTTTATCCCGGTTAATCAGTTTTGTTGTATATGATCCCCTTGATATTTACTGTTGTTTCCTTTTATTTCTGTCCCTATCTCTTCTGTATCTTTTAGTTTAACCTTATCTTGTCCCCTCATAAAATGTTTGTTCCTTCTAAACTCTTCCTGGTTGCAGATTCTTTTTTACTGGTTAACATTCTATGGGTCATAAAACCTATATCTTTCATTACTTAACCAGTAGTGCAACATATAAAACTAAGGGCTGAGTCTTGCCATCAGAACAAAGAATACAGTTAACCTGGAACTTGCTGGACCAACAAAATAACTTGGTAGTGGGGAAGGGAAGGGGAAGCAAGTATATTCTAGCTCAGGACTACTCACTCTCAGGAACTTCTGGGGCCCAGCCAATTGGTACCTGGGGACATGACCCCTTGCGCCAGCTGGACGGCTGAAGCAGCCCCAAGAGTTCCCTGCTTCCTCTACCCACTGCAGCAGTCTGGCAGTGGAGGCTGCTGCCTGGCTGTGACCTGCTGTGCACCTGCCAAACCTGAATGAGGCATCTGCCCCTCTGAGGCATCTGCCAGTGGGCTTTGGCTGCAGAGTTGGCCTTTGTGTGGTACTACTGTCATGTGTGCCCCTGCCCGACCATCTGGGCAGCTATCACCCGAAAGATGTTCTGCGTGTGGTGGCCTGCTTTGAACTGTCAAAGCATGTCCTCTTGGCCCCAGTTGGCCAGGAGGTCAGCCACAGCCAGCTCGGTCCAAGGTGCCAGCTCTGAGCAGGTAGGGTCCTGCCACTGGCCTCCCTAGCAGGAATTCTGGGGTTCCCTGTCTGAAAAATCCCTGATAAAAAAATCCCAAAGTCACTCTGTAAAATACCCCCAAATCCATGTTCCTCCACAATTAAACAAAAGACCATGAGAGAGAGAGGGAGACTGTGCGATCAGTTGGGCAATGTTTTATTGATATATCTAAAGTGTTAAAGCAATTTGGAAGACTACCCGTGTCTGTATCATAATAATAAAGTGAATTTTAAATGCATGTTTCATGAATTAATGAATACATAAATATATGTTTTACTGCCCCCCAACAGGGGCTACAGCCCTCCCTCAGGGGTTACAGCCTCCCCTCAGGGGCTACTGCCTCCCCTCAGGAGCCACGGCCCCCCAACAGGGGCTGTGGCCCCCCTCAGGGGTTACAACACCCCACAGGAGCTACAGCCCTCGCTCAGGGGCTCCAGCCCCCTAACAGCAGCCATGGCATTCCAACAGGACCTACAGGGCCCCCTCAGGGGCTATATCCCCCCCCCCACAAGACCCCTGTGCCCCACCCCTGCTTGCTCCCTGAATCCCTTGGATTGTTTAGGTGACACTAATCTGTAGTAAATTAATTCTACTGTGCATTAGCCTATTAGCACAGCCTTTGCTGTGATGCACTAATACACAGTAGAATTAGTCTACTAGGCATTTAGTGTCTCATGTAAACAAGTCCTTTTGGACTTTCTTTTATGTTACATCTTTATAATATCAAGCACATTGAGGTTCCAATCTCATTGTTGGATTTTACTACAAATAATCATTAAGTGTTCCTTATACAAATAACTAAGAATAGTAGGCTAAATCTAAGTAAGAGGAGAAACATTTAGGAAATGATATATTTGTGCTCATAAAGCCTGGAAAGTGGCAGTGTCCTTTTGATAACTATTTCTAAATAAAAACACAAAGTTAATTACCAATGGTTACCTAAGAAATAAAAGTCACCACTAACTTATGGTTGAGCACAAGAAAGATGCTGTGCTAAATTACCTAACTTCTTCATAAATCAGATAGCATTCATTACTAGTATAAATTGAAATGGTTTTTTTCCAGTAGTGTTCACTGATTTTATATGTGGCTGAGCAAATGTAATATTATTTACCATTCTAATACAGGTGAAATTACAAAAAAATTAGCCTGATTAAAATTATATAAATCTTCCCATGGCTTGGAAATAGCATCTCTGTTCTAGTGCAGTGAGTTGTGTCCAGCTCAGAGAATGACTGATGAAATAGAATTTTTCAATGATGATTTCTGCTTTGTTATGCTCAAACAGTAAGGAAACTGTGAAAAGCAAAACAAAGTTCATCATTTGAAACTGCTATTGAGCTAGTATAAGTGGCAAATCTGTGTATTCTTCTAATGCTAATCTTTTCAGAGCACTTTCTTGCCCCCTAGAGATGGTCTCTGTAAATCAGAAAGAGGCTGTCTCTAAAGGTTAATGTGTATTGCCAGGTACTATGGAAGAGCTTAAACCTCCATTGCCTATAACTGTTTTGCTGATAAGAGACTTTGATCTTCAAGGCTGTTACTTACACTCTTTTGTCACTAGGGAATTACTGGACCACATCCTCACTTGGCTTCAAAGGTGGATCAACTTTGGATTTGAGCCACTGATAAAATATTTTAAACTAATCCTTTTCTATGTGGCTTTGTGAAAGGAGAAAGAGTTTAGATTCACGTACATTTATATAGTAACTGGGGAGCAAGTTTGAACCAAGCTTCTGGACCAGGGAAAATAAATAGTTTTGTTATTGCAGCTACTGTTTTGCTTTTGTTTAACTGAGAATTATGTGATATTCAAGTAACTGGGATTAACTTTTGTGTGTGGTCCAGAATTAAGCCCATTGTGATCAAACAGTATATGTATACTTGCTAGGAATTTATATTGAACAGTTCCAAAAGAAGGTAATATTTTATAACTAATAGCATTTATTTCCCAGAATAAATGCTACTGGTTAATTCATTGTTTTGTATTTTTTAATCCAACCTTCTAGAGCTGATTTTAACAAAATTGTTCTTATACTTTGTATTTTAAATATTGATGAAAATGTACAAGTGAACAGCAGGTCTTAAAATATCTTCATATTATAAGTGCTTATTTTAATTCTGAAGACCAAACCAGGACATCTTAGAAATGAAGGGAAGGAGTAACATTGATGATAAAGCACCAAGAATAGAATTGAAACTATGACAATTTATCTCAGAGACTGTTATTAATAAATGAAAATTATAAACTTTTCTATATGCCTCAGTAAAAGTCAGTACTTTCTAATTTAATAAATAGTATCATAAAGGAGCTACATGAATATTGTATAAATAAATTAGGAGGCAAAACAGCAAGGTATTTTAAGGTATTTTCTACAGTATTTTAGGGTGTGTGTAGATGAAATAGGGGCCCTAAATTGAAGCAATGGGTTTTTAAAAACAGGGCCTCAATTTAGGGCCCTTTAAACCCCTGTGTCATGCACACACCTGAACTTACCTGCTTCTCTGGTACTAGTGAGAGGAGGACAAGCTGCTGGTGGGTGGAGTAGTCCCTGGGCTGCAGGGAGGGGCTGGGGGCTGGTGCTTCCCTCCATGGCGGCGGTGCTCCCCCCGCCCCAGTGGCACCCACCTGCAGACACCCACGTTGGGTGGTCCCAGGGGGCACTGTAGCCGCAGAGGGAAGCACCATGCCTCCATGTAGCTCAGGCACACAGGCAGGTTCCAGGTGGGGAAAAAAGATCAGGCTTACTGCTTTCTTTTTTCTTCAGCAGAACCTGCCTTCCTAGGCTGCTGCCAGGCTGCCTGCACAGGCTTCCTGCAGAGCCCTTGAGCCACACAGAGCCCGGTGCTTTGCTCTGTGACTGTAGTGCAGCAAATTAAAGCTCCTTGGAGGACTAACTATTAGTTTGCTGTGCCCCAAGTCATTTAAGGTGCATTATGCCGCCAAATTTGCTACAGAGGCTGGAATTACTGCACAACACGCCTCTGACATGTGCAAATACCAAGAGTGGCATATAGAGCTCATTTGCTGGTGCTGGGAGCAGCCTGGGGAGCCCAGTGTAAGTAACTTGGGCTGGAGGAGGGGCTGGTGGGCCGGGGTGGGGGTGGTGACTGATAGGTTTGTGGAGGATTCTGGTGAGTTCATGGGAGAGGTCTGTCTAATGGTGGGGAGGGGGCCCAAAATAACCCAGTCAGTTTCTGGTTAGGAATAGCACAGCCCCAGATCTGAGGCAAGTAGCTGGGCCTTCCTACCCCTGGGGCTGTGCTGTAAATGCATTCAGGCGATCAGGAGATCAGTTTAACTCTTTCCTACATCAGGGAAATGTAGGAAAGAGTTCCTAAGGTACACTAATTTAAATCAGGTAAACCATTCTGGGGAGTATTTAAGGCTTCTGAATGCCTTCCTAATTGGGCATTTAGACCAAGATAACTCTAGTCAATCTAAATGTAACACCTGTACATAACATATGCTTGAAGGAGAAGAATGTCAGTTTAATGTTGCGGCCATTCTTAACCTAAGTAGATTCATGTCATTGATCATTATCAGCCTATTTATTGTATTACCATGACAGATAGTAAACAATGCATTCAGTAAACTTTCCACAGATGCCATCAAGGAACAAAAAAGTTTTAGAGATATTAAGAGACATGAGTTCTGATTTTGTTTTTTCTCTTTTCCTTTAGAAAGGTAAAACTCAGGATTAAAAAAAGATATGTGGCTGCTTGCAGATGTTTAAAAAAACAAGCAAAAAAATTTATGCTTTACTAAAAGAAGCAGCACGTTACTTCAACCCAGCTCTGCAGTGTCTGTAAAGATTGGGTGCTTCAGCAGGGTTTTTTGGCACTTTTAGCTAAAGCTAATTCAACTATTAGATAAAAAGCACCAAAAAAGTCCCACTAAAGCACCCTGTCTTTACAGACATTGAGCAAGCCAGGTTGAAGTAACGCTCTTCCTCTCCTGGGCATGCATGGGGCTTTCGTAGATTCATAGATGTTAGGGTCGGAAGGGACCTCAATAGATCATCGAGTCCGACCCCCTGCATAAGCAGGAAAGAGTGCTGGGTCTAGATGACCCCAGCTAGATACTCATCTAACCTCCTCTTGAAGACCCCCAGGGTAGGGGAGAGCACCACCTCCCTTGGGAGCCCGTTCCAGACCCTGGCCACTCTAACTGTGAAGAAGTTCTTCCTGATGTCCAATCTAAATCTGCTCTCTGCTAGCTTGTGGCCATTGTTTCTTGTAACCCCCGGGGGCGCCTTGGTGAATAAATACTCACCAATTCCCTTCTGTGCCCCCGTGATGAACTTATAGGCAGCCACAAGGTCACCTCTCAACCTTCTCTTGCGGAGCCTGAAAAGGTCCAGTTTCTCTAGTCTCTCCTCGTAGGGCTTGGTCTGCAGGCCCTTGACCATACGAGTTGCCCTTCTCTGGACCCTCTCCAGGTTATCCGCATCCTTCTTGAAGTGTGGCGCCCAGAATTGCACGCAGTACTCCAACTGTGGTCTGACCAGCGCCCAATAGAGGGGAAGTATCACCTCCTTGGACCTATTCATCATGCATCTGCTGATGCACGATAAAGTGCCATTGGCATTTTTGATGGCTTCGTCACACTGCCGGCTCATGTTCATCTTGGAGTCCACTAGGACTCCAAGATCCCTTTCCACCTCTGTGCCACCCAGCAGGTCATTCCCTAGGCTGTAGGTTTGCTGGACATTTTTCCTCCCTAGGTGCAGCACTTTGCATTTCTCCTTGTTGAACTGCATCCTGTTGTTTTCTGCCCACTTGTCCAACCTATCCAGGTCTGCCTGCAGCTGTTCCCTGCCCTCCGGCATGTCCACCTCTCCCCATAGCTTTGTGTCATCTGCAAACTTGGACAGAGTACATTTGACTTCCTCGTCCAAGTCACTGATGAAGACGTTAAAGAGTATCGGTCCAAGGACCGAGCCCTGCGGGACCCCACTGCCCACACCCTTCCAGGTCGAGACCGACCCATCCACCATGACTATCTGGGTGCGACCCTCTAGCCAATTCGCCACCCACCGGACTGTGTAGTCATCCACATCACAGCCTTGACTAATCGCCTGAGTTCATTGAGATCAGCTTTCCTAAAGTCTAGCACTTTCACCCTACTAGTTACCTTACCCACTCGACGTCTTATGTTGAATTCTATTATTAGGTGAATACTGTCTCCCAAATGGCTACCGATCTGGAGGTCCCCTGTCATGTCATCCCCTGTTGCCAATACCAGATCCAGTATGGCATTCCCCCTAGTGGGACCATGTACCTCCTGTGTCAGGTGGAGGTCCTGTACACAGGTTAGAAACCTGCGTGAGTGATGGGACTTTGCTGTCTGCATCTCCCAGCAGATGTCCGGGTAGTTTAGGTCCCCCATGACTACCGCCTCTTTAGCTTTTATGGTCTCCGAGAGTTGCCTCAGGAGCCCTGCATCTATTTCTTCCCCTTGGTGTGGGGGTCTGTAGCAGACCCCTACCACCAAATCCCTTTCTCCTTGCCCCCCATGTAGCCTAACCCACAATCCTTCTACTTCCTCAACCTTGGATTCTGTCTTGATGAGGGTTGATGTATATTGCTCACTGACATAAAGTGCAATTCCCCCCCCCCCTTTCTTCCCTGACCTGTCCTTTCTGTACAATCTATAGTCCTCAATATGTACCGCCCAGTCGTGGGATGAATCCCACCAGGTTTCCGTTAGCCCCACTAAGTCATAGGTGTTTAGTGCAAGCAGGAGCGCTAGTTCATCCTGCTTGTTCCCCATGCTCCTAGCATTAGTATATAGGCACTTGAGCCCTGCGACTGGTGCCTTTGCTGCCCCTGCCCCCTGCTCCGAGTCCCAAGGGGCCCATTGTTTCTTACCTGCTTGATTCTTACCTGTTCTGTAGTGCTGGTCTCCCCATGGCTTTCAGGTCTCCAATGCTCTCTTTCTTCAGGCTGGGCTGTCCTTGTGGGTGCCACATGGTTTGGTGGTCCACAGCTTCCCCTGCCCTTGTGCTCCCTTCCCCCTGACGAGCCTAGTTTAAAGCCCGCTGGAGGAGATCCGCCAACCTAGAAGAAAACACACGCTTACCTTTGGGGGACAGGTGAAGCCCATCCCAGCTGAGCATGTCCCTCGTTGTGATGTGCAGGTCATTGTCCAGGAAGCCGAAGCCTGCCTCGAGACACCACTGCCGAAGCCACCAGTTGGTTTCTCGGATGCAGTTCTCCTGCCGTCTTCCTCGTCCGGTTACTGGTAGGATGGAATTGGCATGGGAGACACTGAGTTTAATTAAAGGCACTGTTGGGGGGTGGGGGGACTAAGTCTGCAAGCACTGTGTTTCCTGATATATTGAAAATTCATAGTTTGATTCTAAATAGATTTTCTATATCAAATAGGCTTGTATTCCTCGCTTCCTGAAAGCTAGATTTAAACCCAGTGCTTGTACTGAAAAAGATGAAGTGGGGGAATGCAATCAACATAAGGCTTTAAACTTACATCTGTCACAGTTCAAACTGCAATGAAATCCAAATCTAATGCTTTACAAGTTCTGTGAACTTAATTCTCAGATTTTTATACCACACTAAAGAAAATGGCTAGCTAAATTTTCCAACATTAATCTGTATGACTTTTATAAGCTAATAACTGATACCTGTTAGAGCCTAAATTTCAAACAGTACAACTGTTCCAAGCATGCAAAAAGATATTTATTAATGTTTTCTAAGATTAAACTTTCTTCCTTGCTTTTCAGAGATCAAGTGTACTTACACAAGGAATAAAATCATGTCAAACTTTAAAAGAGTGCTTTAACTTCCTATTATCTATTTTCCCTGGTTTTCAACTGCAGTGATGTTTCAGTCTTTGTGGAGGATAATATATCTTAAATTTACTTGCAACCTTATTAACCCATTACCAAAATACTCAGAGAAAGATGATGAAGGACATATTGACAACTGGCCTGTTTTTCCCTCTTCAGTGTGTATGAGTTGCTAGTGTTTCATCAGTTGTCAGTATTGTCTTCCTTAGCATGTATTCAGCTAGTAACTGCATTCTGTATTGAAGCAAACTTGAAGAATTAATTATGTATTTTTATTCTTCCATTATCAGATTTATTTTATATATGATTAATAATATATATCCAGTAAATATTAGGGCTGTGCGAAGCTTCGGTCTCTGATTCAATTCAGCAGAGATTTGGCCCTATTTGGTGGCTGACTCTCCAAATCCGAATTGAATCAGAGAACTCTTTAATCTCTCTGAATCAAATCAGAACCCTTCAAATCGATTCAGAGAGATTCAGAAAGATTCAGAGATTCAGACATAGAGACAGCTTTAAATGTTTTCTTCTACATACCTCTAAGTAGCAGGGGCTCGTGGGTGCTGAGATGCTGGGGTGCATTGAATGACCCACAGAAGCACGAGGAGCTCCCCAGCACACTTGGCAGCAGACCCAGAAGTGGTTCAGAAGCACTTCCAGTCCACTTCCGAGTCTGCTGCGGAGCACACAGGGCTCCCCCCCTCCCCGGCTCAGTAACTGGTGACTCCTGGGTCGGGGGGGTCACCTGGGGTCCCCCTGCAGCTGATTGCTGACCGGGGGGGGGGCAGAGGGCCCCCCTGCGCGCTCCCTGGAAGACCCAGAAGTGGACCAGAAGTACTGGTTAATTGCTGAGCATGTGGAGTCCCCCCCCCCCCACTCCTGTGGGATGCTCTAT
Source organism: Alligator mississippiensis (assembly GCF_030867095.1). Taxonomy (NCBI): domain Eukaryota; kingdom Metazoa; phylum Chordata; order Crocodylia; family Alligatoridae; genus Alligator; species Alligator mississippiensis. The sequence goes on along the minus strand of NC_081824.1, from coordinate 270,252,077 downwards.
ACACCCCAGCATCGCAGCGATCACGAGCCGTGCCTGCTACCTCAAGGCATGTAGAAAAAACTTCTAAACCTGTGTCTATGTCCGAATCACTGATTCTCCAAATCAGCATTGAATCTTCAGATTCAGATTAGGCCAGGGACTGTGATCCGAATCAACAAATCGAATCACTGTCCCTGATTCAGGCGTAATCCAAATGTGAATCAAATAGGACCTGCTTTGCACACCCCTAGTAAATATATATTGAAAACTTTGAAGTATGATGTTCAAAGGTAACTGACCTTACCTCCATTAATAATTTTCATTAGTCAGCTGCTGTGTTTGGATATACATGTAGCATTGGGAGCAACCCCCCCTCCCAAAACTAGGAATTGCATCAAAATGGGATCAATGGAAGGACTATTGCTCTATGCAAGGACAAAATAATATAGGTGAAAGCCCTCTACCCTCTTTATTTGGGTCATTTGCAGCAACTTCTTATAAAAGCAATGATACCAAACTGGATGTTCCTGTAATTTCTTTCTCCAACTCCTGCCTGAAAGATTCCATCCAGAATGACATTTTAGTCCCATTAAACTAGTTTTTATCTCTCTCTGTCAAATTCCTTCTGATTACCCAGGTCTTCTGCCAGGCCTGTAAACATTAAGTGATTTAAAAATAAAGCTAGCACCACACTATTTAAGCTGTAAAAACAAAATCCAAATTGTTCCAATGCTTTCAGTCTCTGTATTTATTCTTTTCTGATATTTATCTATCTCTCTGACCTAATCCATATTTGGATGAGTGATACTTATGCATCTGCATAGTACCATTGAAGTCACAGAAGTACCCAAGGGACCTAGTTTAGCAGGGTACTTAAGCTTGTGCTTAAGTCTCATTGAAATCAGTACTACTTAAGCATGAGCTAACAACTAAACAAGTGCTTAAATGCTTTATTAGTAATCAAGATCAAATTTGCAACAGAATGATGTCCTAAAGAAACAAACTGATTCAGGCATATAACTACCATATTTTTTCACATACAACATGCACGTACCTCCTCAAAATCAGCACCCCCCAAAAAATGTTTCTGTGTACTTTTAGTAGGAAGTTGTTTTCTTTCCTGAAAAAGAAACAAGCGAAGATGCACTGAATGTCATACAGCTATCAATGTGGCTGCCAAGGTAGCGAAGTCCTGTATTAACCTTCTCACAGCCAGAGCTATTGGCTGAACACTGTAGCTTATTCCTGAAGCAGCAAGATATTGCTAGTACATTATGAGGCTTGTGATGTGGCAACAGCACTTTTTCTATAGGAACTTATATAAAGAACCACCTACAGTTAAGAACTAATGGTTATGCTACTGCCCTTGCAAGGGTCTTGGCCCAGGAACTTCCTGGTACTACACTTTCTGAATACTGTCTTCCCAGGAGAATTTGTTTCATCACACAGTCAGTGTGACTCTGGAAAAAATCTTTTTTCCATAGTCTGCGTTCTAAAAGCAAGGTTCTGTTTTATTTAGGGGCATCTTGTATGCAAGAAAACATGGTATTTACATCCTTTTGCTATTTGCACTGGGAGGTGCGATCGTCCCAGCACATTTTGCATTTGATTTTTCAGTGTTCTGTATTTCATATTTTGATGTCACCATCATAACTGTGATGTCGCTTTTCACATTGTCATTTTACTGCCAGTCATGCAGTGGGCCTGAGCACACACTAGTATGAGGATAAGCATTTTTATGACTAGCAAATGTACCTTGTAACAAGAAAAATAAATTAAAGATAACACAGATTGTATTTGCTTATTAGGTCTGAAAATTTTCCTCAGTGTAAAAAGAATTTTCCTTACTATATAAAAAGAATCCATCCTGAAAAGAAGTATTCTCTCTCTCTTTCTCTCTCTCTCTCTGTTGCTTTTAAATTAGCTGGGAATCTTTTAATTACGTTAAAATATGTTTAAAGTTTTAAAAACTGAAAGGTCCTTTACCAAATGTCATAGTCTATCCAAATGCCCATTTTTATGTCAGATACCTCATTGCAACAATAATGGGAATGTTATTAAATATACAGAACAGCATTTGGGGTTTTTTCAGACAGATTTATAGATTTTTATGTAGTAATTTAGCCAGATATTTCAAACAGGATAGTTTACTAAATTTTCTGAAAATCAAGATTCTGTTTTAGAGGCCATATTATTGCATTTCATAAACATACTGCATAATTATAAGTTTCTTATTATGGGTTTGAGGCTCCTGCAACAATTGAAGTGCTCTTTTTTAAATGTACATTAATGCAGTCAATCTTCTAATAGGTGTGGTCATATATATTTATAAATATGAGAAGCCATTGTTTTAAATTACTTGCTATTCTGCCATAATACTTTATTTTTTATCCCATGCATACATATCAGCACTTGGATCACTAATACAGTGTATCTGTGTTCAACACAGTAAACCTGGTTATTTTTTGTTGCAATATGTGTGTTTTCTAGGCATATTAAAATTTACTATTAGAGTTCCATGGGTGATTTCAGTGGCATTGTAAGGATACTGAAAACAGCTCAAGGCTTCAAATAAATGCACCTTCAACTGTAAATTGAATCTGGTGTGATGCTTTGTAAATAGAACAGAACATACACTTTGATAATAAAGCATTTTAGTGTACTCTCAACAAATTGACCTTATTTTTTTTCTAGATACACCTTCTGTTAAAATCATATCTTCCAATTCATGGCCTGAAGAAGGACAAACTATAATTTTGACTTGTGAATCCAAAGGAAAACCAGTGTAAGTGATTTAACAAGCAATATGTTTTTGTTATTTTCTTTATTCTGCTGTGATTGCAGTCTCTGACTGCAAAAATCTGCTGTTTTTGTCTTGTCCTGGGGTGTGAAGTGATCTCTGGTACAGAATAACCCTTGAAGCCTGTCTTCATTAAGTGTCTATGGAAGATTGGTCTCTTACTTTGTCATCTATTTTAGTTTTGGGGAAGAATTCCAGCTGTGAGATTTTTTCAGTAAGTCATTTCAACCTGAAAGGAGTGCAGGCTTAATCAGTCTCTGTTTACATCATTGAACTGATGATAGTTGAGGCAGAACATCTCATGAAAAACTTCTCATGTCAACAAGCCTCTCAAAAAATGTATTGAACTTTCTGCCCATTTGGCTAACATGTGCATGAAAACTTGAAATGTAATGATATATGCAAATGGACTCAGTTCTATCACAATTAAAAATTATACCTTAAGAAATAAATTATAGGTACAGTATTTCAGTCGCACTTTGGAAATAGTCAACTATATGCAATAATATTTTATGTCAAATTTGCAAGCATTGAATCTATACAGAATCCATTATTGGAGAAAAACAATCCTAAAATGCTTTCTTTCCAATTATGATAAACCTCCTAGGCATAATCACTATTTAAAACAGTAAATTCCCAATTGAATTGTGTTTTGAATTTACAGAAGAAGAAACAGCCCTGAAATGAGATGCCTGAATATAAACTATCTATGAGCTTAAAACATAAACTGTCAAGGAGATTAATTTCACATTATATAGAACAATAATATGCAGAATTAGAGTAGTCACTTAAGTGAAATATTGGTGAAAACATACTTTGATTATATTCATATGTAAGATGTATGCAAAAAAGAGGGGACTGGATAACATCTAACCTATAACTCAGTAAAGCATCATGCTGGAAAATTGGAGAGAGACACACCTTCCCTAGGTGAGATGGGGCAAAGAAACATGCTTTCACACTACCTAGGTGTAACCGTTAGTTTATTACTCAGCTGAAACACAAGGGGCACCTCCTCCTCTTCCTATGGTTTTTGCCCAGCTTCAATTTTAGGACTTTTGCTTGGGTACACACATATAGGGCTATGTACCTGCCCTGCCAAAGTACAGCTTACAGCCCATAGCCATGTGAAAAAGGATTGCAAGCTATATGTAAATGGTAAAATTGACAGGTATACAGCTTGTTAAGTGCCATTTGAGCACATATAGTGAGCTAGGATTCTCTCCTAGATGTTCCTGTGCCTACTCCCCTGAAGGGCTTGATCTGGGAGGTATTCTGGAAGCGTACATAACACACACCTTCATGGCTAGACTCCCCACAAAGTGCAGTTGCAGCATCCACTTTCTTTTAGAAGGAGGACGTTATTGCCCCCCCCTTTATATAATGGTATAGTTGTTAAGAGCATTTGCTCAAGAGTTGGAACACCCAGGTTCAGTTGCTACTTCTCTGGAGAGTGTTTCAAGCACCAGGCCATCGATTATTCTGTCTGGAAGCATTTTCCAACCCTGTCTGTTTAAGCTGCATCACTGTGCAGAAAAGAATGCAAGTTCATGGGACCAGAAAGACTGCACAAGAAGGAGCATATAGCAAAGTGGTTAGGGTACTCACCTGGGGAGATAATCCTGCATTCCAGGTGTGGTTTCTGAGACCAGTGCTGTATTTTATCCAACTGCGACTTCTTTGACTGCAGTATGAGTCCCACTCATAACATAGCACAGCTGATTACCCTCAGGATAGAGGGTTCAGAGCTGTAGATCTACTCTATTCAGACAGAGACTTCCATGAAGCCCTGAGTAAAGTATCTGAAATGTGAAATGAAAAATCGCCACCTTTCCTGAGCATTTCCTATTTGTGTAACTCTTGCACTTAAAATATTCTGAGGTTAGGTGACAGTGTGCTCAGCCTTCTGTTTGTTTTGAATCAAATTTTGAGATACCTACATTTTATCTTTGACTGTATAAGCTCCCAATCACAGGGTTCTGGATTCCACTCCTAGGCCAGGCACCTAAAAGTTGAATGTTGTCATGTCCTTTGACCTTCAGCACCTGCATCACATAATTCCTTTACAAAGAGATTTTTGTTTTGTTTTATGACATGCATCCCATTTGTACAAAATAGATTTTCTGCTCTTTTAATGATATTAGCTGCCCTTGAATTTTAAAAGACGTGGAAAAGACAATGCTCTTCATTCTTGAGGAGATTTGAAATTCAATGTATGACAATACATCAGAAATCTTTGTTGAGTATATGAATCATTTTTTTTTCACATGCCAAAGACATAAGAATGTTCTACTGAAGGAAGCAAATAATTCTCTTGGTTTATCAGGAGATTTTCTTCCAGATCATGATTTTGCAATTACTATGTCATTTATAAATGACATTTTATGATGGCAATAACAAAAACTGAAAAATGACATATTTTATCTTTATATATAAAAGATTTTTCATTTCATTTTTTTCTGTGTCACCAAGAACCTTCAGCAGACTTCAGTGAAAAGCCAGTTTTAGGAAAAATTGTATAAATTATAATATTTAAATAGTATGGGCTACATTTTAAAAAATGAGTCCAAACTTGGGATATTTGTATGAGTAGACTTTACATTCATGGTGCAGTGTAAAAAAAAGACACAAAATGGACCTTGACAGATCCAAATTTAAAATGTTCAAGTTGTTTGATGAGATAGCTGTGGAAAGGCCTATGCCATCAACTCATCAAAGCAGGGCACCAGTATGCAAATGGCCTCTGGGGCACAAATAATTTGTGCCAATAATTGCACCTCTAATTGTCCATACCAAGGGAGCTGCCAACATCAGCTACTCTGTATTGCCTCATTAGGTCAGCCGTTTCACATGCAGCAGCCAGTGATAAACAGCCAGGCACTGGGGAGCAGTTTGTGGCTGCTTGGTATGTTAACAGTAGTGTCATGCTGAAAGATCCCATTATTGTGGCTACCTTTAGGCTCAGGAGGGAAAGAGAATAGGAGCAGTCTGTTAGGAGTTGTCTGTAGAGCCCAAGTATATTGACGTACCAGAGTTTGTATGCAGTTAAATAGCAGAAGTACAGGAAGGAGAAATAAACTCTTAGACCCTGTGTAAGCACAGAAAAATACACAGAACCACTATAGGATTTGTATGCTGTATTTTAGCTTCCTCAGTATGCCACTAACTTGTGTGGTGGTTAGAAAAGTATACTCTCTCTTTATGGAGTCTATCATACAGTTGGTCATGCAAACACATGCGCAGCTGCCTTGAGTCATGAGTGTTATTAGAGCCAGGAGCAGTGTTCAAGCAAGGGCAGTGAGATGGGATAGCTACCATGCCAAAGTTAGGCAAGTGAATGTGAGAATGGGGTTAGGTACACCCCTCCTAATGCACCGCCTCCCTGATCAACATTTGTGAGTCAGATACCCCAAGGAGATGAAAAACCTACGGAAGTCAGCTAGCCCTAAGGAAGCCACCCAACTGCAGTGTAGTGTGGGTGAAGCCCCTCTGCCTGCACCCCCACTGCCAAACAAGCCTCTGTGTCCCACAGCTGGATCTAATGGCTTTGCAGGGCAGATCCAGCCTCTGGGCCATAGGTTGCTGATCACTGTTCTATGCAGCTTAAAACCATAATATGGATCTTGATTTTAAAAATAAAAGAAATTAAAACAAAGCTTTGGATTTAGATTGTTTTCTGGGTACCAGGACTGGAACATTTGGATGCTACAGCAGAAGCATGTGTCTGTGTATGGGCAGGGGAATAGACTGCAATTTAAAAGAGAAGGTTAGGATCTGATGTCTTAAATGGTATGTGTATATATTGTATGAGCATTTAATTTTAATTCTTCCACTGTTGGGCAGGGAAGGAATGGAAAAGCATCTCTGTAGTTTGTCAGAGGCTGATTAATAAAGAAACCATATAGTAAATTTAACTGAGTAAGAAATGTATATTTCATTTTCTAAAATACTGGTCACTTCTGAAAATAGTTAAGACCTGTAACCCTATATTTTTCATTCTAATCTGCAATTCAGAATAGGAACCTAAGACTGGAAGGGTCTTCCTGGACCATTGAGTCCAGTCTCTCACATCTGAAGGCCATCATTTATCCCAAGAGTCCAATAAATTGTCTAGTTTGATCCTTCATGCACCGCAGTCGCAAAGCACCTTATGAAAACATAACCAAAATCAGTGTATTACATGCCATGGGTAAAAAGCAGAAGAGACAATGGGTTAAGTAAACAATTAATATATATCCTCAGATGATTCTAAGGAGAGGACCATGTTTGTCAAAATGGCACAATATTAGAGAAAACATTTACAACAGACCCCAGTCTAGTGATCAGTTTGACCTTGAGAAGGACTTTGTCTTCTAAGCACCAGAAGTAGCTCAAAGTTACCTCAGTCACAGCTCCTTCGGCTGTGGCCAATGTCTGGTGGTTCAGGAGGAGGAAAGGAGGGAGGGTGGGAAGACCAGAAGATACTAAAGCATTCACTGCAGGGTGGGGGAGGGTCTCCTAGAAGAAGAAGAAGTTGCATCACTTTTAAATTTGCATTTTATTTGAAGTATGAGAATTCTAGAAGTCATAATACATTATATATATGGAAAAATATACATATATTCCTAAGCAATCTACACCAGCATGTGTTTCAGTAAGTATTTTAGTATTATTCCAAAGGGCCAAATTCTGCCCTCACCAACATGACCATGTCAGAAATATTCCTTTACTCCAGAGATAAAATAGTGTACCTAAAAATGTTGTAGGCATTTTTTTTTACTCCAAGTCGATGCATATTTTGAATTTTTCTGGTAGGGTTGTGCAAAGATGGGATCAGAATTGTATTTCCCAGAATGGGTATTTTTACTATATCTGAGAGTGTTGAGGAATATTCTTCTTTAATTTTCATTGGCTCTAGAATTGAGCTGGACTGCAGCAAAACAGAATATATTACTATAATTGAAAATGTGCAAAATCAAGTTTGTCCAACAAACTGCAACCATCTTTCAACTCTAAATGAAGAACACTCAGTGATAATCCGATGATATTGCAAACCCATTCACCTATGTGCTGACAAAAGATGACTAGAAAATAATATTCATTTCATAAATATTATTGTGGTACAAGAGTTCTTTATCATTTTGATGGAGTGAGGAATCAGTTTACCACGTACATATATCAAAGCATTTTTTTTTCTTATTTGTTAATATTAATGTGTGTGGTTTTCTCTCCCCTCTTCCCCCATCCCCTCCCCTGATCAGTAAACATAAATATTAGGGCCAGCTGTAGCTTGTGTTTGACAAGTGTCAGAATAGAGTTATAGTTTGCTGTGCATGTCTTTTTCAGCAGTGTCATCTGGTTTGACTGATGCCTATTTGGCAGATCAAATATAGCCTTTTTTTAAGGCAAACTCTAGGGTGGTATCTTTGTCAGATTATACACAGCTAGGTTACAGTGTCAGTCTTTCCATCCTGAACCCTTGTGTTGATATGCTTACTTTGAATTTGACAAACCCTTATGTCCATTTTTTACTAAAATTGATGTTTTGGATTAAAGCATTTTGCTGTTTTTTGCCTCTTGTACAACTGTATAACTTGGTTGAAGACCAAGTTGTTCAATTTGACACCACTACTAGAGCACATTCATCTGTTCATGGAAAGACCATTGTACTTTTCAGTCCACTCTGAAGTTAATCACTTTCCTTTTTAGCCCTTAAAGTTATTCTTTCTTTTCCATTATTCTGGCTGAATTCCCAGATAGCTGTTTGTCTATATTAATTCTGTACTATTCTGAACAGACATGCCTAACCCATCTAAACAGTCATCAGCATTTAATGATTTTTTTTACTAAATGTCTCTTTTTCACTTAGTGTAACTTCATCTAACTTATGCTAGTTATCCAATGCAGGAGTTATGATTGGCCTCCAGGAAACACATTCAAATATCATCCCTATGAAATCTTTCATAAAGTCCTAGTGAAACATCCCTTCAGTCAGTCTATGCACCTTTACAATTAGTAAGATCTAGCAGCTTTCCTAGGTACTCATAGGGTATGTCTACACGTGATGCTACATTGCCAAAGCAATGCGCTATGGCGATGTAGCATCCATGGGTATTTACACATGATCAGCAGCTACTTCTCCATAGTGGCACACTCGCCATTATAGCACACAGCTACAGTGAAGTAGCTGCTAAAAATAACCCTGCTCCACATGTATGGCACAGAGGTGGTTAATGCACCATGCTTAATACTTCCAAAAACAGAAGTACTAAAAGACAGCACAGCACAGACAGCACAGTAACAATGTTGCCATAGGACAACCTGTAGATGCACCCATAGTGATATCCCTTTTTTTCTGGCAAAGAGAAAACCTTAGAAAAACAGAATGGTGATAAATGCTATTGTCTGTATTGTCAGAAGATTAAAGAAACAATTTTTTTTTTCTCATTACCACAAGTTACAACTTTTAGTCACCTTTTTAATTTTTTTATCAGAACTGTCGAGTCTCATGGCTGACACAGAACAAAACTAAAAATTGCACGCTACTGCATATAAAAACTTTGGGAATAAAATTCATTCAAAGGCAAAAGGCTCAATATTTTATATTCCTAATTAGAACTTTCACTGAGACATGCAAAAAAAATGTATTTTTTAATTAGGAAAGAAAATGCAGATGTGAAAGGTATCCCAAATTTCAATATGTTAATTCTAATTTAGTATTTGTTATTTAGGATAAATCTGTCCACTGGTGCAAGAAGAGACAAGAGAGATGTAGGAGCAGAAGCATAGTAGGACAGCTGTTGCAACAGCTATTTTTCACATGCCTCTATCCTCCTACCTCCGGTTGATGCCTGGAGTTTTTACTGTGGTTGCCCTCCCTCAGTTACGCTACTAACTAGGAGTTTCACCCAAGCAGTAGGGATGAATCTTTCCACAGAGCTCAAGAGAGCACAAGAATATCTGGTTGAATAATGTGACAAAATCTTGGATGCAATGAAGTCCTACCTTAAGGGCTCAAAGGAACCATTCAGGACACATTTAGCCATCATTCTTTATCAGCCAATGTATGGGCTCTAGTGGGTAGCTGGATTAGCAGGCAGCAGTTGGGAGTACTCTGTTCAGTCTACAAGGCACAGGAAAGTATGCTGCACAGCTTGTGAAGAATTCTGCAATAGCTGAATGGATAGTATAGTAGAGAACACCAGGCACTGGCTGTTGCTGTACTAGCCAGGGAAGAGTTTGGCTCTTAACCCTTACATCAATGCATGTTGAAAGGAGGCTTTCTTCCTAGATGGAAATTAAAACACAATTAGGTAAGAATCACATTTTTGATGGATGATGTAATCCTGAAAAGCTACTGGGTGTCTTTATATCAGGAGAAGTGTTGTATATGCACCAGTACAGTATAACATAATTTATCAAGTCACCTTTTCTCACCTGGTGGGGAGAAATGTTTAATCAGTGCTATAAAATGTTATTGTAAATACCCTGTAATCTAGAATTTGGCCAACTTCACAAGTGAGGATAAAAAATGTACTGATCTTAATAAATGGGGAAACTAGACAATCAAATAAATTACTCTGGAGCAGTGGCTCCCACCTTTTTATTCCCATGACCCACTGCTGGGAGTGGAGTGTGGTGGTGGTCTGAGGGCAGGGATGGGGGAGCTCCCAGCACAAGGCATGGCTCGTCCTTTGGGTGCGGTGCCCCCGGCATTGCCCTTGTGACCTTCATTTGGGTTGTGACCCGAGGTTGGGAACCGCTGCTTTAGAGTGTTGAAGAAAGTGGTTTAAGCTGTGTTGTATGAACTGAGGTGACTTTTAGATCAAAACAGAAAATGGAGGTAATATCTTTCCTCTCTAATATTTATTTGGGGAAGGCATGCTTAAATGCAACAAACACTGAAATAGCTGGTGCAAAAAAACCAATAGGGTTTATTACAGTAGGGTTTGGCCAGGATTTGCTATCCCACATTGGCCAGTGATAGGTGGGTGTTTGGCCTGCAATGGATACTGCCTGAGCTCTAGGCTGGGAAAAGAAAAGTTAATGAACACAGCTAAGAGTCAGCTGGGGCTCATTAGCTTGCAAACAACCCAGTCTAGAGTGCATATAAGAAACAGCAAGGGAGCTGCTGGAAGTGATTGGACTGTAGAAAGAAATCTTTTCTTTTTAAAAAAGGGTGTGATGTAGTCAAGTGGTACAGGTGAGATGAGCTCTGGTTGCAATTGTAGACTGTATTTTACTGAATACAAGGTGCATCTACATGAGATGCTACATCGCCGTAGTGATGACCTATGATGACACAGTGTCAGCAGGCACGAACTGTAACGCTGCCACTACTGCCCAGTACCAACAAACTACTGCACAGTAGTTCATTGCCCTTATGAAGAGAGGCAGCACTGTAAATAGTTGTTTGGCTTCAACCTTTAAGATGGAACTTCAGGTTTCTGATCTTTCCTTTCTGTGGAAAGGAGACAGAAGGAAAGGTAGGCTAGTACTTTAAAGATTAACTTGTTCAGAGAGGTGTAAGATTTATCACCGTGCTCTCTTACCTTCTGCCTGATTTCAGCTAACATGGCTAACTACCTTTGTGTAAAATGAAGGAGTAAGAGAGATCTTAAAGTCAGAGATGTCCAAATGCCTTGTCTTCTTGACCCCTTGTGCCTTTTTATCCCTCTGTTTGAAAGAGAAGACTATATTGAACACTGAGTTTAACTTTAGCATAGCTCCTGAAGAAAGATCCTAACTCTCCTATAGAAAGTTGAACATAGACAAAGGCTTCTTCAAGGGTACAGGAAAGAAAATGGATTTGTCAGATAAACAGTTAAATGACTCTGGTAATGTTTGTTTCCCAAATTGTCTTTGTCTTTCGGTAGAAGGCAGGATAGATTTTCCCCTTAGGAACTAACTAAACTGGAGATAAACATATAGCACATGCTTTTGTGAGCTGGACCTCACTTCATCTGATGTTAACTCTTTGGACTAATACAGCTAACTACATTTCTTTGTCCTGGGTTTCAGGACTGAAGTCACAAGTCTCCCTTCCTCAGTGCTGTTATTGCTTTCTTCAAACTTTGAAGAAATTCAGAGCTTTGCAGCAGATATCTGACAAGCTGCTAAAAAAGGGAACATTTGGATTTTCACACTCTAGTTTATTTACTTTCTGTTATACTGAGGCACATATCAGAGAGGCACCTGTCTTGTGCCCTGAGAAGGTTAGATGATTATTCAAACTTCAAGTCAGAATTAAGCTTTTGATTAGTAACTGCCTCAGCTGGTGAATGACCACTTCTATTTGTCCTCCACAATCAGCATATGGCTCAGCTGTCATTTAAGGCAGACTATCCAAACCCTGCATTAAGTGTAAAATGATTAACCTCTTTTGGATATTTTTACACTGTTATCACCAAAGGATCTCTAAGTCTTTCAAAAACATTAATAACATTATTTTCATCATGCTGCTGTGAGAGTAGGTGGTGATATTAGCATCACTATACAGCTGGGAACTGAGGCAAAGAGAAAACCAAAATAATGGAAAATTCCCACTAATTTTAGATCCTTTTTCCCCTCAGTATATTTAACATTATATTTACTAACTTAAAAAAATATATTTGAAGTGCATGACCTTCACTTGCAATTTTGAGTTCCCAACAATCCAGTACATCAAACTCCAAGTGTTTCAAAACACTAACATATCAAATGAAAAACACCCAATATGTGGCCAACTGCTAACATTTTGGTTTAAGCAACTTGCTCAGGATCACAGGTGGCTGCTGGCTAAGTACAGATGTTCAAAAAGCCCCTGGTGGAAGTGCTCTAACTATTGCACTTTACTGAAAGTGCTATAAATTATAGTAGGAATGAACCAAGCAGACATTTGTGGTTCAGTTGGGGTCTCAGTGCCTTCCTGCAGTGGCCAAGGCCAGCAGGTGGTGGGCCTTCCTGCATGCCTCCTAGGAAGCTGCTGGAGCCACCTCTTTCCCCAGCCTCCACCCGCCTCCCCACCAGCTGGTAACTGTCAGCAGCTGCTGGGAGGGGGAGGGGAGGAATAGAGCCCACCCACCGCTAGCCCCACCACAGCTTGCTGGCTTGGGTCTCTGGAGTGGGTGGGCTGAGTCCATGTGGCATGGCAGCCCCTTCCTCCTTCTGCCCCAGCCTCTTGACAGCTGCAGCTAGGAGCTGCAGTCCAGGGCTGCCTGACTAGGCTTTTTGCTGCACCAGGAACTGGGGCCAGAGGGGGAAAGTAATGCCCCCCTCCCCCCAGCTTGCTGGCTGGGGTCTCAGGGTGGGCTGAGCTAGATCTGTGTGGCAGGGGGCTCCCTTTTCTCCCAGAATGCAACCTATGGTGAAGCATAATGGAAATAGTACAGATGTTCAAAAAGCTCTCTAACCTAAAGTGCTTAAGTCTAGTTTAGTCCATCAATGGTTAACTTAGAGCAGGATCTGCCATTTTTAAAGTGCTTTAAGTGCTGTGAACATCTGTTCTGTTATAGCTTTAATTCAGTTACCTTAACTAAATAACTGTCCCTTCTTTTGCTGCAATTTCCTGTATCATGTATGATACCCCTCCCAAACATTGAGGAAAGGGTCTATAAACAACAGCCCTATTTTACACCAGTCTCTGAGCACTATAGATTGGCCAACTTTAGCTAAACACCGTTTTATTACCATGTTCTCCTATAACAGATACGGTCATAATATACTTAGTACAGTATCTCAGTCTCTGTGGCCATGTCTACATAAGATGCTGTCTGAACAGTTGTTACTACGCAGTCATTCAGTACTTGTATAAACAAGTGCTAAATGACTGCACAGTAACCAGAGTTACTGTGCTGTCATGCTGAGGAATGGTTCGTTCATGATGCTGACTGCAGAGTAGCTCGTGACTACTGTGCAATAGTATTGCATCACACTTCCTGCCATGTGATGCTACTGCTCAGTTAGCATCTCATGTAGATGCAGCCTGTGTGTCTGTAAATCACCTAAAATAGTTTATCAGCCAACAATTTATATTGGACCTTGTGGGTATCATTGTAATAACAGTAAATAAGAATGATGTGGAAAATGAGTTTATATCCAGAATGATTTTTTTTCAGTAAAATATGGTATTAAAACATTCTCCCCTTCCTCCCCTCCCCTCAGCTTTATTGGTAGCTTTCTCATGGGAAATTCTAAATAACAACAGAATATTTCCCAGTTCTCCTGGAAAGAAGCCACCTGAAATTGGAAGAAAAATCTCAATTAAAGAAAGGAGGAGGGTAAGAAAGGAAGGGGGGGGATAAATTTGGATTTCCAGTCTTATTTTGAGCTTTGGACTAACCTCAGTGAGGAGCTGAACAAAACTCATTTAAGTTCTGTAATAAATGATATTAAGACACAACAATATATAGGCCTAGTGTAATTAAGACGAGGTGAATAGGGCATTATCCCTGGTTGCTGACTTGTACCAGTATAACGCAGCAGCAGTCTGTATGGAAAGCCGGTGCAGTAGCTATGGATCGGGATATCTGCACCGTGGCAACAGCAGCCAGAGTCTTTGAGAGTCTCCAGGCAGTAGTGCAACTTGGGGTGAGTGAGCAGGGCTTTATCTCCAGATGCCCACCTAAGGGGGAGCTTGAATGATGGCTTCCTGGGGAGTTTACACTGCAGCAGCCAGGTGCAGGAATCTGTGCAGCAGCAAAAGTCAGAGCTGAGCAGACAGCTTTGTGCCAGCAGCAACAAGGAACTTTGGGTGTCTTTACACATGCTCTCAAGAGCCGCTCTAATTAAAGTGCCTTCAGCATCTCGTGTATTCAACTCAAGCTTGTTCATCATTTTGAAGCATGGGGGTGCTGAATACATGAGATGTTGAGACTACTGGAGTTACTAATTTCATAACTTCAGTCAGAAGTCATAAATTGTATATAGATACCCTAAATGGCCATGACTTCACATTTGATTTCAGTCACATTTAGATTCTTGAACAATATATAAAGTAGTGTATATGTGTGTGTTTGTGTGTGTATTTATCACTGTTAAGCACCATATTGCAATTCTCTTGTGAAAAGTTAATAGAGTATGAGCCACATGCAACAAATGCTATCATATTACTCAATGCACCAATTCACTGTTGTAGTGACGACAATCATAAAATTATTTTGTTTAATAATAGAAACATGCACTAAGTAGTTTCCTTGGATATAGAAAATATTTTAAAATTATTATTATTTTTTCAAGGAGATGCATCTGTACTTTCATTGTTTCCAGCAGGTGTTTGGAGTATGACACATTCAATCACATTTAGTTAAATGTTCAAAGTTTTACAGTGATCTAATCTAGCTTTACAGAACCAAGATTATAAATGCATAAAGGAAATATTCTTGAAGAACATTTCCAGAAAGGTAATTTTTGTTTGTAAAAAAAACAACAAAACAATTATTTTGAAGGACTATGCAGATATTCTTTTTGTAAACT
The DNA here is from genome assembly GCF_030867095.1 of Alligator mississippiensis. NCBI lineage: Eukaryota > Metazoa > Chordata > Crocodylia > Alligatoridae > Alligator > Alligator mississippiensis. The sequence goes on along the minus strand of NC_081824.1, from coordinate 270,236,866 downwards.
TAATATTTCACTAACCTTAAGATGTGGGATTATACTGCATATTAAAATATAAATATATAAATGCTGCAAACACATGTATTTAAATATTTTAAATCTCTAAATATAGTCAATAGCTTGGGTGTCTGTGAACCTGAATCTTTACTTTGCAATTTGAAAACCGTTTTTCCCCCATTGAGTAAGAAAATTAGTGTCATAAAAAACTTGACACATCACACAAAATGAAACAGGTGGGAGCATTATGCCCATTTAAAAATTATACTTTACAATAAAACCTACTGTGGTGCTTAAGAACTTTCCCTTTAGTGTTCTGTAAAATGATCACATTGCATAATGGGCTCAGTTCAATAAAGAGTTGTCCTCCCTTTTAAATATAGTTTCTGCAGTATTTACTCATAAAATGCTGCAGAAAGTACAGTGTAAAAAACAACTAAGTGCAGCATTTTTAGTGCTCGTTAAATTTCTTTTGCATGTGTTTGCCTTTGAAATAATTCTCTTCTGTGCTCCTGAGAGGTATGTCTAGCAAAAAGCAGCTGACAAAGAGCTGTGCAGAGTTTAAAACAAATTCTAAGCTAAAAACATCCATAGACCACAATATTATAACAAAAAATGTGGAGTATTGAGAGTAGCTCTAACTTTAGGCTACATGGGGTGCACCTACATGTGCTATTAATGTGCTATAAGTTTACTGTGCAGTAAAATACTGCACAGTAATCTATCCATGGGAGCATATATACACATGTGCCTGTCAAGAGCAAATTTGCTCCTGAAAGGAGCAGTTCAGTGCAGGGCTACTCCTGCCCTGCTCTGCTCCCCTGCAGCAGCTAAGGAGAGCTGTCCCACTTCTGGGCCATCTGTCTCCAAGCTCTACACCCCTGCTCTGGGCAGCTGCCTCCTGCCCGACCCCATGCTCCAAGATCAGAGTGGAGGCTGGGACACAGTTGCCTGCCCGGGGCAGCTGCCTGGTGCCCAACTCCCACTCCAGTTGGCTTATCAGAGTTGGGGCTGGGAAGCAGCCAGCTGCACCCCCTGCTGTCTGCACTGACTGGGAGCAATGCTGTCTACACATGCAATGCTGCACAGTAGTTACTGCACAGTAAATCTACTACCTGTATTTGCAGGTAGTAGCCAGCCAGACAATAGACTAATTTTGTTTCACAATGGGCCCCTGTAGGCTAATTTACTGCACAGTAAATGCTATGCACACGTAGATGGTGACAATTTACTGTGCAGTAGATTAGTCTACTGTGCAGTAAAGTGTCTCATGTAGACACACTGAATGATAAAGTACATGAAAGAGAAAGAATTGTCAGTACTAAGCAGGAAACACTTTATCTGAAATCTTATGCATTGAATATTTCAAATTCAGGTACAATTAGAACTGTCTTAAAAATTTAACAGTATAATCTAAGCATACATCTGTTCATATATATCAGTGAAGGTTGCATCTTTGGCAGAGTAGCCTGCAGCTTTGAGTTTCTAGAGTTTGCCACATTATACATTAGAGGCTTGAGGTTTACCTGCTGTACAGTGGACTTGGTCTAAGCCACTTAACTGATAGATTTCTGTGCACCAAAAAGGAAAATATGAGCATGAAAGGACAAACTATTAGAATAAGGTTCTGATTTTTAAGCAAGTATAATTTGTTTAAAGCAAGTGTGTCAAACTTACTTCCTGCCCCTGGCCAGATGCAGACTGTGGGGCTCTTTCCAGTCAGGTCCAGTTCAGTCACCACTCTGATGATGGCTCCAGCTGCTGTCATGCCCATGATAGAATTGGAGCTGGAGCTACTGCAACTGATGCATTTTGTGCCGGGGCAGCAGCTTCAGCTCCAGCACAATGATGGCTCCAACTCTGACTCAGATTCCAGCACAGGGCACAGAGCCAGCAGCCAAGGAATGGGCCACAGCAGTGGCAATGGGCAAAGCAGCTGGAGGGTGACTTGGGATGTGTCATCCCTCACTCACCTTCCTGTTGCCAGTTTCCATGCCCACAGGAGTCCAAGGCCCTAGGAGGCCACTCCCCACTAGCCACATATCAACTTCTAATGGCCCATTGGTAGCCTGGCAAGCCAGATACAGCAGCTCTATGGGCCAGATCCGGCTTGAGCCCCATATGCTTTGCATCCCTGATTTAAAGCACTTCTTTATTCCTGCTGAACTCAAGCCAGTTCCCTGTCATTTATATCTATAACCTGCTATTTAGAAAATATTTTCTTTATAATATAAACGTGCATATTTTTTCTGGATTTATTACTCTTTATTTTATTAATCCCAAAGAGAGTATTTTGAGGAGCTCTGCTTCATTGCCTCCGCACCAAATATATGTTACCCTTTAAATTTTTTGCCTTTATTTGGAAGTCAAATAAAACTTATTTTGCACCATTCTTTATCTTTTTGATTCCTCCAAGTTACTTTTTTGGACATGTCTGCTTATATATCCATAGAATTCTAGGGCCCTTATTTCTGTAGTGCGTAGCACACACATAGACTTTTGCTGTAATGAAGTCTCTCTGAAGTCCATGGGACCCCAGACAGGTATAGCCTGCACATTACCAAGTGTAGGACTGAAATCGGTGTATAGTCCACATACAAACAATGCTGAGGATCAGCATAGAGGGAGATGTTTATAGCATGAACTACACACTCAAATGCATGTTCATTATGATTATAACTTTCATAGTTATATGAAAGTTAACTTTATAATTTATGTGTATACAGAATGTGTGGAAATACATTCATTGCGTACAAAGGGCCCCTCACAAAATATGCTGTGAATTCCTCCTACAAGTTCATGAGACTGCCCATCATGACAAAGATATCAGCTGTAGATCTTGCATCTGGCCAGATGTTCTTTGGCTTCCTGCAGCCCCCAGTGTCCTTGGAAGTATTGTCAGGGACACCACCATTGACAACAGACAATAACTGTATCAGACAATGACTGCAGCTGGGCTGCAATATGGCATCCAGAAGAGCAGATTTTGCTATTTTTGTGCCCCATTTGCCTCCCGTAATGCACCTGATTGATGTAATTGTACCTGCTCTTCCTGGAATTTTTTCCCCCTGGGAAATCTGGAAAGGCCAGTATGGGAGGAAAGACATTTGTAAATGGAGAAGGGTGATGCAAACCCACAAAGAGGCTTTTATAACATTGTCCTTCCTCAGTAATCCAACTCTTCTGGGCTCTGTGTGGAGGAGAATGATATATTAATAAATATAAAGCCCTTCTAAAATTAGACCTACAAGAGCCTATTCATACAAAAAATATCACAATTTTGAAGTATAACATTTCTGGTATTTCAAGGGCTAAGAGTAACTGCAGTCCCAATGGGAAACTGGGAATATATCCCTTGCAATGTTGACATTGTTATTGTGAAAGGTTCTAATGAGACATTAACTGTAAGGGTCTAGAGAGACTCCTGTGCATTAGAGCACTCCCTTTTGTCTAGGAAAGAGATACTTTTGGGAGAAGGGAACAAAATGAGGTGAAGCTGGTACAAGTCGATGCATTTTCTTTCTTAATTTTGGTTTCTTCACAGATGAATATTAGATTACATATTCAGGCTAGCAGACAGCACTGAAATAGAAATAAGTACAATCTCCCAATCTGTTGTTTTTGTGCTTTAAGTACATCATCTCTGATGTATAGAAAAGGTCATTGCCACTGGAAAAAAAACTGGTATCATTTAAGTACAGCAAATTTTATTATGTTTCTCTAGTTTCTCTATGCTATTATGACCATTATAAAAATCAACTAATACTTGCTTCTATAACTCAATTTAAATGCCTCAGTGTCATAATACAGTCATTAAAGTGCTGTTATCTAATGAAAGAGGATCATATTTGTTTCTACAATATCCAAGTTTCATGATAAAGCGTGTTCTTAAAATCATGGAAAGTACATACTGAAGAATGGGTCCTTCAAGTTACAGTTCTGATACTTTCAACAACTCTCCTTAGCCACTAGTACACCTTGAATGAGGAAGATCTTTTGTTTTGATGAGGCTCTTGACATCAATAGCCAACCAGTTTCAAACCAATAGTATTCAAAAGTTTGAATCAAATATACTAGTATTGTTACATGTGAATGAGCTGAGAAGAATTCAAATGTTACAAACCCACTCCTGTTTTCACACTGAATGAAGGAATGTTGGAGTTATGTAACGATTACAACATACCAGATGCTGCCCTTTTGAAACATTCCCTTTTTGAAAGTACTTCCCTCCTGGGCGCATCCACACATGCAAGCACATGCGCTTGCAGGAGCTCAAATAGAGGTGGTGCAAATTTGAGCTGAGGCTTTTTGGCTTAGCGCACATGCCCGAACATGCACTTCAGTGTGGGGCAAATTGTGCCACTTGGGGCAAAATAAACCTGCCTGGCTCCTTCTAGATCTGCAGCCAGGGGGAGCTAGAGCCCATGACCAGCACCTGTGCTGGCCCCATCAGTACAAAAAGCCGCCCTGTCAAGTTGCTCATGGCTACTCACTCTCAGGAGCTTCTGCAGCCCAGCCAGTTGGTACCTGGGGACATGACCCCTTGTGCCAACTGGGCGGCTGCAGCAGTCCTGAGAGTTCCCTGCACCCTCTACCCACTTCAGCAGTCTGGCTGGGGGCTGCTGCCTGGCTGTGACCTGTTGTGCACCTGCCAGACCCAGATGGAGACTGCACAGCCAGTAGAGGCATCTGCTCCTCTTGGCCAGCTGCCAGTAGGCTGTGACTTCAGAGTTGGCCTTTATGCGGCACTACTGCCATGTGTGCCCCCTGCCCGGCCATCTGGGCAGCTAACACCTGGAAGATGTTCTGCGTGTGATAACCTGCTTTGAACTGTCAATGCCTGCCCTCCTGGCCCCACTTGGACAAGAGGTCATCCACCTCCAGCTGGGTCCAGGGTGCTAGCTCTGAGCAGCAGTGAAAGATTTACTGTCAAACAAACTGTGCAGAGGCATGGGACCCCCAATGACAGGGGCCCCCTCTGCCAATACTGCCACCAGTGAACCTCCCATGTTTTGTTTGTGCCCCTCCCTCCCACCCAGAGGTTTGTAGTCTTCTTCAGCCATTCCAGACAGATTCTGGCCACTGCTCCTTCCCTGTGGTTAATTCCCCCTCAGCACAGGAGGTGGGGCCCTGCACCCTGCTTGGATCATTGGGACCCACTAACCATAAATCCACCACTACTGAGCAGGCTTCTCTGCCTGGGTCTTGGCACTTGCCTCCCTAGCAGGAATTCTGGAGTTCCCTATTTCAAAACTTAAAAATCCTTAATAAAAAAAATCCCAAAGTCACTCTATAAAATATCCCCAAATGCATGTTCCTCCAGAATTAAGACAAAAAACCACTATATAGAGAGTGAGAGAGTAAGAGGCAGAGAGACAGCGATCAGTTGGGCACTGATTGATATATCTAGTGTTAAAGCAATTTGGAAGTCTACCAGTGCCTCTATCATCATAATAAAATGAATTCTAAATACCTATATGTTTTCCTGTTTGCCTTTGGTTTTCTTACCATAGAGCAGTTAGAGCTCCCCCTGACCCCTTCACTAACTAGGATGTGGGGACAGCTGCCCCTGCAGCCACAGCTCCTGCCAGCAAGTCTCATCCTGTCAAATGGCCAAAGCCTTCCTAACCAATTCAGCCAACTTTTGATTATTCTAAGGCAAATCTCTTCTGTTTTGAAAATATCTAGATAATGTCAGTAATCTGTAACCTGTTCTTCCCCTGGTTTCATAGTAGGCAGCTGATACCTACATGATGTTTCCTTTGCTGACAGGTTTAAAGCTTTAGAGCTTTCTTGAATTACTGGTCTCTCTAAGCTCTTCCGAACAGAAGCCATCTGTATTTGGGTGTGTGGTACAAGGCAAAACATGATTTGAGCTCTAAATCTACATATAAAAGTGCTGTAAAACCTTAACGTCCCTTAAGCATGAACATTAAACAAGACATAAACATTACTTCACAATTCCAGTTGCAGGAATAAAAAGCTTCCATGAAAGCACAGGCATAATTATGATGGTGCATCCAGATGAGCAGGAGCATATACTTTCCAGCACCTCAAAAGTTTTTAAGGTACCATAACATGTACACCATGCATGTGAAAAGGTTCTGCACACTGCTGCACTGCATAATTGCAGTGCGGAGCCAAAATTAGATACCAGGAAATCCCCGAATCTAAAAAAAATGTGACAAAAAATGCAGGGCGGTGCATATAACTGCAGTGTTTGTCACCCAAGAGCAGAGCCTGATCAGACAGAGACATGCTCTGGCTGCTGGCCAGGCTATCCATGCCTGAATTGCCACTGCTGCAGCTCTCAGAAGCCCCCAGAATCCCAGGTAAAGGTAGTGAGGCCAGGCCTGGTGCTGGCCCCAGCCTCCCCTACCCCACCCAGGGCAATTCTCTGTGTGCCACAAAGCACATAGAGGGGCATTCCCTGGGGACAACTAGCAGTGGCAAGGAAATGCATGTGCTTGCTTGTGAGGATGTGCCCTAGTAGTCTCTAGCTGATACCTACTATGACATTGCCTTTACTCTTTTCCACTTTTAAGTTAGTGACTTTTAAGCTATCTACCTCCCACCCTAATTCAGGCCTCAAAACAAGTTTATATAACTTATAGGAGGCACCATCACACATCTCATTTTTTCCGTGCATGTATTTCCTGAACAAGATATCGCCCATCCAATGTTAGTATTGCAGTTGTGTGAACTTTCCCACAAAGTATCAGTTAACCCAAGTAGTTCCTAACTGCATGAGCATGTGTGTGTGCATGCACAAGGACTTCCGGTTTTTTTCTTTCTATTCCCCAAACTTCTTACAGTAGTATGCATGCATCTAATATAAGTAATAGAGTGGCCCACTAATATCCCTCTTATGGTTTTGCTAAGGTTTCCCATATTTCCTTCTGTTCATCTCGTACAAAGAAAATAATGCCTATGTTACGTATGATTACATTGTTTCATTCATCTTGCCAGTTTATAAATAATTTATTTTTGTTTTAAAATTTAAACTAGGAAAAATCACCCATAGAGGAGGTATAACATCTCTTTCCAAAAGATTCCTGAGGCTAAAAAGGCATCTGTAGAAACCTAAGCCATTACAATAATAGGGCAAAGAAAAAACCCCAGCACATTAAAAATCATATGCAGTTATAAATCCTTTAAACAAAGTTTTAAATCCTGCCTAACCCTCTAGAGGATGGCAGCCTTGAAAAAGTAGGTAGGTATTACTGCCACTGTCAGCTAATTGACATTAGCTCAAGGACAAAATGTGAGGAAGTATTCTGCAGGGAAGAAGCCTATGTTCACCAAAAGGTAGAGGACAGATTAGATAAGGTGCTTTCCAATTTCTCTGAAGTGGCACAGGTCCTGCTTTTGTATCAAAACATGTACTTTCAAGCCGTAATATGGACAGATTGCTTCCAAATGAATAACTCATTATGTACTATTTATTACCTGCTATGAAGCTGTGTAACAACCCTCACAACTGATGGATAAAATATCCATAACAACAGAACAATAATTAAGGGCAAAAGACAATCTTGCTCTTAGGAGATTCTGTAGGGGAATTTCCCCTTATCCATCCAGTCTTACTGGCTTTCCACTGCAGCCACAAGAGGGAATGGAGGTTAAAATTTACCTCTCCTGTCCTTGCAGTTGTACAGACAATGGGGAAAGCCTGAGTTTCATATTAATAGTGAGGCAAGTCTGTGTGATGAAGGGGAAGTATGATGTATCCCACAAAGGACTTCAATAACATACTTTTCTTTGCAGAAAAGGGAAACCAGGAAAATAAAGATGAATCTTTGAATCATAATTCCTTCTGAAGGTTGAACAACTAGAAAGACCTTCCATTAAACTCATCTAGTTGACTTTAAAACTGGTGGAAGAGCCAACTAGGACTGTGCCACATTTTTCTGAGTGGAACAAAAACATAAATAAGAAACAGCCCCAACCTCTAAGGTCCTAGGATTTAAGATGCATAAAACTGGTCGTGTCTATGCATGCATTAATGTACCGTAGGTACCACACATGAAGTTAATACCTGTAATAACAGGTACTAACTGAATGCACAGTAACTGGCACTACTGCTCAGTAGCACCACTGCATGCCTTTTTAGTGATGCAAATGCACAGTAGAAGAGTTATACTGCGCAATAGCATGGCTTTTTGCCATGATGTGCTAAAGCACAGTAAAATTACTCTACTGCATATTTAGCGTCTCATGTAGGTGCACCCACTGATAAACAAAATGGATGAAGAAGCATACAAGCAAATGAATATAAATGGTGAAAGACTTTTTGGTTACAGGTTTTGTTTCTGTTTTCTCATTTTTGCTTTATTCTTTTTGTAACAATGTACAATGACTATAATTAGAAATTGCAGGCTAGAAAGTAATTCAGATGCAAAACTTTTGATTAAATGTAAAAATCTTAATTCTGTAGTATCATTATAATAACTGTCCTATATGTTTCACTCTATTATTTAGTATATATTCAGATAACTATATTTATATAAACTATCTTTGTACTGCTGTTTCCATCTTACTGATTTCTTTTAACCTTTAAGAGTTATTGAAAAATTAGTTGTTGAGAGAAAAAAATCCTAAAGAATTTATATAAAAAAGGGTAATAAAAATGCAGTGTATTAAATGGACAATAAACCTAAAAAGATGTATTTCAAAGACATGCAAATGTCAGCAGTATCAAGATAATATGGTGCTCAAGTGGATGCATCAGAATGACTGTTGAAAAATTACAGGGATTAATCGAGGACTATGTTCCTAATGCTAATGAAGTGCTGCTGGGGATAGAGAAGCAGTGGTAAAGCATAATGATAGGATCTGCACACCTTAGTTATGCATTTAAAAACAAATGTGGAACTAATACTTCTATTGACAAAGCTTCATAAAACAGATGAAGATAACATTCCCTTGGTTTCATATATCTATGTCAGTTTGTGAGACTGAGTTCTTTCTAAATACATAAATGAACAATATATCACTAATCTGTGCAGTAGAGGCTAGTAAAATTTGAAGTGGACAATTTGGGGGAAGGGAAGGCATCCTCCTTACACCCCTGAAAATATTGATTTAACAACAGCAACAAAAGTTTACCAACCTGGCTCATTCTAACTGACTTCTATCCAAATGCGTTTTGACAGTATTTCTCTGTTGTCTTCTTATGCAAGTATTTTTCTATGGATTTGTTGTTCTATATCATTATCTATCATTTCTCATCTCTTTGTCCAGACATTGTCCTCACCTACTTTTTCCTATCTTCTCTTTCATATTTAATGCTCTCTTTTATTTCTGTATCAGTGTGTGTTCTTGTTTTCTTTTCACACACAGAAGTGAATGTAAGGGAGTATTTTATTTCTTATGATGTGCAGGCTTATGATGTTCTTATAAGTGCAAGAAGGTAATGCAAGAGAAATGTCTCTTGCAGTTAGAACGGTATGTGGCAAGGTCCTTGGCATACATTGGAGTTTGTTCCAGTCTTAGGACAGCCCTAGAAAAGTTATATCTCCTGTGACTGAGCTTTAGTGGGCATGTCTACATGAGATGCTTACTGCACATTGGATTAATAACACTGTACAGTAGAGCATCACAGCACAACCCATACTAATAGCCTACTGTGCAGTGTTATTAGGCTAATGCCCAGTAAGCGTCACTAATTAACTGTGCACCGGTGATAATGCACAGTAACTTTAGGTACTGCATATTTAGCTGGTCCTTTATTAAGGAAGTAGTAAACTAAATGCATGGTATCTAAAGCACATTAATGAACATGTAGACATGCCTACTATTTCCTTTCTGTTGTTCTAGGTCTCCTTCCTGTATGCATCTTTTTTCTTTCCCTTTCTCATTTTACACTCCTTTCAACGAAAACATATCTCTGGCTTGGCGGGGTTTATGGACCAAACTGAATCCAACGAGGCCAATAGGCAGGAGAAGATAACGATGAGGAGCTAGGAATAAGTTCCCCCTTTTCATTACTCTTAGAAAGCAGAGTAAATAGGTTTAAAATGCATATACAATGACCCAAAAGCTCTTTTTTCTAATGGAAGTTACTTTCTGAATCCAGATTCTAGGGAAAGGTTGATATGTAGCTGTGGAGATGTACAGCTTAGCAAAAAACTATAACATAATACATAATATAGCATTTAGATGTGCTATGGATAGATGTGCTTTCATGAAAGCTTTATTCACACAACTGGACTTGTGAAATAATGTTCATGTCTTGTTTATGCTTAAGGGATGCTAAAGATTCACAGCACTCTTATTTTTAGGTTTATAGTTCAAATCATGGTTTGTCTTGCACCATACACCAAAAATAAAAATGGCATCTGTTCTGAAGAGTTTAAAGAAATGAGCAATTCAATAAAACTCTAAAGCTTTAAATCTGCCAGCAAAGGCAACATCATGATGGGTATTGGCTGTTGACTACCAAAGCAGGGAAAGAGCAGGTTAAAGATTACTGAGATAATCTATATACTTTCAAAACAGGAGAGATTTGCCTTAGAATAATCAAAAGTTGGCTGAAGTGGTTAGGGAGACACCAGCCATTATCTTTGGGAACTCCTGGAGTCTGCCGAGGTTCTAGAAAATTATAAAAGGTCAGGTATAATGTTGGGGACAAGGAGGTGTTCAGGAATCAGAAGTTTGGTAAGTCTAACTTTAATATCCAACGAATTACTGAAGCATGTCATCAAACAATCAGTGGTGGGTAACTCCGGCTGTATGGGGCATACCAGTGTGAATGGAGCAGTGTAAGGAAAGAAACTGAGAAACTGACCCTGGTGAAGGACTTCCGAAAATTAAGGTTGGGGGTGCTGTTTATTACTTGGAATGGGGCTAGAAAACAAGGCCAAACTAGGATAGAAACTATGGAAGAACTTATAACCATGTATTCAAACAGGTGTTAGAGGTATTTTTTGGTTTGAATAACCAAAAAATGGGCTTTGCTATTCCCTTTTCAGTTAAAATGTTTAAGATATACACAGGTCATTATACAAAGAAACTCTTTTTTATTTTATTGTATTTTATTTTAATTATCCTTGGCAGCTCCAATAATATTCATATTATTTCTGATTTCTGACAGTAGTACAAGCTGTGGCCACACATTAAAACAAAGGGTGGAGATTCAACAACTTTCTAGATAGCAAACAGCAGTAGTGCAATGAGGTGGTGACAGCAGGAGGAGGGGTGACAACTGTGAGGGAAAGAATCAGGTAATAAAGATCAGCAGCTGTTTGGAGCAGCTGGAGGTCATAGACTGATAATGGGATCATATAATACCCAGCTATTCCTATTTGTTTGTTCGTTGGAGGCATGATATAGAAATGTTGTGTAAGGTAGTCTCAGCAGACTCCTGTATGACAAAACCAAAATACAAAGCTGCAGTTTCTTTGGAAATCTCAATCAAGAACCATCTCAGGATAGATGAGGGTGCATCCGGGGGAAAATTTACAAGGGAGAGTAGTATAGATTGTGAATGAGTTATTTTCAGCCCCATGCTCAGACCTCCGGTGCTCATCTCCCATCTTGAACAAAATTTTATCATAAGCGGTTAAAAATAGAATGTAGATCATTTTTGTCTCTTAAACCTAAGGAATTGATTTTAATTTTTCGAACCCAACTCACATCTGGAATCATCTCAAAATATTGTTGGGACCACATAACAATAGGAAGATATTGGCACTCTGACAGAATAGAGCCAATCATAATTATGAGAAAAAAAAGCAAGCATATCTGCTATTGGAGACACGTGTTACATTTTCTCTGAAATAAATTAAGACAGTGATCTGATATTTAATCTGACAGGAGATGTAAGAAATTCCATTGAAGAGTTTAATAATTAGTTATAAATAAAATCATTTAAGAAATGTGGAGTATTAGGCAAGTGATCTGGAAGATTAGAAGATTGAACATCTAAAAAAAAGTAGTAAAATCTGTTTTGGAGAAAAATGAAGAATTGCAGTTAGAAAGCAGATACAGGCTCACAGGAGTGCTAGAGGGAATAAAAGGAATGAGAAGTATTAAGAAGTACTACAGACAAGATTAAAAAGATCAGAAATAGAAACTGAAACCAAGATATGAAGGACCTCTAGAGTCTTATGATAGTATCTGAGCCTTAAGAATATTGTTACATTTTTAAGGAGTTATTAAGAAAGAAAACAATCTTCCAAGAAACAAAAACACACATGAGCAAATAAAAAACCCTGCATTTTTTGTACCCCCACCATCTCCAAAAATTCAGATTCCATTTTTTTATTTAAGCCCAAACACACTGGAATCAAGACTGCAATCATTCTTAGATTTCATTATATCAAAATGAGTAAGACTAGGAATACAGTATGGGATAGGATATCATTTAGATTTTTTTAAGCCTTCAAATAGATTCTTCAGCTTCATAGCAGCTTGAATGAATTATTTTTAACTCATTTTGAAACAGATGTCTGTCCAACTGGATTTTTACTAATGGAGGGGGAAAATGAAAGGATCTGCTCTTTTGAATATTTTATTAACTTTGCCTTGAATATGTCTTACTAATATAAAATATGTATGAGTTTGGCTTGGTATTAGTATGAATTACTGAGATGTTACCAAGAGTATGTAGATGCTAGTTGCAGAGGAGAGGTTATGGTATAAAATAAAAGGTTTCCTGGTATTAATCCATAAAATATAACTAAATAATGTATACTTGCATCTATAAAACTTATTAACATAAGAAGTGTTCAATATATTTTGTGCTGTTAAATTTTAACTGGAAGAAAGTATCACATTTTAAAAAATGTTTTATGAGAGAGAAAGTCATAAAAAATGAAGTGGTTACAAAAATACACTTCTACTCTGAAAAATATATTGAGTGAAAATGGTACCTTCTCACTCAAAAACTGCTGCTTTTGTGTATTCAGTCATATTGGTAACTTTCTTGAGTAAGGATTTCCTGTGTTTTACTCATGTTAGTCCTGCAGAGTCATTACAACTCTGGGATCCTGCTATATATTCAATTCTGGGTCACACCTCAGCAGAACTGTTAATTAAATTCTGATGGATAAACTTTCTGGTTGTGTGTAAGCTGGAAAGATCAGACCCTTTGCTACATACAAGACTTGAAACTAGATTTTTTTTTTAAAGTGGTCTGAGCCGTTGTGATCTAGATGTTGCTGGATCCATCTACATGAGATGCTTTACTCAAGATTAGAGCAAATAACTGCGCAGTAAGCATCATCATCTACACACGTAGAAGCTTAGTGTGCAATAATTTGCTCTAATCACAAGTAAATTTGCTACCTGTAACTGCAAATAGCAAATTTCCTCATGATTACTTACTTTGCCATATGGCACATGTACACAGCCAATGGAGCAAAATTGCTCCTGGTCAGCCAGGCAGCAGGGGGCAGGAGATTGCTCCCTGTCTCTGGAGCTACCTGCTGCTAGTCCACCAGAGCCTGGGTGGGAACAACGTCCCTCTACCCCAGCTACTGGGAGCTCTGAGCCCACGCTCCCCAACTGGCATCACAGAGTGGGGACTGGGTGGAGGTGGGGGCTGGGCAGGTCCCAGCCCCATGCCCAGATCAGGTAATTGAGACACAGGGCTTGGAAAGAGCTGCAGGGGAGGATCAGGTCCCAGCCCCCTGCCCCAATCTGCCAGTTGGACAGCTAGGAGCGAGGCCCTGGCTATGCACAGAATGCCTGCCCAGATAGGCGCGCACTGCTAGCTGCCTCACCGGCAGATTGGGACAGGGAGCTGGGACCTGACCCTCCCCTGCAGCTCTTTTCAAGTCCCCTGTCCCCAATTTGGGAGCTAGGAACAGAAGCTCCTTGCTGCCAGGGCAGGAGGACATTATCCCCGCTTGGGCTTTAGTGATAGAGTCTGCCTCAGCAGCAGGCAGCCCACCTGGGGTCAGGGCGCAATCTCCCAGCCCCTCTCCCTGCCAGGAGACAGGATCTGCACACCTCAGATAAGATCTGCACACCCTCCTGGTCCCATGCTCCCAGCCAGCCTCTGGACTAGCACCCAGGGGGAGTATATAGGTCCTCCTGGTTACTGCAGAGGGTTGGTGCAGGGCTGGAGGAGACAGGAGTAGACTGCTGCCAGGAGCAATAGATCTGGTCCTATATCCCCGCATATGTAGATGCCTGCCCAGGGTAGACAAGGTTCTTTGGGTGAATTTGATATCTTTTATTAGACCAACTTAAATAGTTGGGAAAAAAATTAGCAAGCTTTTGGGTTTAAAAACCCTTTGCCATGATGAGGAAGCCTCTGCAGTTGGTGTGTGCTCTTCCTGGATGGAATGAACAGTAAAGAGGCCAGAGGCTGGTCTGCATGCAAGAAAACCAGTGAGTGAAGATGTAAATTGAGGAGTCAGTGGGTGAAAGGCAGGCTGGGGGGTGGGAGAGAGAACAGGGGGATGAATGTAGCAGTTGAATAGTGGGGAGGTACTGGGGAGTCAGATGTCAGGCAGGATATAATGTGTCATAAATCCAATGTCTATATTTAGTCCATGATTTTTTGTATCCAGGAGTTTGATAAAGTGAAGTTCATAGGCTCGTCTCTGGGAAGTGTTTTGTAAATTCCCTTTGAGGATTAGAACTGAGAGACTGGAGAGAAAGAGGTTTTCTTGTGAGAAATGTGCCCCACGGGTAATTGGGTATTCTTGTCTTTAATAGATTTCTGGTGTGCATTCATTCTGGTGAGCAGTTGTTTGGTCTCTCCAATGTATTTTCCTGTAGAGTAAATCCACCCTGCAACATTTGCACATATGGACACGTCCACTGAAATCCAATAATTGTGGAGAACCATGATGCAAATTTTCTCAATTTATTTTTGCAGTGTAATCATCTTTCAGTATCTCCACAGGGAAAATCTATAGACAAAAAATGGAAAGCAATAGAATGCAAAGAAAAGGTGGCTTACAGTATATTAACGATAAGGAAAATTATTATTTGATTTAGAAACAATTTACATTAAATACTGAAATGTACACTAGAGGAATAGTTTACATTATCATTATAAGAAAGAACTGTTAACATTAAAATGTACCTCTAAACATAACTGGGAACCCCCCAAAAAAACAAAATCTGAAATTTGTTAATTTAGAGGAGACCTATCCTGACTTTTAAGAAGGCTTTCATTTTACTAGCTATTAAATTAGTTATGGGTGGGATACATTTTATGAATCTTAATCTAGGGAAAAAATGTTTTGAAAGTTCTTGTAAATTGTTGGATTATTGAAACAAGTTTAAGTTGTACGTCAATGTGTAAAGAAAGATTAGGTTCCATTTCTGCCGTCTTCTGCTTGTTTGATTATCAAACAAATTCCAAAGTAATATATACGGAGTGAACCTTCTATAAAGGAAATATATGTTTTTTTCATTTGGTGATTGAGCCTCATTTCATATTGAGTGTTTTTAAATTGAGGAATAGTAATGATTCAAATTAAGAAATACAACAAAGATTGAATTTTTTTCTCAGGTCAGATGGCATTCTGGCTGAGAATAAACTTGTATTCTAGTTTGATATACCTCTTAGATATGCTGTCAATAGAAGTCTCCTTCAGATACATTAGTAGAAAGCAGAGGAAAAAGAGAAGGAAAGCAACTTGTATGTCTAAAAGGTCTTCTGGGATCGAGCGTATTATTTTTATGGTGACAATGGTAAATTTAATATCTGTGGCATGAATGAGAAAAAAAAAATATATATAAAGAAATATATTTTAGAGTTGCAAAATAATGAACAGTAACTAAGAGATTCAGAGTTTAGACAAATGGACAAAACATATATAACATATATATGTGTGTATACACACACATACATATATACATATATATATACACACACATACATATATATATATATATATAGCACAGATATATGCACATACATGTATGTATAATATACTATACAATATGCTGTATAACAAAAAATAAAAATATAAAGGAGAATTACCATTCATTGGTTTTGATCTTTAGTAATTTTTTATTCTTATCCCACATTTAATAGAAGCTAAACAGTAGTAATTTAGTAATTTTGTTAAAAGGCAAATTGTTTCTGTTTAGCTTCTACTTACTTGGGAATGAGGTAGGCATGCAGAAGTATTTTAGTGGATCAGCTGGCAATGTAAATATCCCGCCCTCTTTTAACTTGGTATAATTTGTCTGTTTTTTTCTGTACCCTCATGTAAAATTACTTAAAGTAACAAATGAAATTAGAGGAAAATTATTGGGAATATGGTAAAATAAAACATCTAACTTGACTGATAAAAATGTTTTATTTGGAAAAAATTTAATGTGTTTGAGAAAAATGCTTTTTAGTCAAATATTTACTAGAATAGGGACTATTGGTCAGTTATTTATGGGATACTGGGATGATAAAAATAGGGCGTTAGCCAGATGTTCACAGTTTGATTTCATGTTTTGCCACATTCAATGTATTACTCATTCACATCCTGTGGTAATAGGTGCATAATAAATATATTAAATAATTTTAAATATTTTTCAGGTGCTATGGTGTTCGGTGCCTTTTATATGTGGCTGTGTATACATGTTCAAATGATCTGGGAGAACACTCCCAGGTTTGTTTTTCCAATTGAAAAATGTATCCAGAGGGCATGTCTACATAAGATGCTAAATGCCCAGTTGACTAATGCTACTGCACATTAGCACATCACGGCAAAAGCTGTGCTATTGGGCTAATGTGCAGTAGAATTAGTCTACTGTGCATTAGCATCACTAGAAAGGTGTGCACCAGCACTACTACTCAGTAGCACCAGTTACTGTGCATTGAATTAGTACCTATTATTACAGGTACTAAACTTAATGCACAATAATTACAGTGCATTAATGCATGAATAGATGTGCCCAGAGACACATGAGCAGACATTTTAATACTGAGCCCTTGAAGAGCTGAGCTTGCAATGATGACACTGCACAACTAGGGGGTCTTTTTGCACATACATTAGCAAGCTCTGCAGGCTCAGTCAGTCTGCCTGTTGAGAGATAGCAGCAGTGCACAGGGCTACCCTGATGGATTGATCAACAATGTCTTTCAGGATGTGTCTCCCTGCAGCACAATGCAAGGCTTGTGAAGGGGGCATTTCTACTCCCTGATTGTCTCGAGCAAAAGAGTCCAGGTCCAGTGACTCTTACAAAGGGAAGGGGGCAGGACCAGGAGCAGAGTATGCTGGAGTGCTGTGCTGTGGTTTCTCTTCTTAGCATGTGTAGATGAAACAGGGGCCCTGAATTGAAGCGGTGGGTTTTTAAAAACACCACTTCAATTTAGGACCCTTTAAACCCCGGTGTCATTCACAAAGCCCACTGACTTACCTGCCTCTCCTGCAGTGGGGAAGGGAGGGTGAGCTGCCAGCAGGCAGAGCAATCCCTTGGCTCCACCGGGGCTGGTACTTCCCTCTGTGGCAGCGGCAGCACCTGCCCACAGCCACCTGGCTCAGGTGGCTTTGGGGGGGCACCACAGCTGTGGAGGAAAGCACTAGGTCCCCATGCAGCTCAGGCATGCAGGCAGGCTCCAGGGTGAAGGGGTTGGGGGGCAGAAATCAGGCTTCCCACTCCTGTCTTCATGGGCTGCTGCCATGCTGCCTGTAGGGCTTCCTGTAGAGCTCCTGACTTGCACAGAGCCTGGTGCTTTGCTCCATGGCTGTAATGGCAGCAAACTAAAACTCCTCAGATGAGTTTTAGTTTCCTGTGCCCCAAATCTTTTAACGTACATTATGCCGCTGAATTTGCTACAGAGGCTAGAATTAATGTGCAATACAACGTATAACCCTGACACCATTTAAGCGGCGCAAAAGCGGTTAGCCCGCTTTAAAGTGTCATGCACACGTGTCCCTTGTTTCATCTACACATGGCCTTAGAAGGTAACGTGTACAAGCATTCTCTCTCCCAGGAGAAACTCGTCTGGGACTTATTTAATCCTGGTTGTTCCCAGGTTAACTTTCTCCTGGAGTAGCTATTTTTGCTCTGGAAAAAAATCCTGAATATCTGTACACTCATGGTTTCTCTTGGAGAGCAGCAACGATTGAAGGAGAAAAGGGATGTCTATACATGATCTATGAATATGGCTCTCCCTCCTCCTCCCCACCTATGCCCCTTTAGACATATGTATACTGGGTCCCTTGATCCTACCATCTGTCTTCATTTTTTTCAGACCAGGAGTCTAGCAATTTAAGTAGAACCAAAAGAAAAAAGGAACAGGTATCACACGACATCTGGTGTTCTGCTTTCCATTTTATGGTATTAAAAAGCTAACCAAAATGTCTCATGGCAATTTTTAATTATTTTTATATATACATTTATAAATATATAAATAGAATTGTGAAGAATGATAGAACTATGGGGAATGCCTTTTATACAGCTTACGTGTGTGTGGACATGTGTATGTATCAGCATCTTTATGATTATCTGTTTAATATTATCCTGCTTGCCTGACAGGGTTCAAGTAAGGGAAAGCAAATTGGAAATAAGCAGCAAAAAGAAACCAGCCTAGTTAAACGGCTTCACAGAAGGCAGGGTAGGGTGATTTCTTATAGATTAACTCATTTGAAGAGGCATGAACTTTCATAGGCTACAGCCTACTTTATCAGATGCTATGAATGGAGTTGCGGAGAGCAGGGTTCTTCTGGACATTTTATCACTGACCTCAGAGTAGTTGTTCTTAAACAGCAAAACTTTAGAAACCAACTTGAACATAAGATTGCAGAACAAGAAATCATCCACAGACCAGATTGCTGAGTATGGTCTCAACAGTGACGGATTTCTTATCTCATTATTACTTACCTGGACTAATTTTTATAACTCCGATGTCCCTCAGTGGGTTATCCACTTTGTTTATCCCTTCTGATCTCTCCCTCCACCCCCCCTTGCATTTAACTAACTTTATTCCTTTCTGTTTAGTACCTCTATTATCTCCAACTCTATTTATAGTATCAGGAAGTAGGCTGTAGTCTATGAAAGCTCATGCCTTTCCAAATGGGGTAGTCTATAAAGTGCCGCCCTGCCCTGCCTTCTAACTACCATTGCTATCCACTTCTCTGTTTGGCCATCAAATGAGAATATACTACCTACCTGAAATCAGCAAAATTACCTACCTGTGTTTCCAAGGCTGTAAATGTAGGACTAAAGGTGATATAAACCTTCAAGATGCTGAATGTGTTGTGAGGGAGGTTGCAAGCTGGCTGACAAGGAAGACAAAATATGCCAGGAGCAGGACAATCTGCTTCTCATGTCAGAAATGAGCACTGGCTTGGCTAAAGGGAAATTACCAATTTTTGCAAGGTAAGATTAAAATGTAGTTAAGGAAAAATATGCATATAGAACTTTTTTTGTTTAATCCTCTTTGCCTGTTTTGCTTTGTACCTTTAGGTGAAAGAATAAATAATGCTTTGATCTGAAGATGCTATTTCTGAGTCACTTTAATCAGGGCTGTCACAAACTCCTGGAGGAAGAGGGTGTACAGCTGCCAGATTCATTTGGGTCTATCAGGTTAATATGCTTGGGAAATAGGGGGACTTCAGACCAGAGATTCAGCCTGAGAGTAGCTATACTGCAGAGAAAGGTACAAGGCACTAGTCACCCAAGGTTGCATTTGAGAGGGACAAAAGGGATTTAAATTGTAATTTGCCCTGTAACCATGTCAAGGATAAATTGTTCATCCTAGTATACTCTCTTTCTCTTTTCTGCATGATGAGTGCATTTGTTTGGGTTCCTTTTGTTATCTCAGTTTTATCTTTCTTGCAGGGTGGAGGGAAAGTGACTACTCTTATTGAAACATTTTTATGAGATTATTGTCACCTGTTTACTGTCCCTGTTTAAGTAATTCTTCAAGGACATAAATCATTATAATTTACTTTACCTGCAGCAGTTTTTTGCTGTACAGATTGCCTATTTGCTGTAGGATTCTGTCAGGTTTTTATGACACAAAGCATAGAAGTCTATGTTTTGTTGCTACCTCACTTTAACATATGTTGGCAATTTAATTCTTATACATTCTGAAAACCTTTGGATATGGTGTGATAAATCTTTTCAACATGCCTTATGTCTTTTGAGAGAGTTGCAAGTTTTGAATATTAAAAGAACTGATTTGTATTTTTTTAAAAGAAAGAAATCAGGTACTTATTATTTTAAGGGGTATATATTTCATAGAGGGGTATAGATTCCACATGGTTTTTGAGCTCCCAAATTATATCTGGGCAAAAAAATGCACAATATTTCTCTCACAAAATAAGAACCATTCACCCAGTTTTTTACAGAAGGATTGAGCATATGGTTCTCAACATTTTTTGATTAAATGTCCCCAAACTGGCACCACAGCTCATTAAACTGTCGAGAATATCTGCAAACAAGAGCTTCTCTCCTGCTTTAAACTTTGATGTTAGTGGTTAATTGAAGAATGAAAAAGCCTGACTCAGGATGTGGTTGACAAAGGTAAAGTTAATGAAGAATAGAAGTAACCATTCCACTGGGGTAATTGTAAAACCTGTATTGAAATTTCAACCAAGACATATATGGTGAGGAAGACATTGAAAGGCTCTTTTCTTTGTTCACTGGAGACTTCTCAGTAGAGACTTCTTAGAATGCAAGTGCAGGGCTATTTGAATGGTTTATAGTCATTATCCCACAGAAGAAATGACAAAATATTAGAAACTAATTTACTTGCTTGTTAGCATTGCAGAAATTCATCTTATATCCTCCTTATTCTTATCCATATTAGCCTTTTGAGGGTGGATCCTGCAAACATGTATTACCAAACATTTGTTATTAGTATGAAAAGGACCCTACATAGTAGCATCTATTTGAGAACAGTATACTAAGATATAACAAAGCCCAGTTTGTATGTGACTCTCCTTTATGCAGAAGCCCAGAAAAGAGCAACAGACTTTAATAGAAACAAATAAGCACTCACAGATGAGAAGGATTTAGAATGATAATCTGTTCTGAACAATGCAATAAATCTATATAATATTATACACATAGTATACTGTAGTATTTTGATCAGCGTATACAGTATTACCAAAGAATATGCTCAGATGGCCGAGAATGCATGTACCAGTAATTTAAAGTTACAAAAAAATGAATAAAATAAGAACAAAAAAGCACTGTAAATCCAGTAACTTGAAGTTAGGTTCTACTGGATGAAGAAGGGAAGAAACAGTCCCCGGCTCAGCATTATTTTGATTGTCGTGGAGCCTAAAATAATGTGTAAAGTTAAGCCTGCATCTGAATGCTTTTATCAAGCTATATAACTGCCCGTAGACTAATATTTTGTAAGGGTCTACACCCAGGGTCACTTTAAATTATTATTTTGAATACATTTTATCCTTATTTTGGAAATTAATTACTGAGAAAATCCTTTTTCAACCTCCATACTCCCTGTAGAACATCACTTAAATCTTGATGTTCCATTTAAATTTATCTTTGAAGGAAATGCAGTATCTCTTGATTTTTATATTAACTTTTCATGCTGACTTGAAGTGAATACTGTCTTTCATTTACACCAAGAATTTAGATCCTTCCCAGGTGTCAGTAAATGAAGGCCTAAGGGTCTTCCTTATTAGGACTAAACATAAATTACATCAAAGTCTAAGTCCACTTAGCAGTTCTTTAGAGAAATTACAGAGTTCAGGCCTTTTTAGGTACTAATTTGTTGCATGTGGGCTATTTTTAATTTACTTGTGATTAGTATCCCCAACATCTCTGTTACTACAATTCTAAGAGTATCACTTTGGAGGTTTGCATGCTAAGCACAATTAGCACTAAAAGAATATCATAGTTCTTATTCTGATATTGTCTCATATTGTAGCTGTCTTTTTACAGCTATTCCTGGCTTTTCTCTTAAAATAAAATACTTTTCTGAAAAAAAGCTATAATCCTTTAATGTCTTCTGAATGCATGACTAACATTGTATTTTTACTGGAACTCATTTATGAAATAGTAGTCAAATGATAAATACAAACTATAATTCATGAGTGGTTCTTCAAATATTATAAAAAAAAAAACTATATAAGAGAAACCTGAACAGTGTCGAAATTCCAGAATTATAAGATTCCTTTAGACTCATTTATGGAGTTGTCTGTATTTGAGTGGGTAATGCATAGTTGAGGTGACTGGGATGAGTCTTCCTCCTATTTTTATAATTTATTTGCACCAAGAGAGATAATTTTGGGGACCAGGTGAATTACTTATCATTAATTGTCATTGTACTATAAGCCAGGGTGTCATCCCACAGACCAGATGACTGGTGAGTGCCCTGCATGCTGAATTTGGCTCATAGGCCTGACCCTTGTCTTCCCACCCACCCCCTCCAATGCAAGATCCAGCGCATGTGGTACTTGCTCCAGCCATGTGGGGCCAATCTGGGTCCTGTGCTCCATATAGCATCCTCCCCAGAGCAGCTGAGGGGGCTGCATACAGCATGGGTCCCAGACTGCCCAGAGCGGGCATCACAAGTGGTATGTGTCCTGGACTGGCTCAAGAGGAACATCATGCAATGCATGTCCTAGGCTGGACAGGGCAGGTATAGTGCAGGCCTCAGGTAGGCCAGAGTGGGCACTGTGTAGTACACATCCTGGGACCTTTGCATGGGATTGGAGTGGTATGTGCCTCTTGCAGTGTGAGCAGCAAAAGAACAATTGTGCCTTGGACTGGGATCCTAGTGGGCTGAAGAGCCCAGGAAGGGCAAGACCAGGGCTCCTGGCCAAGGTCAGACGCAGCGGACTTAGGCTGAGGAGCAACAGTCAGAGAATGGGAGTCAAAAGTGGGAAAGATGAAGCCCCAGCAAAGGTTTGAGGCCCAAGAGACCAAATGTTATGGTGGGGTCAGGGAGCCCCTCCAAAGTGATCAAATACCATCTGTGAGGTATGGGCATGGCTACTGGGGAGGACAGAGGCCATGAATTTAGCCCTTAGGCCAATTAGGATCAGAGGGGTCTGAGCTATAAAGAAACACTGAGTCAGAGCCCCAAGTCATTTGGGCCAAGTCAAGCCCACAGAGGAGTGGAAAACTGGAAAGAGCATCCAGAGCTCACCAGCCTCTGGGGGCAGCCTCCTGTCTTTATTAATATTATCAAGGTATGGCAAGGTGAGGTATGAGGGCGGGACCCTGAGTGGCTGCAGTAACCGCAGGACACAACTAAGGTAGCAATCAGGGGGTGCCCCGGCTGCCCTCAGAGAATGTTGTGTCACATGTTCCACAGGCTTGATCCAACCCACAGGCCATATCTTTGATATCCTTGCTATAAGTAATCATAAATAATTGGCACAGTGTTATAGACTCTTCATTCTGGTCAGTGCTAAGACTTATTCAGTTCTTTGCCACCCTGTTCAATCAAGCTGAATTTTGGGGTTGTACCCTATGGCCTTTTGTGAATGTAGTCACGTGTTATAAATACTGTGTACCTGATACTGTAGAATATCAAACATACAAGCCCTGGAAATAGACATCATCTTCTCTCAAACTGGAGCTGGAAAGAGAAGGTTTTTCTTTCTATCAGAGCATTATACAAGTTAAATTATAGCCACCTAGTCAATACAGAATTCTAATTCTTTACTCTTGGTTCTCCAATGAATTGTATAATCACCATTTATTAGACATAACAAAATCATTTGAGTGAATTATGGCCAAGCATACATTTGGTGGTTATTTGGTATCCTCGGGGCTTTCCTCCTAGTTTCAATGAAGATTTCTACTTATATAAGTCATCAGTGTAAGAAGGATGCTTTAAAATGCATGTATTAACGTAATAATGTACATTCTGGTTGAAACACTTCAGAGTTCTTACTCCTGGGAACACCAGCTCTCAGAAAATTAGTAAGTGGGGAGCAATGACAACTTTGATAGAAAATTGGTCTGCTCCACCTTTGTTAGTAAATTGAAATAAATCAGGTCTCAGTGGTCTAAGCTGTGTGTGCACTTCTTTAGTACATTCTGAAGTAGCTGTTTTATTTAGCTGTATATGCCATTATATGAATTATCTGTGTTAACATGAGGGCCTGGAATTTTTCTATATGTGTATTTCAGCCTTGATTCAAGAACGTATGCTTAAAGAAGCACTTAACGTTTATTAGTTATGGTATTTAAGTGTGTACTTAACAGTAAGCACAACTTACAGATGGTTTTCCTAAAACTGAATGAATTTGAACATGAATTTAAATGTTTTCTTGAGTTCTGAAGAGCTGTTGACCTAGATAATAACTCCAACTCTGGTGAAACAAGACTTGAACAAAATAGCACAAGTATGATGGCTATGATAAATGTGTACAAATTACTTGTACCCTTTATGATAAAATAAAATTGTAGTAAAATTTGGGAGATTTTATGGAATAAGTAATTTAAAGCAAGAAAAAAAATAGCAATCAATGGTGCATTACAGAAAAGATCACATCACCTACAGTTACAATGTGGACTTAAAAGAGGATGTTGTCATTATAATTCATGGAATATTCGAATATGCAACACCTGAAACAAAATTCAGCCAATTACCTAAGCATGTACCCTGGTCCAGCAATATTCAAGGAAGTGATTAATGAAATTTAAGAATATGAGCAAAAAGTAAATAGGATTTGAGCATCTGCTTAAAGGAAACCAGGTCCTTAAAATATTTCTCTAATATTGGGATTGTTTTCCATATTACTTTATGAAAGTTATATTTCAAGTGAAGAGACCAGCCCATAGTGCAGAATGGGAACATGAATCACCTTGGTGGTATTTCAGATCCAGATTTTTTATTAGCATTTATAGACAAAAGATGATTCCTTTAAATGGGATACACTTTTTAAACACGAACCAGTTTTGTCAGAAAAAGAGAATTTCTTGGAAAAACAATTTTAGTGAAAATTTTCAATCTATGTATTTAAGATTATTTGTAGATATCCTCCTCTAAGGTATTATACTGAATAAATTATTTCTCATTTTAGATACAGTTTACTAAATAAGCCATTTTAAATTTCCTTTTAAGCAGTTTTGCTCTTTTTAATCAACAGGTATATTGATCATAAATGTGAAGTGGGTGGGAAGGTGGAGAGAGAGTTCCCAAACATATGCCAAAAGTCACTGTTTTTAGTGTTCTACTTGACTTCCCGCCTCTGGTCTAAGTTTGTATTCAGGTGCTAGTGATGTACTACTAGTATAGAAGTCTTTTATGCCCATTTGCACTCTGCTGTTCTCTTTGGTGTTGGTTTCATAAACAGAAGTCAGAATCTTGCATGTCTTCTCAACTTCCTGATAGTGCTTAATTTGAAATTCAGACAGGGTGAAATAAATTTAATCTATTTAGGTTTCTTATCCTCTTTGTCAGGATAATCCCTTAACCTGCTATATTTCCATGATGAAACATTAAGGAAATAAGTATTTTTGATATTTTATTTTTAACCTCCTATTTTTAAGAAAAGAACATTTATTTCTGGAGCCTGACTTATTGTTTATCTTTCATGTCAAAGGAAAGTCCATGATTGTGGGTTGTTTCTATTTGTTAGCATACGTATACAATTACAGAGCTTCTTTAAAAAAAAAACAAAAACAACAAAACAAAACACTGAAATTCTTTATAAAACATGCTAATTAAATACTAATATGCATGGTTCAGGGGAAAAAAATCGCTCTATGCAATAATGTTTCTTTCTATCTATACACTGATTCCAATTTTTCTGTCTGACATATTCTGTTTGTTTGGATCCAACAGGCCAGAACCAGTATTATGGACAAAGGATGGAGGAGAACTACCAGATCCAGAACGAATGGTTGTCAATGGTAGGGATCTAAGCATTAGTTTCCTAAACAAAACGGACAATGGTACATATCGATGTGAAGCAACAAACCCTATTGGCCAAAACAGCACAGAGTATGTCCTGATTGTACATGGTGAGTACATCCCTTTAAATATTGTAAATGAGGAAATACCTTGTTGAAATAAAGTATTCATATTGTTTCAACCAACTAATTACAACTGTTTCAAAACAAATGGAAGAATGACAAGAAACAAATTAAAGTATAATTATGCTTTAGCCAGCATCATCTATCTACATATTTAGTTGTAGGAATCAGGTCTCCTTTCTTTTATGAGATGGTTTCCGTGTTAATAAGTTCAGTAAGAAAATGTATCTAAATGTGTGGAGAACACCTTGTTAAGTAAGCAACTGGAAAAAGAAATGTATTTCACACTATACTTGGAACTGGTTTGCACATAATTGCTTCAAGAGCACTCTGTTCAGATATAACTGTTTGCAGAAGGATTGTAAGTCATATATTAAGCAAAATTTAAACATGCCAGACAGTAATGCTATTTCTTTCTATTTCTGTTCTGTCCATTCTATTCAAGATGGTATATTTTTCTTCCCACAGTTTAAAGCCTAATAATAAATATTCTCAGTTATTTATGCAAGGTGATTGGAGAGATGCTGGGGAATCAGGCCTTACATTAAAATTATGTCTAGGATCCTTATTTCATAATACTTTTAGTTATAAAATGGAAAAATTCTCACTGATTTAGGATTGTTTGACTAATCTGTTTTGATGCATTGTTTGAAGAATAAGGCACTTGTGATGAACCTTGAATAGCTTGATGCAACAAAAGTACAGTAGACGCTGTAATGGCACCTGCTAGGGAGGGGTGGGTGATTTCTACAGCTTAGAACTGAAAACAGGTCTTCAGAGAGAAGGATGAGTGCATTAGCTATGTTGCATCACCTACTACAATATCTTTTTACCTTGCTCTTAAAATATTACAGATTTTTCAGAACTACCAAACATAAAATAAAAATGCCAATGTGGGTCCTATAGTCACTGAAATGAAAAATCACTGGCCCATTTTTTAAAGTAATTCACATAGAACAAATGGATGAGTTTCTCTGGTGTTTGCAAGATAGCCAACAGCATCATTCACTAAGGATTCAAGTTACCTTTGGGTGGCAGTTTAATATGTTTTTAATAAATACTTCTGTAAGCTTTTTGTGATTAGTCAGTTTTGGCTCTGTTGTTGAACTGCAATTTGTCAAAAGCACCATTTAGATTAATACTGTTCATGCTGCTGAAGTTCATCATTACTTTATTTAAGATTAGTGACACAAGTAATGATGGGCTCTT
The DNA here is from genome assembly GCF_030867095.1 of Alligator mississippiensis. Classification (NCBI taxonomy): domain Eukaryota; kingdom Metazoa; phylum Chordata; order Crocodylia; family Alligatoridae; genus Alligator; species Alligator mississippiensis. Next base: position 270,209,785 of record NC_081824.1, on the reverse strand, counting down.
TGGAACACTCTCCTACTCAGTGTGGACTCTCTCATATGCACCAAAACTATTTTCCCTTTAAAAGCTAGAGGCAGTGTTTTATTAGATGCTGACTGCATTGACGAATCACTGATGTCTCCCTTTGATGGAGTAAGTGTTCCCACTAATAGCAAATGCTGAAATGTAAGTGGCCTGTGTATTTTGTCAGAGGTTTTTTGTGATAATTTGTGATAGCGTGACCCTTTTTATCTCTTTTATCATGATGGCTTTTATGTTAGCCATAACTGTACAATATACTTATATCAGAGAATGTTTCATAAGCTGCCTTGTGTCTTTCAATTTCAGTCAGTTGAACCCTATTGATCTGATTAACTTGAAACAACTTGATGGCAATCTCTGAAATCTGTGTGTGGCAGCATAGTAGGCATGTTATCCAGTTTAACTTCAACACTACCAACATTTTATGTTACAAATGTGGGAGCCTCCCCTCCCCACTGTGTATTCCTACACATCTAGAATTAGAACCGCAGACATCTGACACATACTCCTTATATTTAAGTAACATGGCAAGTTAAATGATAGACCTTATAGTATTGCTCAGTATATATGTGGTTGCATACCGGATTCATAAAGGGTGCACTGTGTAAGAAAGGTAAATCGGGTGCAGTATAATAGTTCATGCAGATCAACTTGGGCACCTTCCTGTCACTCTTTTCGATCATTGCCTAGCATCCACTAGTTCATGAAGAACTTTTCAGTCTGAAAAATGATGAAATATGGTCAGATTATTTTATAGTCAGGTTCCCTCCCTCAGTAAAGGATTTATTTTTATTTTCCTAAATATATTTGTAGCACTCTCTGCTGTCCCTTCTCATCTACTCTGGTGGTTCATGTGATAACAGGGGGTGGAGGTAATCATTCCTCCCTCCCTTCTTCTCTCCCTCTTTTTCCACCACCATCCTTACTTCAGTTACATTGGACTTAAAATGATATAACCAAACGTTCTGGCCTCTCTCTTCTATTCCTTATGTGCACAGGTTTAACATGAGAACAACCAAAGTCACACTGAGGAAGAGTTTTGGGGGGAGGTGGAGAATCTCCATTAGGAAATCCTCATGGAGATTTTCCTATACCGTATTGTCTGGTCAAGGATGTAAAGAAAGAGTAAACTTAACTTTGGAAAATCACAAAGAGTGAAGTAGAGATTCTGGCTCCACAATCACTCCCCACTCCAGTTGCTGTCAGTGTGACTCTACAGGAGCCAACCTACCATTGATTTTGCCAAGAACCTCTAGAATCACAGGAGGTTGGGAGGATTGTGTTGCTCATCAATAAAAGGTAGTACAACTATTAAAATTATGTATTATCTTTTCTAGGTGAGCTTTGTAGGGCTGTTCATCATATCTATCAATCTTTCCACCCTTCTGATTCTTCTAGTCTATATACCTACCCTCAGCATGACTCTGATAGGAGAAGGATTCCGCTAAGGCAAGATGGTCAAATGGTGCCATTCAGTCACCTGAGGCCCTTTACATTAATAGCAGATCTCCTCTGCCCAAAGAAGTGGGGCATGGGGAGCATGATTTAGTTCATAATATTTTATAATTCATTTTAATTTTTATCCATACTGGATTATTTTTCTCTTTATTCATCTTTTTTTTTTCTTTTAATGCAATTTCTTGTCTCTCTGTTCTATTATCAAGCCTCTAAGAGTCACTCATCCTCTTTGTATTCTTTTTTCTGTGAACTCCCCTCTCAGAGGGACTCTATCTACTAATTCCCTCTATTTCCAAAGTTATCTTCATAACTCAGAGGAGATTTAGGCAGCTTTAGCACGGGGAAAGCTTGCCTAAAATGAAAATGTGTAGTTTATCATAATTGGAGATTAAGGGTAAGCAAAGTATTTATACATATTAATTGTACAAACAAAGCAAGGAACATGTGATGCTTTTAATTGGGCCAACCTAGACATAAAATTTTATAGAAAAGTGATAATTTGTTCCCACTGTAAATCAAGATAAAGTAATACAGTGTTGATGTTAGCTGATGATAGTGGAAATAAATATAGCTATAACCAAATGAATGGCAATCTGTCTAATAACATAAAGAAGCCTATGTTTTCAGTGTAATTAAAGGAAGTTGACTTTTAACAAAAATCATGTATTTATTTTAAGTTAAAGAAATCTACTATTAAATGTGTCCATGGTAATTTGCTATATCAGTGCAGCTGATATTTTATATTTCTTAGCTTTTATTATGAATAATAAACATCAAGAAAAAAGTGTACCAGGAAAGTGTGCACAAAATCAGTATTTTGTAGAAGTATTTGTACATAGCAGTACAAAGAGAAGTTATATTGTAAAAGTATTTCTGGATGGCAGTACAAAGAGAAGTTATTCTGTCCATGCATACATGGATCTTATACAGTAATGAAGGTACAAATTCCAATATCTGTAGCTGTCATTTCTGTATTTTAACTGGCTGCCTTGATGCACATTCTGGTTAGATGTATTATTATAAATCTTGGTGATGGGCTCCTGGGCAGAACAATTTGTGTTTTCTCTGTCCTTTATTAAAATTTTTTGTTCACACATGTCCAAACACCAGCCATTAGTCATCAGTGTGCAGAACAAATTGTCAAAAATGTATGTTCTACTTGGGAACCTAAAGTAAAGATTCATTGATTTATATGAAGTTGAAAAATGGATTGTTCTGTCCTAATCAAGCTGAAGACACAGCTGTCACATATGGAAAAATCAGTTCATCACTTCTTGCTGCGATGGCACCATTACTGAACATTCAGTTTGTTCTTAAGTTCAGTGAGTGACAGAAGTTCAAGTTAATAGGAGAGCACCCCTCTAATGCAGAGCAACAAAATTTGGACAAAGATCACTTTTAAAGTGCTATCTTAAAATAACTGATCAGATGGAATATCAGATGACATGCTAAAGCCATACATTAAATTCACTGAAACAATGACTGTGTCAGGTATCATTGATGGTAGAAGTAGTAGAAGAGCTTGTCCCAGTCATTTGAGAGCTTTCATTTGATGAACATATTCTTTTGATTCACATCACTCCTCAGAACCCTGTACATTTTCCTGGGGCAGACTATTTGATCCTAGCAATCACATAAGTGTATAACCCAAGACCTTTCATTAACATGTAAAAATATATCTTCTTAACTTTGCTGCTTAAGCAGTCTCCCTTCACTGTTTTTTGCCACATCCTTGACAATTCCATTATCCTTCTTTCTGTGCAAATCTGCATTTTGATGCCTGCCTTTCTTCCCTCAGCATAATATTTGCCACTGATTCAGTTATATACCAAAGCCCATCACACTTCCTGCTCTAATGTTTGTAAATTCTGCTCCTGCTTTCCTTTGATAAAATCTTGGTTTACCCCATGGTTATTTTTTTTCATTTTGTATTATCATAAGCCCTTCTTCTCTGCCCTCTCTAGTTAAAGTTCAGTTATTGTCATGTTGTTCCAAACAAATTTAGCCTTACCTTAGATTCTTTCATGAGTTTGCATATCAGGTCCAAAATTCTCATCCTCACCTTTAAGACATTTCACAATTCTGCACCTGTACCCTCCTGCTCTTCTTTCAGGCCCTTCTCCTCTTATGACTTTTCTCACCTTGTGTATACACAAGTCTTACATATAAATCAACCTATCCGATGTTAGCTTGATCTAAATGCCTGCTTGTGCTGGCATTTGCAGGGCTTAAGTCAGTCAAAAATTGGCACACCCAATGGAAGCCATTTCACCTCAGGAGGTGAAATAATTTAGGGCAAGAAAGGGTTAACCTGATTTAGCAAAATCCTTTACATGTTTGCAGAAAAGCCTCAGGGCTGGGAAAGGCCACCCACTTGCATTGACCCCAGGGCTATGCTGTTCCTACCCCCTGACACTGTCTGGGCCACTTTCCGTCTCCCCCCACCAACCAGACAATCCCTCCCAAAGGACCACTAGCCCCCACCCAGGGAGACCCACCACCTCCTCCCAAATTCGCCAACCCCTGCTTGTAGACCCTACCACTCACCTTCAGTTACTTACTCTGGGCTGCTTGCATCGCTCCTGGCAGTGGTAAACAGTTGTGCATGCTACCCCATTCTAGGTTTAGGCAGCTTAAAGTGAGCTGCTTAACCTTGATGTGGTATGGTGGATGTTTGTACATACCCCTTGTTTTCTTCTCTACCTCAGTGATTCACTTGAGATTCTTAGCCATTATTATACACTCTATATGGAGCGGCCTCATTATTTAAGTGCATTAAGGACCTTCACTTTTCAAGTTCCCCTAAAAACTACTAGTAATTTATTTTATTCCATCTGCTGCTGCTGGTCTCCGCTCCAGAACACTCCACACTTTCTCTTATACCTAGTTTTATCTTTTTGCGTTAGTAAAAATTCTGAACCTGCCAGATACATGCAGAACCAAGCAAACTACATTATCTTCATTTAATGTAATCTCCTTTTCCCTTGTCTGTTGTTGTGCCTGTGGCCATTCCTCATGTTATCATATTTAATTTGAGTTGTGAAGCCCTTGTAGGAGAGCTTCTGCATTTTCAAACTTCTGTAACAATACTGTGCACACATACTGTGCTGGAAACGTAATCACGATTTTAACAGTCATTTAAAATAGGGTCAATAATATATTTTTTCCTTCTTTGATAACTGTCTTTATCAAAGGGAAATAGACCCACTCTGCTTCCCCTATTCCTTTCACTCTGCCCTCTAATTAATCTTGTGGATGGCTTTTGAGCATCTTTTCTCTGTGAACGTCTTTCAAAAAGGTAAATAGACAAAATATCCACTGCAAAGTAAAGAGAAAAGAGAGACAGCCATAGGGAACCATGGCTCCACAGTAACGTTGTTGCCCTTGATTGGTGTTCTCGTCTCTCAGTGAGAGTTTCCCGACGTTAAGCTAGCTGGGCAAATTCTAAAGCTGCCTACTTTTACAGTTACTGAGATAAAACATCTCATTTATGGACATGACTAAGTAAAGAGAGCTTCATTGCCTCTGGGAAAATCTTACCCTTTTGACTGAGCACATGCTTGAGCTTCTGAAAAGTTCTCTAAAAAGAAAGCTAAAATTAAACAGAAAACTAGTATTATGGAATATTAGTAACTTTTCTATAGTTAAAGACAGCCTCAAAAAGACAAGAGTTTGTGTGCGTGTGTGTGTGTGTGTGTGTGTGTGTATATGTATATGTATGTATGTATATGTGTATATATATGTGTATGTATGTATATATATACGTGTGTGTGTGTGTATGTGTGTATATATAAACAAATATGTATTTGTATTTAAAAAACAAGGTGCTTCATGAAACAAGTTATTTCTCCAGTTTTGACACCTGAAACTCACACTAATGTCCAAAAGGTGTATTTGTTTAGTTAGTACTTGGTAGACTAAAATGATATAATAGGCTGCTGACTGAAGCTTAGAGATTGAAGCTTTCTTATTTAAAAAATAAATAAATAAAAGCTTCAGGTACTTTGGGTGAACTGCAGAAATGTAAGGGGGAGGGGGGGAATGTTGGGGTTAACACAGTTCTTTTGTCCTCTCCTACTCCCATCTCTCCACACTCTGTCTCTCTCCTCTCATGAACATAAACAGGCACATGTAGAATACGTAGGAAAACATTTCTTTGCATCCTCTGATAGCTCTAGCAGAAGGTTTACCTTCAATCCTATCTGAAGAGGTGTGCAAGAACAGAGATTCAGTCCTGAAGACCTCCAGGGCTAAGTGCAGATATTCAGAAAGCCTGAGGTGGAACTGATTCAATCTACCCAGGTTTCTGTAAACTGCATAGATTGAATTGAGAGTGAACACATGTTCACTCTTGAGCAGGAGGGCAGGGGCATGCAGATGCTTGCACCGGCCAGGCCAGAAGGCAGGGGGTGCTCTCACATGCCTCCCAGGAGGACCCTTTTCTCCAGCCCTAGTCATCCTCTCCCCCACCAGTAGTCCTGTCAGTGGTGGATGGAGGACAGATGGGGGAGGGGGCCAGGGTTGGGCCACAGGGTGGGGGGGCCTCTGCTAACCTACACCTCTGATGTTGCCTGGCTTGGCAGACAGCCTGAACAACTCTGAGCCCTGCTTCTCTCTGCTTGTGTGAGTTGAGCCAGGCAGGGCAGGGAGAAGGGTGAGGGAGTGCAGGCTCCCCCCAGTTGTGCTTGCTCAGGTCTGGGGGCCTGGGGCTGGGCACACGGGGTGGGGGCTCTTGGTCTCTACCCCCATTGCTTCCAGTGCTGAGTGCCTGTGCTGACAGTCCTGGCAGAGCTCTCATCCCATCTCCTGCCTCTCCATAAGCTGAGCAGGGCAGCTCTGGGCAACGGGGAGGAGCAGAGCCCCCACTCTGTGGCCCTGGCCCCAGCACCCCCAGACGCAAGCAACCACAGCTGGGGGGAGCCTGCACACTCTCAGTCTCCACCTTGCCCTGCTGAGCTCAGCTGACACAGGCAGGCAGGAGGAGGGCTGAGAGCCATGCCAGCTGTCAGCCAAGCTGGGCAGCATCAGGAGGTGGGGAGCAGAGGCCCCCACACCATGGTTCAGCCCTGCCTTCCTCCCCAGTCCCAAGCAAGCACAACTGAGGGGCGCACATGGTGGGGGGCCTTCATTCCCCCAGTCCCCTCCCCCTGTACCTCAACTGGCAGGCACAGGCAGCACACAGGGCTGAGGAGCAGAGACTTTTCTGCCCCAGCAATGTGACAGCCCAAAGGGTGGGACAGACAGCATGGGCATGCAAAGGAATATGGGATGCTGGAGAACAGCAAGGTAACTTGAGTTGGGAGGGGATGTTGGACAGAAGTTCAATAGACTGGTTTAACCTAAATCAGTTAGGTTTGATACTGCATCCATCCAGGTGTATCTTAAACTGGTTTTGATCATTTTGAAACAGGTGTACAGGCATTGAACTTCTGTTCTCTTACAGTTTTAAATTGGTTTTTGATAACTTAAACCTGTTTATGTGTAATGTCTGTCCCTAGCTCATTAGTGCAGCAGAAAGAGGGAACTAACTTTCCAGATCTATGCAAGTATTATTAAAAAAAAAAAAAAAAAGACTGAAATTAACACACACCTTTTTTTTACACACTTTCTCTTAGTTTTTTCTTTTGTTCTGTCTGTCCTGTCTGGCAAGAAAATTATGGTAGAATTGTTTACTTAATTTTATGGATAACTTGCTTCCTCTAGTAGTAGTAGGAGTACTATCATAGTGCTATCATCAATGTATTTCCTTCTGGTATGAAAACTAATGGAATTCTTTTTTTGTTGGAAAATACCAACACAGCAGTTGAAAGTACAGTTGTATAATTTATTTTACAGTTACAGCTGAACTATTTAAAAAAGAAAATAATCTCAAACTGACCTGAAATGATTGTTTAAAAAAATAAATATTGGCAAACTGACAGGTCAACCAAAATAATTTCAGAATTCAATCACAAAAACATTCTTATAATTTTAATTAGAGAACATTTTGAAAGGAAGAATTTTCAATTTACAAAATCAAAACATTTTCATTTTTACAGCATTGAAAAATTCTTAACTTTTTCAGAATACCTTCTCCCTCACCGCCATCAAAGCATTTAGGTTATATTCGGTATGTCTGCAGATTGCCATGCTTTAGCACTTGCAAAGAAAGTGCTAAAGCATGGCACAATATGGGAAATTACTGCACTATGTGGATGGTGCACACTTAGATTTCCCCATTATTTTGCCATAGCAGTGCACTATATCCAGTGACATCGCTGGTGATCATGTGTAGATCTATGTGATCGCTACATCACTGTAACACGCTGTACGGTGATGTAGTGTGTCACTATGTCACCATACGGTGACGTGTAGATGTAAATTCCTCATTATGTACATTTATGAAATATTTCTGCCAACTGAACAGTACTTTTTTGAAGGCAAAAAAACGATGAAAACTTTTACACGGCTTTCATTTTCAAACAAATTCTAAGATATAACCTGCAAATATAACCCATATCCAACTGCATACATAAATTAGTTGTATATTAATTCATGTAAATCTAGAGTTTTGCTCATGTTTTTAATAGCATATGACATTTGAAAATATTTAATTTATTGCACAGATGTGTAATTTGTCAATTAAGAATACAGTATGTAGCAGCTCTTCTTTTGGGCATAATGTGTAATTCTTTAAGGAGGAGCAGAACACATGCTGGTTTTGAATATGAAAGTGCCTTCTTCATTTCTAGTGTTACTGAATGTATACAGCTGGAATGTGGGGCGTGTGTGTATATCGGAAATGATTATGCAGTTAAGTGCATTTTGAAGTGAATGCATTGCAGCTCCTCTGCGGGTAATCCATTTTTTTAAATATAGGAGCACAACCACTTTATTGTACTTCCTGATGATTTATCCGAAGTGGAGTTCTCATTGTGTTGCTTATTATTCGAAGTTTAAGTTTTAATTTTTTGAATATGTACCCAGAACAGAGTTTAGGTATGGGATAAAAACTTTAAAAGCCTGAAAGCAATACTTGTGCGAGGAATAGGCAAGAAAATGAGTACTTGAAGACTTAAATTGAAACCAGGCCCTTGTACAGAACATCTTTTAAAGTTAAATCCAGAGGTGTACTGGCTAGTGCTGTCCCCTGGGCAGTGCAAAGCTGTGGCTCTAGCAGCTGGATGGTGCAGCAGCAGTAGTAGAACAGAGGGCTAGAGGAGCAACCAGAGGTTTTCTGTTGCTGAGATGTCACCTCCTTTTTTTTTTCTGCTAATATGCATGTCAAGCACCCAAACAGAAAATGGTTTTCAGCAGCAGAAAAAGGAGGTGACATCTCCTCCAGAAGCAGAAACTACATTTTCTAACGCAGCCCTCACTCACGTTGCTGAGCTACTGCTGCAGCTGCACTGCTCTCTCTGCTGCAGGAAAACACAAGATGCAAGGGACAGGGGTTGATGGAGGATGGGAGGGTGAGGCACCTGTCCCCTTGGCTTCCTTCTAGCGCCATCCCCCTTAAGAAGTGCGTGGGGCTTATGGCCTGTGTACTCACCCCTCCTTACACTACTGGTTGATTCTGAAAATGACCCAGTTGGGGTACTCAGACAAAGTGTCCACTATCTTATCCTCTAGAAAGGACTGTATACCCAAATGTATGGGACAATATGGATCAAATTCAAGCATATAGTCTTTGATTGGAGATAAGTTTCTGGAGTTCATTCAGGTTGATAAAAATGTTATTCTCAGTAGCTCAGTAAAAGTATCAATATGGTCCCTAAAAATGTGATGTGCACTGAATCATATTTCCATTCTTGCCAACGGCTGGATAGTAAAGTTAGTCCAACCCAACTCATGGCTGAATTTCACTGCTTCAGAAGCAAGATTGTGACTAGACTGTGACTCGGAAACAGTTTCTTCTGTGTTCTGCAGGGCACAGTAATTTGTGCAAGCCCTTTTGCTATTGGTGCAAGATTTACTCAAAGAGTCTGTCTACTCCCACAAGGTGCCCTCCAGGAAGTAGTATACCCTCAGCTCTTCTATTCTCATACAAGCTCTGATTAGATGGATACACAGTAGGCAGCCCCTGCTGATTAAAAATGGGTACTTAGCTACTATTGGGAAAACAGCATTTTTTTTGGTTCACTACCAATGAAACAATTCAAAACACTTTTGCTTTGGGTCAAATTGAGAACATTGTTTTTTTTTTAATTTGCAAACCAGAAAGTCAAAAATGTTGCAGGATAAATGACATATTCTATTCCATTTTGACTATTTTGAATTTGATCATTTTTATGTTTTTATATTTTTTTAAATAAAATTAAATGACATTTTAAAATGAAAAGCCATTTAAAGGAAAAGAGACCAAAGAAAGGTTGTTGGGGAAAAAAAAGTGAAATATTTTCACCTGCTTTCATTGCATTTTCATCACGTTACTCCCCAGTGCAGGCTCACAGTGGTATTCATGACTGAACCCACACAGCAGTGTGCCTTGCAGCTATGAAAAAGTATGAATCGCAACCTGTAATCATAAAACATTCCTCTAAGTATTAATGATTAAACCCTTGAATCACTCAAAATTCAACTCCTTCTCTAATTACTGGTAAAGTCACTTTTTAATATTATTACCTGTGATAGCCGTTCTGAATTAGGAGCTCATTTGTACTGCTGTGTGGTATTTCATAGTGCTCTGACTTTGCCACTGCCAGTAGCCTTTGTCACTGTCAGCCCATTGCCACCAACACCTTGGCTGCTGTTGATTCCCTGTGTACCCCTGCTGCCCAGGGCACAAATCTTCCCTTCTGACTATATCCAAACCTATTTTAAAAGCTGTATGGTTAAGAAGATAGTAACCATACATCTTTTGAAAGCCAGTCTGAGAAAATGTGCAAGACAAATATGTGGACTAGTTTTAATAACCATGCCAATCCTGACCAGACTGATCTCATACCATATCATTTGTAACAAGGGTGCTGCTTACTGTTCTAGGCTAGTAGGGATTTGTCTTCTCTTTGGAAGGCTTATGGCATGAGGGAATTTATCTTCTTTTGCTCTTTTCTTTTCCCTGCTTCATATTCTTATCTATTTTTCCCTTTACCTTCCTTAAGCTGGCAACATTCACAACAATTCACAGGGGAGTAGGGAAAATATCTGAAAGTTAGCTGGGAAGAAACCTTGATTGACAGCTGTATACTGCTTTCATCTATCACTGGCAGGAACTACAATTTCTTTTTAGAAGGTTGCCTGATATATTACTTTGTGTAGAAAAATTATCAGATAGAACCAAATTTCTCTTCTTACAGGAACTGCAGAATTCTGTCATCAAGCCACGTTATGTAATTAGTTTGCTAGTGAAGAAATCTAAAGTCAATCTAAAGTGCTGGTTCCTTTTAATAAAATTGTGGCCTTTATTTTGAACTCTAACCTAGCTTTGTGTCATGTTTTGAACCCATCATATATAACAGATTTTATACATAATCTGAATGGTAAAAGGAGCAATCATGAAATAGTCCATCAGAGTAAATTTTGTAAAATGTACTCATCTGCACAAATAAAACTCTAAGGGAAGGTAAAATAAATCTATAACAGAGTCTTCAGCAATAGAAATGCAGAATCTTCAGCAATTGTGTTCTGCAGAATTGCTCCAGTTCACTCTTGTTCTCCCTCCTGTCTTACTTTAAAAAAAAAAAAGCCCCAGTTGTTTCTAATTAATTGTAGGATCATAGGGCTGGAAAGGATTTCATGGCCACATTCAGATGAGCATGGACATTTGGCTCCCTGAGGACAAGAGCAGTGGCACACTTTGTGCTACTGCTACTTGTCCCCAGGAAAGGCCCATGTCATGTGCCCTCTGGCACATGGCAGATTACCCTGCGTGGGGTAGGGGAGACTGGGGCCAGCAACCATGCTGGCCCCAGCAGCCTTACCTGAGGTCCTGGGGGTTGGGAAAGCTGCAGCCATGGTGCTCCTGCAGCTTGGAGCCTGCCTGGTGGCCAGAGCATGGCTCTAGTGGACCAGGCTCCAATTCTGGGCAGCATGCGGTGCAGCCACATGTGCCACTCCACATTTTTTCATGCAGGTTTTTTGACCCCAAGATTTTCTGGGTTCAAAACCTCCACCCAACTCTACAAAGTAGCAGTTCAGGAAATGTCTCAATGTGTGGCTGCAGACAGGTTTGCAGCACCACATACTGCATGGCCACACTCATCTAGATGTGGCCCAGGAGGTTGTCTAGTTGAGCCCCCTGCTCAAGGAAAGATTATTCCTGACTAACCTATTCCAATCAAGTGTCTGTCTAACCTACTGTTGAAAATTTCCAGAGATTCCATCAGCTTTCTCGGTAGCCTGTTCCAATGTTTAACCACCCTTATAGTCAGACAGTTCTACTTAGTCTCCCATCTAAATTTCTTCTCCTGCAGTTTGAAACCATTGTTCCTAGTCTGCACCCCTTCAGCCACAGAGAAAAATCTGTCCCTAGGGCCGTGTGTAGACAAAATGAGGGGCACGTGTGCACAACACTTTAAAATGGGTTAAATGTTTTTGCACTGCTTTAATGGTGTTAGCACACGTTGGTGGTGTATTGCACAGTAATTCCAGCTGCTCTAGCAAATTCAACGGTGTAAAGTGCCTTAAATGACTTGGGGTGCAGCAAACTAAAACTCCTCTTTTTTGCAACAAGAACACACTGTTGTTTCAGTTTAGGTTTCAATTTAATTCCCAAATCCTAGCCTGCAGTATTGCAGTCCTCATTTAATCTACAAATGCCCTAGCGTTTTAATTAATGATTTGGAAAATGAGATTAAATGCACACTAAAGTGATTTTGTGGATGACATCAAGTTGGGTGAAGTTGCAAAAACTCTGGAAATTAGGCCTAGAATCCAGAATGATCTGGAGAGATTAGAGAAAGGTCCACATTTAATCCACATGAAAATCAACAAGAACAAGTGTATAGTCCCTTTGGGATAGTAAAACTGCATGTACAAATACAGATTGGAGAATGATTGGCTAAACATTACTGTCCCCCAGGAGAATCCCACTTGATACCTCTTCCCAACTAGACATTGAACTATTAAAAACTACCTGCTGACTATGATAATGCAACAGTTATGTATCCACTTTAGACGACTTCAATGGCAAGGCATAGGCGGTGCATGGAGGTGCACCCCCTGACAGCAGTGTTCCTGGGCAGGGGGGCAGGCAAGAGTGCTGGTGTCCCCCTGAGAGCACCATCCGGACAGTGGGGGCTCTCCTGGAAGTGCCAGCACTCTCCTGGAAGTGTCAGCAGCATGCCCGGAAGTGCCAATGACGTGCTGCTGCCACTTGTGGGTCACTTGGATCGGCCATGGGGGACCTAGGTAAACCCAATCAATGACTGGCCACTGGAGGGGCAAGTGCCCCCCCTGACTCAGGAGGCACTAGTCACCTATGGACTACTTTCATCTAGTCTATATTTCCTCAGCTTATTAATGAGAAGGTTGTGTTAAAGACAAGTCATATCACATCCACTGCTATCCCTCCATCCATAGACTCTGTCACCTTATCATAGAAATACATCAAGTAGGTTAGGCATGACTTGCCCTTGATAAATGCATGCTGGCTGTTCCTGATCATGTTGATCTCTTCTAGATGCTTCAAAATAGCTCCCTTCCAGACCTGTTCCATAATCTTTCTAGATATCAAGGTCAGACTGACTGGGTCCATAATTCCCTGGGTCCTCCTTATTCCTTTTCTTAGAGATAGGAATTATGTTTTCCAGTCCTCCAGGACCTTACCTGACCTGTATGAGTTCTCAAAGATGAAACTACCATACCCAATTCCTTCAGTACTTAACAGATATCCCATCCTACCTTTTAAATCAAAAGTCTCTAGTTTCTCTAAATAATCTGAAACAGTTATTCCACTACTCTAGGCTTTTTGCCTTCTTTCTTAGCTTTGCTGTCAACTTCATATGTCATCTGGAAGCTGACTTTAGTGGGAAGGTTGATGTAAAAATGGCATTAAAATGGCATACTTCAGCCTTCTCTGCATCCTCTGTAACCAGTTTGCTCCTGCATTCAGTAAGGGACTTGCACTTGTGTTGGTCTTTCTACTTTTGACATACATCTAGAATCCCTTATTATTGTCTTTAATATCCCCTGACAGTTGCATCTCAAATCATGCTGTGGCCTTCCTGATTTTTCTCCCTGCAAGGCAATGTGGTAATCATACACTTTTCGCCTAGGATTATCACCAATTTATCCCTTTTTGTAGGATTTCTTCTCGAGTTTCTACTGCTTGACCAATGTTTAGCCAGTCTTCTGTTATACTTCCCGCTCTTTCATCACTTTAAGATAGTTTGCTCCTGCACCCTTAATACAGCCTCCTTAAAGTACAGCGATCACTCCTGGATTACCTTTCTTTTCAGATTTGCTTTGCAGAAATTCTGTGCCCAGTTGCCTGAGTTTGTTAAACTCTGCTTTCCTGAAGTCCAGGTTCTTCTTTCCGCTGCTCTCCTTCCTTCCTTTCCTTAGGATCTTGAAGTCTGTTATTTAATGGTTTGTTGTCACTTGAGTTACCTTCATATTCTCAACTAGTCCCTCCCTGTTTGTGAGCAGCAAGTTGGGAAGGGCTTCTCCTATAATTAGCCTCTCCACCATTTATACCAAAATTATACCAACTGACTCCAAGAACTTGGTGGACTTCCTGTGCACCCAAGTGTTTCCCTCCTGAAACATTTCATGGTAATTGAAGTCCCCGTGAGACCTATGCCCTGTGATTTGGAAACTTCTTTGTCTACCTCTTTCTCATTGTTTGGCAGCTTATAGCAGAGGCCCATGGTGACATTCCCCCATTGTTCTCCTCTCTGACCTTTACACAGCAGCTTTCAACAAGCCTATCTTCTCCCTTCATGCTGCACCTCAAAACACTTCTACATGTCCTTTATATGTATGACAACACCCCCTCCTTTTTCTCCTGCCTATCCTTCCTGAACAATTTATATTGATTCTTAACAATACTCCATTCTTATGAACTACCTCATCACATCTCTGTTATCTCAGTGACATCATAATTCCATAATTACAACGTATCATTATAGTAAATTACAGGATGTGTATACATTCTGCTACCTTATGTTTCTCAGGGAGGATAGAAGTAATAGCCACAAGAAGAGAAATCATCAGTCTGTTGTATCCATTTAGCCCTAACTTGTCTCAGTAAGAGAGAAAAAATATAGAAAAGAATGTCTCTGGTCTCTTCTCGTCCTGGTCTCTTTGTCCCTCCAGGTACAAATCTGACTAAGGCTTTTCTGAATTTTCTGCACAGAAGGAGCCATAGGTAATTCTGACAAGGACTGTCATCTTGGTTCAAGGTGGTTTGTTGTCTGATTTGTACCATCCATTGTCATTTTTCTGAACATGTTCTCAAAGGTCACCTGCTGATATTGATCTTTTTTGACATTTTAATTTGAATGTATTTTGAAGACACTTGAAAGGATGAATTACTTGTTTTAACTGTAGTTATCTTGAAAAAAATATTAAAATTACTATTTTTATGATGATATAACATTCGTCAAAAACCTAGAATACCTAAGTAGTATGGAATACTATACTTCTAGAGACAAGTCCTGACAGCTTTATTCATACTTTACAGTTACCAGTTATTTTTCAAGTTAGAATCTGCAGCTTTAAGCTAATTCTATTACTTTCCTCTTTAACATAGTACTGTATACATTATATATAATGTTGAATGAGGCCTTGAATTGGGACTCAGGAAAACTGGGCTAAATTTTTAGCTTAGAAAAATTCTTAGGTAGGGATTCAAGACTTTTTGAACTAGTGACTTCAAACTTTCTTTTGAACTATTTTTACACCTTTATTATCAAACTTTCAATTGTCTATGATTTCAGCTTATACAGACATGTAAAACTCCTTGTGATCTATGAACCCACTCTTGACCACTTACAATTGCTTCATTGACCACTGGAAACCACTGATTTAAGACAAGTCATTAATTTCTTCCATGTTTCAGTTCTCTTTCTGTAAATTGGGTGTGGTACTACTTTTTTCCTCTCTCTCGTTCTGAGTTTTTTTATTTCATTTGTCAGTTCTTAGTTCTTAGTTTATCTACTGCCAATGGAGTCCTAAACAAAGTCCTCTTCTCATTCCTGTAATTCATATTATAGAGGTCTAATTGAAATACTATAGGTCTAATTGTGAGTAACCCCAAATATGAATTGATGTAATGTTGTCTGCAATTACTGAATAGTTCCTGTAATCATGCAGTTCCTTAAAGTTGAAACTTTGATTTAAAAAAAAATCTTTTCTTACTATGGAAGTTTTACCTAATTGCATCTTGACACAATTTACATGCTTTATTAAGTTTCTATGACAATGTACAGTGATATATGTTACATAATAAAAGCCTATGTCTGTCTGTCTGTCTGCAACACTTTATTCACACTCTGATTGGCTGACAAACAGCCAATCAGAGTGCAAAGAAGTATTCTGACATAAGATAGCCTGCTGCCATGATGGTGGGGACACAGGGGATGGAGCAGGAGGGGGGCAAGGCCAGCACAGCTGGCCTTGCTCCCCTGCTGCCCTGCTCCCTGTAGGTAATGTGGGGGTGGGGGAAAGGTCCTGAGCCCAATGAGGCAGTGGACCTAGCCCCCAAGAAGGGGGAGTGGGCCAGGATGGGGGGGGGGCAGGGCTCCATCCTCGCCTGCTCCCCTCCCCATCATTCTTGATGGGAAATTGGCGTATGAGTGTGTGTGTAGATATATCTATATATATCTATATCTTTAGCTCTATATATAGATATATGTATGTATATAGATATATGTATGTATGAATAAAACTGCAGGTCCATGTCTTGATATAGATCAAGACATGGACCTGCAGTTTTATTTACCATAAAATAAATTCATTCAAAAATGTAATGCATAGACACAGTAAAAAAGTGGAGCTAGAAAAAGCATAGGTGAGTGAAAACTATTCAGTCTCAGAGCACACATTTGTAGTAATTTGAAATTCATTTAAAATTAAATACTGCAAGAATCCTGACACAAGAAAAAGAACTCTTTTTGTGTTTTGTTTTGTTTTTTTGGAATATTATCTCGGTCTTAAGTTGACATTGGTGGTACGTTTTATGTTGTTGACCAATGATAATGTCAAACTAGATTGAGCTCTTGAATATTGGTTCTTCATCATTAAAAAAACCCCCAACTATTTAATAAGTCAGTTTATTTGTGGCATCTTGACAAAGTTAGAACACAATTAAAAATTAAAACACTTCAATACAATACTTCATTTTTTTTCTAGGAACATAATTTTGAATGATTATTCATCCAACAAAAACATAAAACCCCATAGCTGGCCTTATCATAAGATCCCACCCAAATCATTCTTTAATACGCAGCCTGTATACAGACTGACATCCAACCCCTTGTGCCCCAGTGTCAAATAACAATATGAAAACATGAGCTTTGCAGAATGCCAGGAATGCTAGTATGGCATGAACTCTGGTAGACAAAGAAGGAAGTGTGTTCCAGGGACCATTGCTGCCCATATCTCACTTGTTCATATGAAGAGAGTTTGAGCTGTATAGTACTTTTGTTAATCTCAAATATGACAGAACTGCACAGAGAAAAAAATAGTCCCTTATGTAAGCAGTAATAGCTTTGTTGGTCTAATCCAGTATTTTGGAATTCTCCCCAGAAACTTAGTGGGCACTAGTGTAGCTCTTGGAATTTGATGGTATATGTTTTCCCATGAAACATGCTGATCAACAAGAAGAGAGCTATACACTGCAATTGATTCAGTTTTCAAATGGTTCCTATATGCAACTCCCTATTAACCATATGTAAAATGCAACCCCGTCTCAAGGAAACAGCTGTAGTAGTATCAACAACTTAACTAAAAAGAAAAAGGCTGTGCTATTCTAGCTAAATGCAGATGGATAATATCTTTTTCATTACTGCTGTTAGTTGAGTTTCCCACAACCAATCTAGAGGATAAGAAAATGCAAGGATTGCTTACCAAGTCTTTTGCCAAAGCTGTACTACTCTACTGGCTACCATTTTGCTTATCTTACTCAAAATTCTGGTTCACCTCTTCAGCTAGGAGCAGACATTCAAAAGGCCGGAGCCTGAATTGATTCAATCTTTGCTGGTTAGTCTAACCTAGCTAAGCTGAATTGGTTTGTAACTGCACAGACATCCCAGACATGCAGGTACATGCCTGCAGTGGCTCAGTTCTTAACTTATCAACCCACCCTATTCCCATTGCTTTATCAGTAATAGTAATGGCAGCTTTGAATGTCTGTTTCTCCATTTTTCCTATAAACTTCTGCTGATTTCATCCTTTGGATCCATTCTTCATTCCACATCCCCAGTCCTTCCACAAGCTCGTTATAATATGCACTTCTGTTGGACTCTTAAAAGAAATCAACCATCAGATTACGGCAAAGTTGTAAAACCATCAGGAACGGTTGACTTTTTTTTTTTTGTATAGTAAATTGTCTAATTGTATGGCATCATCAAAAACTACTGTGTTGTCCTCATGGTCCCCACCTGCTTTTCTTCATCCTATTAAAACATTAGATCATGTTTCAAAACTGAATGTGAGATCTTCTGGATAGGGGTTGCGTTTGCAGAAACTCTTCTAATCCTAAATAATTTTGATGTTGCAACAGTGCAAACAATAAATATTAGCATCTAAATACACAAACCTAATTCTGTTCCCTATGAGTTCAAATAACACGTGTAATGTAGAGCAGAAGTGCTGCCATGTGTATGTGTTGTTGTGTTGTGCCATCTTTTATCTCTTCTAAAATAGGAGAGAAGCATTTTATTTCGTTTAGTTTTTATGATAATTTATCTTCTTTCATCTGCTACTGAAATCTAGTGCTTTTAAGATTAGAAAAGACCTATAAAACTTTCAGCTAAAGAGAAGGGAAATATAATTCCTAATTCCTAGCTTCCTTGGAGGAAACAGTAGAATTCAGGATTCTTATATCTCAAGCCCTTAACTTTTTCCTCTGTCCCTCACACTACCAAACATTGTTTAATAAAACCATAATGAGCTCCCACATCTTATCATTAAAGTGTCTTCCTACAGTTAGTACTGTCTAGAGACACATGAAACTTCTTAGAATCATGGATGTAGTTTATTCTCCTTCTAAACTCTTTTTAGCTAAGCTGTATGTCTTGCATTATGAACTAATCAGAAGTTAGTCTCCATTTTTATTGTTTAACTAAGGAGCTAGCTCATATCAGGTGTGCATTTTTTTATAATGACTTTCTGTCCATAAGCAAAAATGTCAAGCATATAATTGCCATTTCAAAGTTTCATAAATCTGAATCAATTAGTAAAAATAAAAATTGGGTGGACTCACATCCATAAGGGTTTATGATCATTCAGTTTTTCAGCTAAGGAGCTGTTGTCACATGACATTCAAACCACATGATGCCTTTGTTCACTGCCAGTTTCTAGGAATAACACTAAATACAGCTCCCTTTGGATTTGAAATCTTGCTAAATAATTCAGTACTACATATTACAGTCTCTGATTAAATTTTGCACAGAGTAGTGAAATTGTTTTCCATATAGGTCATCACTCAGTTCAGCTTAACGCTTAAAGTCTTTTTCATTCTCGCTCAAGAGTACCGCAGGGTCCATCCATCATTATCATTTTGTCTTTAATTTTTCTGTCAGCCTTTGTCAAACTTGAAACAAAAGTCTTTATGGGCTTTCGTTTTAAATCCATTATTGCCATTGTTGTCTGAATCTTGCTCAATCTTTTTAAAGTACAAGTTGTGTTTTACTAAATAAGTCTAATATTTTTCAGTCAATCAGATCTATCTTATATGTAACCTGTTTAACCAACATAGCAGAAACATCTCACATTTCATTGAAACTGAAGGACAAATAGACAGCCAGATCCTCAGTGGATGTAAATGGGCATAGCCTCAGTGACTGAAGTGAATTAATGAATGAATTCTGTTTTATTGAACAGAACTCTGCTCAGTACAGTAAAAGGAAGGTACCAGGGACCTTTATTTTTGCTTCCTGATTTTCAGGATCAGGCTGTCCCTACCCATGCTTACAGCTGCTGCTACACAGCTGTATATTCTGACACAAAGTCTTAATGGATAATCCTTGGCTCCCTCTACACATTACGCTCAAGGCATGATTAACCAGTTAATCAGACCTTAAGTGGTCACCCAGGCACAGGTCTAATTAAATTAATGCCATGATAAAAAGAGGCATAAACTACAAAGTTATTCCACAAAATATGTGTAATAACTTTGAAACTACTTCCTATCATGCCACTAATTGAATGTGTGCCTAGGCACTCCTGCAGTTGGAAGCCCCTTCAGCTGATTGGAGCTCTCAGCTGGGAGGGCCCATGTGCACCCCTGAGCCTGGGACCTTCCAGCTGACAGGTCTTTCAGCTGCTGGGGCCCCATGCACCCCGACACCTGAGAGACCACAACAGCTGCAATCTCCTAGCCAGGGAGGGCCCCACACACCCCTTTTGCTGGGAGATTGAAGTAGCTGGGATCTCTAAGCCATGGGGGCACTCCATGCATACCTATGGCTAGGAGACCACAGCTGCTGCAGTCTTCCAGCTGCAGGGGAGCATGGGGTGCTCCATGGCTGGGGCACCATAGCAGCTCCTATGGCTAGGATCCTGGGTTAGGTGTTGGAGCTTCCAGCCATGGGAGTATGGTGAACCCCTACAGCAGGGAGCCCCATTAGCTGACCTGGTCTCCCAACTGGGGAAGCTTGCTTCTTGCTGGTACAGGTGGAGCCCCAGATCAGCAACAAGGCACAATGGGATCTAATGTGTGATCCACACGTAGCACCTCCTACTAGATATGTGTGGTATGGCAGGAGGTGCAGCTGTGTGTATCATACATTAGATTCCATCACACCTTTGTCTGTACATGTTGAGGAGCTCCTTAAAGCAGTGAATGGAAGAAGGTCCACTTCCTTTGTCTGTACTACAGCCACCTGACAATGACAGTAATGCAACAAAAGAGAGTCCCCCCACCAATAAAGGAATTCTCTGCTGGGCATTTGCAGTTAGGCTGTGGCACCTCTGTAGCTCCCAAGAGATACAAAGGACCATTACTTGGTTTGATAATATGACCCTGGGGTTATCAACTCACCAGAGGGGTACGTGTACCCCTGGGGGTACTTGAGAAGGTCCTAGGGGGTTACACGTGGATGGGCAGGGACAGAGCACCATCACGCACCATCCCACTCTGCCAGATAGGCGCCACCCGCCTGGTTGGCTCTGGGGGTCTGGCTGCTGGGGGTACACTGATCCAAAAAGGTTGAAAACCCCTGATATAACCAATTCATTTAAAATGGTATGGTAGAACCTATCTAGGTTCTACTGTTTGAAACTGGTTGATTTTCACACCACTTAATTCACAGTGGATAGCTGAATTAAGTACAAGCTATTCAGCTGTTCATTGCAGCTTTTACTTCAAATGGTGCTATTTCTCCAGCTCATCAGCAGTCCAAAATAGCTTTTCAGTGAAGTGGCCCTTCTTCCAGCAAGCAGCTGAAGCTCCTCAGCACACCATGCACCTGGTTGCTGCAGCTCTGGTGGTTCACAAGCCCTCACATTTGCAGGCAGGTAAGGAACCTAACTGTACAAAGTAGCCAGGTTCTACTGTATTATACAATTCATAGGAATATATTTATATAATAAAACAGAGACTAGAGTAGGGGTGGCCAACCTGCAGCACAAGTGCCACAAGTGGCATGGGCAGCCTCTGTGTATGGCACATAGTAGATCAGGGAGGGGCAGGCAGCAGACAGTGCAGGAAGTGGAAAGTCAAGCAGGAGATCAGGCAGAGGATGGAGATTGAAGTGGCACTCAGGAGGGTACAGAGCTAACGTGTGGCACGCCAGCCAAAAAAGGTTGGCCCCCACAGAACTATAAGTAGCAGCCTGCCAGTACGTGACAAATGGCACAATTTTTGCCCATAAATCTTTAACAGTTTAGTTCTTTACAAGCTCTTTAAGTTAGCTGTATTTTAGCAGTAGCAAGGGTATTACAGTAGGTGATGAAGGAAGTTCTAAAATAAGTACATCATTCCAATTAATGACAAGGAATCTTTGTTCTCTTTTGTTGCATTGTATCTTTGAAAAACACAGGTAAATTATGCAGAACTATGACATTGTTAGAGCTCAGTGTGTTCATTTTTACAAAAGGAATATTTTATTTTAAAAAGTGCAGTATAGGGCTGCATACATATCTGCATTAATCAATAAAATATTAGTTAACCAACTATACAAGTATAGATTGAATAAATGAAGTAATAGAACATATTCCAACTCAGTGGTAGTAGAGGGAGGAATTGAATTTTAGTAACATAGTCATGTATGTTTACTACATGATATTTACTATAGTCATGTATAGCTTTGATTGAGTTTGCATCAGTCGCGACTGCCTGAGACTAGAAGGTCCATCACGCTAATATGTTTAAAGCTTCTGTCGTCAGCAGTACTCCTGGCAATGACATAACTAACATTTATGTTTGGCCATCTGTGGCTGTATCCAGATAAGCAGGGGTGTGAACTTGCAGTGGCACAAATAGTAGCGGCACAAATTTGTCCTGCTCCCTTGTGCTTCAGCACACACCCCTAAACATGCCCCTTGTTATGGGACATATTGTCCTGCGGTGGACAAACTGCCTATGTCCAGTTCTTCCTGACTCCCAGCCAGGCTCCATGTGCTGTGGCCCAGCCAGCTATAGCCCAGCCAGACCCTGCACTCTAGCCAACCAGGCAGCAGCCCGCTGAGACAAGGGAGCAGCCAGCCCAGGGTTTCCTGCTCCCCTGTCTTGAGGTACACTGTGCTCCAGAAAGCCACTCCACTTCCTGGGCTACCTACTCCCCTGTCTCTGTGTTTGTCCTGGTGCACACTATTTTCATGTGCTATGTGCTGCTTTTTTCCCCATGGTTCTTTTTTGCTACTGGGAAATCCTGGTAGCAAATTTTGTCCCCATGCTACAAATTAGCAGTGCCATACATGGTTTAACATGCAATGTGTGCAATTTGTGACACCACAAAAGAGGTTTGTGGTGCCATAAATCACATATGTCTTCATGCGGCCTGTGACTCCCAGCCTGAATGACTTCTTTATACCTGGGTTTTATAGGAACAGAATGAGGTTCAAACTCAAACTTCTGGAACTGTAGCAAGGCATCTTAACCACTCTACTACCCTGGCCCTCAGACATGATTCTTGGTTAAAAATTGTTCCCAAACTCTGTAACCTGAGATGGTCATAATGACCCCGGCTTGAGATTTATAACAAAGACAACAAAATCATATTATTGGTTGAACAAGAAGGCCTTCTGTACCTCTTGCTAGAAAATTCCAGGGTCAGGAAGTTGAGGAACGTCTAACTCAAACACTCTTTTGCTCAAGAGAGAGACTCAAATCTATTCTATTAAGATATTTGCTGCAAAAGAATAGGACAGTGCTATCTAATCCCTTTTATAGTGTAACTCTAAGATTTAATGTCTCTACATAGATGTAAATAGGTAGCATTTAATGTTATGAGAAATTAAGTAACATATTTGTGTCCTAAAATTTAAAAAAATCACAAGTTAGTCCTCCAGAACCAGAAACCATAAAATGCTGTTCCTGTTGCCTACATGTAAAGCAATAGACTTCAATGTATCAAGTTAAAAACACACTGAGTATGTCTACATGAAACACTTTACTGAGCAATAGAGCTAGTTACTGCATAGTAAGCGTCCTCGTCTACACGTGCAAACACTTACTGGACAGTAGTTGGCTGTAATCATGAGTTAATTTGCTACCTGCAAATACAAGCATTAAATTTACTCATGATTTGTAACTGCAGTAGTGCATGTGTAGATGTCTGACTGGGAGCAAATGTGCCCCTGGGCAGCAGCAGGCAGGAGATTGCTCCCTGCCCCAGGAGCTGTTTGCTGCCAGGATGGGCTATGTGATCCTTGCCTGTGGTCACAGGGCTAGCTCTGCAGTCTCAGAGATAGTGGTGGGAGATAAGGATCTCCCTGCGCCGGCTCCGTGACCGCAGAGCTGGTGCTGGGAGATAAGGATTTCCCAGCCTGAGTCCTGCAACCACCGGGCTCAGGCTGGTAGATAAGGATCTTCCATCCCTGCGATCAGTGTTGGGGCTGGGAGCTCCTGGGTGGAGAAGGACATTGTCTCCACCCAGGCTCTGGTGGCAGAGCATGCCTGGCAACAGGCAGCTTCTGGGGGCAGGGGCAATGTCCCAGCCCCTGCCAGGAGGCAGCTGTCTCCTGGTCTCTGGGCTAGCACCCAGGCAGAGCCTAGAGCTCCCCCTGGCTGCTGCAAGAGCCAGTTGCATGGCCATAGGGAGTGGGAGCAGTCTGCCTCTAGGAGCAGCAAATATGCTTCTGCATCCCTGCTTGTGTAGATACATGTCCAGGAGCATTTATTTTCGAGTAGCTTACTTGAGAGTAAACTGAATTTAGGACTGAGATACTTCTGAAAATGTTATTCTTCGTCACAGCTATGCTGTGAGTTGAGGACAAAATGCAGCCTACAGAATTTTCAAATGAGTCATTTTCTATTTCTATAAAAATTGATATTTAGTTTCTAATATGAAAATGAAAACATGTATATCATGTCAGAGAACCATGCTCGGGGAATATAGTGAAAGACACCCCACCCACTCCATACACCCTAAGATGGGTGTAAAGTGCAAAGCTCTCTCAGGTCACCCCCTAGTGGGGTCCTCAGATATTTTAGATGTATCCTCACTGTGCAATATGAGCGTTGATGTACTAAATAAGTGACAATACCATGCAAAGCTGGTGAACATCATTAGCAAGACCTGGATGTTTCTAGAATCTTGAGAAGATTGAGATGTACCTGAGTATTTCTGTTAAAAAATAACATATCTTCTCTTCATCCAGTCTTGTTCCTGGTCGCTAATTCAGCATTTGAGTTGCATTCTTCCAGTAACTGCAAAGAATGGGCAAAGCTGATCAACTGTTGATTTATTTTGTTATAAGAAAAAGCAAGAATAAGTCAACATTGTATATTTATTTTTACTTTATGAATTGATACATTAATTTGAGTTTTTAGTCTGGTAATCTGCCAGTCTGGTGTTTGGTGTCTTAAAGTCTGGATATTCTTGTTCTGGACACTAATTTTTTAATAGTCTAAAGTTTAGGTTTTTTTCTCTATGGGATCAGCAGCTATTAACCTTATAGTTAATATTTTTTTATTAACCTTATTCCGTCAATATTGTAACATTGAAGTGTCCTAGTGTTAAGTAACAAGCATTAGTTATATAGTTAGGATATAAGAAGGATGTACTTTTTAAATCTGAAAGATTGACAGGACATTTTCAGACTGTAGGAGGAACTAACATATGAAGGACTCCTGAATCCATGGGTAACAAATAGTACGTGGTAATCTCAATAGAGCAATGTGGGAACATTGTGAACAAGTTTGTTAGAAAAGTATAAATGCAATTGACAAAAGTTAGCTATTGCCATTTACTACATCCTGTAGTATTTAGATATGATACCACAGCAAGTGTAAATTTTGTAACTTCTATGTATAAGGTGGAAGGTGTATAAGGTGGAAGGTGTATATATAAGGTGGAAATGCAGCATTTTTTCAATATATCATTCTTTGCACTAACTCTATACATTATGCATTTTTTTATCCTATTTGATATGATTTTTTTCCCCAAAATGCTTTTCTAAAAAGAAGTTTCTTTTGGGGAGAAATAATTGTATTAATCAAAGCATGTATTTTTTTAGCATGTTCATTCATTTATAATGCTCGTTAAAATGAGTTCTGTTTAATTATCATGACAGTCACACTCCAGGCAGTATTACAATTTTTTTCTTAATGACTAATGTGACTACACTGTCTTTTTGAAAAGCCTGTCTTAATTTTGCTAGCTCGGGAATATTTCCTACTGGAGAACAGGTGTAAACATCAGTGCACAAAAGATGAAAGGGTGATCTCATGCAGTTATCTGATAGCTTCTGAAGTGGAAAATTCTGCAAGTATAGATTCTGCAAAAAATAATGGTGCTCTACATTGTAGGCAGATGAACAGAGAAAAGTTTGGGTGACTCATAGGTGTTAACTGACAGAATGACAGGGAAACATTTTTAAATGGCAAAACAATCTGTCATCCAGCCTGAAAACAATGCAAGCACATTAAATCAAAACTAAGGATGATAATTAGTCAATGCTGAACTTAAGAAACCTGTTCTTGAACTGTCTCTCCCTTAGGGCCCAAAGCTATGAAAAGTTGAGCTGCCTCAGTTCCCAATGACTTTACTAGGAAGTGATGATGTTCAGTGACAATTATCATCAGTTAAATCTCTTTCAGCAACATGACAAGACAGACTGTGGACCAGTTTCTGATCTCTTAACTACACTGGGTTACATCTTGCTTCAAAAGCAACCCCAGTGAACTCAGTCATGCTATGTATGGAACATGGATATTGTTCACCATAAGGGCATCAAAAGTGTGGTGTAGGTGATCTGTGCCAGATGCTTTTAAGTTCCTTATTAAAGTGTTTCTCTCACCTTTTCTTCCTCTTTTCTTATTTACAGTCTGTTCGTAGACCAAGAACCCTGATCTTTATTGATTAGGCAGTGCAGATCCAAATACTTTTGCTACATCCATTTATTGCCTTCCATTTATTTAAAACCTTCCCTTCAAAGAATTTTGGTTATGGGTTGATATTGCGTTGGTACTGTAGAGTGGCATTTAGAGTATTTACATAGAGACAGAGATTTTGTAAGCTTATTTTTCACCCCTTCTGACTTCTGCATACCCATGTAGAAATAAAATTAATGAATTTCCCAAATGTTGGGTTCCAAATGAAATATAGTAGGGGTTATTAGATACTTATGGATATGAATGATGATTAAAAAATGCATCTTTGCCAGCTGATTAAGGTAAGGATTTTGAAATGTATTCTGCTCTGAATCACAGCAGACAACTGTCTTAAATGTGTGGGAAGAAGACAAGCAAACTGAAAAAAGCAGCTTTTAGAGTTAGTAGCAATTTTCCCCTTTTTCCTTCCATTGAGTCTGTCTGAAAGTGGGTGTGTTTAACATACAGCCATTTCTCGTTAACACGTGTCTGTTTATTTTAGCGTTGTTTTTTTCATCTCCCACTCTGACACAGCATGTTTCATCTATATTTGGTTTCTAGTATATGAGACATTTAAAATGGCTCAGTGAAGAAATGGATTCTTGTCACTTAAATATTCACTCTCCTGATCCTTGGAAACTTTATCATTTTAACAATGTTTTACATTCTGGCCCCTGGAAGTTTGATTATAAAAACAGAGAGTGATATAATGTCAAGAATTTTAAGTACAGGTACAGTGTTGTCCCTGTAATAATCTGTGTTAATCATGTTTTAATTTATACATTTTTTCTACATACTTGTATTTACAATTTGAACCATTGTTATGCTTCTCCTTTGTTAGCATGATATGATTTTATTTTATATTTTTTTCCACTCACCAGATGTTTCCAACACTTTGCTTCCCATCACTGTCATCCCCTCCCTTACCACTGCAACAGTCACAACCACTGTAGCCTTAACAACCAGCACAGCCCCATCGGCAACAGCCATCAGCACCAGAGGTACAGTATACTTCTTTGTTATGGCCTGAGAAACACATTACAAATAGGATATTCTAGGTTTTAAAACTCTTTAAAGCGAATAGAAATGCTAAAGATAAAATCTGAACATTTTGACTCATGATGTGCTTGTATGAAGTAAAAGTAATCCACATGACAGTAGTTAATGTGGTGAAAAAAAAGTTTACTAAAGTACTGATCATTCTTGTTCTAGTGATATGTATGCAAACTTTGGCAGGGTGCCTTACTTGTATACATTTGTCCTTTTTAATGTTTTAAATTTGATAACTTTATGTTAAAATATAGTATTTTAAAATAAACATAGTTTATTAATTAATTTTGGTGTTAATGAAGACAAATATCTTAGGTTTGCAATTGCTGTAGAAGTAATCCCACTTGATATAAAATGGAGATCATGATATTTCACTCTTGTTAATCTAATTTTGTCTTAATCTTCCTAAAACTGTATTTTAAGAAAATTGTTCTGGTACTGTTCTGTCCCCTCCTGGGTAGTTCCAAGGCTGATTTTGATTCGCTTGGTCCCATATACTGTGGATACTCTATATGTATATGTCATAATATATGTCATATTTAACAAATTAATATCCTCTCTCGCTAAAGAGCAGTATTCGTGTGTTTTTAAAAACGGAGGCAACCTCCAAGTCAAAAGTGGAAGGAGGCACTGATGACTAAAAGAGAAGGAAATACATTTAAATACTCCAAGGACATAACCCTATAATAAGCTATAAACCTCTCAGAAAAGCTAGGACAAAGTTTTAGTAACCTTTCCCTCTACAAGCCTTGTCATGATAAATACATGAAGAACTGTCTGTCTTGGAAGAATAGGATATTTTCCTGAACGTGTCTGTTGTATAAAGTTTAGACCTACCAGACAATGGTATCAGTAGTGATCTCATTAAGAGTAAATTCATATTTTAGTACTATGACCTCTGCTGAAATTAAACCAGCCTAAAATCTTAAAATATTGTTTTATTTATTAAACAGTGCTGGGTAGTGTGAAAATATGTCACCTTCTTAATGAGAAGAGATAGGAGAAAACACTACAAGAATGCTTACCAACTGAAATGAAGGGAGATGCAAACAAAAGCAGCAGCAAAGTTCTAGATGACCATCTACTAGTTTGAAATGTGAAATATTAGAAAGTGGAAGTTTCCTATAGAAGGAACATTCTGCAGCATGGTAGTGATCATCAACATGTTCAGTATAAAGAAATGTGTTTTAGGGAATGTGACTAGTCATCCTATCTTTTTGAGGGCCGAGGCATTTTTATTTTTAAGGTTAGCTTATGATGTTTGGAAATTGCTTTGGGTACCTGTACACATGCTCTGGGGTTGGGGGGGGTGGGGCGGGGTGCATTAATTAGTGACTCTCTGGAGCCTTCAGCATCTTGTGTATTCAGTATTCAACAAGCTTTAGTTAAACCACCCCCTCTGCCATTTTGAAATGTGGGAATGCTGAATAAAAGACGCTGCAGCATGCTGGAGTGCTCTGATTAGAACGCTCCAGCAGACTCGAGAATCTAATCAGAATGTATCGGAGCACGTGTAAAAGTACGCTTTATGCTCTTGTTATTCTGCAGATGTAATAACTGAGATACCGTTTAGAAATTGTATATTTACCATTGTTACATAGGCATACTGTTACTTTTTAAGATATTGTACTGTAGAAGCTCACTCTCTCTCTGGCTTCTTGAAGTGCTAATTTTGATTGTTCAAGTGCATCATGTAATGGAATGGAGTCAGGAGAAAACATTCTTCTAAGCTTCAGTTCTAGTATATAATAGATTATTAAATCTGATGTTAGAAGGGCAGGGAGAAACTAGCTGAAAATCTAAAGGTGAGAGGTAATTTGGATGAAAGTGATCACAAAATGATAGAGTTCATTATTCTTAGAAAATGTTGGAAGGAGAAAAGCAGAATAAGAACAGTGGTCTTCAGAAAAGCAAATTCAAGGGACTGGTAGAAAGGCTTTCTTGGAAGGCAGTTCTAAAGAGAAAATAGAAGTACAGGAAAGCTGATGTTTACTGAGACAATAGCAAACTATCTTCATGTAGGGAAAAGATAGGAAGCTTAATAAGAGGCCAGTGTGGTTGCATCAGTATCTATCTCTTTGTGGGCTTGGGAAATTAAAAATAAATCATACAGAATGTGGGAAAAAGTGCACAATGACTAAGGGTGAATAAGAGTATATAGAGATAGCAGAATCATGTAGGGATGCAATCAGAAAGGTAAGATTCAGAATGAATTACAACCAGCAAGAAGTATAAAAGACACTACGTAAAAGCTTTGTAAATACATTAGAAATTTGAGGAAGAAAATGTAGGTCCATTATTTAACTAATTTAAAAGATGAAACAAAGTCTGAAATATTAGTTTTTTCCTTTAGTCGTTACAAAAAAGGTGACTGTGATCACATTTTTAACACACACAAAAAAAATTAATAGGCTTGGGATGCCAGAGAAAAGGTGGGGGGGAAAGCAGGTTAAAAATATTTAGCTAAGTTAAATGTATTGAAGTTGCCCAAAGAAACTCATCCTAGAGTATTTATGAAACTAGTGAAAACAATCTATGGACCATTCACAATTGTCTTTAAGAACTCAGAGGACTGGTGATGTTTCTGAGGACTGGAGAAAGGCACTGGCTTTGCCTATCTTTAAAATAAACTGAAGGGAGAACCTAGAAATTTATAGACTAGTCAGTCCAACTTTAACACCTAGAGGAAAAGAAAGTGATAAAAATACAACCAGCATGGATTTTTCCAAAATATATCCGGTCAAGCTAATCTAACTCTGCTTTTACAATGATGATTAATGTTTACAATGTTGGTTAATACTTTTACAATGATGATGAATGATTACCTAACTAACTTAGTGGAAAAAGTGTGAGCCATAGATACTTGACTTCAGTAGAACTTTAGACACTGCCCCACATGATATTCTCATAAGCAAATAGGGATTTATAGTCAAGATGAATTAAAAAGTTAGGTACATAGCTGGTTGAAAAATGGCACCTAAAGGATGCTTATTAATACTTTCCTGTAAAACTAAGAGGGCATTTCAGTGTGTTCTGGGTCCAGTTCTTTTCTCTATTTCATTAATGAGTGTGATGATGGAGTAGAGAGGACATGTATAATAGCTATAGATAACATTAAGATGGGAGAGGTTGAAAGCATATTGGAAGACAGTATAAGAATTCAGAATTATCTTAATAATTTAGAAATAGCGTAAAATCAACAAGATGAAAGTTTGGAAATATGTAAAAGGTTCATATGAGTTGGACAGTTATCAACTGTTCTCCATGTCTGCTAGAAGAAAGAAAGAATTAATTTAATTTGCAGCAAAGAAAAATGAGGTTAGATATTAAAAACTTTATAACTGTTTAGGTGCTGAAGCACTGAAACAAGCTATCTAGAGAAGGTGGTATATTTGATCTTACCTAAGTGCAGAGGAATAGTTAAGAAAACCTCTTGAACCTCCTGCCTGCAGTATTCTGGTTTTAGCACATCTGAAACACTGGGCATGTCTACATGAGATACTTTACAGTGAAGTAGCATAGTTTACTGTGCACTAACCACTTTAATCTATGGTCATCCAGCCACCAGGGGGTGGGAGATTAACTTCTGGGGGCAGACAGCACCTGCTGCCAGGATGTGCTTCTCCATTGGAGCCCAGGTGGAGACTATGTGACCCTGCACAGGCAGCAGGTTGCTCCAAGCTCCCTGTTCCAAGGTCACGATCAGGGAGCAGGACCTGGGAGATCATTATCTCCCTGCCCCCAGTTTGCCATTACAATCAGGGAGCAGAGGGCAGGTCTGAGAGATCTTTATCTCCCAGTGCCAGCTCTATGGTCATGGTGCTCGGGTTGGGAGATCCTTATCTCCCAGTTCAATCTCCACAACTGCAGGGCTTGGGCTGGCAGATAAGAATCTCCCAGCACTGGCCCTGCTGTCATGGAGCTGATGCTGAGAGATGCTCCAGAGCTGGCACTGGGAGTTTACTGCTGGTGTGGGCTGGGAAACCTGTTCCCTGCCCAGCTCTGTGATCACAGAGCTGAGTTCCAGCCTGTTCCCCACTCAGCTCCAGAGTTGTGGAGCTGAGTGGGGAACAAACTCCCCAGACAGAGCCACAGGAAGTGGGTGCATTTTCCTGCTAGGAGCAGCAAATTGATTTCCATATCCCTGAATGTGTAGACACCTGCCTGGGAATGTTTACTCATGAGTAGTTTACTCACAAGAAATCTGATCTCACATCAAATGTATGTGTAGACGTGCCCCGTATGGAGCACACCTCTAAAGGTTTGATGGACAAGTTAGTCATTTTGCACAAGACTCTACAAATTACAAATACTTTTCTGAACCTCATCAAATCTACTCAACCTTTTGGACCTGTATTACCTTTTTGCAAGATTTTCTGTAATTTGTTATTTCTAGCCATGCAAGGGACACCACGTAACTCAGCTTTTCCATGGTATGCCTGCTTCTTATCCCGTAAGAATCCGAATATGTTGGGGCATAAAATTCATAGGTCATTGAAGTAGTGTTGAACCTAGAAATATGTCCAACTGGCAGCCTGTGAACTGTTAGTAGCCTCTGAAGGGCCAGCATGTGGCCTGCTGGCACCCTGACAGAGCCCCCTGACACATGTAATGGCCACAGCAGGGAGTGGTCACTACATGTCACTTGCACAGTCCACACAATGAGGGGAATCCCAGGAGGCCCCCCACAGTGTGTAGCCTCTGTGATGTGCAGCACACTAGTGCCATTTGTGTCTCCAGTCATGCTGAAATTGGAAAGCCCTGTCATACTTCATGGATTCTTTAATTAGTAAAAAAATGAAAAACAATTGACATCAAAGTGTTGTGATTTTAGGTCGTCTTTATTTATCTACAGAACAGAAAGCAATACGAAAATAAGATTACTAAATCTATTTGGATCATTAACATTATATTGTATATAATCCCTGCCTAAGCACATTTCTTTCACTTAGACATGTATATCCAAATATATTTGCCTTTATGCTGAATCCTGTATGAGTTAATAAGGTTCTATTGCTTATTCATTACACCTAAGTTGGAAGAGCAAATCTGATGTTGGGAAAGAGAAGTCTTCATTATAAATTTGCCCAGGAAGTCTTAAAGCCTATCGACTATGTTCAGGTATAAATTACACAATGGCCACATCTACACATGCACTTAACTGCAGAGTAGACTAATTAGCTGTGGAGTAAAGTGTCATTGTCTACACGTGCAGTGTTAGTAGGTTGCAATAGATTAAATAACACTGCAGTAAGATAGTATTGCTGGGGGCAGTACTATCTTATACTGGGGTCATTTACTGTGCTTAACCACACATGTAGATGATAACCACAGGTGTAAATTGCACCTGGTCAGCCCAGCCAGCTGGGGGCCAGACTCTCGCCAGCTACTTAGCTCCACAACTCCACACTTTCAGTAAGTACCCTTGTGCCTTAGCAAGTCCCTTTGCCACTCGATGCTGCCACCCAGAGTCTGGGGCTGACCCCCCATACCTCCTGCCACTCCAGGTCTGCTCCACCCCAGCTCAAATTGCAGCTGTCCCAGGTTCACATGTAGATACTGCATCCAGGAGTAGTTTACTCTGGTTCAAATTGATCCAGAGTTTTTTGCTTCTCTTTAATTGCATGTGTAGATGCACCCAATGTGATCCAAATGTTCAATATAAAGAAATATAGACCAGTGGTTTTCAAACATTTTAGAGTATTGGACCCATGTCAGCTTTCAAAATGTCTCCTAGGCCATCATACACTCTTATCGTCAAAGTTTTAAGTGAAAAAATTACATAACCATGAGCAAATTGGTGGGATACAGATTTCACAGATGAGACTGTGATTTCATAGATGAGACATGGTCCATGAACTAAATTTGGAAACCACAGACCTGGAGGACTGAAAAAGAGAGAAATACACAGTGCATGCATAGTGTGTTTTTAGAAATTAAATTAATATTATTTGTAAGGACCTAACCCTGAGGCAGTTGCAGTCCAGGCAGATGTATGAAGAATCCCATATATGTGAAAAGGACTAGAATAGCAGGGACTTTATCAACTATTCACAGTTATGAGGGAAAGTGTGGCTGGAGGGATGAAGATAGAGAGAGATCTTGACTTTCCTGCATTCTGGCATTTTTCACTCATAGATTCATAGAAGCAGGGTCAGAAGGGACCTTGTAGATCATCAAGTCCGACCTCCTGCCCAGGGCAGGAGAGAAAACCGGGCTCAAATGACCCCAGCCAGGTAGACGTCAAGCCTCCTCTTAAAGACCCCCAGGGTAGGAGCCATCACCACTTCCCTTGGAAGGCCACTGTTATAGCCTAAGCTGCAAAGTTTGAACCTATAAGCTAACGAACAAACATTCAATTCTGATCCAGGAAATACAGCCACATGCCTACAATGGCTCAAGTCAGAAGATGGGGGAGGAGTTGGCCCTCAAGCATGGCACCCTGGCATGTAGCCAGCATGGGCTGTGTGTTCACTGCTTCTTCCTGCTGCCCCCAAGGTCTCTAGGATTTGCAGTCCATACAGCAGCAGGACTCTGCAATGTTGCTCATCACTTTCTCTTCCTTCTTCCAGGTGCCTCTGGGATTTGTAATCCAGTCATAGCCAGTACCAAGTTAGCAGGGCAGGGCAGGGCAGCTCTGTAGTCAGGGAAAGGGCAGTTTAACCCTCTACTGTGGCCCCATACCCCAGCAGGGGTTTGCCTGGGGAGGCAAGTGAGCCAGCATATGAGGCCAGTGAGCCAGCCTTCACTGCTGCAGCACAGCCCAGTCCAGCCCAGGGCTGCAAAATGTTGGGATGCTGGGGGACTGTGATTTAACTTGAATCAGTAAGGGTCTGGGACAGAAGTTTCATAAACCAGTTTGACCTAAATCAGTTAAGTCTGAAACTATATTCAACCAGGTTTATCTTAAACCAATTTCATCCATTTTGAAACTGGTTTATGTGCACTGAACTTCTATTCTGTTACAGGTTTAAAGCAGTTTTCTGATCAATTAAACTGGTTTACATGCAGCTTCTGTCCCTAACCTTAATGACTGCTGGATGGCATTAGAAGCCAATGCAAGTAAGAGCACCACAGAGTTATTCTTTGTTGTGGGGAGGGAAGGGGAGGAAATCTGTTTCTCAATGGTTTCATAAATGGATGCACTAAAATCAGCCTATGGTTGATTGTGTATTTCACCAATAATTGCCCCTCCCCTCCCCTCTCCTCCCCTCCCTCTCCCCTGCTGCCAGCACACATACTTTTAATATTCTTTTTTTTCGCTATAGCTAAATATTTTTCTGACCTGGCAAGGCAAAATACATAGATCTTGAGAACCTTTGTAAATTTGGCTTAAACTGTTAAAGATTTGAAAAGAAATAAATAAACAAAAGAAAAAACAGGGAAAAATTAATATTCTGTGAACATCCAGACAGTGAAAGAGAGAAATCTGTAATTTAATATATTCAATTTTACTGCTTCTATCTGGGTGATTCAGTTTCGACTGACTCACTTGTGAAATGATCCTGCCAAAATGTTCAAAGCTTTATATAGCAATGCCTAAAAACATCTCCAAAAGTCATTGCACATAACAGAGGATACTGTGCTGCTCTTAGGCAGCTGCACCAGGAAGTTCAAGAGTTTGTTTAATATTCAAGGTGCCTAAAAAGTCAATGAACATTTTAAAAATTTCACTGCACCTCCATGCCTTGCTGCAATTCACTTATTTTGTTTTTAGGCTCTGGTATAAAGAAGAAGGTTGCTTAAATGAGATCTGTTGAACTAAATTTAAAAATGGTTTACAGTAGATTAAGAAAGTTATTGAGGGTTTGATCATTTTGGTTTAGTTTAAATTAAATGTAAATATTTTTATTTTATCATAGAAAATTTCAACAATCGGAGCTGGAAAATTATATTACTTTCATTTTCTTTCTCCCCTTCTTTTTTATCTTGCTGTTTGTATGAGAATAAAAATTGACTAGAGCACCTGTTTCATTAAAGCAAGTTAAACTGTAAGAATTACCTGGGCAGTGCTTCCATTTCCCAGCTCTTTTGATATCAGAATGGTATTCAGTATTACCAGTTCTTTGCTTGTGCCTTCATTTTTCTTCCTCATGATCTGATTAATGTACCTCAGCACTTTGAGATATCGACAGAGAAATAAACCACAAAGCAATGAGAGTCATAGCACATACAAGAAGAAAGGAGACTAGCATTGTTAAACAGTGGCTGAGATAAGGAAAGGCTTATATCTGAAAGATAGCTTCTGTATGTTTGCTCACACCCACTGCTAATAATAAATAGAGCAATCATTGTCTCATGTTAAAACAAGTTTTGTTGTACAACTTACTGTGCAGTGAGTTGTTTTATATACTACTTTATAAGCAACTTGGAGTGGAGGAAGGGACTGGCAGATCCAGGACAGGGGTCGGAGAGTTGGGAGGAGGGAGAGGAGCTTCCTGTCATGGTGGGGGTGGGGGATGCTAAAAATAGCCCCTTAGATTGAGCAGGTCATTTTTCAGGTGATCTAAGTCTTGTGAATGTCTGTATGACTAGGCATTTAGATCTATCTAACCTTGATTAGGTCAATCTAATTGTAATGCTTGTTTATACCCAAAGACTCCATCTGACATATCTAGATTCTCAATGCATCCTTCCAACAAAGCATAAGACCCTGGGGTAAAAATGAGGCAATATTAAAATATTATTATTATTATTATTATTATGTTATTAATCCATGGTTGTGGTCTCATAGTAAAGACATTATATACATTATGTGGGAAAAAAGGTCACAGCTTGAAGATCTATCCATATTCTGGGTTTAGGATGAAGATGCCTAGGTCTCCTGGAAAACGGCAAGGTTGGTAAATCACTAGATGCTTATTAAAATTGAAAAAAAAATATGTCAGAACAACATAAGAATCATAATTGTCTTATCTTATTTGTGTGAACGCAGATACTCATTAGCTTTTTTATATTACAGCCACAGATATAAAGTAGTTAATATATCTGTAAGATCTAACTTTTATATAGCAAAACACAATATTAGCAGCACAGCTCAATCCACAAAAGGTCCAATATGTATAGAATGTTGGGGAATTGAGATCCAAGGCTAAAATAAAAGATTAAGTTGCCCTTCTGGCAGCAGTAGGAGACATCAAACTCTAATACAGAAGTTACTAAATAATTGTACCTTAACATAAAAAGGAAGTAGAATTATTTACAGCTCTGTCTCTTTTTTCACAGATACCTGCATGTTTTCCCTGACTCCTCAAAGATGCTTACAATACTCTTCTGTTTCCCTCAGCAGAAGAGTTACCTTGCATCTGTTGCCTATTTCTAGAGATACAGGGAAGGAAAAGACTAAAAATCACAGCTCCTCCTCCTGTATTGAGACAAAGCACTGGATCTATAATAAATATGCTAAAATCTATACTGCATCTCAAGGGAATTTTCTCATCTCATCATAGCTGCACATCCTTATTTGTCTTTGCCTTCAGTGGCTCCACAGGTTTTCAGTAAAAGTTTCACATTACCAAATACCTCTAGAAGTTTTGCAAATGGTTATGAGTCCTTAGGACCCATCTAAGGGAAATAGATTATTCATTGCTCAGCAACATTTAATTAGGGTGTCATCCCAGAAGTAACTCTTAATAGTAGAATTAACTTTTCAAGTTCTCCAAGCTGACACTGTTAAAACCAGCAGATAGAAAAGTAGCATCTTTCAAGCTCAAAAAGATCTGAGAGAGGTAGTTAGTAGGGCTTTGCAAAGCTTTGGTCCCTGATTCGATTTGGCAGAGATTTGGCCTGATTCAGCAGCTGAATCTCCAAATCAAATCAGAGGACCATTTAATCTCTCTGAATCGAATCAGAACCCTCTGAATCAATTTGGAGAGATTCGGAAAGATTCAGAGATTCAGACATAGAGACAGATTTAAATGTTTTTGCTTCATACTTCTAGGTAGCAGGGGCTCATTTGTTCTGCGATGCCGGGGTGCCTGGAGTGTCCCACAGAAGCATGGGGGGGCTCCCCAGCGTGCTTGATAGCAGACCTGGAAGTGGACTAGAAGCACTTCTAGTTCGCTTCTGGGTCCACTGGGGAGCACGCTGAGGGCCTCCCCTGCATCTCCGTGGCTCAGTGACTGGTGCCTCCTGGGTCAGGGGGTCACCTGGGGCCCCCCTGCAGTTGATCACTGAGCCGGGGGGCAAGAAGGACCCCCCAGTGCACTCCCCAGCAAACCCAGAAGTGGACTGGAAGTACTTCCGGTCCACTTCTGGGTTTGCCACTGACCACGTGGAGTTCCCCCCCTCCCCCCACTCCTGCAGGATGCTCCATGCACCCCAGCATTGCAGTGATCATGAGCTGCACATGCTACCTCAAGGTATGTAAAAAAAACTTTTAAAGATGTTTTTATGTTCGAATCACTGATTGTCTGAATCAGCATCGAATTTTCAGATTCAGATTTGGCTGAATTGAATTGGGGACAGTGATCTGAATCAACTAATTGAATTACTGTCCCTGATTCAGGCCAAATCTGAATCTGAATCAAATATGGCCCGCTTTGCACACCCCTAGTAGTTAGTTGTGTTATTCTGAAGTCAGACAGTAAGTGAAGGTGTGCCTTATAGACAGCTGAACCAGAGATGCATAAACTTTTAAAAGCAACAGCTTACTTTGTCAAATGCTATGGATGGGACAGAGAGCAAGCTATCGAATAGTGATCTGAACACAGAAGACAGGAAAAGGGGAAGGTAGGATAGGAAGGAAGGAGAAAGAGCAGTGTTGAGAAAGGCAAAGGGGGTTGAAGTGAAGAAAACAATTAAAATACAAGGACAAATAAGGGTCATAAAAGTTGATCTGGGTAATGGGATAAGAATCCAGGGTCCCTGTATAGACCATGTCTAACACAATCAAGTCTGTGGATAATTTCTTGTTTTGCAGTTTCATGTTCAAGTCCATTTTTAAAACCCTGTTGTTTAAGTACACTGTTCTAAGGTCATCAATGGAATGTCCAGGGAGGTTAGTGTTCTACCACAGTAATTTCTGTATTTCTGAACTGATGTCAGATTGGTGTCCATTCTTTTTGTCATTCTGGTGTGGAAAGCAGAGGAGCACTGTAAGAAGGTGATACATATATGACATTGGTAGAGGAGCAGATGAATACACCTTGTTTGTTATAATCCATGTTATTTGGTCCAGTGATGATGTGGTCTGGGTTGATGAAGGGGCACAGCTAGCATCTGGGTCTATTGCAAGGCGTAGTGCCTTGCTGAGAATAGGAGTTATGTAGTCTGCTTGATGGAGAGGTGCAGTTTGAGGTTGGGGTGCTAGGTATAAACCACAACAGGTTTGTCCCTCACGGCTACCTTGACACGGTTATCATTGTAAAAGTGGGGTTAGAGTTCATTAATGTTGTGTCTAGGGTGTTCAAGCTGTTGTCCATGTTTCAGGGTTGACATTGTAGGAGGTTGGAGCAGGGTTTGAGTCTGGTTCTGGTAATATGAGTGGCTATGATTTTGGGATTGCACTGTAATCATTAATCTATGATTGTGGTTAATGTTTAATCACAAATGAAGGTGCATTCCAAACATCAAAGGGCTTACCTTTGAAACGAAGACGATATAAGTGGGACATAGATTACAACATAAGGTCACTGACAACATGAGGGAAAGGAAAAATAATATTACCATCAATCAGGAAAGCAGTTTGCTCGTCTTGAAGAAACACTTCAGCAAGAGCAAACCAATCCAGCTGTCTGCATCAAATAATCAATTATTTCTAGGATAAAGTCTGCAACACCTCTATGCCAAGGACTGATTACTCAAAGGCAAGCCTTCATCTGGAAGGAGTCATTAACTCTTTGATAGCATCTATTAAATAATCTGCAACAAAAGATGAATGGAATTTGCAAAGTGAGGGGATTTTGCACATATATTTGAGAAAATGAAGCATACGTTTTAAGACCTGATTTTCTGCCAGAAGGGTTACCATTGGGCCAAAACTTCAGCATTCTTAGGTAACTATCATAAAATATTTGATGTTGATGACCTAGTAAATATTCCATTGAATCCTCACATAGCTGGGTTCCTGAAAGGTATCTGCAATTTAAATCCTTAGGAAATTCAAAGATTCCTAGCCTAAGCTGTGACCTAATCAATTTTAAAGTGCCTAACAGTTACTAGGAGAGTTTTTGAAATGAAAGTCAATCAAAAAGACAATGCTACATTTTCAAAAAACAAATTATCATTCTTTGAAAATTACCTTCACAGAATTTATCACAAGAGTTGACCTCACCTACCACAGGTTGCAGAACAACATATTAGATTTCTTTCTGGCTAGATGTCAAGTGCAATTGGTAAAGAAGCATAGCATGTACATAGATCATTTAAGGTATGAATGGAAAGAGCTGGTATCATCAGTGTCTTTTCAATTTTAATATTGAAGTCACCAGTTGCTGATAACTGCAGCCACTGAAGAGTATATAAGGGCAATACTATCATCTATAATGATCATTTTCATCCAACCTGACATGTCAAAATGTTTCCTACCTGTTATTTATGTACAGAGATTTCTAATAGTAAAGAATAAATGAGACATGCAATATATTTCACATTCGCTTCATAATTGAGAAGATATTGTGATGCTCTTTTTCATTTTGGGTACTACCTAATACATAGATATAAATCCACAACCTATGTTTTACTGTACTATTCATAAATTAAAACCTATGATTCTATTAGGGATCATTAGGTCAGCTAGTCTAACTTCCCATGCCACTGAGGCCGTGGAATTTCACTCAAGTGTTAAGTGTCAATAATTTGTGCTGGACTAAAACATGCCTTCCTGAAATGTATTCAATCTTGACCTGAAGACGTAATGAGACAGAGAATCCACTACTTTCCTCGGCAGTTTGATCCAATGTTCAATTATCTCCTGTGTTAAAAATCTGTTTCTTGCTTCTCATTTTAATTGGCCTATTTTTAACTCTCATCCATTGTTTTTCACTATACCTTTTTCCACTATGCTATTTGGCAATTGGTATTTTCTTTTCTTTGTAGTCTGTGTGAGTAAAGGCACAATAATCTGTCTAAAAAATTATCAGTTGTATTTCATTTAATGGGAATTAACCCATGAGTTTTGGAATCTTAATAAGATCATCTTATGTTTCTGGTTTGGATTTATTTCTTTTATCTACGTCTACTGGTAAATAGGAGGATATGGCAGCAGATGGAACTCTCTCCATTGTCTTGTTTGTTGTACTCTAATCCTTTAAAGCTGGGGTCACTTTTTTTTTCCTCAGGAAAGACCACTTCATGGTTGAGGCATTCTACCGAGGGCCACATAACAGAATGAATCTGTAATGTAGTACCTTTTTGTTCAGTAAAGATGACATTAGATGCCTTATATATATAAAGTTACAAAAAGGAGAATCTAGCATCATTGCTTTAACCTGAGTGAGATTTATGCAGCTCAAGTTTCTTGAATGTAATTGAGTATCTCCCAAAATATGTGGCACATGATAATCCAAAGGGGGAGCTCTCATTATCTGAGAGCCTATTTACTAAGCTTATCACAAAGTCCCTCAGTTATCCTTAACAGTGGATCCACAGGGCTGCTACTAAAGTTTGTCAGTCAGTTACTGCTGCGCTGTCAATGACTGCAGTCTTGCTGATCAGCTAATTCTGTTGAGAAAAGCTACTATTAAAAAGTACCTTTGAGGGCCATAAGTCACATACAAACACTTCATATCTATTTTGGAATCCTCTAAAACATCTGATCCTTGCAGGGACCCAATAGTAGGCTAGATGGACCCTAAATTGTCTGGCTTAGTGTGGCATCTCTCATATTCTTATCAAACCTGGTCTGAATGTGGGCTTTTAAGGGGAACAATAGGTATTATGCATTGTTGCTCTACTTAATACATCAAATTGTGTGGCTTACATGTTTCTATTTTTTTTTGTTCTGGAAAGATTTTTGTGAACTTTTAGATAGCACCTTGTAAAACCTGTAAATGACTTCTAAATTGACTATATAATGCAGATTTTTGGCATGTTCTTTCCTATTTCAAACTTTTTACATCCTGATGAAATCCATTATTATTCAAAAAGACAAACCATATAATTTAGGATCATTATAGTTAAGAAATGTGGCAACTAAGGTAATCACATGTTTACATTGTTATGTGAAATGTTAATGTCTGGAAATGTACAGACAGGAGGAAGGAAAATGGAGAAAGCAACAAAAGAAAAGAGAAAAGATGTATAGGCTTCATATTTATTAGTAAGACCTTTTAATAAAAAATGTACATGTCTTTTTCACTAACCAGTGAGCTAGAGTCATCAGCTGTGCCTTTGAAGCTGAAAACATTACTGTGTTTGCCCTTGCTTTTTCTGACACTCCACTTGAAACACAGTTAATAACTTCCAATGTGAGCTTCATGAAACACTAAATTGATGCTAATTATGCTAAGTTTTTTGATAAAGGTGACTTTGGTAAAACTTGAAACTGCAAAACCCCCCAGAACAGTAAAAATAAAAGGAAATTCTGCTAAGACTGACTTTGAGGATGGGTCTAAGCTGTTATATTAATAATCACATGTGGAATTAAAACAAGCAGCTTTCTTATATTATCTTAAATCTAAAACATATCAATTGATCCCTAACTGCATTTGATGGCACACCTGATTTTAAGTGATTGTAAGAGATTTTTACAGTAATTAAAGCATGGTTTTCTTCAGACAATAAAATATACACTCTCAAAACCATATTCAAATGTAAAGTGTGCCAGCAAACAGGTCTAAAAATCTCTTCATTTAATTTAAAACAATTTTAAAAAGCAGAGGTACTAATGCAATAGGTTCAGTAGTTTTAAGCTCTAAAACAAATATCTTTGAAGGCTAATATTATGCTGCAATATGCCTGTCATATCTAAAAAAACAGATCCAACAACATGAAAGGGGGAGAAAGGCAATAAACTTAATCCTCATGTTTAAAAAGATTATTTAATACAGGAAGCTTAAAATATGTCCTCTATCAGCATTTAGAAGAAAGACATAGAAGCATAAAGGGAAATCTAGCTTGAAGTGTACAGTATCATGGAAGGTTATAGCTAATCACAATCCAATTCTTATATATTTTTTTTTCATCTGAAAAAAATTACCAACTCATCTTCTCAGAAATATAGGTGGAAAAACCTTATTCAATAACACTTGACTCACTGTTTGGCTGAGCATAAAAGACCGAACAGGAAAGCATAAATGGAAGTGAGTGAAAAAATGAAATTCAGAACTGACACAAGGAAGTACTTTTCACTCAAAGAGAAATACAATTTTTCAATAGCCTATTGAGCCAAGTTTGGAATTGAAGGCACTGGGGTCATTAAAGAAGAAGCGAGATACTATTCTGGAGGAACTGTGTTAACC
Source organism: Alligator mississippiensis (assembly GCF_030867095.1). Classification (NCBI taxonomy): domain Eukaryota; kingdom Metazoa; phylum Chordata; order Crocodylia; family Alligatoridae; genus Alligator; species Alligator mississippiensis. The sequence goes on along the minus strand of NC_081824.1, from coordinate 270,167,233 downwards.
AAGATGACTTGCAATGGGCTCAATGGCCTTTTCCTTTTCCCTAAATTTATGTTCTTTTTGAAAAACTTTGATTACAAGTCATCCTGCTGTGATTTAGATAGTATGAATTCAAAAAGAATGAATCAAATCCTTTCAATCAAGGATGCTCAGGTTTCTTTCCAGTCTGAATTCTTGCAAGTCTGTAATAGAAAACTACCTGTCGAGTAAAAAACCATATCAAGAGTTACAATTTACCTTAATATACGATTTCTCTTTCTGGCTGAAAGGGTAAGGTTCCTGGACAACAAAGGCCAGAATATGTCTCTGCAGGACAATGTCATGAACCATCAGAAAAACAGATTGACAAGATTTTTTATGAAACCAGATTATTTACTGATAAGACTTTGTTGTTGCTGTTGTTACTAATCTTCACGGGACACAGGTCAGGTCAAGCATCATGTTCAAAACTATAAAAATGAAGCATCTTATGTTAATGAATTCAGAATACCCTGTCAGTCCTCACCTTTTATTTTGAACCAGATGCAAAACATACAAATGGATTGTTACTGGATTGAATCATGCTCTTAGACATGGCTTCAGATTCTCTGACTAGGGCATTATCATCAAATCTGACTTCATAGATCTAGTACCAGACCGTTCAGTTAGATGAGGTGCTATTGCGCCGCTCTGCATTATGACCAATACATAGGACCCTCATGTAATTTTGAAATTAATTATGTACTTTCTACAGTCATATTAACTCTTAACTTAGTCTAGGAACAGACATTTAGGCATTTCATACCAGTGAACATTTCTGAGACATCTTTCTGGGAGACGTACACAGGTATACACATGGTATAGGTCATAGCCATGTTGGTCTAAGGACATAGGCAGACAAGTTTCTTTGGGAAAATCTAATATCTTTTATTAGACCGACTAAATAGTTGGAAAAAAAATGTTTTACCAAGCTTTCGGGTTTAAAAACCCTTTGTCAGGCTGAGGAAGTTTCTGCAGTTGGCGTGTGCTCTTCGTGGATGGAATGAATAGTAAAGAAGCCAGAGGCTGCGCTACATGCAAAATAGGCAGTCAGTGAAGATGTAAATTGAGGAGTCAGTGGGTGAGAGACAGGCAGGTTTGGGGGACGTGAAGGGAGAGGGAAGGGGGATGCATACAGCAGTAAACAACAACTGCGCACCAGAATGAACACACACAGGAAATCTATTAAAGACAAGAATGCCCAATTAGCTGTGGGGGCACATTTCTCAGAAGAAAACCACTCTCTCTCCAATATCTCAGTTCTTAGATTCATAGATTCATAGACATTAGAGCTGCAAGGTCATTGGGTTCAGCCCCCTGTCCAAGGGGTAGGAAGTGAGCTAGGGTCAAAGAACCCCAACAAGATCAGTGTCCAAATGCTTCTTGAAAGTGTCCAGAGTAGGTGCCACTCCACTATGTACCAGCTACATTCTTTCTCCTTCTCCCCCTTTCCCCCAGCCTGTCTCTCGCCTGCTGACTCCTCAATTTATATCCTCACTGACTGGCTTTCTTGCATGCAGCCCAGCCTCTAGCTTCTTACTATTCATTCCATCCAGGAAGAGCACATGCCAAATGCAGATGCTCCCTCAGCCTGACAAAGGGTTTTTAAACCCAAAAGCTTGCTAAAACATTTTTTCCAGCTATTTAGTTGGTCAAATAAAAGATATCAGATTTACCCAAAGAACCTTGTCTTCCAGGTATGCATGCTGCAGCCACTCCCTCTGCCCTGTATTTCCATGCCTTCACTGGGCAAAGACTCTGGTCTGAGGAATGGGTGGGAGACAATTACCACTGTAAGTGCTCAGGAACTGAGGGGACTGAGCAGCACAGCAAAGCCTCCTTCCCACTTCTCAGATTGGGGATCCTCATTGAGCGAGTGGGTAGGAGGTGTTGTCCGGCTACTCTGCTCCCCTCCCAGACCAGTATGAAGGGTGCTGGAATAGTGGGGTAATGCCTCCTGCACATTCACCCAACTAAGCAATCCCCAGTCTGAGGAAATGAGGGGAGTAGTGCACTACTTCTTTACTCCCATCTCAGACCAGATCAGGAGGAGAGCATCCAAGTGTTCACTGCTGTAAGAGAGTTTCTCACAAGAGAGATTGTCCAGGTTGCTATCCCCTGAAAGAAAGTGAAGGAATACTTGTATGCTTGTAATTTTTACTGGAAGAAAATAAATGTAACACCTGTACAAGGTCTTTATGTTTTTAAGAGACCACTAATTTTTCTAAGGCTGCTTTAATTTTGGGGCCTTATAGCGCCTAGTCTGACTTTGAAGTATCTTTTTCCAGTATTTCTGGAATCAGTAATGCTACCAAGAAATGAATCTTTCATTACAATTAGGTTCCCTCTCCTCCACCATATGACATTGTGCCAAATACTTCCTGGGGGTCCTTACAAAGTACTTTACCACTTCTTAATATAATAAATCCAAATCCTTTGCATCATTGCATGACTTTTGGGAATGCTGGCAGCAGAGTCACAGAAAAACAATTTTCTAATTGTTTTTGTAAGTCTGAAATGAACACATTCTTACTTCCTGGTGCATTAAGGTAATGGTCTCTGATTCTCTAACTTCTACTGCCTCTGCGACTTCCCCAGCTAAATTTAATGAATCCACTCTAAAAATTCAGAGATTCTAGCCTTGACTTTGGATACCACAGCGTTCTCTGCTTTTATTTTAAGTGTAATGTTAAACTTCTAATAAGCAAGTTTATAAGTTGGATTTAGGTATAATTCTAGACCATTTTCTGGATTTATAGCCATTAAATTTATTTATATAGAATAGTAATTCACAGTAGTGATTGTATAATTGCCTTCTATTGCAATAATAAAATAGATTGGTTGTATATTCAGATGCTAAACCTTCTGCCGTTCATGTAATATTCTATTTCCTGGCTAAATTAAGAACTTTTTAAGAGTTCAGGGCAGGTATTTGGTCTTCCTATTTTTGTAGCAAATGCTTAATACTTCTAGTTGCTAAAACAGACTAAAAGATAATGAAAAAAACTACATGCAAGTAAGTAAAAAATACAATTGATAACTCGTTGTTTGAAACATGGCCTTTTAAGTTGCTTACTCTGAAGTCTTAAAACACATAGCTCAGATCCTGTTTTACCTATTAGGTTCCTAAATGCAATTGTCTTCCACCAGGCTTGAGTCCCTGTAAAAACTTTTAACTCAAAACACCAGTAGGTCTTTTTCCATCTCCCTTCATTTTGTGACTTATGGCTCGATGATGGTTCATTACAAAAGTGTGTGGGTGTGTGTATTATATGTGTGTATTAGTATACATGTATAGACATAGGTTTGGTTGGGAGGTGTATAAATATGTGTATACATACACCAACCCTATGTCTGCCTGTCTGTCTATCTTTATATAACCATGTTAAGAATGCATTCAAACCTTTTAGATTTTAATAGTAATTGGTGGTGGTAGCAACTGGTAATACTCCTGGATCATGGTGTATGCATGAGGGCCACCCAGACCTTTGATGCATATGTCTGGGCAGGAATTTTTGGAGGAGTGGAGATTGCCTGGACCTTCCATGCTCCCTTTAGGTGACTGAGACAGAATGCAAAGACCAGACTGAGTCCATATGTCTGGTGCCTCCATGGCTGTAGTTGTATAAGTATTTGGGAATCAAACCCAGGTCTCCTGTGTGGTAGACAAAGAGTCTACCACTGAACCACAGGGGACTCCTAATAGTAATTGAAGCACTTCCATAAAGACAGTTTTCCCTGTGGAAAATATATCCTGACTGTTATCATTTATGCCTCTGGTGCTAGTCTCTCTGAAATTGTTTATTTTTAAATTATTTGAAGGCATTCTGAGGGGAAAAAACCTCTTGATTTAGGATCCAGTTCAGGAGAGCATTTAAGCATATACTCAGCTTCAAGACCAATATCCATGTACTCTTTTCTTTTTTTCCCCTTGTTTTTACTTTCATGGCTGCATCTACACTTGCACTTAAATCAGGGGTAGGCAATTATTTTGGCTGGAGGGCCACTTAATGAGTTTTGGTGAGCTGTTGAGGCCTGCAAGCATAGCCCCACCCCATGACAGCTGCCCCACCCTCTAGTTGCCATCTTGGGACTGGAAGTCCTGACTGTAACTCCTGACCTTTGCCCTGGAAGTATTAGTTTTGGGAAAGGGGGTTGCCATCTTGGAACCAGAAAAAAACACAAATTATATTCTAAAAATCAAACATCTACTATATTTTATTTTTATTTCAAAAAATGGTCGTTGGGTATGGGGTTTGTGGAGGACTGCATGTGTGTGCATGTGTGTTATGGGTGTGTATGTGGATGTGGTTGGGAGGTTTTGGGGGTGTGGGTAAGTGTGAGTGAGGCAATCAGGTGGGGAGGACAGAATTGGTGGTGGTGGGTGGCTGGGAAGTGGCAGCAGGGAATCAGCAGCAAGTGGGCAGATGGGAAGGAGGGAGGGAAGCGGAGGGCTGTGAATGTATGTGTATGTGTATGTGGGAGAGGGTGTGGGTGGCTGTGGGGATGCGTGTAGGAGGCATGGGTAAGTATGGGGTTTGTGGGGGGTTGTGGGTGTGGAGGAAAAAATATGTGGCTGGGAGGTTGTGTAGGGGGTGTAGTTAGTGTCTCGGATGGCCGGAGCCGACTTGAGGTGATCTAGAAATTGCTCGGTTATTGGGCAGGCTGGTGAATGGAGAGGCAGACAAAACGTATTGGTTGCAAAAAAGCTTTACTTACGCGGCTAGTAGCCGTGACGCAGGTGGTCCGATCGCTTAAATAATTACACGAGTTGCTCCAGCTGGCAAGACTCAGGCCAGGGAATCCGTAAATGAACTAGGCATGCAAGAAAAAGGGTACGTCGAGGGATGGCGCTCGGCGATGGGGAGAAAAATCAATAGATGATCAGGCTATCGATTAGCTCAGCCACGAGTCAGGAATCTTCAAAGTTACTCTGCAGCGTGCTCAAATTCTCCGACTTGGGCGGAAGTTGCACAGAATTTTATACGGCCAGCAAGCCAATCGCTAGCCGCCACATAGGAATAATTTAGAACTGGCCAATAGTGGAACACAAATTTGCATATGAATGGCGGGAACTCTCTTGCACCGGAGTTTTCTGTTGCAACAGAAAACTTTTGCTGTGCACAGAGACTCTCATGTGGCAGGAAAAATTCCACTGTGCCGAGGCACTAAAAATCATTGGGTTGTGACATGCCCCCTTGCCGATGGCACAACTGGAATTTTAGACACATGAGCATGTTATAAGGAATTTTCGTTTAAGGACTCATTGGCCTTACAAAGCTCAAGCAACCAACAAAAAAAAAAAAAAAATATATATATATATATATATATATATATATATACAAACAATTTCTACAGACCGGTCTTTTTAACAACCTACAAAATACAATAACTTAAACATATAACAACAACTATTGGTCATCATCTGATGGGAGAACATCTGTTTGGGACTCCACCCTCTTATTAGCTAGTGAAATGCGGTTCATAACGAAGTACTCGTCGCGAAACGTCCGTCTTCTCCCATAGCAGACAATGCCAATTAAAATACTTCCCAGTACTAGAAAGAGACTTACACCTACTGAACTACCGATGATGGTACCCCGACTGCGTCCCTGCATTACTGTTAAGGTTAATGTTGACGCTAAACCCGTAATGCTATTAGTTGAAGGATACCATGAAACCGTGGGTGATCGTGTGGTAGTGATGGTGGAGAGATCTAATACGTAAATAGTCTTTTGATTGCTTCTTTGACCAAGGGAATTTGTCACCCTACAAATGTAAGTCCCACCATGATTGTGGGTTAGTGGGCTATTGAAATGCAGAGTATTGTTTACAGACAGTAAGCCTTTAGGCCATTGTCCATCTAATCTGGCCCAGGTAAACTTTATAGGTGGTGGATTGGAATTAGTTTTGCACTTAAGCTGAATATTTCTTTGTCCAACAAACCAATTTTTATCATAGCCAGTTATTGACACTTCAGGAGCATATTGGATGTCTAGTGCGTGAGAGTATTTTATTGCCTGGTTTAAAGCTGGGTGTTCCACAATACAAGTTATACGCCTTCCCCTCGCAAATTTAGTGGGAATGATCTTATATCGGCTTATAACTGTTACCGTTTTATTTGGAAAGGAAATTGAACTACACTCCATTTTACCAAAGTCTCCTTCCCAACTTATATTTGCAGCAGGTTTCCCAGTGGCTGCTGTACAAATGGCTGCCACTGCCCACTTTCCATCATCTATTCGAGAATTTGGCCCCTTGGTAAAACTTACAGTGGGCTCAACCAGTACAGTTACAATTGTTAACAATTGTGTATTTCCCAATGGGAATGTAGTTACTTTGCATATATACTTTCCTTCGTCATAGAAACTCACATTATGCAGACTGATCATCGCATCAATGGGCGAAGAACTTCTAGATAATGTTACGTACGGATCAACAATAGGTCTAACTAACACACTGCATCAGAAATGAGAAAGGAGCAGCGCCAGAGCGAGTTCTGACCCGATGGACATTCGCTGCCTCGGTGCCCTCTCCATGGCCGTCACTACGTTGACTCGAAGGAACCGCAGTTGGGTGCTCGATGGATCTCACAATCGAGCGGTTGTAGATTACTGCTTTGTTGAGGTTAGGCCTGTAAAGAAAGAAAACAACAACAAAACAAAACAAAAGAAAATCATAATTGAATTTACTATAAAGATACTAGGTGAATGTCGGAACGACGAGTCATCCAGTTGTGATGAGAGATAATAGGGGGACAATTGGGCTTTTCCTCTAATAGGACAGAATAGGTATTAGGATACTGTCCTGACCATTGAACTGTTCCCTTGTGAACTTGCGGGTGAGCTTGGCGGGGGTGCAGTATTGAGACCCACACTAACTCATCTGGTTGGAACTTAGGTTCCCAAGGTAGAGGTTTCTTGACATTAGCTTTGTCCCATAACGGTTTTGCAGTGTTCAGTGAGATGAGAACATCATGACTGAATTTAGTCCAGTTTTTAAACATCCCTCCTCCTCTGAGATGAAGTTGTTCTTTGTACAGGCCTATATGTCTTTCTACAATGCCATTGGACTGCGGGTGGTACGGCAGATGGAGATGCCATGCTACATTGTGAAGACGAGCAAATTTGTCTAGAGCGTTAGCGTTAAACGGGGGTCCCCCATCAGACTAAATCTCATGAGGAGGATGCCAGGTGGCAAATACAGCAGTTAAAGCAGAAACAACAGCAGTGGCATTGCTTTTCCGTAAGGGAATGACTTGTAACTGTCTTGTTCCCAAGTTGACAACGACTAATCCTTTATTTGGTGGCTTAGACCCTGGGAGGGGTCCTAGCAGATCTACCTGCCAGACTTTTCCCTCCTGGAACTGCGAAGAGTCGAAAGCTCCGAGCTGATATTTGGTTCTATGACACTTCTCCTTAGCACATATCTCACAGGCCTGAGCTACCTTTTCCCAATCGCACCGAACTCCATGCGAGGCCGGCTCCGTAATGGTTTGTCGCCAACGTTGATGGCAAGCTCACGGTCCCGGGTGGCCCCAATTTTCATGAAGCCACGTGAGGAATGGGTTCACTCAGGACCGAAGGTAGATGTGATAGGCAAAACTATGTCGGTCCAGAGTGGGTCTTCTAAGAGTTTATTGATGACCTCATGTACTGGATCAGTATCCAGATGGTGTGACTTAATGTGCCTAACCAACGGGAGCTGTACAAATTTAGTTAACACTTTCCAGATGTCTTGCCAATCATCCAAATTTTCAGTAGGAAGGGCTGTACCAGTAAGAATTTTGTAAATGTACTGCAAGTCGATTGCGATAATTGGAACGGGGAACGTATTGTCATGATGTGTCAGACAATGCTCCAGTACCTTGAGGAATCCTAACAATTCACAGTTTGGGGCCGAGTTGTCATCCGGGTAGGCTTGAAATATTTCCTTATCGTGACAAGCCTTGCAATAGTACCCATAGCCTCCGCCATGTTGGGAGGTTCCATCTGAAGCCATCCATGCCGGGGCAGAGGTTCCATACAGTATAGGGACCTTTTCCTCGTCTCCCGGGCTAGGATTGGGCGTCGTATCTTCAAACTTCCAGCAGTTCCAGTTGTAATGGCACCATCGTATTCCACGTTTTAGGCTCCCCCTGAAAATGCGGGTTGACTTTTTCCGCATCCAGCAAGGGTAACAATGTAGCACCGGGAGCGCGTAGTGTCCCATGCCCCCTTGCTAATGGCTCCACTAGTTGTCCAGCTAGGAGGATTTTCCCTATAGCTCCATACCGATGTTGTGCCGCCTGAAGCATCTTATGGGCAGTGTATACTAGCTCATCGCGAGGGTTGTGCACAACAGCCCACACGTGGTTTGTGGTGAACCCAAGGGTTACGGTTAATGGCTCACCCAGATCGATGGCGTGGAGATGTGTGTTTTTAACCGTGGCTATCAGGCGAAGCAGGTTCCACTGATCTCCTTCCATCCAAGGCATGGATTTTTGGGATTTGTCACGGATCTGTCGCTGCAACTTAGTGAGGAGCGCCAAGTGACTGGGTTCAACATAATGCTGGTACCAGTTTAAATGACCTAAAAGCTGTTGGAAGTGTCTCTTAGTAACAGGGAGGAATGTCTTTAATGGATCGATGTTAGGACCATCATGTGAGATTCCTTGGTGGATGGAACCAATATATCGGGTGCCGAGGAATGTGATGTCATCTACAGGATGTAGGCATGACTTTTCCTCGTTGATCATCCATCCCTCACTTTGAAGGTGAGCAACTAGTTGGTTGACTATACTAGTAACTACGGAACTGTCACGACCCATGATAGCAATGTCATCGACATAACTCCAGATTCTTAATTCCTCCTCTGGGGGAAGAGAATGTGAGGCTTGAAAATTCTTCAGGGTATTGTTCATGGCACCAGTAGCCAGCGACGGAGCATTGCGATACCCCTGCAGGCAAACCGTCCATCTGTACATAGTGCCATCAATGCACATATTTAGTACTCCTTCAGGGTCAGTTATCGGAATTGAAAAGAGCATGTTTTTCAAATCCAGTGTGACCCCGACCCACTTACTTTGCTGGAATTGTGCCATCTCGAACATACATTGTGGTAGAGTAGAAGGATTAGGTTGTTGAAGTACTTGACATCTTTTGTTGACCTCCCTATAATCGACAACTAGCCAGGCTTCGTTGGGTTTTCCAGGTTTCGCGACTCCCCATCCTGGTGACAGGTAGGTGCTAGCAGTTACAGTTTTAATACAACCTCATTGCTTGAGTCACCGCAGGAGGTCAGTAAGGGACTTTTTTAGGGGACCCTTGGTTGGGATTGGTCAATACCGCCAGGTAGAGGTATTACGAAACGTTGGTCGATGCCAATCCTGTTCTGGGATAATAATGGGTAATGCTTGTAGCACTTGTTCTTTAAGGTCAAGCGCTTTAATCCCCGGGATTCCTAGAATATTGATGTCCCCTAGCACGGCCTCTACAGTGTATTGATGACCTTGGACTAAGAATTTGACTTTTGTTGTGACTGCAATAGCGTTAAGTCCGTGTACCTTAATCATTTTGGTGGTTTTCTGGTGGGGTATCATTGAGGTAATTACATTAACCTGAGCTCCAGTATCGAGGAGGAAGACTACTCGTTGTTGGTCAGCTGGATCAGCAGGGTCACAGACAGTAAGTTTGGCGTAAGGACGAGGGTCAGTGGGGTCAGGTTTGAGTTGGAGAAGGCCGCCGGTGGAACCGACGGCCATTAGTCATTTTTTCGTTGGTCCCCGAATTTGAATCCCAGTGCGTCGGCTAGACAACGTTGGCTCTTTTCTCCCAAAATACGCAACTGCTGCTTTGTAAGTCTGGAGCGGCCGAGGAGGAATCCGAACATATTCCTTTCCTCCAATGTTCTTTGAGGTGACCACCATAGCTCTCGCCGGGGGTTAAATTCTTGGCGTCTCAGTCTCGGTGCTTCAACCGGGTACACCGAAGGTCGGTCTTTTACATCATTAGAAGTTCCTTCATTTTGCTTCATGAGCGCCTGCAGTCGTGGGAGATGGCCTAAGAGATTTCCTATCGGCTGACCCGCCATCGGGTTCAGAAAGAGTCGGAGTGTAATAGCATTTGTCCCTCCATATACCTCTACACAGGCGTCTATAGCTTCCAGAGGCGTTGTAATTGCTCTGGGATCTGATAAGTGACGATGAGCCCATCTTTCCTTGCGCTGGGCTGCCGTTAGTCCCATGGGATTTGCTCTTGGGCTCCATGAAAGGTATGACACTCCAATTATGGCCAAGAGGAGTTGTTCCACAGTGGCCTTCTGCAGGCGACCCTCATGCCAGGCGTGGAATTTGTGGGTTACCTGTCCCACTACAAGCACTGGGAGTGGGATGGGCCAGTGTGCACTGTCCGTGACCACGTTCAGATCAGTAGCACGCCCTCCGCTCCACGCCGCTTGTCAGGTCAGGGCACTCACTTCTTCCTTGTCTAAGATGTCAGATCCGAATTCTACTATTAGTCGCCCCAACCACATGGCCAAAGTCTCTTCTGGTTTTATTTTAGATTCTCTGCAAAGTTCCTGTATTTCTGGTCGGGTGCGTGTGCGAGAGGTAACAGTGGTACGCGTGGTACCTTCTTCATCCGCAACACGCTTCATCACAGCTATCGGGTGAGCTGCGGCAGAGAGAGAGTTAAATTCATCAGGTGGGAGCGTTGGATACATCCCTCCTCCCATTGCCCCCTCCCCATGGCAAGGAGGCGGGGCCATTGGGAACGACGTCACCTCAGAGGGCAGGGTCGCTAGGTGGATCCCTGCCGGTTCTTCCAAAGCTCTGCCCCTCTTTTCCGGGTTCTCCGGATGGCTCGCGTTTCTTTCGGTGCCATTTTCTATCAGCGGCATCATGCGGCCGGCACTATTGATAAGCATCGCTCTGGAGTTCTCTGCCATCCGCTCCAGCGACTCCTTGCCCGCCATATGCAGTTGAACCTCTAAATATGCATATTCCCTTAGTAGACCCGCTACTGAACGGAACAACACATTCATCATTTTTCCCTTTTTCCACTTGGTTAAACCCCATCTGGGCACATGACGGCCCTTGGTCTCCAGGTCTTCCTGGAGCTGAATGAGAAGCTCATGACCCCATGACCCAGGCACCAAATCCGGACAGTTGAACCAGTCCATTGGGGTGGGTTCCCCTCCTTCCCTCAGGTATCGGGTGCATTGAGCAAACTCCTGAGCAGGGGTCAGCTTTTCTGCCTTCCGCACCTTCACCCCGGCTAGGGATATGGCTGATGTTTCCTCCAGGGGTCGATAGTAGACCCGGTCTTTCCCCATTATGCATCCAAACTCCCTAAGGGATAGCTTTGTTCTCCACTCTTTTATGACCGCTGCTTCTTTTTTTACGGAGAAGTAGCCGTCAATATTTCGTTCATCCCCTTCTACCGCCTGGTGGTAGGCGATATGCGCCCATAGATCGTTTGCATTTTCCACGCAGTGGATCCCAGTGCACCAAGGGCAGCACCCAATTAGGTTCGTCTCCATCACCGTGCCCTTAGATCCCATCCTTGTCGCCATGTCTCAGATGGCCGGAGCCGACTTGAGGTGATCTAGAAATTGCTCGGTTATTGGGCGGGCTGGTGAATGGAGAGGCAGACAAAACGTATTGGTTGCAAAAAAGCTTTACTTACGCCGCTAGTAGCCGCGACACAAGTGGTCCGATCGCTTAAATAATTACACAAGTTGCTCCAGCTGGCAAGACTCAGGCCAGCAAATCCGTAAACGAACTAGGCATGCAGGAAAAAGGGTACGTCGAGGGATGGCGCTCAGTGACGGGGAGAAAAATCGATAGTTGATCAGGCTATCGATTAGCTTAGCCACAAGTCAGGAATCTTCAAAGTCACTCTCCAGCGTGCTCAAAGTTCTCCGACTTGGGCAGAAGTTGCACAGAATTTTATACAGCCAGCAAGCCAATCGCTAGCCGCCACGTAGGAATAATTTAGAACTGGCCAATAGTGGGACACACATTTGCATACGAATGGCGGGAACTCTCTTGCACCGGAGTTTTCTGTTGCAACAGAAAACTTTTGCTGTGCACAGAGACTCATGTGGCGGGAAAAATTCCACCATGCCAAGGCACTAAAATCATTGGGTTGTGACAGTTGGGTATTGGGTTTGTGGGGGACCTGTGGGTGTGTGGAGGGAGTAGGGTGTGTGGCAGGAGATTGTGTGGGGGGCTGTGGGGTGTATGCAGAGGGGTGTGTGTGCATGTGTATGGTGGGTGGGGGGTGTGGGGTTCTCTGCCTAAGCCCCATACCACTGGGGACAGCCCTGCATGATAAAACTGGCAGTGCAAGTCATGGGGTTCGGCCAAGGCATCAGGGAGAGTGGTGGAGCCAGCTCCACTCCATAGCACAGAGCTCCCCACCATTCCCTATGACCTGTACATGGCAATTAGTGGGGCTATGCTGCCAGCTCCATAGCATGGGGCTCCCCCTGGAGGCATGCAGGTCGGGTGGAGAACCTGGGAACTACATGTGAGCCCCAGAGAGCCCTGCACAATGGAGCCAGGTAGACTCTGCACCCCTGCTGGCCCTGGCTCTGCACTCGTGCTGCCCTATCCTGAGACCCCACCAGTCCCAGCCCCATTGCATCAGTGCAGGCCCTGTGCTCCCACTCACTGCTGCTTCCCCACCACCACTTCTTACCACTGCCACTTCCATCCCCCTAGCTGCTGTCACTTCTTCCACCTCCCTGCCCACTGCCACTGCTTCCCTACCTGTGGGGCCAGGGTCAGGGCCATACTGTGGGTGAGGGTTGGAGCACAGCACACACTGCCACCATGGGGGTGAGCAGTGCTTAGCCACATATGAGGACAGCAGGGGCACCCCAAGATTAGGCTGGATACAGTAAATTGGTAGGCACCCGCTCACAGGCCAGATGAAATAGCCCAACAGGCCAGATCTGGCCCATGGGCCATATTTTTCCCACCCCTGACTTAAATGTAGAATAGACTAATTGGCTGCAGAATCAAGTGTCACCATGTACACATGTAACACTATTAGACTGCAGTAAGCTATTTAACACTGCCATAAAATAGTACTGTTGGGGACAGTTCTATCTTACGGCAGGGTAACTGCAATTAAACATGCATGTAGATGTTGACCACAGATGTAAATTGCACCCAGTCAGCCCAGCTAGCGGGGGGGAGGGGGCACGGGCAGACTCCTGCCTGATGCCTAACCACACAGCTCCAAACTTTCAGCACCCTAGTACTGAAATTGCTGCTGTCCCAGAAGCACATGTAGACACTGCACCCAGGAGTAGTTTATTCTGGCTCAAACTGCTCTGGAGTTTATTGCTTCAAATCAACTGCACATGTAGATGCACCCAAAGGCCATGTCCAGATGAGTGCAGCCAGGTGGTACGTAGCTCCACAAACATGTCTGCACATTCAGATGTTCTCCATGCTGCAAGGGAGTGCTGCCCATGTGTGCGCTGCTTGGCATTTTTTTTCCATGAGATTTTTTTGACCCCTGGATATTCAGGCATCAAAAATAACCCACAGAAAAAAGTGGAGCAACGCACACAGGGACAGTGTGTGCCACTCAAAGGTGGAGCCAGGCCACCCAGAGCCATGCTGTGGCTGCTGGCCAGGCTCTACATGGCAGAATCACAACTTCTGTGTGGATCTGTGGTCCTTGCTCATTGTCTGTGACATGTGTTTCTGTAGTTGCCATCCCCATTATGATAGCACCCTGTGATTGTATGTACTGTCTGCTGTTGGTGAGTAGCAAAATTGTCTTGTAAAAGTGGTAGAAATGGGTCTGGGGATGAGTACAGCTGAGGTCTTGGAATGTATCCCTGTGTGTTATATTGTCAAGTGGGTTAACTTTATGCAAATTGAAGTTACGCACCATTTTCCAGGAATGCATGTACAACATAAAATGAGGGAAGCCTATGTTAAAAATGAATATGCATCCAATCTGAGGATTCCACTAGTGGACTTTAATAAACTTGAAGGTTAGCTAAGATCTAATTTTTAATTTGATATCTTTGTTAAGAATGAAAATGGTTAAAAAACGTTTCTTCAGTTAATAAATTTAAAGTGCTTTCTGATTATTTCTGAGTGCTGAAACAGAATATCAAGAGAACTATTATTTTCCCTTCACTTTCTAAAACCTCTGGTATTTTCTGTTTTGACTTTTACCAAATTGAAGTCTACATCACTTGATAGTAAAAACCTTGTATGGAGTTTATTGCCTTCACATCTCTAAATTCTCTTTTCAGTTTCCAGTTACCCATAACACCTACAGCTGGGAGGTTAGCAAACATTGCTTCAGTTCATCAACTTCTTGTTAAGATCTTAATCTTACCTACTGATATGCCATTTGCCTCACCTCAAGCCTTAAAAAGAGCTTATGTATGTGTAACTGCAACAGCTGCTACTGTACTGTTTGATAATGAGTACAGGGTCTGGGACTCAACCTTACAGTTTCACAAACATTAACTACTACTGTGTGTATTCCATACTCATTCTTTTAGTAATCAAAAACAAAATGGTAAACCAATCATAGAGCACTGCAGCATTGAAAGTGCAAGCTACATGAAGGAGTAGTGTAGAAACATTGTTTCTTATGGTAACAAGATCAAAAATTCACTCTGTTTCTGGTAGCAAAAATTAGATCTAAAAGTTTAAAACATGTAAGCTAAGTACAAACAGTCAAAAAGCCAAGGCTGAATCAATTGAATTTTCTCAAGTTAGTCTAAGCTGCATAGACTGAACTGGTAAACTAGGGAGCAGACTTTCACTTTTGATTCCAGAAATGCAGCCACATGCCTACAGTGATCCAGGCCAGAAGCTGGGGGGAACTAGAGCATGCCTCCCTGCTTGGCTGGAGCAGACAGCTTGAGCCAAGCCTAGCAAGGGGAGGTGCAAAGCATCCTGGGTTCCTGGAGGACTGTGAGTTAACTTGAATCTGGAGGGGATCTGGGATAGAAGTTCAATAAACTGATTTAACCTAAATCAGTTGTCTGATACTACAACCATCCAGGTTTATCTTAAACTGGTTTCAGCCACTTTGAAAGTGGTTTATGTGCACTGAACTTCTGTTGTGTTACAGATTTGAACCAGTTTCCAATCTCTTACGCTGGTTTAGGTGTAATTTCTGTCCCTAGCCTTTGTGAACTGCTCTGTTTAACTATATTTTATAAATTATATATATCTTGATGTCAGTCACATCATTGCATTTAAGAGATTCTTTAAAATGAATTAATTTGACATATTTCTTTTATATTGTAGCTTTACATTAGTTACATTGGTTTGGCAGCATGAGTATGCAGTGTCTTTAATAGTAGCTGTGTGACATATGTCTTCCTCTGACTCCATCTTGTGAATAACTTTTCTTCCAGGCAACTGTTTGTAACTAGGTTTGCAGATACAAGCCTGATATGGTGAAGGTTCACACAGATGCTTAAACTTAAGTACCATGTGGACGCATCTACATGTGTGTTAATTTGCTTTTCCTAATGCACATTAAATTTAGTAACTCCAATATGAGTTACTAAATTCATGTGCATTAGGCTGCACTAATGTGTAGTAGGGCAAGCACACAGTTTTTAGGTGATGCTTAATGCACAGTAGCCTATTTTACTGCACATTAGCATAATAGCACAGGTTTTTATCTGCCACTTTAATGTGAAGTAAAATAAGCTACTGTTCATTAAAGCGCACATGTAGATGTTCCCTATATAGTCCAACTGATGTCAATGGTGTCTCTAGTAATTTTCAAAGCTAGTTCTCTGGCCTTCATTTATTAAAATCAGATCCTTAGTACATATTAAACTGAAGTACAAGATATGGCAAGGTGACATTCAGCTAAGTAGCCATAACCACATATTTATTTTCAGCTGACTATTTTTTACTTTAATATTTAGATAACCCATTAGCACATATTGTAGATTATTCCTTAGACTGTGAGCAATTTACAGCAGGAAGCAGATTGTGTGTGTGTTTAGAAAGCATTTGGCACATAGTGAATGCTACCATAAATAAATAAGAGTAGTAATACAGTGTGGAACCAATACATTTTCAAGGCATCCAATTTCATAAAAGCAACTGTCTTTACTTAAATTTAAGTTTGAGTTAAGGTAAAATGTCCATATTATATGCCTTCAAAACATAGACTTTAGGTAGGTGGAAGGAGTGAGGGGGCTACAAATTCAGGCCTTTGTTTATTTACACACTTTTAAAAAACACATCTCTGAATAGTTGCAGCACCAGATGGTACTGACTAGAGTATCACTGATGCCAATCAACACTTGCATGTCACCAATGACATTGTGATGTCCCAGAAATAAAAAAGCAAGTTAAAATGCATATAAATATGCAGAGTATGCATCATCCCCCCCCCCCCCCCGTTATTTATTGGTGGCATTCGCATGTGCTGAATAAAAATTCACCAAAACTTTTCAATCCAATTTTTACCAGATTGAAGGCTCAATTCTCTTGACATGGAGAAGTCTGTGTGTCTGTGATTCTTTGCCCATAATAGAGGTTATGCATATATGCTTTCAGGTACTAAGGAAATAACGTATCCCATATTAGTGTCATTTTACCGAGCTGCTTATAGCATAAGCATGTGCATATCCTGAAGGTCATTTACTTATCTAAAGCTATAAAAATATTCTAGTTAAAAATACAGGGACAAATCTTTGTCCTCATTCTCCTAGCACAAGCTAAAACACAAGCATAACCAACCCTTTGAGGATTTCTCCTGTACAGGCATAGAGCTCCAGAGCCACCTACCTCCTAGCCATGTTTTACAGCCTGGAGCTGAAGCAAAGGGGTATATGTATCTGAGGTTGTATAACACCCGTGAGGGAAAGTTCCTTAGCAGCCATGGACAGCCTAACATAATACAACAGCTCTCATTCTACTGTAGATTTTGTCTAAGATCAATCAAAGCCCTGTTTATGGAAAGAGATTTGTCTTTCCACACATTCCAGTGTGGTTGGAATGCAGGGCTCTGCCCATTTCCTGTTAAAAATACCAAGTTACTCTATTTCTGCACTTCCAAGTACAAGGGGTAGAAATATGACAGGTCAGTACACTTTGTTCTTTATTTTCAATCTCACAAGCATTACATTGGTATCAAAACTGTCTAGGTTAAGTTGGTATCAAAACTGTTTTGACCCTTTGAGTCAAGCTTTGGGGTGGAGGGGAGTGAGGTGAGAGAAACCTAACTTTGGGCGTTTACTACAGACCACCAAACCAAGGGAAGAAGCTTGATCTGGACTTCTCTCAAGAACTGACAGAGGCCACACATGAAAGGGACTTGGTTGTCATGGGCAACTTCAGTTACCCAGACAGATTGGGAGGATCACTCAGCTAAGTCGGATCAGTCATCTATCTTCTTAACTGTAATTGAGGAGCTCTTTCTGACCCAGGAAGTGCAAGGGCCAACCAGAAGTACCGCTCTCCTAGACTTGATCTTTGCCAGAGGAGATGATCTGGTGTGTGACTTGAACATTGAGGGTAGCCTGGGTGACAGCGACCATGAGCTTATCAGGTTCACTGTCTGATGCAAAGTTGACAAATCAACTAGCAGGATTGAAGTCTTGGACTTCAAAAATGCCAACTTCAACAGGCTCAGGGCATTAGTAGGGAAGGCAATGCGGAACCAGGGATGGAAGGCAAATGGGGTGTACAAAGAGCGGTCATTCCTCAAGGACACGATCCTCGAAGCACAAAAGAAAATTGGTTCTATGAAGAGAAAAGTTATCCGAAGGGCTGGCAAGCCCTCCTGGCTCAATATGGACATTGTGGTCCTCTTGAAAAAAAAGGAAAAAGAGGCATACACACAGTGGAAGCTAGGGACAGGCCTCAAGGAGGAGTATACGACAGTGGTCCACACTTGTAGGGAAATGATTAGGAAAGCTAAGGCAGTGACTGAGTTTGTTAGCCAAGGGAGTCAAGGACACTAAGAAGTCCTTCTTTAGGTATGTAGGGAGCAGAAGGAAAACAAATGGAAGCATGGGGCCCCTGCTTAACACCTCGGGGGAAAAAAACGAACTCCTGAATGCCCACTTTGCTTCAGTATTTCACCGAACCAAGGGGAAAGACAAGTGAGATAAGGATCACAGGGGACATGCTGGGAATAATAGCCTTCCCACCGTGGATGCTGAGCAGGTACAAAACCAACTAGAAAAGGTAGACATTTATAAGTCAGCAGGACCAGATGGACTTCACCTGAGAATGCTGGCTGAGGTCCTTGAGGAACCCCTGGCAAAACTCTTTAAAAAATCACTGCACACAGGGGAGATCCCTGAGGATTCGAAGAGGGACAACATTGTGCCCATCTTCAAGAAGGGAAGGAGGGAGGACCGGGGCAAATATAGGCCAATCAGCCTAACCTCCATCCCAGGGAAAATCCTGGAAAAACTCATTAAAGAATCTATGTGTGACACACTCATTGAGTGCAAGATTCTGAACGAACAGGTCTCTCACCGTTATATACCAAGACTTCCAATTGCTTTTGATGTAGTATCCCATGACATCCTAAAAAATGGAAGATTGTGGGCTTAACTGCTCAACAGTTCAGTAGGTGGAAAACTGGCTGCATGATAGGATCCAGAGAGTTCTCATGAACGAATCTGTGTTGCCCTGGCAAGAAGTGGCCAGTGGTGTCCCTCAGGGGTCTGTGCTTGAACCAGTGCTTTTCAACATCTTTATCAATGATTTTGATGTGGGGGTGAAAAGCTTACTGGACAAGTTTGCAGATGACACCAAATTATGGGGGAGCGTGGCCAAGCCAGAAGACAGGTTGCAGATACAGGCAGACCTGGACAGGCTGAAGAGTTGGGTGGACTGGAACCAGATGAAGTTCAACTCTCAGAAGTGTAAGGTGCTCTATCTGGGGGCAAAAAATCCCCAACATATCTATGGACTCAGTGGTGACAATTTGACCTGCACCACAGCCAAAAGGGACCTAGAGGTAGCGATCAACCATTGCATGAACATGAGCCGGCAGTGCAATGCTGTGGCCAGTCTTTTCCTGCCTAGTGCAGGTCACCTGTCTTTTCCTGCAAGGGGACTGGACGCGATGATCTATAAGGCCCGTTCCTGCCCCTGACAATCTATGAATCTATGTTTTATCAACTAGTTTCAACAAATTTGCAGGAAGACAGAACAGATGGAGAGAAGCCACATGTTGCAATGTAGATGGAGCACCTTTTAATCTAATTCCTTTGAATAGGCTGATTTGCGTGCAGTACCCTCATACCCTTTTCTGCTCTGCATATTCTTCTTACAGCCAGATACCTAGAGAATTTCAATTCAAAAGCAGTTTTTTTTATCATCTAACATATATATATCTCACCGTATATATGCTGATTGGAATATGTTGGTGGCTTTATTGTTACTTTGTTTGATATTTTTATATTTCTTGTAAGTAAAGTATCGTTCTTACATTATACAGATTTTTTTTTAATTTCATATAATGGTTTAGGGATACTTTCTTGGAGAGGAACACATCACATAACATTGGAGTGAGTTTTTAAAACAGAATATTTTGTGTTTGTCATAGCCAAGTGAATGCTCTTTTTAAAACATCACAATTTTGAGATTTTAGATCAGAGGTGACCAAGGAATAGGATTCAGGGCAAATCCAGCCCATAGTGCTTTGCTATCTGGCTCATGGTATTCCCCATGGATCTGGACATTTGGCAGTGGAGGAGAGGTGTCAACATTAGTTAATGTTGTTGCCACTCATCCTAGCACCAAGTTTCTGGACCTGTGGGTTTCCCTGTGGGCCAAATGACATGGCTCTGTGCACTTGATCGGGTCCACAGACTGGCCCTTTGTGCTGAATCTGATCTGCAGACTGGCCCCACATACTGGATACAGCCAGCAGGGACAGATGAGTTAGGCACCAGTGTTTTAGATTAGTAGTAGTAGTAGTATTGAAAGAGCGGACGGCAATATTTTATACTGTTGAAGGTGATAATGTATTACAAAATAAATATAAGTTTACCGCCAATTCTTCAAAATATTAAGTAATTAATAACTAGGTATAAATGAAAATATTATAAATGACATATTATAAAGGTATAAATTATATATAATGGTATATTATAAAGGTGTAAATGAAAATATTATAAAATATAAAATATTATAAAATATAAAATGATAAAGTTAAGCTTAAACTTAAAGACATCCTTAAAAGTTTTCCTGAATAAGAGAGAGCATAAACAGATCCTGAAGTTATTTAGTCAAGCAGGGCCTAGCCATCTATCAACTAAATTACAATTACTTTAGAACTAGTAGTTATTGAAAGTGGAATAAAATCCCACAAAATTAATAATGCTCCCAATTTAAAGTTGCTAAATCAGGGGTCAGCACCCTACAGCTTGAGGCCAGATTCATCCTGTGGACCCATTGGATCTGGCCTGCAGATCCAGGGGGTTTCAGCAGTGTTTAGTGGCAGGAAGCTTTAGCAGTGGTGCAGGCAAATTTCCCCACTGTGCATTGGCAAGCTTCTCTTGCACTACCACTTCACAGTGAGGAAATGTGCCTGTGCTGCTGCAGGACAGCACAGAGAAATGACAGCAACAGTGGTGGCAGCAGGAGTGGCTGGGTTCTAGTATCAGCTCACCTTGACCTGAGCCAAGTCATTCAGGCCTGCTGTTGAAACAGGTTGACCACTGTGAAAAGTCAATTAAATGTATCAGCCTTTTAGCCACAGTTTGAATGAAGAAAGTGGGTGTTAAATCATAATTACTTTTATTTTTATTAGAATATGCAATAAGAACTTGAAAGAAAGCAAACTGCCTTTGCTGCAGTGGGATATAAAATAATCAAAATGTATTCACTTGGGATCATAAAAGTTAAATACAAAAGATCATAAGAAGAATAAGTAGAAACTGCCTCATACTTTGGTCATATTCCAAATGAATTAGACCAGGTTATTCAACAACAAAGCTGACAAAATTAAGCCCCTATTGATGTGTTGGCAAGCAAATGCAAATTTACTACATTCAAGACCACATTTTGACTAATAAAGCAAATTTAAGTAAAAATTATTTCATTCAGATTCTCGTGAAATAAAAACAAGTCACTGATCTTCATCTGAATCAGTCGACTTTTCATCAACAAACTAATTCATTCTTTTTTTTTAATTCTAAATTGGCTATTCAGAATTTCCAGTGCTTTGCCATAGTCTTAGAAGAGATACTTTTTAGCATGCTTAGGAAGGTGAAGTTTAGCAGGGAGAAGTGAAACAGCAAAGCCTACTGGAGAATTTTTTTCAACAGTATAGCCTAAGTGGATCTTGACATAATTAGATAATAAATCTATAAGGGCACATCTACACATGCCCCTGATTGCACACTACCCACCAGAACTGCACAGTCTTGGCAGTGCATGGGTCATTTTCAACCCTTCTACACAATAACCATGGTTACTGGGCAGTAGCAGCATCACCATGGTTAGTGTCCACAACTACTACATCGCCACAGCAATGAGCTACATCACTGTAGCTTGTCGCTACAGCAACGTAGCATCTTGTGTAGACATATTTTGATAGTAGTAAAGCTTTGGATCCCTAAGTCACTAGCTACAGTCTCTTATTCTCTAAAGATGACTCAGTGATGAAGTTTGGAATGGAGGGTTAGAAGCAGAAAGAAATAGCAATGTTAGAAATAGGCATGTGATTTAGAAATATTTAAAAGTATATATTAGGGAATTCATCTACAGATTGTTGTATGTAAGCCTAATAATGGTCTAACATTAATTTTGACACAGTGAAATATAAAGTTATGTTAAAGCTGCATTAAAACTCTAGGAGTTTTAACAAAATGATAGTCATAAGCAACAAGTTAGACTTAAGTCCATAGATTCATAATACAGTATAACCTTTTAATCTGGATATCAAATATCCAGAATTCTCAAAAATCCGGCACTTCTTAAAACTACGCTAGATAGGGGAGTAGCAGTGGCTGGTCCTGGAGCAGCGGAGGTGGAAACTTGCACGTGGCAGCTGCCACCACCATCTACCACCCCTGCACCCCCGCTCTGTGTGCAGCCACTGCCCCCCTCTCCTGCTCCGGGACTGGCCACCACTCCAGTTTAAAAAATCTGGGGTTTTCAAATTTCTGGTAGGTGCTTGGTCCCAAGCATGACAGATTCTTGAGGTTATATTTTATATCCAAAATACCTTATACTGTATATCTCAGAAATTTTTACTAACTTTCATGAGCAAAAAACCCTTCTTCAGGTCTGAGAAAGCAGCAGACACAACTTTAAGTAGGAAGTAGAACAATATCCTGCATAATACTCCATACATAAATAAAAAGGAATGCAGTAGAGCTGCAAAAAAACCAAACAAAGAGACATTATTAGGATTAGCTGAAAGATGAGAGAAATGCAGCAGTAAGAATTATGTTTTAATTGGAAGGGGATGGCCATGCATGAGAGCAGAAAGTAATTGTTACTTGTGGAGTGCAGAGAGATTAAGAGGTAGATTATAATAACCATAAAGTCAATGTCTGTGGTTATTCCCTGCTTTTTGGTTTCCAGCAGTTATGAATTTTTAGTCCTAGGCTTGTCTTCTGAAAGTTTTGTCGATTTCCCATTAGCATGGGATTGTGAGGTCAGAAAAGGAGTGGCTATACTGTGAGAAGTGTTTGCAGAATCATAGAAAAGTAGGGCTGGAAGGGACCTCTGGAGGTCATCTAGTCCATCCTGCTGCCCAAGGCATCGTCATCTCTATCCCTGTCTAAACCAACCTATACAAATCCTTGTGTAACTTATTAGTAAAATTACACCCTTAATGTACAGACTGATGACATCCATAGCCACACATATGGCCTTCTTGGGGAGGTGATCAATGTTCCAGATCTTATTGAGAAAGTGTATTTTGTCTGTAGAAATTTGTTCTTTGAATACCAAGTGACTTCACAATGGTTTCTATGGGTTGTGACAACTCTTCAGTAAGGGTACTGCAGATTCAGAAATCAAAAGAAATCCAATATTTTGCTGACATCCTTGATGCTCATGGCTTCTTCACTGATACCAAAGCTGTCTACAGCCCTAGCACTCAAGGCTTTAATCCTGTAAGATCAAAGGATGGAACAACAATCCTGAAAGACAGAGAATCCATCAATGCTCACTGGAAAGAACATTTCCAGGACCTTCTGAATCATGACTCAACCGTTGATGAAGATAAGATTAACAACTTCCCGCAGAAAGCAATCAGAGAAGACCTCAGTTTCCTGCCTACCCTGGCAGAGGTTGGGAGTGCCATTAGGAAAATGAAGAATAACAAGGCAGCCGGTGTTGACAGAATACCTGCAGAGGTTTTCAGAGGAGGAGGAGAACAACTTATATGTCAACTTGATGTCCTCATCCTTAAAATCTGGAACAAGGAAGAAATCCCAGCTGCCCCAAGGGATGCCTTAATTGTTACTATCTTCTTCAAGAAGGGGAACAGAGCTGCTTGTGGAAACTACTGAGGCATCTCCTTGTTAGCCACTGCTGGAAACATCATCACCTGTATCTTCGCTAACCGCCTTCTCCCACTTATGGAAGAAATTCTTCCAAAATCTCAAAGCGGCTTCAGACCATCTTGAAAACTGGAGACATGATCTTTACAGAAAGTTAAATCCAGAAGTGCCATGAGCAAAATTGACCTCTCTCTTTGGCCTTCATCAACCTCTCTAAAGCCTTTGATTTGTAAACCACAAAGCCCTATGGAAATCCTGTCCAAAATTGGCTGCCCAAACAAATTCATCAGTGTTCTGAGACTTCTCCATGACAACATGTCAGCAAGGGTTCTCAGCAATGGGAATCAAACAGAACCATTTGAGGTGAAACCTGGAGTGAAGAAAGGTTGTGTCATCACTCTAACTTTGTTTTCCATCTTTATCTCCACCATAATGCACCTTGTCAACAGAAAGCTCCCACCTGGAATTGAAATTGTGTATCGGATGGACAGAAGACTCTTCAACCTCAATAGACTCAAATCCAAAATGAAGACCACGACAACATCCATAAGGGAGCTCCAGTATGTGGATGACAGTGCTGTCTTTGCTCAATCTGAAATGGACCTCCAAACCATTCTTTTAATGTATTCTCAGAAGTATACAAGAGTATTGGCCTAACTCTAAACATCAGGAAAATGCAAGTCCTTTACCAACCTGCTCCAAATGGAGAAAAAATCCCCTGTTCCATTCAAATCAATGGAGAATTGCTGGAGAACATGGATCACTTCACCTATTTTGAAAGCCATCTTTCATCAAAGGCAGACATTGACACAGAAATACAACACTGCTTGAAATGTGCAAGCACAGCCTTTGGACGTCTAAGAGAGTCTTCTTAAATCATGACATCCTTGCTGAAATGCTCTTGGTTTCTCAAGCCGTTGTCATTTCAACTCTGCTGTATGGCTCGGAAACTTGGACCACATACAGAAGACATCTCAAGAGCTTGGAAAAGTACTACCAACGGTGCCTTTGCAAGATCCTTTGATTTACCTGGGAGAATAGATGCACAAACATCAGCATCTTGACTGAAGCAAATTCCAACAGCATTGAGGCCATGATCATCCAAAACCAACTTTGCTGGACAGGTCATATTGTTCACCTGCCTAATTCCTGCCTTCCAAAGAGAATCTTTTTTCATAGCTGAAAGAAGGTCAGCAAAGTAGCAGAGGACAAAGAAAGTGCTTCCCCCTGAAAGCAAACATGAAAAAGTATAACATCAAGACTTGGTAGACCATTGCTCAGGACCGACCAAAATGGAGGAGGACTCTTTGGGAGGGACCTCAACACTTTGAAACACCTTGTTGACAGGCAGAAGAGGAAAATGGGAACAGGCAAAAAGAACAGAACATTCAACGCAGCAACACAGTGCCCATCCCTCCTGGAAATCCCTGGCCTTACTGCAGCAACACATGTGGATCTAGAATTGGGCTATGGAGCCACCTGTGGACTTACTATTAAGATCCTTGGAAGACAATGTTACTTGTTTGCAAGTGATCACCCATCATCACTGCAGTTAGATATAATTGGCCTGTTAAGGTTACCAGCAGCATATAAAATATTCCTGTGCTGGGAATTAGTGCAAGCGGTTTTTCCTGAGGCAGGCCTTGAAAACAATTGATAATAGTTTCCAAATGAAGAGGGAATGCTGGTGTGGGGTTACCCCCAAGATGGTGTCAGAGAGTTGTCTGTTAGCCTCACTTAGCCATTTATTAAGTGAAAGTTCCATTTAATCATACTGCTGTGGAATTCACTCAAGACAAATACTGTACTGTGTAAATGGTCTAAATATTTGACCCTTGAATAGGTAAAGGAAAAACTAAGCATGTCTGTGACCATATATTGCATGAGTTCAGTGGAAAATTCAGTTTTGAAGAACTCTGTAAATGTGCTTTCTATTATATATTTATGTATCTTAGATAAGAGATGAATGAGAAGATGTTACTAAGTGGAAGTATGATGTAGATGATATAACATCATACTGCCAGTAATGATAGAACTTACAATTTGACAAAAGCCAAAGACAAACAATACGATATTATTATTACTACACAATAACAAGTGTAGTAATAATGATCATAAAAAGACAGTACCTGGTACATCTAGAAAGATCTAGTTTCAAAGTGGCATAAAAATATTAGCTAATTTATATGAACAGGTAATCCATTAAGAATCTTAAAATAAATATATATAGACATGCATACATACATAAATAAAGCTAACATCCAAAAGTCCACATTTTAACAGGTGATTTTTATAGAAGAGGAAAAGGTAATAATTAAGTGATGGGTTTTTTTGTAGTAGGGTGTAATTGTGGTTAACTCTCTGCAGAGCTAAGTTAAATTTGAGTTGCTTTCATTTCGGGTTCAGGAACATCTCTAGGAAGTTCATGTAGCAAAACTATTGTACCACACACAGTTTCTGTTGACAGCAAGTCCCATTCCCAGAGAGCAGAGAAGATGAAGTTCAAATTAGATGTGCCATGATAGAATTGTTATTATGGCTTGGCCTTTCTGAAGAATAAATGTTGGATGTTAGCACCTAGCTCAGGCAGCCAACCTGTATGCTGAGATTCGCTACGAAGAGCAAAGAGAAAACAATATTTTTCCCCATGCCAGAGAAAGCTGAGCATGCAGTTGCTATAGGTCCAGTGATTCTTAAACTTGTTTGGTTAGGAGAGATATAAAGTATAACCATTACTCCTTCTCTGGCATACTCCCATAGGAACACCCATGGAGGCAGGCACGTGTAACAGTGAAAAGATATTTGCTGAATGACATAATATTGAGTTCCCAGGCATAAGATAAAATTGATAGATTTGCATTTACATATGAAAAGTCTGAATTTATCACAGAATCGTGGAGACTGAAATAATATATCAGTAAAAGACGATACAATATATTAAGGTCTGTTATTATGTACATAGCATGCACATATGTGTAAAGGATTATCAAAAAAGGAACAAAGGTGTTTTGAAGTACAGTGTACATGCTGTAAGGTTAGCAGCCATTTAAATTGTGTGCTAATGCCATGTTAAAACCATTATAAAGACCTCTGTCTAAACTAGCTTGTTTGCCTGCTATTTTGCACAGGAACAGGCTGATCTCAGCTTTTGGAACCCCACTAACCCTCATTACCTACTCAGAGCCAGTGCTCATCCTCTGCTTGTCTGTTCACACCTTTTTAAGACTGGTTACCTTCTTACTTAGAGCACGTTGCCCTAGTAGCAGGCAAATTGACAGGATGCAGTAAAATTTCAGGGCTGCTAATAGCACAGAACTGACAGCAGTTGAGAAGGCCTAGAAGAGTTAACCGCTCACTCTACATATACCAGGCAATTTTCTGATTGCCCAGTAAAATGGACAGTGTTCTTAGCTTGATTTTTATTTATAGAGACAACGAGAAGGTTGGTAAATGTTCACCAAGGAATATGATTTCTTACATTTAGGCATTTTTAAAATACTTTAAACAACATTTACATGAAGAAAATGTACATTAAAAAATGGCACCATCTTGCTCAATTGATCTCCCCATTTGCTCTGTACATTCAGTGGTATATTTTTTTCATTAGTGGCAAAAATCTGCATCATTTTTTCCATTCCCCTTAGTCTCATAGAACGTTGGGAAATTACGCTGTGTTCTATTCCAGTTCGCACGTCATCAGCAAAATTGTTACTTAATTTTACCATTACAGCATCTTTAAAACTGATGATGATGCATGAACCCGAAAGAACCTAGCTTGACTTTCAGGTCCCAGTCTGTTTATAGCAATGTGAAACTAGAAAGATTTAGTCTAGAATATCGTGAATAAATATGGTCCTCTCCTTTCACAAAGCCATTTGCAGTGCCCATGAATAAAACACAATTAAAGTGCAGCCAACCTCCTGGCTTAAATATAGCTCACATCTATATTATGCAACTTGAAATGGCCAAAAAAAATCAAAGTTTTCAGCAATATATTAATCTCCAGCTCATGGGAATTGCTTTAATGTTTCCAAGATCTCAAAATATATCAAAATATCATATCACTGAAATGGGAAATCTTATGTGATCATCTAATCTCTTGCCATTTTCATTATCTTGACCAACATCAGCACGGAAAATAAGTCTGTTCCAATTAGATAGCCCACTTGGAACAATAATTTTGAAAGAAGGGATTCTTTCTTTTATCCGATGAAATCTATAAGGAACTGAATTTGTTTGGTGTGTCTCTGTAGTCAATAGTTTATCACACTGACTGAAGAATCAATGTAAATGGCTGAATTTAATTGCTCACATGGGAATTCTAATCAGGCTCATCTGCCTCTACTTACTGTGATCCAGATCTCCAGCTACTGTAAATCAGCAAAATAGAGCTATACCTGTTAATGCTAGCTGAAGATGTGGCCCTCTATATAATACCTCTCTAAATAACATATTCTGCATACGGCATGGAGTGGTAAGGAATTATTTCCTTTGGCACTACCAAAGCACTTGCTAACCCATCCATTACAGTCATCCTAATTATGTCATGTTTTATAGGACAAATGATGCTCCATATTAATGGACTGGAAAAATCACAAAAGCTTTGGAAGAATAAAGAACATATAACAAATATCTTTTAGAAGATAAATAGAAGATAAATCAGAAAGTGCCTGTGCATTCTCCAGTTAGATAATGCAGGAGAGAATTTACCCCACTCTATATTCAGCCAATTGAATTGGAGCTATCAGCACATGGCATACTTCTGTTTGCAATAGAGACATTAAACTTTCTCTCCTTTCAGCCTCAGCTCTAGTTTACTTCAGGCAGAGATTGGAATGCTGGCTTGGTTCCAGCAACTTGAAAAGGAGCTGATGCCTATACAAATCTACATAATGGCAGTCTTAATCATTAGTAGTTTTGATATTTTTCTGTTTCTCCAGTAATGATTCATAATGATGGAAATGAGCTGGATGGTTCACTGGTAACTTGAATACTAATTAACTAGAGACCTTTGCCAGTTTGTGGCCACTTCTAACGCTCATAGTTTTTATTTGTTTGTGTTTTTGTTGAGCAGCAAGACGTTCTGTTGTATGAAATCACAACATAACACATGCATTTTAATTCCTCCTCTCTTCCTTCCTCCCCTCCACCCCCCATCAGCAATTCAAGCATCCAGATATATAACAGACTACATCAGACTATTGCACTGATGTAGCCTTGGGAGGCTGGAGATGAGCAGGGAAACAGGCAGAAGGCTGGAGACAAGTGGGGGAACATTTCCAGGTCATCTCCAGGAGCTTATCTCCAGCCCCCTGTTCATTCACTTGCTCTGTCTCCAATCCTCCGGAGGCTGGAGATGAGTGGGGGAGCAATCAGGAGGCTGGAGATGATTCAGGGATTCCCCCAGTTGGCTCCAGGCTCCTGATCACTCCCCCACTTGGCTCCTGCGCACCCCCCCCCAATACTCCCCCTCCCTGCTGCAGCCTCCTGCACTGCCCGCAACTTACCAGCAGCAGCAGGGCTGGTTGGGGCCACTCAGGGCCTCATGGCACAGTCCCCCCGCACATGGCGCAGAGCAGCGGGGGGCAGTAGGGCCTGGCCTTGGCCACCTGGCACCCACGCTGCAGCTGCCACATTGTGTGGGTGCGGCCTGACTTGGTCAGGTGCCACGCACTGTTTGGCAGCTCAGGTGTGCTGCGGTTGTCACTTGGGGCTTGGTGCTGCTCAGCCTGAGTGGCCCAGAGCTCTGAGACTGCACAGGGCACCCTGCTGAGCCAGGCCACACCCACACGATGAGACAGCAGGGGTGCCAGGCAGCTGGGGCTGAGCCTTGCTGTCCCCCACACAGGGGGGCTGTGCCATGAAGCCCCAAGCAGCCCCAAATGCTGCTGCTACTGCCGGTGAGTGTGGCAGGGCTGGGGCCAGGTGCGAGAGCAAGCAGGGGTTGCGGGGAATGAATAGGGAGTTGGGAGAATGAACGGGGGCCTGGGCTGGGGTCCCCGCCATTGTCCCTTCCTCCACTCCTCCAGCCCCCAACCCCCTACTTACCTGGCACAAAGCTAGGTCCAGGTCACTGCAGCTTGACTGTCAGTGTGCTTCAGCAACGAGGCGAGGGCCAGCCATGGAGATGCTCTGGCTGGCTACCAGAGTCTCTATGGAGGACCAAGCCTCTGGTTGCCTCAGGCTTTTTTCCCCTGGGGTATTTTTTGACCACTGGATATCCAAATTTGAAGCATGGGGAATGGTTTTTTGTTCCCATATATGCCTCTTGCAGCATCTCTAAAGTGTTTGAGATGCTGCAAGAGGCACATGTGCGCTCATCTGGATGTGCCCTCAGGTTCTGTTCCTTGTTCTGTCACTGGTCTAGTGGCTGACCTTGGAGGCAAATCATTTCCCCTCTCTGTCCCTCCCTTTTCCTGTCTGTATAACTTTTTTGTAGTTGTAGCTGGAAAATGCTATGTAAAAATAAAATCATCATTATTTTAATAATCATATTATATAGTAATTAACTGAATATAAAACAATTAGATCTGGATCCAAAAATTCTTGTCAGGGATGTTAGATCCCAGGTTTTGGTTTGATCCCCTCTTTAGATACAGTGCACTGCAGTGTGATTTAGAGCAATTTCTCATGGCATTCTTTAAAACAAATACTCTGTGTGGCCAGTTAGCATCCTGCTACCACTTTCTATAGTCTTTGAGTGCACAAGAGGATATAAATACAGGGAGGGGGAAACTTCTCTGTGTGGGAATATGTCTCTTCCCTCAGTATGAGGCTACAGGCGGGAACATCTGCGGAGGCAGGGTGTTGGGGTAGGAGTGGTTGCACAGTCCTTCAGAAGTATTGACTCGTGTGTATTCTTTTGCCTAGTTTGTTCTAATGATTCTTTGTGCTGATGAAGCTCCGTGCAGCCTCATAATTAAACATACCTTATGAAAGAATTGATAGCTTGGCTCTGGTACCATCCTCCTTGCTATAACTCTGATTTAAATGCTGTGAGAATTTTACAGGGGTATATCAAAACTGAGAAAGGCATATATCTTGGTCACTAGCAACTAGTGAAAATAGATTGTGATAGCTTTTTTTAAAAATCCATGTTATGAAAAAAGCAGTATTTGAGGAAAAGCAAGCCCAAGTCCAGATACCAGTGCTGAGTCTGTCTGCTTTACCAGAATGATAGGAGCACAAATGAATCATTTTAGTAAAAAATAGACTGTTGTTAATTATAATTCATTAGGGACCTTAAATCATTAAGACATTTCTAAAAATATATCCCTCTTCCACTTCTCTTACCTCTAGGTAAAAAAACCCCAAACATGCCCAGTACCTTTCTTGGTTTAGTTGGTTTGATCCACAGGCACTGATGCACAATAAATGTTGCTGCTGAATTTAGAAGTTCTCTCCTACAGTGAATGCTATAAATCAAAGAGCAGAGCATGGAAGTGATTCTATGATTTAATACTGTTTGCGAACACAAAGAAAGGAGAGGAAGGAAGCTTGCCCACATAACTAGTGCTTCTTTCCCCCTTTCCTTTTTTCTTGTCTTTGGAGTATTTCACATTCTTGTTATATCAAAGTTGTTAATGAAAATGTAATGCTGTAAAAGGGAACAGAGCTTTGCTCTTTCTAGCATTGCCATTGCCCGCACAACATCTCTTTCATTATAATTGATTTTCAAATGTATTTAAAATGTTTTATGAGGCATAACCTATTGAAATGAGTCATCTTGTTTTCAGGGGGGATGTCCTGGGGATAAAGGGTTCCTGTACAATTTAGGTGTAAAAACTGCTATTAAAATGTTAGCACTGAAATAATTTTCCCTAAACATAGTGAAAATGAAGTTTGATTTTTGGATTTAAAAGAACAGTTCAACTTATCATCAAACATACTCAGAGCTCATTATGTTTGTGCTGTTGTCATTATCGGCTCTTTTATGTCCTGGGTCTTTCTTGTCTCTTTTGAAGGGTATTTTGTTTTTGATGCATAGCTGCTTATTTCTTGCTGGTATTAACTCTGAAAATTTGTGCAGGAAGAGTTGATTTCAGGATCCATTTTGTATATTTTTACAAAGTCATGCGGAGCACACTAGACATCTCAAGTGTTTTATTGGGATGCATCTCAATTCTGTGAATAGCTCTTCTTTAAGAGCCCCTCCCCCCTCAATTGTTGTGTTTATATGCCAGTGTATTTAACATGTTGCAGATACTTTAAGGGACATATTTGGATATCCATGATGGCCTTGAGTAATACTTTGCTAATTCCTCAAATCATCTAATTGATTTCAGTGTGCAAATCATTGTGTAACAATCTGGCCCCACTTGATATATTCAACCATATCTGAAGAAAATAATGTACATATTTTGCCATGCCAGCCATCTAACTAAAATCCTAAAACCATAAAATACTGTTAATACCATACAACACAGTAACCTTTTTCTTTTTTTCCTTTTTTGAGAACCTAATTCTTGGCAACTATAAACATGATTCAATGGAAACTTCATTGAAGGAGTTTGATGAGGCTTGGCCTACTTGTTATATGTAACGGTTTATATGATGTTATCTGGAATAAGCTAACATGGATCAAATATTCAGATTAATTACTGTGACCCTGTTCTTTCAACCATAAACTAATGTGCTTTGCAGAAGGATAGAAATTAGAGAAGGAAATGGCCCATTAGGTCACTTAGCTGTTTTTCTCATGCCAGCATACAATCGTTCCCTTAAATGTAAGTCCTAGTGCTTGACTGTAAATGCCAGCTAGGTTGGTAGTTGATATTAATGTAGGCTGAAAAACAACTGTGGAGCCTGTTGTACTCTTGGCATCCTGATCGCTCCAGTAGTGTATGATTATAAGAAAACTTAGAATAGAGCAGCTTGAGCTCTGAAATCTAGTTTCAGGCTGTTGATTTAATATTAAACTTTGGTTGGTTTTGACCAGTTCAGAACTAGAAATCCCACCACAATCCTATTCTCAATTTATATACTGCTGTTTTTGATTAATGTAGTGGTAAAAAAAACAAAACAAAACATTAAAAGCTCCTTTTAGATTTCAGGAAATTGGTGTAAATAGATCTCAAGAAGTTTTTAATGATCATTTCCTTTGCCTTACCTCTAAAACATAAATCAGTAGCCCTGTACACTTGAGACAGTAGGTTATTTCTGGAGCAAGAAGAAAAAATGATGCAAGGAGAATATAGTCGATCATTCTTTAAAAGACCAAGTCCCCCACGACCTTTTATTGATTGACCTATCTCCTCAGTGTTTCTATTGCAAAATAAAACTACTTTTCAACTTTTGCCAATTAAGTTTGGAGGTTTTTTTCCTTATCTATTTATTAAACCTCAGGGTCACTTAAAATAGATAGCTGCCTGTTTAATATCATTCTTTCTTGCTGCTGGTTCTTGGTATTTACAGTGACCAGTAATGAGTTCACCACATTGTTATCATATTTCCAAATAGTCTTTCACCATGACCAATTAGCTGATGCATAGTCTTGTTAGTAATGTGACTGGGCAGAGTTACAAATGTTTGGCCTAATGTCAAAGAAATTCAGGTGCAAAAGAAGTTGGACATCTATTATCATGGGTGTCCACAGTGTGCTCAGCTTCTTTTCATCCCTGGGCATTAAAAATATCAGCAAAAGGTTTAAACAAAGTTTAAAGTGAAGTAATGTAGAATGCGATCAAGCAATCTTGATATCTTTGATAATGAGATAACATGCTGCCTCATCCATAATGGATTTAAAATTATATCTCCATTTGCTCTAGGGATTATACCATTCTCTAGGCCTGTGCGAAGCAGGTAGTATTTGCATCAGATTCAGATTCATCCAATTTGGGGGACAGGGATTCAATTGAGTGGTTCATAGCACTGTCCAAAATCGATTCAGATGAATCTGATTCAGAGATCTGGCCGCTGCCGAATCGGCCAAATCTCCGAATCAAATAGGCCCCATCCTCCGCTCTCTGAGCCCCATCAATGGCTGTCCTGCTCAGCCCCAGCATCCTGGCTCTTAAAAACAAAACAAAAATGCACTCACCGGCTCCTGTCTGGTGGGGGGGGGCAATCCCTGATGCTCCCCACTGCCCCACGCTACATGGGGAGCTCTGCCACAAGCCCCCAGAAGCCTTGACAACCACTACATCAGCTGGTGAGTGCGGGGCTTTTTTGTTTGTTTGTTTTTTTAAGAACCAGGATACTGGGGCCAGGCAGGGCAGCCACTGACAGGGCTGGGAGAGTGGGCAGGGGTTGGGGGGCAGGCAGGGGATGGAGCCAGGTGGGGGTCCTCCCCATGGTCCCCTTCCCTCTCTTCCAGCCCCACTTCTCCGCCCCTTACTTACTGGCATGGAGTCTGGGTCCAGCTCCCTGTGATGGTAAGCAGGGATTACCCAAGTCGACGAATCTCCAAATCTTTCTCCAAATCTTTTCCAGATCGATTTGGAGGCCTTGATTCAATTTGAACCTTTTTATTGGACTCCCAATTTGATTCGGATTCAGAAATTTAGCTGCTGAACCAGGCCGAAACTCCTCCAAATTGAATCAGCACTTGAAACTTCGCACAGCCCTACCATTCTTGTCCTTTGGGATGAAATCATGCAATCAAAATGACACCACAGTTACTGTACTACTGGATTGAAAAATGTACCATTTCAAAGGCTATGCCTTGCTTTAAACCAGTGGCTTTTAAATGCCCTAAAATCATGAAACCCTTTCATTATTACTACTTCTGCTTCAGAACCCCTACTTCTGGCTCCACAGTCCTTGTGAGCAGACACAGAGCCAAGCAACCTAACCCTGCAGTGATGACACACCACCTCCTGGCCCTCTCCACCATCTCTCCAATGTTTTTGGGAAACCCCTGATGACCTATCATAGAACCCCAGAGTTCCACAGAATACAGTTTGAAAACTACTGATTTAAATAAACAATAAGTCCTGTAGAGAAACAGTGACCTTAACCTGTTCAGTATGACATTTCCTGCCTGGACTATGAACAAATGCTGGAGAAGAACAGAATTCCCACCCATTCAGTGAAATGCTGTACAGTATTCTTGCCCTCATGAGAAACCCTGACATTTGTTATTCCGATTCTTATGTCTCTTCAATCTAATATAGATTTTGACAATGTCATGTAAACCACTGACATTAGGGTGCTGTGCTATAGCTCTGTTTCAATATAAGCAGGTAAGAATGTATTGCATGTCTTTTTGTCAGTATACACATACAGGAATGGATCCAGAGGGGGTACAGGGGAGCAGACACACACCCCTTTTTGGATCAGCAAAATGAGGGAATCAGCAAAGACTTTTTTTTTTAAGTCCTCAAATCGGGTAAGACTCCCATCCCTCTCACTCTTGACACCTGATGCTTCCCCACCACCCCTTCCTCAGCAGTACATTTCCCCCCTCACTTGCTCCACTGTCCCTACCTTATTGGGGAAGGGGTTCCAGAGATGTTCCTGCCCTGCTCCAACCAGGAACAGCAATAGTGCCCATGCTTTGTTTGCTCCTGGACTGGCAGATAACACCCAGGGGGATTGGGGAAGGAGGAGAATCCTGCCCTCTGACTCTGTTATTGTCTCATGCTGAGCCCAACAGGAACAGGACAGGAGCAGCTCTAGCCCCCGCCCCCCATCCCCTCCCCCATAGTCAGATGAGGAGAGGGGGACAGTTGCAGTGCTGGGTACATAAGGGGATTAATGGGAGGAGAGGGGACTTGTTACTGAGAACAGAGGGAAGAGAAGGGGTGCCAAGACCAGGGAGCTGGGGGGGGGGGGGGACGGGTAGAGGAGGGCAGTGGATTCGGAGAATGGAATTGTTACCTGATTAATTCTCTTAACCTTTTTCTTACATGAAAAAGATCCTGTTGCTGGTCCCACATCACAGTGTGTGTGCCTGAGAGGGGGAGCTGGGAGTAGGGGTACAGCCACTCTTGCAGTACGGATTGCTATTCCCAAATATCCCCTTCACAAAATCCTGGATTTCCCTGTATACACGTACATCGTTGCTTTGCTATCATTGCAAGCTTTGCTACAGTGCTATCATTGGAAACTTGAAATATCAGATTTCTAGCTTTTACTGTCATACAATTTAAAACATAAACTTGTGTGTTCAGGTCTATAATATTGGTTAAGGTATCATAGATTCTTTTGGTGAGATATCTGTAACCAAAATGTTGTTGCTCCATATAAAATACCACAAATCAAACATAATGCTATAGTAAATGTAATAGCCACTACCAAAATAGCAAGATTTTTCAGATTTAAAGTTTAGAAGATACTTTTAAGATCAGCTTATCTGCCTGTAGAGATTGAAATATAAATAAAGAATAAATATATGAAGGAAAAAGAGAAAGTATGGCAAGTCACTGAGCAATATATTTATCAAGAATCCTGTTCTAGATTTTGCAGGGCCGTTTTTCCCCCTCTTTGGTCTAATGTTAATATTTCTCTCTGAGAATTGGCTAAGGTTTTGTTCATCCCATAGAAAGAAATACATTTTAAAACAGCGCTTTAGATAGGAGAATACAAATGTATAGATTAGTGAGTGGGCTATGGGTGTCAAGACTGAAGGAAAAGGGGCATAAATATTAACTAAATGACAGTTGGAGAGCAAATGAAGGGGTAGGGGTAGGGTGGAGTCAACGAAGAGGTGAGTGGAATATTGCAACAGCTAGGAACACCACTGAAATGTAACTTCAATTGTCCTAGACCAGTAGTCAAAAATAAACTAGTTTTGGCCAGGGACTTTGAATATGTAGGCCCTTTAAGGAGAGTAGGGTTAAAACATATTTCTGCCAGTCTTCATAATAAGAATTCAGAGGGTCAAAATTCTCTGATCTGGACTGCAAGCTTGCTTATTATATTTTGTATTTGTTGTGCGTATGGAATGAATGCACAACATGGAGGGCGTGTCTACATGTGCGATTATGTAAGCAATAAACTGCGGAGTTTATTGCACCTGGGTGTGCCATTTAAATATATGCCCAGGAGCAATAACTCCAGAGCAATAAACCCTGGAGTTTATTGCTGTTTCAACATGAGCCTAGGAGCACAGCAGGTTGAGCCAGATCAGTGCAGCCTCGGCTGGCATGGGGCCTAGGAGGTTAGCCTGCCAGCCCAGGTCTGCTCCCTTCCCCGTCCCGGCTCAACATGCTGTGGAGGGGCTGGCTGGGGCACAAGTGCACTTCAGCATGGGGATAGCGAGAAGGTAGTCCCCAGTGAAGCACCTTTGTAGCCCTTTGTGCAGTGTCTACACATGCAATAGTACTTGTATTTACAAGTACTATCCTGCTGTGGAGTAAATTGCCTTACTCCAACCTAATAGGGGTGCACACCAAGACATTTACTGTGCAGCTAATTAGCTTACAGTGCAATAAACATCTCGTGTAGATGTGCACACACTAGACACTAGATAATCCAGATAGCCACACATAGGCAGACGATGAATATTTCACTTCTTCTAAAACTGACATCAGTATCTTCAGATTCACATTTACTGCATACATCTAGGATAAACCCATATCAGCTATAAATCATGGGAAAGAACAGTCCTTTTAGTTGCAAGTAGTCATCCTTTGATGAATGGTCCCTTCATCTTTTTTCTAGCCTCTTTTGAATACGAGTTAGTTAAAAGTTCACTGAAATAATGAGGCTAAATTCTCCATCTGCTCTAGCCCACTGCTGCAAAAAAAAAGTGTATCCTATTGGGAAAATAATTAAAAAAGGCAGCATATTTTATTCCACTCCGCCCCCTCCCCCCGCCCCTTCCCCAGTCTTCACTTATTTCTTAAAAACCATGCACCTTGATCCTGAGAGGTGCTTAAGGACCCTCATGCCAACATGATTGGGCCTAGATCATGTAATATTGCAGAACGTTACGTGTTTAACAGAAATCATTTCTTTAACTTTTGAAATTTCTCTTAAAATCCAATCTGCATCAGTGACTCTGGTCTTAATTCCCCTACCCTGTAGATTTTGTACAGCTCTTTGTCATCAGAATACCACTTAGGCTACTATGAAATTGAGTCTGCCTTCTTCAAATAGTTTGAGCACAATTGTCATTTAGTAAAATAAACATGGCTCCATTATTTCTTAATGCCTTGCTTAACAACTTTAAGATTAGACCACATCTCACATTCTCCCAATGGGCAGCACTTAAGAAGTGAGTAATATTTCTGTCTGCCTTAGTCAAGTAATCCCAAATGTAAGTAATTTACAGGATGGCATTAGGGACTGTTACAAGAGATGTATTGTAATATGTCAGTGGAAATCAGCCTCCCTTTGTACATTTGATCAACAGACTGCTCAAAGCTTTTATCACATTTATTTACTCTGAAATATACATACTAATCATAGTGGACTTTGGATTTTAAAGTTCTTATTGCTGTCACAAGAGTAGGTAGGAAATGAATACCAGTTTCAAACTAATGTAAATGTGACCCCTCTGGTGGAATATGGATATATTGTAAGTGTGTTGACAATGCTGCTACAAATCAGTGTACTTTGACAAGGTAAAATAAAATAACCCCCCCATAAACCAAAGATTACAATGCTTTTACTGTTTTATAAACCCCTTAGAAAACCAAAGATCAACCTCCTTCCTAACCAACCAGTCGATTGTATTAAGTGCAAACACAACC
Source organism: Alligator mississippiensis (assembly GCF_030867095.1). Taxonomy (NCBI): domain Eukaryota; kingdom Metazoa; phylum Chordata; order Crocodylia; family Alligatoridae; genus Alligator; species Alligator mississippiensis. The sequence continues at coordinate 270,129,101 of NC_081824.1, read as the reverse complement.
CTCTCCTAATAGCTGGATGGTGTTTAAGACAACTGAAAACAACAAAGCCCTAATGAGAAGAATTTGGTTAAGACATTGAATTACATCAAGCATGTCATTATTAAATGAGGGAAATATTGTTGTTTCCATTAGCACAGAGATGGCATAAAGAACGGGTTGTATTAAATTAAACCACAGGCAAAATTGTAAATGGAATCAAGGTAGTTTTATTGCTTGGACAGAAAACTCTGCTAATGGATATTGCTGTTGTGCCAAAGAATTTACATAGGATTTTATGCCCTAATTAAAATGGTTATAAAAAAGGACTTAAAATGTTAATAGGGGTACTTATCCTCCTATCAGTAATTTACCACTCTTTTTCTGTTACTTTTTAGCATTACATCACCAATGCTTCATAAATTCTTCTTTTAATATTTCACATATAAGGTTAAGAAGATGATATACGACCTATATTGAACTGGTTACTAATTTATTTAGGCCATACCTACACAGTAAATATACTTTTCCCAGCAGCAGTGGCCATAAGCATGTAACGTGTCTCCATTCAGGCTGCCTTTTAAAATGGAAGCAGTGACGTCAAATATGAATACTACTTAGGGCAGGGTAATTAAACCTTGCTGAGCTACATTACCAATTTGCTCATACTCATTTTTACTCCCCGTCCCCTCCCTCCCTGATGCGATACAGGTGTGGCTACACTGTTTCTGTTTTATGGAGCTGCCTAGAATGAAGCAACATAGACTAGTTGATGGTGCAGCATAGACTGATGCTTCTATATTTGTAGGTGAAGCACACTATTAGCCATCAAAGTTAAAAAGAAGATTCTCTTACCTTCATGTATACTGCATAATACTTCTCTCCATGAAGTAAGTAACAGAATAAATTGCTACTCAATGGGCACATCTACCCAAGACATTTGCTGTGCAGCAGACTAATTAGTTGTGCAGTAAATGCCTCAGTGTCATGCCCCTATTAGGCTGGAGTAAACTAATTTACTCCAGAGTAGTGCATGTGTAGATGTTGCCCAGCAGGCTTGGGTATGAGGGTGCTTCAGTGCAGAGGCTGCCTGCTGGCTAGCCCCACTTGAAGTTCCTTCATGATCTAACCAGTCCCTCTACAGCATATTGATCCAGGGGGAAAGGGGTGAAACAGCTCCAGGCTGGCAGGCTGGCCCCCAGGGCTCCCTGCCAACCTGGGCTGCTCCACCCTGGCTATATGTGCTGCACCTGAATAAACTGTGGAACTTATTTCTCTGGAGTTAATTGCTCCTGGTTCATATTCAGTGCTCCCCGGAGCAATTAACTCTGGAGCACTAAGCTTCACAGTTTATTCAGGTGCCATAATTGCACATATAGATACACCAGTGTGAATAAGGGTATCAGAATCTGGTTTTAAGTGGCTGGCTTTATTGGGGTGTGCCCCAGGGGCACAGGCCCAGAAAAAGGGGAAGCCCCACTCAGGGGCAAACCACAAGGAAAAAGAAGTAAAAACGGCCACATACCTGTTGCAGGGGCCAGGAGGAGCGAGAAATCACACAGTGGGGAACCGTCCGCATGGTTTGTCAGCCACACCTATATTCAGCTGGGGCCAGGTGATGTCATAAGGAGACGCCACCCGGCAAAAATAAAAAGCAACCCCAAAGGCACAGGAGGGGAGCTGAGGAGCGGAGTAGCCGTGGGAGCCTGTGATGTGCGGCCATGGCAGCCGCCGGCAGTGGCAGAAGTGGCAGCGGCAGTGGTGGTGGCAGAAGTGGCAGTCCCAGCAGCAGCAGCAGAAGCAGCAGCTGCAGCAGTTACAGCTGCGAAGAAAGTCCTGCTGGGGTCAAAGGTCTGGCAGGGACCAGGAAATCCGGCAGGGAGGCCGGCAGAGGCCGAGGCAGCAGGAGCTGCGAGGAATCCCCATGGTAAGAAGGACCAATGGGGGACCACCAGGCATGGAGGGCAGTGGTAGTCGCAGGGTAGCCAGCATGGGAGCGCACATTAAAGACAACAGGTGCCACGGCTTCAGGGCAGAGGAGAATGCTGGAGAGCAGGGGAAAGAGACCCCAGTTGGGGTTTAGGCTTAAATTCAGACCCAGAGGGCGCGTGAGCCTAGGGGTGTCAGAGGCATTAGAGGCCAGGAGGGGTGAGACTCCTTCTCATGGGTGTTCCTCTTTTTTTTGTTTGTTTTTTTCTTTTGCCTTCTGTTGTGTTGCCCTGGCAGGCGCATTAGTGGTTCCTTGATTTTGTCTCAGGCTGAATCACTGTAGGGTAAGAGGCTTGCAGTGAGGGTGTTAATCATATTCCCTTTCAGGGTGGGTCCATTTTCCATCCCCTAGCAGAGCCCTTAGCTCTAGGTCAGGGTAAACGGGACTTTGTCTAACTGCAAGGACAAACATGCATGAGGACCCCATAAAGGCCAACGGCCTCAGACGTGGGCAGCTCAAGACATCGAGGAAGACAAGCCTCAAAGGCTGACAATACCCTGACCTTCCAGGTCCAGGCAGGGCCCAGGGTGCTCATCAGTGGGAGGAGCAACAGGAACCCAGGAGACATCAGCAGGGGTAGCTGCAAAAGGAATTGGAAGCCCATCTCTAAGGTTGGCACATGGCTGGCGTGTAGGGGAGGTTGGAGTCCCGTGAACACTGACTGAGATGTGTGACAGCACTGGAAGCATCCTGAGTGGGGACCCCCTCCACTGAAATAACACTCAAAGTCGTGGCAGAAAAATTTGGGGGTCACCCTGAAGACATCTGAGGTACCCTCCAGGGTTCACACAAAGGTCCCTGGTGAGCCAGGTCAGCAGCTCGGTTGAAGTCAGCGCAAGAGAGTACCATCGAGAGGAGGCGGGCACAGAGTGTTTTAATGTTGTCATATTTACTCACATGCAAGTGAACCCTGCTCCTTACCCCCTGCCTCTGTCTTGCCTGGGTCTGACAGATGGACAGAGGCAGGAGACAGGGATGGGGACAGAGGCTTTGCTGGCTCAGTAGCCTGGTGGTAGGGCCTGCTGGTTGCTCAGCTATAGCAGTTGAGTGTGGGCCAAGTTCCAGCATGTTTCCCTGTGAGAGGAGGTTAGTAGGTGCCTGGGATGCCAACAGCAGACAGCAACCTAACTTGGTTAGATAGGCGATGTGGTACAGAAATTTGATGCATTGGACTGACCTAATTTGCATAAGTTTGAGTTCATATTGATCCAGAATTATCTTAAACCAGGTTCTGCCATTTTTAGTCTAGTTTATGTGCCCCAAACTTCTGTACAGTTATAGGTTTGGTTGATTTCTGAGCACGCAGTCCAGATTATGTATAATATCTGTTCCTAGCCTATGTGTCTCTGCATCATTGAAATGAACCACCTTCTCCATAGCTTCTTCCATCAGATCAGTCCATGTATCTCTCTACTTTGCTAAACTTCTCCCTCCGTTGCACTTCATTTCTGCACTGAAAACATCTGTTTCCTTTCTTGACTTCTTTCTCTCTTAGCTAGTAGTTATTATTTTAGCTGTGCATTTGTATGGATTATGACTGCTTTCAGTTTGCTGAAACTATAATTGTTTCTGAAAGCAATTGGGGATGCAGTTTGTGTGAAAGTAAAAAATAAGTTGTAGTGAAACATTTATAGTGGTTTTCCAGTACACTTGCTGGAATATTGGGATTTGCTTAAGGTTATCAGTGCAGTTCTTTGAAATACTTGAATACCCCTTGTTACAGTTCATGATATGAAAATCAAGTTTTAATTTTTTCTCATCTCATACCCCCATTTTTTTTTCTTTTTGGTTCATTTAGAGGTCAGTTAATTATTTGTTTAGTCATTTAATAACATTATACATACACACAAGGACACAGAAATGAATGGAAGCAAGAGCTTTTATTGGGCTTTCTATATGTAATTTATCTACACCTTTTGTCCTTTCTGTCATTTCTCAATGGGAAGGCAAATCAAGAATGTATTCTACTACTGATTTCACCTTTGTGAATGGCAAGTGTTAAGGACATGATCCCACTGCTAAAAAGATTAAGTAATCTTTTTCTTAGCTGCTAGAGCCCAGTGGGTTTGGGTATATTTTTTATTGTTCCTAGCAGGCATGTTACCAAAGTGCAGGTTTTGTTTTCTGCTATGGGGCATTAAATATTTTGGTAGTACAGGAGAAGAAAAATTTAAACTCAATTAAAATTCTGGTAGCAGTAATAGGCCTTCAAATGCTTATTTTTCGGTAGGCCACAGTTGACTCTTTGGGGGAAACATCTGTTAGGAGTAAAGTTTTCTAGTCATCTGTGCTCTTTCTCCCTATATTTATTCAGACAAAATGACCATCATTTCCTGTGGGCAAGCTGTAACTGTTGTAACTGAATTGACTGTGGAAAACAGGTTGAAAGCAAAAATCTGCAGATATCAGACTTTTCTTTTTTACCAGTCAAAACAGAAGTGATAAGAAATTCTTTTGAAAGGTTAAAATGTAATATTAAAAAGAGAGCTAGTCCATGTGCTCTAATTAGGAAAAAGAACTCTGTTCCCTTCATGAAACTGGATATTTTAGAGAACGATTAAGAAAGAAAACTAGCAATCTATGTTCCTGGAATAAAATATAACCTTAACAAAGAATCTCAGGTCAGGATATAAGGACCTTTGTGATTTGTATTGGACTGTAGAGCATGTCTGCATTGTGTTTGACTCTTACTAGGACGTGTTACCACAAAACTGCAACCTGCCCACTCACTGTACCTCCACATACACAAGTGCTGAACAAGTGCTGAACGACTGCAAGGTAACAGCCATTACAACAGAGATTGGTGCTGCTCTACCAGATACTCCCAAGACTGAAAGTCAGAGTAGTGGTGAATGCACTCCAGTAATCAGATCCATTTTGATGAGTGGAAATAAGTAGGGGGGCTATGTTTTCAGAGTGATACTCTTTAGAAATTGTTTTTTAGATACATAGGGAGTAAAAGGAAGGCCCAGGGAGGAATAGGACCCCTGCTAAATGGGCAGAAGCAATTGGTGACAGATAGAGGGGACAAGGCTGAACTCCTCAACGAGTTCTTTGCCTCAGTGTTCCTAAGCGAGGGGCACGACAAGTCTCTCACTGGGGTTGTAGAGAGGCAGCAGCAAGGCGCCAGACTTCCATGCGTAGATCCTGAGGTGGTGCAGAGTCACTTGGAAGAACTGGATGCCTTTAAGTCGGCAGGCCCAGATGGGCTCCATCCCAGGGTGCTGAAGACACTGGCCGACGTCATTGCAGAGCCACTGGCGGGAATATTCGAACGCTCGTGGCGCACAGGCCAAGTCCCGGAGGACTGGAAAAGGGCTAACGTGGTCCCCATTTTCAAAAAGGGGAGGAAGGAGGACCCGGGCAACTATAGGCCGATCAGTCTCACCTCCATCCTTGGTAAAGTATTTGAAAAAATTATCAAGGCTCACATTTGTGAGAGCCCGGCAGGACAAATTATGCTGAGGGGAAACCAGCATGGGTTTGTGGCGGGCAGATCGTGCCTGACCAACCTAGTCTCTTTCTATGACCAGATTACGAAACGCCTGGACACAGGAGGAGGGGTGGATGTCATATACCTGGACTTCAGGAAGGCCTTCGATACGGTATCCCACCCCATACTGGTGAACAAATTAAGAGGCTGTGATGTGGATGACTGCACAGTCCGGTGGGTGGCGAATTGGCTAGAGGGCCGCACCCAAAGAGTCGTGGTAGATGGGTCGGTCTCGACCTGGAAGGGTGTGGGCAGTGGGGTCCCGCAGGTTCGGTCCTTGGACCGATACTCTTTAATGTCTTCATCAGCGACTTGGACGTGGGAGTGAAATGTACTCTGTCCAAGTTTGCAGATGACACAAAGCTATGGGGAGAAGTGGACACGCCGGAGGGCAGGGAACAGCTGCAGGCAGACCTGGATAGGCTGGACAAGTGGGCAGAAAACAACAGGATGCAGTTCAACAAGGAGAAATGCAAAGTGCTGCACCTAGGGAGGAAAAATGTCCAGCACACCTACAGCCTAGGGAATGACCTGCTGGGTGGCACGGCAGTGGAAAGGGATCTTGGAGTCCTAGTGGACTCCAAGTTGAACATGAGCTGGCAGTGTGACGAAGCCATCAGAAAAGCCAATGGCACTTTATCGTGCATCAGCAGATGCATGACAAATAGGTCCAGGGAGGTGATACTTCCCCTCTATAGGGCGTTGGTCAGACCGCAGTTGGAGTACTGCGTGCAATTCTGGGCGCCACACTTCAAGAAGGATGCGGATAACCTGGAGAGGGTACAGCGAAGGGCAACTCGTATGGTCAAGGGCCTGCAGACCAAGCCCTATGAGGAGAGACTAGAGAAACTGGACCTTTCCAGCCTCCGCAAGAGAAGGTTGAGAGGCGACCTTGTGGCTGCCTATAAGTTCATCACGGGGGCACAGAAGGGAATTGGTGAGGATTTATTCACCAAGGCGCCCCCGGGGGTTACAAGAAACAATGGCCACAAGCTAGCAGAGAGCAGATTCAGACTGGACATTAGGAAGAACTTCTTCACAGTTCGAGTGGCCAAGGTCTGGAACGGGCTTCCAAGGGAGGTGGTGCTCTCCCCTACCCTGGGGGTCTTCAAGAGGAGGTTAGACGAGTATCTAGCTGGGGTCATTTAGACCCAGCACTCTTTCCTGCTTATGCAGGGGGTCGGACTTGATGATCTATTGAGGTCCCTTCCGACCCTAACATCTATGAATCTTTAGTGCAGTCTAACACTACATATGCTCTAGGTTCAAGCATCTTTACAAAACAAAGGAATTTTAAGATGCCTGGTCTCCTCTTAGCATCATAAGAAATACAAAATATATGAAAGTAGCAAAGATGGAAAAAGATAGACTTGAATAATTTGTTTTGCTATTTACCACTGACAAAGATAATGTATTAATGGGAAGGCATTAGAAGAAAATGCACTTTTTACCTTAGTACATGAAAGCTCAGATATGCCAATGCAACATGAATAACTCACAAAAGGAACCATAGATTCAAATTCTTAAAAGTTTCACAGTGAGGCCTTTATCCTTCTACAATGTGGGCTTTTAACAGGAAGTGTGTGTGTGTGTGTGTGTGTGTGTAGTTCAGTGATATGGAAAAATATGTAGAGGCTAAATGTGCCACTGCAATAATCTAAGAAGAAAAGACTATAAGTGCTTTTGATGATTTAAAATAAACTCTTTCCTACCACAGTTTGCTGGAACTGATGATGTTCTCCTGTTAAAATTGCATTTTATATATGCAATATATTAGTTCTTGGTTTTGTACTACTTTGCTGCAGGCAGTGGAGGAAAAAGGAAACAGTCACATATTTTAAGTTCAAAGTCATTTGATAACAGAACACGGTTTTATTAAATCCCACAACCAGCCCCTTTGGACAGATATTTTTTTCCCAGTCAAATGAAGGTGTAGAAGCTTTTCTTTTCTCTTTAATAATACTTCACAAGGACCTGGTACCTGGTTCCCTTAAACTAAGTCCCACATCAGCCATCAGTCCATTCCTGCCTCCAATACATATTTATGAGCAAGTTCCTATGTTAGCTTGTATTTTTCTAAAGCAATCTTTTTTAGTGTCTCATTTACATGCCAAGCTATGCAACTGTCATGCAGATAAAATTGTGATTGAACTTCGGCCAAACTTGCCTAACTGGATAACAGCAAAGTAAAAGGAGTAGTAGGGGAAGTGTTAAAGGCTAGGGTCAGACATTCAAAAAGCTCAAGCCTGAATTAATTCAATCTTTGCAGGTTAGTTTAACCTGCAGAGATTGAGCCAATTTGCAAGTGGATAGACATTCACTTTTGATTCAGGAAATGCAGGCACATGCCTTCAGTGGCTCAGGCTAGAAGTCAGGGGATGCTACAGTGATCCCTTCTTTCCCTTCAACAGTGCTGAGCTGAGGGGGGTGGAGGGGTATGGCTGGGTCCCAGCAGGATGCTCTGGTTAGGGTGGGGTTTAAACCCGCACCCTGGCCTGCACAGTCCCCAGCCAGTGTGCCTGGAGGGGGAAGGGAGAAGCAGACCTTACCAGGCTTTCCCCACCACTTGCTGCTGAAGGGGTGGGAGTGTTGCTAGATCCCAGTCCCCAACCCCTGGCTAGCACTTTGAGACAAAAGGGTTGGGAGGGACTGCTTCTGTGGAGTGCATGAATCTGTTGATGATACTGAGCTTTTCAATCTCCCTCCCCCTACTTCTTCATACTGTCCGCAGCAAACTGACAGGCATTGCATTCATTGCAAACCAGGTTATTTCTCATACCTCTCTGTGTCCCCTGTTGAACACTGATAGCAAGCCAGCAGCCAGCAGCAAGCTTATCAGAACACAAAGTCAGCCCATCAAGAAAACAAAGCCTCTATCTCATTAGTTCAAGCTCTTCTTAAACAGCTGTTTGCAAAGCATTTTAAAGGAAGAATGGATTACCAGATGACCTGTTGATTAGCTCCAAAAAGCCCAAAGTGGACACTGTTTTGTCTGCCTTTGTTCCAGTGAAATGGAAGACACACACACACACAAACACACACACACACACACACACTCATAGACACCTCTCAGCATTAGCTAGCATGAGGGTGGTGTGACTGTGACCAGATGCTGGTTGAGATCTGTGCCACTGGGGTCCATGCTGTAGGTGAGGCAGCCAGGCAGATGCTACTCTCTCCAGGCTGTAGTCTCCACCTCCTTCTCAGCCAGCCTGAGCTCTGGCTAGGGAGTAGATGGGTGGGGCTAGCCTGGCTCTCTGGAGCAGACAGCCCAGCCCAGGGCTGAAAAGCATGCTGGGATGCTGGGGAGCTCTGATTTAACTTAAATGAGGAAGGGGTCTGGGACAAAAGTTGCATAAACCAGTTTGACCCAAATCAGTTAAGTCTGATACCACATTCAGCCAGGTTTATCTTAAACTAGTTTCAGCCATTTTGAAACTGGTTTATGTGCGCTGAACTTATGTTCCATTACAAGTTTAAATCAGTTAAACTGGTTTATGTGTAATTTCTGTCCCTAGCCAAAGAGGTTGTAGAAAGAAAACTAGGAGATCAGTTGGTTAGTCATTAAAGGAGGAGTGTCAAACTCATCCTGACTCCTGGGGCAAATCAGCTGGGGTCTGACAGCAGCAGAAGGGCCAAGTAGAGACAGGCTGGGCTGGTGCAGGTTGCAGAACAGATCTCATTTGCCCTCCCGCTACCAATGGCCATGCCCAGAAGAGCTCAAGGTCCCTGAAATCTCTGGCAGGCCCTTCCCTTCCCAGGCCATGCCCCATTAATTCTAGTAGTTCATCAGGTCAGATGAAACAGTTCCACAGGTCAGATCTGGCCCACAGTCTACATGTTTTACATCCCTGCACTAAGACAAAAAACATGGGAAATAAACAGGAAGAATTGGTGTGATCACAGATCTAGTGGGGATAACTGAGACTTGATGGGATAGCTTATGTAACTGGGATACTTACATGGATGGGTATATCTGGTTGAGGAAAGAAAGATGGTGGGGAAAGGAGGTGGTGTTGATTTATATGTAAGAGACATACTCTTGTTGCAAGTTTCAGTCCAAAATGGGAGGTGATCCTATTAAGTCTGTGGGTCAAGGTGAAAGAGGAGAAGAGCTAGATGATAATATGGTGAATATCTACTATAGACCACCATAGAATCATAGACAATTAGGGTTGTAAGGGACCTCAGGCATCCAATCCTCTGCTCAAAGCAGGACCATCCCCAACTACATCATTCCAGCCAGGACTGTCAAGCCAGGCCTTAGAAACCTGCAAGGATTCCACTACCTCTCTAGGTAACCTGTTCCAGTGATTTACCACCCTCCTAGTGAAAAAAGTTTTTCCTAATATCCAACTTAAACCATCAAAGCAGCAGGAAAAAGTCCTTTTCTTTAAAATAACTAATTGAAAGTTTCCAAATTACAGGAACTGTTTCTGATGGAGCACTTTGGTTAAATGGTGAAGCCTTAAAAGGATTTTAAAAGAAACTTAAAAGAAATTCTTAAAAAAGAAACTTAAAAGGAATCTTCAAAAGTGAAAGTACTTTTTTATGATTCATAGTTAACTTGTGCTACTCTGGCACAGTCTTCACAAATGAAACAATGCTGCCAGACGTTTCATAGGGATTATCTGGATAAGAAACAGGGCAGGCTGAGGAAGGGGAGAACAAAAGAGATGGTCAGCGAGCTTTTGTGGGTTCTGAATGAATTTTGGTCAGCAGGGCTGAATAAGCATCATCCCAGGGTCCTGGAGAATCTGGCAGAAGAGATTTTGGAGCCCTTGGCATGAATTTCAGAATGCTGTCCATGAAGCCACAGGAGATTGGCCAGGTATCAGAGGACTGGAAAAGGGCCAACATAGTGCCCCTCTTTAAAAAAAAAGGCAAGAAGGAGGACCTGGGGAACTACAGACCAGCTAGCCTCACCTCAAAACTTGGTAAGTTATGGAGAGTATTCTAAGGAAGACCATTTGCAAGTTATCTGGAGGAGGAAAGGCTGGGCAAAAGCAGCCAGCATGAATTTATGACAAACAAATTGTGTCAACAAACCTGATCTCCTTCTTTGACAAAGAAACTACTTGCGTGGATGAAGGGAATATTGTGGGAATAGTGTATCTAGAATTCAGCTAGGCTTTTGCCAAGGCTGCACACAATTTTCTCATAAACAAATTGGGCTGGATAAAAACTACTACAAGGTGGATAGATAACTGACTCAATAGCCACAATAGTCATAAATAAAGGGTAATTATTAATTATGACATGGGTCCACATCAGAATGACAGGAGGTTTTGAGCGGAGTCCCACAGGGTTCTGTCCTGGGCCCAGTGCTGTTCAACATATATATTAGCAATTTGGATGCTGGCATAGAACTGTTCTTGAGCACATTTGCAGACAACACAAAACTGGAAAGGACTGTGAACACATTGGAGGATGTGAATGCAATTCAGAAGGATCTCGACAGAAAGTTGGGCTAGAGGTAACAGGGTGAAGTTAAGTGTGGACAAATGCAAAGTGCTACACCTCAGAAGGAATAATCAAAAACACAGATACAAAATGGGGAACACCTGGCCAGATGGAAGCTCTATGGAAAATGACATGGGAGTCTTTGTAGATCATAGGTTCAATATGAGTCTGTAGTGTGATGCTTCCACACAAAAGATTAATGTGATTTTGGGCTGCATCAATAGAAGCATTAGGTGCAAGACATGGGAGGTGATGGTACCTCTCTACTCAGTAGTGGTTAGGCCCTATCTTCAGTACTGTGTGTAATTCTGGGCTCCACATTTTAAAAAGAATGAAGAGAAGTTAGAGAGGGTCCAGAGGTAGGCAACAAAGATGGTGAAGGACTTGGAAGGCAATCATTCAAGGAGAGGTTGAAGGAGCTTGCAGAAACGGCAGTTAAGAGGACATGATAATAGTCTTCAAATACTTGAAGGGCTGCTGTAAAGGAGAGGGAAAGAATTTTTCTCTCTTGCTACAGAGAGGAGAACATGGACCAGTGGCTTGAAGTTGCAGTAAAGTAAGTTTAGATTGGATACCTGAAAAAAAATCTTCACTGTGAGAATAGTAAAGCAGTAAAATAGACTGCCTGGGGAAGTTGTGGACTCTCCATCACTGGAGATGTTCAGGAAAAGGTTGGACAGACACTAGTTGTGGATAATCTAGGCATAGCTATGCCTACTTTCTACCATGTGTATTTCCCATGCTTCTGGGCTTTGCTATTTGCTTCTGTCTCCCCTTTTCCCCACCCCATGGCTTTTCACTATTATATGTCAGGGTCTTTGGGTGCTGGCTACAGTTAAGTCTTGGGAGATCAACTGTGGTGTGCTGATTCTTCTGCTAGCAGCAAACCCAGAGGTTCCTGGCCAGGGGGTCTTGCCATATTTAGGATCAGGAAAGAATTTTACCCCATGGTAAGATTTGACTGTAGACTGTGGGTGAAGCTTTTTGCCTTCTTCTGAAGCAGGACATTTGCTTCCATGGTTCCTGTACTTTACCTGTTGCACATTTGGGTGTTAGGTCTATGTTGTGTCAGGGTTGAGGGTAGTCTTATGCAGAGATTAGATAATGGTTGTCTGGGATGATTTGGATAGGGATGATCCTGTCTCAGGCAGGGGTTTGGGCAAGATGACCTTTGGAGGTGGCCCTACTTCTCTATGACTTCATTGCCAGAGTAGGTGGTAGAGGCAGATAGCATAGCCGGATTCAAAAAGGGACTAGACAACAGAATGGTTGGAGATGTTTCTTCTGGCATCACTGAACCAATAATGGTGGATCCCAGAGAGGGTAATCAATAGGGAATAGATTACACTAGATCTGTCCGGTGCAATGTTGCCCCCCTAGCATGCACGATTGCATGCTGGGGGATTGCCACTGTTGAGGACAGGATGCTGGGATAGACGGACCATTGGTCCAACCCAGGATTGCACTTCTTACATTCTTGTTTCTTAGAAAGTAACTTGGTTATATTACTAGGAATGAATATAAGAATATAGCATAATATGTGAAAGTTATAGTGGACCGCAAGCTAGACAGTAATTACCAGTGTGCTTTTGATGGGGGAAGGGAGGAGGGAGAAAAAAAAGAAAAAAAAACCCTAATAGCGTGGTGGGTTCTATTTACATAATCATCACCTGCAAGCTGTAAGTGATATTTGTTCCACTCTGTTCAGCTCTAGTGAAGCCTCCACTGTAATACTTGATTAGTCTGGGCACCAAACTTCAAGATAGATGTAGGCAAATTAGAAAGAAGCTAGCATACTAACAAAAAGTATTTGAGGTTTAGTAATCATGGTTTAAGAGAAAAAGTTGGAAGAACTGGGATTATTTAATATGGAGAAGACTGGGGGGGGGGACTTGATAAGTTTTCCAGAAGGACAAGGCTTGTTTAGAATAAGGTTGTGATAGACTGTTCTCTTTTGCTTCATGGGACAGGAAAAGAAATAATGGTTTTAAATTGCAATGAGGGAATATTAATTTGGACATCAGGAAGAACTTTCCTACTCTAAGGATGGTTAATTTTTGGGGACCATCTCAGGCTATCTCCATCTTTGGAGGTTTTTAGGAGCAGTTTAGACAAATACTTGGTTGAGATGGGCAGGGTTTTGGACTAATGGACTCTTGAGGTCCCTTCCAGCCCTATTTTACTAGGCTAGGTACAGACATTCAAAAAGGTGGAATCAATATATGTTATGCGATTTTCTGTAAGCAGCATAGTTTATATTGGTAGCAAATAGAACACACATTCACCCTTTGTTGGTGGGGGTGCAAATCCTAGAGTGGGTTCCACCATTTTTAGGCCAGTTTGTGTGCTGAACTTCTATTCTGTTATGGGTATAGACCAGTTTCTGATAATTTATAACAGTAGAAGTGTAATGTCTGTACCTGGCTGAAAAGTATAAATAGTCCATTTGAACCTTTGTGAAATGTCAGCCCCAGTCACTATCTACATGAGATTTTTGACATAGTTAATGACTCTACCATAAGATAGTATTGTCCCCAACAGTACTAACTTATGGTGGAATTAATTAATCTACTGTGCCCTAATGCCAGCGCTCATGTAGACAGTGGGCATGTCTACATGAGACACTAACTGCACAATAGATTAATTCTACTGTGTATTAGCGTGGCAGGAAAAAACTGTGCTAATGCACTAATGCTCAGTAGAATTAATCTACTGTGCATTAGCATCACTGAAAAAGCGTGTGCTGGCACCACTGTGCACTAGTTTTGTTTAGAGTACATTAAGTTAGTACCTGTTATTACTGGTACTAAACTCAATGCACCATACTTATGTACATTAATGAACATGTAAATGCACCCAATGATGCTTTACTGTGGAGCTAATTAGTCAACTCTGCAGTAAAGTCCCTGTTCCCCCGAGCACTACCAGGAGTAACTAGGAATAATGGCCACAAGTTGACTAAGGGTAGGTTCAGGCTAGACATCAGGAAGTACAACTTCACAGTCAGTGCGGCTAGGATCTGGAACCAACTTCCAAGGGAAGTGGTGCTTGCTCCTACCCTGGGGGTCTTCAAAAGGAGGCTAGATAATCAACTTGCCAGGGTCGTTTGACCCTAGCATCCTTTCCTGCCCATGGCAGGGGGTCGGACTTGATGATCTGCTCAGGTCCATTCTGACCCTACCTACTATGAAACTATGAAACTAGATGTACCCAGTGCTTACTTCTCTCCAAAGCCCTGTAGTCCAGTGATTAGGATATGAGCCTGCAAAGGGGGATATTCTCAATATTTCCTGTTGAAGCTATTTACTTCTGCATAAGTAATTAAATATTTAATAGGTAACAGGGAAACAGTAAGAATGACTCCACAGCCTTGTGTAGGGCACCACTTCCTTGTCCCATTTGGTAAATGATATGTAAGTCCCATTGTATGTCTTTTGTTTCCACATTTCTTTTGCTTTAATAAAAAATTCCTAATGCAAAAAATTACCCTTAAGTGAAACAAAATATATTGTTTAGTCTAAGATATACTTTTCAGTTTTAGAAGAAAAATTCTCTCTCTTTGACTAAAAAAAGTGTTCCTTCAATTTATTTGTTCAGCCACCAAGAAAAAAAATCTTATTATTTGCATATGCTATTTCCTGCATATCTTCTATTTCATATAGAAGATGGTGAAAATATCTTTTATCTGCTGTCTTCTATTTCAAAAGAAACACAAGAATCCCAAATTCACCAAGGCATAACACCAGATTTTTGGGGAACTGACGCTTACGCTGGCTTTCCTGTATTTTTCATAAACAGGGATCCTGGTTTTATCTATACCTATATTTATAACTATATATCTATAGTGATGTTTCATTTTAATCATGGAAAAATGTGGATTTGGGGTTACTTTTTTTAAACTAAAAATGTTTGATTTTTTTTTCTTTTTTTTAATCAGAGAAAACCAGGATTCCTGCTCATAAAGCAACATAGATCTGGAGCCTAAGGTTGCCTGAAATTGTTCTGTTTGTCGTATTTGATGTCATATGCAAAAACACCCATCAGATCTGTTTCATGGCCTTACCTGAATCTGGTAATGGGGAGATCTGGAGACTCATGGATAAACAGTGCTTGCTGAGCCCTGGGATGAAAGACAGCCTTACCTCCCTTGCCTTCCAAAGATGAGTCTGGCTGTGTTCAGCTCCAGGATATACTTTCTCCCTGTACTGAGCTTCTGTGTTTCTGCTAGATATGCACTTTGAAAAAATGAATTTATATCACGAAGATCACACTGCAGTATGAAAGATAATGGACATATAACTCTCTGGGGGTGGGATAACATTTTTTTGATGCTTGAATGGGAGACTTTTGCTCCTTGGAAACTTCATGAGCTCCTGACATTCCACTTCCCCTGTGGGCTACAGTTATTCCAGATTATAAGGAATTTTTCTCTCCCTAATGGTCTCAGATGGATGATGCCCCAAGTACTCTTCAGTGGGTGTACTTGGTATTAGGGACTGGGAGTTCATCTGCATAAGGTCCCAGTGGTGTAGGGCTATCATTGAACACCCAGGACAAGGGGTGGGGGGGTGACACTATTTTGCTCACTTCACTTGCTCCCATCCCTCCTATACAGTGTTTAGTGTGGTATTGCACTGCCCAGTAGGGATGTGTGAAACGGCACCATTCTGTTTTGACTTGCATTTCAACAGAACAGCATTTCATTTTGAATTTCATTTCGATTCAAAACCGCTCTTCTGTTTTCTTTTGAGGCTATTTCAATGTTTCACCCATAGGCTATAATGGTGAAGCATTGAAAAGTCTCTCTCATCTGCCAGGCAGATTGGGGACCTGCAACCCCAGTAGGGCTGTGGGGCTGTTCCAGTCCTTCCTGGGTGGTGGGCCCCTGATCTGCCTGCCAGATGAGGGAGGGAAGCTGGGTGCTGCCACCTGGGACTGGCGCCAGTACCCAGGTTCTCTCATCCAGCAGGCAAATCGGGGGCCGCAACCCCAGGAGGGCTGTGGGGGCTGTGATCGGTCTCAGTTCCCCTCCCCAGCACTACGATTGATTCCTTCCCAGAGTTGTGATTGATCGGGCTGGGGAAGGGAACTGAGTCCAGCTGAGCCGAGTTCCTCTCCCCAGCGCTAGGGAGGGGAGCTCAGCTGAGCTGGGCTGAGTTCCCTTCCCCAGACTGATCGATTACAGTGCTGGGGAGCAGAACTGAGCAATTGGGCTCAGTTCCTTTCCCCAGCCCCATCGATTGCAGCGCTGTGGAGGGGAACTGAGTGATTGGGCTCAGTTCCCTTCCCCAGCCCGATTGATCACAGAGCTGGGGAAGGGAACTGAGCTACTGGGCTTGGTTCCCTTCCCCAGCCCCAACCATCGCAGTGCTGGGGAGGGGAACTGAGCAATCAGGCTCAGTTCCCTTCCCCAGCCTGATCGATTGCAGCTGGGCTCAGTTCCCTTCCTCAGCCTGATCCTAGCACTAGGCAGGGGACCTAAGCTGGGCTACTTTGAAATTCAAAACGTTATGAAGCTTTTGAAACGTTTCAACTGCCCTCGTTTTGTTTCAAGGCTGTTTTGAAGCCCTTCCTTTCGTTTCAATTTTGCTGTTTGAGCTTGAAATGAGTTGAAACAGTGTCAAAACAAAACAGACTTCACCCTAGTTATGCTACTGATCATGTCTATCCCATTAAGAGCTGCCTTCATAGCAGTGTTCCCAATTTGTGACAATGGAGAAAGAGTATTTCTACACTGAAGTCAATGATTTATCTTTAGACACAGCTTTAAACTAGCTAGTAGTCTCATTATGATGACTGATTTCAGCACAAACTAACCACCCAAGAGTTTACTCAAGGTCTGGGGTGAGTTTTGCAGCCTACAAAATTTCCTTCTGCCACAGGATACAGAGTTCTTTTAAAAGTTGTGCGTATTAACAAAAGTTGCAGTCACCCCTCTGACGGCAGTATAAATACATCTAGAAGCTGAACTGCCAAAAAGAACAGAGTTTGTTTGTCAGATGTCTGGTTGTATTTCTGGTGCCCTTGTTGTGCCTCCAGTGTATGTACCTGATCTTCTAACGCTTAGTCACCGCCACCAAGCATATTTCTCAGTACAACCTCTGCCTGCTTGCCATTGGGTCCTGCCTACAAAAAGACCACCTGTTCTGTACTGTTCATCTTCTTTACTGAACTGACTTCTAAGAAGCATCCTTTTCGCATTCTGGAATTAGGGGTTTCCCCCTTCCCCATCTCTCTCTCACATACTTGCTGCCAAAGCACCCATACTGTGGTCATTGACACTTGGAGTCCAGTGCACATTAACTTTCACATAGATCTGTCATACTGTCATGGCTCGCCAACATATCTTGCTTCTTAATGAGTGATCTAGTTTGCTCTTATGTAGTCATCTTTTGAATGTTTCTTCTGTGTGCATGAGCTAAGAATATGGAAAGAATCCTCAAGAGCTGGAAAAATGTGATTTTTAGAGTATTAGTAATCAGTATTTGTAAACAGCCTCAAATGCAGGAGGAATACAAAGGGTATCTAGAGATTATTGTGCAAAGCATCTTGCTCTAGGATACTTTGTTCGGGTCCATCAAAATGTAAAGAAAGAGGATGAGAAGCTGATCTTTTGAAGGAACAAGACCTGCTCTGGTTCAGAAGTTCTGTATTTGAATGCCATAACATATGATGCTAAACATTTTAAAGAGGAAACAAACTAATCTAGAAGGTTTGTGAACTGAATTTTGAATATAAGCATGTATCTATAGCATTTGCAAGAATTAATACGTAATTTCAATAATAATGTTAATATTCATCTCACTGAGAAGATATGTATTTCATGATATCAATATAATTAATGAATCTCCAAAGATTCCTTAAACATTGTTATGCTTTTAGAAGGCAGATTGTAACTTGAACTCAATACCCTGAAGTTATCACTTCTACTCCTTTCAGTGCAACAGAAGCTTACAGATCCATGCAGTACACTAAAGTGTGAATATGCTTCAGTCTTTCAGAATGAGTTCTTGAGGCATTATGGTAGAAGCAGCAGTCACATATATGATAATACAAGGTCTCAAGGGGAACGAAAGGTGTTAAAATTATGTATCCGCTTATCATAGTAAGAGGAAATTCTACGAGTAGGTACAAGGCACATTTTTGCAGCGAATGAATGGTTAAAATGAATCTCAAAATTTGAAAGATTCAGTATATAGAAATGGCAGATCTCATTAATCCAAACTAACACATAGGAAGCAAGGAACTTCCAAGCTGGATTAGGTCAGAAGTCTGTCTAGTCAAAAATCTTGCCTTTGAAAGTGGCTAGTAGCAGATGCTTCAGAAAAAGGTGTGGGAAACTATACAGGGGACAATGGAAGAATGATCTGAGGATAGAAGCATAGAGGCATATTCACATCTCAGTGTATTGCCAGGATTTATATCTTTAATTCCTATTAAAGCTTGTAGATGTGATATGTGTAAATCTGGGTATTGAGCTAAGGATATATTCCACAATCTGCCTTCCAAAAATGCCTCTAGAGGTGTCCTACTAACCCTTTATAGTTAGACACTGTCTTATGACCTGAATCATGAAGGTTTTTATCCCTTATAAAATACTTTTTATCCTCTAATTTAGCTGCTAGTGGATTAGCCAGGCTTATACTTTAGTGAGCACCAGGGACAAAATGGTACCACTGGTCTAATGCTGAAAAATTGCATCTCCTGCTGGCCTTACTGAAACATTTGAAAAAGTAGTGGTTTCTCCAAATCTGAGCTGGTGGTACTTCTCTGCTTGCCGAGAGCAGGGCCCAATAGCTTTGTCACAGGACTTGCTAGCATCCTCAGGCAGGGCTCAATGCTTCTAATGAGGGATGACAGTACCATCACCTTTTCCCATTCAGAACTAGAAAAACTGGGTGTAATCTTCACATAGTGAAGAATGTCTGCTTTTACACCTTTTTGTATATCTGTCCCAAATGTCACAGGTAATGTCAGCTTACTTATATGCTTCCACGGAAGAAGGGAGGGACTTCATAGAGTAGACCTGATGTGGGTTTCTTCAGTCTTTTCAAAGACCAGAGTGCCCACAGAGGTGCTGTGGCAACCTTGTCTCAAAACTTCTTAACAGGAACAGGAGAAACAGCTAAGAATCAGAAAAGCAGTGATAAATGGAGAAGCTGTGCCTTAGAGATTCATTGACTATGGGGTGCATAGCCAGGGCATCCACAATAGTAGGATCTTAATGCTCTGCTTCAGCAGCAGTGGAAATCTGCATTAGCAGTTTGCAGAAATGGAGGAAAACAATATTCTCCTGTTAAGATTCTCATACAGGAAAAGAAATATAACCCTCAAGTGTACCTGATGCCAGGTTTAGTACACTGTTATACAAGTGTCAGATATGCAAATAATTTTACCCATCTTTTATGGGTTTGGTCTCTCCTCTGTGCAAACCTTCTCTCTGTCTTCCTCTGCTGCAAAACTAAGGTAGTTATGTGCAGCCTATTTGCAGAAAATAAACAACACCTAACAGGGAAATGCCCTTGAAGCAGTATTTGCAGACTGATTACTACACAGAGAACCTGTTAATAGAATCTTGGGAGAATTCCTATTAGTTTGTGGTGGAGGTATTTTTCATTGAAAAAGAGCCTGCTATGCTTCTGTAGGATTGAATCTTTTTTTTTTTTTTCCTTTAGCATATTTGAGATGAGTCAACACTTGAAGGTTACCAGGTCATTGTTCAAAAGCTCAAGGGAATTACTGACCCTTAAACAGTGTTATTTTCATGATTGCCTCTTTAGTGTCTTCTGGAAAGCACCAAACTCCCAAACAGATTAAATGACTACCATAGGAGGCTCAAAACTGACAATACTCCTCACATTCTGTGTGCAGTCAGTAAAGCAAAATTGCTAATTCTTTGTTAAATCTATTACAGTTTACTCACTTTGGTGTTAATCGGATAACCGTAACCAATTTGCAAACTAACACTTGAGAATGAATGATGATCTCGAAGGACGTGTGATATGTTTATCTGACCAAATTCTTGCAGACTCAGCCATCTGCTGAAGAACTTGGCAAGCCTGCACTTTATCTCCTTTTTTTATTTCTAGTGCAATAGGATACTAATGACAAGAAGAGAATATATAAGGGATCCCCACTGAGACTCTCAGCCATATAAATTATGTATTATGCAGACACTGTTCTGCTGATGCTATCTGATCCCCAATTCTTGATTCCTTGTTTTTGCTTCTATAAATAGCTGTGGCCAGATTTTCAGTTGTAAAATTACTAGGACAAAACCAGCAACCTTTCCCATTTAATAACCTGTGCTAAGGAAGAATAAGGTAAGGTTTTTTTTATAACTGTGGTGTCCTTAGGGCTTTAACAATCTGGGAATACAAGCAACGCTATGTTGTTGATAAGATAGTGGTAGTAAAAGTGGGAATAACCACTCTGAATATTAAAGAGGGAACTGCTCTATTTTCAGAATGATCAGGATAATTGCTATTGTACATTTTCTTAGCTTTCATTATTTGATCAGTACTTTTGCTTTTTGTTTTTCCTTTAGATCCTAATGCTTTGACTGGACAGCCTGTACCTGATCACGCTCTTATAGGAGGAATAGTTGCTGTAGTTGTCTTTGTAACGCTATGTTCTATAATTCTACTTGGTCGATATCTGGCAAGACATAAAGGTAGGATAGATTTAATCAAAGTACAGTTACTTTTTGCAGCAACAGTTCCTAGTGATTAGCTTTGCCCTATAAGACTTCCCTCCCCTCTCACTCCCCCCCCCCCATGGTTTAAACAGCAAAACTTAAGCTGAACACCTGGTTTTCACTGAGATCCTGATTTTACCCAATTGTAAAACTGCATTATGTGAGGCAGAAGGATGTCTAGCAACTTTTACCCAAATCCAGTGAATCACTGGCTTTGGGAGATTCAAATGCTAAAATGCCCTTTAGTCTAGCCCTTCAAGCATTTGATTTCATATCATTGTAGAATATAGACAGGTATTGAATCTAGGCAGGTAATGAATAAGATTTTGCAGAAGTCATAATACCTGTACTTTCCCCCAATCTAAGATGACTTAAAATTTAAAATAATCTCCATGCACAATATTGGTTAAAAATTCCCATGTATAGAATCTAATTGTTGGAGGGTTGTCCTAATTTTTTCCCCTGCCCACCACTGTGCTGGGGAAAGCAGTGACAGGGGGGCAAGCAATGGGGAGGCAAATGGGATGGGAGGGCAGGCAGCTTGACCCTAGCCCTTTGCACCCCTCCTCCCACCCCCTGCACTTTGCCCTACCCGGTGTCTGCCTTCCCCCAGCCACTTGCTCCCCCTACTGCCTGCCATCCCTGAAATTTCTCTCTGGTGACTGCACCAACAGCTATCTACCCCACCACTGCATGCCATGCTGCTGTATGCTGCTCTGCTGTGTGCCTCTGTGCCAGGTCTCTCCCTGGCCTGGGTCCCATATCACTGCATGCCTCTGTCCTGGTTCCTCATACCTGCATGCTGGGTCCCACGCTGACCTGTACCTCTGCACTGGGTCCCATGCCATCCCATGCTTCTGTCCTTGTATCGTTCTGTCCCATGCCTCTGCTCCGGGTCCTTCACTGTCTCATGTCTCCTTGCTGAGTCTCATGCCACCGCGTGCCTCGATGAGTGGATTCCTGCTGCCTCTTCTGATTGAAGGTACAGCATTTTCACTTGGTACCCAATTCTGAGATGAGGCTTTATTTTCCCTATGTTGAATGGGGAAAAAGAACCTTATCTTGGAATCAAGTAATTCCGGTACCTTAAATATACATTTTTAAAAGATAACATTAAGTACAAGGGATTAAATCTTGGCCCCATTGAAATCAGCGTGTTTCATTATTTAACCCAGCGGAGCTGGCATTTCACTACAGGGCCAAGTTCTGAAGTTTTGACCCTGTTTGTTAGTCTGTATTTAGAGAAAAGCTCCCAGTGTCAAGTTAAAGAGGGTTTAGCCTGAGTAGGGACTGAGTAAAACCGAGTACATTTTCTACACAGACAGAAGTTACAGAAGACATTCTGTTTTGAAACGTCTTCATTTGACTCCTCATGCAATGAGGGCTCAAATTTTCACCCAATTGACCATTTTTGAAGCAGTCTGTAGCCATGTGCTTGCCAATTTTGTGTTTGGTCTAGCTTTCTGTGGCCAGATTGGGCAAAAATTGTCATTTCTGTTTGTGCCCTTTAAGAGATGTGATCCTCCTTGAGGGTTTAAAACAGTTGT
This sequence comes from Alligator mississippiensis, assembly GCF_030867095.1. Lineage (NCBI taxonomy): Eukaryota > Metazoa > Chordata > Crocodylia > Alligatoridae > Alligator > Alligator mississippiensis. Next base: position 270,106,935 of record NC_081824.1, on the reverse strand, counting down.
TGAGGATAAGCTTCTGAATGGCATGTAGCCAAATTATTACACCTCAATTACCAAAATGTATAAATAAAAATAGGTATCGCTGCTATTATTAGTCTACTAAATCTACTTGTAGACATGATGGTCATAAGGCTAGTAAATACCAGCTAATAAACACATATATTTTTTAATGAATGCATATCTTTGGGGGAAAAATTACACCTTTCTAATTAAGCAAGTGAAAATGTGGCATCTTTGCTCCACTTTTCTTCCTGGGTGAAAACATGTGAGTCCCTAGCTAACACAAATACCACAAAATGAAAATTGGCTGTTGTACTGAAGTCTAATTATTCATATCCTGAACTTCTACTACTTGCATAGCAACGTCTGCAGCAATTTAAACCCTGTGGGTTAACTTAATGCTGGTATATCAATTTTGTACTTCCAGGGAATCTCAATTATACCATTCTGTAGAATTAAGTATGGATAAAAAATGTCCTATATCAATTTGAAAGAGTGAAAAATAACGAGGAGGAATTTTTCAAAAACACTCATTTAATGAAATCTAAGCCTTTCTAAGATATAGCAACTAATATGTGGTGATATAATTTAAACAATGATCTGTTAAATATATTTGTATGTTACATGAATTCATTGTTTCTGTCTAGTAATGTGATTTGCCTGTTTCGCTTACCCTTTTGCAGCATGGATATACATGCACCTATATTACAAGTGTTATTGAATGTCATTCCTGCTACTCCAGAACAGAAAGTTATGTGTACCATTAATATATAGTTCTATAGTCTACTACTTCTTTGTCTAAAGCAATTAGATCTTTGTTACAAATCTACTGTTGTTAAAACAATATGACGCCAAAATACTAATACATATTTTCCATTGTACTGATTCCCATAGGAACATATTTAACAAATGAAGCTAAAGGAGCTGAAGATGCACCTGATGCCGACACAGCCATTATCAATGCAGAAGGCAGCCAAGTCAATGCAGAGGAGAAAAAGGAGTATTTCATTTAGATGAAGTCCTAGAATCTCTGAGTTTTACTTATCAGGCTGACTGCTGGAGAAAACTGGCTATCATCTTTCAGAATTCATTTCTACCATCTTCTGCTACCTTTATTAACTTCCATTCTGCTATAAGTAGCCAGTTTATGCCAACAATCGGCTCTTGACAACATCATTTTTTAATTACAGTTCCATCCATAAAGCAGGACATTTCTTATTGCCTAAAATTCATAGCCATTGCTCTCTTAACATACAGTGCTTGAATATACAGCCTTAACAATGTTAATCATGATCTTAAACCATGTTAAGTTTTTTTACATTTTTAAATGTTACACGGTTTTCTTCTTTCTTCCAGTTTTCTTTTGTCATGGTCCCTATCAGTATGTCATTGAACAATTTTAATAACAAATACTATTAGGTAAGGACCTAATATACTTACATAAAATATGAAATCTAAGATTAGAGGTTTACAAAGAATATTTTATACATGTCTATAAATCAAAAGCAACCTGTTTTTGAAACATACGCCCTAGGAAATGCAAACAGAAAACTTTATAGTCTAGTTTGTCATATGCTTGAATTTGGTGGAAAATAAGTATCAGAACACTTTTTTTTTAATGGTATTATAAAAATAGTGCCATGTTTCAGTGGTAATTACATCATACTGAATATACATATAGATTCTGCAGAGTTAGATTATAATAGTTTCTTTTGAAATTAATTTGCCCTGCCCTTTTACTGCTTTTTGAGATCACATGGATTAGGTATTTCTTCCAGTAATTTCTGCTTTTATAATTTATTTGCTTCATATGGACTCACCTGCCTAGTCAAATTTGAAGTGTTCCTGGGGCACAATTGCAAGGCATTTTAGTATCTGTATATAGTGCATATAATAAATCCAATTAAACATTATTTGATACATATTTAACTTTTTTGGCTGTAGCTAAGTCAGTCACAAGTAAGCATTTTCTAATGTCCATTATATCCCTTTAGATATGACTTAAATCAGTATTCTGAGTGGATAACATGTATCAGTATTTTTGTCTGTATGTCCTAGCACTGTTCAGCAGCAAACTTTTCTAGTTCTTGTTTTTTCTTTGTTAAACAATGGAAGCACAATGTTATATGGAACGGTAGTTTTAAGCTAACAACCAGTGCACAGCCTCAGGTTTTAAATTACAACCACATTTGATTAATATCCTTAAAAAATACTGTTATGTTGCTAAAATTCTCAATTTTTAATTTGGCAGTTCTGGAGCTGCTTCTCTATGTTGGTTTGCCAAAAAAAGTGTTAAAACAAAAATATATGTTTTGTGTATACAGTAAATGGACTAATTCTTTATATTAAATTCCTGTCTATGCATTTTGTGAGGTACAAACTTATGTCACCGTGAATGATAGAGAATACCTGCCATGCTTTTAGCTCCACAGTGAAAGTTGCTGTTCAGATTATTTCTGAGTTTTTTGTGTAATTGACTGCTGAAAAATCTCATGCTCTTAAATATGACAACAAAACACTCTAAGCCCAATGGCTTATTTCTTCTTCCAGTGAAATAAAACTGTTGCCATATCAACTCTTGATAGTGATTCCGTGATGGAGAATGAAAATCCGCGTTGATTGGAATTCATCTCCTTCTTCAAAATGTTGCACCTTTGAAAAATAATATTTGTCTATGGTTGCTATACTTGTGAAGTCTAAAAGCATGATGGCCTGTTGTAAAGGGTTATCTCCTTGGATTTATTTTTTTGTGTGGGGGAGGGACAGTTTGAATATGACATCATGTACTAAGGTAAAATCGAAGACAAGGTGCTGTGTCAGATTATTTATCAGAAGAGTATAAAACTTTTAAGGACAATATTAGAGTATTTTAATTGCTTTTGTTTGAACGTTTATCTTGTTAATTTCTAAGAAAAAAGGGTGACGTCAATCAAGCAGCACTTTTTTCAAACTATACAGATCATAAATAATATGATGTGGTTGAGTGTTAACATAATAAATCATATACAGTATGACATTTTAAAGAAATAAGTCTGCATTGATGTGATTGCATGCTTGTTTTTACAGTTCACTCCATACCCATATGTGGAAAAATGCAATAATATGTTAATATAGTACGGTAGTTTGAGAGAACCAGGTAGGTGCTACTAGACACATTGAAAACTAGTATAGGTTTACAAGATATTCATTTCTTTCAAAGCATACACTTTTAAAAGGCTGGCAATGGAAATCATTCCATTTCGTACCAGAAAAATAGGTTTTTGTCACAACAGTAAGTTGCATTAACTGTGTTACAATACTGTATACTTCAGTTTGATTTCAGGACTTGAAGCCCAGTCCAAGAAAGACTCCAAGTACATTCTTAACTTTAATTATGTGCACAGCTCTTTGGATTCAATGGAGCTATTCATCTGCTTACAAATTAGGTGCTTTTCTGGATCAGGGCCTTATTTTCTGAAGTTGAACTCTTTATTAATGCTGCTTTTACATCATTAGAAATTCTTTTTTTTTTTTACTCCATGTTGCTTGAACTATAAAATTGTTGCTTAAATCATTACTTACCACCATGTCAAGTGAGTACGTGAAAAGTCGGAGCATCTTCAGATGTGATTGTTGAAAGCTGTCTTCTCAGCACTGAAACTTTGCAAATTGGACTGTTAAACTACACTGTTTGGTTGATTTTTAGTTAAGATTGTTCCTGTGTGCTCATTTTCAATAGATCTGATTCTCAATAGCCTTGCACCCTGTGATGTCATTTACATCTCTGGCAAGTGGGTGCAAAAACACCACGACCTACATATGTGAATGGAAAATTCAGCGGGGTAGTATTTTATAGACTTATCTCTATTTACATGTGTAAATGACTACCCTTGGTGTAAGGTAGTATTAGGCCCCTTGTGGGTAAAACCATGGTTCAGAGATAAATATAGTTAACAAACTAAAATAAATAAATAAATAAATAAATAAAGTCTGTTTCTATTATGGCAAGATCCAGTTATGAAATACTGAGTCCATTACAGTTGGACCCTAAACTAAGTATATGTGTAAAATGAATGATCCGAATGGGAACCATGTTAGTGACACCCACACCCACCAACACACACAGAGTAATTTACTAAAGACAAGGTAGCTAAATTCTGTCAATGTACTATTTACAGTGTCCATTGATTTTTAGCTTTTAAATGTATAACTTTTTTTTATGCTTTGAAAACATAATTGTTTAAATAAGAAAGTGGCATCGCAAGACAATGGGTGCATCTTTCCACTCTGTTTAGTGTCATCAGAGAAACTAAGAAGCAGTTTAAGGAACCTGATATTTAACTTGAGGCTCAGCATTAAGCTAGGACATAAAAAAATCTTCTCACATTTCTTAAAGGTGATTCATCTTGTACTGAGACTCCTCTAAAGAATATATGAAGAAAACCAACTTTTCTAAACAAGACATGGAAGTTAACATCTTGTGTATTTTCATTATAGTATAATATATATAACGATTTCAATGAAAAGAAAGGACAGGATCATCTGTAATTATGTAATTCATGATTGTAACAGCACTGAAGTTACCATGTACACACATGTACAGTAGCTATTTCAACAGTTACAGTGTAGTTACATGTACTTCCATGTAACATAGCAGTTATAGTGTAATTTAGTGCCACTTATTGTAAAGTGTTACCAAAAGGAAAATGGAATTCTTACCTTTACTAATCCATTCAAACTAAAGGTAAGTTTATTAAATTAACATCACAAATCTGATATTCCATTTCTTTATTAAGGTGACGTAAATCTTCATGTTCACACTGCAGCTTTCCCCAACACCTACCTAGATTCTTCCAGCTGTCCAATCTCCTCATTCCTAGGAAATGGTAATCTATGATGAACATACCAAAAATTCAGCTGCTTCAACTTCAATTGAATAAGCTGTCTAATACAAAAAAAATGAGTAATGCTTTTTATTAAGTGGCACAAAGTACACACTAAAAACTATGCAAAAATATAGGTAAATACAGTGTACTTACATGTAAGTATCTTGTACTTGCTGTGTATGGATATTGGAAACCCATGTAATTATAATATGCATTTTGATTATTTCAAAAAGCCAGAGTGCCCCTAGCAGTTACATGAATTAACAGTACACTTACATGCAGTAATTACCCTAGTGCAATATGTATAATTCCTTGCCTTGTACTTATATTTAATTCATAATAATGCATATTTTTCTCCTCATCCTCACTAGTTTTGCCTTCTTTTCTCTTTGGGTCCCATAAGACTCCACTAAAACACCTTTAGGGCAAAATAAGACTTCAACTTTGCTAATGGCTTCACTGTTAGCATGCTATAAGTCTGGCAACCTTGTTCAGAAATCTATTTCTGGCTCAGCAGCACAAGCTTGCTTCTTTGTCCTGTCCTTGAGGGAACCTAACATGCGAAGATGCTGAAATGTATTGCCATATGCCCTGGTATTTTTAGCATGAACAACAGAGAAACAGACAGAGGTGTGTTCTTCTGACCCCTATTTTGTTGACCCTTTTCACTGGGAATTTCTACTATTTCTTTCACAATAATGTCAGGTAATCTTAAATTGCGACCATGAAATGCTTCCATTGAGGTAGAGAGGCTGCCTTTAATGATAAAGTTGACTCTTTCTAAACATAAAATGTTATGCTGCTGATCTTTTTCTTCTTGTCATTTTTTTTATTGTGCCCTTCCAAATTTAATGAAAGTGAGATCACACAAAACTGCAAAAGAAGAAAATGAATATTGCTAGATGGAAGAGTGTAAAACTTGAGTGAGTGTTATTTATTATATCCCTCTCATGCTTGCACACTATTGTGATTAATATACATGTTTAACAACTGCTGTTGGCTTAATGACATATTATACAATTCCTGAAATGTTTCATATACCACTTTCTTGAAATACTGGCTATGAAATGTCTCTAGACACATTATAACAACATCTCTGCCCCTAAATGGAATAATTATAAAAGTGTATTTTTAAATCAGAAAAACACCTTCCCTGTGTTCATGGATCTTTCCTCTGATTTTTACTGTCTCCTGATATAGGTTATTCTGCAAACTAATATTATAATAGAGAACTATACCCTCAGCTAGTGTAAATCAATTTAGTTCTATTGCCATCAGTTCAGACCAGCTTGACTAGTGTGGGATCCATCCATACAGTTTAAAAGCACAAAGTTAGTATCAGTTCAACACCAAGAATCATCCTATAAAAGTCAACTGGAATATGACTGTTTTCATTAAAAAGGATGCACGTTTGTAATGTCAGATTTAAAATCATAAGCAAGATTTTAAATATGTAATAGAAATGCAATCAAAATATTCTAACCTGTGATTTTATACACACACACACACACACACACACACACACACACTTCCATGTAAATGAAAACGTACATGGAAAGTTTCAGTTCAAACTTTAAAGAAATAAACAAGTAATGCTGCAACTTTTCATGTCAATGCATCAAAGATTGTGTCTGAAACTACTTTTACCACCAAGTTTTCCTACATGACTGTTCAGGGAAATCCTGATCTAACTACCATTGAAGTCAGATGGAGTCATCTGAATGACCTAAATGGAAATTAGAACAAAACCATGCTGCTGTTTAAATACCTCACCATATATCCTGAGGTTGCTGCAACTCACACGGAGTCAGGAGTACAAATAAGGTTCCCGCTCCAATCTAGCATTGCTGTAATAAATAGGAGCTGCCAGTGGCTCTCCAAGTTGGGGTTGGTTAAACCATTAGGAATCACCATGTTACCCAGTTATGCCCATTTTTCCCTGAAATGCCTACTGCATTGCAGACAGACAGTGATGAGTACTAAAGATAATATGATAATTTATAGCACATGGGGATTCCCCAGGTGCAGTGGGGATTTCCCTGTAACAGGTTAAAGCAGCTGCATAGCTTCTGTGTACAGCCACAGATCTAGCCTATGTAGTCTCTGTATAACATACTTTTTGCTTTGTTAAAAAGTATAGCCCAACTAGAAAGAAGGTTGAAAAAAAAATCCTTCCCAATGAACCTTCTGTGTTAGGAAAGAAAAGTTAAAGGATTAAAAAAAAAAATATTCTGGTATGAAATCTAAACCTGCCAGGGGTCAGCCCTTAAGCCAGTGATTCTCAACCAGGATGCTGCAGCACCCTGGGGTGCCTTGAACTCCTTTGGTACCATGGTATGCCATATAACATTAGCACTGTTAGGTGCAAACATGATTCATAAGACAAACCTCAAGATTTCAAATAAGAATCCACAAGGTAAAAAACATGATGACCTGTTGTTTCCTTTCTGAGTTCTTTGCAACAGCAAAATTGGTCTATTATTTTTCTGTAGTCAAAAAAAGGTAAAAACTAAGAGCTGGCATTTTCCCAGGAGTGCCTCAAGTCTCACTGGGGTGTCTTGATTATATAAAAGCTGAGAACCACAGCTTTAAGTACTTTCCCTGTATGTGGGGTCATGCCAGCAGTGATTTCTGAGACCTCTAATCTTGTATATCACTGGATACATCTAAATGTTCCTCTATGGCGCTATTGTTACTGCGCTGTCATTTAGCGCTTCCTTTTGGAAATACTAAATGATGGCGCAGTAACAACCCATACAGCACCATGCATGCCACGCATGGTTGTTTTTAGGCGCTATGTCGCTATAGCAATGTGCTATAACCAAGCATGTAGCTATGATGACGTAGTTGCGGCGTCCTGGTTTTTGCCTACAGACACTACATTGCCATAGCACATTGCTACAGCAATGTAGCTTCATGTGTAGATGTGCCCAATGCAAACTACACTTAGCCTTACCCTGCCTTTGCACACAGTGCTGATTTTATTTTTTTCTAAACGATTAAAGGTTTCTATTTTTCATTTGGCTTTACAAGAAAGGAGAGAATATTTGTATTAAATTAAAAAAAGTTTCCAAAGAATATTTTGTTTGGTTAAAAATAAATGATGCCCACAAACTATTTTTTTTAAGCTCCAAAGGAACCAGCCAAAGGAGATATTTTATGTTTGGACTGGATTACTGTTCCATTCCTCCTGCTCCTTCCTCCTTTCTATTTATATTGAATCATGATAGTAAATATGTGTGTACACGTTTAAGTCCTTATTAAATGTAAATAGATTTTCACATGTCACTGTGTAGTTTCTATAGAAATATGCAAATATACTATAAAATATTCTACTTTTATCTACTGAATGTAGCTTAGCAGAGTTTGAGAGTTGAACTTGTAGGCTCTTTAATTCATAGATGTCCTTCTTTGACAAATACAACATTCCTATTGGTTTAAGTGGAGCTAAAATCAGGTCCTTAATGCAAATGTTTACACCGTATAATTTATTCTTTGTGCATCCTTTACTTTCAGTCTAGATATTTCATAACAACAAAACACCTTCAGTACTACAGGAAGTTTCTAAAATAAATAACGCAGAATTTGTGAAAAGATTATATCAACAACCTCTGGCACACTGTATAAATGTAACCTTATAGGAACTCCTCTGTGCTCTGGTCTTAGACTTTTAATTCATGGCATTTGGAAGTGTTCGTCTCTGCTTGGAAAAAAAATAAAAATAAAACTGCTGTAAGTAAAATCAACTGGAATTAAGCATATTGCACTGATGATTGAACCATGTTTATTTAATTTAATTTTCTTATGAATAAGCAAACAAAATGCATATTGTAATATTAGGTACATGACACTTGCATGTTGCTATGCCTATATACTTACAAAGTATTCAATGTGTACTTAGTGGCGCTTAAGAAATGTCATGTACAATTCTTATAAACATTCTTACAGGGTTCCCATTTGCACTTCATCTTTCAGAAAAGTCTTGTCAGAAACATGTCTGATGAATATTATTGAAAGAAATAAAATTTCAATTTTAGTTATCTGGTGGACATCACTGAATTGTCTATTCATTTAACGTATTTTCTGTCTGCCAGTTTGGTGGCAAATTTGATTCAGACCCATGGCTGTTTTATATAAACTATTCACAAGCCTTATTTTACTTTAGATTTCTTTTTTTTAACAGAGAGCTAGTGTACATTGAAATACTACTTTCCTGCTATCAAACAATTAGACCAGTTACTTCAAAAAATAATTAATGGTATCCTAGAATTGTACAAATTATTAAAAAAAACAAATATTCTGTATAACTTTTTACAGTCTCTGTGCTATGTATTGCTATCCAGTTCCTTTTGACTGGTGACTTGAATGACATACATTTTGGAAACTATCCTTAAAGTAAGTGAAATTTATCCTCATGTAAAGGTCAAGCTAAAAGTCAATATCGTACTTAACAACCTCTAATTTCTCTGAAACTGGGTTTTTGTAGGGTGTAAATTGTGTGTTGACCTTGAGCTAGATCTTTGCAAGGGGAAAAGAAGATTCAGGGGACAGTTCTCTGCACCTGTTATGCTACTTAAATTTGTTTGGTCCAGGGCCAGATTGCCATTTAGCCCAAGCATACTGGACAGCAATGGAGGCAGACCAGGGAGGAGATCACAAGATCTGTATTTGTGCAGAAGAGAAGAGGGCTAGTGGACAGAAAGAAAGCAATGTTTTTTCCTGTCCCTTTGCTAATGCCATTTCCCATCTGCTGACAGCAGAATCCATCCATCATTCTGCCAGTTCTAAACCAAACCCAGGTACTGTGAATGCTATTGCAGTGCAAAGTTCTTTTGAAGTCAGTGGGAGTTTTACTGGAGTAAAGACCATGTCATCTCAATGTAGTGTAGTACTCGGACTAGTGCACTCACAAACAGGTACAGTATTTATCCACGTTTTGCAGGGATGTGAGGGTGTACACCACCATTTACTGTAGTTCATTTCTTAAAAGTTCAGTTATATTTTACTATTTCCGTTCATTCAATCAAAATAGCTAACCTTAGGTAATATAAAATGTAGAATAAAATACTTTCTAAATATAAAAGTAGCAATTACATGGTATTTCAAGTGATGCTTAAGACCATATAATGCTGATTTTTTTGCATAAAACATGCTGATGTTCTGTAGCATATTTTAGAAGTGTTATGCATTGCAACTATGTTCCTGCTTTTCTGTTCTTCAAACTATAATTTTTGTATCACTCTTTATTTTCCCTTTCATCAATTATGAACCCAACATTGCCACTAACATAATTGCATATAGCAGTTAGCTTTCTCTTGTCATGTAAAATGTATCTTTCACAATGATCAATTAAAGCTGGAATTTTCCCCTATCATGTTTGATTCCAAACAAATTTCCCTTAATTCTGACTTCTCATGTTTTGTGTGTATATACACTCAAAATATGAGGAATTAGGAAAAAAAAGAAACAACTCTCTGTGTCTTCTAGTCAGCACAACAATATACATAATCTAGCTGATTTTAAATCAGTGTCTTTGATATTATATTGCAGAGATTTGCCAGGCATGTATTCTGTACAAATATTGGGTGGGGGTTTTTACCTATGCATATTCTTCTTTATAGGATTAAGTTTGCTGAAGATCTTGGGAGATGTGTGGACCCACTAAAATTAATACAGTAAAATTACAGTGTTTATAATTTTGTTTCAGATAGCATCACTCTCTTCTGTTTTCATATCTGCATGTACCTCAAGAACATTTTCCCACAAAGTTGGACCTAGAAGAGTACCATCTTACACATGAACTTAAAGTTATACAAAGGTAGTGGGTTATACTTTTGTAGACTTTCAGGAGTAGGCTCAATCCCTTTCAGTGACAGTTATACTACAGTGCCTTATAGACACATATATACTGCAAGGTGGCATGTGATCCTATGGGCTTTGCTAATACATGCTTTGCAAGACATAAGTCTAGAAATGCCCAGCCTTGAACTCTGTACCGATATCTAGTACAAGATCCTGGATTTTGATTTAAATTATGATGGTGCTTGGAGACCATAGAACAATGAACCAAACCAATGGGGAAAAGATCAATTAGTAGCCTTCCAGTGAAAGAAATGAGAATTCCTGCCATGCAAAGCATCTTAACAATATCCATCCTTTGATTTTGCAGTCAACCTCTCTTGTTCTTATGATTTCTCTAGAATAGTTATTTTCTCTGGTAGGTCAGCCAGAGTTGACAGAACCTATTTTCCTCATTGTGAAGGAAGTTATTGAAAAGAGGCTGTTTGCCATCTCTTTATTAATTATCCAGCTCTCTTCTTCTCACTTGATAAATGGAAATGCTCTTATATGTAGAAATGTTGAGGGAATGCAAAGTTGAACCAAAATGTATTGGATGCTAAACCTAGAGGAAAGTATACCAGAATACCAGCAAGAAAAATGTTTTATTGGTGTTAGTTTAGTGTGTCTTCACAATGTTATCGTTATCAATAAGAAAAATGTAATCGTTTTCAGTCAGCATGCAGGGCTGTAGAGTATCATTAACTTCAGATTGTAAGGGATTGTCCAGAATTACCCTCAAACTACCTGCAGTGCAAAATATTTCTTAGCCTTCAAAGTTCGATGGATTTCTTATTCATTTCACTGTCCTGACAATGCTCTGTATGCTGCCCACATTTAGGACGATCCAGAGTATCAGTAGTTGAAAAGTTTAAGAGTCTGAGATCATACTGTAATTTTATGTCAATATCCTGTTTAGCAGTTGTGTTCCCTTGCAAATTATTAGCTCTTGTGCGCTTTCTTTTACCAGAAGTGAGAGCTATCATTAACTCTTTTCCATGAGTCTCAAGTAAATGTTCACAACCTTCAACACCACAATGCAAAACTAAGTTTTACTCTGTCATGCAAAATGGTTTCTGGTAAAATAAAAAAGTGCTTTTGCAAAGAGATTTCCATTATTACACAGAGCATAGCAAGAACAAATAAAAGTTAAGAATGTGCTGTGATAATTCAGGAACATTGCAAGAAGTATCCCAAAGAATGCACAAAGCTTTTACCACTACTCCACCTACCCCCTGCAATTCCCCCTCTCCATTATTCACCCCATAAAAGAACAGAGACAAGAAATAGAACCTTGTTTTTGTAATATTAGTAGTTTGTTTATAGCTCTTGCTAAAACAATACAATTAAATAACAATAAAACTGTACACACACAATACTTTTACATAATTTATGCTTTTTGCTTAAAGCATACATTCTAATACATTCAAAGACGATACATTCTACCAGTTTTACAATAATTAAAACAGATAATAATATGTGAGCATATAGGAGAAATATAGGTACAATAATATACAACAGTAAAACAAAATAGGGTTATTCTATTTGATTTTGACCCTTTTTCTTTGTGCAATTAATGCAAATATGCTGAGAGATCATAAGGCACTGTGAGAGTTGTTATAAAGAAGAAATAGGATTTTTTTCTATGTTAGCCAAGTATTTGAAATTTACCACTAATGGAGAGAAATTTCCTCTTATCTCTGCAAAGAATAAACATGATCACAAATAGTAAAGTGAAATATCTATTTCATTGTTCTTGCAACAACATATCTTGGTTGAATATGGAGTCTGACAGCACCTATCCATGACAATGTAGATGTCATTAAAATGAAGCACTGCCTAATAATGGCCCCTGATTGCTTGTAGCTATGTGCTGCAGGCAGATAAATTTCTCAACCAAGAGAGAGCTTTATTTATCTGAAAATGGTAAAGTTCACAACACTATTATTGCCCATATAGCTATCAGCATGCTGGAATCTTTAAATCTTGAATGTATATCTTGCTTTAAGTATTAGGGAAATATTTAGTGACTATCAGCACATTTCTCAGGCTATTTGTGTAGAGAAGACAAATATTTAACCACCCAACGAATAGTTTATTTGGCAAAGCAAATGCTCCTACAATCCACTTTTTAGGATAGGAGTGGTCAACCTGTATGTAACATGTGCCACATGTGGCATGGACAGCCACTTTGTGTGGCAGGTAGCAGATCAGGGAGGGGGCCAGGGAACACCATGACATATAGGACAGGGAGAAGAAAGCAGATCAGCAATTAAGCAGGTGAAGAGGATCAAAGTGACACATGGGTAGGCTGCAGGGCTAACCTTGTGGCATGCCTGACAAAAAGATGGGCCCTCACCATCTGAGGATACCTGCTTGGAGTGAAAGTTCCACTAATTTAAAGTCTTAATTGAGCTAAAATGTTCATATTAAGCAGGCCCATTTCAGAGTACATGAGCCCCTCTGGCAGAGAATTTTGTAGAAATAAAAGATGTGTTTAAAGGTAATGAGAGATTCCCCCTCCCCCCCCCCCAACCTCAGAATAAACCATGGGGTTGGTACTCTTTAGTTCTGCTCTATACAATGAAATTGACTTTCCTATATAAACCTTTAGTGCTGCTATTACTGCACTTCTACCTGTCTTATGGTAAAATGATAAAAATCCACTCAAGGCTTGTTTTAATGCTTAAGAATTTTATGTGCATATTCCACCTCCGATTTTATTAAAGTGGATTCCAAGGTTGTTCAATGAAGAAACCACCTCTAATTTTGATTTCCGTAAAATAAATACATTTCCTCATTTCATTCTCCAGAACCAATAGCAGTGCTGATTTCCAAACTGTTTAAAACACAATACTGCTGAAAAGCTCCTAATAACCTTTGGAGGCTTATCTGGGGTTTGATAGTAATAGCGCATTACCTGCATCAAGCAAGACAGTGATAATGGTCATTCAAAGCCATTAGCACATTGTTCTTACTTGAAGAATGGAAAGGAGTTCCTGACAAGAAAGCTAGGAAGGGAACGTCTTCCACTAGTCAAAGGTGAATTAGTTCCTATCTTTCTCACATATTTTTGCAGCTGGACATACTTTTTTTCAGACAAATCATAGAATCAAAAGGCAACATGGGCTCTCAAGAAGTCATTTATTCCAACTACCTGCTCAGAGCAAGAATATCTCTGACTAAATCTCCAGTCAAATATTTGTCTAACCTGCACTTAAAAACCTTCAGTGACATAGATTCCGTATCCCAAATTGGTTTCATTGCTTAACCACCACCATAGTTAGAAAGTTTTTTCAAATATGTAGGATAACTCCCCTTTGCTGTACTTTAATTCATTCTTGGCCCCTTGTGGACACAAGAGAACAATTTAGCACCATCCTAGCAACCTTTTTTTTATATAATTGTTGCTATGAAGAGCCTTTAACTAAACTCAACAATCCTAATTTTTTTCCAATATTTTCTCATATATCACTAATCTCTACCTCTTCTCAGATGTCAAAGTTTAAAGGCTGCTAAACACTTAAAGATGCAGCTAGGCAATGAGTGAGATTTTAAGATCACTAATAGAATTTATATATTTAGGTTCTTTAACTTCAGATGTCTCAGTACATTGAAGAAGCTGATGATTATACAGGAGCACAGGCTGACAGTATGGCAAAGCTAGAAGATGAGCTTTGGTAGACAGCTCTCTGGTCAGTCTGGGACCTGAGTAATAGTTTTAACTGTCTGTTCCTAAGGCTTTAATATATTGCTGTTCAGCTCAGATCTTCACTGGGCCAGGGGATTGCATGAGAGTCAGAAGTTCTGTGGATGAGATCCTATGGAAAAAAAGAAAAATCATTTCTCCTTTATACTTAAGAGATTATCAAATGTGCCATCTTCTCCACCTTCTCCTATGTCCCCATTTGCTATCTTCAGTAACAAGTTCATCAAGTCATCTGGGGACTTGCTGGGAAGCTAAGCATCCATTAGTTTGGAAATAATTCAGATTCTCTTCAGTCACAATGGGAGAAGGTCTCTGTAATAGTTGTATGTAAGAAGCAGATAATTTTCAAACCATGTAAGAGGAGAGCTTTTCTGACTGGACAATAAGAAGCAGAAAACAAAAATAGGAATTCTTTCTCCGCTCCCCCCCTCCATGTAGTCCGTGCTTAATATGCACTCTAGACCATTTTGCCCTTAGTTGCACCAGTATTGCTCTCAAGTCAGTCCAGAAGCTCACTGATATAAATGAAGGTTCACTTAGCTCTCTTAATAGTCATCAAATTCAAGCACATACATGAATATATAACTTATGAATCCTTTTCTAAGAGCAGCATAATGGAGCAGCACTTTGCTAAGCTGTACTGATAAGGGAAAGCAGGAGAGCAATTAGTGAAATTTATAAATAACCAAGAGGGGATAATGAAGATGATGTCATGCTCAGCAAAGAGTCATGCCACATCAACTCCTGGTCCTGTCCCAAGCACTTGGCAACATTATGAGCCGCAGGAGGCCACTTGTGATTAGCTCTGAGCTACATACTTATCCTAACTCTCATTCCTGCTGAGTCTGGAGCTGTTCCTCTGTTGTTTGGGAATAAGAAGCCAGGCTGTCACTATACCTGCAGGCTGGGGGAGGGAAAAATAAGTCAGACGTTGTTTTTAAACAAGCTTGGGAGGCTGCTAAAAGGCAACCTGCCTTTGTTTTAGCAGTGGCTTCTAGGAAATTAAGCAGCAGCATCTTCATTGCCTTGTAGAACTAAGTCCTGCTATTAAATACATCCAGCGTCTATGCCTTGATGCGTGAGGAAGAAACTATTCCCCTCAAACAAATTGAAACTGTAATAGAATGGAAATAGATTGCAGTTCATGCCAATCCTCTCTCTTCAGCTAGGCACCCAAGGGCTGCAAACGTAATGTAATGGCACAGCTGACCTGAGTGCAAGACTATTAGAGCATTGTAGGTTGGTTTGCCTCCCCTTAGAGACAGCACCAAAGCAGAGGACAGCAAAGACGTGGCCTAGCTAAACTCCTATCCAGCCAGGCACAAGACTTTTTTCTTTTATTTTTACTTTCTTAACTACATCACAGAAGCTACAGGAGGAGGAGATGGGACTAGTTCCCAAGTTGCCAACAGAAGGAAAGTCACAACAGAACAAAAGGAACTCACCTAACAATCCCATCCCTCTTCCAAAACCTTAATGAATGCCAACACATGGTAGGTAGGAGAGGTAGAGCTGGGGGGTGGAGGGATTTAGAAAATCCCTATCCTTTCTTTCTCTAGTAACTTTTAGATAATTCACTATCACCACCTTTATGCCTTGTGGGACTAACCCCTGCTTCCATGGGGTGATTGGTTCTCCATAGAAAGTTGGACAACAAATTGTAAAGGAAGAAGAGCAAGAAACTAAATAAGAATTAAAGATGGAAGGGTGAAGTGGGGTATAGGTAAAATGACCTTCTAAAAGGTATTACTCATGCTGAGGACATACAGTCCCATTTTAGTGGTTATGGCATGGCTACATGTGGTGAAAGATACATGGAGATGTGTCATCTGCATATTGTTGTTATGTGAGGCTTTTTTGTCTGCCCAGCTCACCTAGTGCAGGACTGCCCAACTGGCAGCCTGTGGGCCCTTGCAGCCACCTCTGTCCCAGCTGCATGGCAGGGAAGGCCCATGGGTGGGGGGGAGCATGAGTTGCCAGAGCTGTCCATGTGGCAGGGTGTGGGGGGCCATAGGCTGCCCATGCAGCCTGCATGGTTGGGAGACTGTGCACTATTGACACTGCACAGCAGTGGGGGGCATCCTGCAGATCCACCCCCGCAGTGTATGGCTAGCATGGTATGTAGCCCTGGAGTGGCATACTAATGCTACATGTAGTCTCCAGATGCATGGAAGTTGATGGCCCTGATCTGTTGGATGCCTGTAGAAGTTTAATAGGACTCCAGGGAGAATTGGTGTTTAGGGAACCCCACAAATGATTGTGATGGTTAAGGGTTGGATGTACATCCATCTAAGAAGGCCTTGAACCATCTTAGCACATCACTTTATGGCAATTCCTGTGTGGTATATGAGAGCCTATCTTTGAATTCTGATTTTTTTCCCTTTAGTTCAGGGTATGAGAGTCATTAATCTTAATCATGTCATTACAGAACATGCATTTTATATATAGTACATTTGTCCTGTTACAGTGACTAAGAGAGTAAAGTTTCTGTTCTCATGTTATATCAGTGTTTCAAAAAAAGATCACAATATTTAATCCTGATTCTTTATGAAACTAGCATAGGGTTTAATTTTAGCTTGTCGTTACTACTTAAGATATGCCAATATAGTTTAATCGCTTTATCAGTTTTGTCATCAATGGGGCTAAAAAAAGAATCAAAATTCTTTATTTGGCCTTCTTCTTTTGTTTCCTCCTCCCCATCAGATATCTCCCATTTCTTAACATGGCTTTGACTAAGTCCATGACTTCATTTCTGATACAGTCTCCCTGGATAAATTCTTTCTTGTTCATTGTGTACTCATAGAGATGCCACAGACTATCCATCTAATATGATTATACTGTAGGTTTAGTCCCTTGGTTGTATCCAGTATTGTATGAAGGCTGTCACCAGAAAGCAAGATACTGGTTTATCAAAGATGTTTTTCTGTTGACTTGTTATGGCATACAAAAAAAAAAAAAGATATCTCAGTGTACACAACCCAGCTAAGAGTCATGTTCACCCAAAGTCAGGCAGAGCAATGTATAGTTATTCCCTAAACCTGCAGGTCCCCTCCACTTTCACTCTGGGCATGTTGTTACTATGCAGTCCCAGCAGTGCACAGGTTGCTTCTGATACTACTGCACAGTAGAATTGGCATCACAGTTTCATACTTTCATAGTAGCTAGGGGCAGGAGGGACCTGAACAGATCATGTAGCCTGACCCCCTGCCACAGGCAGCAAAGAATGCTGGGTTCACAAGACCCCAGACAGGTGATCATCCAAACTCCTCTTGAATTTGCCCAAAGTAGGGGTAAGGACCACTTCCCTGGGAAGTTGGTTCCAGATTTTGGCCACCCTAACTGTAAAATATTGCCTTCTGATCTCTAACCTAAACCTATTCTCCATCAGTTTATGACCATTGTTCCTCATCACCCCAGGTGGTGCTGGGGAGAAAAGGGCTCTATCTATTTGCTGTTGATCTCCCTTGATGAGTTTGTAGGCAGCCACCAGGTCCCCCCTCAGCCTCCTCTTGCTGAGGCTGAACAGGTTCAGGTCCCTCAGTCTCTCCACGTAGGGCCTGTCCTGCTGCCCTCTCACCAAGCGGGTGGCCCTCCTCTGAACCCTCTCCAGGCTGGCCACATCCCTTTTGAAGTGCGGCGCCCAGTACTGGATGCAGTACTCCAACTGCGGCCTGACCAAAGTCTCATAGAGGGGGAGGATCACTTCTCTGGACCGTTTGAGATGCACCTTTGGATGTATGTCAAGGTATGGCTGGCCTTGCTGACTGCAGTCTGGCATTGGTGGCTCATGTTCATCTTGGAGTCAATAATGACTCCAAGATTCCTTTCCACCTCTGTGCTGTCAAGAAGGGAACTCCCCAGCCTGTATGTATGCTGTGGATTCCTTCTCCCAAGGTGCAGCACCCTGCATTTGTCTACGTTGAACCCCATCCTATTCTCATCTGCCCACTTTTGTAGTCTGTCTAAATCTAGTTGCAGCCTCTCTCTCCCTTCAATTGTGTCCACCTCACCCCACATTTTAGTGTCATCAGCAAACTTGGACAGCATGCTTTCCACCCCCTCATCCAAGTCGCTGATGAAGATGTTAAACAGTGCGGGCCCGAGGACTGAGCCCTGGGGTACCCCACTTCTCACATCTTGCCAGGTTGAGTACAACTCGTCCACCACTACTCTCTGGGTGCGGCCCATCAGCCAATTTTTTACTCATCCAAAGGTGTAGGCATCAATGCCACAGTCGCTTAATTATTGATGAGGATGGGGTAAGAGACACTGTCAAAGGCCTTCTTAAAGTCTAGAAAGACTACATCCACAGTGACACCATCATCCAAGGATTTAGTTACTTGGTCATAAAAGGCAATCAGGTTGGTCAGGCAGGACCTGCCTTTGGTAAACCCATGCTGATTGCCCCAGAGCATGATCTCCCCTGCAGGCCCCCCACAGATGTGCTCCTTGATGATTCTATCCAAGATCTTCCTGAGCACTGAGGTGAGGCTTACAGGCCTATAGTTACTTGGGTCCTCCTTCCTCCCTTTCTTGAAAATTGGGACCACATTAGCCAGTGTCCAATCCCCCGGCACCTGGCCAGTTTGTGTCTGCTAAATCTATGTCGCTGTAGCAATGAGCTATATCGCTGTAGCTTGTTGTTACAGTCATATAGCATCTTGTGTAGACTCACTCTCTGTGTAGGGAAGGCAGGGAGTACTACTCTCTGCTTGTGCTAAGATAGTAGCTATATTTTTTGCTGGAGGCTCTATAGGCTGTCTACTGGAGAAGGTTTCTCAGAAGGTTCACTGGATCAGCGTTTAACCCTGAGCAGCCTGGCTACATCCTATTCCCAGATCCACCCATTTTGAGGACTATGCTCATCTTCTAATCTTCTGCAACTGGAAGAAAGAATGGTGGCTGGTTTCTGTTCCCCTGAGGCCATGAGCCAAAGTTTCCACTAACTGAAGCCAGATCTGACCTGTATGAAGTTGAATGTACATTTCCTTGATGGCAGACTGATTAAAACAAAACAATATTTACTAATACTATACCCAGTAAGAAATGTTGTTTTTTTAACAGGGAAAGGAAAGGAAAGAAGGAAGAGTGAAGGAAATGGAACAAAAAGAAAACAAAGCTAGTCCCAGCACTGAAGCACCCTTGTGCCCATCCAGGCAGTCAGCTTCTATATGTGTATTTACAAGTACTACCCTACTGCAGAGTTTATTAGCTCCCTGCACCCTAATAGGGACTCATGTGCAGCCACTGAGATGTTTACTATGCAGTTAATTAGTCAACTGTGCAGTCAACATCTTGTGTAGAGTAGTTCTGTTAAGAAATTCAAGCCCTGGGAAGTAGCGGAAGATTCAGATATGGAGTGTTGGTAGTGGAGTAGGAAATGAAGTAAAAATTCAAAGGAGAAGCTGAGATAAAAAGGGGCCTGGAAAAGAGTAAAGCCAATCTAATACAGTTCTGTGGAAATGCGTTCAAGCTGACAGTGCTGGGAATGTTGCAGAGGCAGTATATTTGTCACCTGATAGGAAACAAATGCAATAAGTGACTTGCACATTATTAAAAAATACCTTCAAAACCAACAGAATGCCGTGATCAGATTCTGAAGACAAGGGTTTAAGGGGAGAGCAAATCAGCCATGCTACTAACAGCATGGAGCATTCAGAGGATATTAAAGCTGTATGTAGTTTCTGAGATTCCTACAAATGTGTAGAGAAGTCCCAAGATGGAAAATGAGAACCCCTCTCTCCCAGTTCCTGCAAGACAAGGCAGGGCTGATGAAGTTTTCTTTCTCTTTAGCTGCTGCCTGGTTAATAGTCAGTTTGCTAAAGGGAATTAAATATAGTGATTTCTTGACAGTGGCTGACATAGTCATTGTTTGCTTTACTAAACAAAAGGAATTATTAAATCCCTCTGTTAATTTCTTATGGAGAGAAAAGGCTAAACTTCATCCATCTTCTGACATGCTCAAGACATGAAATTTGGAAAGCTTTCGCTTTTTCAAGTACACTGATCAGGGATTTTTCATACTGAATCCCTGCCTGCCTCCTCTGTGCTAGGAAAGTTAAAATCAGTGGAATTTTACCACCCCTGACAGAGAGAAATGAATGGAGATCACAGCACAAATTTCACATAATACAGAATGTTCTTTATGAGTTATGAAATCATCTGGAGTCCAGGGAGTGAAGCCTAATAGCAAGACAATACATTATCTTTTTGCGGCTTGCAGTGTTAATTTCCAACACACCTGGAACATGGTTGCACTGGGAGGACAGAGGATCTCCATAGTTGCTTGCTGGTGGAAAAATGCATGTATTCCACTGCTAGCTACAGGGTTAAGCAACAGGCAGTTATGGTGGGAAAGTTAATGGGAAACTTTGACCTTATCTCAAGTCCCGGGACTCCACCAGAAGATAAAGGAGAGTGGATCAATTTTGTGGGGCAGACACAGGAGAATTTTGCAGCTATGTTTGTGAATGAAAAAGGAGTTATAGAAGAAAGCCTGGATAAGGTGTTTGGAGAGAAAAGAGCCTAGGGAAATAGTCTGAGAATGAAACAGCTGAAAGGGGAAATAACATGAGTATATTTTCCTTCAGTAATTATGCTAAGGTTTAAGAAATGTAAAAAATTGTGTGGCAGAGACCACAGAGTCTGATACACTGTGACTAACCTGCATTCCTCAGTACTTTTCTATCCAACTGATTGCTATAATGCTGGATTTGCTGTGAAGAACTAAATCCATCTCAGGTGGCCTCAATGTGCTGCCAGGAAGTAGAGGATCCTGGTGTGATGCAATTGATCCAAACAGCTGCTTGGTGGAGAATTACAGCAATGCTTTCCCACTGGAACACCAGAATTTGAACTAAAAGTGCAAATTTCTCTATAAAACTTCTCTGAAGAAAGGACCTGTGACCTGAAATGTACCAGTTAGTAATAAATGCTTTAAAATTTGTGAGGTCATCCTTTAGTTTGTGTGTGTGTATGTTTTAAGATGATCTGCACTAGGTACAATGCTCTGTGGGGGCTATTTGATTATCAACATTTAAACCAAACTTTGAGATAAAAGTGGGCTTAAGTGGCCTTCAAAGTCTTTTTTTTTTTAAAGTAAATTACATGTTTGAGCTTCTCAGTAGGCACTGAAATCTTTGTGTAATGAACCATACCTTTTCAAGATGGCACCCCATATGAGATGTGAGCTCCTTTGAATGAAGCCATGGTACATTAGAGTTGTCCGGATAATTACATTACCTAATATTAACCAAAAACTTGACAATTCAGTTAAGAATTTCAAGGCAGCCTAGGGGATACAGATGTGCAATCTAATATGAATAAATATCTTCCATTATTCTTAAAAAATACTGGTTGGTATCCAGATACACTTGGCTACTTTCAGTCTAATTTTTTCTCTCATTTCTCTTTCGTTTGCTTGTTAACCTTTAAGTAAGGTGAGGTTAGAGACAAGGACTCCTGAGTTCTTTTCCTACTACTGCCACTGATGACTTCTGTGATTCTGAGCAAGCCTCACCTTTTACCTTTGTGAAACATTTTGATATCCACAGAGGAAAAACAGCCTGTAAGTAGGTGCACTATTATTAGTAAGTGACAAGTATTTGCAAACCACACACATTAGAGAGATCCAAACTGAAACTTTTGCTGAGAAGACTCTTTAAGATTGGGAAGGTTGTTC
This sequence comes from Alligator mississippiensis, assembly GCF_030867095.1. Lineage (NCBI taxonomy): Eukaryota > Metazoa > Chordata > Crocodylia > Alligatoridae > Alligator > Alligator mississippiensis. Next base: position 270,084,845 of record NC_081824.1, on the reverse strand, counting down.
ACTTTTGATTCTTCCTCCCCTTATAGGAGAGTGTCAGCTAGCTAGTTCAGGCTTAGCATCTGAAGACGCAGGAGCAACCAGTGCTGCCTATTGGTGCTGGACAACTCTTAGACATTTGCTTCCCCAGGGACAAGTAGCAGTGGCACAAGGTGTGCTGCTGCTACTTCTCCCTGGTACCACATGTGCTCTGGTACATGGCAGGTTACCCCAATTGGGGTAGGGGAGGCTGTAGCCAGCAACTGTGCTGGCCCCAGCAGTTTTACCTGGGGTCCTGGGAGCTGTAGGGAGCTACAGTCACAGTGTTCCTGCAGCTGGGAGCCTGGCTAGCAGCTGAAGTGTGGCTCTGGCCGTCCAGGCTCTGGTTTGGGGTAGCACATGCTGCTGCCATGTGTGCCGCCCCACTTTTTTTTGGTGTGGGTTTTTTGACCCCAGGATCAGTCATTTACTGCATAGTAAATTTAATGCACAGTACATGCATGCATAGACACTCCTATTATGAACCTTCATTCAACAGAAAATTAACACTGGGCGCATCTACACGTGCACCATTACTGTGCAGTAACCAAAAATTACTGCACAGTATGGGTACATGTCTACATGTGTACGCCCATACTGCAGTATGGTGACTTACACCGACTTGTGAGTAGTTACCCCACAGTAAGGCATGAGTAGACACCTTACTGCACAGTAACCCTGTTTGTATGGACTGATTTGGGAGTAAGTTTACATCCAAGTCAGTGCACACACAGTGTTACTGCATAGTAAATGCATATGTAGACATGCCCACTGTGAACCAAATTTACAGTAGGGAGCAGAAACCCCATCTTTGGCAGCATAAGTATCTTCTTAATCCCAACACGAAGAAAGAATATACACCCCAGCTTCATGACCATAATGCTGTAATGCAAAATATAAAGTGTCCTCAGCTATGTTATTAATGAATAACATTCATAATGAATAGACTGCTGGATAGTCAGATTATCTTGACATAAGAGAGGAACAGGTCATTATTAAGGGTTTGTTTTATAGTAGGAGTTTCATGAAACTAGCATACTTAATGCTTTTTGGTAGCTTTGCATATTGAAGTTAATATCTTATGCAGAGTTGGAATATTTGTGACAACACTGAAATGGTAAGAAATTCTAGATATTTTTCCTGAAGTTTTCATATAATTCCTTAATTAAAAAGGGGTTGTGTCTGGATGTTACCCCATCCAAGCTGAATGTATTCTTGCGCTAATATTAACCGTGTGTAAACTGTGAAAACATGGGCATGTATCAATTTCTCACAGTTTTTCACTTTAGAGATTTCTTGTTTTATTCAGAAGCAATAAAACATATTTCTCTTGTTTTTTAATTCCTGAGGTGGTCTAAATAAAAAGTACTATGAGTTAAAATGGAGGTATACCAGTAAATTCTTATTTTAAGTAGAGCCTAAGATAGAAATCTTACATCAGCATTTCCATTAGTCTCTCAGGCCTTCATAATGATGCTTAGGTTTGTATTGGTAGTTCGTAAGCTTGCAAATGCAAAGTTTACAGAAGTATGACAGTGATTTATTTTCCTGTAGCAAATTAGTCCAAGTTCAGAGTTAAGTCTGCACTGACAAATGTATTTCTTAGCAGGTGTTGAACTGCCTCCTCCAGGCTACCATTAAGTTCATTAGATATTCTTAAACTTAAAAAAAATAGTAGTATGGTAGATTGTCAGTCACAAGTTACAGGATACAAAAATCCTATTAACTTCTTTTTTTACTGTGGACCAGAATTATACCAGAATAATTCTACAAGCATGTTAATTATTAGTAGAAATGAGAAAAGAATCATGAACCATTTATTTGAAATAGATTTTAAGTAAGGATTAGTAATGCATATTTATGTATCTTATGTATCTCCAAAAATGAAAATAATACAGTAATGTAGTTTGCATATAACAGTTGCCAAGGATTTTAAAGGATTGTTACAAAATAATTTGCTGTGTTAAATACATGGTATAATTATGTTCCTGCAGTGAAATTGCAGTAGTTAACACAGAGGTGTGATACAGGGTAGTTATGCCAAAGACATAACATTAATTTACAGCAACCAGTCTGAATTGTTAGCATCCAGTTTTGAAACAAAAATTGATAAATTATCCACGAGGACCAATGTATACAAGGAAATATGTAACATTAATTATCTAACAATGTGTAAACACTTTTAATGGTTTGGACAGTTAGTCAGAATGTGCCTTCAGTCTCTTTGACTGGACAGGCATTATATAATTAAGTAAGCTTGAAAATCTGTTCATGATGGACAAGAATAAACTTTTTTCCTTTTTTGACTCTAATATATTGAAGTGGAAGAGGAAGTTACTGATCCAGAAAATACTACCTTTCCTCTGATCCAATTAAGACCTTTAGTTTTGTGTGCAAATATACACATATATGCTTACAGGTCTGCCTTCTCAACTCAAGATGTGTACAAGTAAATTAATAATATTGTTGGTTAGCACTGTTCTTCTACTGACCTACGAATGCTGTAACAAATGGGTACTTGATGACTTATCACAAATGGTACATACAAGCGTTCCATTTCGATCACCCTGAGTGTTCCAGCATTCATGGGGCTTAAGTTGCCCCAAAATAGCACACCTTATCTAAAGTTAGGTCTCATTCAATGTGAACTAACCTTAAAGTGGGGAAGCTCGGTCTAAAATGGGTTAATCTGACCTAATGAACCCCTGCATGTGTCCCCAGCACAGCTCCAAGGCTGGTAAAGCCTAACTACTTTCCACAGCCTGGGGGTGTTCTGTTTTAACCCCCCTGATCCTGACCACACTATTCTTATGCCCTTGACCAACCCACTCCCAGATGTGCCAGCTTCCATCACCCTTGACCTACAGATCCACCAGCTTCCCCCTGCCCTGCCAGCTCATCTGAATGTTCCAGCTCCCTTTAATCCCTTTCCCCCACCCCAACAAATTGCTTACCTCTAGCTGCCCACATGCTCATATGCACACAGCAGAACCCAACTCAGGTTTAGGTGGCTCAAAGTAAGGCAGCTAACCAGAGTTGCGTCATTTAAACACTTGTTTGTGCCTAAGCATCTAATGTGGGGTAGAGGGAAATGAAGGGTGGTTTATTTCTGCCTTCATCCTGCTACTAACAGGTAGTTTTATCCTCATAAATGTCCTATAACAGAGGAAAGTAGCATGTCCATTTCATGGATGAGAAATTTAGGCACCAAGGTATAGATCAAACATTAATTTAAAATTCTTAGGTGTTGAAATATATAACTGTTAACTAGGTATGTAGTCCCTAGTTGTGGAAGAAGCCACAACTCTTGATTGAGGTGATCTGAGCACAAAAGCTTCTTCAAGCTAAGTAATAAAAAACAGCATGGAGGAAAGGGGTGCATCTTGCATCTTGCCTGTTTTACCCAAGACTTCAGAGTTAGCATGTCCCTCAATTCTGCATTCACAATTTGGAATCCTGTTATGAAGGTAGGCATTTATACCCTTTTAAATAGAAATGTCAAAAAGGAGGTAATTCCTTTTTCTTTTTAAACATAAAGAGGAAAGAAAGACTGCCTTCTTTCTGTGTAGAAGCTTAGCCTAGAATGTGAGAAATCTGAGTTCAAGTCTCTACTCTACTTGAGGGGATTTAAATTCTTATCTTGAATCTTTCTAAAGAGAGTAGGTGGGCAGTACTTTATCCACCATACTATAGTCTATTTTCAGGTGTTTGTAGAGGCAGTAAGGGAGCAGAAAATACCTTTATTCCTACTTGCTGAGGCTGTTCCACTTTTTCCCTAAGAAAATCACAGTTATAGTGTCAATGACTATGAGCATGACTATTTAACTTAGACGTTTGAGCCCTCACCCAGGAGAGGAAGAATCCTGGGTTCCAGTCCTTAAACTAAAAACAAATGTTATATATTACATTAAAGGATTATTAGCTCAAATTCATAAAGGTTTGTTACAGCAAAGGGCAATAACATTGCCTCCTTGATGCATGTCCAACCACTAGGATAAAAAGCGGTGTTCTCCTTCCTCTCAAATGAATCTTTAAAATTTCATGCAAATTAGAACAGCTTGAAGGAAAAGGGAATAACTGGGCATGTCTACACATGCATTTATGCTGGCTTAAATTTACTGCACAATAACTTAATGCTCAGTAAGCAGACATAGGCTGGCATCTACAAGTGTAGGCATTAAAGTTTATTAACACTGTCAGTAGACTGACCTGGGACTAAAGTTAGTCCCAAATCAGTCCACAAACACAGTGTTACTGTGTAGTAAGGCATCTACACATGCATTGCTGTGCAGTAACTAATTGGCCATAAATTTGATACCTGCATCGTGCAGGTATCAACTTTATGCTCAAGCCAGCATAAGTCACCATATTAACTGCACAGTATGGACATGCATGTGTAGACATGCACCTGTACTGCGCAGTAATTTCAGTTACTGTGCAGTAAAGGCGCATATGTAGACATGCCCATTCTGTCCCTCTACTCCAATATGGCCTAAACATTAGTCTGATGGGCAAAGCACCATCCTAAAACTTGGGAAGTGTGGGTTTGAATTTGCTTATGTACAGTGGTGTGAGTAAAATGCTCTACCCACAGACATACTCGATAAAAGGTGATAATAGTAATGCTTCCTGCTTACCCCACCTCCCTCTTTTGAAAAACAATTAAAACTGCCATGATGTTCTGTGTTGGACTTGATCCAGTAGGTATGCAGTAAAATGTACTCCCAGGACACTTACGAGATTAAGCCCATCAGATCAGATACATGGAGGAACACCTCTTTTGTGGATCCAAATAGGAACTAAGCTGAAACAAGCACTAAGCTGTTTAGTGTTGTCAAGAATTAAGTTCTTTTGGGGAAAATGCAGCTGTGCAGATAATTTCTATGTCAAATTTTTAGGGCCCTACAAACCATACGAGCAACTCGTATGGTCAAGGGCCTGCAGACCAAGCCCTACGAGGAGAGACTAGAGAAACTGGACCTTTTCAGCCTCCGCAAGAGAAGGTTGAGAGGCGACCTTGTGGCTGCCTATAAGTTCATCACGGGGGCACAGAAGGGAATTGGTGAGGATTTATTCACCAAGGCGCCCCCGGGGGTTACAAGAAATAATGGCCACAAGCTAGCAGAGAGCAGATTTAGACTGGACATTAGGAAGAACTTCTTCACAGTTCGAGTGGCCAAGGTCTGGAACGGGCTTCCAAGGGAGGTGGTGCTCTCCCCTACCCTGGGGGTCTTCAAGAGGAGGTTAGACGAGTATCTAGCTGGGGTCATTTAGACCCAGCACTCTTTCCTGCTTATGCAGGGGGTCGGACTTGATGATCTATTGAGGTCCCTTCCGACCCTAACATCTATGAATCTATGAATCTATACCACCTTCAGAATTAGGTAACACCAAATTGAGAGGTTTAAGAATTTACCCAACAGACCCAAGTCCTTGTGTGGACTTAGCTCTAAGTGACCTGCCTCCACTTAAAAAATGAGCACAAGATCATTCTTTCTCTTAGCACCAATTGCTCCCGCTGCTGCTGAGTAGCTCAGGGGTGTTGCCAGTGCTTTCTGCTGAAAGTAAGTACCAGCCCAAAGGAAAACGGGAATTTTGTGCTCCCAGTTCATTCAGCTAGTGACACTGCTGGCCACATAAGCAGTAGCTGGAGCTATGTGTAAGTCCCTGAAGCAGGTAAGACCTCCCCTTCCTCCTCTCCCTTCCCACTGATCACTGCCATTGCCACCCGCTGCCCTAGGGGCAGAGGGAATTTCAGAGCCACTCTTGCCTTGCGCGAGCTGGGCTGCGCAAGGGTCAGACTCAGGCAGCCATAGCAGCAGCAGTGGGAAGGTTCCTCCTCCCTGTTCAGTCCCATAGGTGTTCCTGCCAACCTGGGAGCAGGCTCAGTGCAGTGGAGCACATCTGGCACTGCTGCTGTCATGAACCAAAACCAGCTGCCCACGCAGCCTTCCTGCAGCCCTGCCTGGAGTGGGGCAGGAGTTAGTTGGGAGAGCAGTGGCAGAAGGGGCAAGAGGGGTAAGTAGAGAGGGTTCTCAAGCTTCCCTACCCTTGGGTCACTCAGGATAGTAGTAATAGAGAGAAGGAATCAGGAGAATAGGAGAGAAGGGGAATGTATTGCTAAGGACAGAGGGGAAGGGGAGATTCTTGCTGGCTTGGAGCACTTTAAATAAAGTCCCTGGCTGCTGTTCCTGTGGCATGGTCTGCTTACCTTGGTGGGGGCAGGCAGCTGAGAGTGGGAATACAGCCACCCCTGCAGTTCTGGTCACTGGTCCCAAAGCCCCTTTTTAAAATCCTTGGTCTGCCTAGGGGTAAGCACGCATAGGGCAATCAGGCTATGCCCCCATTTCTCACCAGAAAAATGCATTTCCCTCCTGATTTGCAGTCATTCCAGCCATGCACATCCTGAGAATCTTAAACAGTCTGCCTGGTAGGATTTCAATGTGCCAAATATTATGGTATGTTTGTGATCTGAACTGAGTGTTAAAGTGACTCACTGCTAAAAAGTCTTAACTTGTCAGCTAAACAAGGTTAAAACACAAGTCTTCAGGTGAATGTTTTATGTATTGATCAAGTCTTATAGTTTAGCCTCAGTCCCATACCTCAAAAAGGATTATATTTAGTCAGCTTTATTACTATAGCAAGTGAATAGTTGGTAGTGGCCTCAGATAATAACATAGATGGAAATAGCTTTGAAAAGATTTTTTTTTATTGTAAAATAGCATGGATTTGGGGGTTGTTTGGAGCAATTTTGTAGAAACAAGAGCAGATTAAAGGAGGTAATGACATGTTTGTAATTTCATTCCTAAACCTCACAGTGTCCTTGCCTCTGTCTAGTTTCCAGCCTAGAGATAAATCAAGGTCTTCAATTTCTAAATCTGTCATCGAACCTTCAGAAATAAAAATGCTGACGAAAAATATCTACTTTTAAATGGCTACTTGCAAAAACTGGTGACCCAGAGTCTATACATCTCTCATCTTAGAGGAAAGAAAAGCAACATGTATTGCCAGGAAAAATGAAGAGGAGAAAAAAAATGTCCCTGAAGTTAAAGTAATATAGAAGCACAACAATACACAGTTTACAGAGATGTTTTGAATCCTAGACAAAAAATATATTTAATTTGATGGTTTAAAGCCCTACATGTTTCTCATAGCTGACTGTCATGGGGAGAAAACAAAGGATATGGCTTAGCATAATATAGAATAGAGAGGCTATGTGGCAGGCAAACTTCTTTCTAATCCCTAGGTATAATCTGCAAGTGCAGTAATTACGCCTAACCTATACTACAACACCCCCATAAAGAAAAAAGAAAGCATAAAGAATGGGAAATATGTTTCCATACAAATCATTGACAGCCTGCAAATAGTGTCAAGAACCCAATTTAAATACGTGTAATTTACTGCTTTCTCAAAATGCAGCGTCCATTTTTTTATCTCACAAGTGATCCACGCAGAGGGGGGACACGGACATTGGTAGTATGCTGTCAATGGCAATGTAAAAATAACGCCAGTCCCTGCCACATATGCCACTACCACATGCTGTGGCTTTCTGGGCCTGCTACCCATTTAAATTAAAGCTGGATGCAAACCAGTTTAAGGGTTGTTACACATTTTCAAGTACTAACTTCATAGGTTGGTTGGTTCTTTTTATAACTAGATAGTCATTTTTATCATTTAATAATACTTTGCATGTGTGGCTAGTATAAATTTACTGAGTCATTAACCAGTTAATTGTGTTCTCTATGTAATGTGTAGCAGAGGCCTCTGACACTGTGTCTTTTTTCAGGAGTTGTCCCTTTCCATGTTTGTTACATAGGAAGAGAACGTCACACACACAGGAAATAATCTAGGCTGTTAGCTGGAATTTTGAACAATCAGGTGAGGAAAAAATAAAGGTGTTTAAAAGAAAGGATAATCTGTTATCCAGTCACAGGAAGGATTATGTTGTAGTTAATATGGTATGAATCTGGCAAGAAAGATATTGAGTAATCTGTAACACAATATGTGTATATCAGGGATGTCAAACTCATCTATCCCTGTGGATCAGACGAGGGGCTCGGGGTCACTCTGTGGGATAGATCAGGACCATAGACTGTCCCCATGGGCCAAATCCAGCCTGCAGGGATGGTCTAGTACAGGTGTTGCATATAGCTCATGTTCTGGACCAGCCATACATGCTGCTTGTAGTGCACATGTAGGCTCCTGCCCCATGTATCTTATGCAATACACGCTGACCCCAGCCGCATTTACTGCATGCCACACATAGGGTCAGTCCTTGGTATGCACTATAGGCAGCGTGTGGGATTGTCTGGAGCACAAAACATGTGCCACCTGCACAAACCAGCTCTGTATACTGAATCTGGTATGTGGTGTTGGTGTGTGGGCCTGATCAAAACCAGCCTTGGATCCACCAGGCAGGTCCAGTCTGGTGTGTGCAGTGCATGTAGCGCATGTCCCAGACCACCCCACTGCTCTGTGTGCAGGGCATGGCTGCTCCAGCCTCATAGGAAGCCAGTTCAGGGCATGTGCTGCATATGGCACTGTTTATTGGATCCAGCACATGCAGCCAGTTTGTGGGCCCAGTCTGGACCAGCCCCAGAACCAGCATGCAGGGCCAGTTTAGCATGTGTCCTGCATGCAGTGCACACTTCAGACTGGCCCCTTGCCATATGCAGCCTGTGCCAGATGGGCTCCACGCACCACATGCAGCATGCAAAGCTGGGGCCATTGTGTGCTACATTACGCACCCAGAGCCAGTTGGAGACCCACAGGCAGCATTGATGACTGGAAGATAGGGCTCTGCACTGGAAAATAGGGCTCTGCAGGCCAGGTCTTTGACAATCCTGGTGTATATTTGTACTACTGTTTTCTATTGGCTAGAATGCAAAATTTACTCATTATACTCTCTTACGAATAGTTTCTCAACCGGTAGGCTGTGATACCCAGGGAAAAGTCTCAAGGCAATCAGGGGGTCATTAAACACTGCAAAATTTATTACAAGCTAAAGCAAAGAATGTATTCCCTCACTACTTACCCACCCTTAACTTTCAAGGTGAAGGATTTTCTGTCAATCTCTTGAATAACACACTAAATCAACCTAGATAGGCTTGCCAGTGTTATCACTGATGCATTTTTTCTTTTCTTTTTTCTATTATGAATTTAAGGAATTGTAAAAATAGTTACTAATGAGTTGTATCAGATCTAAAATGTTGAAGAAAAAGTACTCTAGTGAATAACCTACAAAAGCTTCATATTTCTGGTGGGGCAGTGAAGTGTAATTATTCCTCAAACCTTTGTGAAGTGTGTGGGCGAGTATTTTCTGCATTTTACTGGGTGCATCTAATGTGCATTAAATTTAGTACCTCCAATGTGAAATACTAAAGAAATGTTCATTAGGCTGCCTTAATGCGCAGTAATGAATGTGGATGGTTTTTAAGTGATGTTTAATGCACAGTAGCCTATTTTACTGGGCATTCGCTTAATTGCACAGCTTTTTACATGATGCTTTAATGCACAGTAATATAGGCTACTGAGCATCAAAGTGCATTTGTAGATGTGCCCACAGACACAGAAACTGAGATGGAGTGACCTGCTTAGGGCTATACATTGGCAGAAACAGAATTAGAACTGGTGTCCAGTTCCAAATGCTATTTCTTCAGACCACATTGATCCTTAAGCTTCACTTCTCTTGAAAGGCAATCTGGGAGGTAAAAAAAATATGTAGAGCTAAAACAAAATACTATCCAAACAATCACAGTAAGTGCAGAATATCTTGATCCACACAGCAAATCTACTAACATTTTGGTAAAACTACTACCAGAGGCATTAAGTTTTATTATCAATATCAGATCATTGTCTGCCTGGAGAATCACTGGACTGTGTGTTTGATAAAAGAATGTTTGAGAACTGCTAGGGTGTTATTATATATAATTGCCCTTTACAATGACTGGATATCTCTGGTGAAAATGAATCAGTGATCTCCACTGTAACAGAATCTATTAAATAATTGGAGAGCATGGCTGGTGTCTTTGATGTTGAAAGGAAGAAATTCAATAAGCAGTCTCATCAGGCTTTCTAACAAAGCAGAAATAAGGGCTGCAGGCAGGAACACACTGACACTGCAGGTCAGTGAGGGTTTATGGATTTGAGTACCTTAGGAATGTAGTTAGAGCATAGCTATACAGGCTGTTGAACTGTTAGCTACCCTAGGGGGTGTTAGCGTATTCTTGCATAGCCTTCTAAATATATAAATGTTTGGTCCAGACATCAAATATTTTCCCTTATACAGATTTTATGAGAATATCAAATGTTCTGAGGAGATGTCAGCTCAGTGTTTCCATGGGATGCGAACAAGCATCCACTGCACCCAGTCTAGGTATAGGCAGTTTAATTTAGGCCACCTACACTTAGACTGGCAGCAGGTAAGTGCAGCAGTCTGTTGCTGTTCCCAGGAGAGGCTTGTGTATACGTTTGCCACTTCCAGGAACCACATGGGGAAACCAGTGTAAGTAACTCGGGGGGGGGGGGGGCAGATGCATGGGATTGTTTAGTACCTCCAATGTGGAGGGAAGGGAGAGTTGGAAGGTATGCATCGGGCTAGGTTGTTGGGATTGGGGGGAATTGGTGAGTCCAAGGCCGGGGATATCTGATTGAGGGGTGAGGCCAGAAGGGCTAAATATAGCATAGTCAGAGACTGGGGATGGGGGCAGGGGGAGCGGCTGGATTAGCACAGCCCCAAGACTAGGGCAAGTGGCTGGGCAGTGGCAGGGGGTGCATGAGGGTGCACATGTACCCCTTGAAAGTGTTGGTGCACCCCCTCACAGCAGCATTCCCTGCTTAGGCAGTGGGCAGGGGGAGCAGGCGGGAGCACTGGTGCCCCTTCTGAGAGTGCCAGCTGGGGAGGGAAGTGCCAAAAGAAGTGCCACTGGCACTTCTGGGTGCATCCCTGGCCCTTCCAGGTGCACCACTGGCACTTCCAGGCAGCATTCCCTCTTTGAGCCAGCTTAGAGGGAATGCTGCTTCCGGGTCGGTGTGCACAACTGGCCATGAGGGGACCTCCCCCCCTAGTTGCTGACTGGCTGCTGGGGGGGCAAGTGCCCCCTGACTCAAGAGGCACCAGTCGCCCATGTGGCTGGGCTTTCCCAGACCTGGGTTTGTGCTTCAAATTCATACAGGAGTTTGAGAGATTGGGTTTTACCTTTCCTAGATGGAGTTGAGTCAACCTTGTTCTAAGTTAATGCACTGCCTGATTTAACCTTTGGGAATGCTGCATAGATGGGTATTTACATTGACTTACCCCTGATTAGCTTGATCTAAATGTAACAGCTGCACATACCCTTGAATGTTGTTCTTGGAAAGGTTATTCTCATATGTCTTAAGGCCACCTCTTTCTACCCATGCAGCTTCTATGTGTTCTTTTATTAATGACTTAGATTTAATAGTAGCTTCTCTTACAAAAAAAATGCAGCTCCCTCTTTGAGACTGGTAAATGCATAGCATGCTGTACTGGGAAGAGAACTTTGCTGACCAAGGCATCCTTATTTTATAGTAAGTATTATGAAAAATTTAATCTGCACAAGAGACCTCCATCTCTTCCAACTCCTCCAAAAAGTCTTCACGCAAAAAAATGCATGAGACGGACCTTTTCTGGAGGGATGAAGAACTATTGCTCTAGGGATTCCATGATAAACCAAACCTGAAGCATGATTTCTGTCAACCTCAGTGCCAAAATAAGCACGGATACCAGTGCAGGTCAATGACTGGGACAAAATAAATTTAAACAAAGAACTTATAGACTCAGTTATGGCTCCATCCTTAAAATTGCAATCAGATTTCACTATATAATTTACAAATCCCATTGTGCGCTCAACTTTTACTTTGGCTCTTTGGTCACTAGCTTGTTATAGAAAGAAAGCTCTGCTGTTTACTCTGAAAGCTAAGGCTTTTTATTTATTTTTGTTACTTGTTTGTTTGGCTTAAAAATATCAAACTTTCTGAGTTGAAGAAAGTTCGTACACCAGATTTTCTCTGGTCTCAAGGCACAGTTTTACAGGTGAGAAGGAAGAATTTTTGGGGATCAGATTTTTACCTCCATGAAGTTTATTGTGCTTCTATTCTGGCTTCAGCCCATAATCTCAGATGTTCATATATGGAAAAAAACATTTGAATAAAGAATAATAATACATATTATTGATTACATTTCCAAGTACCAAAATAAAGATAAGCCCGAAAGAGTATACAAAACATTTGAATCCACTATATTGTGGATCCCAAACTATAAAAATCTTATGAAATTTATATTGTTTATGCTGTTGTTGTGATACCCTGGGAACTACTGACAGTGGTTGAAATACATGTTGTTCCAACTCTTGACCAAGCCTGGGCCAGTAGGTGGGGGCCTGTAGGATTTGGGACATGCAAAAGCTATATTATGCTATATATGTACTCTGGAAGACTTGACCACATAATGAATAGGGTTGGCCAGACCAGATCCTCTTCAGTTAGCATCAGTAGGACAGACAAGCTGCTCCTAGGGGGTATCAAGAAGCCTATTAAAAATAAATCTATTGCAGGGGGTTTGTCTTGTTGTACTGAGAAGTTCTGAGTGTGGTTGTAAAGCAACAGAAAAAGATGTTACTTCTGGGGTCCCCATACAAAGAAGAGGACCTGAAGGCTGGGTATTGAGGGGCTGAGGTGCCACTGAAAAGAGCCTTTTACAAATAGCTACAGGAAAGTTTCTTATGTGACTGAGGGAAAGGTACATAAGCAAAGGTGCAAGCAATAAGAAAGAGAAGAGATTCCTGGGAGCATAAGTCTTCTGCCTTACAAACTGTGTAACTAGGTCAGCCACATTCAACTCACTTGGCAGGGACAGCTGAGTCCCAGACACTTCCCCCTGATTGGTTTGGGGGCTGCTTTTGAGGAACTCCTGTAGTACCTGGGCCCTGCTGCACAATGTATTGTCCCAGTACCTTTGACCATGTATCCAGCCCTTCAAACTCTCATTTGTCCCAGGCTTGCTTCCTAACCTCTGATTCTGGTAAGCTACGTGACTCAGTGTGTGAACTCTGGTGTTACCTTGGTTTCCTTCCTGACTGCTGACTCCAGAAACCCCCCTGGCTCATTGTTTTTATTTAACCTTAGCTTGACATCTGCTTGCTTCCTGAACTTTGATCTTTGCTAGTCCACTGGCTTGATGTTCGGGTCATCATCTAATTGACTAGATAGGCGGAAGTTTACCTGTCTTCCAGTGTAGGAGATATTAAATACAGAGGGAAGAACTACTGTGTGCATTTTAGGGGAAAGGAGACTTAAAAATCTTCTGCCATTGACAACCAAACCATCAGATAGAGAATAGTAGGTAGCAACATAGTTGGCTCACCACAGCTCCCTGGCTAACAGAGGGGATGTCAGAAGAGCATAAAAGTGAATACTGGCAATCAAATTTTTGTGTTGTTGTAGCTGGAAGTATAATACTCCATTTTTGCATAAATGTAAACAACATTAAAACCTAGTGTATAGACTAATTACGACATAAAAATAATTTAACTGTATTGGGAAAAATCAATTATCCTAAAATTGATTTCAATTTCCCTTCCTTTAATTATTTATTTCTATCAGCATGTCTAGCATTTCTAAAATGTAACTTCACAATTAATGTTTAACTAGTAACCTTACTCTTTGCCTTCCTCTTTAGTGGGAAATATGGTCCTCTTCCTTGGATTTCTCTAATGTATTTTATCAATCTTTATAGTAGCAGGACATTGACAATGCCCTCATCCTCTTGCTTTACCTGTGGAACATGAGGGAGCTATTGGTGTCTTGGCTGTTATGCCTTGTAGTTGTGCAGTTTTAGGAGTCAGTTAGACAATCACTTGTATAAGGTTGTTTGGCCATGGATGAATTGGCCCTGAGCAGGGGGTTGAAGTAGATGATCTCCTCCTGGAGATCCTTCCAGCCCTACTTTTCTTTGATTGTGTGACTTAAGAGGATAAAAAGGTCTCTAAATTAACATGCATGACAATATAATATAATGTAACTGTTAAAGGGCCAATCTAACATATAGCTATCATCCTTGAGCTAAACTGTGCCAATGCTATGGATGGGGTACAAGAATGTATAAGGATACTCAATAAGGTAAAAAAAGAATTCTAATAGAGAAACAGATTTACAAGATGCAAGCTAATGCCTGACAGAAGTTTCAAATGAAGTTGAATTGCTCTGAAACCATTTCTATAATAAAACCTTCTCTTCCTTGTCCACCTTTTCAAGCTTAAGCAAATTAAGTAGCAAAGTTATACACAGATCAAAGAGAGTGTTAAACTATAACTTGACTCTCTCCTTCTTTTAGGACAGTAACTCTTCATCTCAGATGGAATGTGTTGATTAACTTGTTCTTACCTCTTTGCTACACTACAGTATTTCTATTAAAATTGCTTTGCAGGATCATAATTCCCAAACACACTGAAGAGATGAAGTCTTCATATTGTAGAATGATGTTTTCCCTAGAGTAGCTGTTACTAAGGTGAACAAGTGTAGGACAGAAGACTAATTCTCACTCCAAGGTGAGTTTCCAGTATTAGTAAGTGCTACAGAAGCTTCATAAAGCATCCTGGTGTTAAATGTTGTGAGATAGTGGCAACAAAACCAAAAGCTTGCAAAGAAACCTGAAAGCTGGTGAAGAACAATTTTTCCAACTATTTAGTTGGCCTAATAAAAGATATCACATTTACCCAAAATCTTTGTCTGCCTACGTCCTTAGATCAACATGACTACAACTAACACCCCTGATGAAAAAATCAGGTACTTAGCCCATGACAGAATTTTCTATTGACACTTCATGGGCTAGCTCGCAAGACATTCCAATCTCTTGTACTTAAGGTAGTGGTTCTTAATCTTTTTAGACCTCAGGCACCCCTGGATAGCACACCACATAGAGGGGCATCAGGATTGCTCTATGCTGCAATAGAGGCTGAAGAAATTCTAAACCAGAACAAAGATTAGGGAAATGTAATGCGACTACAGCTGCCTTGTCTGCTCCTTTCCACAGCTGCATGTGAAGATTGAGTCCTAAATAATTTATGTGATGTCCTGTATTAATGAAACTGTGAACCAAGCCGATATAAAATGGTTGCTCTTTCCTTAAAAAAAAAAAGGATTTTTTTTTACTTCAGACTTTCTACATTTCACATAAACTGTATCAGAGTAGCTTATAAATATCTCACTGCAAGATCCTCAAGATTTAAACTGACACATTTCATGTTTATGATGATTTTCTATATTTAAAAAATTGTCAATTAAAAACATTATTAGAATATTCTGATACTTCAAAAGCAGCTGAGAATGATATGTTTAAACTAGTCAGGACTCCTGGGGAGAGTTAGATTTAAGATTTTAATAGGAAGAAGTTGCATTAAGTTGATATAATTAGTATCAAAGAACTTTTTAATATAAAAAGTGTAACATTCTTTCTATTGTATTAAACATCAAGATTGTCTTGTTTAAAAATCCAGAATCATAAACCTTTTATGATATGCTTAGAGATTTAAATGTTGATTCTTCAATACATTCCCTTGCCATAAAATGAATTTGTTCCATGTATTAACTACAATGCATTTTCAGGCATGTAACACTGCTAATTGTCCTGTAATTGTCTATAGGCATTCTCAGTACAAGGGAGACTTAGGCTCAATCCATGCTTCTCCAGGTTTGGTTTTGTTTTTTCTTTCTTTATCATGGACAAGTTGCTGTAGCTTAGATCATGTAGGAACATAAACAGCCTTTCACCCATAGGAAGCTTCAGTCCCCAATTCAGTGCAAGGTCTTACAAAATAGGCCAGTGTTTCTCAACCCATGGGTCACAAACCAAAAGTGGGTCACAAGAATATATGAAAGGGTCATGAACAAACTTTAAAAATGGATTCTCCTTTAAAGGAGAAAAACATGGGAAAGTAAGTTTTCCATTGCAGCCTGGAAGATTTCCAGCCTGTGAGGGGCTGCTCAAGGGTCCCAACCCCCACCTCCCCCCTGGAGTCAGGAGTGAGGGGCACCACCAGGGCTGGGGGGCTGTTTTCTATCTAAACTATTTATTGGGTCAGGACTGGCCATCAGTATTTACATATGTGTCCTGGTACAAAAAATTTGAGAACCGCTGCACTAGACTATAGGGTGGGATATAAACCCAGCCCCTCCTGGAGACTTAGGCAGTCAAGGCTTGATCCTAGCAGGGTCACAGCCCAGGGCATTAGAAACAGTCAAGGTCAGAGAAGTAAGGATGCAGTTTAGGGTTAGGAGTGAGGGGACTGGGAGCAGGTAACTCAGGAGCCCAAGGTCTATAGAAGACTGGAAAGTAGGTGGTCACCCTGAGCTTAACCACAGACCAAACTGGGGGAGGGGATATCAAGAACAGGGGGCAGGGATCTAGACCAGTGTGACTAAACAGGAGGTCTAGAGTAGACAGGTGTATGAGGGGTGGCACATCTACAAGCACCCAATTAAGCTACCTAGGCAGGAAGAAGACAGGAGCCAGTGAAGGAGCCAGCCAGTCTGGAGCACTGGGGTCAAGGAGCTACCAAGGAGCTGATCTGCTCCTTATACACAATACCCCAGTGGTTACAGCACTCAGTTGGCATATGGGAGACCTGGGGTTCAATCATTCCTTTGCTTGATTTAGAGCAAAGATTTGAACCTGAGTATCCACTTCCCAGTAAAGGGCCAGAGTCAGTAGGCAATGTGGTCCCTGGAAAGTGGCTGTTTTTCAAGCTGTTGCACTTAGCATCAAATATTTAGTAATGGAAGCAGTGTCCCCACCATCAGTGCCCTCACCACCTTTACTTGTAGAAACTCTGGTAAAAAGAAGGTTGTGAAGCACCTAAATGGCTGATCTGGTATTACCTTAATGTTGGACTTAGGTGGTAAAGCCAGATGCAATTTACCATCCGCTTTCAGATAAATGATGCCCAAGATAACAGTTAAAAGTGAAGACAGCCAGGCTGGGTGATCCTGACAGCATTTAGAGCAGTGCTGTCAGCTTTACTGAAAAGTAGGTTACATGGAGGGAACTGAAGGCATAGAATGAGGGTGCTTGGCAGACAAGAGAGAAGAGACTGTTTCAAGTATAAGAAAGTAGCATGAAAGAAGATAAGTTGAGAGTGAATATATAGAGGAAAAAGGAAGTGAACAGAGGACTTTGGTTGGTGTTAATTTTTAAGAAATAATGAGCTAAATGAAATATGTTACATACGGACACTTTTTCTAGGTGCTGCCTAGAGGCTTTGTGGTCTATCTTCTATGATAGTTGGTTCCTAAATTCATTTGCTCTGGCTTGCATTAGCTACATATTTAATACAGAAATAGCTGTCTTCCTGAAAGTACTCCAAGTTCAGTTTAAATTTCTCACAATCTTCTTCCTGTACAAATGGGGTAGATTAATAACACTGTTAAATTACACATAAACTGAACAGGTTTTGAGCTGGAAATCCTGGGATGGCATGAGGTTATTTTTATGAAGTCACTTTTCAGAGCAAAACTTCATCATTGTGGTGTAAGACACCTAGAGGTATCTCAGTTTTATCTGAAAGGCTCCTTCTGAGCAATTGCTTTTGGGCTAGAGGACTGCAGAGTGAATTTGAGTCAAAGCCCATTGCCTTTAAATAACTAGGGCACTCAACACTTACTGTGGGTTGCACAGACAGTGATAATAATGTTGTGCTTTGCCTTAATTATAGATATCTAGCAAACACATGAAAGTATCTAATGGCCCTTTTAAGACTAAAGCTCAGGAGCAAATGATGAGAATTAATAGAGCAAATTATGTGCACAGATTATTAAATCAGAATTAGGAATCAATTTAAAATTGGTTTCTTAATTATTGAACCAGGTCACTGAAAACTCCCTATCACTTGTACCTAGTATGTGCTCTGAAACTATGAACAAAGCAATTGCAAGACATTTTAAATGCAATAAAAGACCATGTAACTCAAAATGTACAGTTTATTATAATGCTTTCTTTTCACTCTTTTCCAGGCCCCACTATTCCATTACTTCACTTGGCTCCCTTGACAACTTATTTTATATGGTCAGTCCCTTTTGAGAACCAGTTTTGTCTGAATCTACTCATTCCTCTGTGATGGATTCCAATGCCTCACCATAGCATCTCAAGCCTCTTCAAAAGAATAATTGCAGCAAAAAAATAAAAAAAATAATGGGGTCTAGTATATCTGAGGACCTAGTCCCAAACTGAAATGAATAGAAGCCCTTGAAGAGGATGACGTGACCTACAGATTTTTCAGATCAAGTTCAACCTGATCTCCAACACAGTAAATCTTTTCTACTCCATGGAGAAAAGATGCTAGTATTTGCCCACTTTCAGTTCTCTTGTTCTTGGGTCTTGATACCAAAATGACTTGTTTTCATTGCTGCCTCTTTCCTCCCTTCCATCCCCTTTTGATTTAGTTTAGATAGGAAAATAGAGAAACAATCAACTTGTTTGTGTAGTTTATTTTAGACCATCTTTAGATAAGATTCAGTCACTGTCCTTGGAACAACTACCAGAACACAAGACTCTCACTACCTGCTGTGCCAGACCATTGCTTACACCTACATTCTTACATTCTTTCTGGTTACACGAATCTCAGCTATCCTTCTGTGCCTGGTTCAGCTTGAACACAAGTGTCCACATCCAGAATCTTTGCGGACTTGCAGTTAGGATACAAGGATGTGAGTTACAGGTTTGAGTCCCTCAGGCACAGATGGGAACTGATCCCAGGTCCACTCACTTCCTGTCTGAATGCTTTAGCTGCTAAGTTATTAGGCCAAAGCAGGGTGGCCTTTCTACTCTCTCTGCATATCATTTAAAAGAAAGCAGTGGTTGCCACTAGAGTTTTAACCTCCAATTCATCAGGGCATATTTACACTAAAAGGAATGCTGCATGCTGTACCTACTCTACCTCCCATAACAGCAGTAATGTTGCCAACCTGGCAGGTTTCACTAAGTATCACCCCCCTGCACTCCAGGAGGATGTCTAATTTTGCAATAAAGGGGTCACATAACTTTTGTTTCAGGAGGTAGCACATGCAGAGTGAGCATGGCATGCCTCACTGTGGTTCTCTGTGGCATAGCACTGATGTAGGTGTGCCTTTCAGTGTTTCAAGGATTCTGGTCAAGCAGGCTAGCTGCCACCAAGTACCTAAGCAGTCATATCTGCAGTGAGTCACCAGCTAAGGAATTTTGCCCCAGTTTAAAAAAAGCAAGTACCTTGACAGGCTTCTAGGAGCACTTCATTTCTGTTTACTTAGGGTTACCATAAATCAGGGTTTTCCTGGACATGTCCTCTTTTTGGGTCCCCCCCATCTCTGTCCGGGCAGTTTTTTAAAATATCAGCAAATGTCTGGGATTTTGTGCTCTGCCTCCACTCAGCATCAACGCTTTTCCTGGCATTTCCAGGCTTGCCCCAGCAAGGAGCTGTTTGGGGCTGGGGGAAGTGAGGGAGGGCAATTAGAAGAAACGATCACGTGCTCTGCATGCGTGCCCCAGCAGCTGCAAGCCGGTAAGTGTGTAGTGGGTGGGGGTTGGAGGGCCATGGCTCGGGACTGTCTGGAGGCTGGAGGGGTGTGTGTGTGTGTGTGTGTGTGTGACTGTGTGTGCCTGTCTGCCAGCACTGGGGCTGCAGGAGGGCAGGGAGGCAGGAGAGGTGCCTTCCCCTCCAGTGGGGGAGGGGGTGGCGGGGTTCTTCAGGGGCAGCAGGGAGCTGCATGGGTAGCAGGGCTGGGAGGTGCAGGGGGCTGTGGGTCAGGAGTGAAGGGCAGCAGCAGGGCTGGAGGGGCTGTGGCTTGGGGACAGGACATGGGCATATTACCTCCCCTCACCCCCCCCCCCGACATCCTTTTTTGAAACTGGAAATATGGTAACCCTAGTTACTACCAGCAGGGACCATGGGGTTCTAGGCCAGTCAACAGTTTTGACCTAGTCTGCTGTCTGCAACAAGACTTTTGGTCCCCCCTTTCTGGTTTTCCTGGTTCCTGATCCTGTCTTCAGCCCTTTCCTGGACTCTGGCCTTGGATTTCCCTCCAGATCAGTTTCCTGCTTCCTGGCCTCAGGCTTGACTCAGTGCTCAGACTTTGCCCTGTGGATTGCCCCTCAGCTGTGGTAACTTGGTTGCTGGTTTCTGGATTATGACTCTGGCTTTTGTTGCAGATACTGATCCAGTTTCTCTCTCCTGAGCTGGTAATTTAGCCCTCTGACCCTCATCCCTTCCTTGGAGACCTGATTCCCATGCCACTAATGCATGGCCAGTTAAGTTTTCTTTCCTCAAGGTACTTGGGCCAAGGAACAGGGTGAGGTGATGTGTGAGTTGTTATTCCAATATTTCAATTTTAGACTTGGGAATTTAAGTTCCTTCTACATCCTGCCCCCACATTCTTTCTTCCTTGGATCTGGCTTTTAATCTTAACAGCTTCTTGTCTCCAAAGATGGATACAAGCTTTCAATTCAACTTGTTGAAGTTCAGCCGCTTAGTTTAACCCATTTGAAATTCTACCTGTACAAGTGTGCAAGGGGCTGTCTGCATACTTTGCAGCTTGCAATGCTAATAGCACCCAGCCAGAGAGACCTGGAGAAACACATCCCAGTGTGCTTTTCAGGCTCCCCTATCTGCCTGGATACAGGTGACAGAAGCCAAAGACAAAGGTCAGGCCCATTGCCTGGTGCTCCCAGGGACTACTTCCCTCTACCTTGCAACTTTTTGTTGGCTGTCACATAGAAAATCCAGAGCAAAGTGGGGGAGTAAGGGGGAGTATCCTGTAGTACTGCTGAGGCCCTAGTTGCTGGAAGCCCTGCTCTATGGCCAGAGCTCAACGCTCTCAAGCCCTCAGCAGCACAGAAAGCCAGTGACCACAGCCCAGGCACAGGGCTCTCAAGTGGCACACAGGGAGGAGGGACTTTTTCCCCATGTAGAACTGAAGAGCCCTGTGCCCACAGCCTCTATGTGTGGGGCTGCAGGTGCTGACTTTGACATGCGACATGGGGGTGATACCCCCATGCCCCATGTATGGGGCTACAGATGCAGGGGCTTTGGACCTCACAGGGGGAGAAATATACCTCCCTGCATCACTTAAAGCTCTGAAGTGCCACAAGCGGGGAAATCTACCCTCCCCGATACCCCTCACTTCAAGCTGGATTGGTGTCTGTGGAGAAGGAAGGTAAGTCAAGGTACTCCAAGGACTGTGGGGCAGTGTCTGTTCAGGAGGGGTTGCAGAAGTCAGGTGCTCGGGGAACAGCAGCAGTGGGGTCCCAGGTTTTCAGGCCATTTTCCCCTCTCATTACGAGTGCCAGCAGGAGTGACAGTAGCACAGCCCCTGGGCTTTCCCAGCCCCTTGGATGTCAGAGGGAGACGATAGTTGCTGTGATTCCACCAGTTGAAATATATCATTTGTATGTAGTCTTGGTTACTGCTTCATGCATTTCTTTGGCTTTGGAGCAAATGAAATAGTGTGCCCTGGGCTCACAACATAGCTTATATGATCTCAAAAGGCAGTTATCCCAATACATGAACTAGAGTTAATTACTGTTTGCGATTTGTTTGTGTTCATTATGTACTGCTCTATTTAGTCTTGGTTCTATATTGTCACAGCACACCTACACATAGGAGTCACAGCATGCCTACACTAAATGGGACCTCACAAGATCTTCTAGTCCAGCCCCCTGTTCAAGGTAAGATCATTCCTGACAAACCATGCCAGCCAAGGGTCTACCTAACCTGTTCTTCAAAATTTCCAAGGACTTCCAAGTTCTTCCACAATTTCTTTAGGTAGTCTGTTCTAATATTTGACTACCCTCATACTCAAAATTTTTCATAATACTCTCTAATTTAAATTTTCCATGCTAGAGCTTAAATCTTGTCCCCTACAGCCATAGAGAACCCCATTTCCATCCTCTATGTAATCACCCTTCAGGTATTTGAAGACTGTTATTGAATTTCCCATCAAGTCTGCTCTTCTTCAGACTAAATAATCCTTTTTCTTTCAGCCTTTCTTCACAAGTCTTGCCTTCCAGGCCCCTAATTATTTTTGTTGCCCTGCACTGTACTCTTTCCAAACTGTCCACATTTTTTGAAATATTGGGCCCAAAACTGGAAGTAGTACTCCAGGTGAGGCCTTACCAGCACCGAATAGAGAAGAATTGCTTCCTTTGATTTGCAAGTGACATCTACTAATACAACCCAGTGTGCTGTTGGCTTGCTTTCTATGTTTTTCCTTTTTCTTTCTTTTGCAATAGGAGCACACTAGACCATTAAGTCTATGGTCTACTCCAGTGATTGTCAACCATGGTGAGAATCACTGTGGTGCCCTGAGATCCTTTCAAAGGTGCTGCAGGGAGCCATAAAACATTAGCAGGATTAGGTGTGCAAACATGATTCATAAAACAAACCCAGAAATTTTAATAGAAATCCATAACGTTGCAAAGATTCTGACCTAGTGCGGTCTTTTTGAGTCCTTTGCAACTGAAGAATTGCTCTATTTTTCTGTAGTCAAAAAAGAGTGAAAAGTAAGAGTTAGAATTTTTCCAAGGGGTGTCTTGAGTATATTGAGAGGTGCTTCAATCTGTGAAGGGATGCCTTGAGTCTAATAGGGCTGAGAACTGCCAGGTCCTGCTCTGCAGCACTGCAGCCTAGCCAGTCATTCCCACTTCAAATTCTTTTTTCCCCTCAGTGCTGATTAGAAAAATAGGCCTATACTAAAGCATATATTATAAAGTTTCATCTTGAAGCGCTCTGTTTTAAGAGAGTATAAGAATGTTTTGGGGGCTTTTTTAAGTCTGGCCAGTGGTTTCATGAAAAAAACAAAAAACAAAAACAACAACAACAGGAATTTGATGAATAAATATGCCTTTAAGCTCCTGAACCTGAACAATAGACCTAATATTTATTGTGGTGCACAATTTGTTGAGGTGCTTTAATTGCTGTTGGCATTTACATTCACATTTAGGAGAAAAACAACTAGGATATTGAGTCTTATAATCAATATGGTCAATAAGTATTAAAACAAAAGACTTAAAGGTTTTTTGGGGTATAGTTTGTAGCTGTGTTGGTCTAAGGACATAGGCAGGCAAGGTTCTTTGGGTAAATCTGATATCTTTTAATAGACCAACTCAAATAGTTGGAAAAATTCTTCTTAGCAAGCTTTCAGGTTTAAATACCCTTCGTCAGGCTGAGGAAGCCTCTGCAGTTGGTGTGTGCTCTTCTGGATGGAATGAATAGTAAAAAAGCCAGAGGCTGGTCTACATGCAACCAGTCAGTATCAATGTAAATATAAATGTAAATGTACGTTTACATTATCACTGACTGGCTGTCTTGCATGCAGACCAGCCTCTGGCTTTTTTAGTATTCACTCCATCCAGGAAGAGCACAGACCAACTGCAGATGCTTTCTCAGCCTGACAAAGGGTATTTGTGCCCGAAAGCTTGCAAAGAAGAATTTTTTTCAACTCTTTGAGTTGGTCTAATAAGAGATATCAGATTTACCCGAAGAACCTTGTCTGCTTAAAGGTTTTTGGCACTCCATGTACATCCCTGACAGCCGGATTGACATGAAAGACTATAATGGCTCCTAAGCAGCCGTTAAAACCTATTGTGTCAATGATCTGTGAACTAAACAGGACTTGCATGGTAGACTATAACCTGTTTTAAAAAGCCATCATTGGCCATTAGGCCAAAAATGGTTCTCTTTAAAAAAAATACCCCAGTGAAAATTTACACTTTGGAAGGTCTAACACTCTGTTTTGCTTTCTCCTCCCTCTCCCCCCAAAATTGAATATTTTAGATCATGACAGGGACATAATATTGCTATTTGTCTGGAAAGCATGAAGCACATCTGCAGCTAAGTAATAATAATAATAATGAAAAATGTGGTATGTCTGTAATCTTTTTTCTTTCTCACCCCCTCCAACAACTATTGTAGCTACAGGATTCCTTTCAGAGGTTTATGATATTGCAGACTTGATTTCTTCTTTTCTTTAACTTAGCAAGTTGATTGTCTGCCACATTTCCCCCACAGAATCTTGTTCCATTGCATATTAACCATATAGTGCCTCTGGAAAAGGAAAAAGAAAAAAAACCTTGCATAATTTCCTCCTAAAGGAAAGACAGAGCTGCATCTGAAAGATGCTAGTCTCATTACTTTAAAGCACTTCTCAAGGGTGCTCAGATACTACAGTAATGAGGCTACATTAAAAAAAATCCTGAATAGAATAAAGCATACACACACACATATATATGCGCACACAAATATATACATACATATATCCATACACACACACACACACACTCATACACATATACATATATCAAAATATAGATATGCATTTTGATATAATAGCAGAGAGCATATCTAAGATATTAGCAGCAGTCAGATGGAAGAGAAGGTTAGGATTTTGCCACAGTTTATAAAGGAGATAGAAAAAAACTGAGTTAGTGATAGTCACTTAACCATAGACAGGCAGGAATCTGGCTCCCAAAGTCCCACATGTGAGTAGTATTTCTGTAATAGTGTCCATGATGCTCTCAGTACTAATTTCTATGAATGAAAATCCCTTAGGGGATAGAAAATATCCTTATTTCTGCTTGTTTATATGGTTCCCCATAGGTCTAAGGTTCCCCGAATCCACTGTAGCACCATCGATACAGGAACAAAATGTTCTTCGGTTTTATTGGAGAAACAATTATGCCTTAAAGATGACTGAACACTGAAAGAGAGGAGGAATTATACAGTTAGATGAATGTGTAGGATGAAGGGGTGGTGGGGGAGGGAGAGAGATGAATAAACCTTGAGTTATTTTCTTGGTGGATGAGTAATTGACTTCTATCTACATGGGATGCTAGAAGTGCAGTAGATTAATTCTACTGTGCATTAGCACGTTATGGTGAAAGCTGTGCTAATGTGCTAATGTTTACCGCAAATTAGTCTACTGCGCATTAGCATCACCTAAAAAAGTGCGCCGATTATAGCACATTAATTTAGTAACTGTAATAACATTACAGTGCACTAATGAACGTGTAAATGTGCCCAGTGGATATAAGAGTATACCCTGAATAGTAACTAGCTGCAATTACAACCTGCATAATGGACTAAAAAATCAGACAGAATATCTTCAGCTGGCTTTGGATCAAACTCTAAAATTGTTTCTTGTGAACATAAAGTAATGATCTGCATGGGTTAAAGAGGGCTTTCCAGCCCAAGTAATTAATGTCAAAGAGCACCACTAGATCAAGACATGAATACAAACATGGTCCAGCAGATCGTGGATCTTTTGTTCTGATTACATCACAGTGCATCAATGCAGAAAATCAATAAGAAGATTAATAGTCTTAATTATCCACTCTAATTACTGGTCATAGGGATGTTTTTCCCTAACCTTTTGCCCAAATGATAAGTCACAGTACAGCAGACCTCCCCATAATGCTAATTTGATGTTTGACTTTATGCATAATAAATTGCTTATCATCAGTCCTGTAATGAGATTGTGTTTTGTATGTCAGTGAAAGCTGAGCAGACATCTTCCTTTTGAAGAGAGGCACATAAAACTGATGAATGCCAAGCAAGCAATTTGCTTATGAAAAATACCTAAAAACAAGACAACTGCCAAGCAAAACTTTCCCTTCTCAGACCATATGGAGGAAGCTGAGAAGCGGTGAATGGGTGTTTTTGTTTATGAAGATGTATAAAAAAATGCTAATGAATACAGAGTGAACATCTTTCTTCTGGAGATACACAGAGAAAGCTGACAAATGCCAAATGGCTTTTTCTATAACAATGAGATAAGGAAAAAGCTAACAACTATGGAGTAGATGGTTTTCCCTATGCTTATTAAAATTTATAGAGGAGAGACTAATTGTTCACTTGCAGAAACACAGTCAACAATTCAAAGCTGTTCATAATCATGCAAATACTCCTGTGCGTGCCGGGTTAGGTCTCCTGCCTAACTGATCCTTTGCCAAAAGAATGGACATACATGTTTTTGCCCTTGGTTATATGTAGGGCCTTTACAAAAAGGTCACGTCATCAGCAGACACTACATGTTTCTCTGACAAGTTGTACAGAAGCATCAAAACATGACAGCCGTTATGTTTGGAGCCAGACTATTAAAGAAAATAGAGTTGAATCAGCAAAGCCACTGCTGATTTACATAAATTCAGCTTTGTTTAATTGTAACTGCTCAAGGAATCTGGAGACAAGGGGACACTGCTTAAAAAGACTTCCCAGGAAGTGTCAAAACTGCTTCAAGGCATCGGAAAACCCAGTGGGCTCCCTGATCCTAGCTTGTAGGAACTTGCAGGAAGGATATGTCAGGTAATTATCAACAGTTCCTGATCCCAACATTATTTGTAGGACAGAGAGGAGATGTGTGTCAATGAGGTATACTGCAATAGGGTTCCTTGCCTTCCATCACATGAAAAACATTATGTTTGACTTCCACCCTGTGGCAGACTAAAATGGAGAGCTGCGGCTACTGTAGAAATAGAGAAGGTAATCTATAAAGTTCATATCTGGGGAAGAAATTACCTTAAATTATAGGATTAGGCCACTTCTCTTCTGCATGCATAAGGGGACTTGTGTGTTAGGTATGGTCCATTAAACTCTTTCAGAAGGCAGACACGTCTTTTTTTCCCAAGCATTCATGAACTATAACGAAGCAGATACATTTTTGCTTTAGTTAGAATAGATTCATAGGCCTAGTCCCATATTTTTCTCCACCTCCTCCACAGTACATCCCCTCTTTCCATTATTGATGTTGCCTTCTTTTAATAGCTCCAGTTATATACTGAGTTGAACAATAGCATAGTATAGCATAGCACAATAGCATAGTATTTACCTAAATCCAAGACATTATATTATGCGTCATAATTTTTCAATGTATAGAACCTAATTACTGACAGGTTGCCTTAAATTCTTCTTCCTACTGTTATGGCAGAGAAAGCAGTGGTGGATGGTAAGAGGCCAAATCCCTACCCTTGCCTTCCCTCCCTGCTCCCATGCACCAGGGTCTGCCTGTCCCTTCCATCCCTGTGGCTGCTCCTTGCCCGCCCTCCCCCATGCCTGTGGCTGTCCCTGTCCTCCCACTTCCTGCCTCTCACCCACCTGTGCTGATCACTTCTCTCTGTCCCCTCCATGCTGTGCTTGTCCATCGCCCCCTCCCCTCCATACCATACCTTCCACTGCAGCTCTGCTTCGGCACTGGGACAGTCAGCAGCAGCAGTGAACCCAGCTGGCCTCAACCTAGTTTGGCTAGGGAGAAACAGCAGCAGCTCTCAGCAAGGGGGGTAGGGGCTGGAGCCAGAGCAGAAAGTAAGGAGGGGAGGGGGCATCTGTGGGGGTGGGGATGACAGGGTCAGGAACAGGCATGGCTGGACAAGGAGTGGGAGGGCAGGCTGTGGGTTTCCACATGACCCTAGCCACATGACCCACTTCCCCACCAAACTAGCCATTCTGGCCCAGGGCAGGTGGCCCCTCAACTCTGGCTTCAGGCCCAAGCCAAGGCTCAAAGCCAGAGATGAGCCACAAGCCGCCCCTGGCCAGTACTCAAATCCAAGGTAAGGATGTTTGTTCCCCATGCCAACTGTGCAGGGAGTGCAACCTCATCTTTGATTCAAGTAAACAGGGCTGTCCCGGGGGGGTAATCAGGGCAACTGCCCCGGGCCCTGTGCTTTGGGGGACCCCGCGGAGTGGGGCAGAGCAGCAGTGGTGCGGAGTTGGGCAGAGCAGCAGCTCCATGTCCAGTGACTAGTTCCCCCCTTCGCCCCGTGCCTCCCCCCCCCCCCCCCCCCCCCAGCTGCCAATGCTGCTGGCAGCTTCTTCAGGTCCTGAGCCCAGATTGGAGTAGAGGCAAGGCTCTGCATGGGCTGATTTACCCTGAGCCCCGTACCCTGCTCAGGTCAGCTCTGCAAGTAAATACTGTCAAGTACCCACTGCTAAAGGCTAAGACTGCACATCAGAGGCACACCTCAGGATCCTGCCTAGTGCAGGGAGGCTGGACCAGATGGTCTTGCAAGGTCCCTTCCAGCCCCTAACAATCTATAAACCCTATGGTTTCTTATGGACTAGTCAATGGGTCCTTTCAAAAAACAAAAGATCTCAGCCACCTGCTTTCTCCCAGGACTGTCTTTTCTTTATTTCAGACAGTTAATCAGCATGTATAGCTAGAAAGGGGGATGGTTTTATATTGCTGCTCAGCTGTCTTATGCTACCGCAGTTATAGCAAGAACAATGGCTATAACATTGTTTGATCACAATTCAGTCATAAAATATGGATTATATAACTCAAACAAGTAGATCACATATATCTCTGATGTTCAGACTAACAGACTGCTGCAGTAACTGGCACATGGCCTAACACGTGCATCAGAGTTTCATTTTTCCTCTTGTTAAGAACCAGATCAATTCTTTAAGCCACAGCCCTCCTTTAGGGTAGTGCAGTTTGTAAGCAGAGATCAAGGAAGGCCTTTCTTAGAATCATATTCAAGTATGTGTAGGCTCTTCCATCCTTTTAGTCTGCTCCTGAATGACATGTTATGCTGCTACATGGCATAGCCCCAATCCTTCCATGCCTTCTTTGGGGTACTGCAGGTCCCCCAAAGACAAGCACAAAGACTATGTTTCTCTGAGTGCAAAAGCTGCTATTCCATTTGGGTTTGGAAGACTCTATTTCCCACAGTAAAACCCAGAAGTAGCAGAGATGTTTCCTGCATCTTTCCACTGGGAGGAATCTTGACCCCCATCACAGAATAAGCCAGGGTGTTGTGACTGGACCTGACTGGGCTCAACTCAGCTCTGTCCCATTGTTCTTTTTTCACCTCTGCCTTTTTCTTCCCCCAGATTATATAAGGAGAGCAGTGGTAGGAAAAATCTATAACCCAAAGCCTCACAGGAATTGTCAGTCAGTTACTCTCCACGTAGATGCTGGTATTTGAGCATTTATTTCCTTTATTCTTCTTGCTAAAATAACACAGAATAGATGCACCTGTCCAGCCATGCAGAGAAAATGAGGACACTGCATGTAAGTTAAATAATGACTCTAGCCCTAAATGTTTCCCCCAGCACTCTGGTCCCCAGCATGTAGCAGTAATTTTTTTCTCTTTTTGAAGCAAGACTGAATTCAATTCCCTCCAAAGTGTCAACGGCTTTGATTGCTTTATTATGCAGTCTTATGCCACTCATAGCTTATCAGATTTTAAATTACCATATAAATCTATGTAGTTAGACAATATAAGAAACATCAGTTTAAATGTATCTTATCTCATTTTCAAAGTTAGATAAGAAACAATCAACACTTTAAAATGAAAGTGATACCTCTAAGCTAGAAAGTGGGAGCCTAACAAAATTATCTACACTAATCATCATTAACTATCATAATACTTGCAAAACAGAAAACACTGCTGTAATTAATTGTAACACCTACAGGGTGAAAAGAACCAGACAAAAAAACCTTCCCAGGCCATGTTGTGCTTGTTAAATCTACAGTACCAAGATATAAAAGGGAGTTTATGTACATGAATAACAAACTTATTTTCAATTCTGCTTTCAGAGCTAAGGCACTGGGGATGGTTACATGGTGATGTGCTGACCCTTTGAAGAGGTGGGAGCTGTCACCTGTGCTAGGGTTCACCCATCTCCTTAGGTGGAGGAAATGAAAATGAAGGTCATGTTATGGAAATATGTCATTAATTATCAGGCTTGTAGGAGGGTTGGCCTCGGTCAGAGGAATAGGAATAGATCTGTGAGTAAATACTTTATTATGGAGGGGGAAGAACAGCCTTAGAGGAGGCTACTTGTGAGAAATAAGCGTTGTCGCCAGTGTACTTTAACACACACACGTGACACAAGTTTTGCTTGTCAGCAGCTTGAAGTGCAGTTTCCCAAAAAAGCCCTGCACCTATCTCCTTGAAACCTGGTAGGCTTAATGCCCTCAGAAGGGGCTACTATTCCTGCTGTTTTCATCCACATTTGCCAAAAAATGACAAAGGTATAGACGGTTTTGTGCTTCTCCATTATAATCTATGATCAAAACGTCGAAACAGCAAAGAGTTTTGACAAAACGAAATGGAGCGCAGTGCTTTCGAATCAAAGCGAAACTCAAAACAAAACACTGTCCCATCAAAACGGTGAAACAGACGTCAAAATGAAATGGTGCTGTTCCACACAGCTCTAGTACTGGACCTAGTATGTATGAAATGTCATGTAAGTAGCCGGAAAGTATTTGGACATCTGAGTCAGAGCTGTTAGTATCACCTGTCATCAGAAACTACTTCCTTCTAGTCTAAGGCTTATAACCAGGGATCCTGGTTTTCTCTGTTTAAAAATCTTAAATTCTCTGATAACAAAAGCAAATTATCTGATATAAAAACCCCAAATCCATGTTTTTTCCACAATTAAAATTAAACACCACTATATATATAAATGTCAGTTTAAAATTGTAAATCTATCAAGAAAGCATTTTATTAAAGTAATTTGGAAGCCTACCAGTACCTCCATCACTGTAATAAAACAAATTCTAAATACCTAAAATGTTGGTGTTTTATTTTTGGGTACTTTCTCATAAAAAATCAGAGCCCTCCCTGCCCCTTTCACTCACCAGGGTGTAGGTCCAGCTTGGGCTCCCCCGACTGCTTTATGGCACTGGGCAGCCTTGATATGCTAGTCCCCTGCCCGTGCCATTTTCCCTAACTCCCAAACCACAGCACCCCAGCCCTCCTGGTGGCCCTCACTTCTCACCCAAAGCCTCTTGCCCCCCCCACCCTGCCAGAGGGGACTCTCAGCTGCCAAGGTGACAGGGATGGGGACCTAGGTCTGCAGGCCCCTGCCCTCCTGTGCCACAGAGGTTTCAAAGGGATGGCAGCAAAATGGGGACCTCCAAGCTCACAGCAGATAGCTCACATCTGCCCCTGACCCTTACACAAATCTGGGGGGGCACATACCCCGTATGTGCCCCCTGGGAGTGCATGCAGCGGCAGGGAGCCAGCTTCATCACTGCCCTCTGGACAAGCAGCCCATGGCTTCATCCTGCTCCCCAACTGGGCCCTGTGGCCATACATTCCCACACTGGCCCCAGGACCAAGGCCCCACTCACCACTCCAGCTGGGCAGCACCCCCAGGTCCAGCCCCACCCTTATCCAACCCTATCCCTCCTTCCCTCCCTTCTTCCCTCACTACTGGGGCCTCAATCCCCGCCCCCCCCCCGACTTACTGCGGAAAGCTGTAGGAGCTGCTCTCTAGACTGCCTGGCTGCCACGTGCATGTGTGCATGCACACTTATACATTGTGCCCCCTGCCTGACTGCCTTCCTCCATGCCCCTTGAAGACTGGAACTCTGCAAGTCTGCGAGCGTTGTTGTTTTTCTCCTTAAAGTGAGAAAATTGGTGTTTTTATGCATTTTTCCATTGCAAACAGAAAACTCAGATTCCTGTTTATAAAATTGTCCATTTCTAATAGTTTGTGCTGAAGCTGTGTGTTTTATTCTTAACAAATTATTTTTTGAAACCATTAGCTAAATCAGCTTCAGTATTTCTAAGAGGAATGCATAATGTTTGAGGTGAGCAGGGAGAAGAGGTGTCCTTTAGTACATGTGACTTAGTGAGAAGCTCTAATATATTACTTGGAGCAAGTTTTAAATTTAGCAGGGATGTCACACTCTTATCTGATGTATCCATGAAAACTGAGAGAGGTAGTTAGCCATATAGTCTGGAGTCAAACAGAAGGCAGGGTATAGATGCACCATGAAAAAGTGAACTTGGGCTCTTGAAAACTTATGCATCCTTGATTTAAGTAGTCTATAAATTGCATCTTTACCCTGCCTGCTGCATGATAACTGACAAAATAAAATAGTTTTTAAATCCTAAAACATACTAGTTTGCAAATGATTTGAAACTTTAGAGGTTGGCAGCTAAGATCTCAGAAGATTCAGATATGCTCCTGACCTGGGCAGTCAGTGTTGAAAATAACTTTCTGCAGATGCTGGGTACTGCTGAGATGTTGGGACTTGAGAGGGAGAGCAGGAGACTCCCTGCCCTGTACACTAACTGCTTTGCCTTTTGATGCCCGGGTAGTATCTGACAGGGAGAGAGGGAGAGAGAAAGCAGCAACAATGCTAGACTGAAGAGGAGTGGGAAATGGTGGAAACCGGAACAGGTAGAGTACGAGCAAAAATA
Source organism: Alligator mississippiensis (assembly GCF_030867095.1). Lineage (NCBI taxonomy): Eukaryota > Metazoa > Chordata > Crocodylia > Alligatoridae > Alligator > Alligator mississippiensis. Next base: position 270,052,636 of record NC_081824.1, on the reverse strand, counting down.
GGTTAGTGTCACCAGGAACAGACAGTAGTTCCCAACCTTTTTTTTTTAGCCTCAAGGCACTCCTACAAAAATGTTCAAAATTCAGCAGCACCCCAAACAATATGAATACGTTGTTAATATTATAATATAAACATTATAATTCCACTGATAATGAACATGTTATTAATTGATTAGGTATTGCATCCATCCCACTGCCACTATCCTTGTGGCCAGGTGGAACAGTGCTGCATGCAGAGCCAGACTGGATGGCTGCAATGGGAGCACATGTACTTGCTGCTGCCCTTCCCAATCCAATCCTGCAGTCTCCCCCCGAAACAGAAGCACATGGGATAGCTCTAATTGTCCCACACATCTCTTTTTTCAGGAAGCATGTCTGAGACAAACTGAGAAGTGGCTGCAGAAGAAACTAGCCTGCATTATATCACATGGGCAGGCACACAACTTCTGCTGCAGATTTCCCCAGTTCTAACATGTTTCTTGAAAACAGGGGTAGATGAGGCAGTTCTGCCTGGTGGCAGCAGCTTCTTTCTCCAAGCTGCTGTTGCTGTGGGATGAAACTGCCCCACGCATCTCCATTTTCAGAATTGAGGTTGGAGCTGAACTCGGAAGAGCTACAGCAAAAATGGTGCACCCGTCCACATAACATAATGCAGGCAAGCATGGATTTATCTTGCAGCCACCTCTCAGCTTGACTTTGATGTGCTTCCTGAAAAAATGTGCAGGCCAATTTCACCCTGCAGTAGCTGTGCCAACATCATGGTGCCCCAGCAGGTTCTCATGGAATCCCAGTTGAGAACCACTGAGCTAGAAGAAAAACAGTTTATAGGTGCTAGACCACATTTCTTTCAGAACTTAGAAATGATCCCATGATACTTGGCCTCTCTTTCCTTTGGCTTTCAGCAGATAGCAATGAAACACATTAGTGGTGCCCTGCTATTTCCTCCCCATCTCTGGCTGCCGGTTCTTAAAAGAACCTCAAGGTTTCAAAATTGAACACAATAGGTTAAAAAATGCCAGGGCTAGGACTGCCTTCTAGGGTTTTGGAAACCTAGAACAAGATACTTTGTAGCTATGAACTGGTTTGACCATTAGCAATTCAGTACAGCTGTTCTGATTTACACTAGTAGAAGAACTGAACCAGAGACTGCCTGCAGGAAATGTCTACACCATTAATAACATAAACAACTGGACTTTACAGATGTTTGTACAGTGAATGTCAAAGTCGGTATTTGTATTATCTAAGAAACCACACCTTGTACTTCAGCTCTTTATGTTACCATTAGCTTCCTCACTCTTCCAAATGAAACCTGTCACTTCATTTTCTTGACACAAATGCATACCTGTTTCCTGTTTGTAAAGCAGGTACCTGAAACATAAAGGTTTTTTTTTTTTAATGAAATTAAAAAGACCTTTTAGCTTACTGTTGCTCAAAAGAGCTGTAGCTTGAAAGTATCCTTCTTTGACCATTTTTCCTAATAGTGGAATTTACATCCAGAGCTTATGTTTTGCAAAAATTATTCTGGCGGACTCCATTTCTCTCTCTCTCTCTTTGCTTCATGTTTATGCAGGGTTTTTTGAAAATGCAAACCTACTACAAAGCAAAGAGGAAGCCAGGTACTCTACTTTGATGCTAGTTCTGCTTTTATAAAAATTTACAAAACATGAACTCAATCTCCCTCTCATAAAGTTCAGTGCAAGGGAGGCGTAAATTTATATAAAATCCCTACTAAAACAAATGAACCTTGTGAGCTACCAATTGGCTAACCTACTATCTATTCCGTAAAGAATGATGCTTGTTAATGTCTTCTTAGAAAGATAAAAACCACTGATAACTGTTGAACAGGAATGATCAAGTGCCAATATGATAAAGTATAAATTAGCTATACAAGATGGTAGAAGATCCTATTTGAAATAAATATCTTGCTGAATTTAGGGCATATTTTTTTTATTTTTGGGCTTTAATTATTTGTTCAGATTCCTCTTTCCATTAGTCATGGGTATTTGAGATGCACTTTTTTCCTAATGTCCAGTTATGATGGCAACCCTCAAAGCGAGTGAGAAGGAGAAGTTAGGAGGTGGTTAAGAGGCAGTAAGGTGGTCACTTTAGTTCTCTCTGCTCCTATTACCACTTCGAGAGATTACATTTTTCCATTCCCTCTGAATATTTTTAGTCAGAGGGTTGGGTGCAACATCACTGTACCTGATGGGTATAAAAGATGTCCATTATTGGTGGTTTAATGTAACAGTTTGTTAAATTGGTTTTGGAGTACAGTAGCTGAAACAATAGGAGCCACCTATTAACACACAGTCCAGATGCATGGGCAGTCAGAAGCTGAGCTGTGTAGGCAGAAGGTTCTTTCTCAAGAGACTGGGGAGAAAGCAGAGGCCTAGATATCATGACTGGAGTAAGATACTTGGCATATTGACGGAGATAACCGTCTCCTGCTGATTTCTATTATGTTAATCTGGAACAGGACTTTGCGTATGTTTCAGAAAACAGACGGTATCAAAGAAATATCTGACTTAGCCATCACATTTCTCGTCCACATAGAAACAATCCATAGGATCTCAAATTTGGCTAATCACATGCATCAAAGCAGGTAATAGTTTAATTATGCTCCCCCTTTTTTTTTTGTGGAGTCTTCCCATTTTTTTTCCTTGGCATGCATGCATAGATCTAGAATCCTAGAAGATGGCAAGAATGAGATCAGCCAGTACAGGCGCCAGATTTCTCGATGCCCTGTGGCTGATCCTTGCTGAATCTAAAGTGGTGCTACTGCTACTATAGTTGGTCCTTGGGAAATTTCCTTGATATAGGAGCAACTATTGTGGACCTAGGGTTGCTGGCATTACATCTTTCTTCCTAGAAGGCATTGTTTACTTGTTGTTGTGCTATGGTTATTTCACCTCCTAACATATCCTTGGTGACATTGAGACATGGTACAAGCAAGGACTGCTCTCAACAAGCACCAGCACAGAAGACAAGTAAAGTTGAAGTAAAGCCATTTGGAGCTATAAACTGGAGACTGTATTCACTAACATTGATCCTTGGTTGTTTCTTGCCTCACAATCTGCTTTATTAACTACCATAATGCAACTGTCAGAACATTTTAACAGAGGCAAGTACTAGTATTGTGATCTAATTATCAGGCACAATGTGGTCAGTAAAATAACCAAAAGAATGGTCAAGAAAGGCTTTTTCACGCTTTCAGGGTGCATTGCTCTTTTATTCATTAAAAACAAGAGCAAATATAGTTTTATTTAAAAATAGATTTAATAACTGTCCTTATCAAAAGTGGGAGTAGCAACTTAAATATGATTAACAGGTTTTGTGACCCATCTTGTATGCCTGTTTAATCAAAAATAAATCTTCAATCTGCATTGTTTTTCCCCCTTAATGTCACAAAAAATATTAGGCTATTGAGAGAGGGGCAGGGAGGGGAAGAGACTGAAAGAACAGAAAACCTAATTCCTGACAAGTTTAGTTTTATGGGATTTGGGGGTTAACTAACTGCTGATCCTATTATTAACATCCTACTAAAATTAATAATTGGATATAATGTAATCCAATGTAAGCCATCCAGTATGGCTGCCACTACTAACACAAATGGTTAGACCCCATTTTGTTCATGAGATTGGATCACTAGCATATAAATCTTCTGGCAGAGTTTGCCAATAATATAAAGGATTTGTTTATGAAATCTTCTCTGCATTATTCAAGTGGAAATATCATTAAATTAAAAAAAATACTAATTCTGATTTGACAGATGTGTGCGCCTTCTTTTTTTCCCCTCTCCCCCTTCGAAATACAATCCTGCTTATTTAATGAAGGGATTTCCCCCCCACCCACACAAAATCTTTTTTTTTTCATGAAAATAATGCTTACTACATGTTACTACAATTTTTTTCTCTACACATGCATGTGATATATAGGTCAAGGTCCTGCAAGCTTTTAAAATTTAAGCTTGTTAGCCATCCTTTAAGCTCCATCCAGGAACAGTGGCAATGACCAGACTACTAGCCATAGGAGTTTCACGTTAACTCAAACCAAGTATGGCAGATTTGTTTTAAAGATTAAGATCTTAAAGTATGGTTAGATAGAAAGCAAAATGTGTTTCTTTGTCTGCACCACAACATTTTTTTCCAAGAGGTTGCCAGGCAGATTGGTAAATCCTGGCTATCATTACTGAATGACTCATGCAGGTTTTTCTTGTTACTCTGCAGACAAAATTGCTCAGATGGGAACTGCAATATCTTCTACCATGGAAACAGTGCAATGTCTTGAGAGGACAAATGGTTCCCTACACAACTCATAGTCAAGCTGATCTAAAAGAAGCTATGTGTGCAGCTCATACTCAGTGTCGCAGGGCACTAAGGTGCCTGCTCCTATAAGAGCAGAAGCTGCCTGGGGAGAGAGTCCTAAGAGCCAGGCAGAAGCCCACAGGTGCAGGTTACTGTGGCAACAGGCCAACGAGTACATTAGCCTGCACTTGTACCCAGTCAGCTGTCCGGGAGAGGCAGGGCCCTGGGCAAATATAAACCCCAGGGCTGGGAGAAGGAGGAGAGTTCTCTGTTAGCAACCAAGGAGGAAGGAGCTCTTGGAGAAGAAGCTCACAGAGCGGCTTGGCTGCTTGTCCTACCCTGGGTAGGATTAAGGGGCTCCAGGAGCTCACCTGAGACTCTGGTTTATAAGGCACTTAGTGCTGGGAGAAGCTGGATATTTTAAAGGGACAGAGCATACCCAGAACCGCTTATATTATGTTATAGCCCAGGGGCTCAGATTTTAGTTTCGTTTGACTGGTAGATTCAGTTGAGGCTACTGGGGAAGGAGGAGGCCTCACTGGGGGCCCACAACAGTTTGGAGACTCCAGCGCCAGTGTGGGTGCAGAGACAGGGCTGCAGAGGGCCCAGTGAGGACACGGGGCTGAGTTAGAGCAAGACCCAGGGGAGACAACATCAATACCATCTGTGGGGCTTGGGGCATGGTAAAGGGCTGGTTTGGAGCCATACATCTAGCCCATAAGGCTGAGGGTGTCCTGTGAATCATCCATCTTGAAGCGGGATGCCAAGGGATCTAAGAACCCACAGGGTTCAGAGGGATCCAGCAAGACTGTGTCCAGACAATAAGATCAAGGGCAGCCTCCCTATATTAAAAGTACCAGCAAGACGTGACGGGTGAGAAAAAGGGTGCCTGTTGGGCAAAATTGGCGTGGTCAAGGAGCCCTAGGGGTATCACGACCATCCCTGGGGACCCATCCCATGACACTCAGATTCATGCTTGAGGATGATAATATGGTTTCACAAACTTTTGACATGTGGCCTATTTCTCTTTGTAGAGGAGATGATAAAACAGGTGTGGCATAGCATCTCTGGTCATTTATTGATTCCTTAAACTGTATTTCTCCCATCCAGTCTAGGGACAGGGATTTTTTTTTGTTATCATTTTTTTTTTTTTCTTTTTGGTAGGGGGTGGGGAGGAGGGGAGGGCATGATTCAGTAACTGGACTTGTTAACTGGTCTTTCCATAAAAAAAAAAAAAAAAAAGAAACATCACTTTCCTTCATTTCTAACCTGTTGACAAGCCTGTTGTTTGATACACGTGACTATATAAAGTTGCTTGGCTCTTTTGTAGACCTGGATAAAGCCTATCTGGGTCTGGATAGAGCTACTCTAGAGTGATTCCATTTCCCTTTTCTTGAGAGAAACTAGTGATTAGTTGGGAGCTACTGTCCCTCTTCCTCCAGAACTTTCTTTTTCTTGATGTCACTGTGAGAATTATCATTCCTTCTTGCTTGCCATGCAATGAGGTTGGTGGGAGAGTTTAATGAGGAGAAATTGAATGCAGTGCCTTCATTATGGTATTGAAAATGGAGAAATAGGTATTTTGTTTAATCTAGTCAGATTAATAGAGTGGGTTGCCCCATGTTTAAATGAACGTGTGGCTTATATGAAACCTAGAGTTACTCTAGATATAATACTTCTGCAGTCCATGAAATAGTTTGAAAGTTGGAGGAATTTGTATCGGTGTTCCCTCCCTTCCCTGTCTAAGACTTGTCTGGACAGATCTCTTCCCTCTACTGGTCTGTGTCTAATTGGACACAGCTGGATGAACTACCTTACCTTGTTTAGCTAGTGCTGTATACTTGGTTTCAGGATTAAGAATACAAGATGAGAAGGTGGAAAAGAAAAAGTTAGTGGGGTTGTGCACATGATGTGGAAGACTGTATAGGGTCTTGCATGTCTTACCCTGAGCCCCTGGCTGATGCAGCTTTGGTGCCAGACATTTATCTGGTAGTCCAGCTGTTGTGAAATTTGAGGATGAAGGACAAAAGCCCTGGAGTAAGTAGAGACCTGTTGGCCTTTTCCATTTTGGGGGATCCCCACACCATTAATTTCATCCCAGCATCAAAGATAGCAAAAGGAGTCATGACCTTGGTTATTTCATTCACCAGTTAGGCTTAACTTTTAGCATACCAAATTTGGTCCATTGGTTCCAATCTCTCACTTCTCTTGTTTAGTAGAACATTAAGATTATCTTTTGATTTCTATCAGGAAGATTATGTTTGGATCAAGCTGGTCTTTGTCTCTAACATGCATCTCTCCTATCAACACTTACTGTTATATATGTTGTCTCCTGGCACTAAAACGTGCCTGCTCCTTTAAGGGCAAAAACAGCCTAGTCGCAGAATCCTGCAGTCTAGGTTGAGCTCCACAGGTGCAGGTTACCAGGGCAGCAAGCTAATGAGGGAATTAGCTGGCACCTGCATGCAGTCAGCTGACCAAAAGGAGACCGGGCCCCCGGGGCATACGTAAGCCCCAGGTCTGGGGCTAGGAGGGGTTAGTTATCTGGCAGCTGCCAGGGGAAGAAGCACTTGTGTGAAGGAGTGACCCAGAGACATTTGGTTGCCTGATCTGCTGTCTGCAAGACAAATAAGGCTCCAGGAGTTGATAAGGTACCTAGGGCTAAGAGGCATGCAATACTAAGGGAGAAGTTTGCCGTCTTAAAGCGGGGGGAGCGTGGCCTCTCTTGTTATGTTATAGCCCAAGGGCTTATCTTTTTGTTGTCATTTGCACCGGTGGTTTTGGGATGAGGCTATAAAGGGAAGTGGAGGCCTCGTTAGTGCCCAGTTACAGGGCAGTTAGGGCGCAGTTACAGGGGCCGGAGAGCCCAGTGCCGGGGGCTGGAGGTTTTAGCTGACAAGGGCCAGGGGCCCAGTGACAAGAGGAGATTGATTGAAGCTAGTACCTCAAAGCTGAACCTAACACAGTGGGTCTAAGTAGAAGACCTAGTGGGGCTGTACAAAACAGCAGTTTCATTTTGACTTCCATTTCACCATTTTGAAGGGACAGTGTTTCATTTTGTTTTGAAGCGCTGTTTCATTTAATTTTGTTGAAACTGTTTCGCTTTTTCAATGCGTTTTGATGTTTCACCCATCGGCTATAATGGTGAATCATGAAAATGCCTATAACTTTGTCATGTCCTGCCTGATTCAGATTAAAACAGTGGGAATGGTAGTCCCTTCTGAGGGCATGAAGTCTGCCAAGTTTCAAGGAAATAGGTGCAGGAATTTCTGGGAAACTGCACCTCAAACTGTTCAAAGCAAAACTCGTATCACTTGCTGGCAGCGGCAGTCTGCTGTCATCCCACATACAGATCTGGGGGCCCACACCCCTCCAGGAGGACTGCAGAGCTGTACCAGACTCTTCCTGGGGGATGCGGGCCTCCAGATCTGCGCGTGGGATGACAGCATGCTGCCACTGACAGCTGAGGCCAGCGGCAGCACCAGGCTTCCTGGCACTTAGCATGAGCTGTGCCGAGCACTGGTCCCAGCCGGCAGCAGCAGCCTGGTGTCATCCCGCGCACAGATCCAGGGGCCTGCGCCCCACCAGGAGGAGTCTGGCACAGTCCTGCAGCCTTCCTGTAGTTTCAGCAGCAGCCTGTTGAAACCCCAAGCACCGACCGGGGGGGTGGAGGACCATGCCCCCAGGATGAGCTGGGGAAATTATCAGAGAGCTGGGGAATTGAACAGGGAGCTAGATGTCAATATCAGAGAGAAGTCCTTCCCACCTCTTCCCCCTTCCTCTCCTTAGTTTCTGTTTAGCTGCAGCAAGCCCAGCTTCGAAACTTGAAACATTTCAAAATGTTTTGAATGCTCTCATTTTATTTCGAAGCTGTTTCAAAGCCTTTTGTTTCATTTTGATTTTGCTGTTTCGAGCTTGATATGTGTTGAAACAGATTCGAAATGAAATTTTGACGGTTGTTTCACACAGCCCTGAGACCTAGCTACATAAAAGGGGCAGAGGCTGAGTTGGCTGAGACCCCAAAAGAGGGAACAATATTCGTATACCATCTGGGGAGTGATAAAGGGGAGGCTTTGGAGCCATGCATCTAGCCCATAAGGCTTAAGATGTCCCATGAGGCACTTATTTGGAGCAAGACCCAACAAGGGGCCCAAGAACCTGCAGGATCTAGTGAGGTTCAAGAGGCCCATGGCCACAAACAAACTTGTGGACCGCCTCCCTACTTATGACTTTTACCTAACTATTATTACACCACTGTATGCTAAAACACCTCATGGAAAAGTAATTACTGCACTTCACTGCACGTGAGATATTGTTCTTTGAGCTTTATTTGAAACTAAAGTTTTAGTTATTGTCCCAGGGACGCCGGGGCTATGGGGAAACCCCGGCCCAAAACCAAAGAGAAAGAAAGCCCATACTTACCCCTTGCAGAAGCCGGGGGTAGCGGAGGAGCGCACGCCAGGAAACCACCTGCATGATTCATTAGCCGCACTCATATCCAGCTGGGACCGGGTGACGTCAGTGAGAGACGCCACCCAGTGGGAATAAAGTGCGGCCCTGGGGGCACAGGAGGCAGGCAGAAGACCAGGGAGCCCGTGGGGAAACCCAAGCTCGGGAGCTCGCACCCGTGGGGTTTGTCTGCCCAAGGCAGGGAAAGTTGCTGCAGCGAGGGAAGCAGCAGAAGCGGCAAGAGCCGCCGCTACAAAGAAACCAGCAGCAGAGCCGACAAGAGAGCTAGCAGGAAAGCTGGGGAGGGAACCAGCTGCGGAGCCGGTGAAGGAACCGGTAAGAGAGCCGGCAGGGAAGCCGGCGGAGGAGCCGGCGGGAGAGTCCGCAGGGGCAACGGGACCTCGGGCCCCTTAGCCCTCAGACTGGAGCCCCACATAGGTCCCCAAGTCATGCTGGTGTGGGACTAGGGGACGTCCTAGGCAAGAGACAAGGCGGGGCCAGTAAGAAGAAGCTGAGATCCGCGGCAGAAGGTGGCGTTTGGCTGGGTAGTAGGGGAGGTTGGAGCCCCGTGAGTGCCCGTTGAAGGCGTGACGACCCTGGAGGCTGCTTCGAAGGGGACCCCCACCACTGAAGGTCCATTCAAAATCGTGGCAGGCGAGTCTCGGGGGTCTCCCAGCATCATCCGAGGCACCCTCTGGGGCCCTCTTGCAGGACTGGGACAAACCTGGTCAGCTGCCCGAGCAAAAGCGGCTTGGGAACGCCTATTGGAACAGAGGCGGGCACAGTTATATTTGATTGTTGCTATTTTAACTGCTACAGAATTTTACTTTTATAAATACTTTAAAATAAAATTTAAAATGTAAGAGTTTTTTATTTAACTAACCTTCCTAAAACACCTATTTTAAACTAGGATGGCCAGTTAGCACACACAGCTAAGTGAAAAACTTCTGGTATTTAATCTCAACCAGAAGATATTAAATTTGAGACAGAACTCTGAACTCCAAATTGAGCAAGTGTAATAAAAATCAAAATATATTTAACTCGGAAATAAGTATTGCTATTTTTTTTGCACAGATTGGTTACAGAAAGTGCATCAAACGTTAAACTCTAGAAACTCTGTTACAATTTTCAAAATAAGGATCCATGGTCATTTGAGAACCTTTTCAATTACTTCTGTTGTTCTAATAACTATTCAGTCAATTACACTAAATAGAAGTCAATTACTGACTGAATTCAGAGGGCTGCTTAATCTTAAATAATATGCCATCCCCGTGCAAAAAGGCAAGAATGTTGCAAATGATGTAGAGAGCAATAGGAACTGGATGTAAGGTTAAGTAGATAAAAGATGAATTTTAGACACAATCCTGAACAATGCATGGTGCATAAGTGCTACCAAAAGTAGGTACAGAAGGCATTGTGAGAGATTTTTCTTAAATTACAATTCTTTCTCTTTCTTTTCAGGGTGTAAGAGGTTAAAGTTATCCTATAGATATCAATCCTAATCAGTTTAGGCTGATTCAACTACTCTTTGCAGCTAGTAGGAGAAATGAATGCAAGGTGATGGCAGTTCCCTATCACTTCTCACATGGGTAACTGGTGCCTCTTGAGTCTGGGGGAGCTTGTGACTTCCCATGCCCCCTCTCCAAGAAGGACAAAGGAAAAAAAAAAAAAGTCGTTTATTTGCTTCCACGTGCTTATTCCCAAGTTCCAGTTATGTCAAGTAGGGGAACTATTATTTCTTTTCATGAAGGTATAACCTGAACTAAATCCATTCATAATTATAAGTTGTTAAACACAGACATTATGCCCTATATTTATTTTCTTTCTTCCATTGTTTCTTTTTTATATACGATTGAAGAATCTAATGGATCATTCTCATTGATTGTATAGAGTTATAAATGGCAATTCTCTGTTGTGTATGTTTATGTACTTTTAGTAACACAAAATTCCAACCATTAAGGCAGGGTGCCTCTGGACATAAGCTAGGAAAATCTTTTATTCTCACTGAAATCAGTCCAGCAGAGTAGTGACTTTTAAATTGTTAACAGTATGAGAGCCCTTGGCTAACTAATGTAAAATAAAGCGATGGGTCTTGATACAAACCAGTTACCATAAGCATAAACTATACTGTCCCATAGATTCATAGATGTTAGGGTCGTAAGGGACCTCAATAGATCATCGAGTCCAACCCCCTGCATAAGCAGGAAAGAGTGCTGGGTCTAGATGACCCCAGCTAAGTGCTTATCTAACCTCCTTTTGAAGACCCCCAGGGTACGGGAGAGCACCACCTCCCTTGGGAGCCCGTTCCAGACCCTGGCCACTCAAACTGTGAAGTTCTTCCTAATGTCCAATCTAAATCTGCTCTCTGCTAGCTTGTGGCCATTATTTCTTGTAACCCCCGGGGGCGCCTTGGTGAATAAATACTCACCAATACCCTTCTGTGCCCCCGTGATGAACTTATAGGCGGCCACAAGGTCGCCTCTCAACCTTCTCTTGCGGAGGCTGAAAAGGTTCAGTTTCTCTAGTCTCTCCTCATAGGGCTTGGTCTGCAGGCCCTTAACCATACGAGTGGCCTTCTCTGGACCCTCTCCAGGTTATCTGCATCCCTCTTGAATTGCGGCGCCCAGAATTGCACGCAGTACTCCAACTGCGGTCTGACCAGCGCCTGATAGAGGGGAAGTATCACCTCCTTGGACCTATTCGTCATGCATCTGCTGATGCATGATAAAGTGCCATTGGCTTTTTTGATGTCCCAGTGGAATAACTTTGGCAAAAATGTTACTAGGAAGTTGGTATGTCATGCAGTGCTAAGAGATCATTTCCCTCCCATGCCACCATTCACTTCAGCCTTAAAAGGAAATTTGCACTGGAACTTACCTCAACACCTCCTTAAAAATAACTTACAAAAAAAAAAAAAGAAAGGTTGAGACGTCAATGTGTGGACCATTTCCTGTTGTCTCTTCTAGTGGTGCAGTCCTTGGTTGAATCTGCTTCTGAACTGAAGCAGGTATGCAGCAAATTGGGCATAATTGCCCAACATCTCTTTCCAATCTAGGAAATTCTTCATGGAGTAACCTTCTATATTCCCTTGCTGCCAAAGCTCTTCCAAAGTCCTAATCCTTCTAACTCAAGGCAGCTCTATCCTTTCTTTCAGCACTTGGGGGTAGTGAGTTGGCATTGGAAAGTAGGCAGTGTCCTTGCCAGCTATGGCATCAGGTCTGGTCCCCGTCCTCTCCCCACCCTTCACGTCCCCCACTATTGTTTCCTGGAGTAGGCCCTACTGGATGCCTTCCTCCCTCCTTTGACCACAGGTCAGTGGCTCCCATGCACCACATTGCCTGTTCTTCCTCTTCCCCCACCACCCAGCATCTCCCAATCAATGCAGTGTGGAGCACTTCCACCCAACCACCACCTAGGGCTCTCCCACCCCTGTGGGACCCCTGATCATGTCACCCCAGGGAAGAGTCTGCACCACACCTGCAGTGGTGCTCATATGTAGGTGCTCTGCAAAATTGCCTTGTGGCAATGGCACCCAGAGGTGCAGCAGAAAAAACCTGCAGTTCTGGCTGTTAGTTGCACCTTGTCTGTGGGGCTCAAAAAAAGTTTTCAGTGCCTTTTGATGTCTGTTTGAGGGCTGATTTGGGTTAAATGGTTCCACACCAGTGCATGGGCCTGTCTCAGAAAAGCAACACATCCATGAGGGATAGGATGGCCAGTTATCAATTAACCAGATTTATATTCCCATTCAATGTAATACAGACTGATAAGCCCCCAGCAATAGTTAGTGGCATGTGGGTTAAGGAGGATATGTTCCCCATGAGGGTTTGTTCCCCAGTCTACCAAGCAGTTACATTAGACTGTTCCCTCACCTATAAACATCACATTCAGAAAGTCAGTAGTAAAATCTCTTCGTGGGTAGCTGCCTTAAGACATTTAGCCACATGACATGAGGTGCCAACTTCCCAGTGCTCCGAACTACTGCACTTACATGGTCTATGCCCCAGCAGAATACTGTGCTCATGTATGGTCCAGAAGTTGTCATACTACAAATCTAGACACTGTTCTTAACAGTATACAAAGACTCATAACAAGCTGCTCAACTTACACACAGATGTACTCCCTGTACTCTCAGTATATTAGACATAAAATGGCAGACCCTAACCACTTCCCAGCTGCCAGGGTTCTGGGCCCCTGGAGAACCTGGCAGGCCAGGTAATGTGGCCCTGTGGTAAATTTAGCTAAGGAGTGGGGTGAAGGGAAATGAAATGATTGTCCAGACTAATCCTGTCTGAAATCTATTCTTACAGTGTTTTATACCAACACCAGATGAGTCCCTTATTGGGCACAACCTTGACAGAGAAGCATGGATCAAGGTGAACAGAATGAGATCTGTATACTGAGATCTTGTACCACACTGTATAAGATGAACATCTTAGACAGCCCCCTATTTGAATGTGGTGTCCAGCAAAGAGCACAACACTTAAAAGATGCAGTCTTTACAAATGCCCACATGGGGTAGACATAATTTGCACACTGATAATACCAGACACTGGCTCATAGATTTGAAAGTTGATATCTGATGCCATACAAAAGAAGAAGAAAGGTGACCCTGGAGTTGCAGGTCAAAAACACCCTTGCAGCACACCAGGTGCCCATGGGCCAGGTACCTGCCAGCAGTGCCCAAGCCTCAGAGGCCACGAGATCATCTCTGTGCAGGCCCAGGCCTGATTTTCTGGACCACGCTATCCTGAGCCAGTAAGGTGAGCCACCCAGACCAGGTCCTGATGGGGTCAGGGGGCATGCTGGAGTCCAACTGGCAGGGTGCCTGGCCCTGTGGGTTATTTGAGAGGGTGTGCTAGTGCCAGGGCCCAGCTCCCGCCAGGATGTGCCCTTACACAAGTCCCTTTGGGATGCCTGGGAGGGGGTGCCAGTAGCAGGGCCTGGCTTCTGTGGGGCTGTGCCTGTGCATGCTGGGTTCTCTTGGTCTCATTGTCAGATCTATAGGGTGCTTCATGATGGGGTAGGTGGGGTAGGCCCAAGGGCACAGGTGCCTCAGTGCCAGGGCTGTCCCTTCCTTCCCCCTGCCTGATTGCAACTTACAGCTGGCTACAGGGAACAAGGGGGAGGGGGCTTGAAACAGGGTCTTTACCACCTTGGGTAGGTGAAAGCCCAGGGGTGGGGCTGGTTCAGTACTCAGGCAGAGGAGATGAGGTCTGGTTTAGGTTAGAGGGCTGCCCTGTTGGGGAGGAGGGGGTGAGTGGGGTACCACAATGCTCTGTGAGATGTCAGTGGAATATGGGCTACTTTGACTTGAAATGGGATCTGACACAGATGTTCAATACACATCCATCCAAGGTTATTTTACTGCCACTGGTTATGGCACACAGAGTGCATAAAAATCTGTTCGGTTATAGCTGTATAGCACTTTCTGTATGCTTGCTGCGCAGTAAGTATTACATCTGTACCTGGCCTATATGATTAGAATATTATGAATAAAAAGAAAGTGAAATGCAAAGGATACCTGATTAGTGTAAGAAACCTTGGAATTCACATATCCTGGCATTAATCTTCGTTGCTAGAAGTCTGATCAACTGCCTGACAACAACTGAAGGCTATTTCAGCAACAAACTCTCAGATCATGCTCTGTTCATTCAAACTTATGGTTGAGAGTTTGTACTACCCATAACACCTAGTGAGAAATTTGTTTTTGCCTGAATGACTGATTGAAACAACTCTAAAAATTAGGGAAACTCAGAGGATTACAGCACCTTGCTCTCTTTCAAAACAGCTGTTTTGAAAGAAGTCCTAAAAATAGCCTTACTGGATGAACATTAATCAAAATACCTCTACAGATCTTCTTGGAAAGGATCAGGGCACTAAATCATCAACTGTTTGCCAATTCTTAGATTGTATGCTTTTTGGAGGGAGGGCACAAACTGTTTTGTATGAACTCATACATAACTAAGTATGATGAGGTCCAATCCTGATTGACCTACTGTTCACTAAGGTAACGCATTCTTCCTTTAAAAATCAAACTCGTGGAAATACCTAGTTTCATTCTCAAGAAGTGTACATAAATTCAGATCCCTGTGTGCAAAGATAGAAATAGAAAGCCTAAGGTTTGTGTATTTGACCCTATTCATCATGACATCATCAAATACATTTAAAAATATGCTTCATTAGGGCCAAAAAAATATTGACTGCTTTACTCAAAATGCCCTACAGGGCTTCCAGAGCCCTCATCAAAAGAAATTCATGATAATGTAAGTGTATAAAGAGGGGGTAAGTGTTATGTTTATAAAATGCACCTATACCTTTCTCTGTAAATGGAATATACTCAGTGCAAAGTTTCAGAGGCTGAAGAGGCAAAAAGAACTTCTGCAAAATGTTTCTATAAAACTCTGTACGTGACCTTTTAATTATTTCACTGTGTTCCCGGGACTTGGACTCCAGCATGTCTATGAAATGGCAGTGAGCTGATTATTGCCTTGCAAATGAACCTAGTAATCATAAAAGAATAAAGCTTTGGAAAGAATACCTGCCCTAGCACTCCAGGATCTTTCACTGCAGGTTCTTCCTTGTACTTTATAGAATCTGGGCAGAAAGCTGCTTGAAAGTAATTGTGATCTGGTTTGATGCCTAGTGTGCCTGAAAGAGTCCATTAGCACCTATGAAGGGCCACCAGCCTCTGAGGGGAAAGCATCAAGCTCAGAATTAAATCTTCTCACTATTAGCTCCTAATGTGTCACCAGTCATTGAGGAGACAGACAGCGAGGGAGAAAATAACATTTACATTTTCTCACTAATTTAATGAGCGAAGAAAAGACAAGAAGAGAAAGGGGTTGGTTAGTTTTCCAGGCAGCATTGACTTAAATGCTTCTACAAGGACAGGCTGAGAAAGGCAGAGTTGCACAGCATAATAAATCTAGCTTTGTTGGCTGGGAGATGCTGTTGCTATACTAAGAGTTCTGGGGGCATAATCCCATAATTCAGTGGTTCCAGTCCAATGACTGTTCCACTTCTCTTTCCACTGAACTCATTTACGATCTCAAGCAGTTTCTTGCTGTCAGTTCTTATTTGCATCTTCTGTTTCTCCTGTTTTTGTCTTTTGCAGAGATCCTCACTGTCACAATTCATCTTATTTCTGAATTGTTGTCATCTTTCCTTGAGCCTTTTCAACTTACTTTTTTTTTTTGGCCGTCACCCACAGTTTCCATCATCTGGAGGTTAATGAAGCAAACTTCCTTTAGCATCAGTGCAGTGCCAAGCTCAAAGCTTTTCTCTTGTTTACTTTTCCTCAGACCACATGCTTCTTTTTTTTGGGGGGGGGCATAGCTGAATTTTTTTTAGACAAGGTTGCTAACAGGTGAGGCAAAATGCTAGTTTGTTTTGGAGGCTGGTAACAGCTGATATGGCTAGATCTGGCATAAACTGACTTTAGTTGAGCGTACCGGGGTGTCCAACCTTTTTGAATGTGGGGCCGGATCAAAGACCTCACAGGAAGTGGTATCACATCAGGAAGTGATGTCAGGTGACCTTTGACACCAATGAAGTTGCAGGAAGTGACAATGAAATGGGTCTTGAAATGTGGCTTAAAATCCAAAATAGAAACAATATAAAAGCAACAATGAAATAATACCAAACACTTAATTAAAATAAACACTTTCGCTTCTACTTACTTCTCAATGAATGAAAGACGCATAATGCAAGTCGAGAGATCAAATGTGGAAAAGGTATCAACCAGAGTGGAAACTAATTGAAGCAACAAAATATGGGCATTTTTGAGAATAATCTTCAAAAAGATTTACTTTGATTGCATTAATAACTTGTTACTAACACATCTTTAACAAGCTGAACCCCCAGCCCCCCACAAAGAGAAACAGAAGCAAACACAATCCAAACACTGGACAGTATTTTTACAAAGATTTTTATCTGCTGGTTAGGGGGGAGAAGTGTAGCTGCCTCCCTCCCACATGACCTTGCCCTGCTTCTTGGGAACAGTAGTGAGCAAACAGCAGCAGGACCAGCCAGGCTGATGAGGCAAAGAACTTCCAGTGCTGCTGTGGCTATTTTTTTTTATTCTTCCTGAGAATGAGCAGGTGGGGTTTGGGATGTGAATCCCCCCTCTCCTCCTCACCTCTCTCTCAAGCCCACCTGGAGGACACAGGGGCATGTGCCAGCAGATAAATCAGGTGGCTGGGGAAGGGGGGGGGGGGAAGTGCAGTGCGGGTGAGGAATTGGGTATGGCAGAGCTGGCAGGGAAAGGAAAATCCTGTCTGCTGCTGCCGTCGCTTCCTTATTCCACAGTGATTGCTCATCCTGAGAATCAGGCGACAACAGCTGGCAGCAGCCTTCTGTCCCAGCCCAGACACTTGCTTCTTCCCCCTCTCAAGTGCCCCTGGCCGGCTGAGGGGAGCCAGGTCCCCTCACAGCAGCTGCAGGGCTGGAGGTGGAGGGATGTGTCTTGGCGGGAGACACCTGTGCGGTGCTTTACAGCCTCTGCTGCTCTCTGCCTTGCAAGGGGCGGGCAGATGGGGAGGGAGTGGGGGCTCCTCAGTGCATCCAAGAGGCTGTGAGAGAGACTCGCGGCTCAGCCGGGCATGGCCACAGCTGCAGCTGGGCACGAAGCGGGGCAGTCCGGGCTCCTCCTCGTCCTCCCAGCTGCAGCCTCCCCAGGATGTGTGGGAAAGGTGCCCTCTGCTCTGCCGCCGCTCGCGTCGCTGCCCCGGCAGCCGTGTGCCCTGCTCCCACCTCAGCCCTGCACGGCGCCGCTGCTGAGCCCTGGCCCCGGCCCCGTGCCGCTGCCTCCTGCTTTCAAGGATGCCTAGTAAGTCGTGCCGGCACCAGAGAGCCCGTGTGTGCCCGAGCCCTACCGTGGGGCACTGCTAGCTGCGGGCTGCATGTGGGAACCTTGTCCCTTCCCCAGCCCTTCAGCAGCCATTAGGAAGCTGCTGGGGGAGGGACAAGGGGTGGGAACGAAAGTAAACTATTTACTTCCGTTTCCCATTGCAGCACCTCAGGCCTCAGAAAACGGCTTGGCGGGCCACATGGTAGCTTGCGGGCCGTATGTTAAACAAGCCAGAGCTAGACTTTCCCACAAACCAAGTATCTCTACTACTGTGGTTCCAGAGTTAATGTTTCCATTGCCCAACCCCCACTCCTTCCCTTCCCTTCCCTTCCCTTCCCTTCAATTGTCATTTTCTTAAGGCAAAATAAAGTGATCAGATCCATTCTTCCCCTTTGCTCCCCCATCCCTTCTTGTCTATAACCCTTTTTGAGTCTAGAAACTGGAGCATCCCTGATTTGGCTTCATCATTACCCGCACATGATTTTGACCCTCTAATTTAAACAGATGTTTGCCATGGCTTTTTTTCCCAATATCCTGCCGGCTTAACACTGTTCCTTTGCTGCAAATTCCATTCCCATCTCCGTATTAGTCATGCGTAATCTTATAGCCATGAAACTCTCTTGTTGTTTGGTCAGTGACCCAGCCATCTAATTCTCTTTGGCAATCCTGTCACTCACAGTTTCAGCAAGTATATCTCCCTATCAGCATTTTGCCAGTGTTATTTTACCACATCTCACTGGTTTCACAAATTTTCACATTATCTCATTCCAATCCAGTTGTCAGCACCTTTTGCTTTCCTGTTGATTTTGCGTTCTCACATCTCAGCAGCCTATGTATTCACAGAGGCACAATAAAGCATTATAAAACATCTGTACATTAAGAGGTACAGATTTCCAGTTGGGCTCACTTGTGTTCAGTGTAAAACCAACATGGATGTTTTGGAGCCCCTAGACCCTGAGGGTCATCTTGATGGGCAGAGACATCCAGCTGGAGTTTTGCTTTGAAGTATTCAGGTGGCTTACTGTAAGTGAACCTGAACCTGATCACTGATATTGCTTCAGCTTATGGGTGTAGGAACCTCAGCTTTTTCCCCAGAAACATACTGCCTTCAGTAGCTGCTGGGTAAAAGGTTTAAGTGAGTGCCTTTATTAAATTCTGTTAGCATGTGCTGGGAGCAGGACTGGGCTGATACAGCTCAGGTCCAGCTCCCACCCCACCAAGCTGTCTTCAGAATAGGAGGGGGAGCAGGTAGGAGAGGAAGTTCTGTTTGGGGTCTGCCAAGCCTGGGCTGGAGGGTGGGGTGGGTGGATTGAAGCTCCCCCAAGATGGGGGGGGTTCAAGATGAGGGGGATCTAATACAACTGCTCCACACGCCAGCGCAGGCTGGGCAAACCCCAGACAGCTCTCTCCTCTTTTTTCCCCCTCCCATTTTGAAGACAGCACCGGAGCTGGCAGGCAAGGGCTAGGGGAGAGTGACTGCAGGCTTGTGGCCACTCCATCCTAGAGCTCCATTCCATCATCCCCCAGACCCAACAGTGAGTGCCTGTTGTGTTGAGGGGGGAACATTGTAACTCATGCATGGTGCTTCCTATGAAACACCATGACTTACAGCAGGGAACTGCACATCTGTCAGCACCCTCTATGCTACAACTGGGCAAATAACAGATCTTTCAACTAAAAGCTGCAACTTCATAAAGTCTAAGTTTTGTGTTCAAACAATGCTTTTCAAATGGCAAAGTCAAAGCTTTGATTAGAGCTATTTTGAAATGCTTCTAATTCTTTAAAGAATGGACTTAGACAAAGATTTTTTTTAGAAATAAACAACAAAAGCTATGCACAATTGTGAAACATGTTAGTGCCACTAAAGCTGCAATCTGTGTGTTAGAAAATTTTTGCAGTGGAAAGATTTTGTCCAGATCTTCTTAAGTGCACTCCAAATCAATACAATATGGAATTAAGTCTGTTTTTAACTTAAATGTTCACTGCACTTATATAAGAGAAATAAATGATTGTGTAAAGAGTTAGCTATTCCTTTTTATAACCTGTTTTTGTTATTTTAGGTAAGTAGTGTTATGGACTAGATCAGAGGTCCATAACCTACAGCTCATGGACCAAATCCTGCCCCAAAAGTGGTTTGATCCAGCCTGGGAAGGTCCAGTCTGGCTTGGGATGGCATGGATGATTAGGTGGCATGCAGCTGTGCCAAGTTGCTTCTCCCCTCCTCAGCACCCTCCTTGTTCCTCTCTTGTGCCTGCACTCACCCTTATAGCAGAGGGGGTGGGTATTTGCAATGAGGATAAAAACTAGTGGCTTGACCTTTCCAGGCAGGTGAAATTTGCGTCCTGTGGCAGGGAGTCAAGTCCACTCTGGCCCACAGCAGCAAATGGTTGTTAACCCCAGGGCAGATAGTGTCTGGAGATATCCACAGTTAGGCAGATGCGAACAACTTGAGAGATGGGAAAATGATACAGACTAGTAGGCAAGTTTAAAAATTATTAACTGCATACTGTTAAACCAAAAAACAAAAAAACCCTTATGAGAATTAAATATAAGTCTACTGTTGATACAAATGGAAGGACAGAAGATGCCTCAGCAGGGGGTGAAGTGTGATTTCTCCTGTGTCTTATTCCAAACTGTTTGAGGAGATCTGGGAGATGAGTTACAATTTTATAAACAGTGGGGTTTTGGGGTTGTTTTTTTTAAGGGGTGAGATGTGCGATGATGCGACTCAACACCATTCATTGATAAAATAATTCAACGCTCAGAGATGTTTGTAATGGGTACACAGAGTTTTCAACTCCAAATTCAGATCTGGCCTAGTTGTTGTGCAGTGGTAAAGCTATACAAAATGCATTAATTCCTTGCCCATGCATGGTCTCAACACCCTGACATTTGGAATCTCAGCAGAAAGGCTGAGGGTGAATTAGTCAGGGAGACTCAGCTGGGAATCACTGCAACCGAGTAGTTCACAAATGGGACTGACAGCAAGGAATGCACCAATACATATGCTCTATTTCCCCCCACCCTCCCTCTACAAAAATCCTCTTAGGCCCCTGGTGGATGTTATACTTAAGGCCTGACTAAGCAGCTAATCACATCTTAAATAGTGACCTGGCCACACATTCATGCAACTACTAGTCCAATAAAATGGGAAATAAGCCACACACATTTTCTAAAAAAATGTGTAATAATTTTGAGTCTGATTACCATCATGCCTTAAACTGAATGTGTGGCCAATGTGTTGGGACTGCCCATCAACAGACCACACACTCTGCTGCAGTCCTGTGGCTAGGACCATCCATCAGTGGGTTGGTATACCCATTAATCTCAGGACCACATAGGAGTCTTCAACCAGCTCCACTGTAGTCCTGTCCCATGGCTGAGATCAGTTCATTGGCAGTCTCAGCCCTGGAATCACCAGAGCAGTTCAAGACTCCGATGCTGCCCCAGGGTTGAAACTGCCCATCAGCTGATGGGTGGGCCCAGCAGCAGGACCACACTGGAGCCATTTGAAGACTCCCAGGTAGTTCCAAAGCTGAGACCATGCCATCAGTTGATTGGAGCTGGTTGCAGATTCTGATGTGGTCCTGGGCCTTGGACTGCCCATCAGCTGATAGATGATCCCAGCTGCAAGACCTCACTGGAGCCTCTAACCAGCTCTGGTGCAGTCCCAGGCCTGAGGTTAGCTGATGGACAGTCCCGGCCCCACGACTGCACCACAGCCAGGTCAAGATTTTGGTGTGGTGCCAGTGCTGAGATCACCAATCAATTGATTTGTGGTCTAAGCCCTGGGACTGCACAGGTTTGCTGGGCAGGTAGCTTTCTACTTGCTGAGCCTGGGCACATGATCTCAGCCCTTATAATCTCATCATGATCCTAGGCTCCTCCTGCATCTGATCCACGATCCTAAAATCTTGTGTCCTGCCACATGTGTGACATGACAAGAAATGTGGTTCTTAGGATCAAGGATGCCTTTTAAATGAACATCTGTCAGCAGCTCAGATCAGAGATGTGCTATTTTCTTTTTTTAATTTAACCTTCTCAAATTACAGTACTTTGTCTATTGCTTGGCTAATGTTTCTTCCCCTTTTTTTACACCTATTTAAAAATCTTTCAGAGGGAGCCAGTTTTAATATCCTATTAAAACTAAAAGCCTTTTAATTTTAGCAAGTCAGAGCCAAATTAATTTAAAATATCCCTTTCTAATTCAGATATTGTGTTTGATCTTCCTCCTTTTTTCTTTTAAATTGATTATTTTTTGAGAAATGCAGATTCCTGCCTTGTGGAATACTGTTAGAAGCAGAGCTGGAATGTTGTGGCTCTGATGGTCCAGGAAATCTGTGACAAGCAAGGCTTTGGGGGTGATTTCTTTTATTGGACCAACTGCATAAACAAGCTTTTGGGCACAGAGTTTGCATCTTCAGGTCACTGTCAGGAGGGAAGTATTGTGCCTTGGTTGTCTGGGACCTTCAGAAAAACCCTTTAAGCCATTGGTGCTGCTGTTATGTATTTGTAATGTTAGTTTTGCAAATTCTGGGATTTTTTTCTTCACTCCTGTAAATGTATATGGCGTATATAGCCAATTATAGCATGCCTGGGGGCAATGTCTCTTCTGTGCTTGTTTGCATGCCAGTGATTAGGGGGTGGCACGTACTTATGCTGGCAGGCAAGCCCTCAGTTTAACTGAGAAGTAAAGGAGAACAATAAGACTTCCTCTTTTGAACAGTGCTATTTTTTCTCCTTCGTCATATGTACATAATTGTGGCTAAATATTGAACTGAATGGGGGAGGGAAGCATTCTTTAGGGAAAAAATATAATTGTTCCTTAAACTTTATTTCTTGCAGCAGATTTCTATTGTAAGTTACAAGTGAGATGAGACTTGTTGTCATCTGCAAGTGTGCAAGTTTGAAGTACATGAGGACTTTTTTGCACCGTACGGGAGAGAAGGGCACAGAAACTGCCTTGAAAGTCAACAACCCTTTGTAGATGCAATAAGATAAGAAAAGAGTTTCAATTTAACATTTCATCCTGAGGTCAACTCAACATGTTGCTCCATTACAAGCAACTATTAGTGGTAGAATAATCTAGCCTGGTGCAGTTGTAGGTGAGCTCTTAGAGCATTTAATTAATTGCAGCCATCACATTGTTTCCTCTGCACTCTTTTGAATTTTTTAAAAATAAATACAGGGAATTCAGTAAGCACAACAGCTCATGTAGCCAATTATTGTGTCTCTGGGCAACATATACTGTATGAGTCACAGGCATAGATTCATAGATTGTTACGGGCTGGAAGGGACCTTTCAGATCATTGGGTCCAGCTCCTCTGCCCCTGCTCTAGGCAGGAAGGCACCTGGGGTTAGGTGACCCCAGTGAGGTAACTGTCTAGTTTCCTTTTGAAAACCTCCAGGGTAGGTGACTGCACCACCTCTGGAGGGAGTTTATTCCACAGTCTGGACACCCTGACTGTGAAGTTTTTCCTGGTATTAAGCCAGAACCAGCCTTCCAGGAGTTTATATACATTGGTCCTGCTCTTCCCCGGGGGTGCCCTAGTGAACAGTTGTTCATCAAGCTCCTGATGCATTCCTCTGATATAGTGGTAAGCCACTATCAAGTTAAGTCCCCTCTCCACGTTCTCTTCTTTAGGCTAAAGAGGCCCAGGTCCCTCAGCCTATCCAAGTACATATTTTGCACTTTCCACCCAAATGTGTGTAGTGGTTGTGAGATTAATTTGTGCTTCTAATCTCAAACAAGCCTTATTTCCTGCTCTGAGAACACTTGTGATGCATACCTGACAAATTTAAAATTTGCCTTTATACAACAAGGACACTCCAGTAGAGAAATAGACTGAACATTTGAAAAAGCTATTGACATACCCATTGGTAACCTACAGCGATATAAAAAAAGAAACCCCCCTGTGACCTCACACCCCATTGGTCTCCTATCACCCCACACTAGAATCGATCAGAAGATTCATCAAGCAACACAGCCTATGCTCACCAATGATCAGACCTTGGGAGAAATACTCCCAGACCCTCTGCTCTTTACTTTCAAACCCCCTAACCTTGCCTAGCTCATCATAAGCAAGTTCTCCACTGCCCAACAGACATCACGTGGGGACACAGCTTAGTTGTGGGACACAGCACATCTCCACTGCCACTACTATCAACTCTTCTACCTTGGCCCCCACATAACAAAACCATCAGATTCCATGGTTTATACATGCCTTCCCCAAAATGTTATACATCTAATCCAATGCATCACATTCCTTCATGGCAACTACATGCATGAAACTAAACAGCAACCAGAATGACCTCTCACAGGAAAAATTTAAAGGGAAGAGACACACATTAGTAGCACATTTCTTACAGAACAAACACTCCCTTCCTCACCTCACTAAACTTGTGCTCAAGGGAAATCTATCTAAGACCTTTAAAAGGTGAATTTGGGAAGAAAATTCATGAGCTGGCCAGAAACTGTGAACCAAGGACTACATATTGATATTGGATTTAAGAAACATTCTATTTTACAGCTCAGATTGTGGCTCTGCCATGGACCCCGGCTCTGCTTTGTCACCCCCCACCATGATCCCAGCCCCAGCCTGCCTAGCCTGCTCCTGCATGCCGTTCCCCACCTGCCCATGGCCCCATCCCATCTGCCTGGCTGAGTGTGCCCCACCTCCAGGGGTCCTAGGCTGGTCTCCATTAAACCACAGCTGCCTGCTTGCTCTGTCTAGCACCCCTGACAGTGGGTGTGGGGCGGACGGGCCAGGATGCCTGGGCAGCAGGGCCACATCTGGCAGCAGTGGCAGCCAGGCAGAGTGAACCACCACCATAGGGGCTGCTGGGAAGCTGAGTCTGGCTGCTGTGACAAACTCACCCTCATGTGTGTCCGAGGGTGGTGGGATTGGCCACACATGCCATGGCCCAGGCTGACCCCCTTCCTGTCACAGGCTAGATAGAAGTGCTTAGTAGACCTGATCCAACCCACAGACCATATTTTGTCCACTCTATCCCAACTGCATGGTTGGTCCAATAAAAGATATAACCCTAATAAATCCTTGCCACTACAATATGGAGGCTAACATATATATAAAAGTGTCTCCCCTCAAAAGCAACTGCTATATGCATCTAAACTATTAGACCCTCAAGCAAAAAATTCTAAAATATAATTCCCACATATACCTGTATGAGATAAAAAAGTCTCTCCTTTTCCATTTCTTTTTCTTTTTGTTTCTATCTCTCTTTCACGTACACACAGTACACCATCATAAGTAGTCTCCAATAGAATCAGGTCAAGGTAAGGACAGAGGTAATAAATCTCTTTATCTCTGACTTGTATGGAAGTGACATCTTTTAAAATATTTTTTTCTCTTGACTTTTTTCATGCTTTGTTGCTGACTGATTTAGGCAATGGGTCACCATGGTCAATTGAATCCCCCAAAATCTAATATTAAAAGAGGAAAGGGAAGGACCTTTGGGGGCAGCAGAATAAAGTGAAGAGCATTCAGGAAGCTCCAATAATTCTCTCTCCCAAAAAAGTCAGAAAAATGGATATATATTGGTTAGTCTTCCTTGTTTACACCAACTGCTGACTTCTCTTTCCTTGACGTTACCTCTTTCTCAGAAATTAAGATGATCCTTAATTGTTTCAGGATGCAGGTAGGTTGGACTACAGAATTCTGTTCAAAATCTGTACATTTAGTTTTCATACATCAGTGAACAGGAAAATATATTGCTACATAATGAAAAAGAAACAATATTCCACACTGAGCAGGGAAAAATAAAATGTCTTATAAACATGTACTGAACTAAACAACTTAAAGCATATTGCTAGTGTTTATGCTTTCAGCTATAAAATATGCAAGTAAAAACTAAATGCCAAAGTTTTCTTTGGTTGATTTTGGTTTTCCCTTTTTTTCTCACTGATAATGCTACATTTCTAGATAGTATAATATAATTTTCAATTAAGGGTCTGTTCAGATTTCCAGTATGGTCCTTGGCTTTTGTTTACACAATATCAGTCCAGAACCATCTTGTCTTTTCAGCATGTAGCAAATATTTTTCTCCTAAAGGAACTCCTGCATGCAAACTCCTTATTCTGGACTGGTGACTTCCAGAAGTTTAAAACCACTGGAGTCTAGAAATGCAATTCATGCCACCCCACCCTTGTACATGACAAAAGGCAGGTTTGATCCTTATTTATCTGTTAGTTATTTGTGCCCTTTTAAACATTCCCTTTGCCAAAAAAAAATCATGTTCACTTGGAGTTACATCATCCCACTTATGCAGAGCTCTGTATTAGGTGAGTAAAGTGATAGAAGTAATTTGGAGATACTCCCTTAAATAGAAGACTAAGGAAGATGGGAGTTGAGAGATGGTCCTTTGGGTCAGTTGTGGGAGATTGGAGGATTACAGAAGCTTGTTTACTGCTCACAAATGAATGTATGTCTGTGTTTACTGAACCCTGCAATCACTACAGTGGGGAAGCAGTTTGAAGTCACACTGGTACTCAGAGA
The DNA here is from genome assembly GCF_030867095.1 of Alligator mississippiensis. NCBI lineage: Eukaryota > Metazoa > Chordata > Crocodylia > Alligatoridae > Alligator > Alligator mississippiensis. Next base: position 270,026,521 of record NC_081824.1, on the reverse strand, counting down.
GGGATTGTGTTTCAAGGAGAGCTCCTTCTTGGGCTCCATGCGGCATGAATGGAATATATCTCCTGCTCCACTGCTTTTCAAGGTACAGCTTGTCATTCCTAGGCACTGATCTAGTTTCATAGGCAGCTAGGAGAGCACAGAAAGACTCATCCCTTTATTCCCTTCTAGGGGGTCCAAGCTGCCCTAAAGTAAAAGGGAATGAGGCTGTCTCCCCATCTAAATGCAGAGATTGCAGATGGAAAAGACTCTTCCTTAGAGCATGTAAGGGGCTAGAGGCTTCTTACATTCCTATGCTCTTCCTCCTCCCCTCGCCTCAGACACTGCTCACTTAAGGGCCACTGGCAATCTGGCCCATAGCAATTGCTTCGAGTGCTCTGCTTTGAGCATCTAGGTACTCTATTTGTGCATGCCAAAGAATTATAGTTATGCATTTACAACAGATGTTTTATGGTAGTTCTGTAATTAGAGCTCTGCACTATCGTGCCAGAGGCACAGATTTGATCTCTTGCTCTCTGAGCTGGCAGGGGATGGGAACGCTGCTGAGGCAGTGTGCAAAACCCCAGATGGGCTGGGGAAAAGAGTGTTTTCCATTTGCTCTGCAGTGGCCCTTCGACCTAATGATAATAATATTTTGTGCTCTTATGTCTTTCATTTAAGGAATTCAAAATGCTTTACAAACATTAAGCAAGACATAAAGTACCCTCGTGAAGTAGCAGGTATGGTTATAAAGGGATCAGTTCATCACCTACCTCTGAGCTATAACCCAGCAGCTGTCTAACCATGCAGAGTAATGCTACTCACCAGTTTAAGATGTGTAGCAAAGAAGAAAATAGCTTCCAATTAAAACTGGGTGGTAAATGAAGATGGGCAGAATGTAACAGTAGTGCCTGTACTGGACTGTAGTCAAGGCACTGTGGCCAACACACCTACTCTTATGGAAAAAGCTGTGGGATTTTTTAATTACCTCAGGCAGTCAGGACCTGTGTGTTATCCAAACACAGCACCTCCAGCTGCACAGAGCCCCTTAATATAATGATGGGTCTTTGATTTAGGAATTCAGTAGGAAAGGTGCCATCTACTGAATCACAGGCCTATACTGTACTGTGACCTTCAGAAAGGCCAGAAAAATGATCATTCACAACCCAAATTTAATACTCAAATAGGGATTAGGATGTTTGTGCTGGTGCCCCCACTACTCACTTTGAGATTAATTTCACAACTCCATATTGGTTTCTTTGTTCATGCTGGTGAATTTTAGATTAATTCCTTTGTCTCTTTCTCAAATTATTAGTAATCTCCCAAAGGATATGGACAGAAGTAACAGTTACATTCCAGTACATAGCGTTATGATCTAACTGCTCTGCCTGCTTGTTTATATCCTGGTATGAATGCAGAAAAACCATTGTAACTTTAACCTTGAATGAAACGGGGTTAAAGTTACAGCAAATGTAGTTCACCTACACTGCTGTTGACATGTGCTGGTGTATGACTATGCATTAGCTGTATGCACATAAATGCTGAGGGGCAGCTCTCCATCGCTTTTAAAATGGTTGAAGATTTTAAATGGTCTTTCTGGGCGTGTCTACATGTGCATTTACATCAGCTTGAATTTACTGCGCAGTAAATTACTGTGCAGTAAACAGGAATAGGCCGACATCTACATGTGCAGACATTAAAGCGCATTAACGCTGTATGTGGACTGACTTGGGAATAAAGTTAGTCCCAAGTTAGTCCACACACACAGTGTTATTGCACAGTAAGGCATCTGCATGTGAGTTACTGTGCAGTAACTAATCGGGCATAAATTTGATACCTGCATAATGCCGGTATCAAATTTATGCTCGTGTTGGCATAAGTTACATATTTACTGCACAGCGTGGGCATGCATGCCCATACTGCACGGTAATTTTGGTTACTGCTCAGTAAATGCACACCTGTAGACACGCCCTGTATGTCCAAACTTTAAGTGCATGAATTAGCTGTTTTTTTCCCCTCAAAATTTGCAAGGATAGTTGCTTGGAAAATACAGAAAACATAAAGGCAGTCATTAAATACAACATTTTAAAGTTAAAAGTTGTACATTCTTTTTCATCTTCTAGTCCATCCATCTCCATTCTTGTTTTTCTCGTGTCAGTCTGTTATGCTTTCCTTTTGTCTTTCTCTTGCTCTGTTCCCCTCGCCTTAAACTCTCAGGTTTCGTTACCAACAGCAGTACATGTTGCAACTTTTGTTGAAGTAATCTTTCAGTTTGATTTTTGTACATACATGTACACTAAGGGTATGTACAGCTGTTCTATTTATATCTAGGGTTTAGATCAGCTGTTACATTTAACTAGGGTTAAAATCAGTGCCGTGGGAAGAAAATTTGGTGCCTGGGGCAAAGCCTGAAGTGGCAGCCTTCCCTCACCCTGCGCACAGATCCCAGCTGGGCAGTGCCTGTTGGCACCCCTTCGCTTTGGTACCCAGGGCGCTCGCCCTATTCGCCCCCTCCTCACTATGGCACTGGTTCAAGTCTATATAAAAACCTAAATATGGAGCAATTCAGGGGGCTTGCAATTGCCCCAAAATGGTTGGCCCACTCTTAGTTCACCTGAGGCAGGTTAACTCAACCTATCAAATGCTTGTACACATTCAGAGCACAACCCCAGTGCTAGGAAAGCCCAGCTGCTCTCCTCAGGGCTGGGGCTGTGCTCTTTCCATCCCATAACCTTGACCAAGCTATTTTTAGGCCCTGACCCCCCACCCACTCTTGGACAGACAACCTTTCTCTCCCCAATGAACCCTATTCCATAGACCCCCCCGCCCCAATCTCACCTGTCTCAAGTTACTTATACCATGTACACCACTCCAAGTCTACAAAGTATAACCAATGGCTGTGTGCACCCTTTGCTCTTGACATATTATTTTATAGTTCTACAGGAAAAATTATTTTTGGTGCTCAGGACAGCACAGAATGTGAAAAATTGAGCGCAGAGGTTTTGTTTTTCTGTCCCTGTGTAGATGCAACTGTCAACATTGCTTCTTTGTTGATACATGCTGTCCAACTAGTGCAGCTGCTGCAGCTGGATGAGCTGAGATTTCCACTCCAGTGCTTAAAGTACAATGCCTACTCCAGCTTGAACAGCTTGTAGATTGTCATCTCTCTGCTTAGCTAGGTTGTTGACTAGTTTTCTTCCAACTTTTGTGGAATATCCTGTCATCATCAACTGCTAATCTGGGAACTATACATACCAAAGCAGTATACCAAATGCACAAGTTGCAGTGCAGCACAACACAGCAGAGAACTGCCTTGCTGGCCAGCAGTGAATTTTTCCTCTGTTTGTACAAAGCCTGATGAGGTGATCCAAATCATATGTGCCTGATTTCATCTGATAACACACAAACTAATATTGGACTTGGTTTCCACTTTGAAAATATCCTTGTGTTTCACTGAGGACAAGGATTATACAGATTCCTCTCTCTCACACACTGAGATAACTAATGTGAATTTGGGTGAAAGCAAAACACAGATGCTTTCCTTCCAAATAGATGATTTGGGAATTACAGTGTTTGACCCCCATTTCAGTGTGTCCAGGTTGTACAAGCAGCCAGAAGATCCTCTGTCAAGCAGATTTGCTTTCCTATCTGTCTTGTAAATGATCAAATATTGATAATTCACTGTTAAAGTGAGTTTGAGTGAAGCTTGTATGCTTACACCTTTTTTTATTTTTTATTTTTTATCTTGGAGGCCACTTTTTTCTCTCACCATGTTGGCCATTTGAGCTTGACCTTTTGTTGGTTTCTTTTTTTGTTATCATTGTCATGAAGATCATAGGACATGTGTAGATGAAATGGGGGCCCTAAATTGAAGAGGTGGGTTTTTAAAAACACTGTTTTAATTTAGGGCCCTTTAAAGTCCTGTGTCATGCACACTCCTGTACACACTTAACTGCCTCTCTGGCGGTGGGGAGGGGAGGGCAAGCTGCCAGTGGACGGAGTGGTCCCTGGGCTGTTGGGGAGTGAGTGGGGAGCTGGTGCTTCCCTCCATGGTGTGCCACCCCCAGCAGCATCCACCTGCAGGCACCCAGCTCGGGCAGTCTGGGGGGAGGCACCACAGTCACAGTAGCTCAGCCCCTGCATAGTTCAGGCAGGCAGGCAGACTCAAAGGGAAAAAAAAGAGAAAAAGATCAGGCTCTCTGCTTTTCTTGGGCGGAGCGGCTTTTCTTCACTGCTGCCAGGCTGCCTGCAGGGCTTCCTGCAGAGCCCCTGAGCTGCATGGAGCCTGGTGCTTCACTCCACGGCTGTGGGGCAGCAAACTGAAACTCCTCGAAGGACTTCTAATTTGCTGCGCTCCAGGTCATTTAAGGCATATTACGCCACCGAATTTGCTACAGGGGCTGTAATTAATATGCAGTATGCTGCCAACATGTGCAAACCCCGACACCATTAAAGTGGTGCAAAAGCATTAGTCTGCTTTAAAGTGTTGTGCACATGCGCCTCTTGTTTCATCTACACACGGCCTTAATCACAGTAATATGTCTTATTCCTGTGCACACTGAGGGGGTTAGTCTTCACTGCTTTTTTGATCTGGCCTATCCTTGCTAGCACTTTTTTGTTTCTTGACTCAAGGCAATCTTCATGAATGTTTTCTGAATCTTCACAATCAGCCTTGCCAGCAATTTCTCCCTCTCTGGAATTCTTTTCTTAGAACAGAATAAAGCTTATAACTTCTGCTAGAAAGCTACATCCAGGCTATGCTGTAGTCCCACTGTTTCACCTCACTAGGTTGGCCCCAAGCCATCCTCTGGGGAGGTCCACATTGAGACTCCAGTTTGCTCAGACCAGGCTGTTCCTGAGCATGCTCCACCTCCTGCTCATATTTGCATATTGCCAGGTAAGATATATAGCATTGAAGACACCGTAGGAAGTCCTGAGGCTGCTTTTAAGACCTTGTTCCTGTGAGATTGTAAAAAGCTGCTGTGGATGACTCTACAGCAAACTCGTGAATGTATTCCTACATTTGGAGGGGGGAAGGAGCACGTGTATGCACACAACCAGGGTGTGATCAGTGTCTTTCCAGTAAGAGATGTGCTTCAACCACAATATAGATGTGCCATTAGAGAGTGTTGACATCAACTTCTTGGGCCCAGAAAGCAATGGTAAAATGGCTTGACTTCTACTCTGTAAGGGACAGGGTCTTAGGCAGTCTGGGTTTGTGGTTAGGCCACTGAGGGAAGGCAGGGGCCAGGGGCTGGAGCAGAGTTCAGGAACCAAATTACCACATCCAGAGGAAAATCCTGGGGCAGAGTCCACAACACAGGCCAGGGTCCAGGAATCAGATGCCAAGTTACCAAGTCCAAGGAATAATCCACAGGTTGATATCTGAGAAGAAAGCCAAGCAGGGTCAGGAAATTAGGGAAATGGTCCACAGGAAATCCAAAGGTGAGGTCTAAGAAGAGATCTAAAACCAGGGCCTGGAACCAAGAAAGCTAGAGAGCAGAAGGGCCAGAAAGTTTGTTAAAGCAAACCAGGGGCAGAAGAGCTGAGACTAATTGGGGAGACTCCGCTCCCCGCAGCCAATTAGGAAGCCAACCAGCTTACCAGCTGGGGCAGAGTTTGTCAGCTAGAAATTCGAGACTGGACTGCCTGCTAGAAATCCTAACACTCCCAGGCTACACATAGCATAGGGATGTGTGCCCTCCCTGCCCTGAAGATGAAGTTGGTGACTTTTTGTGGATGATGGAAATGTAATTCAAAACTACTGTGCTACTTGATGAGGATAAATAATAAAGGTCCCTCTACATTGGGCTGTGTGTGATCCAGGGACTTTCTAGTAGTGAGCCATGCCACATTTAGATTAAAGAGGGCCAAACTATTGCTTTCTGGATTCTGCTATCTATGAAAGGGGTTGATAACAGTGACACTCTCTCTGAAACTCTCTAAGGGAAGCTATCATTTGACACTACTGACCATCAGTAAAATAGGTGGACTCTTTTCTTTTTAATATGGAGGGACCACGTGAACCCACAGTTTCAATCATAGCATTAAACAGTATGTTTGCCACTCATTACTTGATTTTCTTCCATGTTACTCCTTAATCTTCTTTATTTGTATTGTAGTAATACCCAGAAATTGGGCCTCACTGACCTGAGTCCTCTATACCTGTGATGCTCAAACTTTTGGCCCTGTGAGCCAGAGGAGTGGGGTGGAGCCAGTCTGCAGGCCAGATCAAGCCCTGTGAACCAGGATCAGGTCCTGGGGCTCAGCAGTGACCCCTTGCATCTCCTTGTACCAGGATTGAGTCCTGGGGGCCTGGCTCCCCTACTCTAGCTCCTGCGTACCAGAATTGATCCTGAAGAGCCTGTTACCACTCCCCTCCCATCCCTACACATCAGGAACTGGGAGAACATCTGTTCACCAGGGCACCCCAAGGGAAGACAAGGTCTAATGCTCACAAACTGCTGGAAGACCATTTTAGACAAGACATAAAGAAAATCTTCTTTACCATCTGCATCTCCAGAGTCTAGAATAGACTGCCCTCAGAAGTGGTGCAAACACCTACTCTGGATATGTTCAAGAAACTCCTGGATGCTCACCTTGCTGGGGTCATGTGACCCCAGCTGACTCTCCTGTCCTTTGGGCAAGGGGCTGGACCCGATGATCTCACGAGGTCCCTTTTAGCCCTAACATCTATGAAATCTATGAAACCTTCCAGACCCCAACCCTGGGATTGGACTCTGGGGCACAGTGCTCCCCCTTCCCAGCCCCCTCCCTCCCCTGTGCTGGGATTGAGTCCTGGGGCCCCACACTGCTTCCATCCTATCCTGTGTGCTGTGGGCACCTGATTCAGCATGTAGGGCCTGGGGCTCCCCACGGGTCTAAAAATTGGGTGCTGAGGGAAACAATTCCACCACTGTTCCACCACCCCATTTCCAGACGTGGGGAGCCCCATGTGTGAGATAACAAGGGGCCATGGCCTGAACACCCTTGTCCTATATAGAAAGGAGTCCCTCCCTTGAAGCCCCGTCTCCTAACCCCTTTGAAATTAGGCAGCTTCTTATTCACTGAACTGTTTTGCTATCCCCTGGGGAAAAGGCACATACCATTGCAGTGGAAGTGTTGACTCATTTTTTTTTCCTCCTAGCCTAACTATTTTGTTTTTATTCAAGTTGTAAAGGGACCCAACTTTCTTGGGGGCTTTTTAATTCAATTATAGGAGACACTTCATTGCCTTGTTTGTTTTTCAGAGGAAAATAATTAGCAGGCATTTCCGTTTTCCACATGGATCTTAGTATTCTGCAAGGAAGATGACATTATACCTCGGTAAACAACAAAGATTATCAGAACTAAGACAAATAAAACAAAACAGAGGAGACTTTTCTTTGCTTTTAATGAACTCACCTGGCATTCTGCAGTATTTCATGTGCAACATAGTCTTTTCTGCTAAGATTTTTTTATTAATCTAAACATGGCAAAATACAGAATAATCAAAGCAGTTTTAAGACTAGCAGCTTATTTACAGTAATTTTTATTAGCCTTAATTTCCTTCTGATTGCATTTGGTTTAATTTGTCCTAGAACAGACGGCATGTGGAAAAATGGGTTTTAGTGATTTTTTGTTGTAGAGCTTTATTTTACAGCATCCGCTTGTTCTTCACTATTTGGCAGTTGCTCTCCCTCCTATTCCTAAGGTCAGACCAATTTCAGATTCAAGTAGCTATTTAGAGGGATCTGATAAAGAAATTTCATCTCTGTGGGTGCTGGCTGGTGATGAAGAGGCACAATGGGTTTCAACAGAGACTGTGTTTCCCCTTCTGAATTAGGATTAATCTCATCTTTGGTGACAGTTATCTGACAATTTACTTCCACTAACCACCTCTCTCTTCCTTCCTAAGCTGTCAGAGTGCTATGGAGGAAAAAAGGCCCTTCTGCCTGCATGTGGAAAGTGGCTGTCATTCCCATTATGAATGGTATTTTACATAAGTGAAGTAAGGATCAGCAATTCCTTCACCTTTTTGTCCTCCTCATAGAATGGCCGGTTGAGGTTAATAGGACACCTGGTCTTCTGCCTTGTTAATAGCACCCTTAGCTTACTCCATCTCATCTTTCTTCTGTTCAGCTCTAGTTGTTGAAGGAAGGAAACAGCTACCTCAGCTTTCTTTCCACTGGAGAGAAAAGCCTCTTGCTAAGGCACAGATCCAAACCACTAGTTTGGCAGTGGTACTGGGGAGGTAACTCTCTAACAGGAGTTCCTGGAGATAAGATGTAGTTGGCTGCTGTAAATGTGAAGGAGCCCAAACATGTTGAGGATAAGTGGAGGCTGCAGCTTTGCAAAAGTCCTGCTGAGATGTAATAGAGTAGGCAGATCAGAGAAGAGAATGGATGAATCTGGCGGGTGACAGAAGGAAGCTAGAGAAAGATGAGGATGTTGGGCTGTATGAAGAAAAGAGTTATGCTGGGGGTTCTTGTGAGTGATTATAAGTAGTAATTGAGTGGAATGGTAGTTGCAGCCATTTTTTATTTTTTTTTAAAATGGAATGGAAATCGACTTTTTCTTCTCTGATTAAGAGGCACAATATCAAAATGTCAAAGAATTTAATGGAATTGAAATTTTTGAAAAAAATAGCTTTGGAAATATCAAAATATCAAGAGTTAGCTGTGAATTAGGCATGTGAGTGAGTCTAGGAGTTTATTTGTACATAAGAAAGGATTACTGCCATTCACAAAGTCAATAGGAGTTGTGTATATTAACTTTTAAAGTACCTCTTTGTCCACATATCATAGCAAACCCTTTCTTTTTCAGTCCAACTGAGTTTTCAGTTAATTAGCTTGTCTAGGCTTCTGCAGATGTAAGCCAGTGATCTATATGCCATTTCTGCTCTTGTTTACAAGAAATAATTTTACCTTTTTTATTTTAAAAAGTCTGCACTGGGAAGCTGAGCAGATGGAGAGTCTCACAATAATTTGGAGTTACAAAGTAAAAAAGGATTTATCAAGTTTTATGTATTGGAAAAAGTGAGATTGCAAATCCAGTTGTCAGAAAAAAATAATTATTAGGAATTTTAATCAAAATAGTACTGATAGGAAAGTAGTGTCCAACATAAATATACAATAGGCTAAAAAGGTAATGCGGAGAGTAGTGGTGTCTTAGTACCTCATAGATATTTACCCTCAGATGAGATTGGATCATGGGCCATTTGTGGAAAACTAGACCTGTGGTCTTCCTACTCTTTCTCTTATTTATGAGTTGAACATGTTCTATGCGTGGGTTTTTTTAGTGGGTTTTTTCCTGAATTGTTTGTCATTCTCCATATTCTTTATTGCTGGTTACCATAGAGATCTTTGGGTTCAGCTTCCTAAGGTTTTTCTGATTTTTTTTTTCTTTCTTGTTAAAGTGACATTCGTGATTTCTTTAAAAATAGTTAAAATAGATTGGTGAGCTTATATGCATTTGTATTCTTGAGCCACTAGGCTTTCAGATACTCAATTGCTTGTTGGCAAAATTTAGATAACTATTACTAAAACATAACCAGTTTTAAAAACTTTGGGATTTTTGGGCATAAAAACAAAGTAATGTTATAATCTTGTGATAAAATATTTAAGTCTCTTGGCAGCTGACTTTTTTTATTGTGAATCTCTTGATATTTGGTGTGGTGTGGGCTTTTTTGTTTTGTGTTGTTTTCCCCTTCATGATTCACCTCTCAGAATCAGATGATTATGCAATCCTAATTTTCACCTAAAAAGGAAAAAAAAAAAGAAAGAACGTTTCTAGCTCCCATGGTTGTGGAGAAAAGATTGAAAGTGTGATACCTAAAAAATGAAATAAAAAAGCAAGATATTAGAGTTTGTGTTGTGTTTGTGGGAGGGAGAGGGGTTGTTTGTTTTATTTTATTTATGAATTCTCATTTTGACAGTATTTCATGAGCCGATAGTAGCCTCTCCAATCACTGTTCAGTATAGGAAAACTAGTCATTACAGTGTAATGGATTGTATCTCTACATTCAGAGGAAATTTTGCTTGAATAAAGACTGTAGTGGTACCAGTACCTTATTTATCTGGGCTGTTGATCCAGAGGGATTTATACAAGAGAAAACCCAGTTTCTTTTACCATCATCTTGTACTCTTATTGGAAGCATTATAGTCTGTTTACACCCCCTTTACTGTCTGTGGTGCATGTTTGACAGTGATGTATCATGAAATATACATGGGAAATTGTAAAACAAAATATATAAAAGTTTGTATTAAAGTGAAGGCTGACCTTGCAGATTGGTAAACCACCTATTCAGTTTAATGCAGCTCTAAACCTAGCAGAAAAAGTGAGAGCTCTAGTATACATTGATGTCAAGAGCCAACCATTGTTTTTATCACTCTATTATCTAGACCAGCTTTGAAGAGGCTGCCATACTAAAAAATGCCCATGCCCTGTCTACGTAAGTGATCCAACTATTGCCTGTCTCACTAACTTTATAGTAGTGACAAGTAAGAGTGGAAACTTCCTAAAGGTGCAGGTAGGAGAGAAAGGAAGGAAGACTAGTATAGACATAAACAAAGAATTTCTAGGGAAAATAGGGTAAGGCAGACCTGATGTATGAAAATAAGCAAGGAGAGGGAGAGGCAAACTTTAATTTCTTCTTCATATAATATGAGGAAAGGGGCACAAACCCTGAGCAATGTCATTTTCAAGCAGTTCAGATAAAAGGCACCAGATTTTCAGTTAGAATAAATTGGGCATTACCGTGAACGGAACCATAGAGTTGTGCATCAGCTTGGTATCTGACTTTCTGGCTTGTACAGACATTCAAAAAACCCAAAGTGGAATTGGTTTAACTCATGCAGTTTTCTGTAAGTGGCGTAGTTTAGACTAGTAGCAAACAGAACATACATTCTCCCTTCAGTTGCGGGGGGGCGGGAGAGGGGCAAATATTAGACCAGTTTTTGCTATTTTCAAACAAACCTGTGTACCAAACTTCTGTTCTGTTGCAGGTATAGACTGGTTTCTGATTACGTCACCGGTAAAAGTGTAATGTCTCTACCCAACATTGGAATACTGGCATGATTTAGAGGTGAAAAATGCTTGATCTCACCTGATCTTAGCTTCTCTTTCACTTGGGAAATAAAGAATAGTAAGGTAATATTGGAATACTGCTGGGTTTTGGTGCTCAAAAAAATGTAAACTTTACAGATATATTTCTGTATATTTTGGAACATGATTTTTAAAAAAATCTTATATACATTGTATTTGATCTTATATCTTATAATGTATGTAAGATTTAAAAAAATCATTTTCCAAAATAATATTATTGCTCTGCTCTATATGAGGTAGCTTTCAAAATGCAAAGGTTGCACTATTCCCTTATGAATGAATCAAATCTGACAAATTATCATAATTGAAAGAGTCTTGGGAAAATATCCTGGAGGCTCAATTTTCTCCTGAGAAGGGAATAGTATTTTCATTGACCTGTGGCTGTGAGGGACATGAGATCAAGGCTTATTAATTAGAGCAGTATATACCTAATACATAGGATATCAACAGCATTTTATTAAATGAAGGAACAAATCATTTTTTAGACTGCAGGAACTGTTGTGTTGTGAAGTCACTGACATATATGTAATAGGATTGCCCTATTACCATTAATTGGGATAATTTCAGTGCAGGGTTATTGAAGAAGAACCTTAAGACAATAATACCTCATTACGTCTACATATTTATTGAAATTTTTTCATTTTAGTTTTCCTTGTATTTATCAGCTGCCATTGCTGAACCTTATAGATTCATAGATGTTAGGGTCGGAAGGGACCTCAGTAGATCATCGAGTCCGACCCCCTGCATAAGCAGGAAAGAGTGCTGGGTCTAGATGACCCCAGCTAGATACTCATCTAACCTCCTCTTGAAGACCCCCAGGGTAGGGGAGAGCACCACCTCCCTTGGGAGCCCGTTCCAGACCTTGGCCACTCTAACTGTGAAGAAGTTCTTCCTAATGTCCAATCTAAATCTGCTCTCTGCTAGCTTGTGGCCATTGTTTCTTGTAACCCCCAGGGGCGCCTTGGTGAATAAATACTCACCAATTCCCTTCTGTGCCCCCGTGATGAACTTATAGGCAGCCACAAGGTCGCCTCTCAACCTTCTCTTGCGGAGGCTGAAAAGGTCCAGTTTCTCTAGTCTCTCCTCGTAGGGCTTGGTCTGCAGGCCCTTGACCATACGAGTTGCCCTTCTCTGGACCCTCTCCAGGTTATCTGCATCCTTCTTGAAGTGCGGCGCCAAGAATTGCACGCAGTACTCCAACTGCGTTCTGACCAGCGCCCTATGGAGGGGAAGTATCACCTCCCTGGACCTATTCGTCATGCATCTGCTGATGCACAATAAAGTGCCATTGGCTTTTCTGATGGCTTCGTCACACTGCCGGCTCATGTTCATCTTAGAGTCCACTAGCACTCCGAGATCCCTTTCCACCTCTGTGCCACCCAGCAGGTCATTCCCTAGGCTGTAGGTGTGCTGGACATTTTTCCTCCCTAGGTGCAGCACTTTGCATTTCTCCTTGTTGAACTGCATCCTGTTGTTTTCTGCCCAATTGTCCAACCTATCCAGGTCTGCTTGTAGTTGTTCCCTGCCCTCCGGCATGTCTACTTCTCCCCACAGTTTTGTGTCATCTGCAAACTTGGACAGAGTACATTTGACTCCCTCGTCCAAGTCGCTGATGAAGACATTAAAGAGTATTGGTCCAAGGACCGAGCTCTGCGGGACCCCACTGCCCACACCCTTCCAGGTCGAGACCGACCCATCCACCACGACTCTTTGGGTGCGGCCCTCTAGCCAATTCGCCACCCACCGGACTGTGCAGTCATCCACATCACAGCCTCTTAGCTTGTTCACCAGTATGGGGTGGGATACCGTATCGAAGGCCTTCCTGAAGTCTAAGTATACGACATCCACCCCTCCTCCTGTGTCCAGGCGTTTCATAACCTGGTCATAGAAAGAGACTAGATTGGTCAGGCATGATATGTCCGCCACAAACCCGTGCTGGTTTCCCCTCAGCATAATCTGCCCTGCCGGGCTCTCACAAATGTGAGCCTTGATAATTTTTTCAAAGACTTTACCAAGGATGGAGGTGAGACTGACTGGCCTATAGTTGCCTGGGTCCTCCTTCCTCCCCTTTTTGAAAATGGGGACCACATTAGCCCTTTTCCAGTCCTCTGGGACTTGGCCCGTGCGCCACGAGTGTTTGAATATTCCTGCCAGTGGCTCTGCAATGATGTCGGCCAGTGCCTTCAGCACCCTCGGATGGAGCCCATCCGGGCCTGCCGATTTAAAGGCATCCAGTTCTTCCAAATGACTCTGCACCACCTCAGGATCTACGTATGGAAGTCTGGCGCCTTGCTGCTGCCTCTCTACAACCCCAGTGAGAGACTTGTCGTGCCCCTCACTTAGGAACGCTGAGGCAAAGAACTCATTGAGGAGTTCAGCCTTGTCCCCCCTATCTGTCACCAATTGTTTCTGCCCATTTAGCAGTGTTCCTATTCCTCCCTGGGCCTTCCTTTTATTCCCAATATATCTATAAAACAATTTCTTGTTGTCTTTTACTTGGGTTGCCATCCTCAGCTCCATGGTAGCTTTGGCCCGCCTAACTGCCTCCCTACAAGCACGAGCAGAGGAGGTATATTCATCTTTAGTGATCTCACCCTGTTTCCACTTTTTATGTGCTCCCCTTTTGGCCCTTAGGCTGCCCTGGATTTCTCTGGTCAGCCAGGGAAGCCTCCTGGCCCCTTTCCCTTTTTTGCCTCACTCAAGGATCGTCATGCTTTGTGCCCGAAGGATCGTTTCCTTTAGGCACAGCCACCCTTCTTGGGCTCCCATCCCTTCAAAACTCCTACTCTGCAGTGCGTCCTTGACTAATCGCCTGAGTGCATTGAGATCAGCTTTCCTAATGTCTAGCACTTTCACCCTACTAGTTACCTTACCCACTCGACGTCTTATGTTGAATTCTATTATAAGGTGATCACTGTCTCCCAAATGGCTACCGATCTGGAGGTCCCCTATCATGTCATCCCCTGTTGCCAATACCAGATCCAGTATGGCATTCCCCCTAGTGGGACCATGCACCTCCTGTGTCAGGTGGAGGTCCTGTATACAGGTTAGAAACCTGCGTGAGCAATGGGACCTTGCTGTTTGTGTCTCCCAGCAGATGTCCGGGTAGTTTAGGTCCCCCATGACTACCGCCTGTTTAGCTTTTATGGTCTCCGAGAGTTGCCTCAGGAGCACCTTATTAAAGCACAAAACATGTATTTTTAACATTGAGAATATAAACAAAAATCATCCAGGTAATCTTGAGGACATGTTTATACCCTGGTCATAGAATTGTACTTTAGGGAAACCCAAGATCACTTTAAACTCATTAGCTTAGGTTCCAGTAACAGTCTAGCTTTAGCATGGGTTAACTCAGAGGTGTTCAACCTTTTGGCCCTGTGGGCCAAATAAGTGGTGTGGGACCCAGTCTGTGGGTTGGATCGGGCCTTGGCACCCAGCACCACTTCTTTCTGCCCCATGCACTGGGATTGGGCCCTGAATGATGAACAAGCTTTATTTGAAGTGTCCCTGCTGTCATTTTTCAGTGCAGAGATGCTGATACATGTGATACTGGAGTCTTTTGGAGCAGGGTAATTACCACGCTCCCGCAGACTTGAGCTGGCTACTTGATTAACTGAGTCTGCTCTGACATGCTGCAATTACAGTGCATCGGAGCAGTCTCTCTGCACATGTATAGGTGCCCTATGGTTTTAGAAGCCCAAAGTTAGCACTTGATAAAGTGACATGGGTAGGATGCAAGGCCATAATTCCAGACCCTGAACCAGCAATGGTAGTTATGCCTTGAAGGATAACTCTGGTATTCTTCCATGTAAATTCATTGGACAGTCAGCTGATGTTTCTGTCTTCCAGGAGAATGGGAAGGTCTCTGGAGCTACTGACAAAGCAAAGGGCGACATTGCATTGTCCCATGTCAGCTTTATTCTGGTAAGTCTTGCCACCAGAGGGATGTACTGTTGAAACAAGCTGGCCAGAACAGGTTATTAACCCCCCATTGTATGTCTGAGTAAATGCAAGGATGTGAACAAACTAGCATCAGAGTGAGGAAATAAATGAGTTTCTAAATATTTTTCATTTTTAATAATTTTAAGTTAATGCCATGCATTCAGATACCTTCTCTCACCCTAAAATACTTTGCAATGTCCTGAAGTGTTATATTACTGTATTTATTGGAGGAAGTTTGTTGATAAACAAGAAGTGTTTAGGAAAAGTGGGCAAGTATTTTCTTTATGTGCATGTTTTATATAAAGTCCTTTTACGGTTCTTTCTGTACCAGTATTATGTCTAACAGCTGAAGCTTTTACTCATGAAGGAAATCTGCTCAATCAGAGAAATAATGAAAAATACTGCACTATTCCTAACAAGTCATGTTGTGCATTCCTTTAATCTCTTTGTAAGAATTTTTCCTTTGGAAATTTGTTTTAGCACAATCAGAGAGGTTTTATTTAAATTGAATTATTTATTTTAACACTTTGTCTGCTGCCACATTCAAATGTAAATTCTACCAATTTGAATACTTTCTGTGTAATGATGATAAGAGTCCAAGTATGGTGTATGGTGCTTAGATACAGCTAGAAGACAGATTTTTTAATAATGCTTTAATTATCTGGAATTCAATCTTGAAAAATATAGGTTTGTCTGCCTATACTGATTCATACTAAAGTCAAGAAAGAGTTCACTATGTGGGCCTTTCTGAAAGACTGGAGTTAGATCAGGGACAAAATTCTACTGTTATAAATTCCTTTTAAATATCAGTGAATTTACTCTGGATTTACACTGGTGTAGCTGACAACAGATTTGATCCTGCATATGTACTTGCTTTGCATCATCTTCCTTCTCTCCCAAATGAGTTGCCTGTAGAACAAAAGTTGGTGCAAAGGTTATGGCACTGACACAAGCTGCTTGCTTCAGGCAAAACTCAACCCTGGTTATTCAAATGTAAATCTGTGGTGACAAGATTCTTTGAGTAAATCTGATATCTTTTATTAGATGAACTAAAATAGTTGGAAAAATTATTTTTGCAGGATTTTGGGTACAAGCATCCTTTGTCAGGCAGAGGAAGCATCTGCAGTGGGTCTGTGTTCTTTCTGAATGGAATAGAATAGAAGCCAGAGGCCAGTATGAGAGACTGCTAGTCAGTGAAGATACAAATTGAGGTAGTCAATGGGTAAGAAACAGGTTGTGGGGAGGTGAAAGGAAATGTAGATCTGGGGGTAAGAGCAAGACCTTTTGAAAGAACCTATACGGAAAACCCTTAAACAGTTGCAACCCATACTAGAAGAAGACTCAATTCTTAAAGAGATCTTACCCAAACTACCCATCTTAGCCTTTAAACAAGCATGGAACCATGCCAGGCCAAGAAATGTAAAACCTGCCAACATATCTCCACCACCCCCACAATAACACCCTACAACAGAAGCATCAACATTCCTGTATATTACGCCTGCACCTCCAGAAATATATTATATCTCATCTAGTGCACCAAATGTCCTGATGGGAAATATGTAGGAGAAACCAAACAGCTATGTACCAGAATGAAAGCACACCAAAAATTTATCAAAGACAAGAATACCCAATTACCTGTGGGGGATACATTTTTTCATGAGAAAACCACTCTCTTTCCAGTCTCTAAGTTCTAATCCTCAAAGGGAATTTACCAAACACCTTTCACAGATGCGCCTATGAACTTCACTTAATCAGCCTACTGGACACAAAAAATCATGGACTAAATATAGATATTAGATTTATGACACATTATAACCTGCCTAATATCTGATACTCCAGGTGACCACTCTACTATTTACCAGCTATATTCTTATCACCAGGTCTGCATTCCTCTCTCTCCCACCCCCCACCTGTTTCTCACCCATTGACTGCCTCAATTTGCCTTTTCACTGACTGGCATTCTCGCATACTGGCCTCTAGTTTCTATTTTATTCCATCCAGGAAGAGCACAGACCAACTGCAGATACTTCATTAGCCTGATGAAGGGTATTTGTACCTGAAAGCTGGCAAAGAAGAACTTTGCCAAGAATTTTAGTTGGTCTAATAAAAGATACCAGATTAACCCAAAGAACCTTGTATGCCTGGCCTTAGACCAGGGGCAGGCAAAATATGGCCCACGGGCTGAATCCAGCCTGCCAGGCCATTCTATCTGGCCTGCAGGGCCCCTAAAAAAATTAGTAAATGAATATTTATTTGCTCCTGGCTGCCTGTCAAAGCTGACAGAATCCAGGGACAGTATGACCCAGGGGGAGCCCTCAGCAGGACTGAGCAGTCCAGCCTTGCCACACCCCCAGCCATTTCACTCTCTTCCTGCCCTTGCCATGCTCCAGCATCACGTGGCTCCTGGTTGCATTGCCAGACCAGGGAACACAGGGCCCCACATGTGTGTGTGTGCACGCATGCAGGCAGGGGCAGAGAGTGTGTTTTTAAAGGGTGAGTCCCACACACACCCCACCATACACATGCTCCCCACCCCCTTGTACTGCTATATACACAGACACCCATAGCCCCTCACACACCCCAGCCACCCTCCCCCCCACACAACTCCCCACAAACCCCATACTCACCCACACACCCAGAGCCCCCCACAAACTTATATGCACCCCCTATAATATACAAGAGTAAGACTTCATTTTAAGCTATTGTGCCATCACCTGTGTGTACACTACACAATGCATGTAAATCAGGACAAAAATATTTTTTGAAATCAAATTAATGAATGCTGTAGATATTTGCTTTTTAGAATATAATTTGGTATTTTTCTGGTTCCAAGGTGGCAAAACCCCTTGTTGAAAGGAGTACTTCCAGGGGAAGGGGAGGGACTTCTGGTGGCAAAGGTCAGAGGTTAGGGGCTGGGACTTCCAGTCACAAGATGGTGACCAGGTGGTGGGGCACCTGTCATGGGACAGGGCTATTCATTCAGCCCTCAACAGCTTACTAAAACTCAGTAAGCAGCCCTCCAGCCAAAATTATTGCCCTCCCCTGCCTTAGACCAACATGGCTACAACCTATACCCCTGAATCCGTGGTGTTACCTTTAGGTAACTGAAAGCTGAATTTACCCTTGAGTGCTTACTTTACTTGGAATTATTTTGAAGCTTCCATGCTGATAGCTAACAATTCAGCAAGCCCCTGGTGTATAGCTACCTGTATTTTGTATGTCCTTTACAAATGTAATGTTAGGTTTTGCTTATAAATATAGATACTTATTAGTTTAAGTAAGTGATTAACATTCTGTGCTTTTTTGCATACTATTGGTTTAGGAAAGACATTATTTGAAATCTCATGATTAAACTATTTCTTTTATTCCTGGTACGTATTAGCATGGTGCTTTTATATAGCAGGATGTTTTGTGCTTCTCCCCTCCCCCCAGCAGCTTTTTAGTATACTGGGACTAGACATTATAGCTAGGTAAAGTTTCTGGTCATCATCATGGTCAGTGCATTGAATGCTCTCTTGTGTTCCACATTCAGTGCTGTCTTGTTTTGACTGCATACATAATTTAAGTCCCTCCTGTAAATCCTTCATAATTAGCTTTCTTTGTCTTTTAATCTCCAGTGCTGAGAGCCATTAGTGATTTAGAACCAAGGTACACATAATTTGTAATAATTTAGCTTATCTGGTTTTAAAAGAGCAGTTGTTTACTTTTTAGTCTTAAGAGACCCTGTTTGAACTTAAGACTGTTGTGTGTGATAAGTGGCAATGCTGAGAGTAGATACAATTTCATTTACATTAAAAAATTCTTATCCTACTGTTTAGCCATACATCTGTAGACTTGGTAATGCCATTGTATGGCTGAATAAGAGAAGAGCACCTAAAGCTTCTTAGAGAAAATGTTGGTGATCAAGCTACTGTATCCCCTGTTAGGGGTTGGAAAGATCCAGGCTAGGTGAACTTTGAACCTTTGTTGGAAGGTGACCCAGTTTTAGGAACAGAGTATGCGTAGCGAGGCCTCAGAAAGTGTGAGAAGCCTCTAAGGTGATTAGACTGATGTAAAATGGATATATATTAGGGACAGGTAAAGTGTTGAGTGCATCGGATCAGAATTTGGGGTTATAAAGTGAAAAGGGATTTATCAAGCTTTATGTATTGGAAAAAGTGAGATTACAAATCCAGTTGTCAGGAAAAAAAATATTAGGAAGTTTAATTAAAATAGTACTGATTGGAAAGTAGTGTCCACCATTAATAAATATATAAAGTGCTAAGTGCATAGAGAGAGGTCCTGTCCATCTATGTTTGATTGGTGTCTCATATGATTGACAGACACCTGTCCATCAGGGCTGTAAAAATGGACAGTGTGTGTCTCCCTGTCTCCCCCAGGGATAGCATGAAAGAATATGTGCCGTCTTGCTTATCTCACGTGCTTCTACCTCCTGTCTCTCATGTATGACTGGAGGAGCAGTCAGAGTGAGAGTGAGTGAGCTTGTGTATGGATGGTGTGACTGCAGGTACAAGAGTCCCTGGACTGGAGGAGCAATCCAGTAAGCCAAGTGGCTGGATGAACTACTTGGTTGTCTGCCTTGGGTGAGGGCCACGTAGGTCAATATCCCTTGTGTGTGCAAGGTTCTGCCATAGCATCCAAGTGCTGGGACTGAGAGCCCCAGATTGCTCTCTGGCTCCCTCTGTGTCAAATTTCTTCATTGATTTCTTTGTTGTGAATACAGTATAACCTCATAAACATGTATATAAAAAAGATGGAATTATTGAAAATCCGGCACTTTTTAAAACTATACTCCATCAGGGAGTAGTGGTAGCTGCTGCTATCCACCACCCTGCACCACCCCTCTTCGTGTGGCCACTGCTCCAGGACCAGCTGCCACTATGCCCTCCTCTGCCCCATTCCGGGACCATCTGCCACTCCAGTTTCAAAAACCCACAATTTTCACATTTCTGGCAGGTTCTGAGTCCTGAGCATGCTGGATTCATGAGATTATACTGTATACTGTTGTTCTCATTGGATCATTATTTGCATTGTTGCTGCTTATATTGTTTATCTTGTTATTTAATATAGTTATTATTGTTACCCATTATACATTAGTGTGTGTTTATTCAATACTAAATTGATTATTTTGTGCTTAGTGGGGCCAAGCCATAGACCAGTGCTCAGTAAGGTAGGCCCCCACCCCTTTCCATTTGCTGTCGAGCTAATTAATTGCTCCACTCAATGGGCTTGTTAATTAGCGCATCTGCAGTTAACAAAAGTAGATGGGACAGGGTATTAGGATTGGGTGCACTTATTTCTACATTGCTAATTTTTGCATTAGCTTGATATTACAAGGTTAGTTAATATGTTCTTTTGTGTTTTGAGTTGGTCTCAATCCAGTTGTCAGTAGATAAATGTCTCATGATATAGGAAGACATTTCTGGATTGAATAAACCTCTCTCCCAGCTTGCCCTAGGTAAAGTGAAAAACCTGTGATAGATTCTGTGGGTTCAGCCTCTACCCTGCTTATTCCACATCTTGGTAAGAAATCTGGGAGAAATCTTGGAAGAAATATTACACACATCAGAATGCCATGATTACAATTGGTACTAATTGCAGTCTTAGCACAAAGGCCAAGATTTATATAATTGCCCTTTAATCTTTTTTCCCATCATATGTAGTTATGTGCTCACTTACAGGTATGAACATAATAAATTAATATCTGTTTGTAGTTAGCAATTTAAATCATAGTTTTTCTGCCACCCTTTTTGAAGAATGATTAATGATTTTTTAATTTTATTAACCTATACAGTTAAAATGAGAATGATATATCTCTCATCTGAATTTATATAGGACAGTTAAAAGTAGAGAAAATAGCAGTAGCGTAACAATGGGTGGGCAAGTGGGGTACCATCTCCATTCACCAACTTAGAGGGGGCACCAGGAGACTCCCTGGGGAGTTGTGCAGCCACAATAGCAGAGGCCCCATGCCATGGCTACAGCAGCAGTACCCAGATTCAAAGACTCTGTGCTGCATCTGTAGCAGCAGCCACCGCCAATACTAGGGAGAGCAGACTGCTCTGCACCAGCTGCAGCCAGGGATTTTGAGTCCCCGCGGCAGGTAAGGCTCTTTCCTGTGATAGGCATGATCCCACCCCCATCTCCTTCCCTCCCTCCACAGGGTTTTGCCCGGGGAAATGCTTTTGGAAAATAGATCATTGTCTACTGAGTTGTCAGTTTCCAAAGCAATTTCTACAGAAACCCACTCAGTTTCACAGCACATTCCTTGAAAAAATAAAACTGCTTTTCACCACTAACGATCTAACTATTTTTATTTAGTTAAGTTTCTAACCAAACTATTTCTATTTGGTTAACTTTCAGCCAGGAACTTTTGGACCCTACCCTGCAATGAGTTGCATACACAATATGTGTGAAAACTGCCCTCTCTCCAATATGTTTGAAAGACCCTATTTAAATCAATGGTAGATGCAAAAGTTCATTGAAAGATAATGATCTTTGTTACATGTAGGAAGAGTATCTAGCATGTAAAGTATGATTAGATTATAATAGATTGTAGAAAGGATTACTCAGCTACAGCTAAAATATCATGCTGATTTTAATAATCTTTGTACATGCATGTGAGAACTAAGGCTTGGGCTAAAATATATTGGATTGTTTTGCTTTGTTTTTGTTTAGATGGCTGAAATGCAGTTGAAAGAAAATGAATAAAATATTCATGAAGATTTCTGATTTTTTTTTCAGTTTTCCAACCAGTAAACAAGCTTGCACACGTGTGGCTTTTGGAGCTGACAAATAATGTAACTGTAGATATACACATTTCTCCTAAGAATGATAAATTCCTTCCTACCACAAATTAACCAACATTTATAATTTAAAAGCATTTTTGCACCTATGCTTGAAGCTTTACCCTACATTCAATTCCAAGAAGTATGAGAAAAATCTCACTTTTATTGCATGATTTTTTTTTGAAATTGACTTGAAAGCTTCCAGTTACTAAGGCTAAGAAAATGGACATTTTTAATATCCAGAATATACCAGTATTTATTACTCACACTTCTTTGTAAAATAAGATATAATCTAGGATTTGTACTCGCCTCCTGCTAGTTGGGTGTTCCCTTAACAGTCATCATAAGCCATCTTTAAAGCAAAAGGGCTATTGATTTTTGTAATTGCATTTTCCATTCTGGGAAAGACTTGAAAATAAACATTTATAGGAAAATAAACTGACCTACTCATTATTTTGTTTGGGTTTCTTTATTGTTAATTCATTAAAAATAAAAGTGTTCCTTATTTCACAGAATCATAGAAAATGAGGGTTGGAAGGGACCTCAGGAGGTCATCTAGTCCAGCCTCCTGCTCAATGCAGCACCATCCCTGACTAGATCATCCCAGCCAAAGCTTTGTCTACTCAGATCTTAAAAATCTCCAAGGATAGAGATTCCACCATGTCTCTGGGTAACCTGTTCCAGTGTTTACTACCCTCCTAGTAAGAAAGTTTTTCCTAATATCCAATTTAAACTTCCCTTGGTGTAACTTGAGACCATTGCTCCTTGTTCTGTCATCTGCCACCACTGAGAACAGTCCAGCTCCATCCTATTTGAAACCACCCTTCCAGTAGTTGACTCTCCCCTCAGTTTTCTCTTCTCCAGACTAAATAAGTCCAGTTCCCTCAGCCTTTCCACCGAAGTCATATGCCCCAGCCCCCAAAACAAGTTATTGTCTTCTGTTGGATTCTCTTCAATTTTTTAACATCCTTTCTATAATGGGGCCCCCAAAACTGGATACAGTATTCCAGATGTGGCCTCACTAGTGCTAAATAGAGGAGAAGAATAATTTCCCTCTGTCTACTGGCAACGCTCCTGCTAATGCAGCCTAGTATGCTGTTAGCTTTCTTCACAACAAGGGCACATTGTTGGCTTATATTCAACTTATTGCCCACTGTAACCCACAAGTCCTTTTCTGCAGAGCTGTTGCTTAGCCAGTCAATCCCCAACCCATACCAGTGCATGGGATTGTTCCATCCTAAATACAGGATTTTGCATGTGTCATTATTGAACCTCAAGAGATTTCTTTTGATCCAATTCCCCAATTTGTCACAGTCTCTCTGAATCCTAGCCCTACCCTCCAATATTATTGAATCCTACAATACCACTTGAGTATGGCCTCTATATAGGATCTAAGAGCTGGAGAATCTGGGAATTGAGGGAGAAATGTCTTTTCATCAATACAAATGGCTTGATTATAGTTGTCTAACTCCTGGTCCATTATTGTAGAGGTAGGGTTGTTGGTGAGGACAAAAAAGGGGAGCCCTTTCCCATCCAACATGCTTCTATAGTGAATGAACAATATTTCTTCTATGAATGTAGAGGGTGAGAGGTGATATTTATTACACTATCAACCCAGAGGATAGATTTTTTTGGTAATATGACCCAAAAGAAAATTAGAACACCTAACAGGAAAAGTCACTTTTTACTTGCTAACTGCCGCAGAGGAAATTTTGGTTGGAGGTTGAAAGGAAGTTTCTAATCATGAGGGTGTCCAAGCACTGGAACAGGCTAGGTAGAGAAGTTGTGGAATCTCCTTTCCTGAAGTTTTTCAAGAGCCGATTAGACAGATACTTGGCTCTGACAGTTTAGTTAGAGATGAACCTGCCTTAAGCAGGGAGCTGGACTAGATGACCGTGTAAGGTCCCTTCCAACTCTACTTTACTAAGATCCTAAACTAAATGAAATAGGATAAAATGTTTCTGGAGAACAAAAGTCCTCTGTGCAAAAGTACAGATCTGATCTGAAAGTGGTTAGATCTTTAAGGGTCAAGCTCTTCACCAAGCAATGAAACTAGTTCTGAGAGTCACTTTTTAATTGAAAAGTGCTTCTCTATTAAATATTCTAATTTAATAATTTATTTTAGAGAAAAGTTCAGTATAAAACCTAAGGAAAAACTGAATAAGTAAGCAGAATATACCCCTTTAAATAGGAAGAAAGGTAACTGAAGACTTGTGCTTAATATTTTACTGCTCCCTGTAGTAACTACGCATTTTTAAAAAGTCTTATGCCTCTGTTGTCAAAGATATATTGTTCATTTAATGAATTTTTCAAGGTATTAAAAGTAATTTGTACAGTGTGATGACTCTTAAGCTGGTAGGTGAGGATGGAAGCAGAATTGACTTTAAATTAATACCCCATCTGAAGTAAAAGTATCCATTCTGAAAGATTAGAAAAAAATTAACTGATTACTAAAGAGTCTTAATCTCTATTAGAAGCTAAATCATATGGAATGGCTGGAACAACTATGTGGTATAGAGAGTGGCCAAGTATGTTCAAGATCATTCTTTGCTTTTAATACTTCAAAAAGGAACTTCACTGAAGTCACCATGTGACCACACTCAGTGTCTATATCCTCCTTTTTCTGCACCTTCGTAAATCATGCTAGTTTCAATGGGTGTTATGGTTACAGATCGAAAGGAGATTAAACCTCAGAGTACAGCCACATGGCGGGTCTAATCAAGTTTACTTTGCAAGTGTTAAATGTGTGGAGTGATCTTCAATATATGCAAATTAAAGCTCCTGGGAGTTCTATGCATGCGATGAAAAGAAAATATAGCCTTCTGTCGGTGGAAAAACAAGCTTATTAGAAATAAATATCTGTCCCAGGCCTAGGGAAAGGGGAAAATAATGCACTTAATTCATAATAGTATGGCAAAATATAAAGAAAAAAGGAGACGGAGGGCAAGAAAACACCATGCAATCAACTGCTTCTCAATCTTGCAATACACACACAAACATAACACAAGTTTAATAATGAACACATCCTCTGATACCAAGCATACATTTACAGAACTCCTATTTACATAACTCAGGAGGGATCTTATTTCTATTTCTTGGTGTATGGCTTTTTTGCAATTCTAGACATAGGTTTTAGAAAAACTCAACAGCTTTTTTTCCCCCCTCACAAAAATCTTTCTTTTTAGATTATTCTGATCCTCTTACTACTGAAAGCCTTAATGTGGATCATCTGTTGTATGCTTCATGATATTTAGCATTCATTTTTATACCACCTTATGCCTATGAAACAAAGCAGCAACAAAACTGGTAGCACATGTGAGTAGCACTTTGAAGCAATATCTGCTTAGGAGCAAAGGTTCAGGTACCAACTAGTCTGGATGGCTAATTTTCAGTCTTCTGTTTAGTCCAGGATACACAACGGCTGATCAGATTCATAGTGTGCTGACAGCACAAATAGTCTGAACACTGCTCTCTACTGCATATAAGTGCCTTTCAGAAAGCAACCCCCTCTTTAATAAAATATAAAAGTGTGTTTCATTTTACCAGCTATAGAATAACCTAATTCAGCATTTAACAATGCCCTTAACATTAGTACATTTTCAGTTGCCTCCTTTCTAGAATCACACTTACAGTTCGTAGTAGATGTATGCACTTGTGTTTGTTTTTTCCCTGGTAGCAAATATAATTAACAAAAGTCTATTTTCCTTGTTAAATCTCTATTTTCCAAATACTCTCAACAGTTCTGAGCCCAATGATTTAATTAATTGTTGCTTACACAATTTCAAGATGCAGAGGGGAAGCATCTGGGAATGATTGAGCTAACTTGTGCTCTTACACAAATCCCACTGTCAAAGCAGATTATGCCATGAAAACTTACCTTACCTGGGGTAATATAGACTAAAATTATGCTAAGCGACTTCTGGAGTCAGGGTCCAGGACTGCTTGTACATGCCATGGGGGTTTAATTCGGTTTAGTTCTCCCTAAATTGAAACAGTGGGTTTTTAAAAACACTGTTTCAATTTAAGGAAAATTGAACCAAACTAAACCCCTGTGGCATGTACACAAGGGTGGGGCCTGAACCTTACCTGCTATTTTGGTGACGGCGGAGGTGAGCTGACAGCGGGGCAAGCAGACCCTGAGCTGCGTGGAGGACCCCCAGGCAGCACCCACCCACTGGCACCTGGTCCAGGTTGTCCCAGAGGGTGCTGCAGCCGTGGAAGGAAACATTGCCCCTCCCCCCACACACACACACAGCTGGAGAGGGAAGCATCAGGCCCATGCACAGTTCAGGCAGGCAGGTAGGTTCCAGGGAGGGGGAAAAAAAAAGACCTAGCTTACCACTTTTTTTATTTCATGGAGCCTGCCTGCATGGGCAGCCCCTGAGCTGCGTGGGGCCCACCAAGCCCTGAGCACATCAGCTTCCAGCATCTTGTGCACTGTTGCACTTTGTTAGGTAGCAAACTAAAACACCTTGGAGGTGTTTTATCTTGCTACATACCGAAGTCATTTAAAGGGGAATAGCACTGGTATTTGCTGCCGAGCGTGCAAGCAGCAATGCCATTAAAGCACTGAAAAATGCATTTAAGCCACTTTAAAGGCCAATTCTGTGGTGTGTACAAAGGCCCCAGAAGTCAGAAATATGGCAGGTATTTTGTCCATCTGCTTACATATGGGCAAAATATCTAAGACTTCTGTCTATGGCTTATTTCAACCCTGAACTTTTCTCTGCTTTTGTTTTCCCATCTGTAAAATGAGGTGGGGAAAGCAGTGAGCCCAATCTAAGCCAGGAGGGAGTGGGTGAGGTGTTTAGCCACTCTAGGCTACACCTTAATGTTTGTAACATGAGCTGGGTAGTGCGGATCAGAGATAATTCTGCCCTGGAGTGGCATAACTGAGCTGCATAATGAGTGCTTAAAACCAGTTTCAGGTGTTAATGTGCAGACAATCCAGATGTTAAGAGCTCCAGAAGTGACCTGAAATGACCATGTAAAAGGTCCAAAGAGGCAGTTAAGTATAAGTGTTATCCACCCTGTTCAAGTCCTGAAAACACATTAGTGTAACTTCTTCTGTAACACACTCTCACCATACCCTTAGAACTGAGTGACAAGACACAACAAGGAAGAATAGGGCCCACCCTCTTTCATTGTATCTGTTTTTCAGGGACTAGAATTTCAGATAGGTACCTAAATCTACATATATGCCTAATAGGTGGAATAGAATCTAGCCCTTAACATCCACAGTAAGTGATCAATCTTCCATATCAAAGAAAACCAAAAGAGGATTGGTGTGTAGCTTACCTAGCTAGACAGGATCTAAAAATGCAAAGTTTCAAAAGATACAGCTAGAGCCAAGTGTATTTCTAGCACTTCTACGCTTTTTGGGAACAGGTCCAGGAACTTCTGCAGGATCGAAGGAGATGTGCAGGATATAGGATTATTACCTTTTATACGTACAATTTCTAGGTGTTGGGCATGGAAAACTTGTACAGAAAACAAACTGTTTCTGACAGTGTTAGAAACTATTACTGAAAGGAGCTTAACTGCCATTGTTGATGGAACAAAATAATTTTTGGCATTATGTGGGAGAAGGCATGATTGAAACACATGGGCCATGTCCATACATGTGTGGACATTTGGTTTCCTGGGGACAAGTAGCAGCAGTGCACCTTGTGCTGTTGCTACTTGTCCCTGGGGAACACCTGTGCCACACAGCTCTGGCACATCACAAGTTGCTCCATGGGGTGTAGAGGAGGCTGGGCCCAGCACTGGGCTGACCCCAGCAGCCTTACCTGGCATCTTGAGGGTCTCCCAGAGCTGCAGCCATGTTGCTTCTGACATGTAGAGCCTGGCCAGCAGTGGAGTGCGGCTTCGCCAGCCAAGCTCTGGTTTGAGTTGGCACATGCTACCGCTGCGTACACCACTCCATTTTTTTGGTATTTTTTTTGACCTGTAGATATCCAGGGGCCAGAAACCCCCTCCGTGCTGCTCCCTTGTAGCATGGAAAACAACAGAACGTGTGGTGTGTAGCGCTGCAGATGTGCCTGCCACACCACGTACCACACGGCCATGCTTGTCTGGATGTGGCCATGCAGTATATTCAAACTCAGGAAGTATGCAGCTAAAAAAAGAAACAGGTATGTGCACAAGTGTCCCAGTCCTGCAAAGTCTCAATCATGGTTAATTTTACATGTCCAGGTGCTAAATAGCCTGTCCTTTTTTGTCTGGTTATGTATAATTTAATTGTAGACAGCCAAGCAGAAAAGTAGTCCATTTACCTATCAAATGAAGAGGGCACTGAGGAATCTGCCCTACAGAAGAGCCTGGTTATGTTTTGTGAGCAGTGTGAGTGCAAGAGAAGCACATATACTGTCACTAGTCGAAAGCATCTTAGTTTCTGCCCATTTCTGTCCTTGCTTTTAACTGAGCTCTTCACTTTCCACATGCCTATTTAACAAATAGGTCTGATACTTGAAATTGTTGAGTGCCTCATGCATGGTTCAGCATACCCTCAAGCTCCCACTGAAATGAAAGCTAGTTCATATGAGTGAATGTGCTACAGAAGGTACACAGCAACTTGAAGGATAAGGCCTTAATTAGGCAACCATTCTATGAAATGTTCCTTTCTTTTTCTGCTCTGAAATTCATTTAGTCTTCCTGTGCATGTGTCAAAATATGTCAGAGATTATGAGCTTGGTCTCTTGAGATCATTCCAATCCATGACTCCATTAATCTTATGGCTCCCTTTTTATTGAATGATTGTGGTATATTTTATATTCATTTTTTATTCTCTTTCTCATAAATTAAGCTTATTTTTTTTTCCATTGCTCAGTGACATTGGCTTTGTATTTTTCTCTGACAGAAAGTGCGCGATTAGTTTGTACATGTTGATATATCTATTGTTCTGTGTTATTTTTTCTATTTTCTAAAGAAAAAATAGAGAGCTAGGAGGAGATTGTCATCTGGATTTTTGCATTTCCCAGAAGTAAGTATGTGATTCACTTGCAATATTTAATTGAAGGTTATAACATACAAAGAGAAGAAGCAAAAAACAAAAGTAGAAGTAAATATTGCTACCAACAGAACAGTAAAATGATTCTGAAAATAAGAAGACTCCAGGAAGATAAAAAAAAAAATCTTTTTTTTTAAAGGAATGCAGACATTTTTGGTTTCTCTTATTAGTGTCTAGTGGACAAAAACATTACCACTTTATATACATACTCAGAATAAATGGTGATACAAGTAGTTTCACACATTAATTTTTCATACATAAAAACTGAAACTCTAGCAGCCATGTTTTCCTAGTGAATTGTAGTAAATCTATCTCATGTTAAAGAAAATATTTTGCTTACTAGTGGGTGTGTCTACACATGCATTAATGTGCCTTTTCTAATGCGCATTAAATTTAGTAGCTCCAATGTGAGATACTAAATGGGCATTAGGCTGGGCTAATGCTCAGTAGCAAATTTGCCTGCTTTTTAAATGATACTTAATGTGCAGTTGACTGTTTTACTGAACATTAGTGTAATGTCACGGTTATTTATGTGACACTTTAATGCGCAGTAAAATGGTCTTCTATGCATTAAAGTGCTTGTGTAGACTCACCCAGTATCAAGTTTTGCTTTATAGATGCCAATAAAAGATTCATTCCTGATCCCCTTCCTCAGGTAAAGTTTCTATTACATCAGAAGGTTTGTCTTTTTAATGGCTTCCAATGCCATGCCAGGATATTAGAGTATGCCTTCTGCATTCCTTTGTGTCTGCATACTACAAACACAGTAACAATACAAGTTTGCATTTTCTTTGATTTTTATAAAGACTAAAGTGCAAATCTACCCTGCCTTTCCTATACATATTAATCAGGCAACTCCAGTTGACTTCACTGGGAATTCTACTTAAACAGACTATGGCTGAAGGTGTAAGTGGGAGCTCCTCGTATTCATATCTGTTTAATTTGCTAGTTTACATGTTTTGGTAACACAGATGAGACCATCATATATTCAAGCCAGAACAGCAATGGGAGAGCAAGTTGATCATGGTACTGTGCTACTTGGTGTCCATGTGAATGACTGTGTAGTAACTGGAATTTACAGTAGTCCCAAATGAACAGCTCGTAGTATCTCACATGGCAGAGGGGGAGGAATCACTGCTTATTCTTGGAAACTTTATTTTTTACATAAACACATCCAGCAACATCAGCCATTTTTTGGCCCTCGCACAGGACAGAGGTTTCTTCAGCATTGCTCCTGTCCAATATACTAAAGGCTTTGGCCACACTAAGCAATTGCAGGTTGGCAAGGGCATGACACTGTTAGCCAAAGCTGTCTCTCAAGTCTCAACTGACCTTAATACCAATGTTGAACTTGCCAAGGACTGTCATCTCCCTGCTTCCCCTTTGGCATTGCTCAGAGACTTTTTTAAAAACTGACAACAACAAAGACTCTTGGACTCATGGGTCAGTTTACAAAATAAATGTTATCAAATATGTGGAAACTGGAACAGTGAAAAACACAATGGTAGCTAGTGCTCTTTATTTCTGCTGTATGAATATAAAGATTTTTTTTTATCTGTAAATGTATACATACAGCTTCTCATATGCATCAGACTCTTGTTTGGCTTATGCAAATCTCCACAAAAGAAATTAACAGTTATTGTTAAAAGTATAAGTAGCTAGATTAGGTATTTGCTTTACCATTACTCCACCTACTGGAACTGTGATAAAATGAGTTCCTAGAGCTTATCTGTAATATAAAATACAGAGGGGCAAAAATGGTTCCTATAGCATAAAGTGTTTAACTGTAAACACTGCTGCGTCTAAGGAATAAATAAGGGTTTATTTTAGGAGGGCAGATGCATTGCAAGTGTACAAAAATGATATGTTTTTTGTTTTCTGCCCATAAATATGCATTAGGAGCTTTGTTTTCAGTGAAAAATATCTAAAACATAGCATGAGTACAGCAAATAGTACAACAAATTTGTTTGTAGGTTCATGGTGATGCCATATGTTTCTAAGATGTATATTATTGTAAAATTGTAGTGGAAGAAAGAACCCTATGAAAAGGAATAAAATATCAATTACAAATTAAGTATTGTGAAGGCCAGAACAATATGAGTAAATACAGTATGACACTGTCTGGAAAAAATTACAATAGGGGAAACAAACACTGTCATAAATGGGCTATGTTCAGCTATCCACAGCTGAAGCTTACAAGATATGATTCCTTATCACAGCGGAATTGCTGGAGGAGTCTAAACTCCCAAGAACTGCTTCAGATGCCACAGTGAAATTTGTCAGGGAGCAAAAATAGTTCTGGTTCAAGAGCAGTGGAGTGTTGTGACAGCTGAAAGAGGTTTAGGCAAAGCTAGTATGCAAAGGTGGGGCTATTTCAGGTCCCAGCACAGAGATAAGAGTATCCTGAATGCAATCTTAACTTGTAAGTGGCTGTCTGTGGTCCTGAGACACCAATGGGGAACCTAAGAATAATTGTTTCTGATATGTTTCCCACTTCAGCATTCTGCTATGACATGGTTTTTTTGCTAAGAACTTTTACAGAGGCTGCTATTGGGCCAGTAGCCTGCCATGGGGAGCTCACTAGGCAACCCGATCCTGCTGACCTTATAAAACCAATGTAATGAGGCCACAGGGCAGTGATGACCTGGGCCCATTGAGCATGAGATTGCCAGCTATCACATATGCATCTTTTTCATTCTTGCTTAGCTATTTCCCTTATGTCCCTTGTAGTGACAGAAGTTGTACTTTAGAGATGCTGGCTAACTAAAGAGACTGAGGGAGTTGGAATCTGGGAGACGGTTCCCACGGTTAGGAAGCAGCTAGCCAGTCAGAGCCAACCAGGAAGTCTGCAGAGGTTGCCTACAGCTCCACAATAAAATTTGTTGCTTTAGTGTTTCTTGCCATGTATGCATGTGTTTATTGAACCTAGTGATTACTGCATCCCTCATGTTTTTTGGAGAGTTGGATACAATCCTCTCATTAATTTTCAAATAAGTGTGGATTTAAAGTGCAGATTTTATAACAATAAAAACACATTTGGCATGATCAAATCCATGTGGCAGTAAATGTGTCAGTTAATCCTTTTTGTATCTGTAACAGAAAAGCAGGACTTGCATCACATTGATCTTTGAACTTTATCACACCCATTGACACCAACAGCAACAAAAATCCTAAACAGTGGTTTAAAGGTTCACAATGGCTTCAAACATAACTCTCTAAGTGACATGCGGGTATGCATTAATGCTATGTAGGGTTGTCAAAATATTAGTATAAGAATGTTATGCATTGCAGGAATAATATAAGCACAAGCTCAAGATGGACATAACCACCAGCAACAGATTGAACTACAATATAATCTAAGATTGGTACCTGATGAAATCAATAGTCCAGTTAGTTAAGAATCGTAGTTTTCATAGTACCTGCTGGTTAGTGTTTGATTGTTCCTCATAGGGCACATCTACACGAGATGCTTGCTGCACCGTAGCCTAATAACACTGCAGAGTAATGTGATGGTCAAAAACCATGCTAATATGCTGCTGTGCAGCATTATTAAGCTATTGCACAGAAAGCATCACAAAAAAAAATGTGCCAAGGCTACTGCACAGTACCTGTAGTTACTGTGCATGTAGTTAGTATTTCATTAAGCAAGTACTAAAGTAAAGGTACAATAACTACTGCACATGAATGAACATGTAGAGACGCCCAGTAACTATAATTGATTATATAATATTTAATATTATATGTCTACCCTGCCCCCCTGCTCCCAAAACCATCTTTCTCATCCACTGTAAACTCTTGGGATGGGAACAAGTAAGTTATTATGTTGGAGCCTTTGGTCAAAGAAAAAAAACCAAGGAGGGTAGTGTGAAGATCTGAGTTGATGCCTTAGGATATGGCATCTTATC
Source organism: Alligator mississippiensis (assembly GCF_030867095.1). Lineage (NCBI taxonomy): Eukaryota > Metazoa > Chordata > Crocodylia > Alligatoridae > Alligator > Alligator mississippiensis. The sequence goes on along the minus strand of NC_081824.1, from coordinate 269,993,816 downwards.
CTAACTTCCCTAATATTCGATGGGAAGTTGCAACTACCAAGCTACTGGAGAAGATCTATGGCAATCCAAGCCTGCTGCTGTATGATGATCTCTTAAATCCACCTGCTGCACGTCTAATATCACAATGCCCACTGTGGTCCAAACTGCTGCCTTAGAGGAATGTGATGCAATTAACTACTTAAGAATGGTAAGAGATATTTTGTAAAGTTTAGGGGAGGATAGAGTAGTCTGGGACACGAGATACTGGACACACTGTCCATCCCCATACGCCTCCAGGTATTAAAAGGGACAGTCCAAAGTGGTCACACAAAGGCTATATAATTAGTTTTTATCTAGAACGAAGCTAAGACAGGAGAGTTTCAATCTGTGGATTCCTGATGGAAAAAAACCCCTTCTCTTGACTAAGCATAGTCTAAAGTGAGATCCTTTCACTTCAAAACACAGAGAGTCTGTGCAGTGAATACAAGGGGATCAACACAGCTTGTTGCTTGCATCCTAATTAAGAGTGGATGAACTGGTAGGGTGAAAACAAGAACTGTCCTGATTCTTTGCACAAAGCACAAACTATAGGCAAATTACAGAATGGAGGAGGGGACCTGAATGGCTATATTTTGACATTTCTCTGTGTTTCCTTGTTCTGGCCAAATGGAAGTGGAAATGTCAAAAAAACAATTATGGAAAGATGCAAGAACAATACATTTTCTGGCTGAATTAAAACTTTAAATACGTCTCACTATCTTCCTTTCCTGTCTCCAGCCAAATTTCTAGACCAACAAGTTTTTAGTGTACCTCAATTCAACCATTAAACTTCAGTTTTGTTCCTTACTAATTCATATCCCCAAATCTGTATCAGTTTCCAGAATGCAGACAGTTCAAACAGTAACATAACTTTTCCTAGTAGGATATTTGTAGTGTTTACAAAGTTTCTTTGGAGGAGATTAGGCTGGAATCATTAAGTTTCCACAGATGTCAGTGACAATGGCTTTTTTTTCATTATATGTTGTCAGCATAACATCTATGGTGTAAGCCATCTTCCATGCACAGACTAAAGGAAAGAATGACTTTTGGTCTGAGATACTACTGGCGTGTTGTGAAAGCTTGGAATTGAAGTGCTGTGGAAGCAATGTGGAAATATTTGGATCCTGATACAAACTGATAGTCAACCTGAAACATTTTTTTACTTTTGAACATGTATCTCAATATTGTACACTTTTAAAAAAATCTGTTTTCTTACAAGGACTTCTTAAAATGTAGGAATAATCACATTAAGAGTTTGTTATCCAACTGACACACTTATTTTTCTTCCTTTGAAATACTCCTCAATTTTAAGAAATGAAAACATAGGAAATAATGATTTTCCTATGGCTACTTTATTTCATCTATAACCAATCTTCAAAAATATATATTTTATAGAAAAACTGTAATTCAGAATACTTATTAGGGTTTTCTTTCTTTTACTTGCACAGAGGGGATTGTTTCTATCAAATTAGAATTTCTCTGACACCAGTTATTTTACAATATTGAGATATTGCATTTTACTTTTGTTTCACTTCCTCTAAATTAATCTAATGATGATTAGATTTAAATAAAAAATGGGTATATTTCTTTCTCAAAATTACTTGTTTGCAGTGTTGGTTACCTTTTGAATTGAGCCTGGTGAGTTATTGGCTTTTACTAGCATTAGAATATTTCAGAGCTAATTACTTTTTGAAATATAACCTTCTAAACTATGTTACTTCTGTTTTTACCTTATTTCAGATTAGGGTGAATCATTGACTTGTTGTTTTATTACAGAACATTGAAGTGGAGAGCCATAATGTGTATATCAGTGGGCTGTTTTTTTTTCTTTAGCTTTCTTAATTAGTTTCTATCCTCTACGTGACTTATGATTTGCAACATTTGTTGCCAAATCCCAGGTTCCATAATGTGAAATATAAATATTTTATTAGTACAAATGTGTTCAGAAATGAGCTCAGTCACCATTTGTAACACTTTCTTTGCAGAGTGCTAAATGGACACTGTAATATAAAAAAATAGGGATTCATAGATTGTAAGGGGCTGGAAGGGATCTTGCAGATCATCGAGTCCAGCCCCCCCACTCCAGGCAGGAAGACAACTTGGGTTACGTGATCCCAGCGAGGTGACTGTCCAGTCTCCTCTTGAAAACCTCTAGGGTAAGTGAATATACCACCTCTGGAGGGAGTTTATTCCACAGTCTGGACACCCTGCCTGTGAAGGAGTTTTTCCTGGTATTAAGCCTGAAGCAGCCTTCCAGGAGTTTGTATCCATTGGTCCAAAGATTGAGTGTGGATTTCTGCTGCTGTTAGTAAATGGAAAATGATGTGTATAAAATTATGAGCTGTGCATTCATGGCAGAAAGGCCTGGCTTTGTAAGAGGAGACCAATGGTTCATATAGACAGTGGTCCTACAATGTACTTTAGAGAAAACTGCAAGTAACACCATGAGGCTGGTAAGAAATAACCTGCTTACAATAAGTTTTTCCCCAATTCCCACTTGCTAACATTTGGCTTGTACTCTGAGGGCATATCTACATTAGACACTTACTGCGCGGTAGCCCAATAACACTGCACAGAAGCATGCCAGTCAAAAACTAAGTTAATAGGCTACCGTGCAGTGTTACCAGGCTACTGTGCAGTAACCAACACGAAAAACTGTGCACTGGTGCTACTGCATAGTAAATGTAGTTACTGCATATTCAGTTAATACCTCATTAAGTACTAAACTAAATATGCAGTAACTACAGTGCATTAATGAATGTGTAGACATGCCCTGAAAGATTAGGTCAAGGAATATTTCAAATGTGGGTGGGGAGGGGGGGAAAGGTGTATGTCTAATTATCCTTGCCAGTATAATCTGGGCATTTCTTTTATCCACATGAATTCACATGAATGTCCAACTCTTTTCTAAATCTTACTGAGCTCCTCGCCTCAATGATTTGCTCATAAAATGTGAATAAAAATGTTCACACTTTTTGGAAGGTATGGTATAGCTTTCTTTTTTTTTAAGTTAATCTGTTTGCAATAGATCCAGTGGAAAAAGTCTACTATTATAGTTGACTAGCTTTCTAATTAGAGTCAATATGTAAACATATTTTAGAATGTAATTAAAATAGAGATGGAAGCTGTTCTGCAGTGAGCACTAAAAACTGTATCATCATCATGATGGTGATCTAATGGATTCCAAATGTAAGGGCCCAAACCAGTAATGCTCAACAGAGCTTGAAAATTGGTACAAATACATTTTATGAGCTTGCTGCAGGCTCAGTAGGGACCTGTTGTTATAGAGAGACAGCCAAAAGCAAAGCTTCACTAGAACTTACCATTTCCACAAAAGAAAGGGGAAGTATTTTGAAAGCTAAATTCTTTCCTCTTGACATGGATAAAAGATGATCAAATGCTAGAAAAATTAGCTACAGATCAGAAATGTGTTTTGGGGGGGGTTTCTCCCCTCAACATATACAATGCATATTAAGAAATCAGTTTGCCTAATATTTTGTATTTGTGGAAATATGGTGTCACTTGGTTATATTTACTCACCTACAAGTGATGTTTACCATTGTGCGGAGATAGAAATCAAGTTCTGTGTACCACTTTCTTTCACCACCAAATAAGTCTCAAAGTGGGATTTAAGTATGGTATAGGCCTTTTGAAAGGCCTCTAGACAGGTATGAATCACACACATGAATAATAGGTGAGTAGTACAATCATACACAACATTGAACAGATTAAACAAAAAATTAATCTTCCAAATCAAGCAAGCCTATTAAGCAAGCTGTTCCTTATTTTAATCTATTTCCTCATGTCCTTGTCTATCCATCTCCAATTCTGTCTTCTCATGGAAGATCCAGACTTTTACTACTCTAGATAAGGTCTAACTCCAGATGACTAGGTTAGAAGCCCATCTGTCTCTCCTCCATTCCACAAATAATAGAAAAAAGCAGTGATTCTACTTCAACCATGGCCAGTGTCCTGGCTAGTTTCTTGTCATTTTAGCTATTCCTAATCATAAAATAGGGAAGAGGTATTTCTGACATAAAATTATCCCTGTTTATGTGGGTTGTGAAGAGCCTATACACTCTAACAGGCAAATACAAAATACTCGCCAGCTTTATCAAAAGTATCAATTAAATCTCGGTTGGGTCAATTTTTGATTACTTAGCTATGTTCTGTATTGTTTCAGAGGTGATGAACACTCCGCATAAATCCATCTGAGATCAAAGAGGGGTATGGTCCCAATATTTTGAAAAATCAAACTTGCCATGTGCCAAAATGGCCCAACAATTGAGGTGGCTCAGATTGGAAATTACTTAGGAATACTGTCTTCCATGAGATACAAATATGCCATGATATGACATGACATGATACAACATGATGTGAATATTTAGCAAATATTTATACTTTAAAGAGGGAGAGAAGCTATCAGATGCAGCATAAATGTTTTGCCAATAAATAATATATATTGTCCTGTGTATTGCTCATATTTTGTTTCATGAGTGCGTGGGAGGTATCCCCGCATTATGAGGTTTTAAAATGCTGCAATAGAGGCTTTAACTAGGCTTAACTGTCTCATAATTAATTCCTGTGAGGGCATCCTCCCGCTCCTCTCACAAGAAGAGCTAAGGAAGGAGAAAGATAAGTGAGTATTAAAAAGGCTTGAAAAGGGGAGGCACATGTTAGCTAAGGTCAAGAAGGTTATGAATTGTCCTCTAAAATATCTGTGACACAGATTATTCTTGGGTTTCTCCATTTGCAATGGTATTATCTAGAAGCCTGAGAAGAAAACTAGAGTTGTCAGAAAAGGGAGGGAGGAAACTGGGGACACCAGAGCAAAACAGTTTATGGCCTCTCTTCATGCACACACTGGCACAAATAATAGAGGATTAAATTTAATCTCCTTAGAAAGAGAGGCAAAATTTAAATGAGGAAAAGCACAGAGGGAAGCAAGAGAAGCAGAGGCAGAATCATTCTCAAGATAGTTAGATGGTGAAGTGCCCATTAGGTAACTGCTAACATGGCACAAAATAGTGCATTATATTGACTGTTTTAATTTTTTTAAATGAAAGCTTCAGTGTTGTGGGGGAGGGGATTAGGGCAGGAGGGAAGGAGGAGATAAACTAAGTTTCTACAGTTTAATCTTGGGGACATATATTTTGAGGACATGTTCTTAATGGGAGCATCTGTGAAAGATTTAAAATCAGAAGTAGTACAGATATTTTATAGAGAGTAATTCTGCTTCAGGCCTCTGCATTTTGAGAGATAAGAGTGCTGAAATGTAGCTTGGAGAGAGGCCCAAAGGGGTGTTGTGCCATGAAACTCATGTCCGGGAGCCAGAATATGACCCACTTCATTGGAAAAATCTTTTGCAAGGTTATGCTAAAGAATTATGTCTTTTCTACTTATTGTAATTAGCAGAGAACTCCAGAAAATGCCAAATTATAGAAAATATAAGAATTTAGATATTAAGAGCAGGTGTTTCTGTCTAGGAGATGAATAAAATGGTTCCACTGGTGATGTTGATCCAGCTGGAGCAGCAGACAGTCTGTCAATGTCAGTACTGACAAATAACTTGCAAGGGTCCTATTCTCTGGGTTCCTAAGTTTCCCTAAGATTGACAGAGATACAGAGATAGCAGTATAGTTAGAGGAATCGCACACACGCACACACAGTTTTCTACACATAAGGCAAGAAGGGGCTGTACATTTATAAAAACTGTACATTCATAAAACAGAGTATTTAGTTATCTGTTGATTTTTCAATTCAAACTGGCATTAGGTACCCACTGGATTTCATGCATAGATAATGAGGTATTCAGTGAACTGGCAGCTTCTAGAGGTGGTAACATTGCAGTTCATTTAAAGAGGAATTATTGCTTGCCCTGTGGCTTGGCAAGTAGCAGTGCTTTCATTGCAAAGAGGTGATTAGTTGAAGAAGGGCCACAGGTCTCTTGTTCCCATGTCTGGCAGAATTCAAGTACCTTTTGAGGTGACCTGCAGCTATGAAAATCAGACCCTTATTCTTCACTGATGGCACTGGGTCAGTGTACAAGTGCTGTTTCTTGATACATTTCAGAGGAACTTGCTTACCTACTTTCCTTCCAGGAAAACAAATGCATATTCATTCTTATTTAAGAAGTAAACTGTATTTCCTCTCTAAAACTTACCTGAAGAATAATTGGAGGGTTGGGATAGGGGTACCCTCTATATAGGCTTTTGTTTAGGAATAGCTTTGTCATGGAAAAGAACTCCCTTGAGTATTTCTTAGAGCAGAGGTGGGCAATTATTTCAGCTGGAGGGCCACTTAATGGGTTTTGGTGAGGGCCACACACATAAAAATCTTTCAGGAGATATTTTAATAAAATATAGAATAAAAAGACAAATAATATATTGAAAAACCAAACATCTACTGTAATATAGTTTAATTTTATTTCAAAAAAATTATTTTTGTCCTGATGCATGTTTAAGTAGTATATATAGAGGAAAGTATGTAATAGCTCAAAATAAAGTCTTACTCTTGTCTATTGTCGGGGGGCAGTGTAGGGGGAATGTATTTGTGGGGGGAAGATGGGAGTGTGGGGTGGGGTTGGGGATGGGGTGGCATGGGTGGGTGGGTGTGCACATGTGTGGGGAGGAATGCCCATGTGCTAGGTCCCCGGATCCAGCTGGAGGTGGAAAGCTGGAAGAAGTGAGATGGCAGGGGGGGGTGTGCAGCAGATCTTGCCTGGGTGATGCGATGCAGGTACAATACACCCAACTCATCCAACCCCCAGTGTTCTGCATGGGGCTAAGTCCTGCCCACACACCCCCATGGGGTAGCGCACACCATGCTCCTGCTTGCACCTGCCCCATCGCTGCTAGACAGCACCACCCAAGCCCCAGGCCCAGCCAGTGCTTACGGCTTCCTGGGCAGGGCTGCTGCCAGAGCCATCCAGAGTGTTGGGCCCCCTCTGCCTCCAGCAACTCCTCCTCCTGCCCTTACTGTGCTTCTCTGGACAGTGGGTAGTGTGGGGAAGAGCAGCAGCTGGGGGGGGGGCGCACCAGGCACCACACCCTCAGCCAAATGGGGGGAAGCTGCATCCAGGCAGCTCCTGCCCCAGCATGTGGGGCTCTAGCTCCAGCTCCCAGCCACCTTCCACCCACTCTGCCCACCTGGTGAAATGAGCAGCTACCTGTGGGTAGCTGGGTGAGTGGAAGGCGCCTGGGAGCTAAAGCTTGAGCCCCACATGCTGGGACAGGAGCTGCACAGCTGCAGCTTCCCCACACCTAGCTGAGCGTATGGTGCCTGTCATGCATCCCCACAGGCACTGATCACATGCACTACCTGCTCCCTAGAGCTGTGCAGGAGGAGGAGGAGCCACTGGAGTCAGGGGGAGCCAAGGACTACCCAGGCAGTTGCATCCACACCAGGAGCAGCCTCTCTGGAAAGCTGGCCAAAACCAGAGCCATGGGCAAGTGCAGGCAGGAGTGTGGTGTAGGCTGCCCCTGATGGGGGAGGACGGGTCTCAGCCCCATGCAGAGTGTCACAGGGGCAGCCATGAACCACATACAATCAATTGGCAGGCGCCCACCCATGGGCTGGGTACAGTCAGGTGGCAGGCCAGATCTGGCCTATGGGTTGTATTTTGCCCAGCCCAGTTTCAGAGGATAATCCAACCAGAAAAAATTCTAATTCACTATTTGGACTAATATGGATAAAAGGTTTATTAGGTTTAATGTACTGACTATATTGATTCCATGATCACATGTTCCCTTAAACTGGGAAGAAACCAAAAGCCTGCCATAGGAGGATTTAGCTACATTCAACCACATGGATACCTCATAGGAAGTGAACATGTATGGGATAGATGCTGATTTTTTTTAAGTATATGCTGTATTTTAAGACTACAGCATCTTCTTTGTTAATTTTGCTGCTGTTTATGAGATCCCTCCTCTTCTTTGAAAAATAATCTTTATCCATTTCTCAGTATGTGATAGAATCACTAGACTGAATAGGATTAGAATTGCCTTCGCCTTTTTGAGTGGAGAATCAATATCCTTGAATCTTTGGATCATAATGGGTTTTAAGTCTCGTCAGAGTAGGGTGTGGATGGAAATTGTTTGGATTTAGCTTGATGGAGATTAAAATGTGATAAGAGAATACGCTGTTGTTTCTTTTAGTTGGAGTAACCAAGAGAGAAAGACGTAGAATTGTCTAGACAACAGTCAAGGAAAAATGCCTACATCCCTACACATCTATGAAACTGAATTCAGAATGGAAAATACAAAAATAGACTAGAACATAGAAATACCTATTCTCAAAATTGAATTATGTTCATTTCCAGAAAATACTTGATTGGAGAATGATTACCAATAATAATAATATTCTTAATAATAATAAATCAAATGGACATCACAGAATAAAATGAAGCATAGATGTCGCGTTCATACTATAATGTGGTCTGATGATGTGGGCACCTTTTCCCAGATATATTTCGCTAGAATAAAAAGGCAAAAAATACTTCCAGACAGACAGACAAATCATTCTAAAGTAGTATTATAGGCAGTCGTATTTATCAACTGATTTAGATTGCTTCACCACTGAGATCACAAATCAACCGAAGAGCTTCCCAATGATTTGACAGATCAAGCTTGATTTGCTTTTCTCCTAATATCTGTTAGCACAGTCCCTAATTCTTTATTTTGCCATACACGCAAATGCTCCAGTGATCATTGCCAACAGCCCAGCACTAATGAGCAGCTCTGTTGTAACAAACCATTGTGCACATCCAAAAGAAGAAAAATCAGCATGGACACAGATTTCAGCTTTAAGCTACCCTAGGTTGTTATAGATAACTGTGAAAAGTAAAAAAAGATTTGTACAATTATTAAGTGTTTCAATATTATTCTGGTAAGTGAAGCATATTGTCTTTTCTTGGGTCAAACAATATTTTGTCCATAATTATAGGATAAAAGGGAGAGATGTGGAGATCCATTGAGACTCTCTTTGCAGCCGTGAGTGGCTGATAAAATCTAGAACAAGAGAGCTTTTATTTTCTCCTAAAATGCAGCTCAAGCTAGCTTGTCAGTCCTACACATTTTTCTCTCTGTCAGAAATACCAATCATGTTGGAAATCTATAGAAAATGTTAGAGGTTTGTCATGAATCTAAAACAGCAATACCCAGGTTTCCTCCCTCCTCCTAGGTCTATGGATGAGAACCTGCTGAATTTATTGTTGTTTGTTAGCCCTTTTTAAGAATCATATATGTTCATGAAGGATACATTGGCATGAGTCTCAACCTATTCCAAACCCCCTTCCACCCCCATTTTTGCATGTGTTGAATGTTAGAAGATAAAAGTTATCAAAATTAATTTCAGTTTGTGTAATATAGCACAGTGTCTACTACTAGAATGAAATTGAGCTAACAGTAAGGGACTTTTTTTCCTGGAAGTTATTACTGACACTAGTAGTTCATTGAACTTCATAGGGATAGTGTCTAATTTCATTGAAATTAAAACCATTTACTCTGATCTCCAGAATATCACTTACCATTAAGTTATAGCTAAATACACTATATCATAATTCAGAATATAGTTAAACTAAATATTTCAGTCCTCAAAAACACGAAGTGAATAACACTAGAGATCAGGAGAGACTGAAGTCCTAACACCAGGATTCCTTTGATGGTAGGGCATTGATCTAGTGAATAATGTGTAGGTGTTCCCAGAAGATAAAACATGCCTGATGTTGCAGAGAAAGAGGACTCCTCTCTCTCCCCCCCCCCCCACACACTTTCCTAGTGGAGTTAATTAATTTACTGTACCCTAATACTGGTGCATCTGTAGATGGTGATGCTTTACTGCAAAGCTAATTAGCAGTGGTGACATGTAGGGGATGCACAGGGGTGCGCACACCCCCCCTGAGAGCGCTGGTGCATCCTGTGACTAGCCGTGCTCCCTGTTGAGGAGATGGGTGGGGGGGACAGGTGGGAGCGCTGGTGCTCCCTTGTGAGCATGGGAGTGGAAGCACCAGATGTAGCACTGGGGGGGGCCCACCCAGTCGCTGCCTGGTTGCTGGGGGGGCACTTGCCCCCCCAACTAAGGTGGCAACTGTCGTCCATGCTAATTAGTAGTGCTGTGCGAAGCTTCAGGCCCTGATTCGATTCAGCAGAGTTTTGGCCCAATTTGGTGGCTGAGTCTCGAATCTGAATCAAATCAGGAGACCCTTTAATCTCTCTGACCGGAATTAGAACCCTCTGAATCGATATGGAAAGATTCGGCCATCTGGATATAGACACAGCTTAAATTTTTTTTTTTTACATATCTCAAGGTACCAGGCAGTTCATGAATGCTGCAATGATAGGGTGGGTGGAGCATCCCACAGGAGCACAGGGGGCTCCCCAGCATGCTCAGTAGCAGACCCGGAAGTGGACCAGAAGAACTTCCGGTCCACTTTCGAGTCCATTGGGGAGCATACAGGGGGGCTCCCCCCCCCGCTCAGTGACTGGTGCCTCCTGGGACTGGGAGGGGCACCTGGGGTCCCCCCACAGCCAATCACTAAGCTGGGGGTGGTGCAGGGGGGCCCCCAGGATTCTCAGCGGTAGACCCAGAAGTGGACCAGAGGTCCACACCCAGGCTTACATCAGGCACGCAGGGGGCTCCCCTGTGCTTCTGTGGGACACTTCATCTGCCCCACCATCACAGCATTCATAAGCCATGCCTGGTACCTTGAGGTATGTAGAAAAAACATTTAAAGCTGTGTCTATGGCCAAATTGCTGATTCTCTGAATCAGCATTGAATCTTCAGATTCAGCTGAATCGGATTAGCGGTAGTGATCTGAATCAACAAATTGAATCACTGTCCCCGATTTGGGCTGAATCTGAATTGAATACGGCCCTCTTCGTACACCCCTATTAATTAGTATACTCTACAGTAAAGTGCATGTGTAGATGCACCCTCTGAGTCACTGTTTTCCAAAACAGCCTATTCCATCCTGCAGGGTATGTTACATTCTTGCCTCCTCAGTCGTATTATATATTTGGCTGTGTTCAAACATACCCTTGGAGTGTAACGACTTAACTAGGTGGGCCAGATCCCTCTGTACTTGTAATCTTTGTGGTCTTTGGAAATGTTAAGACTTTCAAATCCAGCCCATGTAAATGATAAAATTGTTAAGGAGTGCAGAGCCCAAAAACTGATACCTGTGGGAACCTACATGAAATAGCCCTACTCACTGATTTTTCCTTATTAAGAATTATTTTTTGAGATCTGCCAGGAGCCAGTTTTAATCCATTCAATATATGCCCTCGTCTTTCCATAATGAATGCTTTTAAATCAAAATATCATATCAATTTTAAGTTCAGTGATTTGGAGAAATTCAAGTATACTGAGTGAACACAGTTGCTTTCATCAACCTGATCTGAAATCCTGTCAAAGAGAACAATTTTGTTTGATATGATATACCTTCCATGGCTCACTAGACATTTTTATTTTTAGCTGTTCATTCTTAATTGATAGGATCCTACTTTGACCATTCCATTCATTTACCTGGGATAAACACCAGGTTAAGTGACCTATATTTCTGTCAGCTGTACTTTTTATCTTTTAATCCTTAATTGATTATATGATTCAGATTCTCTTGCACAAAAGCTAAAAAGTACCACTCAGTTCAAACCTTACAAAGGTTACACAGAATACATTCAGGTATGTTCTTCACTGTGCAGTAATATTCCATCCCTATGAATGATGGGTAGAATTCACTCTTCCTGAAGACACTCACATCGCTGGGTTTTGTGAGGCATGCTAAATAAGTATTATGTGAAGGAATGGAATACATCTCACACCATCAGCAAGTCATAGTGCTGCCATTATTCCAGTGAATCATTTGGAATATTGGCAGGTAGCACCATTTTGTAGGCTGCCTAATCATATTCCCTCCCACTTCCTGTCTTCCAATGTCTTTTGAGTACTGGTTTATTCATAGCTCCATTTTGTTACCATTGTTCTTTCCACAATACTTTTTTTTTTTTTTTTGCACACCTTATTTCACTTAGCTAAGTGAAACCTATGACTCATGCATAGGTTTTCAAAGCCAAAGATTAAATTTCCCCTGTAGAATCATCCTTAATATGATCCTTTCTGAGGGGAATACTGAGGTGCAAATGGATCTTTGCCTCAGAAATGACTCAAGATCTAGGTCCATGTTGAGATGCCTTTTGGCTGAAAATTTCTTATGAATTAAAGGTTTTCTATATGTCACACTGAGATTATGAGTGCATTACTCTCCTTTTAATTGTTTATGACATTATTGTTTTTCTTTACAGATTAACTATTGGGGTTGGCAATATCTTTCAATAAAAAAAGCTTTCCTCCTGCCCTGGCCCTATTTCTTACTAGTGCATTTAAGCATTAGTTGAAACTTGTTCATTGTGGGTATTTCCTTTGCAAAAATGACATCAACAATACAGAATTATTGTTACATAACCACTGGAGAAGTAGAATGCGGAGGCGGAAGGGGGCAATTAGTCTTTGATCATACTTGGAAATTGAGGAATTTGAGGAGTTCCGCAAAAAATTAGCCGCATGCTATTTTTGCATAGAAGTTCTACTATGAAAGTCCTTTTTCTGGTATTTTTGTTGCCTCCTTTCCTACTATTGTGCCTCAGCTCTAGATATTTTATCCTTGACTATGTTTCTACATCATAGTGCTCAGTATAGCCAACCCCATCATGCCAAAAATCACGAGATGAACTCTTAAAAAACCAAGATTGGCATGTAAATCATAAAATGCTATTTTTGAAGGATTATGTGTGAAGGTATGGGGAGCTGTGTGTGTGGGGGGGGGGGAGGGGTTGGACCCAGAGAAGGAGGGTCCCCTGCACACCCTGGCAGGATGTGTGGTACTATGGGTCAGGAGTGAGAGGCAGCAGTAGAGCTGAGCTGTGCTGGGGGGAGGGGAGAGGAGGGGCGGGAGGTGGTGGCTTGGGAGTAAGGAGAAGACGCACAGAGACAACACCCAGCTGGTAAGTGGAGAGGTAGGGGTCGGGGGAGAAGGAACAGGTATGGGGGTTATTGTGGTTCCCATGTTGCGGGCAGGAGTGAGGCAGGGGCTGGGGTGAATGGGGCCCTGGGGCCAGGGTGGATCATCCAGAGGCACAGGGGGATCATCCAGGGGGAGGTATGGGGGTTATGTGCCCCCCATGGGGCAGAGGCAGGCTGCCCACTGTGGGCTCGGGGCTTTGCACACTGCTGGCTTTGATTTACGAACTCAGCTGTGTGATGCCATTGCCACCCACTGGGCAGGCAGGGGATGTGGGGCATGTTGGCTGTGCAGCAGGTTCCCTGCCCACCCAGCAGCAGGAAATACACCGGCATTGCATGGCTGAACTCATAGGGCAAAGGCAGCAGGGCACAGAGTCCCGAGCCTGCAGTGGGCAGCTCACGACTGCCCCAAGGAAGCACATGCCCCCCATGCATCCCCCAGGGGTGCATGCAGCTGTGGAGAGCTGCACCCTCCCCTCCCCCCATTTCCACACTTCTGGATGACCCATCTGGCCCTGGGGCCCCATTCACCCCTGCCCCATTCACCCTCTGCTCCTGCCACACCCCCTCCCTCACTGTGGTATCCTCAATCTGCCCCCCACCCCATCTCCTCCACAGACTTACCAGCTGGAAAAATTGGAAATTTGAAGGTTCAATCAGGAGATCATGAGTTGGAATTATTTTGGCTTGGAAATCTTGAGTCTCGCAATGTTTTTTGTGACAGTTGGCATTACTGAGTACTGTAGCTGCTGCATATATGCCTTCTTCATTGACTTCAAAGCCAGCAGTTCTATAGGACTAATCCACAGGCCACTGAAATCAATAGAAAGAACTCAGATCTGAGTGGACTGGGTGGATCAGGCCTTACAGGCACAGCAATTGTGGCATTGGAGCTCGCTCTCATTTTTTTTTTTAACTACGTGTGGGTATAAACTTTACGATGTACACTATGGCTATGTCATGTTAACAAAGTTATTGCTAACAACAGTCCTATTCAAATCAAGAGGAGAGAAACTTCCTGACCATTGTAGGGAACTGGAAACAGAAATAAAGCATGACTTTGAAGCTTTAAAGGATCCCAGGTGATAGTTTCTATGAAGTGACTTTACAGGTTTGTGCTGACAGTGCACAGTTTGTTTCTGCCTTTGTTTCAGATGCCATTTCTAAAGATAATGCAGAAAGCCCTTTTAAATAAACTGACTTGTGTTTTTTTTTGTGCATACCTGTTTATTTGATCATTTCAAACTGACCTGTAGGTTTATTTTCCTTTTAATCACCTTACCAGAAAAATAGAGAGAAGCAAATTCAAAAAAAAAAAAAAAAAAAAAAAGAAAAAAAGCGCTGTTTGAGAGTGCTGGTCAAACAGAGCTTAGAGATAAAGAGAGATTTGTTTATTCTACTGAATTACTGGGTGGCAGCAGTGACTCTTAACATGAGCCAGCCTCTTCCTGTATATCATCACAGCTGCAGTGTGCAGTTTACCCACATAATCTCTCTGGGGTTTGGGCATCATTTGGTTGAGCTGGCATTTAGCAGCTTGCTTATAGCTAGTGCAGGCAAAGGAACCAGACTGTTTAATTAAACAAAGCATTATGATGGTCCGTGGTGGGCACTGATGCCCTGTGATTTCTGCCCAGCATTCTGTATGTCAAGGCAAAAAAAGATATTGCTCAAGTTAAGTGAAAGTGGTACATTTAGGGTGGTTTTAAGCTGTTTTATTTTTACTTTGTTATTTTATTTTACTGAAAGATGACTGAAAGACAGGATCTTGATTCTTATCTCACTCACACCAGTATACAGGGGGATAACTTCATAGTCCTTGGAACAACACAGATAAGAAGCAACTGAGAGATCAGAATTAAATCTCTTATTTGAATTGTATCAAAACAAATGGATAAGCAATTTGCTAAGACTAAGCATATATTCTCAGTTGCTTTCTTTTACAATGTCTTTGTGCGAGTTACTACATTTTTCCTGTAAACATATCTCAATATTAGTCTGTCCTTAAGCATAGGGACAGACGTTCAAAAAGCCTGAGCCTGAATTGATTCAATCTTTGCAGGTTAGTCTAACCTGGCTAGGCTAAACTGGTTTGTAACTGCACAAACATCCCCTCTGGACTGAAAAAAAATCAGGCACATGCCTGCAGTGGCTCAGACTAGAAGCCAGGGGTGCTAGAGCAGCCCTCCCTTCCATAGGGCTGACCTGAAGGGAGTATGGGCACTTTGATGTCCTCCCCACCCCAAGCAGTCTAGTAGTGCATCACCCCTAACTCAGTGTTTTTTAACCCATTAAGAAAACACTTTCTCCTTTAGTTCAAGCTCTCCTTAAACAGCTTTTCCAAGGAAAGGCATTAACAGCTACCTGTTGATTAGCTCCAAAAATCCTGTTTGCCTGTGTTGTCTCCAACAGCATGGACTGTAGCTAGCATGTGGTCTGCTAGCTAATGCTGGGAGGTGTAAGGCAGAGGTGTGGGGGTGGGGGGAGGGATGGGAATAATTCCTGCTGAACAGGGAGAAGCCAGGCAGATGCCCGAGCCCAGAGGGGAAGGGCCAGCTCTGCTGTGGAGCAGAGAGCATGCCGGGATGCTGGGGGAGTCTGGTTTATCTTAAACCAGCAAGGGTACATAAACTGGCTTGACCCAAATCAATTTAGTCTGATACTACATTCAACCAGGTTTATCTCAAACCTGTTTCAGCCATTTTCAAACTGGTTTATGTGTACTGAATGTCTTTTCTGTTACAGGTTTAAACCAGTTTCTGATCACTTAAACCACAGAATCATAGGACTGGAAGGGACCCCAAAGGATCATCGTATCCAGCCCTCTGCATGAGCAGGAAAGACAACCCCAGTCAGGTGACCATCCAATCTTCTTGTTGTCCTTGATTCTTGTAGCTAGTTTTAGTTCAGTTTCTGCCTTAGCTTGCCTAATCTGTTTTCTGCAACTGTGGGTCATTGTCATGTAGTCTTCCTTAGAGGCTGTCCCAAGCTTCCATTGTTTGTATGCCTCTTTCTTTTTCTGTAGAAGGGCTGCAAGTTCATTGCTTAGCCAAGAGGGTTTTTTTCGACCCTTCTGCTACTTTTTCTCCATTAGGGAATGGATATTTTCTGAACCTTAAGGATTATATCCTTAAGGAATAACCATTCTTCTCATGCTCCCTTTACCTGTGGTTGTTGGTCTCTCAGGGCATTCTCTACTACTGACCTGAACTTACTAAAATTTGTGGTTTTGAAGTCTAAGACTTCAAGCTTGGTACCTGTTTTGTCAGCCTTGCGACAGAACATGAACATAATGATTTCATGGTCACTATCACTTAGGCTGCCCTCTATATTTAGGTTGGTCAGCAGGTCATCCCCTTTGGCCAGGACCAGGTCAAGAACTGCAATGCCTCTAGTTGGCTTGTGAACCTCCTTAGTCAAAAAAAGCTCTTCAGTGCTGGTCAGGAAGGATCATGATTGATCTAAGCTGTCCAAGCAGGAGATGTCTTGGTAGTTGAAGTCACCCATGACAACACGTGCTGCCTTCATTAGTTCACGAGTGAAACGGACAAAACAGTTTATGTGTAATGTCTGTCCCTAGCCTAAATGTTCCTAATATATCCTAAAACCTGTGTCTCTTTGAAGTGGCTATGACTGTACTGATTTCTGTTTGCATCATTCATGTCTTTAGAAAGGATAATGTTGAAGAGGGACCCAAACTCCTTTTTCTTGGCTTATGCCTTTGATAGAGACCAGTGCTATCCATAGCTCAAAGTTATAATCTGAAGCAACTCAAACATAGGTGCTAGTAACTAAAATTGCCTATTATTCTAAAATGAAATTTAGAGCTTTTAAAAAAAATAATGAGATAACAGTCTTGACTATACTGCAGTCACCTGGGTCCGGATTCTTGAAGGTATTTAGGTGAGTGACACCTATTGATTTGTGTGTTAAATCCTCCAAATTTTTTTTTTTATCCCAGAAATTCATAAATTGTATTAAACTTAAAACTACAATAGGTCTGGGCCGTAGTCTTTCTCCTGGCTCTAAGAAGAAAACAAGTCTTGTCTTTAAAAGGACTCTCCCTCAGTTTTTAGAACACTCCTTTTTATTCTTTTTGACCCTCGCTAACTTCCTGCCTCTGGTGTAGGGGGTCTAGACTTGATGATCTTCTGAGGTCCCTTCCAGACCTAATGTCTATGAAATCATTAGTCTGTAACACTGGTATTGTTTTAGTGAGCTTTTTGTGAATTGCAAATAATGCAGTTATGTTCCACTGGTCATTTCAGGATCTTATTTACTAGTTCTAGTTTTACTGGTTTTATTCATTTGGCTTTATTATTATTCTAGTACCGTGGCTCCCAACCTTGGGTCATGACTCAAGTCAGGGCCATGGAGGTTCCACCCCTTGCTCTGCCCCTCCGGCCTGTGAGGCTCTCCCGGTATGTGGTCCATGTGGGGAAAGGGGAGCAGGCATCCCTGGGCTGGCTGCTCCCATCTCTGTGTGCCTCAGCACGGGGATTCCACTGTGGATCCCCCACACTGAGGCACCTGGATCCCCCGTCTCAAGGCATACTGCACCCCATCCAGCTTGGAAGTGGCTAACAGGGGTGCAGGGTACCTAAGTGTGAGGGCTTTGGTGGTGCACAGAGATGGGTGAGCAGGCAGCTGAGCTGAGCCCTGGGCTGACTGCTCCCCTGTCTTCACGTGCCACTTCCCTGCTGGCTAGCTCCATGCTGAGGTATTTTGTGCCCCAGCCAGGCCCCCCGGAAGCACATGGAGCAGCAAGACAATGTGTCCTGCTGCAGTCCACAAGAGGAGGGGCCTACATTGCAGCACAAAGTAGCAGCACATTTTTGCCACTTCTATTTGTGCTACTGCAAAGATGCCTCTGCTTATGTGGACGTGGCCTATAAGGAAGAAAAACTCAAGATTCATTTGTCCATAAATAGAGAGAGCAAGGGGGAGAGCATGGCTCTGTAGTCTGCTGGCTCCTCGGGGGTGAGGGCACGAGACCTGGGTTCTGGTCTCTGCTTTCTGCTTTCAGTGAAGTGCATTTTTCTGTAATGTGGGCTCACCAAATTGGATTGAGATACTTACCCTGCACTTGAAACAGTGCCGGTGAACTCTGAGTGACCTCAAGGGTGGAGCAGGGGAGCCCTGCCTTGTGGAAAAGGAGAAGACAATCAAAAGAAGGGGTTTTCAATCCTCTCATTTGCATGGAAGGGGGATGGCTGGGTTTGGGGGCCAGCCACCCTGAGCCCTGGTTGGCCGGTTTGCAAGCCAGGGAGGGACTGCCAGAGGGGATAAAAGCAGCAGCTGAATTGGTGTGGGGGAGCTGCTGACAGTGACTCTGGGGAACGATGCAGGAGGCCTAAGAAGAGCTGGGGTGAGCTGACCCAGCAGAGGGAGCAGAGAGACCCCTCTGAAAAGCCTCAAAGGCCCTGGGAGAAGAAGGCAGTGGCAGTCGGCTGTGCCTCCAGCCCTGCAGCAGAGGGGGAGCAGCAGCCAGGGCTTGGGGCAGAGAGCTTGTGCCCCAATGCCCCATCACAGTGTGCTGGATATGCCGGGCATCCTGGAGGCTAGGAGTGGCAGTCAGCCCCCCACTTCACTGCGGAGAAGCGGTGGCCAGCAGTGTAGGCAGCATTCTTATCCAGAGCAGGGAGCTGGGCCAGTGAGTTGAGGAAACCCCTTACCTTCCTTGGAGAAGCAAGACAGCAGCAGGCAAGGCATTGGGATCCTGAGGAGCAGCAGAGCACCAGGATGAGGGTCCCCAAGAGCTCAGGGCGCGGGCCAGCGCTCGGAGCGGGACTGGCGAGCCATGAGGTGTGTGGGGTTTCCTGTCTGTCATCTGGAGTAGGGGTTTAGAGCAGTGACCCCTGGAAGCTGCCTCTGCTGCTGACCCTCTGCCACTGAGTGCCCCCAAGAGGACTCAGTCCTGTCCCTTATTCTGCAGCTGATTGTCATCGGATGGAGTCCCTGGGCTTTGTGCTTGGGTCATGCTGATTGCTGCAGGAGCCTACTCTGTTGCTTGTTGCTTGCCTTTTTGGTTGCCACAGAGGGTCACCCTTCAGCCTCTTTGGGGTGTTGGGGTTTGATACAATTTGATTGCTGCAGACCATAAGAACTTAACCTGCTGCAGTTTGTTGCTTATTGGGAAGCCTGTTCGAGCTGCTTGGTAGTGAGCACCTTGCTTTCTTGTGGTAGCATCTCAGCAGTGGCTGAAAGCTGACAATTACCCTACCTGTGGTTCTTGAGTCAAGGGTTGACTAATGCATTTTGGTTTGTTTTGCCATTTAAGTTCACTTGTAAATAACCTTTCCTATTATTCTTGTTTTGTAAATAAAGTGTAAACAGTTAAATCAGTTAAGTGTTAGACCTGCTTGGGACTACTGGCTGCTCTGTGGGGAGAAGGGGCGAGCTGGAAAGTAAATTGGTGCTGGCCAGAAGCCTTGCCCCACTCTCACCACACCATCCCTGATATTGGGCAGGGGTGGCAACTGTTGGGCTGCTACCCAGTTTACATTTCTAATGGTTTCATAATGTAAACTACATCAGTAGTCCTTAGAGCAGGGACTGAGATCCAGGAATGTCCCTTTCTGATAATGGGTGACCTAACTACATACCTTCAGAGTCATGCTCTCTTTCTCCCTGCTTAGTTCTTTGGAAAGTAAAGGCATAGTTGCTTACCTTTAGAGGTTTAAGAGCTCTGAATCCTAAACAGACAGTGTTACCTCCTTTGAAATGTGAAAGAGGTATCTGGAAGTTAAATTTAAGATCTGATCCTGCTTTTATCTTTTTCCCCATCATTTAGGTATAGTCAGCAGCATATTGAGTAGGCTGATTTTTAAGGTGGTCCTGGCCTAGTGTGCTTAGAGTATGTACTCAACTCTGAGGAACTTAATTATTTCCATATGCTGTGTAAGGGACCTGTGTGACTAGTGGAAGATATTACAGCACCTAGTTTCATAGTTGTTAGGGGCTGGAAGGGACCTTACAGATCATCGGCTCCAGTCCCCCTGCAGTTGGGCAGGAAAAACCGCTGGGGTCAGATGACCTCAGCAAGCTGGACATCAAGGCACATTTCATAGATACCTAGATTAATAGATGTTAGGGTCAGAAGGGACCTCAATAGATCATCGAGTCCGACCCCCTGCATAGGCAGGAAAGAGTGCTGGGTCTAGATGACCCCAGCTAGATGGTTATCTAACCTCCTCTTGAAGACCCCCAGGGTAGGGGAGAGCACCACCTCCCTTGGGAGCCCGTTCCAGACCTTGGCCACTCGAACTGTGAAGAAGTTCCTCCTAATGTCCAATCTAAATCTGCTCTCTGCTAGCTTGTGGCTATTATTCCTTGTAACCCCCGGGGGCACCTTGGTGAATAAATACTCACCAATTCCCTTCTGTGCCCCCGTGATGAACTTATAGGCAGCCACAAGGTCGCCTCTCAACCTTCTCTTGCGGAGGCTGAAAAGGTCCAGTTTCTCTAGTCTCTCGTTGTAGGGCTTGGTCTGCAGGCCCTTAACCATACGAGTGGCCTTCTCTGGACCCTCTCCAGGTTATCCGCATCCCTCTTGAATTGTGGCGCCCAGAATTGCACGCAGTACTCCAACTGTCTGACCAGCGCCCGATAGAGGGGAAGTATCACCTCCTTGGACCTATTTGTCATGCATCTGCTGATGCACGATAAGGTGCCATTGGCTTTTCTGATGGCTTCGTCACACTGCCGACTCATGTTCATCTTAGAGTCCACTAGGACTCCAAGATCCCTTTCCACTTCCATGTCACCCAGCAGGTCATTCCCTAGGCTGTAGGTGTGCTGGACATTTTTCCTCCCTTGGTGCAGCACTTTGTATTTCTCCTTGTTGAACTGCATTCTGTTGTTTTCTGCCCACTTGTTTAACCTGTCCAGGTCTGCTTGCAGCTGTTCCCTGCCCTCCGGCGTGTCCACTTCTCCCCATAGCTTTGTACATTTGACTCCCTTGTCCAAGTTGCTGATGAAGACATTAAAGATTATCGGTCCAAGGACCGAGCCCTGAGGGACCCCACTGCCCACACCCTTCCAGGTTGAAGCCGACCCATCCACCACGACTCTCTGGGTGCGACCCTCTAGCCACTTCGCCACCCACCGGACTGTGTAGTCATCCAAGTCACTGCTTCTTAACTTGTTCACCAGTATGGGGTGGGATACCGTATCAAAGGCCTTCCTGAAGTCTAAGTATACGACATCCACCCCTCCTCCTGTGTCCAGGCGTTTCATAACCTGGTCATAAAAAGAGACTAGATTGGTCAGGCACGATCTGCCTGCCACGAACCCATGCTGGTTTCCCCTCAGCATAATTTGTCCTGCTGGGCTCTCGCATATGTGAGCCTTGATAATTTTTTCAAAGACTTTGCCAAGGATGGAGGTGAGACTGACTGGCCTATAGTTGCCCGGGTCCTCCTTCCTCCCCATCTTGAAAATGGGGACCACATTGGCCCTTTTCCAGTTCTCCGGGACTTGGCCCGTGCACCACTAGCATTCGAATATTCCCGCCAGTGGCTCTGCAATGATGTCAGCCAGTGCCTTCAGCACCCTTGGATGGAGCTCATCCGGGCCTGCCGACTTAAAGGCATCCAGTTCTTCCAAGTGACTCTGCACCATCTCAGGGTCTATGCATGGAAGTCTGGCACCTTGCTGCTGCCTCTCTACAATCCCAGTGAGAGACTTTTCCTGCCCCTCACTTAGGAACAGTGAGGCAAAGAACTTGTTGAGGAGTTCAGCCTTGTCCCCCCTGTCCGTCACCAATTGTTTCTGCCCATTTAGCAGGGGTCCTATTCCCCCCTGGGCCTTCCTTTTACTCCCTATATATCTAAAAAACAATTTCTTGTTGTCCTTTACTTGGGATGCCATCCCATTTATACATGTTTAATTTCTTTATCATATTTGGCCCATGTTTGTAGTCAAAATCTTTAATCCTTCCATTTACTGAGAGAGACTCTCCATTCCTATCTATATGCACCAGTACAAAAGGCTCAAAGGTGACTTTACAGCCATCTTCATGTTCTCCATGCTCTCAGACCTACCTGCATGGCCTCAGGAAACACATGCATACATAAGTCTTCAGAAAGGGTGGACTGCCTCTTACTTTCTATTAAATTTCTGTATATCCCATAGTTTCTTAGCCATATTCTGAGTTGCCCATTCAAAATTAGCTATTGCACTTGGATGATTTGAGAGAGAGAATGCATGTAGTTCAAAAGACATGAGCATGTCACTGCATGAGCAGGTTGGATATAGTATCTTATTCCAAAAAATAGAATTGCCCTTGAAGGACTTGACCCTGGGAATGTACAGGGTTAATCATTAAAATTGCTAGTGTGTTATGGTCTGCTGTTTTTTTTTACCCTTAATATTTCAAACTTGTCTTTAAGTCAACATTAAAGAGATACGGGGCTGCTATAAAGGTACAACACTGCTTTGATTAATGTTTAATGAGTAAGTTCCTAAGGTCTGGTATGCTGCTCTGTGGGTGCATCTCCATTTGCTCTTTATGGTGGAGTAGACTAATAGGTTCCACAGTAAAGCATCACTGTCTACACGTGTACCAGTATTAAGGCACAGTAAATTAAGTCTTCAGTAAATTAAGTCTACGATAAGATAGTTCTATTTGGGACAGAACTATATTATGATGGTGTAAATAACTGCACTTAAACACATGTGTAGCCAGTGACCAGGGCTGGCTGAGGCACAAGGAAGCTCTGACATGCTATAATTACAGCACATTGGAGCAGGTTCAATTTAATTGTGTCTTCTGGAGTGTGGTAATTACCATACTCCAACAGACTCCAGTGTCACATATATCAGCATCCCTGCACTGAAAAATGGCCATGGGGGTGCTTTAAGTAAAGCTTGCTTGCTCTGGGCAGCTTTCAGAGCCACTCTAATTAAAGCACCTCCCCTTCCCCCCACTCCCGGAGCATGTGTATAAACGCCCAAGGGTTCTAAAGTGCAGGGGCTGCCTGCCACCTAGACACATGGCTCTATACCCTCAGCACTTTCATGTTGAGAGTACAGTCAGCCAGCCCCTCTGCCACCACTTGGAGCCTGGTGCTGACTCCCCATGCCCCCTGCCAGGCCAGGGTTGCTCTGTCCCTGCTCAAATTGCTTTTGTCTGGGGCACACATGTAGATTCTGTGCCTGGGAGCAGTTTCCTCTGGTTCAAACACTCTGGAGTTTATTGTGTCATGTTAATTCCATGGTTAGATGTGCCCTGTTAGAGGTACAGTATTTTTGCCATTAATATTTCTGTTTTCTTCCCCAAATGCCCTCTGAGTTTTTGTCTCCTAGATTATTTCCCTATCCATTAATAATTGCCTGTATCCAGCACATTAAGAAGTGAGGTGACAAGTTGCTCCCACTTTTTTTTGCCTCAGCTAAGGCCCTGTTCTTTAGCAGTTAGAACTAGGAAGCAGGAGCCAGGATAAAGGCTTTGCTCATAATTTACCTGAGGATTGACTTTCTCACCCATCAAGTAGGATGGTTGATACCGATAATAATAACAGCAACATATATATATATTTAGTTGATAGTAGATGAAATTGATGAAGTAGCTTAGGGAATAGCTTGGCTATAAATGGAAGGGGCTTGTATATAAATTTTCAGTTCTGGAATGATGCCATTCCTGCATAGAGTCTTCAGGATTCACTTATCCATAGCCAGGATTCTAGGCTCTAGTTACTATTTTGCCCACATGAGTAACGATGTGATCTTGCACTTTACCTTTATGTGTCTTGGTTTACCCACCAGTGAAAAAGAGGATTATACTTAATTATGCTATGTTATGCAGCAGCATGTTTTGAGCAGTCGTGAATCTTGTATGAGCCCTTTGAAGGTATAACGTATCGTAACATTGAGCTTGGTGAGTGTTATTTCAAGAAATATTGTGAAAAATGAAAAGGTGAAATGATATTCACTACTTTTCTTGTCAGAAACAAAGAGTATCCTTCATAGACTAGACATTTAGAATAGACATTAGGAAGAACTTCTTCACAGTTAGAGTGGCCAAGGTCTGGAACGGGCTCCCAAGGGAGGTGGTGCTCTCCCCTACCCTGGGGGTCTTCAAGAGGAGGTTAGATGGGCATCTGGCTGGGGTCATCTGAACCCAGCATTCTTTCCTGCCTATGCAGGGTGTCGGACTCAATGATCTATTGAGGTCCCTTCCAACCCTAGCATCTATGAATCTATAGTACAAGTGGTAAAATCATTGTTTTCTAGGATCATTCACTTTTCAAATACACACACACACACACACACACACAAAATATGTTTACACAGAAAGAATAGGGCAAATGCCATATTGTGTTTCATAGATATGGAAGTTCTGGCTACTCAGAAAAGGTTTGGAGGATGAGCATGTACTTAGCTGCATTGTTGAATTATGAGTATTGATTTTTATAAAGGTAATTTTACAGTCAGTAGTCAATGTTAAACCTGAGAGGCCTGATGCTCCATTGCTGTATATCTTTTGTAATATCTTATATATCAGTTCAAACTGGCTAAATGCTACCCTCCTGATTGTGTTAGTATTTAACCTCCATTTTTATTCAGTTTTCACTGATGTGACTTCACAAGACAAAGGGTAATAGAGAAATGGCTCTAGCCCTGGTCTTGGTCAAATTTCCTGAACTTCTGGTGTGACTATATGCAAACTTCTTGTTCCTTCCTAGTATATATTTCTAACAATGTATAGTGAAATGAAAACACCTATCTATTAATTGATTTAATAGCGTGCAGCTCTCACTTCTGGATAGATGAACCAGCGAGTGGAATTACTAAAACCAAACATTAAAAAAGTTATGAGATTGATTTAATGATCATGAGATCTTTTTTGTAAAGTTTTTCTATTCTGTAACTTCACTTCCAGACGTGCCAATTGTGGGCATAATTTTTCCATAGTATTTTCTAAATACTGGGTAAACTGGGCATGTCCATAAGACGCTTACTGCATAGTAGTAATGAGCTATTGCATAGTAAGTGTCATTAGGCAACTGTGCTGGGAAACTTCTGTGCAGCAACACAGGTTACTGAGCAGTCATGTAGTACTTGGTTATGCAAGTACTAAATGACTGCACAGTAACAACTGAGCAGTGGGTGGCTCATGTAGATGCACCCACTGTGACCTAGCTTACCTGCTCTTCTGCTGATCAACCTGCTCTGTTAAAAGGAAGGGGAGAATGAATTTTCATGGGGCTACCTACAGCCTCCTTCCAAAAGCCACAGCAGTTCTCTTTGCACCAAGGAAAGAGAAAAATGAGATTTTACTGAATGGCAGAATCCAATCCCAAACATGCATCCTCAACTACAACAACAAAATCCAGGGTAAAGCCTCCTTAGAGACAGGTGCTGTAAATCATAGAGTCCTTTTGATAGCATCAGTTCAATAACTATTAGAACAAAGATTATTTTTAATAACTTGGTCTCCAACTAGGCCAGTATCTTGAGAAATCAAGAGAATGACTGGCAGACACAAATATATTTCAACAAAGTCCCTTTTTAATAATGGAAGTTTTAACTAAATTATAAAACATTTTGTGGTCTTTGCTCAGAGATATCCCATGTCACTGTCCCTATTGATAGCTACCTCTGGCTCAAAAGCTCTGATGCTAAAACAATCCCCTCAAAAATAAGATTTCACTGTTCTAGTGCATGTGCTTTTCCTATTGCTTTTTTTTTTCTCTGTTCACTGTAATTGTTCAGTGCCTAGGTTCCAGATGAGAGAGGTCCCAAGGACAAATATAGACCTTATGGAAAGTTATGAGAATGTCTCACGTTTAGGGACAGAAATTAAACATAAACCGGTATAAGTGATTTGAAGCCTCTTCAAATCTGTAATACAAGAGAAGTTCATAGCATATAAACTGCTTTCAAAATGTCTGAAACTGGTTTAGGATAAACCTGAATGAATGCAGCATCAGACTTCACCCACTTAATTTAAATTGGTTTACTGAACTTTTGTTGCAGATCCCCTCCAGATTCAAGTTAACTCACAGCATCCCCGGTTGCTTTGCACTTCCTCTACAAACCCCTGCATAACAGGGTGGGCAGGCTAGCTTTGCCCCAAGCTGTCTGCTCCAACCGATTAGGGAGGCATGCATTAGTGGCCCCCCAGTTCCTGTCCTGGGCCACTGCAGGCATGTGGCTACATTTCCGGAATCAAAAATGAATGTTTGTTCACTTGCTTATTGGTTCAATCTATGCAGTTTAGACTAACCTGCAAAGACTGAATCTATTCAGCCTCAGGCTTTTGGGATGTCTGTACTTAGCCTTAGACATGGAAGTCATGGGAATATCTCACAATACTTGTTTTTCTGCATTGTTTTCAGTCTGCATATACCAGATTGACTTTGGACCTTGCATATGTGAGTTTGTAAATTGATGGTGGAAGGAACTTCTTTTAATCCAAGTTTTATTTTTTCAGAAATCAGGATATTCACAATCCCTGCTTTTGCAGAAAGCTCATGAACTTCTCCCTGTATGCCATGATCTATGTTTTTACCTGTGACCTATATGAAGCCTGTGTGCGCTCTCCATTCTCTCCTTTTGCAAGATGGAATTGGGGAGCACTTGTGGTTCCCTAACCTTATAATCCTACCAAGCATCCCTGTATAGCCAGCAAAAGAGGCTGAAACATTCATGACAGAGCTAATCCTGTTTTATCATTTTTATTGCTTTCCACTGAAGACACTGGTGGTAGGAGTATTGGGGGAGAAATCCTCATGTGTCTCACTTCTACTGATATAGAAGCATGTTGATTTTGCTTTGCAGTAGAGTTTATAAGTTTAGGATGGTATATATTCCCTCAAGGCTACAACAGTGACAGGTGTGGAAGCTACAAGAACTCTCTTCCCCTTTATTAAAACATTTGCAGCTCTATTTTTCAAGGCAGTAGAAATGATAAACAGTGAACAGTATTACCAGCCTCAAGGATTAAAAAGGATTAAAAAATCACAAGATTTGCTGAAAAATCATGACACTTTATTAATAAATTTTCAGCTTTTTTTTTTTTTTTTAATCTTCCACACCTTCTCTTTATATGCTGCTGGATTACATTGTGCTTGAAGCTTTTCTCTAGGAAACCCCCGCCCCCCCCCCCCCCCCAAAAAAAAAAAAATACATCTAGAACTTTGTTTTAAAAAGACAGTGAGGATTGAGGTGCTCAGATTCCCATATACTGAAATGATTCTAGCCTCTCAGGCTTTAGAAAAATCACTGACTAGCACGAGGACTGCAAGAAAGAAAAAAGAAGAAAGGAATTGGCAGCACTGGTTAAACTAAGAACATTATAGTTTTCTAAAAAACTTTTCTTTTTTAAATGAAAGCATTGCCTAACAACAAAGGACAATGGCATCTGTGCTGTTAGTTCTCTCTGTCATAACACTAGTAAGGTTTTTCCCTGATGAAATGCTGTCCATCTCACCATAAATATGGACTCCAGGCTTTAATCTGCTTGTACCTCGGCACCCTTTATGTAAGACTAATACAGGTTGTGTATAGATCTTTCCCAATCTGCCTGATTCATCTGACTGTATTTGATCCTCCCCAACCTCCTTGGTAAGAATATGTGTGCATTTCTGTTGGGTACAACTTTTTACAGATTTTTAGTAAATAAATAAATAAATGCATAAATAGCCATTTAAAAATGTCAAAATGACAGTATGTTCTCCAAGAAGAATCTGCAGTGTTTCTACTTTCATGAAATATGGTCTATCAACTCCATTCCCTCCTCTCCTGGAGAAAAAACAAACAAACAAACTGGAAATTTAGTCCTCTTGCTTGGCTCATGTAGGATAAAAAAAATACAGAGGTTCTCTCTTCCCTAGCTAGATCATGTTTCTGTAATGTTTCTGGTGGATAATGGTTCATTAGTGGGCTTATATATTTCACCTTGTGAAGTCTATGGTGTACTGTCACTTTTGCAGCTTGTCCACAGAATTTTTGCCAACCATGTTTTTTTTTTTTTTTCCTGAGGACAGTAATGCTATGCTTACCACGATGACAGGGCAGGCTGTGCTGATATAAATCATACTGTACTGCCATGGCGCCAATGAATCTCATAAAATGAGAAGATAGCCTACTGTAATTAAATTGTAGAGCAATCCCTATAGAAAAACATACTTCCCTTAAGGTATGATATGTTTTTAATGAAAAGGATAGATCTAGCTCAATGCATTCCATCCCAGCTGCCTGACAATGCTTAGGTATGTAAGATGTAAAATCAAACACTTACAGTAATAAAATTTGAATTCTGAAATGCCATATTTCTTTTTGATGAGGAACTAATTGTCCCATATCACTGACGTGTTGAAGAGAGGTAGCTTAAAGATCAAGCTCCAACATCAGTAAGCACTTTTTTGAAGTTAGATACTTTCTGCTCTGAAAAGGTGACTTTGTTTGTCATCTGCCAGTTATGTTGTGTATAGATTTTGAAAACCAAAAGAAAAGGGAATAAGGAAACATTTTAAAATAGTGATCTCTTCAGTTCCAATTGCTTTCTTTAATCAATTGAAGATTTAAAGTCGACAGCCATACCGATATCCAATAGCACTCCTCAAACAATAATGCTAATTATGCAATGTAAGAGCTGTTACTATATTTAGATGTGCCCAACCAATATTTATTATTATCAGGGGCCTTCGCATTATGAAGAAGTAACCTAATGGTGACATTTCAGCAGCTACTGACTAAGTGGACTGTTTAATTTAATTGTCTCTTTTGGGGGTTTTTCAACACTAATTATGAACATTGCACTGCCACCTGGTATGTATGGAATCGCTCTAGGAATGGCTCCCAGGTGATGCAGGCATATTGACATATGATGAGATACAGGGAGGTCATGTTTCCAGAATTATTAGGGGTGGCCTAATGCTCCCCCAGGCCAGAAGGCACAAGAATTTATAGCAGTGCTTAACCCCCTAGGTGAGGAGGTGGGAAGAGAAGGCTACAAGGATGCATCTCGCCCCTTTTCCAGCACTGGGAAGAAAATAAAGTACGCTGCAGCAATTTTAAGAAAAAGAAAATAACAAATGCTTTTGCTCCCAGGCACTCCTCTCTCTCGCTGACCACACTGACAAGGGAAAAAGTCTGTTCCCAGGCTGGAAAGGAGCTCCAAGCCGCAAACTGCTTGACCTCCAACCTTCCACTGGAAAATCCTCCTCCACTCCCAGGGGGCAAGAAGGCTGAGACCGGCACCCTCCTTACAGGGCACGGTCCGCCTGGCTAGTCAGACTGCCCTTAGGGGGCAAAAGGGAAAGGCCCACAGCCCTGCTTACAGGGAGGGTCCTCAGCCAGCCAAATCAAAGAGCTATCACCAAAAGCACAGTCAGAGCGCTGGACCCTGCTTGCAGGGTGGTCCACAGCTCTGCAGAGCCTAGCCCGCCACCAAGAGACATGGGATTCGCACCCTTGTTACAGGGCACGGTCCATCTGATTTGCCACAATGCCCACAGTGCATAAAAGGGAAGGGCTCAGAGCCCTGCTTACAGGGACAGCCCTCAGGGCAGCCAAAGGACAGAGCTGTCCCCAAAGGCACATTGAGACCTGCACCCTGCTTACAGGATGGTCCATAGCTCTGCAGAACCCAGCCCTCCACCAGGTGCATGGGACTCGCACCCTTCTTACAGGATGGCCCAGCCATCCGTATGTGGAGTGCCAGGCACAGATACAGGAAGAAGGACAGGTGCCTGGACACAGGGATGGGAGAGGAGGCCACAGACTTCAACCCACCCACGGGAAGGTCATCAAGCTCTGGGTTCTAAGAAGTTTGCCGTCACCCCACGAGAATCGGCTTCTGTCTGCAAGGCCGCCCTGAGGCACAACGCTGCAGACTGCTCCGGCTCACGCCAGCGGAAAGAGACTATGCCCACCCTGCTTCAGGGGCACCTTTCCTACTGGCTGGCTATGGCAGCAGACCTGGCCTCCCAGTTACAGGGCGTCCAGCGCTACACACGTTCAAACCCACTCCCCTTCTTGTGTGGCAGGAGGCAGCACACACCCCGCTTATTGGAGCCTGTGCCATCAGCAGCCACATCCGGCAGCTGGCCTGGACCCTGATTATAGGGCGGCTGCACTGCGCAACACCACCAACCAGATCCCCGGCCCTTACAAACAAGGTGGCGGTGACACACTCCTTGCTTACAGGGTTGTCCACCTGCCACCTGACAGTTGCAGAAGTGCAACAGCATCAAGGGCAGAGATCCATTTCCAGGTCACTCAAAGGAAGCTCGCCCAAAGGAAATGTGTGAAATTTGGAGCTGAGATTTGGCTAATACATAAGTTTCATGGAGCTGAGATTTGGCCAATACATGATAGAGACCTAAAGGCAGGGAGGCCACTCTTTCCAGAGTCCCTTTCCTTCACATCCCATTTCTCTGGGTGGCTTTTCTCCTTCCTCGCCTCTTTCTTGCTGCTCCCCCATTTGCTTCTCCTTCCTGTGCATCTGAGTCCTGTGAAAACAGAAACAGATACCTGCTGTAAGTGACCAGAGCCAGAGCACATGTCCAGCAGCTGCAACTTCTCTCCTCTGAGCCCTAACATTGGGGGTTTCCATGCGCTTGGTCTCTTGGAAACCTGCAGCCTTCCCCATAACCCACGGGCAATACCTCTGGTCAACCTCACAAAGTAACCTGAGATGAGAAGATATAAAGCAGGGGCAGGCAAGATAGAGCCTATGAGCCAGAAGCAGCCCACCAGACCATTGTATCCAGCCTGTGGGTCCCCTAAAAAATTAGAAAATTAATATTTATCTGCCCCCAACTGCCTCTCCTGCGGCCTCAGTGGCTTGCCACAACTCAGTAAGTGGCCCTCCACCCGAAATAACTGCCTGCCCCGATATAAGGGCAGGAGACCTGGACCTTGCTCTCAGGCCAGGAGGTGTAGGAGGTCATCTGGGGGATGCGGGCTGACCTTCAAAGGGAATCCGCTTCAGACTGTTTGGAGCTGCAGCCGCGCACGGCCGGTCTGATCTCCGATGCCTGCCTCCAAGAAAGCCGAGTTGAGCGACGTCTGCCCCAAGTCCCTCTTCAGCAACGGAGTCAGCATCGCGGGGGATCCGCACACGGGCGCTGGGCACACGGCAGTTACAAGAGACCCAGCAGATGTGGAGACAGGCAGCCAGGAGATGGGGCTTGGACCAGAAATGACTCCCCTGTTTTCCTCAGCCTCGGCTTGGCCTCCTTCCCCTTCCCCTCCCCCTTCCCCTCATGCTTGACTTGGCCCCGCCCCCTTCTCAGACCCAGCACCGCCTTTCCCACCGGGGCCCGCCCACCCAGCCTGTGGTCAGCCCTTGCTGCTGCCCCACGCCCCGCCCCCTTCTCAGCCTGTTTGGCCTTGCCCTCTTCACCAAGGCTCTGCCCCCTTCACGCAGGCCCCTCCCACTTCTCATGCTCTGTTTGGCCCCGCCCCCTCGGTGCTTCCTGGCTTTCCCTCTCCGCCGCCTTCCCCTCTGAGCTGCCCGCTCTCCCTCGCGGCCCGCCTCGGAGACCCGCCCCGCTTCTGCCACCCAGCCTCTCGTGGCCCTCTCAAACTGTCAGCTCCATCCTGCTGCCGGCGTGCTCCGGGCCCGACCCCTTCTGCTCGGGCTGGCCCCGGCCCCACCCCCTCCGCTCGGCTTGTGCCACGACTCTGTCCACATTGCCCCGCACGTGCAGACCACCCGTGGCCCGTGCCGACACCACGGGGAGAGCTTGCACGAAGGGTGATGTGCCGCAAAACTCTGAATTTCTAATGGCGAAAAGCCCTGGGGATTGATCGATTGATTTATGTAAAGGGAAGATTCCTTTCCTCCCCCATCTCCAAGATGGGTTTTTTGAACATTAACAATTCAGCTCATCTTCGCCCTGCGAGAATGTACCAATATTTGGGAGGAACAAGTGGGGAGAACCACTGCTGACTGTAGAGGAGTGAAACCAGATCGCTGCGGGGAGTTCAGGGCCCCCCAGGGCTGTAGTATCTGAGTTCTGGTGTTATGCAGGCCAGGGAGCTTTCTGCATCCAGCCCAGGTCTGGTGCTTGAGCTACAAAATATTTTCTAGGAAGAGACAGATGTTGTTTCCAATACCGCCCACCCCCTGCATCAGGTCGCAGGGAGGTGTCCTCAGTCATTCCTCTGCAAAGCTCTGCAGTACGGGTCCATTTTGCAGAGGTCCCTTCCCACTCAGCTGGTTGGTCCCTCCGTGCGATTCCCATTTGCCCCGCAGTCTGGTGCGGTATTCGTAGCGGCAAGTGCAACGCAGAGCCAGGCTGACCTGGTGCATTTCCAAGGGGCTGCCTGGGGAGTCCCACCCATTTACGTGAGAGCTGCGTTGTCTTGCTCTGATGACAGCAATCACATGACAACAGGACTCTGGTCTGGCTCGTGCATCACCAACAGGCACATCCAAGCGGGCTTCCCTTACCATGCTGCTTTGCAATGCCATGAATAGGGAATAACAGAGGGCAGGATTACACCCTGCTTGGTGGAAACCAGCCTGCCCTTCAGACCATTCCCCCTCTCCCACCCCAGCACATCCTTGCTGACAATCTCTAACCCTCGTCCTCTCTGTGCCCAGAGCCTGGACCTTGGACTCTGCCACAAACCGTCTGTTCAAGAGCACTGCACCGAGACCATGGGAGTAGCACTAGAAACGCTCCTTGCACACCTCAAAAGGTAGCCAGCTGTGTTGTAGCCCTGGCCTCGCCAGGTGACTTCATGTGGGTCTGTGGTGATGGGCTGGTGAGTGCTGGATGGGGCAGGATGCCGTGTTCCCCACCAGAGCAGCAGAGCAACCCAAACACAGGCCAAGGTTCAGAGGATCTCGAGGCGTGCGACTGCGACCCAGGAATCGAAAGCAAAGGATGCAAACGGGTTGGTGTGGCAAGCTGTTCTGAGCTATGAATTTACCTGGGTCAGTCATCAAAAGGATTCACTTGTCTTATTCTTCACCTAAATCTTGAGCTGAGAGCAAGGCTGATTGACTAGCTTCAGAGGGGCAATGGTGACCCCATTGCTGCCTTGGACTGAGCTGGTTGAGAGAGATGTCATTGAAGATTTTCCTTGGGGTGATCAGCTCATCATCAATGAAAGGCCATCAGTGAGGTGGTGGGATGGACTGCCTAGGAGAGTTGTGGGCTCTTATTCATTGGAGGTATTCAAGAAAATGATGGATAAGCATCGTCAGGGATGACCTAGGAACAGCTCTGCCTTTGCTATACTAGGGGTATTTCTCAAGCTTCAGAGCATTGCTGGCAGCCACAAGGGTCAGGAAGAGAGTCTCCCTGGTTGTCAGATTGGTACAGGCTGTGGGGTTTTGCCTTTCATTGTAGTGCTGGGGATTGCTCATCACCTCCTCTTCTTGATTCCACGTGCTTCTGGGATTTGTAGACCATGGTTGCAGCCACCAGTAAGTTTGAGCAGGGGAAGGGGTGTTTAAAACACCTCCTTGGCCCCAGGCCCTACTGGAGTTTTCCTGGGGAAGAGGCAGTCCCCCCCTGTAGACTGGGCTGCATCCCCAATGGGGCTTGCCCCCTGCCCCGGGCAGCCAGCCATCAAAGCTCACAAAGCATCACCTGCATCATTGTCCCCGTGCTGCCCTGCTTCCCTCCCCTGCAACCCAGCACAGCAGGGGGCAGAGGAGCCCTGGGCCCCAAGCCCTACCCAGCGGGGCTCCTTATAGGGGCCTCAGTCCCCCTCTTTTCCCCCCCACCCTTGCCTGGTGGAGCTAGTCTGCAGGCTGCCTGGGGCCACATGCATGTCCATGCACGTGGCACCCCGTGTCTCACCACCTTCCTTCCACTCCCTCCCAGCTCCTTGCAAGCTACAACTCTGCCAGCCTGCAGGCAAAATCCACCGGGTTCTCTTGTAAAACAAGAAATCCATGTTTGCCTCTGGTGAAAGATAACATCTAGGGTTAATTCCATCTTTTTGTGGGAAATGGAAAACCCAGATCCATGGTAATGACAGTCCATCAGAGCAGGCTGGCTGCATGTCTATAGGTGCCCCAAGTGACCAAGTGGCAGACACGGATGTTAGGGGCACAGCCTCTAAATTTGAACTACCTGGACCTTAAATGCTAGAGGCTGGCGGTAAGAGAGGAATAGTGGGGGAAAAGCCCTGGTCATGCCCTGTTCACTCTCCCTTTCAGCAGCCACTCCCTGGACATGTTTACATGAAAAGCTCTGTCGCAGTAGCAATTAGCTATGGCAACATAGCTTGGGGCAGCACTAACCATGACGCTACTGTGCAGAAGTTCATAGGTGGGCCCAGGTGGCCCTGAGCTCCCAAGAGGGAGCAGAGTTCAGGGACACCAACAGGTCCTCAGTCCTGGTTGTTTGCTCCCTTCAGGCAGCTGTGCCACGATGCTCTTCTGCTTAGAGGGCTTGAGCTCAACCCCAGGCGCTGTAGCTAAAGACTCAGACAATTGTTCCCTGTACTGCCGCAGAGAAGGATGGGTCAGCACCTCTGATTTCAGGGGCCTTCTGATGACCCAGTGATTGCAGGTGATGAATGCTGCCCTCTCCAAATGGCATTATCTGCTGGCTTTAATTCCCCACCCGTGCTAGGTGGCACCTCCGCGTTATCTCAAGAAGTGCTCTGGACTTCGTGGCGCGACCCACTGGTTGGGCTGGCTCCTGACCTCTGTCTCCAACTCCCCTCTGGTGGCACTGCCACCCGCTTGGGAGCGCACCTTCACTCCCGAATAACACACCCCGAAAGAAGCCTCCTAGCTACACGAGAATGAAGTTGCAAACTCTCACAAAGTACAATTAGCAGCCTCCACCAGACTCCATTTTTTTCTCACTATATTTTCCTAAAAAAAATTAACATTGCGGAATAATCTTGGGTGCGTTTTCCTAAATTTCCTGGGGTGAGGTAGGCAATGTGACAGGAGCAAGCGCACTCTGGCCAGAGCATTCGGTATCTTGTTAAACAAGGAAGACTGTTTTTTTGGCCTGCTGGGACCAGCTGCTGTGGAGAAAAGAGAGCAGTCACTTAATATGGAAGCATAAAGCAAGGGTGTCTGCAAAAATCATTTAGTCCAATGCCCTTCCTCAAGAAACAAGCCTGTCCTGTGGACAGGATTTGATTTTGTACAGGGAAATACCTTGGGATTTCCAGCTCACTCTTGTAATCGCTCAGCCATGGTGCTTAGACACAAAGGAGTCTACAAGCAGAGTGAATAAGCCGTGTGTGTTAGGATGGGGCATTGATCACCAGTGTGACTGGATCCTCTGCTGCAGCCAAGCTCTGCAGACTTTCCTGCAGCGCTGCATGGGAGACGGTAGGTAGGGCAGCAATGATGGTCTCTGGGTAGGTCAATGAATGCAGATTCAGAAGAACTCAAGTCTCTTCCTGGCCTCGCTACAGACTTTCTGCGTGACCCTGAGTGCCTCACATAACTTAGGCAGTGTCGCTTCCCCATGGGTACCTGTGTTGACCCCTATGTCATCTGGTATGGGAGGTCCAGCATCTTCAGATGGCGTCTCAAACTGTTCCATGGAAAGAGGGAAAAAAAGAAAAGTCAGGACGGGTCTTGTTTGTTCTGCGCTCCGCAGGATTTCTCTTGCTTACTCCTTCTGTGCTCACTAGCTCCCCCTGAAAATGCTTTGTAGCTCTACCGCTGCCTTTGCTGCCTACCCTCTGTTCCCTACCGGAAGAGCTCTGCTAGCTCCTCTCTGCACCTTTCTGTGCATGTCCAGGGTGGCAGGGCTTGCAATGCCGGGGTCAGGAAGTATTGCTCAACCCCCACAATTCTTGGACGTGGCACCTGAGTAATGAAATATGGCACGTGGCATTGCTGCGAGCAGCACTAAGGGAACAGACCTCAGCTACCCATTGTATTGTAGGGATTAGAGCAGCAGGTTAGATGTAAGGGAAGACTTTCCACACTAATCCTGCACAACCAGCCAGCCTGAGCAGAGGCAAGACACAGCGCAGGTATCCTTCATTTCAGGTCATGCTCTAGCCTCTCTTATACAAAGACCCAGCCTTTATTTCAGGACTTTAGGTGAGGGACAATTCATCATACCCCCGCCCGGGTAAGTTGTTCCTGTGGTTAATAACCTGTTGTGTAACAAGAAAATAGGGTGTGCCATATTCCTCGAATGAATCTGTCCAGTTGCATCTTCCAGTCACTGAGTTCTCTGGAAGATTTAAGAGCCTTTACCAATTAGAAACTTTCTGTACATAGAGGTGCTTTTGGCCCACGCTCAAATTGCTGTTAGGATCAAGATTAGAAAACGGCACTCTTATTGAAACCAGTGGAAAAATACCCCTTGACTTCAGGGATAGCAAGATTGGAGCAACTGGGCTGGGGAACAGACTCTGCCACACGGCTAGAGGCAACCTCTGCGTAGAGATGATGGAAAAGATATCAAAGCGAATGAAAGAGTGAAGAGCCTGCGAAATGCAAGGGGTCAGCTGGGGGAGCCAAGAGACCTTTTGCAGGCCAACATCCCAGGGTTGTTACCCGAGGCTTGACAGGATATTTACCACAGCCATGTCTAACAAGTCTTCTCTGTCTCAGGCTGGCCACGTGTCTGCAGACATCCCTGTAAACCAAAACGCATCAACAATCAGCTCACCTGGGACTCATTTCCGCTTTTTTGACTGATGTTTCTAGTGTTGCTTTAGCATCACTGCAAAGCAGTGTCCTGCGAGCTTTTGTGCCCATGGGCCTGTCTCCACTGCTTGTGCCCCAGCAGGGAGGGGTGCAGCGAGGTGCACTGTGCCTGCTTCTGTGAACGCTGCCTTCCCCGCCTGATGCCATGTCACCACCCAGCACTGCGGTGCTGTTTGGATCCAGGCAGCTCTTGCTCCTGGCTGAATCTGCTGATGCACACACGCCACCTGATCTCCAGTGCAGAGGTGGGACAGCTTGTGCAGACTTCATGCTGTGGTCCTTGGTGTGGTGATACCTGGTGCAGTACTGAAGCACACAGGCATGACCAATGCTTAGAAGGAACCAGTGCATGCTCTCTTTTTTTTTCTGGAAAAGGTTTATCTATGTTTTCATGTGTTTTGGTGCTACCTCTGGGGCATGCTTGTATACTGCCTAGTGCCTGGAAGCAAGGGCCCCGTTGTGCTGTCTTAACAGCGATGCTCACATAGAGGATGCCATATGAATGAGCTGGTTCTTCCACACCCACAGATTAGGTACAACTTTAGATTCATTGTGCAGGCTGTCAGTGGGGAAGTTTATGCATGGAACTGCCAAACAAAATGAAAACTGTGGGGAAGGTGTGATGAACTTCCCTTTAAAACACGACTCCCTTTGCCAGAAAAAGTCTGTTCTGGAGAAATCCCCCACATGGGTAGCATAACTGTTCTCTAGACTACTGTATTTGGAGATGGTCTTTCACCAGCCAAATGACCGCTGAGATGAAAGGAATGAAATAAATTATAGACAATTGTAAAGAAAGACATTAATGGAAATAAATGAAACCCTAAAATAATTGCAAATCACATACATTCACGCAATGTCTGTGCTTCCAGTGATCCTGATAGTCCTCCAACAGCCACACTAAAAACAAAAGTAAACAGTCATTTGGATTTAGAGACAAGCAGGAGTAAAGGGCCATAACATTAGCATTTCAATAGTATTTTTCATCTTTGTTTCTTGTTCTCCACACTGACAACATGCTCAGCGCAAAAACTTGCTTTAGAAACAGGAGGTCAGGGCACTATCCTGCTGAAATACTACATGGCTGGAGATGTAGAGGCTGGAAATCTGCCTGGGACTCTGCCACTGCTCTGTTGGATGGCCTTGGGTGACTTGGGTTCACCTGTGTAACTGCATTACTTCATCCTTATGCGGTTTGGGATTGTAATTCTCAACGGTGGAATAGGACTGCCCTTTGAACTTAACTTGACATTTGGTGGCTGAAATCACTACATAACACCTGAGTTTCTTATTTGCACTTGGAACCAGGATAAAACCTTGAACCACGTCATATCCCCACTTACCTCCCTCTTTTGGCTGCCAAGGGAGCAAGCTTGGAGAGGAGAGATGGGGAGAGCTCTAAGCAAGGCCTAGATTATGACCTAGTGGTTAGAGCACGGTGTTGGGAAAAGATGATCCAGGTTCAAGCTGTTTCTGGGTCAGCAGGACTTCAGCCCCATGTCTGCTGCTTCCTGGGCAAGTGGGCACACCAGTTAATGCCCTTGTGTTAAGCAGGGGCAGACAGTCCTTGGGCTTGCTCTCTGTCATAGCCGTATCACAATCAGAAGTGGAGAATCCCAAGGTGTGGCCTGCATGTCGGGCCCAGTGCTGCTCCAGGGACAATGCTGCTAGGGATGCCCATGTGTGCTGGGACAGATGCACCCAGGAAAGTCTCCCCTTTTGGCAGCAGGAAACATTCACTGCTTCAAACTAAACAGTTGGAAGCTGGTGAAAATATTGGAGGGCCATGACGAGGCCCCCAGCCTCACAGAAGATTTTTATCCCAGTGGATTCTGGATGTACAGCAGGTGTAGCTGGGAGAGACGCCCTTGCTCTAATGCCCCTCTGCTGAACATGTCCTCCCACCAGCTGTGGCTGTGTAGCTTGATCTGGGCATGGGGAGGAAGTGCACAGTATGGTGGCAGAGTAAATTAGCCTTGTATGGAAGCGCAGAGTCCCTGACACAGTCTGGTTCCACTGTGTTGCACCAGTGAAAAGCTCTGGTTACAAGCAAGCAGAGAGAGGGGCAGAGCCCTGCGCACCTTCATACTGAACCCAGTCTAACATAGGAACCGCTTTGTCCAGAGACCCCAGATGATCCTCCCTCCACCACAGCTCCCACTCTTGCTATGCTGCCAGAAAAAGTTACCTTGATGGTTCAGTGTCTGTGAATGAACCCAATGGGCTCCACAAATACAGAGAGGATTCGACTGGAGTGGTCTCCTCGATTTGCTGCAGCTCTTCTTCCTCCTCCCACTGCTGTTCTGATTCAAGGCTGTCTTCCACCCTCTCCTCTCCCTCCTCATCCTCAGTATAATAAGCTGCCAGTTGGGCGGGGAGGTCCACCTTGGGCTGAAGAGCTTTCAGAGTGGCTAACACGGGCTTCAGCACCTTCCCCAGTGAGGTCCTGCTGTAGGCCTGAAATCAAAGAAAGTTTTGAGGAGGACACCTGCTCAGAATCCTTTCCAAATCAGCTTTTCCTATGGGTCACTGATGAGAGCAAACTAAACCAAGCCCCTTTTAGACTTGCATTTGCATCCATCTTTCTAGTGTTCAAATGGCCCTTTTGGCTTGAAGCTGTAGGTGTCTTGTCTGTATGCTTAACCCAAGGGATTGCAGCCCTCTTCTTATCCCCAGACAGATTTCTTGGAAAGAGAGTAGATTCAAGATTAGTGAATTTACTGCCCACTAACCCAGCATCCCAGCTGACAAGGGTCCTCCACACCGATTGCCCACTGCAGGCTTTCTAGGAGATGGTCAACCACCATCATGGTCAACCGGCATTCATAGTAGATAGGCATTCAATGCCACGTGAACATCTTAAAACAAAAGATCCAGTTGGAAGCAAAATGGCATTCACAAAAGAGGATCGCCCCTGCCTTATTCTTTCCTCTTACCTGCCCTGGTCTTCCACCTGCTTGTCCTGTGCTACCCAGAATAAAAAGGCTGTCTTCTTGTCTCTGTAGCTCAGATCTGGATTGTTCATCTTGAGGCCACTTCTCAGTCGGCAATGCTCATAGGTCTCTTAGGGCATCCCCAGGTGGAGCAACAAATGCTTCTTGGGGTTCCTCATGAGGTTCTGGTTTTATGGCAATGGCTTGTGAATGGTCAGACCCTAAGCCTGGAGCAATGGGCACACATTTGATGGCAACACAAGGGATTCTTTGCACAAGCAACACCTCTGTCCCAGTTGGGGTCTTGCTTGCACTTGTACCTGGGATTGCCTCTTCAGTGGTCCATGATTTAGACTCTGTACTAATAGGCACGTGGGAAAGAACCTTGTCAGCAATTCTGTCTGGGTCCATCGTGCTTTGGCTCAGTCGGTCACTCACCACCCGTAAAAGGGGTCAATCGGAGAGTTCCTCAGTTATGATGGTAACCGCGTCTTGAGAAAGTTGTGCATTGAAACCTCTTACATCATTGTACAGGTCTTGCTCAGATCCAGATCGTTGTGACATAATCAGGTTCTACTTTTGACTTCCAGGAATAAGTGCGTATTCCTGCTCTGAACATTGCAGTGGTTCTTCCCCTGTAGCTGGCACAAGGCTGATTTGATGTCTGGACAGGCCTTCTTCCATGGCCTGTTTCAGGTTCTCAGCACATGCGTTCACTTTGGCTCTTGATAAATGTTTCTGGTGCTGTGGGCTTCTGCCATCAGTTGAAATTAAGACTTTTGACAGGAATCTACTTAATATTTCCTCTACAAACATCACAGGTACCATGGGAATGTGTGGGTTTAGAGTTGGTTTGGGAATCTCCTTTATTATGCCAAGATTGCTAGGGAGTTTGTCTGCAGTCTATACAGCTTCTGTTGTTCAAGATGAAGTATCCTCTAACCTGGCTTGAAACTCAGGTTTGGCAACTTCGTTTGCTATTGAAGCTATCCTGTGAGCTAAAATATCTTTCTGATTTGTTAGGTGTCTGCCAACAAAAATGCCGGAATCAGCAGGTTCTGCAGTGCTTGCACAAGCTGAATCAAACAGGTCTCCCATGGCCTGGCTGTCTTCAGTGTGTAAAAGATTATCTTCGCTGATAAGTCCATCCATGTATATCTGCTGTTTTGAGAGGAGCACTTGCAAAGCTGGTAGTATTTTTGTAGTTGCATCCTTCAGCAACAGAGTCTTTTCTGCATCCAAATACACAGTGGGAAAGAGGGAAGAAAACGTGGACAGATTTCCTGCTAGTTTTTCGATGATAAGAGGAACTGTTTTACTAAGGTCTGATGGTAAGCTGTTTGGGTTCTCCAGAGGCTCAGTAACATCTCTGGGTGTATCTCCAACAATATTGTCCACTTCGGCACAGTGGTGAAGTGGTGACTTTCCAGAAAGAGAGCTCTGCAATGGACTCCTAGAAATCTCTTGGAAGACCAAGTCACAAAGAGCTTCGGAAATAACCAGACACCCATTTCTTAAACAGTTCTGCATGTTGACTTGAGACTGAACCTGTGCCAAAAGCTTGTCGTAAACAGAATCAACAATGGTTTGAATCACAGCATCCTCTCTGGCATGTGGATGGTCAGTGTGCTGGCTACAAGAGTCAGAGATTTTTGCCATCACTTGTCTGATTACCTTCAGGTGAAGCAAGTCAAATCCTGCAAGCTCTGTTTTCTTTAGGGGAAGATGTGAGAATCTGATGGTGTTCAACGCTGATAAATGCAAGGTTCTCCACCTTGGGAAGAAAAACCTGCAGCATCCTTATAGGCTCAGCAGTGCTATGTTGGCTAGCACTATGGAAGAAAGAGACTTGGGGGTCATCACTGACCACAAGATGAACATGAGCCTGCAGTGCGATGCTGCAGCTGGTAAAGCGACCAAAACGCTGGCTTGCATCCATAGATGCTTCTCAAGGAAATCCCGGGATGTCATTCTCCCCTTGTACTCGGCCTTAGTGAGGCCGCAGCTGGAGTACTGCGTCCAGTTTTGGGCTCCACAATTCAAAAAGCATGTGGAGAAGCTTGAGAGAGTCCAGAGAAGAGCCACGCACATGATCAGAGGTCAGGGAAGCAGACCCTACGATGACAGGCTGAGAGCCCTGGGGCTCTTTAGCCTGGAAAAGCGCAGGCTCAGGGGTGATCTGATGGCCACCTATAAGTTTATCAGGGGTGACCACCAGTATCTGGGGGAACGTTTGTTCACCAGAGCGCCCCTAGGGATGACGACTAGGTCGAATGGTCATAAACTACTACAAGACCGTTTCAGGCTAGACATAAGGAAGAATTTCTTTACTGTCCAAGCCCCCAAGGTCTGGAACAGCCTGCCACCAGAGGTGGTTCAAGCGCCTACATTGAACACCTTCAAGAGCAAACTGGATGCTTATCTTGCTGGGATCCTATGACCCCAGCTGACTTCCTTCCCTTTGGGCAGGGGGCTGGACTCTATGATCTTCCGAGGTCCTTTCCAGCCCTAATGTCTACGAAAATCTATGAAAATGTGCTGGCAGCGGCAGGGAGAATATCAGATAAAAGCCTGCTGATTATATCTTCCGAATATGTGTGGCAGACCTCCGGAGTACATGGTGTGGGACTTTGGCACTGGGAGGTGCGTTTGGTAGCATCCTCTAAAAGCTTCTCAACAGTTTTCCCAGGCTCTAGAGGTTTATACCGAGCTGAAGGGGGTGCGTTTGCTATGCATTGGTGATCAGTAATTTTTATCCTTCTCAAAACACTTAACCCCTCTGCTGACACTCTTGTTGCTTTTCCTGTTTTCACAAACTGCGACTTTAGGAGTACTTTTGTGCAGGTCACATAAACTAGAGTGAATAATTTGGGCCGTCAAGGTATCTGTGTCAGGGAAGAGACCCTGATCTTCCAAAGGCTGCTGGGCTGTGGCCTGACATCCAGAAAGCTTACTTAACACCGAATCGACCAGCTGTGTACTGAAATGTGAAGGATTACTTCCACGGATCAAGCTGTCTAAGTTTTGGGAAGGGACACATTTGTTCATTAGTTCATCATATGTGTTTTTGAAAAAGGCGTCAGCATAAATACCGGCAGGTGACTGCAAGGGCTGAGGCTCAATGGTGTATCTTGGCAGTGATGCTTCCTCTTCAGGGAATATTTTTCTGCATGATGACAAGAAGGGCTTTCTTGCAAGCTGTTTGCTGATCTAGGGTAGAATCATGCTGAATGCCCTTGGTTTGATGAGTATGTCCTGGGGTTTGAGCCCCAGGGCTCCTGCATGGTAATGCACCTTTCTGATGCCCCCTGAAGGGGGTTGTGCCAGCTTGGGGACCTGAAGCTGTCGTGGCATTTGCCCTTTCCTTTGGACTTTTTCCCCGGAACCGAGCACTCATTCCTGGGCATTGATCAATGAAAATACTTTTCTAAGCATGCCTGTTTTAGGGCGATCTTGTGCAACATCAGAGGAAATATCTTCCCTAATGAGATGGGTTTCTAATTGGCCATCTTTTTGTGTCGATTTGTAGTAAAAGTAAATTTGGCTATGGGGAAATTGCTCAGCTTGGAAATTCTGCCTGGGATGCTTAAGCTGAGCTCCCATGCACATACTCTCCCTGCACAAATGGGAGAGATTATTAGCCAGATGTGGAGGTACTGCTGCTGGTTCAGTCTTGGGAAGATTGTTTTCCCAAATTTCTTTGCCAAGACTTGGGGACAGGCCAGGTGAGTGTTGAGAAGAAAGTGAGGTTCGTTTTCCTCTACTCCCTTTCTTCCCACATCCTGGTGAGCTATTCGGTGTTATCTTTCTGCCTGTGCAGACGCACTTTTTGACATTGGCCTCATCGTCTCTCGTATCTCTCTTGTTTCTTTTTCTCTCTTCATATTCTGTTATGGCTGGATAGACGATATCTGTTACCTCATCCACAAACCACATCATTATATTCGTAACTGCATCGGTCATCTCCTTGGTCTTGTTTTTCTGTAGCAGGAACAAATGAGAAAGGACAGCAAAGATGTTAAATAATTCCTTCATTCTCCATTCTGCACAGGGCAACAGCGGTCTCCTGGGTGCAATTCAAACTTTTAGGATAAATAATAATAGCCGCCCCCATGAAAAGTGACATCGATTCATAGATGCTCAGGTCAGAAGGGACTTCACCAGATCATCGAGTCTGACCCCCTTCTTGTTCAGGAAACAGTTCTGGGGTCAGGGTGGGATATAAATCTAACAAAATAAATATAGGAAATAAAGAAACAGCCAGTTCAGGAAAGGTCAGTGAAGGACAAACTAGGATCAGCACTGCTTCTCCCCGAGCTTGTTTCTGAAGGGCCCACATGAAGACCATGGAAGACAACACTGACCATCTTGAAGGCCAGGGGAGGTTTCTCACTGATCTCAGTGGGGCCAGGGTTCCTCCAAATAAGCTGAGAGAAGATGTAATTTTGCCAGTTGACCCTACTCCAAGTGTCAGGGGGGCTAGGAGTTGGATTTTGACCCCTGCTCCACCCCCCCCCCCCCCAACCGCTGATAACTGAGAAAGCAGTTATCAGCTGGCTCACTTCTCCTAGAGGAAAAAGAATCAATTATTTTGCAGACATTTA
The DNA here is from genome assembly GCF_030867095.1 of Alligator mississippiensis. Classification (NCBI taxonomy): domain Eukaryota; kingdom Metazoa; phylum Chordata; order Crocodylia; family Alligatoridae; genus Alligator; species Alligator mississippiensis. The sequence continues at coordinate 269,949,629 of NC_081824.1, read as the reverse complement.
ATCCATCTTCTACCAAAACTCAAAGGCTGTGCTCTCCCTAGGCAGTGCCGCCTCCTGCTTTTCCTCACAATGAGGCATCTAAACACTCTGTCTGCTGTTAAGCTTTTAAGTTTTTCAAGGGCGGTGCAGGATTTTGCTAATGAGCACCCTCACCCCTATTGCAGAAGGAAAACAGTTTTGGCCCCATTTTGCACTTGGTGTTTGCACATTTTCCCTTGGTGTTAAGAAAACGGTATCTGTCACACAACCCATCCCGACACAGCACATCTTGTAGCATTATATCCTGCTCACTTGTTTCCGAAAAGAACGTGGAAGATTGTGGGGAACGATGCCATATGGGTGGGCGAGTCCTGCACAACAATACATATCATGGCAGGTGCACTTTATCTTCCAGTTTTGACATCTTCCCATGCCCTGACTTCTTACAAATCTAGGCTGCTGGTTACCTGACGTGAAAAGCAATAAATGCTAGGATAGTCCTAACTGTTGAGTGTAAACTGCTTGCAGGTCTAGGAGTTTGTGTCACAGGCTGTGCTATAAAAGCCCAACTCTGGGGGTGAGTAAGGGTAAAAGCTTGGCCCTACTGAATTAAATTGGAGTTTGGACATTGACTTTGGTGTAGCCAGAGTTTTGCCCGAGGTACATAACCATTTTAATGAAAAGACAGCGAGAAGACGGATACAACAGTGGAGCCAACACCAGGAGATCAGGACCTTCGATCATTATAGCACTCTGCTCATCAAATTTAAATACCACCAGGGCCCAGTTGGTTCTGTGTTGGACCCTGATCCTGCAAACATAGATTCAGCGTGCTAAGAAACAAGCATGGGAACAGTCCTGTTGAGCTTCCCGGGATCACAGACGTGCTTGAAATAAGGCACGTGCATTTTGGTAGATTGGGGCTGCAGTCATCAACTTCTTTGTGAAAGTCTAGATAGAATTGCCAGGAGATCCATAAGCTACTATTGACTCTAGCCATTTACCGACGGCCTTGTTAAGGTATATATGATATGTATACATATATATGTAAATTGTACAGTGGCTTTGTTTCTAACCTTCATTGCTTTATGAAGCATGTCGTGTTTCTTTTTGCTTTGTCATTTTTTAGGTTCATCCATCTGAATTTTTTTTCTGAGAAGCTTTTGAGTTTTTTGTACTCCATCAAAACCCTGGCTGAATCTGCTGAGAAACATGTAAATGGCGGGTTACTATCACTTCTGCTGCAATCAGTGTCTGCTCCACTCACCCCTTTACAGGGATTTCTTTTTGCTAAAGTGACTGTGGCTTTTTGAACACATTCCAAGAAGTTGCTAATACCATTTGTGAACTAGAGCTTGGAGGTTGACAAACTGTTTCAGTGGAGTGCATTCCTGATGAGTTAACACGGGCCATGTCATGCCTTTTCAAAGGCACACTGAGAGTGGAAGGATACCCCTTTCCCTGATGAGACAGGACGGGGTGCATGCTCCATGTCTCTCTTTTCTAGGAGATGTTCTAGGTCACCTTCTCCATGCATTTTAGAGTAAGACCTTGCAGTGGGATCTGAGATATCCAACTGAGTGCTTGGATGCTTGGCAGGGATCCAGGAATGAGAAAAAATGGCACTGGGACCAGGTCCAGTTGGAGGGGACCCCAAAGCAGAGGTGAGGCTTGTTGGGGGCAGAGAGTGTGCACAGGGCCCTGGGGTCACTCAAATGAACCCCTCTTCAGACTCCTGAACCTCTGTGAGTCTCCCCACCCTATTCTGTCAGCAAATTTCTGCAAGCCTTACTCATAAAGTGTGTCCCCCCCCTACCCACCTCTCTAGACTGGTGGCCAGAGAGGCGGACAGCCCATTGGATCACAATCACCTCTGCTAAGCAACCCCCTGGCCATTGTCTCTTAGCATCAAATGCTCTGCCCCATGATTGGCTCTGCCTGACTTATTTGAATAAAGGCCATATCCTTCTTCCCAGTAGGATTGGAGTACTGTTGTAGCCATAGTGGTCTGGGCAATATGCAAGTATCAAGGTGATTTTAGGGACATCATTTCTTGGACCCACCGTACAGTTGGGAAAGAATTCCCCACTTCAATTCCTATTTTTTCTGCCATGTTTTTCTCCTCATTGCAGTCTTTCTGCTTAGTCAGAGAAGTTTCTGGGCACCAGGTGCCCTTCTTCTGTGTCCTTGTCTAACATTGCTCCCAGATTTTACACCTGATCTAATAAAAGTCACCCCCAAAAGTGTCTCCCCCTACCCCCTTGCTTCTGACTTGCATAGCCTTTGTCAGGCACAGAGAGACAGAGTCCCTAGCTTGACTTCCTCACTCCCCCTCCTCCTCTTGCCCACCCCTTCTTCTTCCTGACCACCCACCTGAGCCTTCCCAGTCCCCCCAGATCCCTTCAAGCACAGCACAGCTGCTCTGCATAACCAGGGCTAGGACTAGGGGGTGGTAGGAGGAGAAGGAAAGGGAGAAGTCAGGGAGGGTGGAAAGGCCCCTGCGGACGTCAGAGGAGTGGTGGGGGGAGCTCTTGTTAAATGTGCAGCGGTTCAACTCCAGTGCTGCTGCACTGCAAACTAAAGGGTTGCTTCATGTCTCAGCCCCTGGGGATCAAGCACAGAGTGACAGACAGCTGGACAGATGGACAGAGCTGCAGGGGAATATGGGGATCAACGCTCCCCACCCGTTCAAAGGGCACAACTAGGTATTTCATCCCAAGTCCAGACATTGCAGGGGGCCTGAACTGGCTGAGATATGGCAGAGATCACAATTGGCTTTTACGGCAAAGTTACTACCGTGTTGTTGCGTGCCAGGGCTCTGTGACCTGGGCCTGAATTACAGCCTGTGACAGAGAAGGGCCACAGCCCTGAAATCATTAACCCTGAGGAAGGGTTGGGGACCAAGAAGAGAGAGGGGCTCAACTGCACTGCTTGGCCCAAACCTAAGAGCTTCTGGGGGTGGCACCTGGGACTAGAGGGATGGGCAGATAAGACGGGTGGCCCTGGGACTAGAAATAGGAATTAGATTCTCCCTCACCTGTATGAGCTTCAGCCAGAGAGACCTGCCACCACGAAGGTGTGTTCAAGTCTGGACCTGGCCCTGCAGGCTGATGTCAGCCCCCTATGAGGTCACTGCCCCTCTGACCCAATGGCTGATCTCCTACATCCCTGTGAGCTCACAGTCCGCCCCACCCAGCTGAACTCATTCCCTGCCCGTAGCAGCCCCTTCACCATCTAGTCCAGCATATCCTGTATCCCATCCCTGCTAGTGTCCAGTGTCCAGTGCCAGAGGCTGGAGAGACCAGTCCAGGAGAACCCCGTCCTGCACAATGGGGGGGCTAGCCTGGCCAGAGCGGGGACAGCTCTGCCAAAGCCCGTGTAGTGGTTGCAAGATGCCCAGCAGTGTGTGTGACAAAACCAAGGGTGTTTAACTCAAGTACTATCTCCCGTCCCACCCCAAAGCACATGTCTCCCATGATGTCCCCATGGTTAACCTGGGAAACTGGCCTCGACCATCTCAGTCCCGGTATGATTTAGTTTTGTGAAAAGCAGCAGAAATCTAACAGCTAAGCTTTCAAAATCAATCAGGTTTTGTGTCCAACCCATTATTTCAGTGCATAGCTGCATTATGCTGTGAGTCTAGTGAGGTCATGGTATTTAGGGAGGACAATATTTGGCATATAGGGAAACTGGAATATTTCGGTATATGGCACCTTTTACTGAACTATGCTTTGATTGTTGGTCAGAGAAGCAGGATGGTGCTTGTGTAAGACAGCATGCCTGGGCTCGTGCTGCTGCGGCACTGCAGCTCTTTTCTTTTGTAGCCAGTCAGTAGTTACCCACATTTAAGCAGTGTGCCTCACTTTGTGAATAAGATAGGTATCACTATGAAGTGCTTGCTCTGTGGTTGGATGTTTGAGACCCCTGACACTTGATTGAATGAATTGGTTTCCTAGCCTTTCCTTTACACAGGGCCATAAACACCTGCTTAGGCACTGAATTATGTATTAAATCTCCACCATAAACAGACCCCTGACCATGAGACGTTCTAGAATTAGAGCAGTGATGCACTGGTATTATGATAGGGATCCTTCAGTGTTGGTGTGCGCTTGATCACACGGTTTCTTCATGAGGACAAGGCATGCCTCTTTAGGATGCTTCAGAGTGTCACTTCACTAGAAAAAGACATTTGATTTTCCCTGGCCTGGTTGGGTGTCACATGTGGCCAGGAAGGGTGGTTGATCATTCGGTCGCTACAGACTGTGGACGGAGGTAGGAGAGATTAGAGCTGTGGCATGGTTGGATGCATGGGGGAGTTTGGAGAAGCATTGCACAAAGAATGTGGTCTGGTGTCCTGCAAGAAGGGTCCTCAGTAAATTGAATCTAAACTTGGTGTTCAGGGAGGAGACAACATTTTTGGGTCATGCCAGACACTCAGGTGGGATGTTGCCAGGGGGCTGAACTAACTGGTAGAACACCTTGATTGGTTGTATGCAGATAGGGTGTGGAGACCTGTCTTGATCGTGTTCCACATTTGGGTTTGGACAGGGATAGGAACATCTCTGCTTTGAAGTAGTCATTGTGTGATGGCCGTGAGTGTGGGGCTGGCTGGGCTGGGTGGTAGTGGTGGTGGTGGTGGGGCAGGTTGTCGCCCTGTCTTGCTGTGTTGTGAGCAATTCCCTAACTAGTACTTGGTGGGGTTTTCCACACGGCAGGGGAGTCCTGGCTTGTTGGGTTAAAGTTAGCATGGTCATAGGCTAGCTTGTTTGGCTGCTCCCTGTGGGGCTCCTTCTTAGTGGGGTGCACATAGGAGGACCTTGTCATGGCAGGAAGAGCAAAGTCTGGTGGTGCTGGGGACAGAGGTGTGATGTGACTGGGATGCGAGGATAGCTTGGCTGCATCTCAGAGCTTGGACAGGTGCAAATCTTACTGTGTTTGGTGCAACATGAGGGGCGGGGGTTGGCATGGAGAACATGCACTTCATGGGGTCTGGCTGGAGGCCACAAGTTTGGATTCCTGATGGGATTTGCTGGGAGTTGAGCTGGGAAGGGACGTCCGGGCACAGCTGGTGGCAACTGCCCGTAACCCATGGGCCTGGTTTCAATGCACACACAGAGGCAGCCCCTAGTTTGGCTGGCTGTGGGCTGGGGCTTGACACTGGTGGTGGGTTGTGGGTTGCTGAGGGAAGTCCAACTGTGTTGACCTTTAGCGTATGTGAAACATGGGACGCTGCTGCAGCTGCACGTCTCTCCGCCATGTTTATTATTCTCTCTTTATTAAGCCCCCTGTCTTATCTCACTCTCCTGTTCAGTTTGGCACCTTCTCCCCCTTTTTCCTTGCCCTCAGCTCCTGCCTCTTTGCCCCTCCTGGAGTTTCAACCCAATTTCAGCCCTCCACTTTTCATCTGTGCTCGCACTTGCCTCCTCTTCCCTCACATCCTTCCTCCTGCTGTGCTCCCCTGCTGCTCTGGCCTTGTGTCACACACCTGCTGCCCATCCTTTCTCCCTGCATTGTGCTGGTGTCATCCTTTCCTTTGACCCTTGGTCCTCCCAAAATGGTGTTGCTCACGGTGTGTCCTGTTTGTGGCCATGCCTGAAGCTGCTGGTGCTGCTTCGGTTCGCTTCAGCGTGGGTGGTAGAGAGGTGGCGTCTCCCCAGGGGGAGGTCATGGGTGGGAGGTGTCTGGTGCCAGGAGCCCAGGGTGGACCCTGTCTGGGGGTGGTGCAGAGCTGAAGCCGGAGCCCTTTACTTCCCTCTCGTGGGGAGGAGACATCTCGGAGCTAGCCTGAAGTTGGTAGCATCTCAGCTGAGGTAGGAAGGAAGGGGAAATGTGAGGGGCTTTGTCGCATGGAGCAGAACGGGCTCAGTGCAGCGTCAGAGAAGTGCTGGAAAGCAGCATCCCATGGTGTAAACTTCTCCTTATGGACGCTTACGCATCTCGGGATTAATGTAGTCTGTAAAAATGCAGCTATATACCCTACCTTAGCCCTGTCTGCTGGAAGTCAGCCCAAGTGTGAGTACCTCTCTTCCAAAATGGAAGTTCCCTCATCCTCTTTGATCTTTGCCCAGAAGGTGCCACAGCCACTCTGCCACGTGCATATCTGTCATGGGATCAATGCCGGTCTCACAGACGACTGTGTGGATGCACCCCAGGGCTCCAGGTTCCTGGGCCCCCGCCTCTGTGCTTTCTGCTCAAGTGTGCTTGTGGAGCAGATGTACTGCAACTCACAGTGGTGCTAAAAGATGTTGTCCCTTTTTTTTTTGTGTATGCTAGTCTTTTAATACCATTGTAAGCAAACATTTCTGGGTGTTTCCTGAGTGTTTTAATTGCACTTTGCCAGTAATTGGTGTGATTTTCTAAAAACATTGCTTTGACAATGCTGTCCTCAACTTTTGTAAACCTCTTGCACCAGCTAGTACCCCTCATTCTCTGCTTGAAAGCTGCACTGCTTCTTTCAAAAGCCATTTAGTGACCCGGCGGAGTCCACCCTGCTCCTGCAAGGTATGTCCCACCTTTTACTGCACTGCACTCTAGTTGTAGGTTGGAGAAGCAGGATGAGTCTCGTGCAAGACTGCAGCTTTCTTTTCTTTTATAGCAGCAACACAAGCCCAGGCATGAAAACGGTAAAAACTCAGTTCTGCAAATCACCCATAAATGGCCAGCAGCCATAGCAATCATCATGAGGAAAGTGATGATGAGTATGCAAGTAACAAAGGGCATAAAACAGTTTGGAAATAAAGTGGGGTTGGACTACTAGACTGCTGGGCTGCTAGACAACACTTCTGAACATCCCAGCAAAACCCCAGATGACAGACCCCAGCCCCTCACTCCGGGGGCTAAACAGCTAGGCAGGCACCAGAATCTGGGCCCCTCAATATCTTTACCCAGGCCCCCAACATGTTACCTGGCTCCTGGTGGGGCAGGGCTCCTCTTTCAGAATAATAATCAGCTCATCCAGAGGTCCGGAGGTTTGACCCCCCCTGCCTCCTCCTTGGGCATATGCCCAGGATGTGGTGGAGGCTGCTCCATGCCAGAGAGGGGTTCTGTCACTGCCTCAGGTGCCTCTATGTCCAAGGCCATGTCCTCAAGCTGCCCATGTACTGTGACCTGCGGACAAGACAACCACGTCACTGGAAGCTGGGACAGATGGGGCTGGGAGGGAACAGCCGCAGACACACGGAGATAGGGAGGTAGGATTGATGTGGGGGTGAAACTCTCACCACCCTCCACCTGCCCCAGCCAAAATCCCTTGGCCAGGGCCACTGCCTCGGCACAGGTCTCTATGCCAAAACCCCACTCCCAGCTCTGAATCTCCTGGGGCAGGATGGCCAGGGCTTGATCCATCTCCACCAGCTCCAGGATCTGCTCCTTGCTGCGGCACTGGGGCTCCAGCCAGCACTGGCAGAGATCCTGCAGGTGGCTGCAAACCTCATGCAGCCCCTTGGGGTAGAGACCCCAGGCCAGGGGGGTTGACCCTAGAGCCATGCTTGACCACACAGGTCAGCACAGAGACGCTCACCTGCCAGCACTGCATGGGCTCCTTGAGTGGCTCCTGCTTGACCACTGGGGCTGCTGGGTATTTTGAGGACCTGTGTCCTCAGGGTCCTGCTCCTCCATCTTCACCACAGGCTGCTCCGGCGCTGGGAAGGGGAAGCCTGCAGCTGGAGCTGGCTCCAGCTCAGCAGCCATCTCCTCTGGGTGTCAGGACTCCTGGTTGCCTGTGGCAAGGAGACAGAGAGTGTTAGCATGTGATGGGGAGCCAAAACCATGACCCAGCCCCACAGCCCTGCACCAAGGGGCCACAGGGGTCCTGCCCCGACACGGGATGCAGGGACTGGGCTGGACCCTGAACACCCCAAAGCCCCCACGTGTTACTGGGGCCTCTCACTCCCCACCTGCATCCCCTGCCCCACCTGCAGACCCTGACCAGTGGTGCCCCTCACCCCTCCCCACCCCCCGGCCCCTGCCCTTCCCTCCCCACCTGCAGCCCCACACACCCGGAAGGGAGGACAGAAGGGTCTGTATTTAGCCCCAGCATCACATCCTGCTGCAGCTCTGCCCTGGCCTGGCTGGCACCCGGTTGCAGCTGCCTGGAGGGGGTTCAGGGAGAGGCAGCTCCGGGGCAGCAACCAGGGACAGAGCCTGTGTATGGGGGTGTGGGTATATATATGTATATATATCGATATGTATGTACGTGTGTGCGCGCATATATAGAGATCTATATATCTAGCTATGTATGTATATGTATATGTGTATGTATGTACATGTGTATGTTTGAATATATATCGAGAGATCTATATATACCTATCTACATATGTGTATGTATGTACACGTGCGCGCACGCATGTAGAGAAATCTTTGTCCATATTATCCAGTTATGTATGTATATGTATGTGCATATGTATATGTATATGTGTGCGTGCGCATAGAGAATTATACACATTACAATCTGCCTGGCAACTGACTCCCCAGCCCAGCCCAGCCCCTGGCTTGTTTACTTTTCATTCCATCCAGGAAGAGCACACAGCAACTGCTGCAGCGTCCTTAGCCTGACGAAGGGTTTATGAACCCGAAAGCTTGCTTAATAACTATTCTCCAACCATTTGGGTTGGTCTAATAAAAGATATCAAATTCACCCAAGGAACCTTGTCTGCCTACATCTATGTATATGTATATGTGTATGTATGTACATGTATGCGCGCGCATATATAGAGATCGATAGCTATCTATCTACGTCTATGTGTATGTATTTATACTACTATGTAATTATTTCCATTTGATGACATGTATGTGTATACATGCGCCCGTGTGTGTGTGTGTGTGTGTGTGTGTGTGTGTGTGTGTGCGCGCGCGTATCACTGCCAGGGCCAGGCCTGCTGCAAAGGGTAGAAATATGCCCCGTCCCACAACTTAAACCCTTTCCTTCTGGCCTGGGGCAGGCACTCATCCAGGAGGGCAGGGGGGAGCACTGAAGCTCCATCTCCCTTCCCCCCCATTTCACCGCACTTTCGCAGCCAGTGTTGACTCCATCTCAGTGCACCAAAATGCCTTCCCCTGCCCTAAATAGGGATGGAGCAAGGGGCAATGGTGAGCGGGGACTGACTGCAGTTATTTATGGGTTTGTAGCTTGGAGCTAAATTCCCTTTCTTACGTCTTTGCTTTCTAGCCCTTCTACCGGGAGAGCTGGGCATACCTTGGCTTTGCTGCTCAGCTCTGTTGGCATCTTAGCACATGGAATTATATAATTATAGAGAGACAAGGATTTTTATGACTGAGATCTTTTATTACACCTGCTGTACAGCTGGGCAGGGAGGGGAGCATAGACAAGCTTCTGGGTACCACTACCCTATATACTATGTCCCTTCCAACTATGCTGACAATCCAATTGAAGATATAACCCACAGAAATCCTTTCCTCTTGCACTTTTCCTAGACCATCACAGGTATAACATCGTGCTAATACTTAACTGTAGTGATTTTTTTTTTCACGCCTGGAGTAAGTTAAACAGATTGGCATGTATGAAGTTGGAAAGGCGTTTTGGTAGGGACTTGACAGGGGTTTTCATCTTCCCTGGAGCACTGAGCAGAAGGCTGATTTCATTCTTACCTAGCCTTTCTGGAACATAAACTAGACAAGGATTCTTCACTCTGCCATTGTGTAAGAGCACGCTTGAATGACAGCACTGACTCATCAATTCCTGTATTGGCTGACCAGGCTGCTACTTTATTACAAAACTGTGACCCTTGGGCAGGGTGTACTGGCAGCTTTAAAAGAGGGAGTGCTTGGTCACTTCCAGCTTGATTAGCTATTTCTGTCTCACTTGCTGACTTAAACCTCTGCCCTAGAGATGAACTGGAACTTCTCTCTCAGTAGATGTAGCATAAAGGTAATCAATGGGGCAGAAAGGTAGCATAAAACCACTTATCTATCTCAGGTGATATCCACTGAGCACATCAGTCTCTAAAGCATTAAGCCTCACAACACTTCTCTGGGGTAGGGCAGTTTAGCTTGCAGATGGGAACTGAGATGAAGAGCATGATCCACAGGGAGCACTGCAATTTTAGAGCTGCAGTATCTAACTTGGTTACATCCAAAGCCTCAAGTCAGGTGTTCAGTCTCCCTGCTAAAATGCATAAGGTGGGGTTGGGTGCCAAAATGGGATTTGTAAGCCAGCCAGCTTCCCACTTCATAGGCAACTGTGCAAACCACTCCTGGCTGTACCTTAAAGTCACAGATGCCACTGATTTAAAAAAAATCTGATCCTTTTGCTGTTAGACACTATCACAGCATCTCTTGAATTCTACCCCCTTGAAGAGGTTAGGTGGGAGAACATAAAGTTTCTGGATCCTCATTGGATTTACATGGCAAGCTGCCCTGACCAGTCAATGCTGTCACAGTGCTAGATGTGCCAGAGGTGCAACTGTGGGCAAGTGGGAAACTCAAGGGTATGCATAGACTTTTAGATCGAGTTAGGGGGCTTTTAGATTGAGTTAAAAATTCCAGCCTGACAACAGTGGATTAAAATGTACTGGGGCCCTGGAAAAACATAAAATTGGAGGCCTCCCTCCCCCACCCCCAGCTGGGCTGCAGGAGTGGGGAGGAACCCCTTCCCCTCCCCCTGATGGCTGGGGAGGCTGGGTTGACCTTGCTGGGCTTGGGGTAGTGGGGCACATGCCCATCTCTTCTCCCTGTGCCCCACCTCTCCTTCCCAACCATGGCCAAATGTACACACACACACACACACACACACATGTGTACACAGGCATGCACACAGACAGGTGCCCACTTTACTCTCACTCACTCTCCGCACATGGACATACAGATACAAACACACTCTCCCTGCCATGAACACACACACACACAGGCAGACAGACACATAGACACAGACAGACACATACAGACATACACACACACTGACAGACACAGACAGACACATGCACATCCAGACTAATATTTTCTCCTCACAGGACCTCCCCCTTCCCCCACTCCTGATCACTCTGAGGCAGCCCCCCCTCCCCTCTTTCACCATGAGCCCCCTGTGGCTCTGTCTAGCTCCCCACCTTGGCTCCTATTCGACTTACCTTCAGGGACCTGCTGCCCATGTGTGTCCTGTGCAACCTCGCAGATGCACAGGACTGGGCCAGGCCAGGAGCGCTGTACCTCTGCAGGCAGGTGGCATCACTGGGAGCGGTGGCTACAGGGGTGTAAGATGAATTGGGGGGGGGTATAGCCCTCTAAGAACCCCACCCCCCCAGCATTGCTGCCCTCCCACCTGCAGAGGTGTGGTGCAGTGCTCCTTACCCAGCCTCAGCTACCCCAGGTGTGGCGCTCCTGGCCCAGCCCAGCCCCACCATCCACATTGCAGCAGGGACCCTACTTCTGGCTCACAGAGGAGCAAATGCAAAAGCTGTGGTTTTAAATTCGGAGCCATTTTTGTCTCCCCATGAGGTGACTAAAACAGCGCCAAGTTCAAAACCACGGCTTTCACTTCCCTGCTGATGAGGATCCCAGGGGCTCATGATTTGGTAGTGGCCCCTAGGCCTGGGCACAGCTGGCCCATCTGTGAATCTTCCTATGCCACCTGATCTAAGTAAGTCACTATGGAGGACTAACAGGGGGCTTGGAGGGATCAGGGTGGCAAGCGGGGTCCATGGAAAGGTTGGTGGAGTCTGGGAAGGTTTGGTGGGATCAGGGAGGTTCACAGGGCCTGAGAGAGGGTCTGGGGGGGATGGAAAGGCTCTCTCCCCCACCCCAGACCAGAGGCTATTTGTAGCTCCCTGACTAGGGGCTATTTGTAGCTCCCTGAACCCATCTGTCACCAGGACCCCTCAACACATGAGGTCTACTGCCTGCCCAGAGCAAAGATTCAGGATGTGATGGGGATGATCCAGGCTATGATCCAGCCCACCAATTACTACCCCATGGTCCTAATCCATGTGGGTACTAACTCAGCCAGGAGAAGCCCTGATCACCTGATAATGGACTACCATGCTCTGGGGGGGCATGCTGAAGGAGATAGGGACACAGGTGGTATTCTCTTCTGTCCTACCAGTGAGCGGACGTGGAAGACAACACGAGACCTGCATCAGAGAAATCAACTTGCAGCTTCAGGAATGGTGTCTCGAGGTGGGCTTCGGCTTCCTAGAGAATGACCCATGCATCAGGATGACAGACGTGCTCAGGTGGGATGGGCTTCACCTTTCCCCCAAAGGTACCTGTGTGTTCTCTTCTAGGTTGGTGGATCTCCTCTGGCAGGCTTTAAACTAGGCTCATCAGGGGAAGGGGAAGATGAGGGCAGAGGAAGCCTTGAACCACTAAACCAAACATCACCCACAAGAACAGCTCAGTCTAGACCGACAACAAGCAGAACAAATACCCAGGTAAGCAACAGGGGCCTGGGTAGTACTGAGATTAGAGGGCTAGTGCATGCATCTTCAGGAGGCCTCAAATGCCTCTACACAAATGCTTGTAGTATGGGGAACAAGCAGGAGGAACTTACCCTCCTGCCAGCTGACACCAACCCAGACATAGTGGGGCTCACCGAAACGTGGTGGGACCCATTGCACGATTGGGCGGTGAATATCAAGGGCTATAGGCTGTACAGGAGGGATAGGACAGGGAGGAAAGGTAGGAGTGTGGCGCTCTACATCAAGGAGAAATACACATCCTCAACAAGTAGCATGGGGTCAGAGGAGGGGCACACTGAAGTGCTTTGGGTTAAAATACAAGGAAGCCAAGGGGAAAGGGACTTAACGGTGGGAGTCTACTACAGACCACCCAACCAAGGGGAAGAGCTAGACCGGGAATTCTTAAGTCAGCTCACAGAGGTAGTTAAGTCAAAGGATGTGGTCATCATGGGTGACCTGAACTTTCCAGACATCTGCTGGGAAGAGCAGTCAGCCAGGTGTGACCACTCACATAGGTTCCTAGCTGAGATACAGGACCTCCATCTAACCCAGGAGGTACACAGCCCCACCAGGGGAGATGCCTTGTTGGACCTGGTCCTAGCCATGGGCGATGACCTGGTGAGGGGACTGCAGTTGCTCGACCACCTGGGTAACAGCGATCATCGCCTGCTGGAATTCACCATCCAGCTCAGAGTGGCAAAGGCCTGCAGCAAGGCAGCAGCCCTGGCCTTCAGAAGGGTGGACTTCAATGAGGTAAGGAGAATAGTCAGGGAGGTACTGAGGTCCCAGAGGGGAGAGGAGTCAGGTGTCCAAGAAGAGTGGTCGTTCCTTAAGGAGACGATCCTCCAAGCCCAAAGGGAGGTAATCCCAACATGGATCAAAGAGGGCAAGAGTGCGCAGAAGGCCCCATGGCTCACCAAAAGCATATGGGAACATCTCCTAGCTAAAAAGGAGGCGTACACCCAATGGAAGGGAGGAGCCATCACCAGGGAGGACTATACCTCGGATGGCTCGGGGCTGTAAGGTGGTATTCAGGAAGGCCAAGGCAGAGATGGAACTGGGACTAGCTACCCAGATCAAGGACAACAAGAAGTCCTTTTTTAAATACATAGGGGGTAAAAAGAAGGTTCCGGGTAACATGGGGCCTCTGCAGGACACACTAGGAAATCTGGTCATCGCACCAGATAACAAAGCTAACCTATTTAAGAATTTCTTTGCCTCCATTTTTCTGAGCAGGGACCGGGTCACCCCCCACACCAGGACCCCTGTAGGCCCCAGGAGAGGCGCACCCAGGCCTAGGGTCAGGGAACTTCTGGAGGGACTGGATGTATTTAAATCAGCTGGTCCTGATGATCTCCACTCCAGAGTGCTGAGGGAATTAGCAGAGGTCATTGTGGGACCCCTGGCACGGCTTTACGAGCAGTCATGGTGCTCTGGCATGGTGCCAGAGGACTGGAAAAGGGTCAATGTGGTTCCCATTTTCAAAAAAGGGAGGAAGGAGGACCCAGAAAACTATAGTCCAGTTAGTCTTACCTTGATCCTGGGTAAGCTTTTTGAGAGAATTATCCTGGTGCATGTCTGCAAGGGGCCAGCAGGGGAGAGTATGCTTAGGGGCAACCAACATGGGCTCATTAGAGGCAGGTCCTGGCAGACCAACCTGGCGTCCTTCTATGACCAGGTCACAAAATCCTTAGATGCAGGGGTAGCAGTGGACGTAGTCTTTCTGGACTTCAGGAAGGCCTTTGACACTGTCTCTCACCCCATTCTCATCAAAAAACTAGGGGACTGTGGCATCAACAACTACACACTCAAACGGGTCACTAACTGGCTGGAGGGCTGCACCCAGAGAGTGGTAGTGGATGGGTCTTATTCGACCTGGAGGGATGTGGGCAGTGAGGTTCCGCAGGGCTCGGTCCTCGGACCCGTGCTGTTCAACATTTTCATCAGCGGCTTGGACAAGGGGGTAAGAAGCACCCTGTTCAAATTTGCAGATGACACTAAGATGTGGGGGGAAGTGGGCACGCTGGAAGGTAGGAATAGGCTGCAATTGGACCTAGACAGGTTACAGGGGTGGGTGGATGAGAACAGGATGTGTTTCAACACTGACAAGTGCAAGATGTTGTACCTGGGGAGGAAGAACCATCAACAGACCTACAGGCTGGGGAACGCCCTTCTTGTCAGAACAGAGGCAGAAAAGGATCTTGGAGTCATTATTGATGCCAAAATGAACATGGGCTAACAGTGTGGAGACGCGGTCAGGAAGGCCAACCATACCTTGTCATGCATCCACAGATGCATCTCAAGCAGGTCTAAGGAGGTGATCCTCCCCCTCTATGCGGCACTGGTCAGGCCACAGTTGGAGTACTGTGTCCAGTTCTGGGCACCGCACTTCAGGAGGGACGTGGACAGCATTGAGGGGGTGCAGAGGAGGGCCATTCACATGATCAGGGGGCAGCAGGGCAGGCCCTATGAGGAGAGGCTAAGGGACCTGAACCTGTTCAGCCTCCACAAGAGAAGGCTGAGGGGGGGATCTAGTGGCCATTTACAAACTAGTCACAGGGGACCAGCAGTCACTGGGGGAGTCCCTGTTCCCCCGAGCACTCCCAGGAGTGACTAGAAATAATGGTCACAAGCTGGCAGAGGGTAGATTCAGACTAGACATCAGGAGGCACTACTTCGCTGTCAGGGCGGCTAGGTTCTGGAACCAACTTCCAAGAGAAGTGCTGCAGACTCCTACCCTGGGGGTCTTTCAGAGGAGGCTGGATAAACACCTTGCTGGGGACGTTTGACCCCAGTACTCTTTCCTGCCATAGCAGGGGGTTGAACTTGATGATCGCAGGTCCCTTCCGACCCTACCAACTATGAAACTATGACACCCCCCACCTCCAGATGAAACTAGCCCCCTCTACCCCTTCTTCCTCTCCCTTTCCCTCCCACCCCAAATTAGGATGGCTCCCAGCACTGGTGAACACTGGTGAAAATGACACTGGGAACAGCTTGTGGGATGGGTGTTTGGCAGGCTCAGGGTGGTGAGGGGAGGCTGGCTGGCAGGGGTTGTCCATCTCAGAGAAGGGAAAGGCACTAGAGAGCTAAAAATCATAAAGTGAAGCCTTGGGCCTGGGGCCAGCAGCTGGGCTTTCCCAGCCCTGGGGCTGCACTGGGAACTGAACAGATGTTCAGTTAGTTTGGTCTTGCTGAACTTGATCTAAATTAGACTATCTCAGAAGTAGGGCTAACTTAGACCAGGTTGGGCATTTTTAGACTGATCTGAACTTCTGTATGGTTTGAACTTAGATCCCTAGTTACGTCAGAGTAAATGTAAGGTCTGCACCTGGGTGAACTAAATTAGATCAGCTGGCCATTTTTAATGCAATCCTAAACTCCTTGAATGCCTGTCCTTAGCCCAGAAGTACAAACATAAAGCACATATGGAAGACTGGAAACTTCAGGCCACCTGTGACTATGTGATTTTCAGGATTACAATTCTGGACTTTGGCATCTAAATGCTATATAAGTGTCTTACTTCTGGGAGTCCATTGGATCTGGCCCTTAGGCACCTCTCTGCTTGACTGCAAGAGGTGGAATTTGCAGCCCCTTGGACTTAGCTGTGTGATCTAACTGGTAGGCTCCTGTCTTTAAAAAAAAAAGAATATCACCACTTCCTCTTGGTGTTTTACAAAAAAAGGTCAGCATAGGGATCCAAGAGAGGGATTAGGCTGAATCCCATTAAAGGAGGTGCCTCTGTGGGCTAGGGTAAGCTTCAGTACTGGACACAGTGCAAGATTTCAGCTGCTCTCTGCTTTTGCATTCCCTACAATTTAGATTAGGTGGCCATACATGCAGGATGCTGGGGTTAACTAGGGCTGTCTGTTGTGCTCTGACATGCTTGGAGACCTGGGCCTTAGTTACTGTACGAATGTTAACTATCAAATCTATTATGCATGTATAGGGCCTGGTTCTGACCTCAGCTATTCTGGTGTAAATCAGGAGTTCTGTAACTCTTCTGAAGTCCGTGGAGCTACACAGTGTAACTTGGCTGTAAAAAAAAAGGAATCAAGACCAGGGCCTGCAGGGGAGATCATGCACAGGGACAATCAGCATGGGTTCATCAAAGGCAGGTCTTGCCAGACCAACCTGATTGCCTTTTATGACCAAGTAACTAAATCCTTGGATGATGGTGTCACCGTGGACATAGTCTTTCTAGACTTAAAGAAGGCCTTTGACACTGTCTCTCACCCCATCCTCATCAATAAATTAAGCGACTGTGGCACTGATGCCTACACAGTTGGAAGGGTAAAAAATTGGCTGATGGGGCGCACCCAGAGAGTAGTGGTGGACGGGTTGCACTCAACCTGGTGAGATGTGAGCAGCGGGTACCCCAGGGCTCGGTCCTAGGGCCTGCACTGTTTAACATCTTCATCAGCAACTTGGACAAGGGGATGGAAAACACACTGTCCAAGTTTGCTGATGACACTAAGATGTGGGGCGAGGTGGACACACTTAAAGGGAGAGAGAGGCTACAACTTGATTTAGACAGACTACAAAAGTGGGCAGTTGAGAATAGGATGGGGTTCAACGTAAACAAATGCAAGGTACTGCACCTTGGGAGAAGGAATCCACAGCATACGTACAGGCTGGGGAGTTCCCTTCTTGAAAGCACAGAGGTGGAAAGGGATTTTGGAGTCACTATTGACTCCAAGATGAACATGAGCCGCCAATGCCAGACCGCAGCCAGCAAGGCCAGCCATACCTTGTCATGCATCCAAAGGTGCATCTCAAGCCAGTCCAGAGAGGTAATCCTGCTCCTCTATGCGACTTTGGTCAGGCCACAGTTGGACTACTGCACACCGCACTTCACAAGGGATGTGGCCAGCCTGGAGAGGGTTCAGAGGAGGGCCACCCACTGGTGAGAGGGCAGCAGGACAGGCCCTATGAGGAGAGACTGATGGACCTGAACCTGTTCAGCCTCAGCAAGAGGAGGCTGAGGGGGGACCTGGTGGCTGCCTACAAACTCATCAAGGGAGATCAACAGCAAATAGATAGAGCCCTTCTCCCCAGCACCACCTAGGGTGACAAGGAACAATGGTAATAAGCTGATGGAGAATAGGTTTAGGTTAGAGATCAGAAGGCAATATTTTATAGTTAGGGTGGCCAACATCTGGAACCAACTTGCCAGGGAAGTGGTCCTCGCCCCTACCTTTGGCAAATTCAAGAGGAGGTTAAATGATCACCTGTGTGGGGTCTTGTGAACCCAGCATTCACTCCTGCCTGTGGCAGGGGGTCAGCCTGGATGATCTGTTCAGGTCCCTCCTGACCCTAGCAACTATGAAACCACAGTAGCAATGATTGCCTATTGTTTAGTTTCCCATCTTTCCTATACCAGGTAAGGTAACATAGCTCTTTTTAAACTGGATTTATTCTTAGATGTTGAATTGCAGTGCCATTTAGTGAAAATCAGAAGTGCCTCAAGTTTCAAAAGTTCACACTGAATTAGATACAGAACAAAATACAACAGTATGCAGAAAAAATTGCATCTGTGCTACAGCTTGTGAATGTAGTAACTAGTTCATCTGTGTTTTGGCCTGTTTCTCTGTGAAGTCTTGGTGACTGGGGGACCTATAATCAAGCATTATGTGGCTGCCAGTGCTACTGCACAGCAGAAGTGTTTATATATCTGTATTCTTTGGACACAAGTCTATCAAATCTTGTTACTTATGCAAGAGGCTTCCTTGGGTGAGTGGGTGGGTGGATGGGAGACCTCCACAGAAAACTAAATTTGTCCTGGTGACTTAAGTTAGGCTTCTCTGTTTCTGCCTTGTTTTTGAGCCAGTAGCCAACAGTGTCTGGGAATACTAACTCTGACATTGGTGAAGTTGTCTTTTAGCTCAGATGTCCCAGCTGCCAGCGGAGGGTTCGGGATTGAGAGTATAGTTGAGGGTAGAAAGGTAAGAGAGGTTTATTGACTTAACAAAAACACAACTACGTGTAATATACTAAGACAGATAATGACAGACAATAATAATTCACGTCAGCAACTTATCAGCAGTCCCCTCTGATGCCTGATGTATGACACATTTCTCTTTTCACAAAGCTCAGCAAAGTCAGGTGTCCCCGATCAGCGCTGTCTAAGAGGTACTGGGAAGAACCCTGGTATTCAGTCCTTGAACTCCTCGAGATCCACGGGCCCACTGATCCAGGTCAACAGCTAATTAGTAGTTCCTTTCACAGAGCTGTATCTTCCTTCTAAATGTTTTCTGGATGTGCCAGCCAATTTATAACATCTGACCTATGCTGATAACTTACAGCCATTCAGATTCTTTTTACTTCAGCTGTCCTTACACTGACCAATACAGCACTAGCCTTTCATTCTTCTGATAAGGTTAATTTTAACTACGCCACAGGGCCTACCATCACTTCTATAAAACTTTGCTAAATTTACTATGCCTTATACTACATACAAGACCTTACTACATCTTGGACTTGAATTAGGCTCTTAGCAACAACATATAGCTTAATATCTGAACAAATGACAGAAAAACACTTGGTCTAATCTTCATAGAGCTTTCAGCAAGCACCTTTATCACACAGACATAATTTTTAGCTGTCACACTCAGAGGTAAAGCTGAAGACCCTCCCAACAACTGGATGTTAAAATAGCCCATCAGTTTTTTTCAGATGATAGATGAGCATCCTGGCCCAAATGGCCAAATGTAATTTACTAAGTGATCCTCTTAAGTCATTTAGAATTATATATTTTTATGTAGCCTGGGTGTATATAGGTTTGTACTTCCCTCTGCAACTGAGGGAATTATTGGCAGGACAGTATGCTGTGGCGGGACAAAACAGCCCAGCGGCTGCCTCTGTCCCCTATAGAGTCAGGTCCAGTCAATCAATTACTTAACTATATACAGATTTATTATTTCAACAAAAACATTAAAGGGTAAGGACATGGATTATATATATATATGTACAAATGTACAAAACAATAAACCCTATGAGATGTATATGTATATATATATATATATATATATATATATATATACACACACACACACACACACACACAGTTATCATTTAAAATACAGATGAACAATAGAACAAATCAGACCAAACGATATTGATTCAGCAACCTTATAACTATTAATATACAAACTATTACTTCAAATTATTCACATAAACTGTAAGGCACAGTCCACAAATATAATCAGCAGTCCTTAGACTACCTGGGTGCTCTCCAGGGCAGGGCCCCACTCCCAAGGTACTACTATAGGAAAGGAGGTAGGGGGAAAGAAAAAGGAGGGGAAGACCCCCAAAACTCCTAAGCTCCCCTGCTATCACCCAGGAGCGGCCCACTTGGTGCCCCTTCACAACACTCAGGGGGTCCCTCCCCTGTGGGGACCCTCTCTCCAGGGTAACTTACTACTCCACAGTCCCAGAGGGTTGCCTCTTGTTCTCCAGGTCAAGCTCTGTTCCCCATTGGGTTTTCCTGAAGCCTGACTCTGCTGCCACTGTCCTAACTTAGGGCCACATGCACTGCTGTGTGTAGGGGGCACTTTGCCCTGTGCTAGGGGTTGGAGGCCTGGACAGCCTTCTGCAGCACTGGGGCTCAGTCTGTTCCCAGACCCTCTGGGCGGTGTTGTCTGCACCGAGCTGCTGCCCTGTGTCAGCAGCTGTAGACCCGAGCCACCTCAAGTGGCTCCCAGGGTCTTTCACCCTTTGTGCAGCGCCTCCTGCACTGAGCTCCCAGCCTCGTTCTGGGCGTTGAGGACCTGAGCCACCCCAGGGGCTCCAAAGATCCTGCTCTGTGCACCAGCCTGGGCACTGTGTCTCTGGCTGCATGCCAGAGGTTGCAGACCCAAGCCACCTCAAACAGCTTCCAGGATCTGGAGGCCATGCGCCGTGCTGTGCACCAAGAGCCTAACTGCTGGAGCTGTGCCATGCTCCACACTGATAGAAGTCTTCAGGGGCTCTTTCTGGGCTATGGCTTCACCCTGCTGAGCAGTTCTCCTCAGCTTTTCTAAACCCCACTCTTCTCTCTTCTCTGTCCCCGATGCATCTGCCCCCATGCTGGGCACGCAGCTCCTTTTATATGTTCCAGGGCTCCGCCCCTAGTCTTCCTGACCTGACATTTTGCAGTCTTCAATCAGGTCCAGGGGAGCTCTTCACCCTCTCCCCTCAAGAAAGGGACAGATGTTATTTCTCTTGCTGCCTCCTGATTGGTGGATGGGCTCCACCAATCAAAACAGCTGGACCTCAAGCCTAGGACTCAACCCAAGCTCTGAAAGGTAAGCCTGCTACATTTAAAACACTTCTATTCCTAAGGAATTGAAGATACCTAGTGATTTTTTTTTTCAAAACCACTTGGGCAACCATTTTCCATTGAAACTGAGCCCTCTCTACGTTCTAAAACATCTTCTGAGGCTGGCCATTTCAATTCTTGCATTTTAAGGAAGGGTGAAATGATCCTTGCTTGCAGTTTTTAAAGAAGTTTGGAAGGCATTTTAATCTCCGTTTGAATTAAAGGTGTTATAGAAATATAAGATCATGATATGGTTTGTAGAATACAAACTATCTTCTGCGTGCATTTGAATATTAATAAATCCCCGGCACAAGCTGCTGTAGCTGCAATTTCAAAAATTTCTTCTGCTCCGGTTTGTTTAACCAATGCTTGTTTAACATTAATTATTTATAGATTTTTCTTTCTTCAAATCACCATCCTCATTAATAACTTAAAATACAAACTATTGCATATGCTAAACATTCAAATTGGGTCTTTTTGTGAAACTACAGAACCTGATTCCACCACATTGAGTATTGATAAATGTGCATCTTCGTCAGTTAGTTGTTCTGCTGGCTTCCCTGAGATTTACTCTCCAAGGGCAGAACTGTTCACCAGGAATGAGGGGGTGGAATCTGGCCTTTTTTATTATTAAACAGTGTGGCCAGTACTGCCTCTTGTTATACGTTCTGTTAAACGTTTTGGACATAATTCTTATTTATGCTAAGTAGTATTTATAATATTATGACAATAAATTACAGTTACACCCACTTTAAGACTATTATATATTGCTAGGGCAGTATAATATGGCTTTTTCCCCCCAGTTTTATTTTTCTAGGTTTTATTTTCTCCTCCAGTCTGCTTAAATTTTATTTTAATAGAGTAATTTGTCTACATTAAAGGCAGTGGAAGCCAAGGGCCAGTTTGCCTATTCCAAACCTTGCTTTTCAGCTCGGCAGAGGGGGAAGCTGCCGTGTTTGTTCTCCCTGCTACTGCCTGCTCTGTTGACCAGACAGAGGGGCATGCAGAGGGGCTGTGCAGTCCAGCTGAGGCCAGCAAGGTACTGGGCTGGAGCAACAAGAGTGAGCTGAATTGCAGCCTGCCTTCTTGTGAGGGTGTGAGGGGGAAGCTCCATAGCATCCTGGGATGCTGGAGGACAGTGACCTAAGTGGAGTTGGGAGGCGATCTGATACTGAAGTTCAACAGACCGGTCTAAATTAAACTGATTACACATGATACTACATGCATCCATTTCAGATTAGCCCAAACATTTAGTTTGACTCAAAACAAAACAGTTAATTTTAATCTTTATTTGGCAACCTCTCCCCCTCTTTTTTTGCCTACTCGTAAGATTGAGGGTTAGCGTCAAACTGTATTTGAAATGTCAAAATAAAATGTTTTGCCTCCCTTATGCTCACCCTCAGTATATTTCTATTTTGTCCTAAAATGGAAGTTTTCAGTGGCTGTTTTTCACTTAGTTCAGCCATCACTTTATTTTTTTTCTATTTTTAACTCATTCAGGATATGAATTTCAACTCCATATTATTTCTTGACCTGAAGAGGGCTCGTATCATAGTATGGGTGGGGTCACAGGTCTATATGGATAACAGGTGAAGAGAGAGAGGGTCCTGACTAGGGCTGTGCGAAGCTTCGGGTGCTGATTCGATTCAGAGGAGATTCAGCCTGATTTGGTGGCTGAATCTCCAAATCCAAATTGAATCAGGGGGCCAATAAATGTTTGAATCAATTTGAAGTTCTCTCAATCTTTGAAAAAGATTCGGAGAGCTTCACTGATTTGGGCAGTCCCCGCCTGCTGCAGCAGGGAGCTGGAGCCAGACTCAGAGCTGGTAAGTAGGGCATGTGGAAGAGGGGGCTGGAGGAGGGGGGAGGGGACCATGGGGGGCACCCCTGTCAGGCCTCATCCCCTGCCTGCTCCCCCCCCGCACAATGGCTGCCCTGCCCACCTCAGCTCCAAAGTGCTCCAGCCCTTTAAGAAAAAAAACCCCCAAAAGTACCCAGACTCACCAGCTCCTGCAGTTGCCTCGGGGCTTCAGGGGACTTGTGGAAGAGCCCTTCATGTGGCGCAGGGCAGTGGGGGGCAGTGGGGATTGCCCCCTGCTAGGCAGGAACTGGTGAGTTCAGGGTTTATTTCCTTAAAGGGCTGGAGCTAGGGTGGGCAAGGCAGCCATGGGGGGGGGGGGCTAGGACAGTGCAGGGGGTGTCAGTGGGCTCATGTAGAGCCCTCCATGCAGTGTGAGGCAGTGGGGATTGTGGTCCCCCCCGCTGCCTGGCAGCACCCAGTGAGTTGGGGCTTTTTTTTTTCAAAGTGTCGGGAGCTGGGGTGGGTAGGGAAGCCATTTGCCTGGCTGGGAGGGTGGGCAGGGAATGGGGCCTGTGTAATTTAGAGATTTAGAGATGCAGCAGAAGCCGAATCTCTGAATCACCAAATCGAATCACTGTCCCCCGAATCGTCCGAATTCAAATCCGAAGTGAATACTATCTGCTTCACTCAGGCCTATTCCTGACAGAACTAGGTAGTAATAGTTCCAGGCCAAATTCCTGACTGAAATTTCATCTTCCAGTGATAATCCATTATTTTCTGTTTATCTCCCTGACCTCATGTCTCATTGTAGCTACACTGACATCTTGAAATCCTTCAGATGGTAACTTAGCTGGTGTCCTAAATTTATTTTTTTTAATCATAATTATTCTATTTGTTATTCTACCTACTTATTTACTAGTCCTCAGATCCACAATATTTTAAGAAAGCAGCCAAACATTGCCCTCGGGGTTTTTTGTTTGTTTTTTGGCTAAATGGACATCAAACTTCAGACTTTTTTAAAAATTATTTGCATTACATCCTAGTATAGAATCTGTTTAGTACTTTACAGCCATATGGAATACATTTCTTAAAATTTTTTTATTGTTCTTTCATCCTAATTGATTACCATCTCAGTCAGAAGTTACCAGCTCTGTCTTGTGCAGTGGACTGTATGACCTAAATTTCATGACTGCGTGCCCAAAATCTAATTCTCTGGTACAAATGCATATTCCCGGTTTGATTTATTTATTTATTTTAAGACATTTTCTTTATTAATATGGCAAACAGGCATTAGAAGTGAAACAATATGCAATTTTGCATTGCATGCACATTCTTTGTTGTGGTGCATTCAACTAACCTTCCATTAAAATTGCCCTCCCTCCCACCTACCAAATGGTGGCATTAACATACAATGAAATAGAATCAATCCCATTAACATACAATGAAATATAATAAAAATCAATTCCATTTATAGCATAATACAAAATTCCAGGTGGTAAAATAAATTGTTGTTCTGAAATGAGTAATAGCAAACACTTTAATCAAATATGATGGTGAAAGTATATGAAAAAAAGAGAGATTAATTTTTATGGACAGCTGTGAATAACAAGACTATGATACCATCATGGGATTTGAGAAATCAAAATTTTGAATAACAAGACTTTTTTTCATGCCTACATGCAACTTTACAGCAACTTGGATGGTGTTAATAATTTGAAAACTATTCTATGACCTAAAGACCACATAAAAAAATCCATTCCCATTTTTAGGTAAGCAAAAGTACCATTTTGAGGCTGACTGTAGGTTTTTTTTAATTTAATCTTGCCACTTCCATAATAACTGTAACATCCATTCATTCATTCATTGCTACTTGTTTGGGTAATTGAATAGCATGGCTTTCCTTGTAGTTCTTAGTAGATATGATTAGCAGGCTGGAAAACATATTTAAAATACTTTTCTTTTTTTTCAAAGTTGTTGTCCTTCTTAAAGCCTACATAAGATAAGAAATGCTGAAAGAATAGGATGTATGAATAGGTTGAATTTTGCAGTACAGGCAGGCAGACCATAAGGTACATCATAAACCTGTTCCGCAAGCTCCCAGTTGCTCCCTGATGTCCCACTGCTTGTCCAACGAAACAACCAAGGTTTGCCCTGGGATAACTCCTTATTCCTATAAGCCCCAGCTCTACTGCTCTTATGCAAGACCCTACAGGTGCAGCAAGGGGCTGTCTATCAGATTCAGTTAATTTCCTTTTGGGTAGTGAAAGAATTTTAGGTCCCCCTTTCTGTAGAATGGGTTAGCCTGGAATATGGTTTACCCTAAGATCACTCTTTACCACAGACAAGCAGTAAGGAGACAAAATAATAGGAGGATTTATTTTATAGGAGAAATGAATGATACAAGGAAAACTAACCAAACAGTTTGAGGACGGAACAAAACAACAAAAAAACTTACCTTCTCATCTGAATACAACCTAGACCTTCAGAGGGTCCTGCCAGGACTTTCAGAGCTTACCTTTTCTGTTGATCCTGCCAGCCCTGACTGCTGGGTACCTGGCCTGTCCCCAAGTCTGGGATAATCCAAAGACCAGGACTAACTCACAGACAGCCCTAAAATACCACCAAGCCAGCCCCACTCCCTCTCCCTGCATCAGCATTGTCCTAATTGTCCATGAGTCTCAGATACTTCTAGAAAATGTTTCCTAGCAGGGGCAACTGTAATTCCTTTAGCTAATGGCCCATTCATTTGAGATACCTTCACTACTGGTAGGTTGACTTTTTCCTATAACAGGCAGAAAAACCTTGTGTGACCATTATAATGATAGTCCCTTTTACCTGTGTGTGGGAGTGGCAATTCTTGCCCTAGTATCAAAGAGTACAGACAGAAGTTACATTTTTTTGTGTGATCAACCCCCAGAAAGTGTTCTGCAGCCATGCTGTGACATACTTAAATGGCTGCAGAGCACTTTGAAAGTAGCTAATCGCACGAAAAATAACCCTCCTCAAATGAGGTATCAGATGAAGGTGCACCACTTAAGTGTCTACTTGTATTTGCCAGGGTTAATTTTTCACACGATTGGGGCTGGACTGATGCAGCCCATCTCCATACCCAGGGGTGTCAGCAAAAAGCGGGGGGGAAGTAGAAGGAGGAAGTGGAAAACAGCAGTAGTGAGCTCCCAGCTGGGCTGGGGTTTGACTGGCCTGAACTGTGGGGAAGGGAGGTGGATTGTGGCTTCCTCCAGCCCCCCAGGATGGGATATTGTGGGGAGCTGGGCCAGGCCCATGATTTGGGGATGGGAGGATGGGGGGCTATGATCACCCCCCCCCCCCAGCTCCAGCTCAGGCTGGGCAAATCCCAGCTGACAGCTTATTGCTACTGGCTTCCCCCTGCCTACCCCTCTTCCTGCTGACAGTCCCAAAGCTGTGGGGGCTGGGGAGAGGAGCTGCTCCTTGACTGGCTGCTTGCCTGCAGGCAGGCTTGATTCCCCCAACCCCCCTCCCCCAACCAACCCAACAGGCAAACATCTGTTGGGCCAGGGGGGCACTCTTATTCACAGCACTTTATATAAAGCACCTTCAATTAGCGCAGGGGGGCCCACATGACTGTCAGCATCCACAATAGCATGAGATGTTTATCAATTTTGCCTTTTCCCTTTTCTTTAAGTAGGAAACCCTTAATTACTTTGACTAGGCCATGTCCAAAATCATAAAAATATATACAAATAGCATAACATAATCCTCACAGAGATAAAAAGTGACATAAATGAATATAGCATACCACTAGATTTTCAAGGAGACCACATATACCATATCAGTAAAACTAACATAAGAAAACCTGCATTACACCCTATAAACATTCCAAAATTTGGTAGGGTTTATGGCACTATGTCAATAATAGTAACTATAGGAAGAATATAAAGTTTGTATATAGGAAGACTTTGTAAAGACATTCAGCATGAAGTATGCTGTATAGTAACTGTATTTTAGTTCATATAAAGTAAATGCAGTGCACCATTTATTTCAGTAAGTGTTTATCCTTTTTTTAAAAAGCCTGAAACAATTAAATGGACAAAATGGTGTTTTCTGATCTTCTGTTTTCCTCTACAGGATATTCTGAGGGCTAGATTTTTCTTGGCATGTGTGCAAGAGAGAAGATTGACACAAAGAGCTCTCTCCCATAATTTTTGCCTTGTAGTACATTATAGAATCCTTCATCTGTGTGTAGTGGTTGTTTATTTCCAGCTTTCAGCAAAGCAGCACAAAATAAACAATAAAATGTATATATAATAAAATAACATTTATTGAATTTATAATTTGTGTTAAAACATACAATAAGATTACTTGTTCTATTACTTCACACAAGATTAAAAATAAAGCATAGTATGTGATAATATAAAAAAGAGCAAATGAAGCAGTGGATAATAAAAGAGAGGAATTCCATTTGCTTTTGGTCCTTATTCTTTGTCTAAGTAACACAAATACACCTAAGGAGCAGAGGATAGGCTCTGAATTGTTAGAGAGAAGCCAGATTTGTTTTCCTCTTAGTTAGACTAGTATATAAAATTTCCCATCTAAGTTTCTGTCAAGAACATATTCTGTCTGAATATGGGCTATGACACCACCTGCCTTTGCCAGCTGGCGATCTCACTCTCATTGTTTATAGTTTTGCACACGAGACACCTAGGCTTCTAGGCCAGAAGAGTGCTTTATTTATCTTAAAAAGGGGAAATTTGAGACATTCTCATTTATAGCATATCTGTCTGAATGTTGTCTTGTTTAATTCTTAGATTTGTGTCCTGTTTTAAATTCAGGTGAAATATTGGGTCAGTGACCCTCAGTACATTTCCCAGGCTATTTGTCAGGAGAACAGTGATGTTATTTAACCATCCAAACAAGGCTTTATTTGGAAGAGGAGGGTCTTCTAGAGTACACCTCTTAGGGTATCCAGAAAAAAGATCTAATATGCATCCAGTGGAGTTCTCTTTCATCTGTATATGGAAACTACTGTATTCCTTCCCCTTGGTATACAAGATACAGCCAATGAAATAGGAAACAATTATGCAATCTGGTCCACTCTTTCTCTACCCATACATTGCTCTTCAATAGCTCTGACTAGGTATAGGCACAGAAACATTTAGTGAATAATCACTAAATACATAGAAATTCCCACACTTCTTATCCTTGAAGCACAAGCAAGTTCCCCAAAAAGCAGTATGGATTCATATGAATCCCTGAATGAATAGAACAGGTCTGTGAGTTAACAAAGTTAGATAGGCCTAGAGTATAAATCCTTTGCATTTACTACAACGTACCAGTGTACATAGTGCTTTGGCAATTACCATAAATGTTCTGTAGAAATGCTCTGTAGAATTAAAATTAGATACTACTATTTAAAAAAAGATTATTCAAGTACAAATAACTGTAATAGTACTTTGCAAAAATACCATGTGTGAGAGAGTGTGAGTGAAAGAACTCAAACTCTCCCCAAAATGTTTTTAGCCAAAAAAAAAAAAAAAGGGAACAGGAATGAATGGTACTTCCTAAAGTGTATGTGTATCCTTCATGAAAGCTGCTCTTGATAAACATTCAAGATGAACTATAAAACTTCAAGATTAGGTTACTTTTAAATGTGATACCTGAGATCAAAGAGAAAAATCACAATGTTAAATATACAAAAGCACTCATATCTGTACAGAATGCATTATACAGTCATGGTAAGCAACCCTTTTTAGATTTCATGATTACTTGAAAAACACTTTGCAGCTTTCACTCTGCAGACACAGCACTTAAAAGATGCTGTCATTCACATATTGTAGGAAACAAGCTTGGAATTGCATAAAAATCTCACATCTACTGTACAGAAAACCAGCTGGGAAATATAACATGATGTGAAAGGGAGTTGTGTTCAAAGATCAAGGACATTTTTTTTAATTTAGTGATGATTAGTTTTAATCTACTAATAACTCATATTTGATATAGGACAGAATTAATGGTAAGAAACACAAAGTTATAGGTTCCCCTCTCTAAGCTCAGAAGCAAAGTAAACAATTGACTTTCCAGTAGGTTAATACTTTCAGTCAGGGACAGTAAGCATTACAATGGAAGTTAATTTGCATCCTAAAAAAAACACTTACTTCAACAGGAGATGATCATGTGGAGAAAGGAAATTTCCTTAAAGGCCTTTTGAAGAAAGGTTTAGGGCAATTAAGATGATAAAAGGCAAAACAAAAACTTTCACAGGTATTGCTTGTAGCTGTGTTGGTCTAAGGACATAGGCAGACAAGGTTCTTTGTGTAAATATGATATCTTTTATTGGACCAACTGAAATAGTTGGAAAATGTCTTCTTTGCAAGCTTTTGGGTACAAACACTCGTCTTCAGGCAGAGGAAGTAGTTTGACCATTTTCCTTAATGGCGATCAATTATAATTGTGAAGGACATGGATATATAGCAAACATTAGGGTTACCATATTCCCAGTTGTAAAAAAAGAGGATACCTGTGAGAAGACAGGATATGATTGTTGTGAAGGGAAGCATTGATATGCCCACGTCCTGCCCTTGCCCCTGCCCCTTACTCCTGACCCACAGTACCCTGCCTCCCAGACCATGCTGCTGCCCCTCACTCCCAACCCGCAGCCCCTTCCCACTGATACCCCTCACTCCTGACCCAGAGCCCCCTGCTCCCCCTCCAGTGATCCTCACTCCCAACCTAGAGCCCTCTGCCCCTCCTCCCCCCAGCCCTGCTGCCCACACAGCTCCCTGCTGCCCCTGAAGAACCCCCCTGCACCCTTTTCCTCCACTGGAAATGCAGGCATCTCCTCTGCCTCCCTGCTCTGCTGCAGCCCCAGCATTGGTAGGTATGCACCTGTGCATGCACACACACACACACACACACACACACACACACAGAGAATTACCTGCCTGTCACTGCTGCCAGGGCCCTCATGCAGGCACATGTGATGGCCCTGGCTCTAATTGACCTGCCCCGCTCCCCTCAGCCTTGGGTGGCCATCATAGAGGACATGCCGGTTTCTGCTACTCTGTCCTCTATTGATATGAAACCCAATGCCTTTATGTCCTCTGTTTTTCTTTTCAAGAGAAAAATAGAGGACATAAAGGCTTCCAGTTTCATATCTGTAGAGGACAGAGAACAACTGGACTGTTCTCTATAATGGCCACCCTAACTCAGCCCCAAGCAACAACGTGTTAGGGCAAGCCAGGAAGTACCAGGAAAGCAGAGGCAAAGGAAAATCCCAGACATTTGCTAATATTTTAAAAAACTGCCCAGACGGAAGTGGGAGGACCCAAAAAGAGGACATGTCTGGGAAAACCTGAAGGTATGCTAACCCTAACAAACATGTAAAAAGAGATTTAGAGTTCCCTGCAGTTCAGGAAGATACCTTTTTTTTTTTTTTAGTCTCAAACTGTGTCCCTTAGGGTGATTTGGGGTATCTCCTGGAGCTCTTAACACCTGGATTGCCCATACATTAATATCTGAAACTAGTTTTAAGCACTTGTTAGGCAGCTCAAAGTTATGCCAATCTTGGGCAGGATTATCTCTGATCCATGTTACCCATCTTGTGCTACCCCAAGGTGTAGCCACTTTAAATTACATGTTAGTGTAAACACCCTTCCCATCCCTGCTGGCTCAGATCGAGCCCTCTTGCCCTCTTTAACATCCCCAAGTGCAGATCACTGCCCCTGTCTACTTGTGGCTGGCCACACTGCTTTTCCTGGGGGAGCAGGCAGGGAAAGGTTAACCTGCTTGCCCATCTACCACTGCTGCTGTCTGGGCCAGGCTCAGCCAGAGAAGAGCAACAGCTTGGCAGCTGCAGCTGGGCAAGCAAGTTAACCCTTTCCTGCCTGCTCCCTGGGACAGATAGCACCGGTGGCCACAAGTAAGTGTGGGGAAAGGAGGGAGGAGCAGGTACAGGAGGAACTGGGGGAGCCCCAGGAGGAAGGGGGAAGCCTGGAATGGGAGGCAGGCATTTCAGTCCTCCAGGCTCACGCTGGCCTGAATGTGTGACTACTACAAACTTGAGCTAGCACTAACACCTATCAACGTTTGTCATGTGCAACAAGGCCCTTAGGTAATTTAGGTATTACCTGGAACTGAGGCTATAGTGTTGCAGTGTCCCAAGGAGAGCAACCAATCATTCAATCTTATCTATTACTTTGTATCATTAAAGCACCTTTTAGATAAATCCTCACAACACCTGGGGCAAATAAGTGGGTAGGTGTTATTATTCCCAATGTAGAGATGGACAACTTGAGATGGAGAAACCAATACATGCCTCTGTGATTCATCCACAGGCACATAATGATTCAATAGCTGGAAATATCACTCCTAATTTAGGGATCTCTTTCTTTTCCAGTACTTATTAATATCTATTTATAGAAATATTTTATTCCTTGTAGGTCCTTTTGGATAGTATTAACTCATTATGCTTTTCTCAGCTATAATAGTTCTGATATAGGCTCTCCCTCTGATCTTCTTTACTTGACTATCTTGTTCTTCTACTTTTGTTTTTTTACCAGAACAGGATGTTTTTAACTTCATATCTCTGTGTAGTTTCTTGTGAAGACACATTGGGAAATTCTTGTTCACTGCTTTTCTTCTCAAAGGAGTGGCAGTATTTTGTGCTTTAGGTTTTGTCTTTCAGTTTCCTCAACCAGCCTTCTCTCACGATCTGAGATTTTGATGGATTTGGAGCTATTCTGAGGGAGAGATGTGATGGAACAGCTCTGTAATAATTTATAAATTCAGTTAGGGCGCAGTTCCTCCTCTGCTGGATAAGAAACCATGTAATCTGCTCTTGTCCTCATAGACTTAATTGTAATATTCCATTTCTCACATGTGACTTTTCACATGAAAATCAAACATTTCCTAAACAAAAAAAAGATACTGATGTAACCAAGTGTTTCATTCAGAACTTTTGTGAATATCGGAAAGGAAAAAAATTGCAGTGGTCGAACCAGTTCATATCAAGCAGTATTCACCATGTATCTCTTGGTATTTTGCTACTTGTCTTATCCTATTCATAGATTCATAGATGTTAGGGTCGGAAGGGACCTCAATAGACCATCGAGTCCGACCCCCTGCATAGGCAGGAAAGAGTTCTGGGTCTAGATGACCCCAGCTAGATACTCATCTAACCTCCTCTTGAAGACCCCCAGGGTAGGGGAGAGCACCACCTCCCTTGGGAGCCCGTTCCAGACCCTGGCCACTCAAACTGTGAAGAAGTTCTTCCTAATGTCCAATCTAAATCTGCTCTCTGCTAGCTTGTGGCCATTGTTTCTTGTAACCCCCAGGGGCGCCTTGGTGAATAAATACTCACCAATTCCCTTCTGTGCCCCCGTGATGAACTTATAGGCAGCCACAAGGTCGCCTCTCAACCTTCTCTTGCGGAGACTGAAAAGGTCCAGTTTCTCTAGTCTCTCCTCGTAGGGCTTGGACTGTAGGCCCCTAACCATACAAGTGGCCCTTCTCTGGACCCTCTCCAGGTTATCCGCATCCTTCTTGAAGTGTGGCGCCCAGAATTGCACGCAGTACTCCAACTGCGGTCTGACCAGCGCCCGATAGAGGGGAAGTATCACCTCCTTGGACCTATTCGTCATGCATCTGCTGATGCACGATAAAGTGCCATTGGCTTTTCTGATGGCTTCGTCACACTGCCGGCTCATGGTCATCTTGGAGTCCACTAGGACTCCAAGATCCCTTTCCACTTCCGTGCCACCCAGCAGGTCATTCCCTAGGCTGTAGGTGTGCTGGACATTTTTCCTCCCTAGGTGCAGCACTTTGCATTTCTCCTTGTTGAACTGCATCCTGTTGTTTTCTGCCCGCTTGTCCGACCTGTCCAGGTCTGCTTGCAGCTGTTCCCTGCCCTCCGGTGTGTCCACTTCTCCCCATAGCTTTGTGTCATCTGCAAACTTGGACAGAGTACATTTCACTCCCTCGTCCAAGTCACCGATGAAGACATTAAAGAGTATCGGTCCAAGGACTGAGCCCTGCGGGACCCCACTGCCCACACCCTTCCAGGTCAAAACCGACCCATCTACCACGACTCTCTGGGTGCGGCCCTCCAGCCAATCCGCCACCCACCGGACTGTGTAGTCATCCAAGTCACAGCCTCTTAACTTGTTCACCAGTATGGGGTGGGATACCGTATCAAAGGCCTTCCTGAAGTCTAAGTATATGACATCCACCCCTCCTCCTGTGTCCAGGTGTTTCGTAACCTGGGCATAAAAAGAGACTAGATTGGTCAGGCATGATCTATCTCCTATGAACCCGTGCTGGTTTCCCCTCAGCATAATTTGTCCTGCCAGGCTCTCACAAATGTGAGCCTTGATAATTTTTTCAAAGACTTTGCCAAGTATGGAGGTGAGACTGACTGGCCTATAGTTGCCCAGGTCCTCCTTCCTCCCCTTTTTGAAAATGGGGACCACATTGGCCCTTTTCCAGTCCTCCGGGACTTGGCCCATGCGCCACGAGCGTTCAAATATTCCCGCCAGTGGCTCTGCAATGATGTCAGCCAGTGCCTTCAGTACCCTTGGATGGAGCCCATCCGGGCCTGCCGACTTAAAGGCATCCAGTTCTTCCAAGTGACTCTGCACCATCTCAGGGTCTACGCATGGAAGTCTGGCACCTTGCTGCTGCCTCTCTACAACCCCAGTGAGAGACTTGTCGTGCCCCTCACTTAGGAACACTGAGGCAAAGAACTCGTTGAGGAGTTCAGCCTTGTCCCCTCTGTCCGTCACCAATTGTTTCTGCCCATTTAGCAGGGGTCCTATTCCTCCCTGGGCCTTCCTTTTACTCCCTATATATCTAAAAAACAATTTCTTGTTGTCTTTTACTTGGGTTGCTATCCTCAGCTCCATGGTAGCTTTGGCCCGTCTAACTGCCTCCCTACAAGCACGAGCAGAGGAGGTATATTTGTCTTTGGTGATCTCTCCCTGTTTCCACTTTTTATGTGCTCCCCTTTTGGCCCTTAGGCTGCCCTGGATTTCTCTGGTCAGCCAGGGAAGCCTCCTGGCCCCTTTCCCTCTTTTGCCTCAGATCCTGGCCTCTTGTGTGCTACATATTCCCAGTTTTCTATGCCTGATTAGAACTGAGGTGAAAAGTCAATTGGTATGAGTGGTAAATTGGTAAAAGTCTTGGTTTCCTCACTATAAAATTTTAGTGCTTGATAGTTTTGTCACTAGTTGGGCTTTCTATATACTTGGTATCAGTGGTAGGTGATTTACTGAAAGGCTCTGTTGATATTTGCCCTTCTCTTTTACCAATCGTTCTAATTAGTGCAGTCTTCCATATCTTTTTATTGCTTTTTAAATTTTTCCCATGTAGTCTTTCAACTATTTATAGGAACATAGGACTGAAAGTGCCCCCCAGATTACTGAGTCTATTCCCCTACTATTTCAGGCAATCATATTATTTAAACTTATTTTTAAACTGTTTAAATTCCATCTTAAATGTATTATGGTTTCTTGCTGCCTTTAATCAATTGAAAAGCTATTCCAAAAGCCCACTCCTGTGATGGTTATAAGCCATCTTTCAATTTTCATCCTGAAATACTCTTCTTGAACATAATTTTATTTAGTTTATCTATTTTCATTTAATTTTTCGTCCATACCTACCTAGATGGTCTTAAATCTTTACCCCTACTGCACAGAGGATCTACTGTCACTTTTCTTGTTTACTTTTATTTAGGTAGCTGAATAACCTATACATTGAAATGGTAATTTGCAAGGCCTACGTTATCTTGATTTTTGGCAAATCTCACTTTATCCCTACACTTTCTGATACCTAAAACATAGCTTATTTTTATTGATCAGTCTTTTCCCATTCCTTATAGGCAATGTGTTTACTCCTAATATTTCCATGGAGGTAGTCATTCATCCAGCTACATCTGAAACCTTTTCTACAAGTTTTATCTCTTTGAATGAGATGCAGGTTCTAGATTGTTCCAAATCTTATGAGGTCTACAGCAAAACCTTAAAACTTCCTCAGTAGAATCTCATTTACTATCATTCTCCAAAATTGCATTGGCTTAGACCCATTTCTGTTTTATGCTGTCCTTTCTTCCTCACCCTTCCATAGTCAAAGTTCAGTGCAGTTCTCTCCATATACTTTATTTCAATTGTTAACTGAACAGTGCATAGCCTTAAATATCTTTGTTCTTGTTGTGATTATTATTCTGTGACTTTTCTATTATTCCAATAATATCCGATTTCACATCCTGCACTATTATTTTTAAGACATGCATTTTTTCACCTGGGTGCCTTGTATTTGTGTACAGACATTTCCACTGTTTTTCTCTGACTTAACCCAACTTTCTAGCTGGATACTTTTGAATTGTACCATCTATATACCAGACTACTTCCTGTTCTCAGTGTTGTCACTACTTTGATGTCCAAATTTCTTACTCTTGTTCTTTTACAATATTGTCATTAACCTGATTTTCCTCCTTTCATGTATTAAAATTAGGCTTGGAAATTACACAAATTTCTCCCAACATTCTCCTCTTATTTCTTAAGTTAAAGATTTTATTTTCAGTTGTGCTCAGCCTTAATTACCAAATGGGATTACCCATTGTATTCAGGAGGTATTCATTTGTTGGGAAATGTATATTTTTATAGATTTATCCAAATGGGTGAACTTCTCAAAACATTATTTACAGTACCGGTTCCAAAGACATGTGCTTATCTTCATTTATTTACTTTTCTTCTTTAGGGATTAGAAGAATACTACTTAAGATCACCTGATCTTTCATGAGTGGGAGTCTGGCATACCTGTCCTTGATCTGTTGTAGTGGAAATCTAGTATTGTCATTTGTCACAATTTGGATAATCAGTGAGTTTTTTTCCTGCTTTCATGAGGATTATTTAGAGCGTTAGATGCAAATCCCATGTTTTGAGAGGGGAAGAGACAGCCGATGGAGGCTTTCCCCATTTTTTCCAGGCTCCATGACAGGTGGGGAAACACTGGGACAGTGTACAGAGAAACGTGGGAGAAACATGTAAAAGCGGTTTGGGCGGTCCTACAAGAGTTGAGGCAGGCAGGCTTGATGGCCCGTCCCATGAAATGTGCACTGGGCCAGTCTGAAACAAAGTATTTGGGGTTTTTGGTTGGTCAAGGCCAGATTACGCCATTGAAGGACAAGGTGGTGGTAATCCAGAATTATGAAGTCCCTCAAAATAAAAAGAAAATTTCTGTCTTTTGGGGCTTAGCAAATGACTATCGGTGATTCATTCCCCACTTTGCAGGGCTCACAGTCCCCCTCACAAATGTGCTCAAAGGCAAAGGCAACAGATCTTCAAGCATGCTAACTAATTGTTTGGATACCTAACTTGAGAAATAGAGACCTTGATTTGCAGAGGCATTGTGGCTTCTGCATTGGAAACATGGCTGTTATTAGAAGCTTAGGATACTTACCACCACTGAAGATCAGACCTATGCATCAAGATAAGCATCAAGAATTCTGGTACCATATCAACATGGTGTAGAGGACAACCCCCAGCTTCCTGATCTGAATGGCAGAGATTTTCATAGGCACAATATATAAGTCAGGGCCAGACTTGGTGCTCGGCAGGGCTGCACACCTGCCAAACCCAGATGGAGACTGCATGGCCATTAGAGGCATCTGCACCTTTGGGCCAGCTGCCAGTGGGCTGTGGCAGCACAGTTGGCCTTTTTGCGGCGCTACTGCCATGCGTGCCACCACTCAGCCATCCAGGCAGCTATCATCCGGAAGATGTTTTCGGTCCAGTGGCCTACTTTGAACTGTCAAAGCATGTCCTTCTGGCCCTAAGTGGCCAGGAGGTCAGTCACCCCCAGCTAGGTCCCAGGTGCCAGCTCTGAGCAGGCTCCTCTGCCTGGGTCCTGCCACTTGCCTCCCTAGCAGGAATTCTGGTGTTGCTTATTTAAAAACTGCAAAATCCCTGATGAAAAAATCCCAAAGTCACTCTTTAAAATACCCCAAAATCCATGTTCTTACACAAGTAAAACAAAAGACCAGTAGAAATACATATATATAAATATATATATAGAGAGAGAGAGATCAAATCAGTTGGGCAATGTTGTATTGATATATTTACAGTTTTAAAGGAATATGGAAGCCTATCAGTGCCTCTATCATCATAATAAAATAAATTCTAAATATCTATAGTTTGGCAATGACTTTTGGCTTTTTTGTCATAGAAAAATCAGAGCTGTTCCTACCCCTTTGCTCACCAGGATGTGCAGGGCTGAGCAGCACTGATATGCCAGTTACCTGCCCCTGCCCTTGCCCCTCACTCTCAACCAACAGCCTGCCCCCTGCCCCAGTGCCCTCATTCCTGACCCACAGGGTCATGTATGTGGGTGAGAGGGTTGTAGGGGTGGCTTTTGGGTGTGGGTGGATTGTGGGGGGGGACTGTGGGTGTGGGGGTCATTTGGGGGGTTGCTCAGGAGGGGTTGATTCCCTGACCCCTGCTGGGCACAGCGCCCCCCCCCCCCCCGCACAGATAATGGACTGCTCCCCCCACAGGACTATAGCTCCCCAATAGGGGCCAAAGTTCCCCAACAGGAGCCACATGCTCCCCCCCCACAGGGAGCTATCACCCCCTCCCCTCAGGTTCCACATGCCCCCCATCCCCCGCTTCCTCCTCTAGCCCCCCTGATTGTTTCCCCACCCAGTCCTAGCCTCTGATTGCTGCTCTGCCCAGCCCCAGTGTCCCCACTCTCACCAGCTGCAGCAGTGGCTGTCAGGGCTGCTGGGGCCTCATGGTACAGCCCCCTCGGGTGTGGCCCAGCTCAGCATGTTGCGTCAGGCTGTGGGGAAGCTCAGGGCCTCTGGGGCTGAGTGGTGCCAGCCCTGGGTGACAGCCAGAGCTGCCCTGAGCTGCTCAAAAGCACGCGGCACCCTGCCAAGCCCAGCTGCACCCACAATGTGGGAGCTGCAGTGCAGTTCCAGGTGGCCTGGGCTGATCCCCGCTGCCTCCCACCATGTGGGGTGGGGGTCTATGCCATGAGGCTCTGAGTGCCCCAATCTCCATTGCTGCTGCCAGTAAGCTCGGGCCATGTGGTGGGGGGCAGGTGGGGAAGCAATTGGGGAGCTGGGGAGAGCAGGGGAGAGCAGGGGAAAGGTGGGAGAGCAGGGGAAATGAGGGGAGAGCTGGGGAGAGCAGGGGAAATGATCTGGGAGCTGTGGACATGAGGGGGGAGCAGGGGAGTGAGGGGCTTGGGCTGGGCAAGGGGCCCCCCATGATCCTCTCTCTCAGCCCGCCCTTACTTACCTGGCACGAATCCCGGTCCAGGTCTCCGCAGCCTGCACCGCTGCTTGCCCCTCACAGGCAGGCAGCATGCTTCAGCACTGGGGCAAGGGCCTGCCATAGAGATGCTCTGACTCGCTACCAGAGCGTCTCTGTGGGGGACCAAGCCTCTAGTTGCCTTGGGGCATGGTCAGGGACTGTGCCCTGCCCTACTTTTTTCACCTGGGTTTTTGTTGATTTTTTTTGACCCCCGGATATCCAGGGGTCTAATTTTGCTGGTTTTTGTTCCCACACGTGCATCTTGCAGTATCTCAAAGGGGTTTGAGACACTGCAAAAGGCACATGTGCACTTGTCTGGACACACCCATAGGGGTCAAGTAAAGCCCCCTAAACATTCATGTTATACCAGAGAATATCAGAGCATGGTGCTAGACTGCTTTGTATTAGCTACTTTCCAAACAGGAAGCAGCATAATCTCCTTTATGTGGTGCTCTACGACAGCTAATTAATCCAGGCACAGGTCACATGAATGCAGCTCTGTTGCTTTGCTTTTGGAGTGAGTGTATCTCAAGCTACCTTGGCAGTATTCCTAGCCAGCTATGGGTCCATGGAGAGGTTGGCTATGTGGGAGAAAGGCTAGCTATATGATGACAGATGGGAGGAAGCTTAGCTGTGGGGCTGTGTTGTATTGTAGGATCTAAAATGTTGAAAACCACAGGTCTGAGGGACCAGCTCCCCTTAATTCAATGGCAATTGTGGAATTAAAAGCTCTAGTAGGCTTTGAAAATCCCAGTCTAGATTTTTGCAGCATCAGTTCAGGAGCTTAGACATCTCTTATTTAGTCCATCACACAGTTTCTAATCAATCCCTTCTACGTATCTTCAGGCCCATAATTAGAAAAAATGATTTATATTTAAAACTATAAAGAAATTCATTTTCAGTGTATGCAGAGGCATAAACCTTTTTTTGTGGCTGCTTTAAGATAATAAGCCCTCACACAAATGTCTGTGGATAATATAGAAGCCAAAATTCTTTTGATTTATTACACTATAATTGTATAGAAAACCCATGAATTGATGTGTCATATGCTCAAAGTAATAATTTAACTAGAACAATTACATTGGTAAGTAGAATTAAAATGTGATTGCTAGTCTATAATAACCTATTAACAGAATAATAATTTCTTATTTATCTTTTCTTTTTTTTATTAATGAATGATAACATTTCTGTGGAGTCTGAACACTTCTCGTATATGTATAAAAGTGGATTAAGCTAAAATAGTAGACAGTAGAAAAATGATATTTGTAGAGTACAATGTACTGGTGAATATTTATATCTCTTATATTAGGTATTTATAATTCAGGGACACAAGGAGAGAGAAACATCTTTTTCCACTTTATTTTGGCTAATCAAAAAGTAGTCTTACCCTATTTTGTCCCTCCAATAACCTCAGTACTAACTGGAAGGAAACATCTGCAGAGAGATAATTCATTTTGCATGCCAGTTTAATGCTGGGATCGTACTGAGCAGGGATTGACATATGTGCTAACCCATGCTGATGAAGCAACTGAGCGTGAGTGTGAACTTTTTTGTGTGAAACTTGTTATCATTTTGCTTACAACTGCGGGCCATTGTTGGACTTTGCCTCAGAGGAAGAAAGGTGAGAGGGTTCCTTATAGCAGTGGTAGACTTTACAACGTGTACTGTCAAGATTCGGTAGCAAATACGCTTGATCTGGTGAATCTACATTTTCCACAATGTCATATTATACAGTGATTATTACTGGGAGTAGTTACTATCCTTTGCTACTTGGTTAACGATGCTTTACCCAGTGGATACCAATGGCTTCTGCCATTAATTCAGGAAGAGTTAAAAAACTGCTGAGTATACTTTTGGGGGACCTGAAAATAAGGTTAAGATCTAGTCTGAAGTATGATATTGTTGGCTATGCCCCCTGTGTTAGTTTGGCATAATGTGTTTTGCATTCTACTTGTGGTATCCTGGGGAAGAGATGAGATCTTTTTCTAAGTGAATGGAATGGGGAAGTTGAGATCACTGCTACATTCAACAAGCCAAAAACTTCTGAGATGTAAGTGTCCAGCACCACTGCTAGTCCCAGTAATTGTAGCATGGGAGACACTCCCTGTGAAGAGACAGAGTAAGAGAGAAACAATTAATTGGCATATACTGCAAATAACGGCTGCTGTACGCAGCTAATTAAGCAGTGAATTAATTAATGTATTAATTGATTTATAAACCTCAAGTTCCTGATTAGCTTGGTTATTGCCACAGTACTTGGATGAGGAGGATTGCAGGGGGTCTAGAGTATCTTCTGAGACAGTGTAATTACATTTCTTTTGTGGTGCTACTTTCTTGGACATTCACTGAAGCATTGCAGTTATGATGCAGTTTCCTGCTTGATCAGTGAATCAGATATGTTGCATAAGAAAACTTTCAATAAGTGCAGACACATCAGGGTTATGGGAAAGAAGCTATTTATCTCTTGTTTAATAAAGAGGATCTGAGCTCTCAATTATGAGGGGGAAGATAATGGCTCAGTAGGCATGTGGCAAGTAGTAGGCAGTGATGGGATAGTGGAGGGACCCAAAAAGGGCAGTCT
This sequence comes from Alligator mississippiensis, assembly GCF_030867095.1. Taxonomy (NCBI): domain Eukaryota; kingdom Metazoa; phylum Chordata; order Crocodylia; family Alligatoridae; genus Alligator; species Alligator mississippiensis. The sequence continues at coordinate 269,909,275 of NC_081824.1, read as the reverse complement.
AGAGGCTACAGAGTGTATAAAGGAGAGTTTGCCTCTTAAAAAGCTGCTGTATCTAGGTTGCTGCGCTTGCCTAGGTACCTGTTGTGCATTTCTTATGGCAGCATGAAAGGTCTCCATCTGCCTGAGAGAGCAGGGATGCCTTTCCAGTGCTACATACTGTGCCTTACTTAGGGGTATGTCTAAAGTTTGTTGGTCTTCTTTCTTCATCTGCAGCCTAATTCCACATTCTCTCCCCTTCTAGTTGCTTTGCAGTCTGTTTCTCTTCCCAGTGGATCAGCTTGAGCTCTGACTCATCCCCCATCTCCTGCTGCAGCTCAAAGAAATATTTAATCCCTTGACATCCTCCTGAAGTTGTTAATGGACTCTGTTTCTTCTCCTTTTGCCCTCTCATCACAGCTGGGGCAAAGAAGCATCTCAGGGGTCCATCAACACCTCCTTTGGTTGGTTGATTGGGCACTGCCTGTGTCAGCAGCAGGCACTAGCAGAGAAGGGGGGTGGGGTGGGGAATGAATTCATTCTGTCTTTGTATCAGAATGCTGCAGTTTAAAATAGAGATGCTGTTCAGTGTGTAGATGAGGCTTCATGGAGGAATTAAGTGGGGGCCACAGGAAGTCACAAATAACATAATACACACATGCATACACACTCATAAAATGCATCTGTATGCATATCCAATTGCATACTTTCATATGTATATACAAAAAACCTACCTATATTAAAATACCTGTACACACACGTATGCATGTATTTTCAACATTTCAAAATATTTCCTTTTAAGGTAAAATGTTTTGTTCTTGCCTGGAGTGAAAGAGTGGATAGAATTGGAAACTGCAATACAGACCATTATAAATGGTTTTGTAACAAGTCTTTGATCCAATATTTTTTATGATGGTTTTTCAGTTCAGTGCTCTTACAAGCACACCCTCCATTGTATAAATCAGTGTATTTCCACTGAAGTGAACCTCTTGCAAGCATACCCTCCATTGTATAAATCAGTGTGTTTTCACTGAAGTGAAGCTCTGGTGGTTTGAAACTTTATTCTAGGTGAAGGAAGGAACTATTGCATATCTGGCTGTAACTGGCATAGCTGTGCTAAATATTCTCCCCCCACATGCCTATGGTTGCAAGAATCTAGAGGCCAAGGCTGCACAGATATATTTTTATTTAGACTTTTGAAGTTGAGAGTCATGGCTGATACCTTAGTCAGTGAAGTAACATGCCAATTATAAAAGGACACTGGTGGTATGGACATACAACATAAATGCTATGGAGTAACAGACCTCAGATGTTAATTGGAAATAAATTTATTTCATAGTGGGTGCATCTACATGTGCAATTAATGTGCCTGAATTTTCTGTGCCCCACCCACCATCCCTGTGCAGAAGTGAGGGGGAGGTCCAGGACTCATCCTGATCCCCACAGTGTGGGGAGACAGCTGCACCTACAGCCAGCACAGGTGCATTGGGACTTAGGCAGGCAGCAGTGGGCCCCCTGATGCCTGGGTTGACTGGAAGCAAATTGCTCCTGGTCAGCGTCTACGCTTGTACTATGGTACGTTAGCTAATGCACCATCTATTTAGTATCTGTGGCCACTTTACACATGCTCCGGGGGGGGAACGGGGGGGCGGGGAGCAGCACTTTAATTAGAGCGGCTCCAAGAGTTTGCTACCAGGTTACAAAGCTCTTCATCCTCTTTTGGGGAATATGGACATAAAACATGTTTCCTACATATTAGAAGCAGAGGAGACGCATGACATACAGCAATACTACCTAGTAACTTTCCTATGAAGTGATTTACTAAGTAGTACATCTCATATGTCAACTCTTCTAGTCAGTTCATTTTGGGGTATCCATTTGTTCTATAAAAATGGGCTTCCCTGATTGTAGTGTCTAGGCATTTTCCTAAGACCTACCACAGACATCCCATTGGGAGAGCTGGTCATTATGTCTAAGACTTACTGGGCACATTTACACAAGACCTTTTTTCTGCTCATTAGACTAATCTGATGTGCAGTAAAGTGTCACCACCTACATATACATGAGACTTACTGGGAATTAAATTAGCCTAATGCATTGTTTGCTAGTACCAACACATACAGGGCACCTATACATGGGCACAGAGACTGCTCCAACAAGCTGGAATTTCAGCATATTGGAGCAGACTCGATTAATTCAGTCTGCTGGACCACAGCGATTATCGTGCTCCAGCAGCCTCCTGAGTCTCTTGGAGCCACCCTAATTAAAGTGCTGCCGTGTCTTATGTACCAGCTCTTGAAAATGGCTTTACAACATGGCATTCTATGAGCTTTAGTTCAAACACCCCTGCCAGCATTTTGAAGTGTGGGGATGTTGATACACAAGATGCAGGAGGCTGCTGGAGCACAGGTATTGTCACAATCCAGCAGACTCAATTAATTTGTAACCTGGAATTCCAGTGCGTTGGTGCAGCCTCCATGCTCATATATAGGTGCCCTGTATGTGTTGGTACTAGCAAACAATGCATTAGACTAATTTAATGCCCAATAAGTCTCATGTATATGTAGACAGTGACACTTTACTAAGCATTAGCTTTTCTAATGAGCAGTAAAAGGTCCTGTGTAGACATGCCCAGTAATTCTTAGACATAATGACCAGCTCTCCCAAGTAGCTGTCTGTGGTAGGTCCTAGGACAATGCCTGGCCATCAGAAGTGGGAGAGCCAATTTTTATAGACCAAATGGGTACCCCAAAATGAACTGACTAGAAGAGTTGATATATAAGGTGTACTACTTAGTAATTCACTTCAAAGGAAAGTTACTAGGTAGTATTGCTGTATGTTATGTGTCTCCTCCTCTTCTAATATATAGGAAACATGTTGTATGTCCATACTCCCAAAACAGGATGAAGAGCTTTGTAACCTGGTAGCAAACCCAGAGGAGTGGATAGTTTGTACATGAGTGAAATCATGTAGCAAATAACATATTTAACTGATTATTATTGTATTCTAAAATGCTTCATAGATGCTGTGTTCTGTCTTTACAATATAACTGACCACCTTGTTGTACTAATCATCTTTTAATGAGCTGTCTGACAGCTAATGCTGCATCTACTCAAGTTGAAAGATTATCTGCAAAAACTGGTCTGACACTAGGGCTAGATAGTGTTCATTGGCAATGTGGAGTATATTAATGCTTCCCTATATTATTCATTTGTTCCTCTTCCACTTAAATATTAATATGCTATATTTTTAGCTCTTGCAAATTCCAAGTGGATAATATCAGATGCTGTGCATGTTTCTGAGAGAGAGGATGGCCAAGTAGTTCAGGTGCCAGCCTGAGCCATGAAAAACCAAGATTCCCTTTGCCCGTACAGGCTTCTTTTATGACCTTGGATGTGTTATCCAGACTCTGTCTCAGTTCCCTATTTATAACATACATATTATCACACTTCACAAGAAGTGGGTAGGTAGGAATAAACACTTCAAGGGTTGTAAGGTGCTCAGATTTCGGCTGTAGTGGGCAAATAAGTACTTAAGAGACTTCTGCATGAATATGCATGCTATGTTGTCATTGCATACTAGAAAGTATCAACTGTATTAATCAGTACACATTCTGTAGCCTCATTTGAATCACTGGAAGAGAATATGTATTGTGACTTCTGACATTTCAGCTGGGGTTTAGGTAGACAGACTTGTTACTTGGCATCTGAACTATGTTTCCTTTGAGATGGTTTTTAGAGGTATTTGGGGATTTATTATTGAGTGGCAAAAGAGGATCCTATCAGAACTGTTTTATGCCATAATAAAAAAACATACTGTTGACATTTCAAAGCAAATGTAATAGTAATGTTGCAGACTACAAGCCAGATCAGAGGTGTATACCACAGTTAAAGGGGCCAATATGCTTATTTCTTGTATTGCAGTAGCCACTAAAGACTCCAGTTTTGAATCATTCACTCATAAGAGTTCATGACAAAGGAATGGCTTCTGCCATTATATCTTATATCCTGTTTATATCCAGTAAAGGCTGATATTAAAAATACATGAATGGTATAATTACATGTATTAGTGCTCACTCAGTGCGTTCACAGCAGTCAAAGCCCTAGAGGTAGCTACAGTGGAAATAAATGGAACATTCCTTTGTATAAATAAAAGGAAGGTTGAGAGCAGCATAGACTCACAGCAATGGTCTAAGCTATACCACCCTGAAGTCACAGGAAAGACTCTCAGACTAAATAAGGACTGAAGCAATTTTGAAAAAGGGAAGATGATAGCATAAACTGGTACCTGGATGTTGATAATCCCACTTCTTCTAAAATATTACCAATGCTACACTCAGTTTTTCCCAATTATGAGAAATTATGAAGACTGGGCAGGATTTTGGAAGGTCATTGGTATGATGAAGAATGCAGGACCTTCTGCCAATTGCTTATATTTTCATTCTTGACTGCTGATGCAGTGTTTGAGGATAAAAAAGTGTCAGTTTGGGATACAAAGCTCCAAATATCCAGTCTTCTTTAAGGCTGGGTAAAGCAATATATGAAATGATTGCTAATGGAGTGAATCCTAACTTAGATTAGTATCCCTAGACATTATCTGTTCTCTTTTGCAAGCAGGACATTTTGATTTGGGGTTTAATAACTCTTAATGTTCTCTTATAATGTCTCTGATACAACAACACAACAAAATAACTACTATTGATCTAAAGCTGACCTATCCATTTCCACAGATGACCAAGCAAAGAATTGCAAAATAATTTCTCAGTTTAGAGTAGTTGCAAAATCCCTCTCTCATCTGAGTATGTGGTAGCTATCTAAAGATCACTTGGTGGGGGGAGGGGGAGGGGACCTCAACGTTTTGCTCACAAGATAATAAATTATCTGCAACCTTTTCCAGTCCACAATCAATATGTTATTCGGTATTTATTTCCTAATTTCAAACAAATCTAAAGACTGAAAACTCAGAAAAGCCAAGCTAGGACAAAACTGATGATAACAATGGCATTTATTGACATTTCTGAAGCAGAAGGAGATTTAAATGAAGTTAAAATACCTTTCCACAAATGACAAGGGTGTAATGAAAACCCAGTGAACACATTAAAATACGCACTGCCAGCTGCATGCAGGTCAAAGATGGCATTTACATAAATGTAGGATAACTTTCCTTCTGTGTCAGTTTATACTGGTGCTTAACAGCTGCCTGTTTGTTGATATTACCCCAGCTATCATTTACTACTCTCTGCTGGATGAAGGAGAAACACAAACTAGCAAAGAGATAGATAGGACTTTTATTTGTAAAACGTATTTTGAAATAATGTCCTCTCACTGTGTCCCTATGGATGTTGCAGTACACTAAGATATCTGGGGAATTTTCTGTGTTGTTGTATAAATGCAGGTCTAGGTTAAGTCTACGAGTGCCACGTTCAGCATCTCTGAATATCAGGAACATGCTGTGTCTGTTGTGCCACAATTCTAAAGGTAAAGGCTTTAAATACCAATATTGTTTAGCAGTTAGTACATCCCCAAACACCAGACTCACTCTTCTCTTAGTAAAGGAAAGGCCTGTGGGGAGGACCATGGGAGCAAATAGTACTGGAAAGATGGTTAAATAAGTAAGTGGTAAAAGGGAAAACTGGGGAAAGGAGTACATCTATAGAGCTTGGGGAGGGATGGCATCATGGAGGAGGAGAAAAAAAAAAACTCTTTGCATGAGTCTGCCTGCAGATTCTATGTTTGCAGATCTAGGGGTTTGTAAGCTTTACAAAGTAGGGACTATTGCTTTCTGTTAGCACCAAAGAGTCATAATCCTAATACCTGTGTAACCCTAGTCATGGTGCTACCCATCATCATGTCTGGATTCAGGGTTCTGGGGTGTCAAATAGCCTTGGTCAACCTCCCAGCCCCTAAGGCTGGGGCCACCTCTCCGTGGAGTGATTTCCCCACACACTGGAGTACATAGTTTAACTAGTTACACAGCTTATTATTTATGAAACAGTCAGCATATGAATGAGGTTAATAGCAGAACAGGAGATCACTAATCTAATTGTCAAAGGCAGGTATCAATGAACTAAAACAGTCTATACAAATTGAATCAAAGACACCCTCAGTACAACTCCCCAGCTTAAACCTTGAGACTCCAGTGAATTTCAACAGGAGCACACAGGGTTAACAAGACATCAGCTCTCCTTCACACTGGCAGCACAATAACCATGGCTGGTGCCACTGCTTCAGAAAGTCCTGCTCTCTGCTAGAGTCTGCATGGGGAAAAGCAGCTCTCCTCTGCTCCAGCTGTCTGCAGTATCTGCAAAGAAACACAAACTCTCCCCTTTCCCCAAAAGCACCTTTCTCCAATTCCCAGACATGGCCCCTTGTGCTGATAACTGAAACAACCCTGGCTTTATCACCCACCCAGCCCCAAGCTGTTTCTTAGTTAACTCTCCCCAGAGCCTTCCCAGATCAACACCCTGCCCTCCGAATCAAATCTACCTTACCACCCTTTTTGCTGCTCATGGGGCCTTTGCCTCACAGAGGGAAAAAGGATACTAGGTTATCTTCTCCCATTCACTAGGGGCAGGTTCACTTCACAGGCAGTCTGTAGGGTGGCTCCTCCCCGAGCTCTGTGGTCCCAGGGCTCCTTCCCTTCCCTGAGCCTGGCTGAGTCCCTGGGGCTGAGTTCCCTCCCCTCTTCTGCCTCAAGAGATGATTGTCTCATGCATATGTTCTTGCAAGCAACAACTTTCTGCAAAGTTTCTCGCTCTGACTTTGCAGGGATCCTGAGCCCTGCTGCAAATCCAGCAGCAGCTGTTACACCAGCATACAAATAAAACAAATCATTTATCGTCTCTGGAAAAAACGTGGGGGCGCGCTTTTTGGACACTGCTCTTTTGCCCCCATCTCATCATAACCAAGTGGGTGGAGTGTTGAGAGGTGCTTCAGGGCAGTGTCTTTTGGCCACAGAAGAACCTAAAATCTAAAGCAAACCTTCAAGGAAACCAGTCAGTTTGTCTGGTTTTGTAATGAAGCATCACCAAATCTCTAGATAATGACCTGTGATGACATTACCAAGCAATATACTATTATGTGCTGCACTATAATAGCCATTTTGCTTAGGAGATATTAAGTTGTATTCCCTTCTACTTTCCTTTTACAGGCTTAGCAATTAGAAGTTTAAGATCCAGCTATATGTTTTTAAAACATTTTGGATGAACCCTTATTTTTATAGCATTATCCTATGTTACCAAAAGAGATCCTTCTCTTTCTCCTCTTCCTTTGTTTTCCTCCTCCTCTACCACCAGTTGTGCACCAGGATCATGTCATGCAAGGTGTTATTGAAATACAGAGACAAAAGATGTTCCCTTTCCCAAAAGACTTAAAATCCTAAGACAAAAAATAAGAAGTAGACATAGACAGGTGTCTGATTCAAAGACTGTTGAAGTATTCCATTGACTTCCTGGCACTGGATCATGCCATTAGATTATATTTCAGATGCTTCATTTTACTTGGAGCCATTGGACTCTCCATATTTAAATCATTGCTGTGGGATCCCAGATCTTCTTCTATTAGAATTCAGTTTGTATAAATAACTACATAGATGTATATATAAGTGTAATTACTTCTTTGGGATCTTACAAAGCAGCAAAATATACTACCGTGCAAAGCCTGTATTTTACATATTTCTACAAGGCTAGTATAAAATATAATAGTATTAGAAATATATTTTGTTTATATTCTGAGGTATGAAGAAATAAAACAAATTTCTGTGGAATCAATTATGTTTTTTGAAGGGTACTTCCATTTGGTTAATTCCCCTTTTTACACTTTCCAATTATATAGTTGACTTGCTTTTAAGACTGTTACTTCGCATGCATTGTATAAATACCACCAGGGTTCTGGGGATCTGTTGAGATGTTTTCAGTTAGGCAGCTCGGAGTGCTAGCTTGTCTTTTGTTATAGGTTTTTTTTTATTCTGGCATTTGTCTTTGCTATTTCACTTTCTCTTATGACCTGCTTTTCTGTTACAAAATAGTGAAGGCCATAATCAAATACAATTTAGATTGATTTTATATTTACAGTTACCATACTACATTATATAACTTGTCAAGAAAGTCCTGTAGTAACACCATAGTAGTACATACTTAAGTCATAATACTGTAGTTCCATTGTACTGCTTTACGAGGCCATAATCTACTTCCTTGTAAGGCAATTGAATTAGTGCCTCGTAAAAAATGGAAAAAGAACTACTATTACTGTTCTGCTAGTTTTTATGCATTACTGAATATTATTATTGTTGTTGTTATTGTTGTTTTACAAGCAGGTCCCTATGAATTTGTGCTTAGAAGCTGTGGGTTATCTGTTATAGAGATCAGGGTCTGTCCTTAGGTACAACCCTCACTGACATTGCTAAGTATTTTTGGTATGGATCTTGGGCCTGATATGATCCAAAGCTCCTTCGCAAGACTGTAGTTGGGTGCTGTTTTCGATGGGGCTTATTTTTTGTTTGCTTTTGATTCAAGCATATTTTAAGTTTTCTCATACCTTTTAAAACCTGCACTTAAATCTGGGGTGATAAAGTAAATGTTTAAATGTATCTGCCTAAAACTAGACATTTAAATCCATGTTTACATGTCTGACTGACCAGTGATGAGATTAGTACCTTCGAAAACCAGTTCTGATGGCATAGCTTTAAGGCCTATCTTTGAAATTTCTACCCAAAGGAACTTTTATGTTCATAATCTAACATGGTAGATTACTCTAACACCTTTTTATGGCAGGCACACCACCAATTAAGCCCTGTGCCCTCCCTGAGTGTTATTCTGGTCCCTTTCCCCTGCCTGATCTGCTGCTCTGCTTTCTACTCCGGGCCCTTTCTGCAGCTATCCTGCCTGCCCCATCTCTGATCTGCTACATACCATACAGAAGGTACCTGTGCCATTACTGGCATGTGTGCCAAGATTGGCCAGCCCTGGTCTAACATTTCAAAGATAGTCACTATTTTGGGTGCGTTTGTTTTTGAATAACCAGCTTGAGAACAAAGGGTGATTCGTATATTCCATTTCTTAAGTAATGGGGATTGTTTATGACTAAACCTACAGTGAAGTAACTTTTGAGGAAGTTGACTGGTGAACCCTAACTGATGTGGAACTTTCCTTACAAATTAAAGAGTTGAGGAGGCCTAATTTATTTTTGATAATGCAGGGGAAGCTATGCATGTCCTGCACCTTTCTCCCAGCCCTGGCTTCCAGATACAGAGTCAATCTTAATGCATTGGCCTGATGTGTCTCTGTTGGTGCAAGACTGAGCCCAGGTTACGAAGCAGAGAAACTCTTCCCTGAGACAGGATAAGGAATCCTTCTACCATTATTCTCTCTGAGGGGCATTCATTCAGGGGAAGGCAGCTTTCAGAGCAATAACTTAGCAATTAAGTGTTTTGGGTGGCAGCTGTGCATAGAGATCCCATATAGTGGGATCTGGACTGGAAGTGCAGATGCTGCTATTTTTGTGCCCCTCTCTTCCAAGGCTGAACTCAGGGCAAGTGCCCCAGTCTCTTGCCTGCTTTCCCCCATCCCCACCTTTCACTACACTGTCAGCTTTAATTTATGGTAGGAGGCTGGTCAGTGGGAGGTTTGCTGTGCCCCAACTTGACTTGCTCTGGGCACACTGCCAAAAATTAGGGACAAACTTTTGACACAGTTTCATAGTAGTAGTAGCTAGGGTCAGGAGGGACCTGAACAGATCATCTAGCCTGACCCCCTGCCACAGGCAGGAATGAATGCTGGGTTCACAAGATCCCAGACAGGTGATCATCCAACCTCCTCTTGAATTTACCCACGGTAGGGGCAAGGACCACTTCCCTGAGAAGTTGGTTCCAGATTTTGGCCACCCTAACTGTAAAATATTGCCTTCTGATCTCTAACCTAAACCTATTCTCCATCAGCTTATGACCATTGTTCCTTGTCACCCCAGGTGGTGCTGGGGAGAAAAGGGCTCTGCCTATTTGCTGTTGATCCCCTTTGATGAGCTTGTAGGTAGCCACCACGTCCCCCCTCAGCCTCCTCTTGCTGAGGCTGAACAGGTTCAGGTCCCTCAGTCTCTCCTCATAGGGCCTGTCCTGCTGCCCTCTCACCAAGCGGGTGGCCCTCCTCTGAACCCTCTCCAGTAAGTGCACGTTACAGAGACTTTTAGCTATAGGGGCTTTAGGGTCCTGAGATATATCAGTAGAAGCCAGGCTGAATCAAGCCCAAAGTTTTTAACTGTTTCCTTTGTAACTAATATTTTGTATAATATAACCTACAACCTTTGGCTACTTTTAAGTATCGTATTTACTTGATTACAAAATGAGGTCCCCCCACCCCCCACCCAAATGTCACTGGGAAAAAAAACCCTCATTTTATAATCGCATACAAGGAAATCTCACTTAGCACATTGTCTGTCATTAAACTGTTGCCAAAAGCAGCTGTGCACAGCAATGGAAACTAACCATGAATTTGATTAAATGCAGCCAACACTGAGCATGACTATAAAACACATGGTTCACATTCGGTAAATGTGCTGATGGGAACCTTTATGTGCGTGTGTCCCTTAAAAATAGATACTACTTAAATTGTCATAATCTAACTCTGAATCTTGATCCCTTGCCTATATAGCTAGGTAGCTTAGCACTTTGAAAAGTTATTTATTCTTAATGTATTTTGATTTTTAAAAATATACAGCTCTAAAATGCATGAAATATACATATGCAAATTTAAAACAATTACATTCTAACTGATACTGGGTGAATTTTTTCAGTGGCTTAAAACAGTATCTGAATCCTTTGCTTGGAGCAAAGGAAGAATGCAAGGAAATTCTTGCTTCCCTTTCATGAACTGGCCATCTATCATCGCACCATTAATCATCCCATTCTGGGGAAAGATGGAGAAAGTAGTGTTTTTTTGGTTACTTTATTATCTCTTTAACCACGTACCTTGTGAGAAATATCAGTGTTTTTTTTTTCACCTGAACATAGCAGTGAGAAAACTTTACTTCTTATTAACATTGACAGAATTACCTTGTCTCCACAGACTTCATAGATCTCTCTTCCTTTGGCATTGTACATCACAGAGTCCTTGTAGGAACACCTCAAGAATATACAGTAGTTGGCTCTGTAGCTATGTCCTTTGAAGCATTTAAATCTTTTATTTCAGCTCTACTCTCTTCAGTATGTGATATGTTACCTGATTCGGCACATAAGAAATGTTCCATTTCTTGGGATACCACATTGGCAACCATTCCCTGTGGCATTTAAGGTAGCCGTATTTTATAGCTAATCCATTGCAAAAAAAAACCAGCTGTTGCACTGACTACACCCTTCCAAGCAAGAGTTTACCCTTAGATTTTTTGAGTGGGTCTGAAAAATAATTTTCTGACTCCCCAAAGGACCCTAAATTTCTGAATTTAAGTAGCAGCTGCCAACTCTGATCATATTACTCCACAGAGGCCTAGGATCTTTAGGATTTTAGACAAATAGTATACTGGAACCACCCCTATTCAAATAACTCAGTTTCTGTGAGAATCAAGGGCTTTTTGGTGATATCATTCTCTGTTGAAAGGAGGAAGTCTAGGTCCCCATTAACCTTCTGTAGTGCAGTGGTAGTGTGTACCACAGTCCCCACATAGTTGCCAACAATTCAAACAGATTTTCAACAAATATTCCTCCAAACACACTGTGGGTTTAGAATTGCTAGAGCTTCCACCTGGGAGAGGTTGGTGGCTTTTGATTTTCCTCTTTTAAACTATACAATCCAGATTAATTATTCTATTTCTTTACACCAGATTTAAGATACAGGATGTATGCCAGGCAGATGCAATAAAATTACTGGCTACTAATAAATGAAATTCCCTAATCTTAATTTTTTTTATTGCAAATCCTTTCATTTCTTTATTTCTTTTTTATTTTACATTATTGAACTTCATATATAAGTTGTATATTCATCTCCATACTGATTAGGTCTAATTTCTGGGTATTGTTGTGTGGTATTTTGTTGGTTTAGCAAACTAGATTCTACAACATGAAACAGATTCTTATGTATGATGCATAATACTATACTCTGCAGTCACTACCAGTGGTTTCCATGTGAATGCTTGTGGAATAAGAAACAGAACTATGTGTATGAACATTGCAGAATGGATCAAAGTAAAGCTGAAGGAGCTTACCACATGATGGCGGAATACAGAAAATGTACCAGATCTACAAATGAGCTCCTTCTTATACGGAGGGAGGCCTCACCTCTATTCTTGATATGTATACCTCAAAGGTTGCGATTTCAGCAGAGCACAGTAAAGGGGAAAAGGGTAAAGGGTAATGCAGAGCCTGTTGAGAGCCAAATGCTCTTTGAGACACAGAATGACGAGAGCCAGACCTAGAGGAGCTAAGCTTAGCTTCAAGGAAGGGATGTAGAGCTCAGGTAGATTCAATGCTACCTGATTTTAAAACAAATATTTTTTCCTTTATCATGCCAGTTCCTCTCTGCACTGAAAGTGGCACATCGGTAGAGAGCAGAGAAAAACATTTTAAGAGTAGTCAGTTTATTATACAAACATTTATTAGGCATAAAATTAGAAAATATTAGAACCATTGTATAGCTGCATGCCTTGGCATAGGAAGTAGAATTTCAGCCATCATAAAAAAGCAAAACACCAGAAATGTGTTTTGTTACAAACAAAAATTCACTGACCAGTATAATTGATCATAACAACATTAGCTATGAAGGAACATAAAGATATTCTTTGCAAGTAGTTAAGTATCTCTTTACTCAGAGATCCCGGTTTTTAAAAGTAAATATTTTTTCTTTACAATATGTAGTATTGTTGGTGTTAGCAATTCCTTGATACAAGGATTAGTCTTCCAGTAAATAGGTAAATAGTAAATTGGTGAGTCCATAGATGACGGAGGAAGCCAATATAAGATCCACATAATGGACTGAAGATGTAGCAGATATTTCTGGGAGAAGGGCGTAGATTCTGGTGATGCTGGATCACAGCCTTTTCCCTTTGTCCCTCTCACCTATCCACCTCTATCAGTGGCTTGCACATCACAATGCCATAGGAGCTGATTCAGTCTTGAGTCTCCCAGGCATTGAGGTTAATATTAGTTTTCTTTAAATTGACTTTCTAGGTATCTTTGAATCTCTTTTTTATCCATGTCAATTAGCTCTTACCCCTTTCATAGCAGCAGGGAATTAATTTTGGAGGTGAGGTCTAACAACCCTCATTTGAATATAATTGTTTTCTCCTTGCTTGTTAGCAGTGCTGCTCTGCCACAACTGTCTCCTGGCTGTCAACTGTCTATGCTACTGTTACTCACTTGCCATGACTTTCATGTTATGGGATATTGGGAAGGGGAAGGAAGTCCTAACACCAGCAGCAGTTTCATAGGCTACCTGCCTGACTCCACTAGACTTGTTGCCCTACTCAGGTTCTTCTGCCCCTGTGTACCCATGCAGACTCCCCTCTTTCATGGGGCTGTCCTTGTGGGTTTCTGAGGGCTTGTTGGGGCTCTAGCTGCTAAAGCCTAGGCCCCCTTTTTCTCTCCAGCCATTCCTGTTAGCTTCTGGACTTTAGGCCTTGGCTCAATGAACATCTTGCACCTTTTTAGAGTTCAGTCTCTATGTACTGGGGTCTGCCCCTCAGCTTGGGGGGGGGGGGGATTTCCCTTAACTGTTATGACAAAAAAGGGGAGGGGGCTTCATGGCCCCATCTGTGGCCCCGTCCACCTCTGTATCCATAACCTGGTCCTCCAGTTAATAATCCCAAATCAAATCAACAAAAAGTAAACCAAAAAAAGTTACAAGCTGTCTTAAAAAAATGAGTCTCCCTTTTAGTCAAAGTAGCCTCTGGGATTCATTTGCCTAGGAGGCATCCTCTCCCAGTTAGCTTGGGTAGCTTACATACCTGTCTCCTAGGGCTATGTGAAGCTTCGGTCCCTGGTTCAGTTCGGCAGAGATTCAACCCAATTCAGTGGCTGAATCTCCAAATCCAAATCGAATCTGAGTACCCTTTAATATTTCCAAATCAAATCAGAAACCTTCAAATCGATTCAGAGAGATTCAGAAAGATTCAGAGATTTGGACATAGAAACAGCTTTAAATGTTTTTTCTACATACCTCTAGGTAGCAGGTGGCTCGTGAACACTGCAATGCTGGAGTGCATGGAGTGTCCCACAGGAGTGCGGGGGGCTCCCCAGCACGCTCAGCTGCAGACCCGGAAGTGGACCAGAAGCACTTCCGGGTCCGCCAGGAAGTGCGCAGGGGCCCCCTCACAAACCCCTGGCTTGGCGACTGGTGCTTCCTGGGTCGGGGGGGGGCACCTGGGGTCCCCCCGCAGCCCATCACTGAGCTGGGGAAGGCACAGGGGGCCCCCAGCGCATTCCCTGGCAGACCCAGAAATGGACCGGAAGTAGTTCCGGTTCACTTCTGGGTTTGCTGCCAAGCATGTGGAGTGCTCCCCCCCCTCCCCACACCGCACTTCTGTGGGATGGTCCATGTGCCTCAGCATCGCAGCATCCACAAGCTGTGCTGGTACCTTGAGGTCTGTAGGAAAAACATTTAAAGCTAAGTTTATGGCCTAATCGCTGATTCGCCGAATCAGCATTGAATCTTCAGATTCGGCCGAATCAAATAGGGGACAGTGATCTTGTAGCAAAACCCCAGGGTGGTTTCTTTTTTTTATTTATTTTAAAATGCATTCCCACACCTTCCCCAACCATTTCTGACTTTTTCTCTCCTTCTCTATTCCCTATAGATAAGTATAAGCGAGCTCAGACTTAGGATAAGCTGTAACATTTTTATTATGGTAGCAAGTTTTTGGTTGTGGCTATCCACTGTTTTATATTGTATTATTATTAGGTTTGTATTGATTCTTACTGTTGTATATTGTATTATTATCATTTTCATATGGATTTTTATTGTTTCATATGGATATTGTATGGTTTAGGCCTGTGTTTGTAAGTGAACCAAAGGCATGTCAAGTTTCCATTTTATGTCAAGCCTCCATCTTGTGTCCTCTGCCTGGGCACCCCATGTTGCAACTGTATGAGTCACATACCCCTCCCATGTAAATTGGTTCCTGGATGAATGAGAGTGATTGGGAGTGACTGAAATACAATGGTAGCAGGCATCTACTGAATGGCCTGTAATGACCAGGCCATCACCTCACATTGATTCATCCAGGAACCATGGACCTCACCCAGCAACAGAGACAAAAACCCAGCATTTGAAAGACAAAAGACCCTGCAGAACCAGCAACTCTACCTTAGTACCCCACCATTACAGATACCCGAAACTGCACCTCCCTGCATGGAGCACACATGCTCAGTACGCCAGGGGCTGACCCTTGCCTGGGCATGCCTCCCGTCACTAGGGTCACACAAGGTCTGCCCCTATAAAAAGGGGCATTGAAGACAGACCCAGTGGTGTATAGTGTATGTGCTTGAATTGGTGATAAGTATGCATGTGCCTAGGCTGGTTTGGATGTGTACGTGCCTGAGCTGGGACCAGATGTAGCCAGTCGCTCATTAATCCACTGCTTTCATCAGTGCCAGGCTCAGTCCAGCTGACTTGCAACCTTTAATTGCCTGCCTTCTCTGGCCTCACCAGTAATAAGGTCAGAGGTTCTTTGTTACATACAGACATTGCAACAGTTCCAGGCATGCCCTGTGCCATGGTCAATCAAATGCCAGTATTTTGGGCAGGGTTGCATTTATGATGCCTTCTATTTTTTGCTTTGGCATAATAAGGAGTTTGTGATAATGAGATCATGTTGCAAACACTTGCTCAATTCCATTTGAATTTACTTTTCCCCACCCCTTCCTCTGCAAGTGTTCCTTCCCATAGATCAGAGTCCTTACATCAGTTAGGCAAGAAGAAGGATCTTATCTTCTTTGGGAGCAGATAAAAGGACTTGATCAAGTTTAGAATGGAATTCTTCTTTTGTTTCATCATGTCTTCCTTTGGATTTGTGGAAATGATGGGTTTGTTTCTTCCACTGTAACTAAGTACCTTCCTGAGATACCTGTGGACCCATCACTTTAAACAGCATGGCAGCAAGCAGGTCAGCATGCACCTGAACCATTTTCAGCATTTGCCTTCTCTGGACCTTTGTATCCCTCTAGAATAGGGGAGCATTTATAACCACCATTGCCTGTAATAAAGTTATCAATGTTTACTGCACTGCTTCTAGACTTATAACCTATCACCACAGCTGCACAGGGATCCTAAAGCATGTTGCCCTGAAAAAATAAAAGTGACCTTTTGCTTATTTTTCAAAAGAAATTAATGGGAAGTTTTTTGGGGGTTTAATACTTGACTTGTCCCTTCTACTACTATTATAAACCTAACAACCTCTGTTTCTGAGTTGAGGATTTCTTGTGAGGGTCAAATCCCACAGCCATTGAAAGACTGACCCAGCTCAGAAAAATAAAGGATATGATTTCAGAGCTGTTTCAGACTGGGGAAGCTGTTGACTGAAAGAATAGGGATTGATGGGACCATGGGATAGAGAGATCACAGAAGGTCCTCAAGTGGAAGAAGGACCCTATGCTGAAGGAGAATAAAAGCCAGGAGAACAGAAAGGGGCACAGAAAAGTGCACTAAGAAACCATGCAAATCAGCACTTTAGGCAATCAATATAAATATCACAGTATGGAAAAAAAACTTCCAAAGCTATCATCCAGTAACACTGCTGGACAGTTCTAAGTTCATATAGCCATTTCCCTCCCCCTCCTAATACAAGGAGCAGTCATAATTAATGACCTCATCTGTTCCACTTCCTGCTTTTGGAAAACAAGAAATGACTACATATAGCAATCAGCCTACACAAGCACATTGCTGTTTCCATAATAGTACAATACCAGATCTAAGAAAATAAGAGTGTGCGTGTGGGGCACCTTTTCTTGTTTGTCCTGAATTGCTTATATTTAATCTCCCCTTTTTTATTTGCACTCAATAGAAATATGTTTCTTAAGAGTTACAGTAAATTTATTGGGAAATGATACACATTGAAGCATTACTTTTCCCTCCAGAAGGATTTATAGCTGTTGTTTATAAATCATTCAGATTCAATATTCAAGTCGCACATGCAATGAAAATACAAAAAGCAGCACACTTCAGTACTATGACACACTATTAAAGTAATCTTTCAAGGCCTCCCTCAACTGCACGTCCCTTCAATGGGATCTTGTAAGTACCCTTGTGCTAAGCTGCTCAAAGTCAGCAGACACCATTCCAATTCACTTCTCCACCATGCTGATAACGTTTCCCTCTTTGGTTCGCAAAATCGTGCAATTTGCAATATACAGGAATAACAATGGAAATATTTGCCTTGCTGAATACAGCTCAAGCCATGAGGCACTGCCAGTGTCTTTTCAGTCATCTATGTCTGCTCAGCAAGCTAACTGGGTTTGGCAATGAAGGCCTCAAGTACACTGCACTGCTCTTAGTGGGATACCTCCTAAATTGGAAACTGTAGCCATCTCCATGTGGTGCTGCAGGTGAGCTAATTATTTTAGGAGTAGGCTAATTGGCTGTGTCACTCAGCAGTGCTGACTAGCCTACATGGGATTACACTACTTCCAATTTAGGAGGTATCCTGCACAGAACAAAGCAGCATGCTTTTAGGGCGCTGCTGGCAGGCACAGTAAATTTACTGTGTAGACATGGCATCAGTCTACCAAACACAAATTCAACAGTCATCTTTTTGCTGCTCAGATGGTAATTGCATTTTTCTCGGTTGCTGTGCGGATGATGTCCAGTGTATCACGCTACCTGTCTCATGAGGTCAAAGTACTGTTTTCCTAGAACTACTGTTTGCATTTTGACCACATTGATATGAATGTGCTGGTCAAAGATGACTGTTTATCCTTATATCATTTGGAAAAGTTCTGTGTTTCTCAAGATAGATGGGCTGTGTACCTTCCCTGACCAGTCAACATAAGATCAGTGTAAAGTATTTAGTAATACATGGATGATTATATAACTGTGGACAATGACCCTTTCTGTTAAAGGACTAAGAGGCAAGGGAGTAAAGGAGCAGAATCATGTTATGTTCCCTGCCCTTCTATTGTCCTACCACTTCCCTTGCTTCACTTCACTATTTCCTGCACATTGCAAATGATTGTAACTTTGGACACTAGTAGGACTGTGTGAAGCTTCAGGTGCTAATTCGATTCAGAGGAGATTCAGCCCGATTCCGTGGCTGAATCTCTGAATCCAAATCAAATCAGGAGACCAATAAAAAGGTCTGAACCTATTCAGAAAATATTCAGAGAACTTTGGAGATTCAGGCAGTCCCCAGTCACCATCGCAGGGAGCTGGATGCAGACTCCATGCTGGTAAGTAGGGGGTGGGGGAGCTGAAGGAGGGGGGAGGTGGCCATGGGGACTGGGACCCCCACCAGGGCCCATCACCTGCTTGCTCCCCCAGCCCTCCTGAGCACTCCCAACCCCCGCTCATTCCCCCAGCCCCCTCCCATGACTGCCCCACCCAGCCCCAGCTCCCAGTTCTTGGGGAAAAAAAAAAGCCCTGCACTCACTGGCTGCTGCAGCAGCCATCGGGCCCTCTGGGGGCTTGTGGCAGAGGTCCCTGTGCAGCACAGGGCAGCGGGGATGGCCCCCCACCTGGCAGGAGCCACTAAATGTGGGGCTTTATTTTTTTTTAAAAGAGCTGAGACTGGGCAGACCAGGCCATGGGGGTGGGGGGGCTGGGAAAGCAGGTGGAGGGGTGAGGGGCTCATGGCAGAGCCCCCCCATGCAGCATGGAGCAGTGGAAAGCAGAGGAGATTGCCCCCCGCCTGGTAGCAGCTGGTGAGTGGGAGCTTTTTTTTTTTTAAAGAGTCAGGAGCTGGGGCCAGGCAGAGCAACCATTGACAGGGCTGGGAGAGTGGGCGGGGGATGGGGCCTTTCCATTTCAGAGATTTGGCCGATTCAGCGGTGGTGGAATTGATTTGGGATAGTGATTCAAATCACCGAATCAAATCACTGTCCCCCGAATCAGACAAATCTGAATCCAAAGTGAATACTAGCCACTTTGCATAGGCCTAGACACTAGGATACACGCAATGGATCTTCCAACTCTGAATTTATTGTCCATTGACTAATAGCAATTTAGAGTTGCAAGTTTTCAGAGAGCAGTCATCAGTCACATTTCCACTGCCAAAGCAGCTCCCATTCTGCTATCTTAGTCCTGGGAGAGCATTGCACACAACTTTGCTTTAGTGACCATCCTCATGTGAAAATTTTGCAGTCTCAGCTGATTATCTCAGATCTGCATTGAGATTCAGTATCTTACTACTCAATGCTTGTTCTTTGGACCCAGAAGCACCACTCCACTTTTTACATTTTGTAAGTGAATGCTTGAAATGGCTGCAAATTTCACATACTGTTTGTGTCATACGCTTGTTCTTAATTCTTTATCTTATTTGTCATGCCATCTATTGTTGCATCAGTTAACTTCCACAAATACATAATAATAGCATGACTTGTCTATAACACAGACATGAGACCCCCAGGGAGGATTTGTGGTATCTCTCAAGTCAGATAGGGCATTAGGAAAACTACCTGCATTGAACTGTGGCTACAGCTGACATCAGTAAAGATGTGCTGTAGCAGCACAAGTAGACAAGTGTGCACATGCTCTGACAATTTAGCAGTGTCAGTAATTGTAAACCAAGTATGGCTTTAGGCAATAGTATCTACTTACAGAATTGAAAGTGTGTCTTGGTTGATCCTTCTACCTCATTCAGCAGGCTGGGATTTAAGCACATTTAAGCACATCCCTTACCCACATTTAATTCTTTCTGGGTGGGCCTTTAAGGACCTGCCCTTGTCTACAAACAGACTTCCCTGATTCATATTGTGACCATCTCTGGGTCCATGGCCTGCTAGTTTGTCCTCTATCACCCTGTGAAAAATAGGCAGAAATCAAATTTGGGGAGGGGGTGCTTTTTTTTTTTGTTTCTGAATTACTGAAGACAAGCAAAAATGGAAGGCAAAAAATAAAGCAAAATAAAAAACAACCTCTTCCCCCAAACAAAAACTAAATTTTAAAGAAACCAGGGCAAGATTCAGATTCCCAAGTTAATTATATAGTATAGACAAGCTATTAAATGTGCACAGGAGCAAAGAACACCGACCTGCTCTGCAATCATGATTTCCATTAAAACCAGAAGCGACATAATGAGCTGCTTCATCTGTTCACAATGAAAAAGCTTGAAGGAACAGATTAGAACTACATATTCTAGTGCATTCATGGGAAGGTCCTGGTAACTGGGGGGCTGAAAAATATTATATTTATAGCTGAACAATGTAGTAAAAATATATAAAAGTATATTCTCAACAGTGAAGAGATCATAAATGATTACGCTGGATATTTTTTAAAATATAAAACAGTAAATTAAATTGACACAACATTTTTTACAGGAATAAAGTTGTTTTTCTTTTCTTGAAGAGAAACCATGGATCTATTTCAAAATAAATTCTTGCTGATAGCATCAACAGTTAGGGCAGGAGCACAGGAGATGCCGTATAAGATTGGACCAGAGATTCATCCACCTAGTTCTTTGTTGTTTCACAGATGGTGGCCAAGAGCAAATGCCTCAGACACAGGTGCCAAAAACCCTGCTGTAGGTGCTTATGGGATAATTTACCCAAAGAAGTGAAAAGGTAACAGTGAAAATAGAATAGAAGAGGAATTAGTCCTGTCCCTGGCATAGACCCCTGTAGAAAAGTCAAAACTGACTAAGGTAACCATCTATGCTTAAGAAAACACATGTGAAAAGATAAAGAAAACTTGGGTAGAAGTTATCATTTGGTGCACAGAATGTGGGAGGGTGCCATCTTTGAACATGGTGACAGTCACTTTTTGGTAACTGGTATCTCCTTTTCTAAGTATGGTACACAGGTAATCTTGGTGTCTAACCCAAGGTTTTCAAGGTCAAACAATCCAATAACAATGTTTCTGAAACTTAATTTTTACTTGCTCACTGTGCTTCAAATATTGGGCATCAGCCTGTAAGTTTTTAATTTGCTTAATGGTGGGAAGGCTACATATTTCCGTGTAAGATGCATTGATCTCTGATTAGCTAAAAGCATAGTTCCTCCAGCACAAACATGAAGAAGTGAGAGAGAGAGAATGGCATGCATTTCTATGAGCCAATACAGGCTACTTACATTTTTTGTTTATGTCTGACTATAAAGCCAGCTCATCAAGGGCCACATATTCTTTATGGAAGCAAATCTGTCCACTGGGGAAAAAACAGATGGCAAAGTTTACTTTAAATTAAAAAAAAAATATATGAAGAAACAATAAAATGATGCTTGTTTAAATAATTCTACTAGATAATGACGTTAAGTCATTTTAATGATCCAGAAAAATATCTTTGCTTCAAAATCAGGATATATTGCCTACACTCATATGTAGTTCTTTTCCTCTTGTCACTTTGCCTTAGAACAATACAGGGCCATGGAGGATGGTTCTTGCTTTGCACTGGCTTTCAGCTGATGTATCTCCATTGATTTTGATGGGTTTACTTCAGATCTGCATGAGGTTATTTTCTGAGAAATTAATCAGGCACTGTATTCTTAAATTACTGTGCCCTCAGAAGCAATTAACTCCAAAGCAATCAGCTCCAGAGTTTGTTCATGCACAACACATAGAACCTAATTGGAGCAGCCCTGGCTGGCAGGGGCTCCAGGTGTTAGCCTGCCAGCCCAGGGCTGCTCCAACCAGGCTCAATGTGCTGCTGAGGGGCTGGCTGGGGCCCAAGGGTGCTTCAGTGTGGGGCTAGCCAACAATATGTATATGCTGAGAGCTAATTCTGCAGAGCTAATTAGTCAGCCCTGCAGACTAATTAGTCAGCCCTGCAATAAACATCTCATAGACACATGCTCAGCACTCCTTTTTACCTATTTCAAGGTTTTGCATAATCCCTTCCTTGGGAAGAGCAGTGTATTTCTCAGTAGGCTGGCTAGACTATTGAAAGAGAATGAGAGACACTGAAAGAGTGCATACACGTGGTCAAGCACAGGGCAGTGGTGATTTCTGTTTTCTCTATTCTAGATTTTTCTGCAAATCACTTTCTTTGCCTTGCTTTTGCCACTGTGCTGCTTGGCCCTGGATTGGATTAGAAAAATATCTGCCAGAGGCAATAGCAGCTTGGCGAGACACTTTTTGCATTTGTGTGTGGGGAGTAGAGAATTAAGTGGAAATAAGGCTTTCTGCACCTATTTATGCAACAAAAATAGCATTGGCCATTGGTCAATCTTGTCTGGCATCCAATCTCTGACAGTGGCTAACACCAAATGTTTCTGAGCAAGGAGCAAAAAAGCATGTGTTATTCTTCCTCCAGAGATGCTATCTATCAACTCCCAGTTGTAAGAAACATCATCTGAATTTTGGAAACCACATTCTTTCCAAAATGCTCATTTATTCTTGTAGTGTTTAATATTATTGTCTTAGAAACCTTGGCTTCCTATACACATGCTCAGAGGTGGGGCAGGGGGGAGGGGTGCTTTTGATTAGTGTGGCTTCTGGGCAGCAACTTTAATTAAAAAGCCACAGCATCATGTGTATAAAGCCCCCATGTGTTTAAAAATGGCCAAGGGGTGCTTTATCTTAACCTCATTCACTGCAGTTTAGTTAAAATGCCCTGTGGCCATTAAAAAATGTGCGGAGAATTAATATATGTGATGCT
Source organism: Alligator mississippiensis (assembly GCF_030867095.1). Lineage (NCBI taxonomy): Eukaryota > Metazoa > Chordata > Crocodylia > Alligatoridae > Alligator > Alligator mississippiensis. The sequence continues at coordinate 269,886,581 of NC_081824.1, read as the reverse complement.
GCAGCAATGTTACAGCGTTCTAATTAGAATGCAGAGCAGACTCGATTAACTGAGTCTGCTCTGATGCATTCTAATTTGAATGGGAAAGAGCACATGATCAGGCACCCCTTGTTCTCTGTGTAATCTCTCCCCAAGAAGTTTTGCCTTTTATATGTCAGTGACAGTTTCTCCATTGTCTTTCTAAGTTTCTGATGAATTCACTTCCATGAAGAAATATGTGGTCTCATAACAGTACTTCATTTCTGGAGGGATTTAAAGCCAGGGGAATTTCTCTGTATTGCCATATCTCTTCTCTGGCTGGGTTTAGTAACTTCTCAGGCAGGTCATGTATTCATTCCTACCTCTATCTGCTGCTACTCTATATGTTTTCCTGATTTTTGCATTATCATTTGTTAAATATATTCCACATGCAATTTATCTTAGTCAGCACATTTAAGACCTTTGTGCCTCTTTGCACACCCAGGGATTTCGGAAATAAATCACTGCTCTAGATTTCTTTCTAATGCAACAAATGTTTTAAGAGAAGCCAAGAGGGGCTTGGTCAATTGGACCTGGAGCCTCCTGTGCAATCAAATATTTTCCCTTGCTCTCCCAGGTGGTAGGACAAGCCTGATTCTATTTAATTTTACAGATTTGCTATTTTTCATTTTTAATGGGTAAATCTTATTGAATCCAAGCTCTGATGGTTGTACTAAATTTAATTCTGCGTGCTAGAGGTAATGTAAGCAATAGGCAAACTTCTGTTTGTGTTGCTTATTGATTGTTTCTCATTAGAATGATTCACACTAAAAATCCTTTTTGAGGTAGGTTGTAAGGAGAGGACTGCAAACCATTCCAACAAGATGTAGAACTACACAAAATGTGCTGTTTTTCAGGGATTTTCTTAGGTATTTAAGAAGCAATCCTATTTTCAACAAAAAGCTTCCTTAGAAGCACCGATTTACTGAGAGGCAATTGCTGTATTAGGAACAAAAATAGCTTTTTAAAATTAAAAACCTAAAAAAGAAGAGGGGCTTTCTGTTTGAAAGTAGAGATTTACAGAAAGAATTAGGCCCAATCCTTAAAATACTTGTATGGGTAAATACCTTTATGCACCTCAGTTACCGTGTTTAGTGGGTCTATTCTCAAATGTTGGTAAGGACCTATGATCCTACTAGTCTTGGTGCTCTGAGCCATAAGTGCTGAACTCTCCAGGTCTGATTTAACAAAATACTTGAGCATAAAGCAAACTCTTATTATCTGAGTAGCCCTGTTGATAGGACTGGGGCGGTACTCATAGACAATGCGCTTAAGTGGTCTGCTAGAATAAGGCCAGTGTCCAGAAACTTGCAGGATGGACCCTTAGTCCTTGATTCTGTATGGTGTAGCATGTGGGTAGCTGCACCCATATAGGGTCCCATTGAATTCAGCAGCGCCCTTTGTGGGTAGAAAAGTATGTCTGCACACTCAGCAATCCAGAACTCAGACCCTAGATTGTATACTCTTAGGATAGAAGGCTGGTTCTCCATCATGTTATGCACAATGGGGTCCCAAATGTGTTGGGATTCTTTGAGTATGGCTGTATTCTTTGGGTATGGCTGCTCCTATAACTATTAAAAAATCACAAGGTAAAAATTTGAGGTCAGGTGGGTAAAACTGTGCCAGTTAGGCACCATTGTCACAAGGCATTCTGGCAAATGGAAACTGTAACTTTAGCAAGGCTCTAACTGTAATGTCTTATTATTATAATCACACTGTTGTCAAAACCCAAGAAAGACTGAGAGCTCACAGGGACTCCTCTTGATATAAGAAGTAATATTCACCTTTGTTTTTGAAATAAGAAGTTATTCTAAGAGCTAAGCAAATTCCAAATAATTGACAATATGACTGAATCTTATTCAAGTGACAGTTTTCATATTAGAGTACTAATTTGGTGTACATTCATAGGAATCCTCTGCAATGTTATTTAGCAGCAGGGATCAGAAATACTCATTTTCTCACAGTAAGATGCATCTAACACTTTCGTTAATTTGGAGGCAATTAAGATTGGGATGTGGTGGGATTGTTGCAGCAGAGTGACTCATACCATACTTGTTGGAGAGCAATAGGGTTTCTTTGATTTCTGAGACAAGTCTAATTCTCCAGACTTAGTTTTGAATAATTGACAACTATAAGTAACGGAATAATCAGATTCTTGGGTTTTCCTCGCTTACTGAACCAACAAAGCTGAAACAGTAGCTACTTGCTTAACCAAATGCAATAAAAATAAAGAAGAAAATGAGCTTTGCAAATATGATTGCTGTTTGCATGAGTGTGTTTGTATTTTCAGCATGCTTCTTGAAGGCAAACATGTTTCCCATATCAGTAAATGAAGGTTCTCTATTTACAGACCAGGCTGTGGGCAGACACTTGCAATGTATGCCTCATCACTTCATCAAAACCACAGTCTTGGTTTTTATAGGCAGGCTTTTGAGTAAAAGAGGTCTTACCCTGCCGGTGCATCTTGTTCATTGTATTATGAGATTGCTGTGTGTTATAAATGCAAATCTAAGGTGCACAACATACCTCTCTGTCGCTGATTGCATAAGTGTAACTCTTTAAAATCAGGGTTGTGCTTCGAATATTCATAATTAAAACCTTGAAATGCTTTTTTGCCAAGATTTGCAATACATGTTTAAAATTACTTTTTTTTTTAATTTTGCCGATTTGCTTTCAGAGTAACTAAGCCCAATTCATGAATTTCAATTATTTTCATATACTCTTGTGGTACATGGAACTCTGCAAGTAACTATTCATGAAAGACACTAGCACTACATATCGCAAACCCTGCCACTTGTTATACTTAAGACGTGATCAACCAATTCATCATGTCTTAAGTTGTGACCTGGTCCCAAGTTCAATCAATTAATGGTGTGACACAACAAGGAATAAGCTACAAAGTTATTCCACAAAAAAGTATAATAATTTTGTGGCTTATTCCTACCACACCATTAACTGAACGTGTAGCCAGATGTGTTCCTATGGGGGCTGAGAGCCCTCAGCTGATCTAGGTTCCTAGCTGTGGGAGCTTGCTATGTGCCAGTGCAGAAGGAGCCCAGGATTGTGATTATGGCCTCCCACTGTACCAGCAATAAGGCATGATGTGATTTGACACGTGATCCCATACTCATCCCTCTTGCCATGCATACATGGCATGTCAGGAAGCACAACTGTGTGGATAGTGCCTCAGATCCCATTGTGCCTTTACCTGAATATCTGATGGGGGCAATATCCAAATAGCCTGCTCCTATACACAATTATTGGGAACAGGTAGACTGCTGAAGATCTTCAGGGCTCTATGGGAAATATCTGATGTTGCAATCTGAAGGGAATAAAAATCTTAACAAGTGCTGAGCTTCTCCTAGCAGCTGTGAAGCACCTCTCTATTCCTTTTACTTCAGCCTGTCACAGATATTGGCTCAAAGGATGCATGAACTGGGAAGGAATAGGAAGAATAATAAACATCAAATGAAAGTAGAAAGAAAGAGACTTTGGAGGCAATTGGCAATCGGGAAGGTTTTATCGGGGGGGGGGGCGAGCAGGGCAAGCTCCCCAGGTGCCAAAGTGAAGGGGCACTGATAGGTGCTGTCCAGCTGGGGTAGGACACAGGACAGAGCCATGAACAGTTCATTTGTGGGGGCATGGGGATGGTGGAACGGCAGCTCCCACCACTGCATGTACTTCTGGGCAAGCACGGGGGCATGTGCCCCCTGGATCTGTGTGTGGGGCAAGAGCAGTCTGCCGCTGCGGGCTTTGCCTTGAGTGCCAAACTTCATTGCTACGGCACTGACTGACATTTGTGATTCCAAGGTAGAGTTGTGCTTTTAAGCTAACTGTGCCAAAAAACATACTGCATGAAGAGCTCAGCGGGAACTCAAAGCCAAAAGAACAAGGTATTGTCTGTTACCTGTCTTTTACTTCAGAGAGTGGCAGCTTGATGACACTGTGGTGGTGGTCTAAAGAGGCTCTCTGACTAGTGGAAATTCTTTGAAAAAGCTAACACCCTAAATCGCTGCTGCTGCATGCCAGTTTGTATGTGGAGTCCAAATTTTCACATGAGCATGCTCATTCACATATATACCCTCTTTTTTCTGTGTGTACACTCAATTTACACATGCAAACTGCTGATGTGTGCACTTGATTTATGCAACCACACAAACTTCAGCTGATTTGCGTTTCAGTAGATATACACAAAACTGTATACTTAATTTGATAATTTGGGCCTAGAAGCTTCTTTTCCTTCCATTCATTTTTAATTTCAGTTCACCAGGTTTCATATATAATCTCAAATCAATTATAGCAAACAAGTGTTCATTTTGTTTATTGAAAAAGTTATCAAAACATAAAATATTAAGTCAGTATTACTGATTTTCTAGGGTTTTTTTTTTCCTTGATTAAATAAGAATATGAAGAAACACTACATACTGATGATTTTCTGCTCCCTGCTTCTCTATGCAGTGTCCTCATACAGGAACGTTGGCTGTAAAATTAAATTTGGCCCTTTTAGTCTCCTGTTATGTTTTCACTGATTACTTTTTCCTATTCCAAAAGTGATGCCACTTGTGCACATTCATAATATATATATATATTTCGGTTATAATCTATAATTAAATGAAGATAAGGCCAGGGGAAAAGAATAAGGAAAGCCAGAAAATTTTAACAAAAAGTAAAGTGTTTTTATCAACCTGCTAATTTGTCCCACATGGATTAATTATGATCTGACTTTCTAAAATCAGCAAGAGAATGCATATGTAGACTAAAATAATATAATGAAAACCAAAACATTTGAAAATTAGATTTTTTCCATATTTAGACCCGGATAGTACAAGCAATTCTGCAGTAGGTATCATTAAGCATATGTGCAAGTTTTTGATGGATACGTTGGAAAAAAAACTAAGGCAGGTTTTCAGTGCAGCAGTTGAGATGCTGATTCATATTTGGACAAGGGTACCTATACACATGCTTGAGGCTGGAAGGGGGTGTGTTTTAATTAGAGCAGTTCCTGGAGACCTGCTCTAATTAAAATGTCTCAGTGTCATGCGTATAATGCCCCCACGCATTTCAAAATTGCTGTGGGATGCTTTAACTAAATGTCATTCAAGGAGCTTTAGTTAAACCCTCCAGTGGCCAATTTTAAACCTGCGGGGGCTTATACACCTGATGCTGCTGTAATGCTAGAGCGTTCTAATTAGAACATGTCAGAACACGTATATAGGCACCTGATAATGTTTAAAGGAAAGCAAGAATTCTAGAGCTCTGCCTTTGGAGGGATATTTAAGGAGCCAGTATTGCTTGTATTTTAGGACATATTTGTAATTTTGCTCATATTTTAATTGACATTTAATTGATTCAACATCTTCAGCAAGTTTTTCTGTAGATTTGTATTTCCTGAATTCTGCAACACGGTCATCTTGTAAGGTACATGCATTGAATTCTCTGCATTAATATTTGTTGCTACATATATAATTCATAATGCATCTTTGAAAATATATTTTATAGATGAGAGAAAAAAATTACAAAGGAAATAAGAACCATACATCAAACCAAATTATCAGGAGAGCAACTTTTCCTATCAGGTATGACTTGTGAAGGAGTAGTCTCTTTGCAAATTGCATATTCTTACCTTTAAAACAAAATAGGCTGCATGAAGTTACAATAACAAGAAAATATAGGGAAAATGGTGAATCCATTTCTTCATGATATGCAAGCTACTAAGATTTGGCAGCTTTTCTGGTGAAAGCGTACAGTAATTGAGAGAAAGTGTGGTGTAGATAATAAAACAATGGATTTGGAATTAGGAGCTGCAAGCTTATTCTTCCTGTCTACACTGATGACATGCTATATGACATTGGGCAAATCACTTCCTCTCTATCTTTCCTCTCTTTTTTTTGTGTGTGTGTCTCTTCTATATTTAAATTGTAAGCTTTTCAGGGTAAAGACAGATGTGCCCCTCATTTTAGGTCTTTGTTACACATTATCTCCCATATTTGGGTCTTGGCAGGTTGTGAGCTATGGGAATAACTCGGAGCTGGAAAAGCCTTTTGTAAACATAAAAAATGAGCATATACCACTTTCAGAATTCCTCTATTCAGTGTTACCAAAGCAAACAGCTCTTAAATTGGAAGTGTGTTTACCCTGGGCTCATCAGCCTGGCAAAGCAATCTGGCCCGGTGGAGTGGAAGCTGTGCGTATGAAACAGCCCAAACAAAATAAAGGCTGGAAAACCAAGGATTGAAAAGACTGTAACCCATTCTGTAACTGACAGTGAACAATCAATTGAGATAACCCACTACTTTTAGACTTTCTTGCCAGGAGGGGGAAAAAAGCTAGCTAAATCTTTAAGCCTCCCACAAACCCTTTGGTAATGCAATGAAGTCATCAATAGCTTGCCTTCTTTGCAAGTAATTTATGTTATTGAAATGTCATTAATACAGAGATAAGTATATTACTTTTCAGTGGCATTTATAAAGATTTTAATGGAAACCATTTTATGCTGTTATGTGTTATTAACTATATGCTACTTCACCGTACAACACACTATGGCAACATACCGATCACGCGGATCTACATGTGACCACCAGCTATGTTGCCATAGTGGCACATTCCCCTGGTATAACATGCCGGTATGGTGATGTAGTGGCACAATCTAACTGTGCACCACATACATGGTACAGTGACAGCCATAATGCATCATGCTTTAGTACTTCCAAAAGGAAGTAATAAAGCACGGCGATGTGTAGACATGCACATTGTTTCACAATTCAATTTTCTATAATTATTTTATGTGCATTAAATAAACTATAAAAATCTACACACAAGAAACATTTATTTTTAACGACCTTGAAAAGTCCAAACTTTGTTCCTTGTGCGTGATTTAAGCAGTGATATTAATTTTCATAAAAAGACTATTCAAAGAAAAAGCACACAGTAGACTTTTAAAATATACCATACTATACTTAAAGACAGATATTTATATGATGTGGATTCACAAAGGAGATTACTGCAGTATTTTGTGCATATAATGAGACAGAACTGAAGGATAATAGTTTATTTTAATAATACCTACTAACTACCCAGGTGCTTAAGCATATTGTTAATGTTTTCAGTATATTTATAGACATTATAATACCAGGTAATTAATACATCACCATTTAATTTCTAACATCCACTGGCAATGCTGAAACTATGAGCCAAATTGACAGATGGTGTAATCAACTGCAACTCCTTTCACTTTCATTATATTGTGCCCATTTAATCCACCAATGATTTTAGGCCCACATCTATTACTTGCTGTTTGAGAACCAAGCCTTTGCTCAATAATTCCTAGGATAGAAACTAAAGTAGGTCAACAAATTCCCAACAGAACAGTTTTGTGTTAGAAACTGCAGTTTCATTGAAAACAAAATGATTCAGGAAAATATGTTGACTCAACAGGAAAAAAGTATAAATGAAGCATTTTCATTTTCTTGTTTCATTTCAATAGAGTAAAACATGTTTCATTTTTGTACAGTTCTGATTAATCTTTTTTAATATTTGAACATCATGATCATAAAGCATTTCAATATTCTCAAATAATTTTTTTCAGAAGTATCATTCCACTGAAAATTTGGGAATTGCAAAATTTTGTTCTGATGTGGATAGATTCCTTTCCTCCCCACACATACATACCCCCTCCAAGAATGTGAGAATTTCCAACACAACAGAAATTCTATTTTCCAGCTCACGCTAAGAAAAAACCTATTAAACCCTTCATGAAAATAGTTTTGAATTGCTTGTGACAATTTGATAAACAATACTTTGACTCAGCTTCATTGGAATGCTTTGGCATTTCTTCAAGAATATAAAACAGCTGTAAAATCAGCATGGCTGGTCAATGAAATTAGGTTTAATTATCCTTTGTACCCATGGCATACGAGTGAATCTGGCCTGTTCTATCTTTTGATTTTCTTTGTGACTAAATGAAATGATTAAGGCCCTGACTTGGCTAGGAGTCCTTTCTTAGCGTAGTGATCTAGCCTTTGGCTGTCCACTGCTTCAAGAGTCATGGAGACTTCTCTTATTATTACTTAATAATACATAATGTTCCTCGTGACTACTAATGATATTTTTATACAGCACATGTATTCTTATTGATTTTGCTAACTCAATGGGCAAAAATGTCCTACAGCTTGCCACTTAGGATAGAATACTAAGTGAAGGTGTGGTTCTACAGCTGTTATGTCTGTCCTCCCAGTGAGCAGACAAGGACTGGGTTGGCCCCCAGCACAGCTTGGAGAAGCTTCAGGAATCTCACTGGTGGAGATTTAAATGGTAGTGCACTTTTAAACCCAATTCATAAGAAGTTTGGAAAGGTTTCAGCTTGAAATGAAGCATCCTGTTACTGAGTGTTGAGCTATAAATAGACATTCTTTGCTTTTTTTTGGTCCAAAAAAGTCGAGCTATTAATAGACATTCTTTTACTTTTTTTGTGCCTGGGGCATCACAATTGCTATCCTGTTTCCAGTAGGAAAGACAGCCCACAAGCAACAGCAAGTTTTGCTGGCACATGTAGTAAGTTTATTGTGTAGACGTGGCTCAGGTCCTAAATTTCCTCCACCTACAGAAATGAAGTTACTATAGGTGGTGTTTCTTATGTCTAATATTATCAAGCAAGGGAAGAAGCAAACTGAAAATTAGGTGCTTATAGAGGCTAAGAGAATCTGGAAATGAAGTATCATGATGGGTGAGAGAAGATGTGAAACCAACTCAAGAGAAAATGCAAAGTAGAAAGCACCTGAGCTCCATCAGCTAGGGCTCTATCAGCTAGAGATTTTGCAGTATGAAGAAAACAATGGTGTATATGTAGAGGAGAGTATGGGTGGGTGGAATAGCAAAACCATCCATTTGAGTTAGCGATATGAGTTTCTCTGGCTCTGAAGAGGGCCTTTGTTCTCAAGTCAGTATGGAACTTGTGAAACCCCCGCCCAAAATAAATTTGAAAAACTGAAACTTGAACCTTAGGCTGCTCTTTCATTAAATGTTACAAGCAGCAATATATTCCTTGGTAGTTTTTGGCTGTTGGGTCCCATGGGTGGCCTTGATCACTTGAGCTCTACTACACCTAATTCTTTTCATCCTCATTGTACTCCCTGTTTCAAATCTCCTGCTGAGTACTGGATATCAAAAAGACAATTTTAACAATGAGAACAAATTACTTCTACTTTTTACATGTTGGGGGCAAGGCTTTCTGAAGTTGATTGAATTCTTTAATTGTTTGTTTATTTCACCTTTAAGAAAGACATAGCACAATCTTTAAGAACCATGTTCTTCAGTGTACCAGGGAAACAATTCATTATACCAGTGCTGAACAAACATTAGCCAGCAATGCCACAAGATGATTAAAAGCAGATCTAGTTGCCACTTTATTAGTATCATTCATATTAGTACTATAAAAATTCGTAAAATGTGACATACATCTGCATGCATTCTAATATAATGAATGCCAAATGCAACTGAATGCAATCAAGGTGGTGCGATGGAAATTTGGTTGGGTTTGTGAATGTCTTTTTTGTTCACAATGGCATCAGCCTTTGGGTTTGACTTCACTGTTGTCCAGAAAACTAAATTGCTGGGGAGAGCAATCTCCCCAGCAGGAAGTCATCTCAATGACTTTGGATGTTTTTTAAAAGCTCTTAAGAAAAAACAATCATTCACACATATATTGTGATCCAGAGCCGCATATGTAAGGAAGGGTAAAGTTATTTATATGGGAAAATATTCCAGAACAATGTTATCTTTTGTTCACCAGAGATATCTGCAGATTTTTTTTTATGTTGCCATCAAGTTCAGAATTAGTTTTTAGTACTTAAATTTGTAACTATAAATCAGAGGGTAACTTGTCAACATCAGGATCTGAAAAAAGTGAAAGCACTTCTAAAAAAGGGCCACTGTTTTTTGTTGCTTTCAGAGTCTTCTGTCTTCTACACTCATATGATGCTAACAGTACAGAAATTGGCCTGCAACATTTCTCATAATATATCTCTCATCGATTGTTAGCTGGTGCAAATGAAAGAAGAGGTCAAGTTCTTATGAGACACAGTGTTTTTAAAGAATCTCAACTGTGTCATAGAAGAGGCAACTATATTAAGCACTACAGTAAAAAGACACTGTTCCCCCCATAGATGCATGTTAGAGGTATTGAGATGAAACCTAATGTCTGCAAGGGAAGCCAGGTGGTTTATTCATGTCGTATCTTTAAGCAGCTTGTAGTTTTCAGTGAGTTCACCCCACTTTTCCCAGATTGTTAGCACTGGTTCTTCTGGATTCCAAAACCATTTGAAGGCCTATCCATTGGAAAGGCAATGAGCCTTACCATGGAACACCAACTCTTCCTACTGTTCATTTGTATCAAATAAATTATGAAACTCTTAGTGGCTTAATGCACTGCCTAGTATTTGTTGATGTAGCAGAAAATGCAATTCAGAAGAGAAGAAAATAGTTTTGGTACAAAGAGCCACCTGTAGGGCAATACAATGATATTTGAGTAACTTTTAATCTAAAAGCTGTTCTAGCAAAGCAACACAGCTCCTTGTTGCCAATTATGATAGGTACCCCATCTGTACGAAAACTGTATAATTTGGACCAGTAAAGCTTAACATTTTCACTAGCTGTCACGCTTTCAACACATCTTTTCTCGATTCTTCAAACAAGTCTGAGCCAGTAGTGGTAGAATGAAGTGAACAGAGGCCAAGCAGCTTTTCAATTATGTCAACATTTCCATTCACACACCAAACAAAAAACCCTGAACAGTTCATTGACAGTAGTTTTACAACTTTCGTCAATTGTAAGCAACAGTATTTACATGCAGTAGTTGAAATTTAATCTGTCCTGACACATCATTGGGCATTTCTTCATGTCTGTCTCATCATTGTGTTATATGTAAGTGCAGTTTTATCCACTAGTCATTTTTGTGGGTCATCCATATGTGCATTAAAGCTGACCGACTTTCCTCGATACTCCTTTGATGTCCAAAAAAAGGTTTTGTGTTCTGAACTAGTGTATTAGAGAGATTCATATGACACCTGTGACACCTGCATACTTTATTTCAGTTCTTCACTTTGCTTGTTTGGTTTGGAGGGGTTTTGGTGGGGTAGGGGGGTTGCTTTAAAAAGACTTCTTTTCTGAGAGGGAGTCTTTGCTCTCTCAGGATTAGGTTACAAATCTGATGAGATCACTTGTGTTAATTTTTTACAGGTTTGTTTAAAATGCCACTCTAAACACTCTTTTCAGCATGGATGAAACCTTACTTTCCAAACATACTGATAAGCCTTTCCTTTCTATAAACAAGAAGACTACATCAATTTCTTTTCTAGACCCGAGGAAGGACACTTTGTTCCCCATGCTTGTCTAACATCTCTCCCAAATACATATTTGATCCAATAATAGATATCACCAAAAACTCCTTGCTTATCACCTAAACAAGAACTGGATTGTTTTATCCTGAACTATTTTCATGGGGCTTATGGCCTTCAGCCACTAAGTTGGACAGCTCTGCCCTAGATTTTTTACCAGCAGGTATTCTGTCCGGTTTGGAGCTCTCATTATTTGTGTTTGATTTGTAACATTTGATCTTCTGAGTGTGACCCAAATAATGTTAGTTGAAACTGTGATTTATGCACTTCCATGGGTGTCGTGTTGCTCAAGGCACATGCAACATGTATGAGTCACCCCAATATTAAACAAAGAGAAGAAAAACCTGTTCCCTGGCCTTGGAATCTCCTTGTGGGTTCTCAGGAAATATACAATTTTGGAAGCAATATCTAGGGCTCAGGCACCCTGGTGAATTAGCAGAGAACAAGCAATATATTCTCAAAAGTCCACCTGAAACTAACAGCCCCCTAGCATGGGTAAAGCATGCCAGTATCTGTAACCAGCAGCACACAGGCAAGTGATGTGGTTAGCCTTTTACTCCTTACTCCCTAGTCCAGATCACAGGGTACCCGTTTACAGCTGGGTCAGTTGGACATAGATTTTAGCAGAAAACCTGAGTGAGGCTAGTTCTCATGTTTCTGGAGCCAAAGAGAGATGCCTTTACCTGACCTGCCACCATGCCCAAAGCAAATGGAGTCTTACTCTATTATCTCTCCCATTCTGACTGCTACCCCTAATGAGTTCTGTGACTTGCTTCTGGATCAAAATACTGCTAGTGAGAAGGCTTATCAATGTTAGTGAACCTTTATCGTTTTTTCCTTAAATAGCTGATGATCTGGGCCTTTGGGCTTAGGGAGTATTGCTCAGAGAGAGTCTTTATAAAAGAGCTATTAGTCTTGTGCAGTCTAAGATTTGACAGCTCATGAGGTTACGGAGACCATTACATTACCAACATCATTTTACATTCCTTAGGCATCTCCTTCAGCAGCTAAAGGGAGAGACTATACCAAGGCTAATTTTGTTACTAAGCTGCAGGATATTATAAAAAAGATTTTTTTTTAAATGTGTATTTCAGGGTGAAACAGGGCATTTCATTTAAATGCTTCTTAACAATTTTTTTGCACTATTAAGTCTCAAGGTTGGCAAAGATATTACTATAAAAACATGAATAGTAGTCGACATAAAAATATTCTCCAGTTTATGTTTCTGAGACAAGGGACTTAATCAGCTTAAAGAGTTATTTATTCAAATACTTTCATAGCAACTAGAAAAAATTCAACTGTGCAGACGCATTATTGTCTGAGCTGAATTTAAAACTGCAGCTGACATATGAGTGAGGTATAGGTCCCTGGTTTAAAAAAAAGTGAGAGGCAGACTATATTTTTTCCTGACATTTTTGATTGGATTAACACCGAGTACAAATAGAGCTATTCTGTATCTCTGAACATGGACATTTTTCAAAAGGACTAATGTACATGCTGGTTAAATACTAGCTATGCATGTCAAATATTCCTTTTGTATAGATCCTCTCAGTCTATCATTAGAATCTAGGTTTAACCTACTGCATCTCAATTTAAAGACTTTTAAAAATAGTAGTTTCTGGGTTCACATTTTTTCATTAATATTTCGGTCGCACTGTGCATTATGGCATTCTGCTTTTATTTGGGAGGCATCAGTCTGGAAAAGCAGCATTAAGATTTCATGGCAACAGTATATTTTCCAAGACAGTGGATTAAAAAATTGTAATTTTTTACATATGTTTTAACCTGCTGGGTTTAAATTGATATTTAACAATTTTAGGAGACATCATAAAATTAAAATATGCTACATCTCTAGATAGGGTGATTTTCTTGACAGAACAATGTATTATCTAAAATTGAACGCTATACTTCTTTGTCTCGAAGGAAATGGTGCCACTGATGAATATAATAGATACATTTCTTTAAAGCTGAACAGCAAAACTTTAATTGTTTATAATCCTGATCACTTTCCATTTGTGACATTAAAATGAATGCACGCACAACAAGTCAAGCACATTACAAGCATAGGCTGACAGCCTGGCTAGCATATCCAGTGGTGACGTGTGGTCTAACAAAATGTCACAACACACATAGATATAGGGTCTAATCTTCCTTCCTTCTCCATCCCCCTGTTCTTCATGATGTCTGTACAGTTTATACAATTGAATTATTTGACATTCTGAGCTCTGCTGTACTTTTTATTGATCTACGCAATAAATTACACCTGCGTTGCCTTATATCAATCGGTTTTTGTCTTGAAAATTTGTGACTTGCTTGAATTTCTTAAAATGTGCATTTACCCCTTTGACAAGGCACAGGTTTTATTGTAATATTTCAGTTTTAAATTGTGTTGTTATGATGTTGGAGACTTCAGATTACCTCATTAGCCTGTGCACAGGGAATGACAGGTTAAGTTACACAGCTGCCTACATGTAGGATGAGACTAGATGGACTCCTAGTATCAACAGAGGGTCAACAAATTGGGGATTGCTGGTGACACTCAGGAGGATCCAAGAAAGCTGAACGAGATGAGCATGACAATGGACAGAGACAGATGACCAAGCAGAGTGTCTTGGTGTGGAGGCAGTATGGAGACAAAGACCAGCAGAGAAGTTTTGAGGCTCCTGAACTGGGCCATTGGAGGCAGAAGAGCTGAGTTAACTTGGGGAGGCTCAGGGCTATGCGAGCTGGATTGGGGTCAAAGGAATTGCTTAATCCTTTGGAGGGGGACAGGGGTTTCTTGCTCTGGATCATGCCAGTAAATGCCTTTACTGAAGAGACCGCTGCTTTGAACTTTGGGTTATCTCTCACCAACAAGATAAAGTCCATCTCTCAGGAGAAGAATTGGAAACTATTTCCTTGAGCCAGAGCTATGGAAAACCATGGAGGGTGAGGAACTGAAAGACCTGGGTCTCAGAGTGAGAAGGAGGCAGGGCTCTGCCCCTTGTCTAGAACCACCAACTTGACTGGCTTTTGGAAGCACACTCAGAAACCAGAAAAGGCCATGGTGGTCCTGAGCAATGACCTCCCTGGGGGCTCTGTCACTTCTCCCCACCCCTCCAATAAAGAAAAAATGTACTACATTTGGATTGTATGATTAAAAACTTAGCACTTTGAAAATCAATATAGTCCACATTATGTGGAGTAGGAACTGATTAAGCGACAGATCTCAAAAAGTAATTAGAGAATAGAATCATAGAGAAGTAGGGCTGGAAGTTATCTTGAGAGAGGTCATCTAGTCCAACCTCCCTCCCCCCCCGCCATGATCATCCTCATAAATGGGCACATATCTAGAGATTTTTTCTCATCCATATGCTATTCAATATCTTTATCAATGATCTGGGAAATGGGAGATATAGTCCCATTTTAGAGCCTGGCCTATTAAAGCAGATAGGAGCTTGAAGTAACTGTATTACAGTGATCACAAGACAGGAGAACCCTTTTAATCAAAATATATATTTTTTTTTTAATATTGCTAAAAAATATTTTTCACTAAAAATGTAGCAAAATAATGTCTCTCTTTTCTTTCATGGACAAAATCTAATTTTCCATTTTTACTTTTATAATCCAAAAAGGAAGACCAAGTTTTCAAAAACCTTTCAAAACAAGATACCTCAAAGAGGTTTTTCACATGGTAAGATTCTGACCATTAGGTTCTCTCAGTTGGTGTCAAGTTGGGCCCCTGACATCACTTGTCTTAGACACCATTGCCCCTAAGAAGAGGCAGTTGTAGTTCCCTAAATCTAAGCCACCTAGTTGCAGCATGAGTTGAGTGACACCTCTAATTTATGAAACTATTATAAGGGGCCTGACACTAGCATAGATTTTTTTTCATCCTATCTGTTCCCTTTCTTTCCTTCCCAACATTCCCCAGTACAGGCTGCTAATATAGTAATGCTACTATATCCCAGTAAAGTACTTCTACTAATATAAAATAGATACCCCTTTGCATAGGGGGAATATTCCAAGCAGAGACATTTGCATTGAATTTGATTTTCTTGTCTCATGAACTTAGGAGACAAGAGAATTGTGTCCAAATGTGTCTTCCCATTCTTTCCTGCTTTTTCCACTTGGCTTTGCTTTCTGATCTGTCAGCGCATCTGTTTAGTATTATTACACATTTGACTGTTGACTATTACAAGTCTCTTTTTCATAATGGCTTATTTATGCAGAGATTAATATCCTTTCCATGCATTAATAAATTGATGAAGATTTTCTTCATGGAAATGACTTTGGCTAGGATCAGGAAAATGTAATCTTTTCTTCATGTGGTCTGTTAATGGGCCCAGAGATTGGTGACTCTCTTAAGTAAATCTAAATGATGCATCTCAGCTATCAAAACAGGAAACCTTCCACAAGCAAAAGTCCTTTAAAAGAAAGGCAAGAAATAGAAGATTCCCTTCTGCAAGACTGCAGAGACTGCAATTACATGAGGCAGTGGGTTGCAATGAGGTAGTATAATAAAACCCTGCTCTATTATAATCTCTCTTCATTTTTAAGGCGATCTCGTAAAAAGATTTTCTTAAAGTACTGCACAGGTTCTTTCTTTACTAAGCATTATGGGTGTCAATAGATGTGTGGGGATGCTGTTCTGACACGCTGTAATAACATGCAAAGTAATCGACATGATGAATCAAATCTGCTGAAGTGTGTTAATTAGCATGCTCCCACAGCCTCCCATCTCATGTATTCAGTATCCCCATGCTTCAAAATGCTTTAATTAGAGTGTCCCCACTGCCATTTGCAAGTGTGGGATGCTGAATACACAAGACACTGTGGGCACTTTAATTAAAGTGGCTCTTGGAGCTGCTCTAATTAAAGTGCCCTTCTCTCCCTCCCCCCTTCCACTGCCTGAGCATGTGTAAATACACCCTATGTGCTTCAGTGCCCAGAACTGTGACTCAGTTCAAAATTAATATAGCATTATGTCTCAACATAGAACCTGTGGTGCTCAATGCCTGGCCCATTAACTGGATCTAGCCTACAGCCCATAGGACACTCCACAGGCCTGAAAATTTGGAAATGGGAGAGCAGCTATAGCATTAATGGCTGGTCACCACCCGCCAAATTGTTAGACCCAAATGGCCCTGCGCACTAGATGCTGTGTATTGGGCCAGGGCAGCACTAGTCCTGATCTAGATGGTGTGAGGTAGGATCTGGGCATGCAGGCCTAGGGCAGTACAATGGATTGGAAATGGGAGATACCTACAGAATAATAATAAAAAAAATGTATCTTTGTGTATAACTGATCTGTGGAACTCAGTACCACAGCAGGAACACAAAAAAAAAAAAAAAAAAAAAAAAGAGAAAAAAGAGAAATCCAAAAGGTATTTATTGGTGCATTACTTTTCATATACAGTAAAATAAATGTTTATACAGACTTCATGGAAAAGGATAACCTGCCTCCACAGGCAAATTCTTGATTTATTTATTTATTTTTACCTTCAAGTATGTGATACTGACCACTGTTAGGTGAAGAGGGTCTGGATGGATCATTGGTCTCATCCATATGGTAATTCCTTTGTTCTCATGTGCTATCCCAAAGTTTCTGAAAAGTCTCCTTTTTATTAATATTAGCATATCATTTTTACTTTGATTGCATGAGGCTGTGCCAATACAAAGAAGTCTCTCAGGCCACTTCTTTCTTAAGAACAATATAAGCAAAAATGACTTATTGGGTAGTTTCAGAGTTCCATTTTCTTTTAGATTTATTCTTGAGTATCTCTTCTCCTAATTTAGTTGTGGTGTTGAGACAGAAGATTAAACTGTCAATTTTCTTCTTCACAGGTTCAGAATTGTATCCACAATCAGTTCCAAACAGGGGTTGAAACAATATTTTTTCTTTTCATAAAAGAAAGAGTTCTAATTCAGCAACATTTGCTGCCAAGCACATTACAAACAGAAAGCAAAATTGTCTGCCATAATAATTCCCAAACAAACGACAGTGCAGAGGCAGCATACTCTATAAGTGGATCCCTCTGAGCACATTTTTATGGCCTTCACATTGTGAAATGTTTCATATTCCAAGATAATAGAACAAGTACCTAGGAAGAGTAATAGTTGGTGTCTTTTAACACTTTTAGGGTGACTAGTTTATTTTACAAGTGGCTATTCAGCCCAAGTTTAATATTTTCTTTTTTAAAACAAACTTCTGATACAATTTTCTCAAGGTTACTTTGTGCCAGGGATGAGATTTTTGTACTGCCTAGCTAAAGGGAACAGCTCTCTTTAATGTTAATGAAGTGATGACCACAAGCTTTTGAGAGGGAGAGTCTGGTGACATTTTGGAGGTGGTGAGGATGCCAGCTAATAGCATATTCAACTTTGATTCCAGAAACTAAATGAAACATGATACTTGCCCTGCTCTGGGTTAAGACCTGTGAACCTGAATAAGTTTTTTTGAATGTGGATTCCAAAAGTGGTAATATTGTACTGCATTTCTATCAGCTAGCATGTAAAAGATTCCTGAGACACAAGTAAGTAGAGATCACTGAAAGTTCAAAATAGGCAGTATTTTCTGACATGTATCCATTCATCCAAGCAGGGTATGAATGGCAAACCAAGGCAGTATCTTTTGAATGCCACAATTTCTTGAGTGGTGCACATTTATGGTGATCCCTGTTGCAATTGTAATAAATTTGATAATGAAAGATATTTTGCTGAATCCTGCTTACTTGTACAATTTTACTGATGGCTGGGAATAAGTTGCCTCAGAATAGTTTCATCAGAGCAGGATTCAGCTGTCCATATAATAATACCCATAGATATACACAGTATGAAATAACAAAATAAATCCTCTTTTCCTGCTGTCCCTCTTTTCCCATCTTCTGTTTAAGCTTCCCCTGTTCTTCATTGATGTTTTCTCCCTGTCATCTCTTACTCTTTCAATTATCTTTCCATCTCCTTTCTTCCTTTTTGTTCCACCCTTGCTGTCTAGTCCCTCTGCTTTACTGTGCACTTTCAGACACATCCTTCAATGTCCCTTGCCTTAGTCTTAACTATCCTGCTTCCACAGCTGTGCCCAGGTACTAGGAAACAAGAAGGCGTAATTTATTTTCTTCTCTACATGGACACTCTGCCCTGTTCAGGTCCCACCAGCCCTGGAGTGGATCTCCTCTCTTCTGGGAGACTGGGAAAGGAATCTTGTTACTGGTACAAGCTTAAGACATAAAGAAACGCACAGAAAGAAAGTGTCTGTTAGGAGAAGTCAAGAGTAATTTGAGAAGGGTTAAGATGGGAAACACCAAGAATCAATAGTGAAACCACAGAAGAGTGCCAGCAAGAAATGGTTGTGCTTTATAAGATCCTTGACTCAGCCTCATCACTACCAATCATAGGTAGGCCATCCAGCAAACTGATATGTAGGCGTTATTGGAACACATTGTTTTTATTTGGCAAATCCCTCACTCTCCCCTGTCCCCCCCCAGCTGCCCTTTTTTTGTGCATAATTTCTCCATTCTTGTCTAACACTCTCTCCTATATTCCCACTACCCTTCTAGTGAAACCAAAAAAAAAAAAAAAAGCAGCAAACAAACCCTATACACTGTATTTGCCAAACCCTTTAAAGATTTCTAGGGGCATTTTAAGTGCTAATGGATCTATGTTGTCCTGCTCTCTCCATCCTATGCCCCCCACTCCCCTTGACCTTGTCTCTTCAGGGTTTTCAATGTAGGAGTGCGAAGAAGTGAAGAATGGGGAACTGTGGTAGGTATAGTAAGTGTGCTGCAACTTCATCACTATGGAAGGGAATGTGGACCAC
This sequence comes from Alligator mississippiensis, assembly GCF_030867095.1. NCBI lineage: Eukaryota > Metazoa > Chordata > Crocodylia > Alligatoridae > Alligator > Alligator mississippiensis. The sequence goes on along the minus strand of NC_081824.1, from coordinate 269,867,375 downwards.
CGTGTTAATATAGTTTAATATATAGCAACATTGTTAATACCACAGCTTTATAAACATATTAGGTATGACTACAATTACACTTTGCAATACATGTCAGCAATATGAATTTGGAGAGCTGGGGGGTTGTGGGGGGTGGAGATTGCGATCTGTTTTCCTATAAAAATGAATTGCCATTATTTCCCTGTTTGGTAGAAGCAGGTTACACTGCACTGGTCTTTGAACAGCTTAGTAAAACATTTCAAATATGAACTCTATCCTTGCATTGACTGAACTTTGCAATTTAAAAATAATGTGCAGTTCCAGTATCTTAAGGTATGCCTAATGGGACACTTTAACATTGTTTAGATGCTAGGTAATTTGTTACAGTCTGAATTTCCCCTCCTGTTTAATGGCTTACAGTTAAATGTTGCCATCAAAAACTACTGGCCTGTTGAGCAGTGATCCATGTGAGAACAGTGAACCTATGTCTCTGTAAATTTGTTAGTCATCTATGAGGCAAAGCAAAGCTGACCTCGTAATGTCAAAATCCATTTAGAGCTGGTGAATAGGTTGGAGAGGAGGTACTTGATACCTTTTGAGCTGTATTAAGAAACACACTGCTGTGCAGGAGGATGAAAGCCTCAGTAAATTAACGTGGAGATTCTGGCCTTTTGAAATAATTTATTGTTGAATTCTGTCTTTCAGGAGGAAAGGAATACAGTTAATAAAGGTTGTGACTTAAATAAACAGTTTCTGACTGAGGACACTTCTAAATAAGTGCTTGAAGCAATAGCTTTGTCCTTCTGTGTTCACAGTTTCCTTTGAATGAATTTTATGAAAACCTCATTAGTAGCTGCACTTTATAACTCCTGTCAGAAGCTGAGCTTCCCTTCTCTTTGGTAAAACATCAGGTATAAAGATGGTTTAAGTGTGCAATGTCCTAAGCACATATCCAAAGTAGATTCTTTTCACACTATCTGCCACAATGACACATTCAATATATGATGCACTCATGAATAGCATTTTCCAGTTTCCAATGTATCACTGAGTGGTTGTGTTGTTCAGAATACCATCTGATCTGCTGTGCTTGGGCTTTCTTGTCTGGCATGTAAATCTTTCATCTGTCTTCTCTGCTTCCTGGAGATTTGTAGTTGCTAGTTGGCTGGATGAATATTTGCCTTCCACTTTAGGTAGCTGCATGAGTACTGCACTATACATCATAGATACTAGTTCCACAGTAGATTTAACACTTGAGACTTCCTATTTTAGTAACTACAAAATGGCAAAGATCGCTCTATACACTTCAATTACAAACTTTAAAAATGCCAGCAAACATCAAGGTGACATGGATTCGTGGGCTGCTTCTCTTGGTTCTCAACAAGGTAACTCAAATCCATTTATCTTGACTTTGACATTGCATTCTTTTGAGACCTGTTGCAATAATGAAGAGGGCCAGTTCCTTGGTTGTTCCCATGGGCAAAACTCCATTGATTTTTGTCTAAAGTGGGGTGATTCTTGTAATAGAACAGTAGTCAATATGAATTCCTGGAGAACAATAGAGTGACATTTATTCGGTATAAAAATGAAGGATCATTGCTATGACTTATTTAAGTATGATTAGAGTTGGCTGCGGCGATGACTCGGCACTTCATTTTGCATAATGGAATTTCATGTCAATGGTCACCAATTGTGACCTCCTGAAATTTGTCAAGAAAGTGGAGTCAGGAATATTTTGTCCAGTTTCATAAATCTTCTCCTCTGACCAAAGCCTAAAACAAATAGAAATATAAAATATGAAGTACAAGGTTTTCAGAGGAATATAAGAGCAGGCTAAAATTTAGACTCAAATTAGATAGCCAGTCATATATTACCTATGAAGAAATAACTGCATTTAAAATGAGTGTCCATGCGTTATCTATGAAAATGGATTATGATCTCTTCTTTTCCTCCCTGTCTGGCCCTTCTTTGTTTTTTGTTTTTTCCCCCTTCTTATTACTTGCCAGGTTGCTCTCTCATCTCAGTCTTATTTATTTTTGTGCCGGAAAGCAAAGAGAAAAGCTTGTTAATTTTTTTGGCTGTTTGTGGCTAAGACTGAAAGCCTCTGTATAGGTTTATAAAGGGAAGGTTGCAGCCCCAAAAGGTTGATTTGCAGTCCTGCAGAAGGGTGCAATGTATCAGATCCTGGTAGTGCGTGGCTCTTTTTAAATCTATTTAACTGAAACAGCAGCAGCTCAGCAGTAGTTGGGGGGATGGGGTATGATTAGTTTTTATAAAACCTAGACCCAGAAGTGAAGGAGGACAGGACGCAATTTATCTGTGGCAAGTTAAACGGCTATAAGCCTCAAGAGCCATGATTCTACCATTTATTTTTCAGTGGATGCTGTTTTGTACTGTTTAATTTATAATCTGATTAATAAACTGATCCTGTCTATTAAGATGATCTCCCATGAGACCTTTTCCATATGGACAGTTGTATGCATTTCCATTTAGGTACCTTTTTATATTTTCATGTGGTCCTTTGGTTTCATTTTCATTCATATACGTTTCATAGTTTCATATATAGCTTTTACCTTTAAAGAGAACTATATAGAACTTTTATCAATTCAAGTTTTGCAGCACAAAAAAAGAAACCTATAGACATATATGTAAGTCACCTATTCCCAGCACATAACCATTCAGTCACCTCAATAGCACATGGAAAGATTAGCTAACTGTGCTTCAGCATGACTGCTGTATATTAAAATGGGAAGCAGTACATGTGGACATGACAACTGAAGAGGGTTTATTATAGAAAGCTCTATTCATTTTTAATAAAATTGTCCTTGAAACTGAGTGAGATTAGAAATTAATAGGAAGCTTGTGTCCATTTTCACAGCACTCTGAAATTTCACATGGTGAGAATCACTTATCAACACGTCTACACTGATTTTTATTTTAAAATATAGTTTTTTAATTAAAGTTTGCAATTTTGAACCTGCTGCTAGTGCCTGCTATCTTGCTGAAAGGTACATCAGGGCTGAAACTGCTAGTACAGGAACCTGATATGTGAGATTATGAAGCAGTTAGAATATTGCTTCAATACTGGTTTAACATTAGAAGAGAAAAGATGTGCTGTGTTGAAGAAAAAGATAATATTTCCCATGGCTCCTGATTCACAAGCAGTCCTAACTAACTTTAGTATTAACTAAACCCAATGGTTAGTGTAACTTACTACAGCTGGTAGAAAGTTACAACTACAGACGATTATCTAAAGCTACAAACAGATGTCACATTTTGTCCTGGGATAAACCATTTTGTCCTGGGACAAAGTGCAGTTATTCAGATGTCTGCTACAGGATGAATCCTATAAAATTTTGTGGGATATGAAGTATTAACAGTTTGTCATAGGACATTACAAACTGTGTCTGAATGGTTATTCAGGGATTACATCATTGAATCAATGGCAAATATGTGTCAGTCTATCCAGCTGCTCACTAAACCCTGATTAGAAGGGCTATATCTGTACATGACAATTCCAGGATATTTGTCATCTGGGACAAATACAGGGACAATAAAATGTCTATTCCTCACCTAGTTAACAATACACTGGTTGAAGTTTGCCATAGGGAATTCTTAGATCCTTTCCCTCATACTCCTTTCAGGTCGGAGTAGAAAGAAGGCTGAAACAGGAAACAGCTAAATGTTAGCAGTGTTCTTCTCCATTAAGGCAATTTGAAACTGGGAACTATGTGAATGTGGCATGCTGTAGCTTAAGACATTTTCCCAAGGAGCAGTTGGAATTGGTTAAATAATGAAGATACTCATGTTACCCACTGATGAGCAAATACTCATCAGAAACAAAGTGAAGTAGATCTCCATCAGACTCCTACTGAACAACACATGGAGTAAAATGAACTAAAAAAATACTCTGATCGGAAGAATGCAAGGGTTAAAAGTCATGCCAAAACTAAAAATATTTGGAAATACGAAGGAAAACTGGAGATGTCTCCAGGGATAGGGACAGTGGTTAAAGTGATTAGAAACTGGCTTAAACCTGTAACAGAACAGAAATTTAGTGCATATAAACCAGTTTGAAATTGGCTGAAACTGGTTTAAGATAAACCAGGTAGAATATAGTATCAGACTTAACTGACTTGGGTCAAAACAGTTTACAAAACTTCTGTCCCAGATCCCTTCCTGGTTTAAATTAAATCAGAGTTTGCCAGCATCCCAGCACGCTTTCCAGCCCTGGGTGGGGCTGTCTGCTCTAGCAGAGAAGGGTTGGTGGGAGGGGGTGGGGGTGGGATTGGTGGAGGGAAGGCAAGGCAGAGACTGCTCCTTCCCCAGGCAAACCCCAGCTGCGGTCTGGGGCCGGGGGGGAGTTAAACCCCACTTCCCCCGGCTAAACCCCTCTGCCCCCCCACCTCCGAGTACAGAGCTGCCCTGCCCTGCTAAACTTACTGAACGTTACTGCTGGCTGCAACTGTGGACTACAAATCCCAAAGGCACCTGGAAGCAGGAAGAAGAAGTGATGAGCAACCCTGCAGAGTCCTGTTGGTGTGATTCTGGATTGCAAATCCCAGAGAGCTCAGAGGTAGCAGGAAGAAGAAGCAAATTCACGGCCCATGCTACATGCCAGAGAGACATGCTCTAGCACCCTCTAGCTGCTGGCATGAGCCATTGCAGGAATGTGGCTGCTTTTCCTGCCTCAGAAAGTGAATGTGTGTCCAGTTGTTTTTTCAATTTAATTTCTTCAGTTTAGACTAACCTGAAAAGACTGAATCAGCCTTGGGCTTTTTGACTGTCTATACTTAGCCTTGTAGTGCTTCACACTGTCTCTAGAAGCAATGTATGCCAGCAAAAGGGAAGACAGCAAGAAGGTAGATTTGTAGATTAAGATAACCAATCTAGAACCACCTGGAATGGTATTCTCTTTCCTTCCTAGTCATCTGAGTGTCCAGATATGGTCATCTATGGGGCCTTTTTTGGTTACCTAAGTGCCAAAAATCACACTTATGCACAGGCTAGAATTCTGTGCAGCACGGGATGTATCCAGGTGTCTAGAGGCAAATTGGAAACAGCGACTTCCAGTTGCTGCTGCATTTGTGAGTAAAAATAGTGTGCAGTGGCTGGAAGCAGGCACTTTTTTATGGCCCTGCTCCCATGTCAGTACCTAGGATAGTTGCCTTAATTGCCCCTTCCTAGTTGCGCTGCTGGCCCTGTGCACTGGATGACCACTCTGTGCAACTACATACAGGAGCATCCAAGGCATAAATGCACATTTTCTGAGGATGCATGGCAGCCTTAGACACCAAAAAATACAGTAATGATCCATGGCGACTGACCTCAGCCTCAGAACTGGAAAAGTAGATGGACTGTTCCCCTTTGCAGCCTCAGTGGCTGGGACACTCACCTGGGAAGCTGATACTCCTGGGGTCTAGCTCCCAGCTTACCCAGTTAGAGTTTGAACCTGGCTCTCTTTGAATCCCCAAAGCAGCACACTAGCCACCCATGCCACAAGTCACCCACTATCAAGCCTTTCTCCAACATTCCTCCTGAAGTAGAGTCACTAATCTAATCATTGTAAAAATGGATGAAGGCAAGTGCAGAGGAAGCTTCAGTCTCTGTGGAAACAAAGGGCCAGGCTGGATCCCAGTGCCCTGTCGCTGAGTCTGGCTTGCTCCCTTCCCTTTGGGTACATATATCACCTATATACATCCCTGTTATGGCTGCCCAGGGACCTAGCTTCAGAGGGAGCACTGGAGAAGGACCTGGATAATGGCAGACCTGTGGCATAGTGGTTAGCGTGTTCTGCTAGAAAGTCCAGGTGAACAAGATCCAGCCTCCCTGTTGGGTTAGTGGGCAGAGCCTAGACTCCAGTTTTTCTGGTTTCCCAGGTCAGTGCTTTGGCATTCAGCTGTTGTGGGGAACAAGTGGGTGCATTCTTCTTCTTTCTGTTTGTTGCTAATGCACAGATCCAGTCTATTCTCATATGTAGGCATATTTAGTTGTGCATGCATGCAAGCCTGCAATGCCAGTAACAGAATTCCAGACTAGTGGCATTCTTGTCACTTAGTCAACCATGTAGACAACCAAATCTGGATACTTAACCAGGAAAAAAGAGAACTCCACCCCTGATGTTTTTAATAGATATAATTTAATCAAGGCTAACTATTAATCTGGATTTCAGAACACAGTTTATGCCTAAATGAAACAACTGAGAGAGATGTTTTTAAATAGATATGAAAAAGAAGGTGAAAACAGAAGTGTGTGTCAATAATCTAAAGCTGAAGAGATGATCTTATGGTTCTGAAGCTCTAAGTGACCCCATACGAGACCAGATCATAACTGGGGCCTCTAAGAAAGAAAGAAAGGAGGAGGAAAAGAGAGTGGAAAAAAGAGAGAGAAAAAGAAGGAAAGAAAGAAACTTGAGTGAGGACTGGAAAACCCAGAACTGACACTTGACAAAGCAATTAGAATTTGCTGAGGAAGTTACCAAGTCCAGACTGAAGTGTATAGAGGTTAGATAGTGTTCTCATGCTGTAGATATTTTAGACAACCCAAAACTGTAGACAATATAGTATCTGAGGCAAAAAAGCATGTGAAGTTGTACATCTACAGACAATGGCACATGGAGCACTCAAGCTGTAGCAGTCAGCTCAAACCAAAACAGGTCCTGGCATTTAAAATAATAATAATAAAAAATTATAATAAGGAAAGAATACTAATGACTTATATCAGGAAAATACCCAGTGGCTATAGCTACACTATTATTTAAGTTAGCTAGCCAGGGTGCATAAACCACTCTCCTGGTCTGTATGCTACGGATTGTACAGCAGCTGCATGCCAAGATCAAAAGAGACAAGCATTGGCAAACTGATATCTAGAAGGGTTTTGCTCAAGAAACAGCTTCCTGGACTTTGGGCAGAGCCCTTCTAGGAAACAGCCTGCCCATTAATCATCTCTCCTTCTGTGCTTGTTTCTAATCACAAGCTGTGAAGGCAGGAAATGGAATGCAGAAGGGCTAGAAGTCAGGTACAGAGCTACCCAGGTGGCTGGGGTTGGTGTTGGCAGGTGAGCGGAGGGGTTTTTAATGTACATGTCAAGTGCCTTTAGGTCAGGCTACAAGAAATGTCTAAGTACCAGTGTAGACATGCCCAGAATAGACAAAAAAGATGACTACAACTCAGAGGAATTCTTCATGGGAGCACTGAACAAGGTTGCAGATGAATATAATTGGACAGTGACCCAAAAAGTAACTGAGACATTTATTAATTTTAAGTTGTCTATTCCGGTGCCAGAAGTGGTGATATTAGCACTGAGAGAAAAGTCAGCAGAAGATGAAGAGTTAGGTCCTACAGTTTTGCAGTTATGCTCATTAAGGGAATCTGTTAACTGAATATATGAGCAAATGGCAGCTGGGAAAATATACAATAAGTAGTAGCATCAGAGAAAAAATGTACTTTTGGTTGCTGTAGCAAAGGGGTATGATTAAGCAAAGGGCAGGGAACTAAAACAAGCAATGGAGATTTTGAAGACATCATCTAGGAGGAGGGCAGTTCTTGATAGGGTAGAACTGAAAGAATGTGCCCCCACAATTCATGGAAAGGAAAGTTTCCCTTGTTGTATATGGCACAAGTTAAAATAAGAGCTAGAGAAATTCATTGTTCTGGTTATGTCAAAGTTGGTTGGGGGAAAAATTCAGACTGGTTACACAGCAAATGTTTCAGTAGATCACAGTACCACATCACCAATGTGCTGCTTCAAGAGATCCAGAAGGGATTTAAATTGAAACAGGCAAGGCATAAGTGAAACTGACAGCTGCTTATCCTAACAAGAAATTAGGGGTGGCATAAAAATATATGTGAGTTCATGAAATGTTTATTACTCACCAGCAATAATTTGATTTCTAGTAAAATTGGCAAATTGACAGTGTTGCAGACCTTGCTATCAGAAAACAGCAGATGATAGGAAAAACTTTATTTTGGGTGAGTTACTTTGCAGTTAGTTGTTTAGAAGCTTTTATATTAGCCTGCATTTGCATGCACATGTGGCCAGCTAGTGGACTTCAGTAATAGTATAAAGTGATGGTTAAAACTGAAAGTGATTTGTAACAATCTTTAATGGAAATGGAAACATCTCTCTGTGTAGATGGATATCACAAAAGAAAAGCTGAAATAAGCCATCACTCTGACACTAAAGATTTCTGAGATCAATTGTTTTGCTTCCAGTGGAGTCACTGGAACATTTTAGATGTGAGGCTTCATCCAAACAAAATATTGGTATCCCTACATCTTAAAATGACCTAAATAATGATGGTTTTGTTACTTCCAGTAACTCTGAAGTAGGGGAACAAGATTAAAATGCTGCTAATGGTGATACAGCGCTCTCTGTGTATGTAGATATGGATGTGAATATTTATTCAAGGAATATTAAGGAATGTACAGAAAAGTAAACTCAGAGCACTGTTGCTCTGAAAAATCTTGCCAGTTGCCTGATCAGTAGACAGAGGTTATAATGAGGCCAAGTCAGAACCCTGCATCCTGTTGGTCCCAATCAAGAGAGCAGGGCAAGTCATCCCCTGAACAAGCACCACCTGCAGCAAGCTGAAAGCAGCCTCTTGGTCCCAGCTGGGAGGAGTGAAGCAATCTGGGCTGCAGTTTCCTGAGGCCATGGCCAGCAGGTCCCAACCATTCCAGCCCTTAAAAGCCAAGCCTAGCTTACAGTCTTGTTGTCTGGGAAGAGGTGACAGTCCTTGCCTCTGACTGTCCATATGTTTTTGGGGTTTTGTTTTGTTTTTGTTGGTTTGGGCTCTAGCTCATGAATCTGGTTCTTGAGTCTGGTTCAACCTTAAGCTCTAGCTTTTGACTCCTGAACCTGGTTAACCCCTAGCTTGCCCTGTCTCTAGTTATGCCTTCTGACCAGGTTGCTCTGACTTTGGCTATGGCTCTTGAATGCAGTTTTGACACCTGACCCCTCAATACCCCCAGGCTTCCTGAGGAACTAATTAGGACTACACCAGTGTGTTTCAGGAGCCTTACCACTAGGTATGACTATCCACCCTTCAGTTCTGGGTTCCCAACAGAGGTCAAATGATGGATCAGTACAAACAAACTGTAAGGATTTGCTTTTGACTATTAAAGGTATCCATTTTTCATATCACCTCTCAAGGAACACACAAACTAGGACTGAATTCTCTGTTTTTTCAACTGATTTTTCTCTATAGCTCCTGCTACAAGGTATTTAACTCCAGTGATTTTTTTTTTTGCATTAGTCATGAACAGGGATCTGAGGGTAGAAGAACATACCAAGTATCCTAGCAAAATGTGAAAAATCAGCAGATCCTATGTGGAGTGATTTAGAAATTAGACTAGAAGGCAAGATTTTTGTGGATGAATACATTGAATTGGAAGCTTGTCTAAGTCTATTCCATCCATACTGTTGGTCCAATAAAGGACACTGTGCACAAAAATCCTTGCTGCTTCCATATTTCCTGGACCATCGTGACTACGTCAGTCCAACACTACCAATTAGACTAAAGCACTATCATAGGATTATTAAAGTAAACTAGTGCCAAATTAATTCTCTGATATAATATTGGCAAGCTGTTTTAGAAAGGCTTTGATTTGTTCAGCCTTTGTAGAATGGAAAATGGTTCCTCATGAGGTTCAGTAGACAAATTGTATTTATTCTACAATGGGAATTTTTTTAAACTTGTGGAGTCTATTGGGAAATATGACTTTATGATAAAAGTACATCTACAACAAATTACCTCAGAGGAAATTAATGAATATTACCTGGGTAAAATATTAATAATAAAATAATTTAAATTCTGCTCTTGGGAGATACTTCTGCCCTGCAACTGCTAAGTATGGTTCTATCATATTTGTCTGTACCCAAGACATTAGCGTACAAGAGCAGACAACAATGATTGTTAAGGTTTGTTTCTGTAGGAAAAGCAATGGTGGTAAGAGAAGATGGCATTATGATCAAAGAGCATTTAGTTTGATTTTTTTTTTTTTAATGCGACTGGAATGACAAAAGCTCTCCTTAAACAGTTAAAAGAAAAGGGAATCACTCTGTGATTTGAGAGGTCAAAACTATGTCAACAGGGAAAATATGAAAGACAAACAAAGCAGAGTACAGATGAATTTTCAGGACCCTAAAAACCAGAACAAGGCACAGGGTTTTTTTCCTTTGTATTTTTGTTTTTTTACCTTGTATTCAGTAATGCCGTGAGCCACCGTACTGGAGTTATGGCATCTTGTGATGTGTTTCAAAGTGTTTATATTTTTGTTACCTCACTGCAGCGTTGGAATGTAATTCAACAACTGTGCTATCTCCTTAAGGGAAACAACTTGGATAAGTCAAATTGATGCAGTCCGTATTTCAATGTCAAGTTTCAGAAGCCTAAGGTGCTTTCAACTGCAAGTGTTTCAAACCTAATTGGCCCTCAAGAACTAGAACTCAAAGCAATGCCAAATTGCTGACTCTCAGAATCTGTAATTAGAGTGCTATGCCGTGCAGTACTTCAGCATGATAGAAGAAGGTAAGGGTGGTTTGTACCTTGTATACTAACTAAATCAGAGATATATAGGATAAGCTTTTGTGAGATGAATAGTGTGTAGAAAGGAGAGTAATTTGAATTCAAGAGACAGGAATCCAGGTGGGCAGTATACACTCTGGGCATTATACACCCAGTCTCTTTGAATACAAGAGACAGATGGGAGGGCAGTACTAGGAGAAGCGAAGAAGCAGTAAACCCATATGGACAAAGGAGTCACAAAAACTAATCCAGGTAATGGGTTAAATATCCCTAACCTCTGTTTAGACCATATTTAACATAATCCAGTTTGTGTATGATTTCTTGTTTCACAATTGCCTTTTCAAGTTGGTTTTTAATGTTTTGTTGTATAAGGGCAACTGCTTTGATATCAGTGGCCGATTGTCCAAGGAGGTTGAAGTGTTCTGCCACAGGCTTGTGTGTCTTTCTGGAATTGATCTCATTCATTCTTACACATAGGGATTGCCATATCTGTCCAATATAGACATCTGTAAGCAGGTAATGGTGTATCAGACATTGGTAGAGTTGCAGAGGAATGAACCTTGGATGTTATAATCTGTGTTATTTGGTCCAGCAATATTGTTGTCTGTATTGATAAAGGGACACAGCTAGCATCTGGGTCCATTGCAATGCCTGGTGCCCAGTGAGAATGGAAGTTAGGTAGCTTGTTGCTTAAGTTGAAGTTGCGGGGCTGTCTGTAAGCCAGAACAAGTTTGTCTCCCATGGCTATTAGGGCTGTGCAAAATGGCACTGTTCCATTTCCCTTGTGTTTCGACAGTTCGAGGGAACAGTGTTTCATCTTAAATTTATTTTTGAGTCGAAACAGCTGTTCTGTTCCACTCCATTCCATTCCATTCCATTCCATTCCATTGAAACAGGTTTTTTTGATGCCGTTTCGAGTTTCGCTGGGGAGGGGGAGTCAGACCAGCTACGCTGACTTCCCATCCCCGGTGCTACATCGCACCGGTGTGGAAGGCAGCCCAGTTTCCAGGGCCCCGTGCTTGATCTCACCATGGGGTAGTGTCATTTGCTTATAGGTACAGGATTCCCCAGATCTGAAATAGTTTTGTGTGAGTACAACATGGGAGAGCATGATGGAAACAGTATTCTCATCAGAGAGATTGTTCTATACGGCTTGTAATCTCTCTTCATTCAGGCTGTTGGTGTTCAGAGCTGTAGAATCCACCGCAGCTAATAGGGTGTTAGCTGGAAGCTTGCCAATAGAGCCCAATTTCTTTAAAAAAATCTGTGGTGGCTTTGAAATAGCTGGCAGCTACAGTGTATTGTGGGAATAGGATATAAATCATCATCTCATGTCAAATCCTTCAAAAAGTTGGAAGTGGATATTGAACAAAATATGCATCACAAACTATTCAAAGGATTTCCTTGTAAACTAGTGTTCTGATTGAGGATTTGAAACTGCAGTGCCTGATGAGTAGGAAATCAAAGCTAGTTTCTCACAAGAAAAGCAACATAGAATATGAATCATGAAGAAAATGTTTGATTACAAGGCCAGAGATGAACTATTAACTACCCCAAAAAGAACTATACAGCCATCTTTTTTTCTATTATGTTTTGGATACTGCCATACGGTTGCTTAAAGAAAGATTTTTACAACTTGAAGTACTGTAGCTGTTCAGGTTTTTGGATGATATCTCTGAAATAGTGAAGATGCCTGCAAACAAGTGCAACAATACCCTGGTTTTAGAAAAGCATTAGAAAATAGATAGCTCTGGTAAAGAGGGATCTTCTAACATAAATGCCTCGGATATTCGTAATAAATGTCAGACTTTTGGCTGTCAGCTGAAACCTGGAACATGCCCAAAAGCCACTTGCCATTCCACATGAAAATATATTTTGGCCATGTTTCCAAACATACCTATCATACACTACTTGCATCAGCTCCATCTCACAAGAGTGGTCTAATAGGATTTTCCTCCCTATTGTGAATGGGAAAAAATCAGACTATCTACCTACTATGTTGTAAGGAGACATTGGGAGCCCCTTTCCACCCCTCTCTGTGGGAGTAGATGCACTTTGCATAAACCAAACACATTTGCAACCAAAAATATTGATTTTTTTTCCCTTCTCTCCTCAACATGACTTGAACCAACAATGCCTATTGCAAAGACTGATTAAAGGTTACTTGCTTGAGTGGGTTTGAATCAATATCACTACTAAGGCATGTGCCCTAGTCACTAGGCTACAACATGCAGTTCAAAAGCATCTTCAGGTCCTTCCCTTGAAACAGAGTAATTAAGAGGTGCATCATACTGTGGCACAATGGAATTTGAACCAACACTGCCTACTTCTCAAACATATACCTTAATCCATGGCTACAGAGCACAGGGTGAAATTGCACCTTCAGAACCTTTCCTTAAAAGGTGTTGCATGCTGTGGAGCACAATTAAAATTATCTTTGGGCCAGAAGAGCCCAGCAGCATGTCCATTACCTTAGATCCAAGAAAACTCTTATAAGCCTGAGCATATTTGAACCAAATCCTACTTCTGAGACAAGTGTCCCAACCTCCAGACTTTCTCTTGGTATTCTCATACTACAATTTAGCCCTTCCCCTGCCAAAATAACCTTTGATGAAAGAGGGCTAAATCTGACATGTTTTATAGTGTCTTAGGCTATGGCTGTCCACTATACTAATGTACAGTAAGTAGAGGGTCAACCCAGTGGTATACCACATCCTCCCTCCCACCATGAGTCATTTTCCACCCCATAATTTTAGCTGAAAGGGATGATAGGATCCCAGCTCCCCAATCCTAAAGTGGTGCAATAGTTTTAGCCTCAGCAAAATTTGAAACTGTTTTGGTTGGGGGATGGGGAGAGGGGAATGTGGGAACCATATGTTACTGATCCTGTGGAACTGAAAGCACTTTAAGTTCTAACCTTCATAAGAAACACTTTTAATGTAAGCTTAGTGTGTAAACTACCCTAAGTGTGACAATAGTTGATTGTCATTAACAGTATAATTCTCATTTGCCTTTCTTTTTCTCTTCTGTGGGGGAATTAAGTGAAGGCTGGGGAGTGGGGAGTTAACCACAGGAAGACACTTGTCAAATTCATGGGAACTTAGGACTCAAAGGGACCTTCTGAGCTATCATTTCTGACCCCTATGTTCACAAGCAATAATTTACTTAAGTATTTCCAAAAAACATCCACTCAGAACCAAACACATCACAACTACAAGACACAAGATCAGGAATATGTAGAAGACCCTACAGCATGGCCAGGTAAAAAGCAGAAGAACTGAGGCCATTTCCAATGCCTTTCCATTGTCACTGACAGAAAAATATTTGGTTAATATATACTCAGAGGATCCTAGGAAGAGGGCAGAGGAAGGCAATCTACCCCTTCCTGACCCCAAAGTTGGCAACTGATTTGACTTTTCATGGAAGAACAAAGTCAGGAAGCTATGAGGTTTCTAAGTATTGGGAAGGAAGATTAGCACACCTCAATCAAAATCAGCCTTAAGAGTGGCTAATGTCAAATATTTTAATTTTTTTTTGGGGGGGGGGGGCAGAAGCTAAGCCAATAAAGCATTCACAAAAGAAAAAAATTAACTATTGGCCCCTACAGTTAGCTAGCCAAGATTCTGAAGCATGAAATTGCCTAGCACTCAGCACATTGTGAGAAAGTTACCTTTACATGCAAAAGCAGGCAGGGCAAATACTCCATATATCACAAACAGATTCCTGAAGCAAGTACTTCCTATGCTGCCAGACTATCCCTTTCATAAACTGACCAAGTTTGGTCAGTCTTAAAATGATTCAGACTTTTTTCCTCTCTGTTTTGTGCCCCAAACCTTCACATATCTGAAAATTAAAATTATTTTAATTTCCAATCTAAATTTGATCACAACCAGCTTGCATCCAGTGTTCTGGTATTTTTTTAGCATAAAAAATCCTCTTCTCCCTTTGTAATATTCACCCCAATGTATTTATAAAATGTAATCACTTCAGGTTTTAGTGTTAATCAAAATGGATGCTACCTTTTCTAAGAGTATGCTTGGCAAATATCTTTCAGTCTCTAATTTTATCACCAGCCTGACATCAACCTGGAAATCCCAGTTCTCTCAGACAAATGATAAATGTTATCTGCCAATCTCATCCACTAAATAAACTTGGTTTGATCTCCATTACTCACATTTGTCAGGTCTGTTCGAGCTTGCTAGCTGCAATCTTGGTGAAAAGCTCAGCATCATTGCTTAATAATGAAGTAGAACATGATGAAAAACAACTTGAAGGATCCTTCTCCTTTTTCCTACCAAAGTTTTGATAGGAGCTGTGTGTTAAAAGGGAATGAGTCAAAAATGTTAAACAGAGATGAAAACACTTTGTCCTCCTCCTAATCAACTTAATTATAATTTCCAAGAGGGGGGAAAAGATCTCCAATCCCATCTGTAACTGGGTGCATGGCTCGGGAGCTGTAGCCTAGCTGCAAGGGGTTAGAAAGGGTTGGCCAGTTCACAGGGATGATTGCCTGGCCCAGAGGAAGTTAAAAACTCCTAGGGAGGGGACCTAAGGGAGAGAGGGAAGGCTGTGGTGCTTAAGGAGGAAGCACAGAGCTGGGGTTGCCCTCAGGATCTGAGGAAAGGCTGCAAATTGTGATGTAGTTGTTTGTAATTTGTACACTTATTTGTTTATTGCTTACATTGGTTCCTGGGGGAACAAGTTTTGCCAGAGAAAATAAAGACTGTTTGACTAAGCAATAGCAACCTGCTACACCATCCTTTGTATTTCCTGTTACAATATAGAATTTGCTTTAACTCAAAGGTTGAATCTTTTTTAAGTGAGAAATATCCAGATTTAAAAGTTAATTTTGTATAGTTTTTAATTGGATAAAATTAAAGATTGAATACCATTTTGGAAAAACTGCTAATAATATTAAACACTATATTTTGTGAAGACACATTTTTGTGGATATTTCTCCCTACCACACATGTATCTCCTATCAATGAGAGCTTGAGATTATATGACTATCTCAGGGGAAAGAATAAAGATTTTTCTTTTCTCTCAGTGCTCTTTTCAGTTGGTGTTGAGGGCTAGCCAAAGGCTGGTTGGGCACTTTAAATTTAACATTTTTCCTGTTTTGTAAATAGGTCCTGTGCTGGTTCTCTGCACAGTAATAAGTTTGTTTCTGACCCTGATCCTGCATAGACTTGAGAATGTGTTTAACTTTGAACATGTCCCATTGAAGAATGGACACTTGCTGAGCAACATGCAGCTTGCATTCAACAGAGACATAGTGGAAGGAAACAACTCAAGAAGAGACCAAAAATAACTAAAGAAGATAAACAAAAAAAAAAAAAAAGGAGAAAGAATGTGGGGATCGGTTGATAAGATAAAAGGCTGATGTGGGGAGACATGGAGAAAGAGAGGAAAGGCAGAAAATAAAAGGAGCTGGGGCCTTTTGTTCAAGGTGAAGTAGTTTGTTTAAGGGGAACTTGTGCAAGAAAATGGTATAAGATGTAAGCACTGCAGGAAAAATGACTGGTAATCCTTGGTGTAATCACTTCCCTTCAAGGTGATTTGCAGTATCTTGTTGAAGAATCTTACTTATTTATATATGTCAGCACAATACCAAGAAAAAATAATCCACTGTACATATTTTTTAGATACTCTACTAGTCCAGAGATTCTTTAAAACAAACAAACAAAAAAACCCAACCAAAAACAAATCAGGATTTAGAAATGCAGGGTTGTAGCAATAATTGTTTGGGGGCACTAATATGGTTTGTTTATGAGTCTCTGCTTAGTAACCTTTTAAATCTCAAATGCAAACTATAACATTTTTAGACCTACTGATCTGAAGATAGATTTTAGACCCATAATCATTCAATGACCCTACCCTTTGTTCCTCCTGTACCTGTCACGTTTCAGTGGCTGTTCCCTAAAATATCCACTTAATTAAATAGAAACTCAGAATTTCCCTCCAGTTTTATAATAGAGTCTGTTCCTTTTAGGTTACCACACACTCTCAGTCACAATCCTCTTGGCCCCCCTCTGACCTACCTCTCAAGGAGCCTGATTTCTATTCTAAATCAGGCTGCTTTTTAATGAACCAATTAACCATACCTGTTTCTCAAAAAATGTATTGAATTTCAGCATTGCTTAGTTAAATGCACAGACTTAGAATTCTTGAACACTTTATATATCAAAACATATAAAATAAGTGGGAAGTGTCAGAAATTTAAGAACGTTACATGACAGTGCTTTGGAGGCTAGTGAATTCAAGATCTTCAAAAGTTATTAAGAATGAATAATCAAGTCATAATAAATAAGTTGTATTACACAGTAACAGTAATGGACCTTATTCTAATTCTGCTGTTTAGAATGGTTCTAATGCATATTATTAATTAACCAATTAGCATATTTTGCTAATATTTTGCTAATATTTTGCTAATATGCTTTATTTCAATGAAGGTCGCACATCTTTAATTAGCAATTTTTTTAACGTTAATATTCACGCCTATGCTACTTATTACATATTTATTAGAGCTAGCAAGGCCTCCCTCATCCTTAAACTAAGCTGTATTCCCAGCACATTCTTCTTATGGTAAATGACACTGGAGAGGTGGTTTCGTTAGGGCCTTTATGGCAGGGAGTAATTAGCATTAATACAACTATGTGCTTACTATATTTGGGGTCTTATGGTTAAAATAAAAATAAGGGGTTGGTCATAAACCAGCATCAGAAAAACTGAGACAGTTCTCTTAGTCTGTTAATAATAGAATACAAAATGGTCTATTTGAGTATTTTTTAAGGCAGATGTCTAACATGAGGAAAAAACTCTGACTCTGTTCTCAAAGGGGGAAACCCTCCTTTTTTATAAAAATATATATTTTTTTTGTTAAGCAACTCTCTTTGCCTTTTATTAGCAACTTAAGTAATCTTGCACTTTGCTATCTGGCATTATGAGTATTTTTAATGTTAAACTATAAACATATTTAATACATGTTGGCCTGAGGTCAACAGGGAATATAGATCCTCAGTACATGTCCTTATCAGTCAGTCTTTACATAAAGAATTATAAGATTACCTGTGACAGTTCAAAAAAATGGAAGTTTAGAAATGGAAGCCAATATCTAATTAGTGAAGTGCCAGTTCAGTTTCAATTCTGTTTTCTCAGAAGAATATACACGTTGTCAGTTGCAATCCCTCAATTCTAGGAAGATCTCTACTATGGCTCATTGATGGGTCTTGAGGTGACTCAAGTATAATTTTTGAGGTATGAATCCATCTGCAGAAGTTGCAGGTCTTTCTTCAGGGGATAGTAGGCCACAGGCTGGACTTTCTCTCCTTTTCCTTTCTGTGCTCTCTTGTCTCTGCTTTGAGGCCAAGATGCTTTACCTCAAAGCAGGCTGCCACATGCTTGAGTTTGTAGTGTCACTGTAAATGATTAATAGTCAGCTCCTCCCAGCTCTTGCAACTAAGCTGGGAATAGATAGTTTCTTTTAGGAGTCAAGAACCTGCACACAGTATCTGATCTAGCAAAGCTGGTGTTTGAGGAACACTAATTCAATGCTGGTAACACTGGCTTCAGCAAGGATGTCTGGTGGCTTCAGCATTTGGGTGGTGATCTTTCTATTTGATGGGGAGAATTTTCTGGAGTCACTGTTGTTGATACCTCTCCAGGCTCTTAGATGATGATAGTAGGTCACCCACATTTTGCATCCATAGAGGAAAATGGGATGATGACTACATTGTAGACTTGGATCTTGGTATCTTTCCAGATATCATGGCCTATAAAATCTGCCAAAACAATTTTCTAAAGGAGGTACTTGTGTGCTGGATCCTGTGCTGGAATTCCTCCTTAATGTTCACTTTTGGAGAGTGGTGGCTACTGAAGTTAGGGAACTGCTTGACTACCTCAAAGGTGGATGGGGGCACATTCATGGCCTGGGTCAGGCTGATAGAGCACTTTAGTCTTCTTGATTTTGAGAAAGATGTCTGAAGTCCAGTAGGTTTTTGCAAAGAGATCCAACACGATCTGGAAGTTTTCCCCAGTGTAAGCTAGGGTGGCATGGTCATCAGTGTATTGAAGGCCAAAGATGATTTGAATATTGTGGTCTTCAAGTGTAAATGTTCCAGGCTAAAAAGACTTCCATTCATTCAGTATTTAAGGTTTATTCAAAAAAGGGAGGTAGTTCTTAATGAGAACACGGATGACAATAAAAAAACGGAGAACAGAATTGGGCCAATGACACATCCTTGTTTCACCCAGTTCAGATGACAAATGGATCTGCCTCCAGTCCACTACAAAGAAAAATCACAGTCATCTCATCATAGAGAAGTCTTAGGCCCTTGATGTATTTTCCATGGCATCCAAATCTGGCCAGTACTTTCCACAAGGCTTTGTGATTGATGGAGTCAAAGACTTCAGTGAGGTCAATGAAGGCCAAATACAGGTCTTCGTGGTGTTCCCACCAGGCAATAAAGGTCATGTGAATTGTCCTATAGGAATGGTCTGAAACCACACTGAGATTCTGATAAGTCTTCATTAGCAACAGGTGGAAACCAGTTCAAGAACATGCAGGTGCCAAATATCCCTGCTGTGGAATGGAGGGCAGTGCCACAAGAGTTCCCACATGCAGACTTATCTCCTTTCTTGAAGATAGTCACAATGTTGGCATTAGTCATGTCCCCAGAGATCTTCACTTTGTTCCAAATTTGAAGAATGTATTATTGGAGTCTCAGTACCAGTTCCTCACTGCCAGTCTTGAAGATTTCAGCAGGTATACTGTCCAGTCCAGTAGCTTTGTTGCTCTTGGTTTCAAAATACTTCCAAGATAGAAGGGTTGGCAAGGGATCCCCTTTTGGGGTTTTGGGGAATGGACTCAGTGGTGGCACCCATCACAGTTGTCTCATGGTTCAGGAGTGCCTCAAGGTTCTCTTTCCATCTTTGGTAGATTTGTTGTCTCTGAGGAGCATCAAACCATTCTGTGATCATAGGAAACTCCGGCCATGGGAAGTTGGATCATAAGTGGCTTTCACTGCCTGGAAGAAACTGTGCATGTCATGTGTGTCAGTGTAGAGCTGAATATCCTTGTTTTTAACTTACCACCACTAGGTTTTGATTTCCCGGATCCCTCTTTGAGCTTTGGCTTTGAGCAGCTCATATCTCTCCTTCTGCTGAGATGAGGTGTTATCTTGCCTAGCAGAATGGGTCCTCCTCTTCCAGTTGAGGAGGGCTTAGATCTCAGTGTTGCTCTCCTTGAACCAGTCTTGGTGTTGATAGGTAGTATAACAAATGGATTCTGCCCAGGCCATATGGATGGTGGTTTTAAACTTCTTTCAGAGTTCCTCAACAATGCCTTCATTTGTGGGTAGGGCAGAGAGATTTCATGAAGTTACGATTCAAGATCCTTGCAGACCTTTTGGTCTTGAACAGATTTAATGTTGAAAAATCTTTGCATTGTTTTTGGCTTCTTTCAGTGTTATGGGTCAAGATGAATGTTCATAATGGATCTGACAAGTGATGATCTGTCCAGCAGTCATTGGTTCCTCACGTGGCTGGTGTGATACAGACATCCATTCAATCATGAATTCTAACAATAACACAGTTGAGAAGATGCCAGAACTTAGACAGAGGATTTCTCTAGGTAGTCTTGTATTTGTGACTCTGTCAGAAGGTGGTATTTGTAATGAAGATACTGCTCCATACATTTTCTCAGTAGGGCTGTGCAAAGCTTCAGTCCCTGATTCGATTTAGTGGAGATTCAGCTTAATTTGGTGGCCAAATCTCTGAATCCAAATCAAATCAGGAGACCCTTTAATCTCTCTGAATAGAATCAGAACCCTCTGAATCGATTCAGAGAGATTCAGAAAGATTCGATGATTCAGACATAGACACAGCTTTAAATGTTTTTTCTACATACTTCAAGGAACCAGGCGGCTCGTGAATGCTGCAATACTGGGACAGATGGAACATCCCACAGGAGTGCTGAGGGCTCCTCAGTGTGCTTAGCAGCAGACCTTGAATTGGACCAGAAGCCGCCCCCCCGCATCCTCCCAGTTCGGCTACTGGTGCCTCCCGCATGGCCGATTGCCAAGCCGGGGGTGGGGGGCCCTGCACACTCCCTGGCAGACCTGGAAGTGGACTGGAAATACTTCCAGTCCACTCCTGGGTTCACCACCAAGCACGTGGGGGGCCCCCCATGCTTCTGTGAGATGCTCCATCTGTCCCAGCATCATAGCATTCACAAGCTGCCTGATACCTCAAGGTATGTAGAAAAATCTTTTAAAACGGTGTCTATGGCCAAATCGCTGATTCTCCAAATCGGCATCTCGGATTCATCTGAATCAAATCAGAGACAGTGATCCAAGTCAACAAATCAAATCACTGTCCCCAATTTGGGTCAAATCCAAATCAAATACAGCCTGTTTCGCACACCCCTACTGGATAACCATGTCTAGGAAAATCACGCCAGTGGCTAGGCAGCTGTATTCCTCTGTAGAACATGATATGAGTAGTACCATATGTTACCACTAAGATTCTGTTTCCAGAAATCCCCAAGGATTGACACAGCCCCTCATCTGATTTAGTAACAAAGTGAACTTTAATAGTAATCCCTAATCTTTATTACAAGTTTCCTCCTGGTATTATGAGCTGACATGTGGTTCCTTCAGATGTTACAGCAGCGACTTTCAGTGGTACCATCCACAGATCCTCTGCTGGGTGTGTAGGATGATTGTTTCTAGATATCCCATTGTTCAAACAAAAATTTGACAGTTGGCCCAGCCTCCCCAGGGTGACAACATGAACATAAACATTTTCTTTTGTTTGTCCACTACTTTTGTAACTTTCTCACTCCAAATTGTCCAGTCCTCAAGTTTCTTACCTCATCTTTTTAGATAAGGTATTCCAATCCTATTCTGTTTTTGATTTTCTTTTCTTTTAGGGAAAGTGTTGTATCTGGTTTGTCCACCGTAGCAATCATAGTACTCACTTCTCCCACTGCCTTTATAAGCCACTCTGTACAATTTTATTGCTTAGTTCTGGGAAGGCCTAAACTCTGGCCAAAAAGCCTTAGCATAATTCATTTTGCCCACTACACCATACTAGGTCAGACCAATTGTTCTTCTAGGCCAGTATACTGTCTACTATAGGTGTGGGGTTGTTTTCCTGGAGCCTCTCTGCTCATATATCTGGGTGGAGTTTCACTGGTCAGCAACCACAGGCTCTTTCAATCAGGAGGCAGTGGACACAGGCCAGTGAGCACTATTGTCCCCTTCTGGATCCTTTTTTATTAACCCATGACTCTCGCTCCCTTCTCTGCTTTCTCTGGATTTCCAGTAGTCTCCCTTTTTAAGGGAGGCTTGAAGCTTTCCTTGGTGGACCTAGACCCACACTACCCCTTTATGTAACAAATAGGCCTGTCTCCTACAGGTGTGGGGCTGTTTTCTTGTCACTTCTCCAATCACATCTCCAGGTGGAGTTTCACTGGTCAACCACCACAAACTCTTTCAACTCATTTGGAAGCAGTGCATGCTGGCCAGTGTGCTCTGCTTTAATGTCCCTTTTTCGATCCCTCATTATTAACCTATGACCCTCACTCCCTTCTCTGCTTTCTTTCTATTTGTCCTCAGTACTCAATGGCTGCGTCTTTAGTAGCCTCCTTTATTAAGAGGGGCTTACAGTGTTTTTTGGTGGGCATAAGACCATGGCTTATGCCCATGTATATTCTCATAAATAAATTAAGAGGCTGTGATATAGATGTTTACGGCAAATTGGCTAAGCAGTCGCACCCAGAGAGTGGTAGTAGACAGGTCCTTCTATCAAACTAGAAGGATGTGGGTTGTGGGGTCCCACAGGGTTCGGTCCTTGGACTTGTACTCTTTAATATCTTCATCAGTGACTTGGATGTGGGTGTGAAATGTACTCTGTCCAAGTTTGCAGATGATACTAAATTATGGGGTGAAGTGCACACTCCAGAGGGTAGGGAACAATAGGCAGATGTGGACAGGTTAGAAAAGTGGACAGTACACAATAGGATGCAGTACAACAAGGATAAGTGCAGAGTGCTGCACCTAGGATGCAGAAATATCCAGCACACCTCCTGGCTGGGAAATTACCCTCTCAGCAGCACAAAAGTGGAAAGGGATCTCAGAGTCATAGTGGACTCCAAGATGAACATGAGTCGTCCATGTGACGAAATCATCAGCAAAGCTAACCGCACTTTATCATGCATCAGCAGATGCATGACAAATAGAACCACAGAGGTGATACTTCCTCTCTGCGTGGCATTGGTCAGACCACAGTTGGAGTACTGCACCCCGTTTTGGGCGCCATACTTTAAGAAGGATGTTGATAGACTTGAGAGGCTCCAGAGGAGGGCCACTCATTTGGTTAGGGGCTTACAGGACAAGCCCTATGAGGAGAGACTGAGGGACCTGGACCTCTTCAGCCTCTGCAAGAGAAGGCTGAGAGGTGATCTTGTGGTCACCTACAAATTCATTAGGGGGACACAGCAAGGGATTGGAGATGCTCTGTTCACCAGGGCACTTCTTGGGGTAACAAGGAACAATGGTCACAACCTGACAGAGAGCAGATTTAGGTTGGACATCAGGAAAAACTTCTTCATGGTAAGAGTGTCCAAAATTTGGAATGGGCTTCCAAGGGAGGTGGTGCTCTCCCCTACTTTGAGGGTCTTTAAGAGAAGGCTGGATACGCAACTGGCTGGGGTCACTTGACCCCAGCACTCTTTCCTGCCTAGGCAGGGGGTTGGACTCAATGATAGAGTAAGAGTTTTAAAGAGTTGGGAGCCCAGGAAGGGTAGCTGTGCCTTAAGGAAATGATCCTTCGGGCACAGAGGGAGACGATCCCGATGCAGGGGGAAAGGGGCCAAAAGGCTTCCTTGGCTGACCAGAGAAATCCAGAGCAGTCTACGGACTAAAAGGGGGGCATATAAAAAATGGAAACGGGGAGAGATTACTAAAGAGGAGTATACCTCCTCGGCTCGTGATTGTAGGGAGGCAGTTAGACAGGCCAAAGCTACCATGGAGCTGAGGATGGCATCCCAAGTTAAGGATAAGAAAAAAATTGTTCTTTAGATCTATAGGGAGTAAAAGGAAGGCCCAGGGTGGAATAGGACCCCTGCTAAATGGGCAGAAGCAATTGGTGACGGACAGGGGGAACAAGGCTGAACTCCTCAACGAGTTCTTTGCTTCAGTTTTCCTAAGCGAGGGGCAAGACAAGGCTCTCACTGGGACTGTAGAGAGGCAGCATCAGGACGCCAGACTACCAAGTGTAGACCCTGAGATGGTGCAGAGGCACTTGGAAGAACTGGATGCGTTTAAGTTGGCAGGCCCAGATGAGCTCCATCCGAGGGTACTGAAAGCACTGGCTGACGTTATTGTGCAGCCACTGTTGGGAATATTTGAACGCTTGTGGTGCAGGGGCCAGGTCCTGGAGGACTGGAAACGGGCCAATGTGGTCCCCATTTTCAAGAAGGGGAGGAAGGAGGACCCAGGCAACTATAGGCCAGTCAGTCTCACCTCCATCCTTGGCAAAGTCTTTGAAAAAATTATCAAGGCTCACATTTGTGAGAGCCCGGCAGGGCAAATTATGCTGAGGGGAAACCAGCACGGGTTCGTAGCAGGTAGATCATGCCTGACTAATCTAGTCTCTTTTTATGACCAGGTTACAAAACACCTGGACACAGGAGTAGGGGTTGACGTTGTTTACGTAGACTTCAGGAAGGCCTTCGATACGGTATCCCACACCATACTGGTGAACAAGTTAAGAGGCTGTGACTTGGATGACTGCACAGTCTGGTGGGTGGTGAACTGGCTAGAGGGTCGTACCCAGAGAGTCGCAGTGGATGGGTCGGTATCGACCTGGAAGGGTGTGGGCAGTGGGGTCCCGCAGGGCTCGGTCCTTGGACCGATACTCTTCAATGACTTCATCAGCGATTTGGACGAGGGAGTGAAGTGTACTCTGTCCAAGTTTGCGGATGACACAAAACTGTGGGGAGAAGTGGACACGCCGGAGGGCAGGGAACAGCTACAAGCAGACCTGGACAGGTTGGACATATGGGCAGAAAGCAATAGGATGCAATTCAACAAGGAGAAATGCAAAGTGCTGCACCTAGGGAGGAAAAATGTCCAGCGTGCCTACTGCCTAGGAAATGACCTGCTTGGAGGCATGGAAGTGGAAAGGGATCTTGGAGTCCTAGTGGACTCCAAGATGAACATGAGTCGGCAGTGTGACGAAGCCATCAGAAAAGCTAATGGCACTTTATTGTGCATCAGCAGATGCATGATAAACAGATCCAAGGAGGTGATGCTTCCCCTCTATCGGGCGCTGGTCAGACCGCAGTTGGAATACTGCGTGCAATTCTGGGCGCTGCACTGCAAGAGGGGTGTGGATAACCTGGAGAGGGTCCAGAGAAGGGCCACACATATGGTTAAGGGCTTGCAGGCCAAGCCCTATGAGGAGAGACTAGGGCACCTGGACCTCTTCATCCTCTACAAGAGAAGGTTGAGAGGCGACCTTGTGGCTGCCTATAAGTTCATCACGGGAGCACAGAAGGGAATTGGTGAGGCTTTACTCACCAAGGCGCCCCTGGGGGGTTACAAGAAATAATGGCCATAAGCTAGCAGAGAGCAGATTTAGATTGGACATTAGGAAGAACTTCTTCACATTTAGAGTAGCCAAGGTCTGGAATGGGCTCCCAAGGGAAGTGGAGCTCTCCACTACCCTGGGGATCTTCAAGAGAAGGTTAGATAAGCATCTAGCTGGGGTCATCTAGACGCAGCACTCTTTCCTGCCTATGCAGGGGGTCAGACTCGCTGATCTGTTGAGGTCCCTTTTGACCCTAACATCTATGAATCTATGAATCTGTTGAGGTCCCTTCTGACCCTAGCATCTATGAATTTATAGTTTCCAAGGCATAGAAATCAGCCTTTGTGCTCGATACAGGGCAGGTTTGGCATGTTGGCACAGTGTGCTGTGTGGCCCTAGCCACACATACATCAGTTTGGGCCCCGGCCCCACATGGGATTAGGCCTGCTATCTTGGCCCTGGCCCCATGTACACCAGATTGGTCCCACTGCTCTGGGACCAGTTCCAGCCCTGCATGCAGCCGATCAGGCTCACTGCCCTGGTCCCAGTCCCACATACAATGAATTAGGCCCACCACCATAGCCCCACATACTGGCCTGATCCTGCACACAAGGCCATTTCATCCAGGTATGGGGTCTGGAAATTTGCAGTGGGGGAGCAGTAACAGCATGAATTGCCACTCCTGTCCCCACTGCCAAAAATTCTGTATTCATGGGATATCCAATAGATCTGGGCCTGCAGGCCAGAGGTTGAGCACCAGTGATTTATACCAACAGAGGTTTCAAGAGGAGTGCTGCCTAAAAAAAAAAATATGGTGATTCAATCTGGAAATACTAAGGGCCCGATCTTGTTACACATTATATTGTTCTCAAATGCTGATTGGTATTAGTGCTAGCTTGATTTGGAGCAGTCAAACATTCAGGCCAGAAGGAAACTGGAGAACTAAAAGGCAAGAATCCTCCCCCCCGCCACCCTCCCATCCATTCTAGGCTGCTCCCCTGATCCCCAAGGGTCCCCCAGTTTCCCCCTGCCCCCAGGGCTCCCCTCCTGTCCTTCAGGGTTCTTGCCTGCCACCTACAATTACTTGTGGCTCCCCCAAGTTACCCCTTGCCCCTGGAACTTCCTCAGTTCTCTCCCACCCCCAGGACTTCCCTCCTGTCCCTTGGGATTCCTGCCACTCCCCCTACCCCCCCAACTCTCCCAGCTTACTTGTTGTTGTCTGTGGTGTTTGTTGCAAGGGACCAGGCAGGGAAGACTGCCCACCCAATCCCTGCCACTTCTGGGCTGCTCTTCTTCTCTGGGCTGAACTCAATGGCCAGGTAGGAAATTTAACCTTTCTCTGCCTGCTTCCCTGGACATACAGTGAGATCATCCACAAGTAAGTGTAGGGGTGCAGAGGGGCAGGGATCTGGGGTTCTGGGGAAGGTTGGAGGTGGGGGGGGTGCAGTAGGCCTGATCCAGGCCTGCAAGTTTGGGTGGGGTGTTTACATTAAGGTGTAGTTTAGAGTGGCTAGACCTTACCGTAACACAAACTGACTAACATGGATCAGAGATAAACCTAGGCTGGAGTGGTATAACTTTAAGTCACCTAAACTGTGCTTAAAACTAGTTTCAGGTGTTAATGCGTAGGCAATCCAGGTCTTAAGAGCTCCAGGAGCTGCTTAAAGTTAATGTGTAACAAAGTTATAAGAGGCTGCATCACTGAAATAATTTGCATCCAAAATGAAAATTGTCTGCACTTCTAGCAGAAATAGAAAATGTGCTCTTTGCCACTTCTGTTATCCAGGTCTCCAGGAAAATCTGGAGATTTAATGGGCTGTTGTATTTAAAAATAGAAAAAGATAAGATTCTCTTAACCACCCCTATCATAAGTGTTCCTTGCTTATAACAATCCCATTCTAAACAAAGGATCCTCTATCATTTTCCCTTCTATGGTGTTTCAGTATATGGTGAAGCTCCTGGATCTGAATGCTTGCTGAGTTTTGCTGAGAAAAATAATTTATGGGAGGTGATATTATTAGACAGCTTTTAGTATCTATCAGAATTTGTCAGATAAAGGATAACAGTAAAAATCTGCTTGAATAAATCAGAGTGCAGAAGACCTTTAAAAAGGTTAATGTAAATGGCAGGCAACCATTTAGTATTTTTATTTTGTTTATAAAGATTAAAGGATTTATTGCCTTTATGAAGTGGAGCTGCATTGCCCTGGAAAAAAAATCTGTTTATAAATTCATATACCTGCATATGGGTGTACTGTATAGGGTGAAATATCTAAAAATAGCTTGACTACCTAGCAAACCTTAAAGCCCAGCAGAATTTAAGAAAGATTTGAATCTCCTTTTCCTTCCAAATAAAGTACATCTTTAATAGTCATGTAGTAAACACAAAGAAAAAAAAAATTTTCAACTGAATCACTGACAAACCAAGCTGAAAGCAACAAGTTCTTTGCCATCTATCCTTCAAAAACAATCGCGTTATAATATTCAAGATGCAAACAGAGGGACTGAAGATTTCAGCTAGAACTAGAGGTAATAAACAACTGAGTTTGCATATCTATAGGGAATGTACATGACGGAGATGTAGTATGTACTGACTCTATAGCTGCATGAAAGTTCTGGGAATGTTTTATGTCATATGGTGATTTGAATCCAATGCATTTTGCATGCTTTGGGTTCTGCTGTAGATTCTGATGTTAATGATCATCTTTTATTCCCCCAGGCTTTACACTAAAAACTGAAGAAAGTGGGACACTTGAACTGACATTCCTTACATATATATGTGGAGACTTCCATTTTCAGTGGTATGTGGTCTTCAGTTCTTGAATCTGCTTTTCCTTTTGTCCATCTGAGTCTGATTTTTGCTGCCTTTGAGGACACCTTGCAAAGCTTCTTTTCTTACCTAGGCTTTTTCTCCAAGGGAGCAGGGGGGTATGGTTATCTAACTGAAATCTGAGCATTTTTGACTTGTGCTAACTTTAGTTGGTAACTCCTTTTTTGTGGTAGGTGCAAGTTTGTTGGTTTAACTATGGAATCTGCCTAGGACTACTGGAAAGAACATGCTTTAAAAAAAAGTAAGTAAAGAAAAGGTCCTGGCCTGACTCACAGGCAACTTTGCACTTGTCTTCAGGATAAATGACAGTGTGTTAATTGTTTCTAAGCAAATACCATTTTTCTTTGAGGCAAATAACCATTAGAATGTCTAAAATGACCTGGGAAACCTTTTAAGTGACAAAGATACCACACAGCAAAGTACATACTGACTTATTTTGTCACTTAGATACAAAGTATAGATTCCAAACTGTCATTTCAAAAATAAAGCCAAAGCCTGAGTATATTCAGTGTCATTCTTCAAAGGGCACACATGATCCAATTAAAACCAATCTAGTATAATCTGAAGTGATAAATAGAAAAAAATGAGTTGGAATGTACAGGAGCAAATCTAACAAGCTTCTTTTTTTGGCTCTTAGGGAAGCAATTGACCCAAGCAATTGACTGCATCTGTTGTAATTTGGAAATATTACTGGCCAACACTAATCTTGTTAACTGTAAGTTCCAGGAATATAAGAACCAGGTACAGCATTTTTCTTAAGATTTGGGCGGCACCATAATGCAAACCTTGTATGCTTGAGATGGTGAAATCCTGAATGCTAATTTAAACTGTAGAGGTTATAGTAATTAATTCTATAATTTGGTGAGATGAAATATCTGGACACTTAGTAGATGAATTATTTAAAATAAAAGATCTAGACTTCATAATTATCTCCATGTTTGCATATGATATACTGGGAAGATTTGCATCAAGAATTACTTAGGGACTTTAATTACCTTAAAACCAAAGATTCCTTGGGAACCTGATGAGAATGATTAGTGTCAAAGTCAGAGTTGTTACATTTTTTTTTGTAAAAATCTTTACAAATAGACTGGAGAAGCCAATTCATATGTTCCAGTCATCACAGAATCAGATTTCAACTTGCTAGGTCACTCTTCCTCTGCTAAGGTAATTTCTAATTTTGGGACCCCCAAGATACATCTCAATGTCTTCAGCTATTTTTTCTGCCTATTAGAGCAAGTTAGTAAGCTGTATCTTTCCACTTTCTCAGATGTAGCCTAGACAGACAGAGTATTTAACATGCCCATCACTCTGGCATTGACTCAGAGATCAAGATGTCCTAGTATTATCCTGACAGGAGATAATTACTCTGGTATTTATGAGATGGAAGAAGAGGAACTTGTCACCGTTTCAGTGTTAACTATACTTTTGACACTCCCTATGGCCTCCCCCAGGGCATTTGGCTCAAGTCTCAGTCCACACAGTCACCTGTATCTGTTAGGAATTTACCTTCCTCTCGCTAAAGACCAGGGTCTACAGCATCAATCCCCTGGCATTCAGTGTAATCACCTTGCTGGCAAGGCTTTTTGTGTCGATGTGATATCTTTTATTAGACCAACTGGGTAGCTGGGAAAAAGTTCTTTGCAAGCTTTTGGGCACAATCACTTTCTTCAAGCATAGGGAGTCTTTGCTGTTCTGAGACTCCAAGGAATGAAAGAAGCTAAAAGTGTGATAAGATGTTGATGAGACTGTAAATAGGTGTAATCACATTAAACTTTTGTTTAGCAGCTGCAATTTTTTTTTCCCTTTCTGAAGCAATCTCAGAGTTAACCAATGAACAGCTAGCTTTCACAGAACACAAAATTATTCATTTTGTGGAAAAACCATTACTGATCAATTTTATGGGAAGTGGGTAGGTGTAGACACAAAGTTCACTGGTTCTTGTATATTCAAACATGTCTCCCTGAGCCTAGCTTTGTATTGACTATTTAAAAACCTTCAGTTTTCTGCATTCAGCCTTCCTACAGGGATGACCCTTGAGCTCCCTCCAACCATATGATCCTATGATTATCCTGATCCCAGACAAGCCGGTATATGAATTTTCCTCCAGGGTCAAGGCTTTCAGGTATTTTTTTCTCCTGCAAGAGAATTTACATACATTCCAAGAACTTATGTGACACTTATAGTTTTGAGATAAAGTCTTTTTGATGCTTCTATATATGTCCATGACTCCTAGGCACACCCCAGTCTAATAGGTTTTGACATTTCTGAGCTTCCTCCAGTGACAGAACTATTCACACAATGTACAGTAGCAGTAACTTTTACTGGTAATAAGTATGGGCTGGTATAGATAGTCAAGGGGAGTAATCTAAGCAACCTGGTAGGTACATCATATGCCTTCTTATATTTGATGAGGATATTTCAAGGAAATTTCACTTTTGTTAAGTATATGGACAAAGAGACTAGAGGGTACAATGAATGATACTTCATTCCAATAGATCAGGGGTGTCAAACCAACCTCCGCTCCCCTATGCTAGTTCCAGCACCTGCTCTGGCCAGCCCAGGATGCAAGCTACATGTGCTACCTGTTCTGGTCAGTCCAGGGTGGGCACCACACACAGCATAGATACTGGACCATCTAGATGAGATGCTGCACTGCAGCACAATCCTGGTCTGACCAAAACAGGCACTGGATCTGGCTTGTGGGGGACCCATGGACCACTCCCCACCACAAGGCCATATGCAGACCTTGGTCTGGCTGGTCTGAGACTGCACTGTATGTAGCACCCACTCCAGAACCCATGCTGTGTGTAGCACCCACCCGGGACCAGCTGGAGCAAGTGCTGCATGCATGCATCCTGGAATGGCTAGAGTGGGTTTTGTGGGTGCTGTATCTGGCAGGTGGAGGAGAGATCATAGAGTGGCCCCATGCAGGTGCTGTGTACAACAGAAATCCTGGAGTTGGTGCCACATGCAGCAGTTGTCTCAGGCCCTGCGTGTGGGGCTGGCCCACCATGCACCATGTGTGGCATGGGGATCAACTCAGACTCAGGGCCAGCACCAGTAGCCAGGCAATGTAGCTCCATGTAGCCCAGGCCATATCTTTGACACCCATGCAATAGACAATAAGTAAAAAGTTCCACTAAATTAGTTGGGAGCAAATATGATCTGCGAGTATGAATAGTATGCCCTTTAGGAAGAATAGTATGTCCTTTATGTAAGGAAGAAGCCTCTTCCTTCACTTGTTCCAGGTCTTCCTCACCCGGGGCATTTTTTAAGTGGGGTTCTTATATATTTGGAAAATAAAATGTGAAAAGTGGAGAGGGAGAGGAATATTTGAAAACTACATTTTTGAACATTAGTTCAGAGATTGCAACTTCTCATGTGACAAATCTCAGTGTTAACTTGGAGGAAGTAAGACAAATGTGTCTTCCTAACCCATGCACCAGTAGCATACTGAGGCTACTTTCTGTGATAATAAGAATGGATATAAGAATCATTGATCTCAAGGGGAGTCTTGATCAGTTATGCTAGCAGAGAATTTTGTCTTGTGCTGAGGTTTGTCGCCATGACTATTCTGTTCAGCATTAATTCTCTAATTATTATAAACAAATAGTACACTCATTATATTGCTTCTTCTAGCAGAGAGGCAGCTGAAGTCCAAGGTAAGATGCTTAGGGAGATATTGGAGGCCAGGAGGTTGGAAAATTTAGTGAAAGGAAACTAACTGAAAGGAAAGAGATAGAGTGAGGGAAGAAAGCTTGATTGCTGGAAGATGGCAGAAGAAAAGAAAAAAAAAGAAATAGCTGAAATTTTTACTGGGGAGACTAGTATGGCCATATTAGAGTGACCAGAACCCCACAACCACAAACTTGACTTCAGTACAACACCTACAATAATCACAATTCCCTTTCTATTCCATGGAAGTATTCACTAAGGGGTGCTGATGTTCTCATTAAAGAATCTTACTAATCTCTTCATTTATTTGAACCTATTCATATTTTATAAGATGAATTATCATACCAGTGTACTAGCATGGCAAGGAGGGCATAAGAACTTATTTATCACATGGATATGGTATAATTAATATGTAAAATTTTGTTTGACCAAAGTTTCAGACCTAGTTTACCAAACTAGAGTAGAACAGATAAAATTTTGGTTTACGTCTCAAAAACAGAAATACCATTGGATATCTCAAATGGTTTCTGTAGTATCAGAGTAGCAAAAAGTGTTATTGTTTTGTTATGGAAATCAGGAAAATTTCTATCTGGTAGAAAATGGATGCAACTTATGATAAACTGTGCCAAGTTAGTCTGATGAATAGTTAGAGAAGAGAAGAATAAATTATTATATTATAAGGTTACTATACTTTCTCTAACCATTTTCTATTCTAACAATAAAAAAAAGATTTTGAAAACTGTGATTTACCTGGCTGTATAAAGGACATAGTATGCCTCTAGTACTTTTTATTTTCTCTGTGTCTTCTCAGAAGGTACTTCGGAATCAATAGATGTAGAGATTTGGATATCTGTATAAATTGACAATTAGCAGGTTTATTGTGATATGATATCATTAAAATCTATCCCAATATTGAAATAAAATTGTGTTCTCTCATACTTTTGTATCCATATAGGAATATTTCTTAAATAAAATACTCCCAGTTGCTCATAAATTAAGGGGTAAAGTTTGCATATTAATCTTTCTTTTTAATTATATGATTCTTTAACGTCATACTCATTACAGTACAGCAAGACTGATTGTTGGGATGCAACTAAATCCTAGAAGGTAGCACTTCAGACTACCTGACAATAAATTTACACTTACCTGAAGTTGCCTATTTTTACTTACAGTATCTGGCATATCATTGGCTTATTAGAGAATAAGAAGCAATTACTTCCCCAAATATTAATCAATCTTACTATGTGCTATAATGTACCTTTAAGTTGGACAAAGAGATTGTTAGGATTTCATGCCTATAGACTATTTTGATTTGTACAGTCCTGCTTAGGTTTTGTATAGGGAAATATTTTAAGGTGAATACGATTGTAGATACTCACTATTGTTCTGAGTCTACCTTATTTTTCAAGAATATTAGGCTTAACAAGTAAATCCCAAATGTTAAAAACTCTAGAAATTCAGAAAGAAGTTTGCACTTGTACCATAAATTATGTAGTCCCATTTAAGTAACCTCACTTTTAACCCTGCTTAAACAAAAACACATATTGGATCATCAAGAGGGAAAAACAGCATCTATTACACGGGATACATACAGACGTTACATTTAGATCCCTAACCAGGGTTAGGTCATTCTAAATGCCCAATCATGCAGACATTCAGAGGATTAAAAGGTGTGCTTGATCTATGTTAGTGTACCTCAGGAGATGCACTAACTTAGATTGAGAAAGGGTTAGCCCAATCCCCTGAATGCCTGCATGCATTTGCAACACAGCCCAGAGGCTGGGAAAGCCCAGCTGCTTACCCCAACCCCAGCTGTGCTATTCTTACTGCCCCTAACCCTGACTGGGCTGTTTTTAATGCCACCCTCCCCACCAACCCCCCACCCCCAACTAACTCCTCCCTCCCCACCAACCAGGAAACTCTCCCCATTCCTCCAAGGCTCAGACTCACCAACCCCTCCTGAACCTGCCAACCCTTCCTCTGAGTTACTTACATTAGGCTATTTGTGCTGCTCTAAGCAGAGGTGAATAGCTATACACACCATTTCTGGTCTAGGTATCTTAAAATAAGCAGCCTAGATCTAGATCAGTTTTGGCAAATGCTGGATAAAATGCTATCATGAAGTGCAAGTAAAATGGTCGGAATACCACAGAAAGAACCGGGATTAGAATAAGTGTAATAATCTTACTTCAAAATACACTCTCA
The DNA here is from genome assembly GCF_030867095.1 of Alligator mississippiensis. Taxonomy (NCBI): domain Eukaryota; kingdom Metazoa; phylum Chordata; order Crocodylia; family Alligatoridae; genus Alligator; species Alligator mississippiensis. The sequence continues at coordinate 269,833,564 of NC_081824.1, read as the reverse complement.
GATTACGTTGCCATACAACATCCAGAATACTATATGCATGCTGTCACTGGGCACATATAGGGAAAAACATTTTCACTTTCAAAGTAGGCATGTGCTCTGCTGATTTTTGAAAATGTAGAATTTCAAATAGAGAATCATTGTGTATTTGTAAATAACAACTTGCATGCATTTAAATATTTTCTTAAACTGTCATATATTATTAAATCCATATCCAGAACACAATATTTGCAAACATAAATGCACAGGTAAGTCATAAGTCAAAAGAGAAAGGAATTAAAATGTCAGCCCTTCACTCATAATGAGCCCTTCACTCATTATATGTTAGACATTACTGAAGTCTACAGTCATCAACTGTGGACTCTATTCTGCTAGCATTTACCATTAAAATCATTGGATTATAACCTTTCCAGCCAAGAATTAATGGATAAGAGGTTGACGTTTGGTCCATAATTTAACTCATCATTTTTCTCTGCTAATTTTTGTAATGATTTCTCTAACTCAAATACAGAGGTCCATGAGACGAGGAGAAAAAAAAATATTAAAAGGGTGTGTCTGCTACAATAGGGTTAATCAATTTTCTGCATAACAATGGGGAAAAAAAACAGGTTCTTTCTGCTTGGATTGTCAAAAGCAGGGCAGTTTGTTTTAAAAGTGTTCTTTACAGTAAGAGCTGTACTGCATGTCCAGCTTAATATCCAGATTTCCATAAGCCTACCTGTTAAAAATAACATTAGGATGGTATTTAAATCAGCTGGAGAATACTATTATTACCCTATTAGGGCAAGATAAAGATAGGTGGCAGTTGTTTTATGTTTATGGTTGCACTCCATATGCAAGGGAAAAAATGTGCTTTCAGCCTAAACTTCACAATTTGAACTTCACAGCTTGTTTTTACTATATGCTGCCTTCTACTTACATGAAAGTAATGTTTTCTATAACTTTTAAAGTGTTCACTGTAAGATATTTTGTGGTAAAGATTACACAACCTATGTTAGATACAATAAAGTCCTGCATGGTCACATGGTAAAAAAAAATAGGTAGTTAAATATCCTTGGGAAACAAAGGTGAAGGAACATTTGACCTTCACAATTGGAAACTTAATTACATGATATTTTCATTTTTGATAATCCATGTGGAGTTCTGAACCAAGAAAACTTGTCTCCTCAAGTCAGTTTCAGCTATTGGGGATGTGGAAACTATGCCAAGGCCTCTGAATTTCCACTTTTAAAAAGCAATGGCTTTTCTTCAGAGCTTCCCCTCCTCCTCACTTCAGTGACAGTAACTCTTCCTGTCTATTCTACCATCCTGCCCTCTCTGAGCTGGAGGCAGCCTTAAGTAAGCTACCATGAAAAGTGTAATCATCTGATTGAGACTTTTTTTTCCTCTGAAGATATATCAAACACTGCAGCACAGTAATTAGTAGTAGTTATAGTCTAACTTTTATAATCAGGCCTTTTGAGACATGAGGAGATTATATCCTTTAAGGAGTCTGAAATGAATGAAAAACAATCTTATTTGCTTGTCACTTCTGAGACTTATAAGTTTCAGAACATAGTATACTATTATAAAATGCACACGTTTTATATGATCAAGAAATGATAGAGATGCAGTGCCACAAGGCCAAACCAGAGAGAGAGCTGAAGTCTTGAGAAGAGCAATACAATCTGAAACGAACTGTAATCAAACTTCAGGTTTCCTTTTATACGAAGTAACTGATTAGTTTATCCTTGGATACCAGTTTGCAACTGACTGAATTGCCTCTTGCTTCATTCTCTTGCCTCTCTGGTGGTGGGGGTGAAGAGAGCATTTATTTAGATATAGAATCATTGGATAAAATATGTAAGCACTCCCCTGAACCAGGACAAAACTAAGTCTTCTTCCTCTCAAGGTTGCAGCCTTATCACTGGGCTATGTGACAGGGTCATGACGTTTTTTGCTTATTCTCTCTCTGACGCCATGATTCCTGAACAGCAATACAGCTTCAACAAAAGAAATAGAGCCTCAACCTACAGCCTAACAGTTACAACACTCTGCTGGAAGAGTCCACATCATGATGATTTGGCAGAGGTTTTTACAGCCGGATGCCTTTCAGGATGCTAACCCTCCTCCCTTATCTGGCCTTGGGACTGGCATTGAATGGGTAGAATTGCTCTTCCACAGCAGAATTAAGCCAGTGGAGATCGAGGATCTGCAACAGTGACCCCATTTAGACAGGACACTGGAAGGAAGAAGAAGACTCTTCTGGAAGGGTGGATGTTGTGGACTGAAATCCTTCCAGGCTGATGATGGGCCTAGAACCCAGCTCTTGCCATTATACAGAAGATGAGCAGAACTACCATCACCACCACCCGTTTTAACAGGAAAGAGTGAAACAGTCATTCGTACTTTAAGGAACAACTTAAAAGCATGGTAGGAAGGAGTGCCACCTTGTGAATCCCACCCTCAGATAGATGCCTATTGTCACAACCCAAGGGTGTGATTTTGTGTGTGTGTGCTTCGACACTGCTAAATTATTTCCCGCCATGAGGAGCTTTCTTTGCAAGGTGCATTTCTCAGTTGCAAAGAGAAAACCCCGGTGCAAAGAAGTTCTCTCCACCCGCATGCAAATTTGTGTTCCACTATTGGCCAGGTCTAAATTATTCCCACGTGGCAGCTAGCGATTGGCTTGCTAGCCGTATAAGAGGCTTGAGCTGTTTCCGCCCAAGTTGGAGGACTCCACAACCATCTAGTGGAGGAGGAGGACTTCACGTCTCGTGAAGAACTCTAAGTGCTGCGGAGCCTAACAGACCCAGTGTGTGCCTTAAGAAGGCTATAGGGGTCTGATCAACCTCTGGCCTCTCCCTGTCGCCGAGCGATCCCTCAACGAACCCCTTCCCTGCGCGCAAGTTCCACAGAGCCTAGCAAACTTTGTGTGAGCGTATCCAGAGCTCTTCTCCGAGTTGTTTTCTTTGGTTGACACGACGGGCTCGTGGTTTTAGAGCCTTCAGCCGGATTGGGCTAGAGTTCGCGAGATTAGAACTCTTGTCCACTCTTCTTTCCTATCTGTAACTGCAACTCAAGCAAGTTTTCCTGCCTGCACCGCGACCATCTACGGTGTAAGTAAAATAATCTTTAATCAACCGCTACGCGTCCGTGCCTAATTCTAGTCCGCTGGCCTGCATTCCCCGACCCGCGTGCCAGGGCTGCTGGCCACAGCCTGCCGCACGCCCCCGAGGGCCTCAGACCGCTCCCGACCCGTATACCTATGTCCAGGGGAGAGAGACAGAAATTCAGATGTGCGCTGTTTGGCATTTCCTATTGTCCAGTTTAGGCATACCTGGCCCACCCAGTGATTATCTGGATATTATGATTCCCTGTCCTAATAACCAACTCTCCTCATTCACTACATGAAGAACACAGGTGCCAAACATGGGTTTGTGAATCTTGAATGTCACTGCATCTAAATCGGTTTTTGGTTCAGACCAAACAGGAACTCGGTAGCAGAACAGAGAACCAAACCCAGATTTCCTAAGTCCCAGATACGCGCCTTAACCAGGAGACCACTCCTTCCATCATTTTTGTTTGTACTATATCTAGATGTACTAGCATACTCTTTGTGCTGTATCTAGATGTACTTCTGACTCTTGCCAAAGCAGGACACTAAAAGACTTGCATTACAAAGCACCAAAGGAATCATGACTAATTGTATTCACATTTCCATCATAATATTCAGAACTAGGCTCTGAGAAGAATTTCACACTGCATGAGTACTTTATATAATCTGTAAAATATATTATTACGGTGTTCTCATATAAGATTGTACATTATATAAGATCTTAATTATTCATTATTATTCAAATATAGTTAATTATAAATGTTCTGTTGATATGAGTTAATTTTTGCTGTTATTAGCATTTCAATTAATGTGAAAAGTATAGAATAGAATAAGAATAGGCTCTAGTTTGATGTAATACCTTTTATATTCAAGGTATCCTAAAGTGTTTTACAAAGCATGTTGTTATTAGATACTATTTCAGTGCTCACATTAGCTAGGGAGGTTTCTATGATTGCTACATGGGTATTTGCAAGATTATTTCTAGCTCACCAGAGAAACAAAGAACATTTTCAAACATACTTATGCCACTCAGAACAAGCAGCAGAAAGAATTCTTATTTGTCCTTTCTTGGTCAATTGCTATTAAATCACCACAATTATATTAAACAGTATTTTAAAGAGCAGACTTATATCCACTAGTGCAATAAAAGAGAATGAAAAAAGATACTTAAGCTGACACTTTATGTATTTGCCAGTCCTATTACTTCAGTATTTCAGAGTCTGATGACACATCGTACTTACCTTAGCACTAAGCCAAACAGGGCACATCTACATGAGATGCTTAATTTTCAGTAGACTGAGTCTACTGCACATGGCAAAAGCTTTTTGCCATGGCAAAGAACTTTTGCCATGGTGTCATGGCAAAAGCTGTGCTAATGAGGTAATACTGCAAAAAGTGTCACAGAAAGACCATGCACCTTTGTTACTACGCAGTAGTACTGGCTACTGTCCATTTATATAGTACCTCATATTAAAGGTACTGAACTTAATGTACAGTAGCAAAGGTGCATTAATGCACATGTAGGTGTGCCCAGAGATAGGTTATGTTTGGAGCATCAGCCTAATTCTTAGCAGTTGGTTTGAGTATCTCCTATTTTTCTTGGTGGTTAATCACTTTGGGGCATATTATGCCACTGTTCTTTGTGTTAAGGGTACTTTATGTGGTGAAAAGTCCCATTGAAATCAGTCGAGCTATTTTCAGAGTAACATATGAATCAAGCTAGATAAAGGTAATAGAATATGATCTTTTGTTATAATTTGTGGATGAAATGAGGCCAAATTAAAGCTGGACAGATCATCATCATTTATAATGACATCAATTTTGAGGGTTTGATGTCACAATCCTTACATTCTTTTCATGTAGTCAGGGTTTGTTCTGTTTTGTTGCTGTTTTTTAGATGCATCTATTTGGCATTTAAAAAAAAACAAAGTGTGTCATTATGATGGACTATGGATTTAAGTATGATATTGCCTTTCATATTGTGTTCATCTTATCATGTGTGACTCAGTTAGAAGGATATTTAACCACTTATTTTTTTTTTTTACCATGTGACCATGCAGGACTATTTTATCTAACATAGGTTTTGTAATCCATACACAAAATGTCTCCAATTGATTTAAATACCATCCTAATAGCCTGTGCCCTGAGACTAAAGGGTTAAGAGCTAGAGCTATCTCCTTGCAAAAGAAGACATGATGGACCTGTAGCATCAACAGAGTCTTGAATGGAATTGTCAACAAAGGTGGGGTGTCCAACACAGGTCTAGAGGAGATATTCATGACAATGAAAGAGGAGAGGCACTTGTACATGACAAAATTTGCACTTTCTTGCATTCCAGTAGTATTACAGTTTGTGCATGCGGGTTTTCTTGATGTTTTAAAAGTCTTCCTGGCGCACTAAAGTAAAACTCATCTGGATATAGTTTAGTTTGGGTCAACATGAATTACAATGTTGCATCCATGGATTCATCATGTGCAGACAGAAATGCATTCAAAGATGTGTAATGAGCCCCTTTGTCCGTCAGATGTTGCTTTGAATTGCAGAGAGGCGGGAAAGAGGTTAGCCAGTCCATTTCAATAACTGGTGTAATGTGTTTTTTTGGATGGCATGTGTTGCATGCCAGATGCTACAGTTCACCCAGCCCAACATGAATCAATGTTCATTCTCCTGTACAGATATCCACATCTCCTCCCACTCACTCCCCCAGTCATACCCTAGCCAGGGTGACAATGGCACTGTCACTCCATAATTTGCACCTGCCCCTGAATGAATGCGAATTGTATTTCTTGTGCTGGCTGCCACACCATTTGCAACTGCTTAAGGTCACTCCCCAGTCAGACCCATGGCAGCCGACAACCCTTAATGAGAATGGCACAGTTACCACATAGTTTGCTCCTGGTTCGATCCAGGAATGAAGAATCACTTGGGTGCCTAAAGGGGCCACCACGGACTGCTTTCATTTGCCTTTCAGTCAGACAAAGTCCTTTTTCAAATATATAGGGAGGATGAAGGAGGCACCGGGAAACATGGGGCCCCTGCAAGATACGCTGGGCAATCTGGTGGTTGCGCCAGAGAAGAAGGCAGACCTCTTTAACAAATTCTTCACCTCCGTTTTCTTGTGCAGGGACCAGGACTTCCCCACTGTGATTCAAGACAGACTGGAGGGGAATGCCTCAAGACCTAAGGTTGAGGAGGACCGGATTAGAGTGCTTCTGGAGGGGCTGGACATGTTCAGATCAGCAGATTCAGATGCTCTTCACCCCAGGGTGTTAAGGGAGATAGCAGGGGTTATTTCAGAGCCCTTGGCACGGCTTTATGAGCACTCGTGGTGCTCGGACCAGGTGCCAGATGATTGGAAGATAGCCAATGTGGTCCCCATCTTTAAAACAGGGAGGAGGGAGGACCCGGGCAACTATAGGCCCTTCAGTCTTACCTCAATCCTGGGGAAACTCTTTGAGAAGATCATGAAGGAGCCCATCTGTGATGGGCTGGCATCGGGGATGATGCTCAAGGGCAACCAGCACAGTTTCATTAGGGGCAGGTCATGTCAGACAAACCTGATTGCCTTTTACGATCAGGTCACAAAAGCATTGGATGCAGGTGTCGCCGTGGATGTAGTCTTTCTGGACTTCAGCAAGGCCTTTGACACTGTCGACCACCCGATCCTCATTAAAAAACTAAGCGACTGTGGCATTGATGCCTACACAGTCAGATGGTTTGCAAATTGGCTGAAGGGTTGTACTCAGAGGGTGGTGGTGGACGGGTCATATTCGACCTGGGGGGAAGTGGGCAACGGAGTCCCCCAGGGCTCGGTCCTTGGGCCCGCACTGTTCAATTTCTTTATCAGCGATTTGGACGATGGGGTGAAAAGCAACCTGTTTAAATTTGCTGATGATACCAAAATTTGGGGTGAGGTGGGCACGCTAGTAGGGAGGGAAAGACTGCAGCAAGACCTGGATAGGTTGCAAGGGTGGGCTGACAAAAACAGGATGCGTTTCAATACTGACAAGTGCAGGGTCCTGCACTTGGGCAGTAGTAACCAGCAGCACACTTATAAGCTGGGAAACTCCCTTCTTGAGAGCATGGAGGCAGAAAGGGATCTTGGAGTCATCATTGACTCCAAGATGAACATGTGCCGACAATGTGAGGTCCTGGTCGGCAGGGCTAACTGGACCTTATCGGGCATCCACAGATGCATCTCAAGTAGGGCCAAGGAGGTGATCCTCCCCCTCTAGGTGACACTGGTCAGGCCACAGCTGGAGTACTGCATCCAGTTCTGGGCACCCCACTTCAAGAGGGATGTGGACAACATTGAGAGGGTCCAGAGGAGGGCCACCTGCATGATCCGGGGACAGCAGGGCAGACCCTACAATGAGAGGCTACGGGACCTGAACCTGTTCAGCCTTCACAAGAGAAGGCTGAGGGGGAACCTGGTGACCATCTATCAACTCACTAGGGGGGGACCAGAAGGGTTTGGGGGAGACCTTGTTTCCCCTAGCGCCCCCCGGGAAAACAAGGAATAGCGACCACAAGTTGTTGGGGAGTAGGTTTAGATTAGACATCCATAAGAACTGCTTCACAGTTAGGGCGGCTAGGATCTGGAACCAACTTCCAAGGGAAGTGGTGCTGGCTCTTACCCTTAGGGTCTTTAAGAAGAGGCTTGATGCCTACCTGGCTGGGGTCAATTGAGCCCAGTTTTCCTTCTGCCCAGGCAGGGGGTCGGACTTGAAGATCTACAAGGTCTCTTCTGACCCTACTTCTATGATTCTATGAAAGCAAATGGTGCCTGCCTTCTCATAGCATCGAGTGCAGGTAGCCTCTAGCTAGGAAAATATGTAGCAGGTAGCCTGTTGGTATCCTGGGAAAAAGCAGGCTGGAGAGTCTGGGGACTGAGAGAAGTTGGAGCTAGAAAGTGTGCTTTGGGGATTTGAAAAGACTGGAAAGGGAGCAGCTGAATATCTTTGGGAGTGCTCAGCACTGCATAGGCTGGACTGGGGATGGAGGGACTGCTTAACCTTTTGGAGGGGAAATAGAGCCTCTGGCTCTGTGGTCTTTGCCTCAGTAAAAATCAGACAAGACTGTTTGATGTGCTGCTTGGACCTTCAGGTTGCCTCAGTCCTCCCATCGACACGTGGTCAAGTCCCTCTTTCAGGAGCAGAACTAGATGCTGGTTCCATGAGTCAGGGACACGTGGGTACCAAAAAGGTAAAAGACAGAAAGGCCAGGGTATTAAGAGTAGGAAAAAACCTGGATTACGTCCCTCTTCCCCCCCCCCCCCTTGATCTAGAAGTCAAGCTAGGACTGGCTTCAGGTGACTCTCTCAGAGGCCAGACAAGGCTGAATGGGTCCTGAGCAAGTACCCTCTCCTTCCCCCTGGGAGGGTATTCTGTGGGTATTCAGCAGGGTAGAAAACTAGAGATCTATGACAATATACCACAGGCTTTTATCCTGTGTATAGACCAGTGATTCCCAAAGGGTATATTTCAGCACACTAGTGTATCACAAGACCAGTGGAAGTGTGCCACAAAAAATGGGTGGAGTCAGGCCTCAGACAGCCCATGGACTGGTGAGCAAAATTTTAATTTGGGGAAAACAGTGCTCCAGGTATCAAAATGTTGGGAAACAGTGCTATAAATCAATCACTGTGGCAGGAGGGGGAGGGGAAGAGATGCATGCTGTGGGTTTCACTACTGTTTGCTGGATCGGAGGAAGGTAAAAACTAGACCCTTAAATCCCAACCTGAATTTCATGTTTAGGAAAGGAGTATTTTCTCATGTCTGTAAATGTTTCAGCCCCTATTCCTGTTGTCCTGCCTCTAAATTTTCACCAGTTCCTCTGTTTCTCTTTCCCCAAACTCCTGCCTATGACTTCCCCAAATTCCTCACTCATCTCCTACCATCCCGTGTTCCTATCCTCCTAATCCTGTCTACCTCTCTGCTTTTGTATTCCCTCTGCTCTTCTCCCAAAATTTTGATCCTGTTTTTCATCCCATAGCACTCTCATTTTTCCTCCTAACAGGTTCCCCTTTCTGTTTCTCTAGTCTCCATCTTATGCTCCAGACCACTCTTACCCTACCCTCAGTTTTGGGCCTATTTTCCTCCCTCCTCACTTTTTTCCCTTCTACATCTGTCATTCCTCACATCTGTGTATCTGAGTCAGGCTACTTTCTTTTTTTCCTACTTTAATTTTCTCTAGCAAACTACTGATAAAAGAAGCAAGAGGCAAGTCTACAGCCTGACCTCTTACTGTTTATACTCCAAAGCACAAGAATAAACATTTATCCCAGTGTCTATCTGACTACCTATGACAAAGCAATGGAGATACTTAGCTGTATGGCTTGGGGAGACTCAATAAGGGGAGGAAAATGTCACATAGACTGGCAGCCAGCAGTAGTGTTCCCAGTGGTTGGCAAGTGGGGCACCCACCCTGGAGACCAATTTAGAGGGGTGCAATAATGGTAGTCCCCAGGGAAACTGCACTGCAGCAATATCAGCTGAGCTTATCATTTGGCAGTAAGACTTTCGTCCCACCTGCCAGGCTCTGGCACTTGGCACTTCTTCCCCCACCCCTGTCCAGGGTGCAAAAACCATTAATTATGCTTCTGGTTGCCAGTCTTCTTGGATTTGTAGAGATTTCCAACTTTCCTCTAGTTTAGACCCTATATCTATCAATGGCTTACACTAAAAAAAAAAAAAAAATCCTCCCCCATCCCCTTTTTTTTCTGTTTCTTTGTTTCTCTGAGACTTTGGGAACCAGACTGAACCAGTTTTTCTATGGTCTTGAAAAGTATCAATTAGGTTGGGCTTATGTACTTGCAAAAATTACAGTTTTTGGTACAGAGAATTTCTTATCTCCTGCCTTCATGATCTTGAAATATTGCCAGCTGTTATCCTGTTTCTTTTCACCTTGGTTTATGAGCATCCTTGACAGGGCTGCTTTTGTTTTTAAAAATTATGTAAGATAATTAACACAAATATATCTATTATAGTAAAATTACATCTAATACAGCTGCTTACATCATTTGCTATTACTAATATGCTTAGACTAAATAAGACAAGCTATAATATACTGTATTTGGATTGTCTGTTTCATGGCCTTGTTGTATAATTATCTCCTTTAATGCCCTTTGCTTTGTTTAATTTAATTTAGTTTCACTCTTGGTTTAGGTGGATATATTAATTGATTTCTTTACTTTACTGACCAGGATAGTTGTAAGGCCTGTAAAAGTTCAGTCTCCTGTCACTCAGAAACAAGTTGTGCAGTCTTCTGGCTTCATCAGACTTCTACAGCTTGACCTAGGCCCCTTGAAAATGACTTAAGCTGGCACCATTCCTCTATGATGCCCTAATGTCAGTGGGATCATTATTAACAGTCCAGGAGAGACTGCTCTCAGTTTCTGAGTCTTGCACCACAGCAGCTGTCAGATGATGGTTCATGAACAATAACATTTGGCACATAGGAAATTGAAAGGGACTGAAACTTGCTTATTGCCAATAAATTTTCCCAAGACTCTTCATAGACTTCATAGACATTAGGTCTGGAAGGGACCTTGGAAGATCATTGAGCCCAGCCCCCCACCCGAAGGGCAAGAAGTCAGCTGGGGTCATAGGATCCCAGCAAGATAAGCATCCAATTTTTTTCTTGAAGGTGTTCAATGTAGGTGCTTGAACCACCTCCAATGGCAGGCTATTCCAGACCTTGGGGGCTTGGACAGTAAAGACATTCTTCCTTATGTCCAGCCTGAAATGGTCTTGCAGGAGTTTATAACCATTTGACCTTGTCATCCCTTGGGGCGCTCTGGTGAACAAACGTTCCCCCAGATACTGGTGGTCACCCCTGATAAACTTATAGGTGGCCATCAGATCACCCCTGAGCCTGCGCTTTTCCAGGCTAAAGAGCCCCAGGGCTCTCAGCCTGTCGTCGTAAGGTCTGTTTTCCTGACCTCTGATCATGCGCGTGGCTCTTCTCTGGACTCTCTCAAGCTTCTCCACATCCTTTTTGAATTGTGGGGCCCAAAACTGGACGCAGTACTTCAGCTGCGGCCTTGCCAAGGCTGAGTACAAGGGGAGAATGATGTCCCGGGATTTGCTTGAGAAGCATCTATGGACTCTAACTGCTAAACTCCACCAAGCCTCTAAAAAACATGTGCAAACTGAGATTTGTCAGACATTTATAAAAAGAATAGGTGTCTTTCACAGGAAAAACAGCATGCACGTGCTGTACAGTTGTGTAGGCACTTCCCCGTTAATTTCGGCTCCAAAATGGATCAGCTTCTCAACCAAAAGGTAAGATTATTTTTATTTTAGTTTATTTTACTTGTGAAATGTAGGCAAAACATATATTCTCTCAGCTTGTTCTTGGAAACAGTTCAACTAATTGAGCTGAAACTTCCTTGCACCCACAAAAAATCAGCCTGAGGCAAGCATGTGTCATGAAACATTTCAACATGAATCGCTGAACTTTGCCAGAATTACAGTCTCAAATAAAATCAAGGTCTTAAACTGTTGGGCAACCTTAAGCATGGATATAGCTACTGGCTATGCCTATAATTAAAATTTGGACAGTGAAGACAAGCTGGATGCTTAACCCAAAACTAAATTCTGCCCTTGGATGAGTGTACTGTCTGAAACCCCCATAGACATCCGGTGCAGTTTTTTGCATGTATCCAAAGGTACAATCTAGCTCCTAGTGAAATGGCACAAATTTTGGAGGCAAACATATTTGTTTATATTGGCTACAAACAGGCAATTCTGTCCTGATTATGTTAGCCTAACCAAAGGAAGAATAGACAGCACTGGTAGGTTAGGATAGGGAGACAAAGGAAAAGTTTAATGATCATTATTTTTCAATTTAGTCAGTACCATCAAGCATCATAATGCTTCTATAATATACACAATATTACAGATATGCAATCTATTTTTTTCCCATAGACAGGATTGTTTTCTTATTACTTTTATGAAATTATCACTCTCTTTGCAAGTGAAATATGAAGTAAATGAAGCTGAAATGTGCAAGATGGATAATAAAACTGCAAAGCTAAATTACTTTGTTCCTGTTTTAACAGTTGTAGATATTTTCTTGTTCCATTAACATTAGAAATGCATATCAAAGTAATTGAGCCTTACCTACGTTCAGGTAACATAAAAGTCAGGGCAGTTGTTCATGTGTTTACACACACATCTAACTTAAATGCACAATAACTCTTTCAGATAAATACATCTGTGTGCTTCAGTGGATGCAAAATAAAAAATAAATCACTCTTATTTTTGAGTAATTAAATTTTAGCTCTGAAAAATCCACAAAAATATTTTTTTTAAATTAAAATCAGTAAATTAGTTGCTAGTAAGTGGATTTTAAGAAAATCAACTTATCTATTCCAGCATGACTCCACATTCTCTTGTCTTTTAAATTTCAAGCAGTCTTTTTAGTAATCCTTTTGAACACCCTCAAAATTTGTAAAACATTTGCTTTCACATACTGCATTAAAGTTTAATCAGTGAACTTTTGTCTAGCAATCAAAGCCTGCCGAGTGGCTCTCAGTCTTCAAGAACCTTGGTAATTTTCTTAGGGTTCAGCAATAACTAGATCCAGAAACAACTCACCTCTTTCTGACAGCATGACTATATGCAAGATAAACCTTTTTCTCCAACTCTAAGTCTTTGGGTTGGTTAAAGACTTTTCCCTGTACCCAATTAATTTCTAGTTAGTTTCCAATGATAATTACTTTCTTTGTTAAAGGTGTTGTCCCAGTTTTAGTCCAATTTTTTTAAGTGTAAGGCTCTGGTCACTGGAAAGTTGTTATATACTTTTCATCTGATAATTCTGCTGCCCAATTCTTGTGAAAGGTAACCAAATTCATTTGCTTTTTGTTTGTTTGTTTTTACTGTTTTACTGTTCTGAGTGTATTGGTGGCCTATGGGCAGAAGGTATTTCCATACCCACTAACCCATAATTTGGGTCTCCCACTACAGTAAAGAATGTGGTATTTTGTCCCTAAAGGATCTAACTTCCATGGAGAGGAAAGAACCCCTGGATGCTCTAGAGCAGTGAAGGACAATATTTTCCTCAGGTGTACCAAAATTAGTCCTGTTAATATGTCACTCTGATCCCCTTCCCCTGAGCACCTGTTGCTTTGCTTTCTGTTCCTATTCCTGTGCTCCCTAACCTGATCTGCTGCTCTGCTTCCTGCTTCCTCCCCTGTGGTTTCTACCCCATCTGCCACTATGCCGTCTTTCCTCTCCCTGATCTTCTGTGCACCACACACAGGGGGTGCCTATGCAGCTTGTGGCACTCATGCTGCAGGTTGGCCACCCCTACTTTAGGGAAATAGCTGTCAACCCTAAGGCACCATGATGAAAAGAATGACAGATCTTCAGCCGTAGAGAGAAAAAGATTTGGGGCAAAATTCTGGTACTATTGAAGTCAGTGACAAACACATATTTCAGTTGAGCTAGAATTTTACTTCTAATCATCAGGTATCTCTTTCTAAACTCTGAAGCACAAGCAAAAAAAGGCTGAACACTGACTTCCCAGACAGCCACGAAGAGTCAATACCTCACTCCTTTCAATGCCCCAAGGCAGCTGTCTCTTTCTGCAGTACCAAGGCCTAAAATCAACTTTCTATATTGACTTCAAACAAATCCAAACAATTGCTAATAGCACACTTGCTACAAGGACTGTTATAAATGCATTACATGTTGACTTTTGGCTGCAACAGCAGTTACCTTTTTGACACTGCTCCTAGCCTTTACCAATGATCACAAAAAAAAAAAAAAAAAAAGCAGAATCTGTGAAGATAGTAAGGGATATATAGTGATGAAATGAAATGGAAATTCTTCTTTCTCCCATGGGTCTTCCTCACTAAACTTTGAGTTAGGCAAGACATTTCTCCTTTCAGTGTATTAGAGTGCAGGGTTTTTCTTTTTTTTTTTTTTCTTGTGGTGGATACTGTAGGAAACTATAATCAAAGCTTATTGCTTGGTTTTGGCCTGGTAGTCCATTGAGTTCAGCTAGGCCAGAGGGGGCTAACTTTTCTGGCAGACATGTACCCTCCCTGCACCCTCCCCAGATTCCCTCTCATCCACTTCTACTGCCTGATCTGTTGCTTTGCTTTCTGCTTCCTTCCCTGTGCCCTCCCTATCTTATCTGCTGCTCTGCTTTCTGTTTCTTGCCCTATCTGCAATTATGCTGCTCGTCCTGTCCTGAATCTGTCATGTCACAGTGCCATTTGTGGCATGCAAACTGCAGATTGGCCACCCCTGAGCTAGTAGATCCAAGCACATAATTAATAATAAATAATTTTATACAAAAAGCGTAACCCCTTAGCGAGATGGAGAAAAACAGATCTTTGGATCTATTCATTGTTTGAAATAGTTAACTGTTTTAGCCATTTTTTGCACCCACACACAAACTGCAAAAGATCCACTTTTTGTATGTGCCTTTTGTTGTTCAAATTGCTGTTTCTGGTGCTTTGAAGTATAACAAGGCCTTGACCATTTCAAGTAAACTTGCCTCGCTGTGGAGGTAAATAGGTGAGAGAGACAAAGAGAAAAAGCTGTGACATGACTTCACCAGTTCCACTCCTTCCTTCTAGAACAATACGTCATGTCTGCAGTTGAACATGTGGATCTTGGTTTGTCCTCTTCAGTCATCTCTGGACTTACTGATGACTTCCCTATCTATTGGATGACTGCCATCCTCATATCAAGGTACTGCCACTGCTGCTTTGGCTGAGTAAGCAAGCAGGATCAGCACAAGTACCCACAGAGCCAAATTAATATTTGGTGATCTTGAATATGTACTCATGCAAGACTGGTAAGTTCACTTCTTGTAAACATCTATGGCTCTTGCTACATGTTACATATATGATGTAATTAACTAGCTAATTGTGCAATAAATTAAGACTGGCCACAAGTGCTAAGTAATTATCACACAATTAACTGGTTAATTGTGTGGTCAACTTAGACCAGCCACATATGCAAAGTAATTATCACACAATAAAAATGACTATTCAGCTATACAAAGAGCTAACCAGGTAAAAAGTTAATGCTTGAAAATGTGGAACAACTCTATAGCAGGTTTCTATCCAGCTTTCATTTAAAACGACATGTAAAAGGACCTATATGAGCACACACAAAAAAAAAGCTGTGGCCTAACAGTTGATAGGATGAAATATTAAAAGAAGTAAGGGGTGAAGGGAACTGTACTAATGATGGGTGCAGTGCTTGAAGCTTCTAAACATAGTAATTAATTATAGCTTGTTTAAATTATAGTAGTCAGTTGCTGTATTGACTCTGATTTTTCAGGTGGGGAATTCTCTTATTGTTGGATTGCAGCAGACCTTTTCTCAAAATGCAGACACAGATTTGGAGGGGATGAGACACAGTATGATGGTGGGACAGGCTTATGAAAGCAAACAGATGCAGGTGTAGGACCCCACATGGTTAAAACTATATTATTTCTTCTTCTCTCCAAGGTTTTGAATGAAGGTTTTGTTGAAGAAAAATAGGAGCTATTAGTCTGATAATTTTGGGCCTGGGCTTCAGTGCCTCCAGTTGGATTAAATCCCTTACCACAAAGACCCATAAGTGCCAGGTAATCTAGTATTATTATTTTTTTCAGTATAATAGACAAGGATCTTTTAAACCTAAAGCACTTCTTTGAGAGATTTATTATTGCTGTC
This sequence comes from Alligator mississippiensis, assembly GCF_030867095.1. NCBI lineage: Eukaryota > Metazoa > Chordata > Crocodylia > Alligatoridae > Alligator > Alligator mississippiensis. Next base: position 269,817,788 of record NC_081824.1, on the reverse strand, counting down.
CCCAGCGCCAAGGGTAATGTCACTATTACCGTATCTACCCCGATCCTTGGGTCAGATGCTGTCATTGTAATAATACTGGGTGAAAGGCAAAACTGAATTGGCTTGAGATAGAAAAACCAAGAAACATGAAAAAAGAAGGCAGTAATGAGAATAAAGCATTGCTGTACGTCAGTCAAAAGTGAGTGCTCGGAAGCAAAACATAAAACAGATGCAGAGAAAAAGGCAACCTAGTCAGGTGAGTGAAAGTAGGTAGATCTGGAGGACCCATAAAATAAGAGACATTGTGACATTGTAAAGATGTGTGCTTCATTGCAGTAGTTTTTTCCTGCTGCAAAGGACCAATTTATGCCTGATGGTGTGATCTGGCCCTTGGTCTTTTACTTTTTACAGAGCAGAATTTAAAGCCTACTTTGATACTTATTATTTCCCACCTTTTCCAGGTCATCCTTTTTAAAAGTTTCTTTTTTTTCCCTTGCCTTCCTCTCTTTCATTTGTTCTGAGATACATTATTTTATTCATGTTCTCTCTACAGACAGATAAAATGTCAATTTTCAAGTATTATTGTGTGTTGTAATTGCACTGTCCATTGATGTACAACATAAAGATAACATTTGCATTTGTAATATATATATTTTTAAAAACCTTTTATTTTTCTCAACTCTCTACCAGCTGCTGTATCTGTCCAAGTTTTTTCTTTGTAAGGGTGAGTGGTACTGATCACTCAAATCAGATTAAGAACAAGAGCACATGATATAGCATGTGAAATCTAAACTACCATTTCTTTTTTTCACACTTCTCTGTGATGCAGGAGTTTTGTTTTCTTAAGCAAAAAATTTGTCAACAAACACACAATCTTCACGTAACAAAAATAACTAGAAGCAGATTTTTCTTCACTGAAAAAGAAGATTGTTTATGTATTCAATCCCCAGTTGTTTGTCAACTTGCTGTATTTTGCTTTCATGTCTTTATAAGATTATTACTTAACAGATTTTATTGAAATTTTTTGATACAGCAGAAAGAAAGACAAGACAGAGAGACAAAGTATTTTATTTCTGTATTGTTTTTGCATGTGACGATAAACAAACAGAAAAGCCCTCCACCCAACAGTATAAAAGTAAACCCACAGGAAGAACCTTCAAAAGGAAAACAGCACTAATGGTAATTTTAACATAACTAAACAATCAAAGGAGTCTCTGGAGCAGTATTACCCTAACAAGACTAGTAGTGAAGAAATCTCTTTAAAAAAAAAAAAAGAAAGAAAAGCAAAAAAAAAAGCTTCTTTTCACAGTGAAATGATGACAAGACTTGCCGAGCATGCTAAAAAGAGCAAACTAAACATGGTAATTAGACTTTTTGCTTGTCAGTGCAGCCTCTGAAGACCTACGCAAGCTGAGCTAAAATGTTCTAAAAGGGAAATTGCCTGCAAAAGCTAAAAAGATGATAGGTGAATGTTACAGAAACGTGTGTTGTGTTGGAGATTTCTTTTCCTTGTCATTTCAGTCCAAATTGTTTCCTGAGGCTACCTGGCTCCTGACTGACACCGATTCCACTTATGCAAGGTAGTGGGGAAAGTGATAGCATTTTAAGTGTGGAACTCCACAGATTGAGTGACCTTTCAGGCTGCTGCACCAATGCCATTCAGTTCCTGGGTCTCCTTATACCTAATATAGGAACATGAGAAAGGAAGGGATCAATTAGGTCATTAAGTTTAGTCCCATACTTATTATAGGCAATTATGTAGAAGGCAGAGCAGAGTGACACCTTATAGACCAACTAATTCAGATGCTGCTTCTCTCAGGCAACAATATTATTAGCTATTCAGTTAAAAGGTGCTATAAGCACACATTCTGCAGCCTTTCTTCTACCATGTCCTATGCAGCATGCCCTAATGTGGCATTACAGACTTACTAGTTTTAGTACAAAAGATCACAGACTCAAATAACCACTGCATAGCAAGAGAACAGGGGAGAACAGAACAGAATATGACCATATAATCTCAAGAAGTGGGCTGTATCCCGCCCCAGCGGTCTGCCACTCTGACCTCTGGGAAAGTTCCTTCCTGACCCCAACTCAAGAGCAAGGCACATCAGCTACACCCCGCTGAGGTTCCTCAATAAGAGTGCCAGCATATCTAATCCAATCTCTCATCTCAAACTGTAGCCGGTGTCTTATCTATGGGAAAGAGTGTATATTTGGGGAAGAGAACCAAATAATGCATTTAAGCATGATGGTGTGGGGAACTTTTTGCTGGTACCTGCAAGTGACCCTTAGAAGTCCCCAAAATATAGAATTAATATGATACAATGCAGTACAGAAATGTCTGGTGCTGAATTCCATCCTTGTCTATTTACCGTGGAGCCACTTAAGAGCATATCAATTTTTTTAAATGCCATATGAGGTCACATTAATTTGAGGACTCATATTCAATTGGTAGGACCAGTATTTGAGGACAGCTCCTGTTTTCTTTCTTACTCTTATGCAGCAGTATCAGAGATGGCTAGATGACTTTCCTTCTCTGTTTTAAGTTGCTTTTGTAGGTTTTGTTTGCCATGAAGAGCCCGGAGAAGCTGAAAATAAGAAGAGCTAACACCTTGTAATCAGTCTGCCTTGAGGCCCACAGGCAGTTGTCCTGCTGACTGCCAGTGGTTCTCAGACCTCAATCTGGAAGTCACTGATATAATAAGAAATATCTGAAAAAAAGGCTATTTATAACTTCAATCAAACAACAAGCCATTAAAGTTATCTTCAGTGAAAACTAAACTCAATTATAGGAAATGAATCGTTTTTCTATCTTCTAACAGCGGTCACACTTAAGAAAGTTAATTTCATTTTTAGAGATATCACCAGTGCAGCAGTATCCCCTTATTTTAACTATAGAGAATATTTTCTATGCCAGTAGAATAATTTAAAGTGGAAGGAAGTTTAGCATGGTCATTATCCATTTTCATCCAGTTCAGGAGCAGAACTTAATGAATTTTAGAAGAGAGGCTTTCACAGCGAATCAAACCTTAGAAAAGAAAACATTTCTACAAAATGATGGTATGTGGCCAGCATCACTTTGTGTTCCCTCTCTCCATTCTTGGAGATACCTATGTAACAGGGCTTCCTCCATTAAATTACAGCTGCTGCTTCTGATTTATTCTGCAGTGATGCAATGTATCTGAATTCATGATATCATCTTATGTTACCATGGAAACACATCATGGTTGTGATCTTGCAAACATGAGAAATGTGCAACAGATTCTGTCCTGGTGTGACATTTTGACTCTATGGCTATGTCCAGATGAGCACAGTCACGCAGTATGGGCACCACAGACCCATCTGCGGTGTCACACATTGCACATTTAGGGATTCCCCATGCTGCTACCTTGCAATGTGAGAGGGTTTTTTGACCAGGGGTCAAAAAAAACCCGAGCAGAAAAAAAGTGGAGTAGCACACACAGAGGCAGCGTGCACTGCCCAAAACTGGAGCCTGGCCCATCAGAGTCAAGCTGCAGGATTTCTGCTTCAGCCCCAGGAGGCCTCCAGGACCCCAGGTGAGGCTGCTAGGGCCAGTACAGTTGCTAGCCTCAGTTTCCCCTACCTCACTTGGGGTAACTTACTGCATGCCAGAGGGCACATGGCACAGGCATTCCCTGGGGACAATTAGCAGTGGCATAAGGTGGCCTGCCGCTACTTGCCCCTGGGGAACCAAATGTCCATGCTCGTGTGGACGTAGCCTTTGACTTTACTGCAAGATCAAATATGATAGGTCTTGCTGTGACCTATTCTTTCTCTCTAAATATAATTACTTTGGTTATTAGTAACTAGTAAACAAAAATAATGAAAAATATGTGATGAATCAGTTGATAGAAGTGTAGTCTATATTTGAAAATTTTCCCTGTTAACAGAGTCACTGTTTGAAACACTGTTGGGAGCACTGAAATACCAGAGTGGCTTACTTTGCTATTACATTTTGATATGACAGTTTATGCATGTCCATATTCAGGAATATACTAAACAGCACTGTCCTAACTACATTTATAGCTAAAAAATATGTGTGTTTACCTTCCAATAACTTCACCCATGATGGATCAGTCTGTAAAAATAAAACAATTACAGAGAAAAGGGGGAGAGTTTTTACTAGTAATGTATTAGAAATTATCTCATCCATGTGGACCCAGTTCCTTATTTTGTTTAAATAAGCCTTATTATCTACAACGATTTCTGGCTTGTAAGCAAAGCTAGAGGTGGGGGCATTTCCACAGGCATGATTTATAAAGCAGTGGAAATTGATCTTTGTAGATTTCTGTTTTTTCTTCCTTTTAAAAGTATATTGTGCTTTCTTTTCATTTATTACATCCTTGGCAGTCTATCCAAGCACTAAGACAGGTATTGCCTACAAACTGAATAATGTGGTGGCTAAAATGGGCTGGGGTATGGTCTAGAACTGAATTCCTGCTTTTTGATGAAAATTTTCAGTACTGCACTTCACTTTGTTAAACTATCTTCTGTCTGTCTAGGCATTTTCCTGTACTCATCATCACCATGGCTGGCTACTCTGTAGTCCTTACTGTCACCAGCCTCCAACTAAGTATCCTTTCATAAGAAAGTTGATGACTTGCTGCGTGAGTGGAACTAGAATTCACATTTCAGTAAAATGAGGATTTTTTCTCCTGTCAGTAAAGGGAAGGTGCAATAATTTTCCTGGTGGTATCCCTGCCTGCATAAGGTGCTTTTCCCCCTGAAGAGATTCTGCAGTGGAAACACAGACTGCATCCATGTGAGCGTGGATGTTTGCCTCCCCAGGGACAAGAAGCAGCAGCACACCTTGTGCTGCTGCTTCTTGTCCCTGGGGAACACCTGTGCAATGTGTCACCTGGTGTGTGGCAGGTTACCCCACAGTGGGGTAGGGGAGGCTGGGGCCAGCAACTGTGCTGGCTTCAGCAGCCTTACCTGGGGTCCTGAGAGCTCAGGGAGCTGCAGCTGTGGCGATCCTCAAAGAGCTGCCGTGTGGCACTGACTGGGCAGGCTCCAGTTTTGGGTGGCGCACGCTGCCACCACATGTGCTGCCTCACTTTTTTTTTTTCCGTGTGGGTTTTTTTGAGCCCCAGATCTCCTGGAGTTAAAAAACCCCCCCACACTGCTACCTGGAACCACAGAAAACACCTGAATGTATGGTGAGTGCCATCGCAGACCCATCTGTAACACCGCACGCTGCATAGCCGTGCTCATCTCGACCTGGCTATGAAGAGCAAGAGAGGGTTGCTGGCACTAAATCCACTGAAGAAATCCTGCCCCTGGTTGTTAAGTACTTGCCTGGCTTTTCTCTCACCATTCAAAGGTAATCTAGCTGCAACAAATCTAAGCTGGGTCTGTTGCACCAGTGGAGCAACCTATCAGTGATTCTGAGCCATTGCTGTATGCAGTATATTGCACCAAAGAGAAATGGAACAAAAACTATATAGGATTCCTTTAGTTTATTTAAAACCAATTGGCTTTGTAGTGGGAGAGAGAGGAGCAGAGAATGCTAGGAATAAAGGGAAGGTGGAGAAAAGGTTAAGAAATTAAGAAATAGGGGAACATAGATGCACAGTGGACCACCCAGGCATCTGTCAGCTGTGAAGTATTTGTTCAAAGCATTCACAGGAGTATCTGCAATGCTCCCCCACCACTCTAGAGCCAGAAAGGACCAGATAACAAACTTCAGTAAAGAAGTGTTCCTCAGAAAGACAGCAGGAAAGAGAGAGGCACCATCAAGAACTGAAAAAGGTCCTTCTCCTGGCTCTTCTGGGTGCATACAGCTGAGCAGGAGTGTGCACTTTGCAGTGCCTCAAAGCCTCTGACACGCTGCAAAATGCATACAGCTCATATGAAAATGTTCTCCACACTTCATATTTACAATGTGGGTCTTGAATTAGATACCAGGGAATCTCAGTATCTAAAAAAAATGCCCCCCCAAAAAGTGGGGCAACGCATGTGGCTGCAGCATGCGCCACCCAAAACGAGCCTGGCCAACCAGAGCCTCACTCTGACTGCTGATCAGGCTCCACATGCCCGGATTGCTGCCACTGCAGCCCTGGGAGGCCCCCAGGGCCCCAGGTAAGGCTGCTGGGGCCAGCCCAGGTGCTGGCTCCAGTCTCCCTTACCCCACCCGGGGCAATTTGCCATGCACCAGGGTGCGTGCAGGGGTGTTTCCTGGGGACAAGTAGCAATGGCATAGCTATGTGCCACTGCTATTTGTCCCTGGGGAAATGCATGTTCTTACTCAGCTGGAGGCACCCTCTATGTTTCTGTTCTGTATGTGTGTTTGTGACTAGTAGGGTTTTTTGTTTGTGGGGAGGGGATTGAGGTGGGGGAGGGAGCAGGTGAACCCCATTTATATGTATATACATTTATGTCCACTTATTTTCCCCCTAAGATGGCAGACTAAGGTTTCTGTCAATGGGTTTCTTCCTGAAGACCCTGGCTCTGGATATTTCACATCCCTTAGAATCTCAGGTGAATCATTAGGGCAGTCAGCTAAGAACTGTGCATAGGTAAAAAAAAACATCATTGTTATGTAATGCAGTTGATTTTACTTAACCATGGCATGGAAACAAATCTCAGTGGCATATTGAATAGCTATTTTACCCCTCTTATCACTGGCACCAGTCTAAAACCACTTTAATCATCTGTTTCTAGCTGCCATGGGGAAAGAGAAGAGCATAAATAGTCCCATTCAGGCACAGCAGATTCATTTCTCCCTGGTTTGCTCCCAGCACTACAAATAAGTGATACCACAATTGTTGGAAGGGAAGCAGAAACAAAGAAAAGAATTAACTTCCCTCCACTAATCAGATGCTCCTAACAGACAAAGGAAGCATGAAACAATTTTACCCTTGTATGAAGAACAGAGCCCTTCCCTTACCACCTATTGCCAGCTTAGCTTCTGAATTTCCAAAGTGCTGAAGCAGAAATCTTTCCCCCCAGGAAGGCAAAGGAAAACACCTCCCACACTGAAAGGTGTCAGCAGGTTCATGACAGAATAGAAGCTATATCTTCCCTACCCAACTTAAGCAGCTTAATGGCTGTTAAAGTAATTAAAATACTATATCACATTTAGGGTACATCTACATGAAATACTAACTTTGCAGTAGAGTAATTCTACTGCACATTAGCACGGCTGGCAAAAACTGTGCTAATGTGCTAATGCAGAGTAGAATTACTCTACTGCACATTAGTGCAGATAAATGCTTTTTGTGACTCTACTGTACATTAGCATTACAAAAAGCATTCATCTGCACTAATGCACAATAGCACCGATTATGGCGCATTAAGTCAGTATCTGTCATTACAGGTACTAAACTTAATGTGCCATAATTACAGCGCAGTAATGAATGTGTAGATGTGCCCTTAGAGTGTCAGTTCCCAAGATCTTTGTGCCCTATAGATTTTAAAACTGGGCTTTTCATGAAATAGTTTTTCCATCCCATGAAATGTTTTGAGATTTCAAAAGTGTTCCTGTACCACATCAGGAAGAGAGCAGGAGGGTACCATAGACACTCTGATGGTTAGAGTACTCATCTGGGAAAACTCAGTTCCAAAAAAGCCAAGGACTTGAACCTGAGTTCCCCATATTCAAGGTAAGTTCTCTAGCTACCTAGTTATTCTCGAGTCTCACATTTTGACCATGAATTTTATACTATACCTGTAGTATAGTTGGAATTTTGTTGTAGCTGTGGTGGTCCAGGAAGTATACAGGAGGCAAGGATTTTTTGTGATAACTTTTATTGAAGCAATTTTATAGTTTGGGGAACTGTTAGACAGACTTCTAGGCATCAAAGTTGCCTGTACACGAGCATTGAGGCTGCTGTAATTACAGTGCATTGGAGAAGACTCAATTAATTGAGTCTACTGGAGCATGGTAACACCACACTCCAACATCTCATGTATTAGCATCCCTGCACTGAAAAATGGTAGCAGGGGCGTTTTATCTAAAGATCATTTGATGAGCTTTAGATAAAGCATGCCTGCCACCATTTTTAAGTGTGGGTATGCTGATATATGAGATGCTTTGAACACTTTTTAATTAAAATGCCTCCTCCCACTCCCAATGTAAAACACCCCAAATGGCCTTCCTTAGGTCTAATAATCCTAGACCTGAGAAATCATCCTCATACATTTGCTGTTGCAAGTGATACATTTCAAGGGGGGAAAAAAAGGTGTTGGTTCTAGTGAATAAGCATTTAAAAAATACCAAAAATTTTCCAGCCAGCTCTAGGTTACACCTACTTGTCCCAACCTGTATACTTGGCATATACTGCAATATTTACCAATATACTGCATATTTACCAGTATTTACCAGTAGCTCCTCTTATCACACCATACAAAACTGAGTAGTCTTCACTCTATAATAATTTGGCTTGAACCTGAACTGCCAATGCCACTTATTAATTAAACTATCTACTTGGCAGCAGCCCTAGACTATCTTAATAATAGGAAAGAATAAACTGAGGACATACCAGCCAGAGCTTGGAAAAGATCCCTGGTGCTCAACCTCAGTATAGTCAATGAACTCTCATCTTATATGGACTTCAAACAGAAACATCAGGACCTTAACCTCATGCTGATTAGTGTAAGATCTTTTGTCAACAGGCTCTAGTATCCATGAAGTTTTGTCAGAAAATCACTAACTGGTCTGCATCACAGGAGCTTGACACAATCAACGTGTGTAACAGATGTTAGTCCATTCTATCCCCTCACAATATAGTATTTTCAACACAGATAAAGAACCACAGAGGCCATGGGTACATATGCCCAAAAAACTCCCTTTTAAAATAATTTTGGATAAGTACAATTGAATTTGAGTCAAGAGACCAAAGTAATCTATAAAACAGCAGACATTAAAAGCTATCTACAGTAAACATTTTCTGATCTGGGAACAAGGTTCACCATCTTGTGAGTCTTTAAGAATCATTCAGACAACACCAATACTTGTGACAGCTATGTTCAGACTCTACACCACAGATTTCTCAGGTAATCTTGAAACTACCCTTACAAGGATCAAATGCAAAACTCACTGCCTTGCTGAGTTGTTCTCTCAATGACTGTTTCAAAGAGCACCGACACATCCTGAAACTTAGGTCTATAAACCAGAGGTTATTTTTCCTATAGGTATGGAAGGAGAAAAGAGAAATATTGTGATTTCTATTTTTAAAACCTGAAAGATGCTCAAATATTACAGTGATGGATGTCACTTTGTGGCTTTTAGCACCATACTCAAATCTTCACCTGTTACATAACTCCATTTCCTCAGCATATAACTTGCATGTCTATGCAGAGGGATTAATAATAGGATATTATTTTAGTTCCATAAAGTGTAAACATATTTATTCATATCAATCATATAGTTTTAGTCTTACACGTGCTCTTTCTTAATTTCTGCAATAAAATGGCTAGCCATTTATATCTGAATGACTCTCTTTAATGATTTGTAGCTGTAGTGGTATAGATAATGCACAAGAGGTGAGGCTATTAATTTATTTATTATGCTCTCCTTTATTGGACCAACTGCATACTGTATTTACTCAAATATAAGGCAATCCCCCAATAATTAGATTTTATATATGGAAAATTTATAAATTTGTTAAAATTTTCCAGGGATACAATCTAATTATTGGAGGTTTGCCTTGAATTTGTTTTTCTCCTACTGCTACAGCAGAGAAAATAAATCTAGGGATCTAGGGAAAGTAAATCTAAACATACCTTTAAGCAATACTTCTGTACCTACTTGTATATGTTCCAACCTTTTTTGTTTTGCAAATATATTATACCTTTACCATTGTGTCTCATGGGTGACATAGTTTGCTTGACAGTTTGGAACATACATCTACAGTTACCCATCATCATCCCCATTACAAAAACCACAACTGTGCACCCATGTGCCCACATATCTGTGTGCCCATCATCATCTCCTTTAACTTTTGCAATCATGCAAAACTGCCTTTGTGCCCTCTGTCTTCCCCTCCCCTTACCACCCTTAACCCCTCTGTTTTTTTCCCCCAGTCCTTAATCCATGTTGTTTTGTTGTCCTCTTCTTCACTCCTGTCCTCGTCCCTCACATCCTCTTTGTCACTCTCATCCTCTTCCCTGTCATCACCATTGCTGGTGTCTTCTCTGGGGGTCCTGTTTTTAAACAGCCTGTGTCATTCTTTCCTCTTCCATGTGTCTTCCACTGTCTTCTCCCAGTTGTCTCTTTCCATCTTCTTATACTATAGCTATAGCCTGATCACTCCCATTCTGACAGTCCTCACCTGGGAGGTTCATATGCTTACATATCAGCTCTTTCCTAGTCTTCCACAGGGTGTTTCTGAAGCAGGCCATGAACTCGTTGAAATAGGCTGTGAGGGTCCCTTGCTGCTTGGTTAGGTGTCTGAACAGCACCAGCTTTCTGATCAGGATCTTGACTCCTGTCACCATCCGGAGGAGTTCACTCATTCTCCCCCACGCTTCCCTGGAATATAGGCAGCTTCAGAGGAGATGGTCCATTGTTTCCTCCTGCCACCAGCAGGTTTGCCTGGGACAGACTAGTGAGTATCTTTCCCTCTTTCTGTGTGTCAGCACTTACACGGGCAATGTCTGATAGGCTACCCGCCAGTTCAAGTCCCTGCACCCTTCTTGCAAGCCTTTTTGGAATATTTGTTCCTACATGGCCTGGAAGCTGTTGCCATGTAATATGTCCATTGGCAACAGTCTGTCTTTTGCCTTTTCTACCTTCTGCATCTTAGGGTGGTTTGTTGTGGTCATTGGGGCCTCATCAGATTACTCATATCTGTTCAGGAAGTGGTTCAGGACTATGTAGAACCACAGTGGGTCCATGGTCCACAGGCACATGTTAGACAGTATATATACCCGCTAGTATCACAGCAGGTGCCATGCAAAGTATTTCATGAAGCACGTTGTTTTGGAGTCTGCCCGAGGTGCCAGTTTGCAGATCTAGCTTATGTATTTGGCCCACAGGAACACCAGGATGTCCAGCACTCTTTGGCCCCCTGGTCCATTTTGTCTTGTGCATCATGGTCCTCACAACGTTCTCCCATCTGGAGCCCCAGAAAAAGTTGCACCTGGCTTTTTGGATTCTATGGATGATTTGCTCTGAGGGGTGGGGAAGACCAGTGTGGTGTGGTCTACAGAAGCATTGGTAGCAATGCTACCCTCATGGGGTGCATCCAGCTGAGTGTGCACATGCCTCTTGGTGCATCTCAAACTTACAGTGCGGATATCCAGGGGTCAAAAAAACCACTCTGGAGAACAGCAGAGCAAGGCACAGTCCCAGACGATGCCTGAAGGAAACACAGGAGTCAGTCTTCCAGAAGAGACGCTCTGGTTTCAACCTGTGCTGGCCCCAGTGGTATAAAAAGCTGCTCTGGCAAGTAGCTTCAGGGCTACTCACTCTCAAGAACTTCTGGGGCCCAGCCAGTTGGTACCTGGGGACACCACCCCCTGCTGCTGCTGCGGGGTAGTGGCTGGGGCCCTGTGGGGGGGAGCAGTGGGCCCTGTGGGGGAAGCCCCTGCATCCCCACACAACCCCCACATTTTCACAGTCCCCCCACCCTTCAGTCCCTACTTACTGGGAACAGCATCCAGGTCACAGCCTTGCACCGCTCCTGCTTGCCCTGGCATGTGAATGCAGCATGCTAGGGCATCAGGGGGCACCATAGAGATGCTTTGGACAGATTCTAGAGTATTTCTGGAGGTCCAAGCTCTGGCTTGTCTCAGGACACAGTGGGGACCTGTGCCTTGCACCACTTTTCTCTCTCTGTTTTTATTTCATACTTGGAAATCCAAGTATTAAATTTTGAACCTGTGCTGCAAATATGCAGTGCAGGGAACATTTTTTCATTCTCAGTGTGCCTCTTGTGGCATCTCAAACTGATTTCAGACGCCACAAGAGGCACGTGTATGCTCATCTGGATGTGCTCAACTTGTTTCAATATGCTCTATTTTTTGCATTACAAAGAGTTTTAGGGAAATGTGATAGAAAGAGTTATGGCACTAAATTATTGGGGACTGTAACCTAGCAGACATAAGCAGAGAATTGAGGTTTACTTCCTATAACAGGAATATCAGCTCAGAAGATAGACTACCTAGGGAAGAATGAAAAAGGAATGAAAATGGGTAGAGACAGTAGAATAACAACTCAAGGAATTTGTTATGGTCATATACAACATTCTCCGAGGACCATCAGCATACATTTTTGAGATAAATGCAGTAAAATCTCCCTCCTGTGGAATTACTTACATCTGTACAGACATATAGTATCCCCCCAGGTATTATGTATTGAGAATTAGGTTGTGTGGATGAAGGGTATTTTAAACTCCCAGAAACTCAGCCTGGTGAGAACTAACACCACTCCTGCCTCTGAGAGAACAACCCCCTGAAAAGAAAGTAAGGATCCTGCCTCTCAGTTTGGCACATCTCCTTTGCATTATCTTTTGCTCTTTGTCAAAGCAGTGGACTAGTTCTATTATTTTTTCACATTATTCTTCCAGACTATTCAATATATAATGTCAGCTTTTAATTGAAACTTCTATTTGCATGCCTCACAACCCTTAAAATATTCTGCTTCGAATGTCAGAAGAGGTTAATTGAGTACTTGCTTGGTGATATTATTATTGTAATTTGGACTTGGAGTAATCAGATATTAATTCTGGATGAATTCAGTAGGATTTCTCCCCTCAGGTTTTATTATTGCAGTGAAAATTAGTTCATGGTTTAAATTCAAACTAATTATATTTAATGTCTCAAAATTCATAGAAATCTAATAAATTTATACAACGATGTTTTCTTAGAATATGGTGATGAGTCTAATGGTGACTGTGATGAGAAAAAATCTTTTTTTTTGGCAGTATCTTTCCTGTAACTGAAAGGATCTTCAAAAACTGGTAGGTGCCTCCAGCTACTTTGGGGAACCAATTAATTTTTAATGTTTGGACCTGGGTTTTGTGCATACTTCTTTTGTTTTAATAAATTACAACTATATAATGACCATAAACTGCATCTGACTGGAGGGCCTGGTGGCAATGTGATGGGGCTACCTCCTACCCTGTGGCAGGGTAGCTCCTACAAAATACCACAATGTTACAACCTCCAGCATAAGGCAAGTATGAGGTGCCTCAAAACCCTAGCCCCCTACTGTCTTATGGGTACTTCTTGGTTTGAGAATCATAGAATCATAAAAAGTTAGGGTTGGTGGGGACCTTAGGAGGTCATCTAGTCCAATCCGCTGTCAAGGCAGAACCATCACCAACTAGATCATCCCAGCCAAATCTTTGTCTATCCTGGTCTTAAAAACCTCCTAGGATGGATATTCTGCCATCTCTCTCTGGGTAACCCATTCTAGTGTTTTACTACCCTCCTAATAAGAAAATTCTTCCTAATATCTAACCTAAACTTTCCTTGTTGCAACTTGAGACCATGAGGTTCTTGTTTTCTCATCTATCACCACTAAGAACAGTCTGCTCCATCGTCTTTTGAACCCCGCTTCAGGTAGTTGAAGGCTCCTATTAAATCCCCCCTCAGTCTTTTCTTCTGCAGATGAAATAAGCCCAGCTCCCTCAGCCTGTCCTTGTCAGTCATGTCCCCCAGTCCCCTCATCCTTTTTTCTGCCCTCTGCTGGACTCTCTCCAATTTGTCCACATCCTTACTGTAGTGGGAGATCCAAAACTGAACACAGTACTCTGGATGTGGGCAGTGCTGAGTAGAGGAGAATAATTATTTTCCTTGTCCTGCTGTCAAAACACCTACCAATACAGCCTAGTATGTTGGCCTTCTTGGCAACCTAGGCACACTGTTGGCTCATATTCAGCTCATTGTCCATTGTAAATCCCAGGTCCTTTTCTGCAGAGCTCCTTCCCAGCCAGTCAGCCCCGCAGCCTGTACCAGTGCATGGGTTTGTTCTGTATATAGCAGTGCATGGGATATCTACTACTCCCCCAAGCTTGTGGTCATCTTTAAACTTGCTGAGGGTGCACTTTATGCCATCTTTCAGGTTGTTGATGAAGACACTGAAAAAAAACAGCCCCAAGACCAACCCCTGGGGCACTCTACTTGATACCAGTTGCCAACTGGACATCAAGCCATTGATTACTACTCTCTGAGCCCAATGCTCCAGCCATTTTTCTATCACCCTTACAGTCCATTCATCCAGCCCATATTTCCTGCAAGAATGTTGTGGGAGACTGTATCAAAAGCCTTGCTAAAATCAAGGTATATCACATACACTGGTCTCCCCACATCAACAGAGCCAGTCACCTCATCATAGAAGGCAATCAGGTTGGTCAGGAATGACTTGCCCCTGGTGAATCCATGCTCACTGTTCCTAATCACCTTCTTCTCCTCCAAGTGCTTAGAAATGGATTCCTTGAGGATCTGCTCCATGATTTTTCCACAGACTAAGGTGAGGCTGACTGGCTTGTAGTTCCCTAGCTCTTCCTTTTTCCCTTTCTTAAATATGGGCACTATGTTTGCCCTTTTCCAATCATCAGGACCTCTCCTGATTGCCATGAGTTTTCAAATATGATGGCCAATGGCTCTGAAATTTCATCAGCCAACTCCCTCAGCACCCTCAGGTGCATCCCATCCAGCCCCATGGACTTGTATGTCCAGCTTTTCTAAATAGTCTCTAACCTGTTCTTTCATCATTGTTGACTGCTCACCTTCACTCCAAACTGTGCTGCCTGGTGCAGTAATCTGGGAGCTGACCTTGCCTATGAAGACTGAGGCAAAGAAGGCATTGAGCACTTCAGCCTTTTCTGCATCCTCTGTCACAAGGTTGTGTCCCCCCATTCAGTAAGTGACCCACACTTTCCCTGATCTTCCTTTTGCTACCAACATACTTGCATAAACCCTTCTTGTTACCCATCATGTCCCTTGCTAGCTGCAACTCCAATTGTGCTTTCGCCTTCCAGGCTTCATCTCTAAATACCTGAGCAATGCTCTTATACCCCTCCCTATTTAGCTATCCAAGTTTCCACCTGTTATAAGCTTCCTTTTGGTGACTTAGTTTACTGAAGAATTCCTTGCTAAGCCAAGCTGGTCTTTTGCCATACTTGTTAGTCTTCCTGTGCATCAAGATATTTTGTTCCTGCACTCTCAGTAAGGCTTCTTTAAAGTATAGTCAGCTGCCATGGACTCTCCTTTCCCTCAGCCTGGTTTCCCAGGGGATCCTGCCCATTAGTTTCCTGAGCAAGTTGAAGTCTGCTTTTGAAGTCCAGGGTCCTTACTCTGCTGCTCTTCATCATTCATTTCCTCAGGATCCGGAACTTAGTCATCTCATAGTCACTGCTGCCCAACTTGACATCCACTACTACATTCCCCACCAATTCTTCCCTATTTCTGAGCAGCAGGTCAAGTAGGGCATGGCCCCTAGTTTGTTGCTTCAGCGCTTGCACCAGGAAGTTGTCCCCAACACTCTCCAAAAACTTCCTGTATTGCTTGCGCACTGCTATATTGCCCTCCCAGCAGATGCCAGGGCGATTTAAGTCCCCCATGAGAACCAGGGCTTGTGATTGGGAAACTTCCACTAGCTATTTGAAGAAAGTCTCATCCACAACTTCCTCCTGGTCTGGTGGCCTATAGCAGAGAAAGGCTAAGGGATACCACCCTGACAGAAAGACAAGGTTCTTTGGGTGAATCTGTTATCTTTTATTAGACCAACTTAAATAGTTGGAAAACAATTATTAAGCAAGCTTTCGGGTTCAAAAACCTTTTGTCAGGCTGAGGAAGTTTCAGCAGTTGGTGTGTGCTCTTCCTGGATGGAATGAAAAGTAAAGAAGCCAGTGGCTGGGCTGGTATGCATACAAGACAGGTAGTCAGTGAAAATGTAGATTGAGGAGTCAATGGGTGAGAGAGAGGCTGGGGGGAGGGGGGGGGGAGAGAGAAGGGGGATGAAAGTGGAGAGAGACCTGGGGAGTCAGAAGTCAGGCAGGTTAGAATGTGTCATAAATCCAATGTCTATATTTAGTCCATGATTTTTAGTATCCAGGAGGTTGATGAAGTGGAGTTCATAGGCATGTCTCTGGGAAGTGTTTTGTAAGTTTCCTTTGAGGATCAGGACTGAGAGATTGGAGATTGGAGGTGTCACCAGGCATCTGACTAGACATCTTAAGCATATACTATGATCTAGAGGATCAACAGTTGCCTACACATACAAAAACTGACATTGAGACAATGCCTTTTGTTACAGGTGATAATTCCATAATTCCACTAATGCCACTGTGGAGGTGCTTTTATAACCGTTGACAAAGCTTGATTATCTTGTCAAATGACCAATGATTTTTTTCAACTAGAACAGAATTTGAAAAATGTCAATGCTTCAGCTTTTAGTCCAGAGTTTGGTAAATTGTATCAAAAGGCTAGTTTGGATTATCACAATCCATATTGCCAGTTTAAGAAAAAATTAAGAAATATTTTTAAAAAGTAATATTAACTGTGCATTATGAAGCAAGCAGAATGTCAGGTCCATGTTAGAAAAAGTAGCTAAGTATTTACCCACTAGAATATCATGCTTAGATATTAAGCAAAGAATATACAAATGATTTGGGGGAAAAAGCATTAGCTGCTGAAAATGGACTTGGGCACCTAAGTACAATTTTATTCCACCCTGCTCAACTCCCTAGAAAAATATTAATGTGCCCTAAAACTAAATAATTAAAAATAGTATGCAGAAACACCCATCCACCTTTTGAATGAATAATTTGGCAAAGATTTGAGCAGGAAGGAATAGGATCACACATGAATCCATTTTGGCACCTAATATATAGAACAAGAGCTAATCTGTAAGCATCTATAGTTAGATGGTTTAAAAATGGTTGTTCCATGTATAATCTTTGAGAACTCTGCCTAGATGCACGATTGCTCCTATTTTGTCCCTAAACCCTCACAGAACCCTCAATGAAGGCAGACTTTTTCCTCCCTGTCTAGGTGAGTGGACTTTAATCAAGGATCAACCTTTGTGGGACCTTATTCAAGGTGGATGCCCTATGAATAGCTTATAATATATACATGTAATACTGATTTTGTTTTTCTCTGGTGGATGATGCAATTAGTTTCCTCTCTTTTCCTTTGCTATTTTGGTCTGTACTCCCCCCCTTCCGTCCCCCTCCCCGTCCCATGGTCATGACCACTTGGCATCTTTGTATTTGCATATTGCATAGAGCTACACTATTTTTGTAATATATTGCACATATTTTATTGTACAATGGTACAGTAACCATTCTTTTGCCAGGCACCAGCTACAGTTGTTTCACTTCAGAAGGATATTCATTATCCAGTGTGTGAAATTACAATGAGAGAAAATTGTGAACATCTCAAACAGAGAAGTAATTACTATATATCGTAAATTACATGGTTATGTTTGTCTTCAAAATAGTGCAGTGGAAAGATTTATTTTTTTTTCTTTAGAAGTTATAAAGGGCATTGTATTTTATACTCTTACCCCTTTTTCTACTAAATGTGATATTTTAACACTTTTCATAGACTATCACTGTTCCAGCGAAGCATGAGACAGGTTATATCCTTTGACTAAATACTAGATTGGTCATAGTTTTTTCCAGGGATTACAATCCATATAAAACTAAGCTTAATTTTAAGAAGATTTTTTGTTTGTTCCCTTAAGAAGTATAGTTATTTCATTTTTCCAGACTAATTAGTGTACTGCCTTTTACAGGGAATCAGCTATTGATTTAAAAAAAAGGCTTTAACTAAGGATATCATAAAAAGTTATTCATTTAATGGATGCTTATATTTTTTCCTTATTTCCTATTGTAAAGCCTAAAGGTCAGGGCCTGAAATTGGAACTCAATAGATATAAAACAAAGATTATTTATTTCCTGAAAGGCTTACATTTCACTGATTCTCCACTTCTTTCATTTGCAATCTTAGCCATTCTTTGCACTGGACATATAAAGATCCAGATGTGTGACCATGCACAGTTTCCACAGTGGCCAAGGCAACAAAGAACATTAATTTAAGAGAAAAACCTTTAGGATTCACATGATTTTTGTCACAGAAGTTGTGTTTACTGCAATCACTTCCTGGTGAGCTAAGAGAAGGGTAATTTAGTTTGTGCCGAGTGTCATATTTCTGCAGCTATACTCCATTCATTTTTCAAGCTAGCTGTTTTATCTCTATGCTGGGTGCTTCTACATGTGCAATTAAAGCACCTGAATTTTCTGCACAGAAAATTCAGGTGCAATTAAACTGCACCTGCGCACACTTCTGAACATGTATCCATTAGCTCCTGCCCTGCTCTGCCCCCCCTGCAGAAGCCAGGGGGAGCTCCAGGATCCCCCAGGTGCCAGCCCTGGGTTGGCAGGGGCACAAACCTATGTGGATACCTATAAGAGTGTTATGTATAAGTTGTTAATTAGCCCACAGATTGCAGAAGGGAATGGCAAACAAGTAGGCTAAGAAAGCTTGCTGAATAAACAAGCTCTATCTTTTATAAGTTTAACTCCTTGCTCTTTTAAGAATAACACATGGTACCAGAAGTGGGGTTTGAATAAAGACAGAAAAATGGAGCATCTCAGAATATCAGAGGAGTTAAAGCTGTCTACCAATGCAGCAGAAAACTGGAAGAAATTTTAAGCAGAGCTTCACCATATATATGACGGCCAGTGGAGCTACAGAGAAGGAAGATCCACTCAAGGTAGCTATGTTTTTAAATATAGCAGGCCCAGAAGCTCTGTCTCTAAGCAACAAGGAGGAGGAAGAAATCCTCATTGGTACAATGCAAGAAAAAGTTTACTCTTCTCAGGATAGGACAATCACCCTGGACACCAGTGGACTAATGGTAACTTTTAAATTACATACAGGGGACCAGGTCAATGTCAGAATAAATTATTCAAAAATGAAATCTAAACCTGTGTACTATGAGAATAAGAAAGTGAAACTTAGAGAGTATATAATGGGAACATGATTGCAACCAAGGGCTCTTCTACATTACATGTTAGACACAAAGGTAATATACTATATGTTCAGTTTGAAACAGTCCCAGGAAACTAGTGCCAATTATTGGGTTGTGAATGTGTAAAACTTTAGGTTTGATTAAGAGAATGAATGTCATTGATGCTGGCATTGGTTTATGACCCAACTACTTTGTTCCAGGTGGACCCAAATCCTCAGACCAACCACGACCTTTCCATTCAATAATAGGTGAATTTTATTGATATACAGTGATAGCAGATAAGACTAATGCAAACAATTCTATATCTGCCAATTCTAGAGCTGTACAGAGTCAAGGTATGTCTGGCATGTATGTGAGCTTCACTCAGGTTCTCTCTTGAATGTCAGTTGTCAGCAGTCTGGGGGTTGGAGACGGAAATAGGCTGGTGGTGATCCCTCTGTCCATGGTAGCCTCAGGTTCCCCTTTCAGGGACCCTTTGCTAGTCTGAAATCCCTCTTTTTGTATCCTTTTTCTCTTTGTGAAGACTCTTCATCTTAGGCATCACTGATTGGTGTCTCTGTGGTTGTCATACTGTTCACATCCTGTCCTGCCAGCATATCCCTTTGTTTCACAAACCCCACATTCACACATGCTAATTTGGTTCTTTTCGGGTCTTCTCCTAATTTGATCTGTTCACCAAAACCAGAAATTCCCAAGGGTTCTGCAGTTGGGCACTGTGACCTGATGCCACCTTATCTCATGTTATGCAACAATGTAGTACATGTCTTTAATTTCCCAGTCTTTATGTCTGCTTGCCTATGTCAGACACAGTGGGCCTTGAGGAAACTTTGTCACAAAACAGGCCTTTAGAAATCAATTAACCCTTGCTGTAGCCCTGGACCATTTTTCTAATACATTATCTACTTTATCTACAAGCTACTTCCCAAAACAAAACTTCTAAATACAATGTTCTAGCCATCAATTGAGGAACTAGAAAGTAATAACATGGATGATGTGTCTCAGGGCATAGGGAAACTGTCAAGTGAGTACAAGATAGAATTAAGAGAACCAAATACTCTCACAATACAAGATCCAAGAAATGTTCCCCTTGTACTAAGGAAGAAACTGAAAAAGGAATTAGATAGATTAGTGAACATGGACACAATAGAAAAAGTAGAGCAACCAACTGCTTGGGTTCATGCTCTGGTCATAATAGAAAAAAAGATGGATCCTTGAGATTGTGTTTGGATCCTAAGCAAATGAACAGACCTAAAAAGGGAACATTTTCCCGTTCCCATCAGGGAAGAGTTTTTAGCAATGTGGCAGAAACTAAATATTTCTGCACTTTGGGTGCCTCTTCTGGGTTTTGGTAAATTCTCCTACAAAAGAATAGCACTATATTATGTACCTTCAATATACCCTTTGGAGGGTATTGCTTTCATAGGCTTCCTTTTGGGTGGTGTTCTGCATCTGAAGTATTTCACAGAAAGGTGCAACAAATTTTTGAAGGTCTTGATAGAACTATGGTTTACATTGATGATGTATTAGTCTGGGGAAATACTATGGAAGGACATAACTTGAGGCTAAGTAAGAGCTCACAGAGAAGGTTTGAAACTGAACAAACAAAAATGCAAATTCAGGGTCAAAGAAATAACATATATGGGAAAAATGCTCTCTGTGAAAGGCATGCAAATCAATCCTGCAAGGGTTAAAGCCATTACAAACATGCCACCCTCTATGGATAAGGAAGGTGTGCAGAGATTACTGAGAATGATCAACTTTGTAGGGAAATATCTATCTAACTTAGCAGAACAGACCAAACATCTTAGAGTGCTCAGTGGATATAAAAACATTAACACAAAGCTGAATTTAAAAGCTTGACGGAAAAAATAATGAAAGCTTGGGTACTAAAATACAATGACCCATTAAATTGTTAACAGATGCTTCTAAAGAAGGCATTGGAGCAGCATTGCTTTGAAAACATGGGGATAGCTGGAGACCAGTGGCATATGCATCCAGGGCACTCTCTAAGTCAGAATGTCTATATGCACAAATTGGGAAACATAGTTTAGCTCTGGCATATGACTGTAAGAAATTTCCTATATTCATCTATGGGAAGCCCATGATAGTTGAAACTGATCTATAGCAAAGAAAGGGTTATCAGACATGCCACCCAGATTACAGAGACTTTTCTTTCAACTGCAAATGTATGATCTAGACATACAGTTCACAACAGGAAAACATCTATTTATTGCAGATACATTGTCCAGAGATTATGACACAATGGAAAATGACAGAATTCCAGACTCAGACATAGTACATGTTAATCTAATTAAAAGAGTGATTCCTGTCACAGATAAAATGTGGGCCCTAATTGCAAAAGCTGCTGTTCAGGACACCACTTTGCAAAAAGTGATAACAGCTATTTGTGCTGGTTGGCCTGCAAAACAAATGCCTAGCCCCTACTCTTAGTTCAAGGAAGATCTGACAGTACTGAATGACAGTTTGTTCAAAGGCTCATGACTTGTTGTTCCAGCAGTGCTAAAGAAAGACATGTTAAACAGAATACATGAGGGACATCTAGGCACTGAAAAATGCAAAAGGAGAGCAAGGTGTGCTCTATATTGGCCCAATATAAATAATGACATAGAATATGCTTTAAAAGCTTGTACAACATGCCTAAAGTACAGATCAGTGCAAAGAAAAGAGCCCATGATGGTCATGGAGGAGCCCGTAGCTCTATGGTATCAAGTGGGTATTGATTTATTCATGTGTAGCAAACCCCCCAGTTTTTTTTTTTCTTTTAAAATGCATTTCCTCCCCTTCCCCAACCATTTCTGTCTTTGTCTCTCCCTCTCTATTCCCTATAGATAAGTATAAGTAAGCTAAGATGTAGGATAAGCTTTAACGTTTTATTTTGGGTAGTAAGTTTTATTTCTCTCCCCTCTACAATAAGTGCCCTGCTATTTTGATATAGATATCCACTGTTTTATAAGTGATAATTATTATGTTTGTATTGGTTTTGGTTTTTTTTTACTGCTTATATATTATGTGATTACTGTTTTAGGCCTATATATGTAAGTTAGCATAAGTCATGTCAGGTTTCCATCTTATCCCCATGCCTGGTTGTGTAACCTATGACTCATACTACCCCTCCTATGTAACTTGGTTCCTGAATGAATGGGGATGAATGAGGGTACTTGATAGACAATGGCAGTAGGTCTAAAAATAGCTCCCTCTGAATAACCGAACTATCAACACCAATACCTGGACCAATGACCCAGCAATTGGAACCACCCTCAGCATTCAAGAAACAAAAGCTGAGGCAACCCACCATGGTGCCAGGCTGCACATGCTCAGTAAGAACACCTGGAACCCTCTGGGACAGAACTGACCTTGCCTGGACAGGCCCTCCCCATAGGAGATCAGAGGTAGTCTGCCCCATAAACACGGGTAGTGAAGACTGACTTCTTGGGACACCCTCTCCATCTGGACCAGTACCATGCCATGCCACCTATCTACCCCAGAGGCCCTGCTGGTGACTCCCTCTGGACAACACCGAGCTGAAGGAGCCCCTGACTGGCCATTGAGGACCCACTTTCACCCTGGGATAGTAGATATCACCTGCACATTTCCTCCTCCAATTTGGACTCTATCTCTCTCCTCCCAGACTTCAGCCCCTGCACCAAGCCTCTTTAACCCCTGCTGCCAATGTCTGTGTGTGCGTGTGTGTCTGTGTGTGAAGGAACCAATAAGATATTGTGTTACCATCTCCCCTGTTCAATAAAACAGCTATCATTTGTAACCCCAAGTTGGGTTGTGTTTTACTGAGCCCTGGTCCCTGCCCTATCTTAAATTCCAGTCTCTGTCTCTCTCTCTTGGCTCCAGCCCCATTTTCCTGATCTCTGAATTCTGACTCCCCTTTCCTGCCACCTCTCAGCTCCTCTGTGTCCCTTTTTTTCAGGCTCTCAGCCCTGTAGCTTTTTGTAGGCTCTCAACCCTGTTCCCACCACTTTTGCTCCCTCTCTGTTCCCCTTCTGAAGGCTCTGCGCCCTGTTGCTTTCTGTTTTCAATTAACACCAATTAACCTTAAGTTACCCCAACTTCCCTCCAGTCTGCCAGTTCTAATCCTGGCACCAGCAACTTTCATCTCAGTCTCCACCAGCAGTAACCTAAAGTAACCCCAAGCCTCAGCTTCTCAGCCCAACACTCTCTAGCCTACCCGTTCTAATCCCGGTCCTGGCAACTTTCACCCCCTACACTTTCATTCTCTCTCTCTTACCTTAACCTTCCCCCAGGTAACCCAAGTACACCAAACACATACATAAATACCACATCACCCAAGTTAGGAACTCACCTGTGTGTGTGTGTGTGTAGGTGAGTGGTATGTATGTGAACTGATATACATGTATGTCACTGTGTGCATGATATACAAATTAGTGATCCATGTGTGTGTATTGGGTGTGTAGGTATTGATAATTGATTCTGGTCTAATTAATTTTGGTCTGTATAGTGTGTGTAGGTGCTTGAATTGGTGATAGGTGTGCATTTGCCTAGGCTGGTAATTTTGGATGTGTATGTGCCTGAATTGGTTGTGTGTATGTGCATGCCTGGTGGAGGTGCATGCACCTAGAAATTGTGTATGCATCGAATTGATTTTTGAGTGTGTGCATGTGCAACTGTACACCATGCCCTCCTGTCTAACACCACAATAATGAGATCCTAAGAGTTGGCCTGACCCCACAGGGCAACACATGCATACAGGAAAAATTATGTTTTCATGCTAGATTATTATTCTCACTATCCTGAAATTAAATTGCTTAAAAACACAACAGCAAACCATGTCATAACTCACATCAGATCAATTTTTGCTAAACATGGGATTCCACAAATTGTGAGAACAGACAACAGCCCTCAATTCAACTGTCTTGATTTTAAAGAGTTTGCAAACAAATATGGATTCTGTCATAACACTTCAAGTCCTAAATCCCCACAATCCAATGGTTTAGTGCAAAATGGAGTACAAGTAATGAAGAAATTGTTACAAAGGGTACAGATTCACATGCCAATGCTTACCTGTCACTCTTAAATTATAGGGCAACACCCATGAAACATGGATTGTCCCCAGCAGAAATGCTCTTTAACAGAAAACTCAAAACTGCTGCCAAATCTTGTGGATGATGCTCATCAGAATGAGAAGCAAGACCTGAAAACATTTTTAAAAATTCAACAACTCAAAAAATGGTACGGTGGTTCCAGGGAGTTACCACAACTGCACTGCACAGCAAAGATATGGTCCTTATTTCAGATGGACAAATGTGGAAACAAAAAGCACTAGTTTCCCATCAAGTAGGTCCCACATCCTATCAAGTAGTCACACAGGAAGGACAGGTGTTAAGAAAGAACAGATGACATTTGCAGCTCATAAAGGAGAGAAAAGAAGCAGCATCAATCACAAGATTCACCAAAGGAAACAGAGCCAAAAACAAAGCAACAAGAAATGACAGAGGAGTTTGAAAATGACAGAAGTAGAGACATTTGAACAAAGAAACCAAACAAGAATTGAACCAGTAAAGATTGAGAATGCAGAGAAACTGAGAAGATCGCAACGCAAAAAAGCCAAAACAAAAACTAATAGAGACATGTTAAAATAGAGACCTGTGCTTTAACTAAGAGTTGAACTAAACTTCCAATATTAGTATTACATGGGGATATGTTGCATGTAAAGGAGGAAGATGTGTGGAGACCTTTAAGAGTGTTATGTGTAAGTTGTTACATTGACCCAAGGATTGCAGAAGGGAATAGTAGATCAGTAGGCTAAGAAAGCTCTCTGAATGAACAAGCTATATCTTTT
Organism: Alligator mississippiensis; assembly: GCF_030867095.1. Taxonomy (NCBI): domain Eukaryota; kingdom Metazoa; phylum Chordata; order Crocodylia; family Alligatoridae; genus Alligator; species Alligator mississippiensis. Next base: position 269,793,027 of record NC_081824.1, on the reverse strand, counting down.
ATAAGTTTAGCTCCTTGGTCTTTTGAGAATAACACAAAAGCCAGTCCCAATCTCCACAGAGTGGAGAGATTTGTTCTGGATCTAGGGAGAGATGCCTCCCAGTCATATGGAGATTTGTCCCGATCTCCGCAGGTTGGGAAGAGCAGTCCCAGATGCAGAGCAGCTCCTTCTCGGCCATGTGGAGACTAGGGCCAGTCCCAATCACCACACAGCTGGGCTGAAGCTGCTTCCAGAGCCAGGACAGCTCTCCTCACCCTGTGGAGATTGGGGCTGGCCACAATTGCCATGCAGGTGAAAGGAAGTTGCTCTGCAGTTGGGACAGCTCCCCTTGCCCCTTGGATATCAGGGCGTAGCCAGGTAACAGTGGCCCCCTGCTGCCTGGGCTGGCTGGAATCAAATTGCTCCCAGTTAGGATCTACATGTGCACTTTGGTGTGTTAATTAATGTGCCATTTTTCCAGTACCTGTATGTATTAGTACTAGCAAGCAGCACATTACACTAGTTTAATGCACAGTACACCTAGATTAGTCTAATGGATAGTAAAATGTCTTGTGTAGATACACCTGCTGAAATGCTGTTTGTATTGTAAATGTAGCCCATGTCCAGTGTTAGTATGGAGTAGCTAATGAGAAGTCTATTCATAGGTTCCTTTACTTCACATTCATTTCCCCATATAGACATGGCCTTTTTTGGTTTAAAATAACACCGGTTCAAAATTCTCCTTAAAGGTTTCTCAATGGTAAGAAATAACTCATCACTGCAAGCCCACTTTCAGTGCTAGTTCTGTTGTATAATAGGCAGAGTAAAATGATCAAAAAAGGCCAGATTTTAGGGTGGTATAAGCGGCCCAGTTTCAGTGGAGTCATGCCTATACAACCCGAGGATTTGTCCTAGGGTAATTCACAAGAGAAAAGTATCCTTACCATTGATTTAGTTTAGTTAACTTCTCCACTGTTTATTATTATTTAAGAAATAAAAGCAGGATTATATTTAAAGGTAAAATACAAGGAAGAGACTATTTCTTGCCTGCACAGAAAAGGAAAAAGTCCCTGTGGCCCCAGCTTCTCACTTAGTACCTCTGTTTGCGCATCTTCAGGAACATTTCACCATTTGAGGAGTGAATGGTTTAAATGGTTCTCCCGTCCTGTGAATGCTATGTCTGAGAGCACTGTGTGGGCCAGTTATGGTAAGAAGCAAGAGGAAAGGAAGTTCTGTTCTCTCTGGATTTTCAAAGGCCTTCTAATCTTCTTCCTGTAGATGCTAACTTACACTTCTCCTGTCCTTCGGCCCTCTCCTCAAGGTTTCAGTGCAGGAGCAGATGATCTGACCTTAGGTTATTAGAGCAGACATCATATACACTAGGAATTCCCAGTGTGTAAACAATGTCCTTGCTAATTAATTTATTTGTATTTGAATCTCTCCACAGTCTTGTTACTGGCACTTGTGATTATTAGAAGAGAAAGCATGAGTACTTACTTAGTCTGTCAGGTGGTTGCCTTGTGTATTTACCAGTGGGCTACTATGTACTTCATTCATGGAATGAAAATGAGATGTTCGTTGGGGAAGCTCATAGGGAACAACACAACTGCACCGTTCTCCATACTACACCACTGCAGATGTACAGCAGCCATGCTATTTTCCTGGTAAAAACTGAGCTTAACAAATAATTTGTATAAAAATATTACATTGAGCTAATAAAATGGTGTTTCCTTTCTAGTTCTGGGTAGTTCATCTATCTATTCATAATGGGTGGCAATATTATTAGAAGAAATAATGGACTAGATTTTACCTGTGTACTAATTCCATTTACCTCAAAATTTAGCTTGATTACAAATGACCCGTGATTAATTCCCTCTCCAGAGCTCCTTGCTAAGCTGAAAGAAGTTGCTTCTACACCAAGCACCTTCTATCCTTGGTGCAAATGATGTGAGGGGATTAATGGGAGTAGCAGTAATAAAACTTGATTCCTCTCCTGGCATAATAACTCCAAGGTCCCTGCTACAGATGCAGGTAAAGGGATGATGGATCTGATGCACAATCTACACAGTCATGCTTCCTGCCATGTCACACATACGTGGCAGGAGTTGTGATTGTGGAATTGCACATCAGATCCTATCACACCATGTTGCCAGTGCAGGGGGAGCCTGGGATCACCATGTATCAGCAAGCAGTAAGCTCCTATGGCTGAGAGTCCCCTCAGCTGCTGGGACTCCCAGCCATGGGGGCCCACCATGTATTCCCATGGCTAGAAGCCCCATTGGCTGTGGGTTCCCAAGCTTGGGTATGCAGGGTGCTCATTCACAGCAGGGACCCCATTAGCTGACTGGGCTCCCAGCCACTGAGGTGCATGTGGCTCCCAGTCACAAGTTCAGTAAAGGAATGTATAGGAAACAGCCACAACATTTTTTATACATTTTTTGTATAATAATTTTTTGGCTTATTGTTCATTTTATCACACCATTAATTGATTGAATCTGTAGCTGGGTCACAACCCAAGATGCTATTAACCAGTTAATCATGTCGTAAGTGTAACTTGTGGCAGGGGCCTGAGACACCAATTGTTTAAGCACCAGCTCTGTTACATATGGTGGCATAGTAGCACAGGGATGTGAGGTACAACTAATTCTTTCCTTCTTATGACATCTCTGATCTGTATGGAGTTCCTAGCCTTAGTCTTCCCCTTGAGATAGGGTACATTAAACAGGATACATAGAAAAGCCTATATTGATTGTTTCCCCACTATTAACTACCACTGTCACTATATAGTTTTTCAGTAGCTGCAAGAAATACAGAGGGAAAGAGCTGGCCTACAAGCTGTTCCAACTTGGTGGCAGTCTCCATAGATGAAGGAAACAAAAAAAAACATTTTTCAAAGAGTTTTGCTTGCTAGAGAATAGTCACCCCAGCTCCTAATGGAAACTTACATTTTTTTAGAACAATCTACAGACCCTAACTAGCAGCTATGACAAAGAAACTACCTTCACAAGAATAAGCCAAGAGCTTTGGAAGAATATGCATAATATGAACCATCCTGAATCCAAAAGAGCATCAGAGGTCACATAAAATAAAATATATTTGCTGAACTTTTTATCACAGTATATATATCTGCAGTGATAAAAGATCACATGCATATATGCAGTGATAAAAGGCTTTAACAATACATACATACAATATTTAACAAAAATGCGGCATGACTTTTGCACAACAAGTGCCCTGTTGGATGCAGGATATATATTCAGTGATAAAAGATTCAACACTATTCTTAAAGATAACATGAAAACTCTGTCAACTCCAGACTTTTATAGTCTTGTTCTCCCCCAAAGTAATTTGCTCTCCATGCATGAATAAACTGCTATTTTGTTTTGTGAAACTCTAGAAATATGTATTTTGCTTCCTGCTCAACAGAAAGTCAGTGTGAAAGGGAAAATAGATACATTATTTTTGGCTCTGCCTGGTACATATATATGAGATCCTAATTTACAGTTTAAAACTTTGAGAAAGTAGGCCTCTTCTTTTTATATTAATATTTTTTTTCTGAACAACATCTGAGCTGAGGGCTATAAAATAATCAATAAATTGAGGTGAGAAATAAGAACCAGCACATGAGAAGTTTATTATAATCTGACTTATGAAGAAAGGTTAAGCAAACCATCAAGAGAAAATGAATAAGGGAACAGTTAAATTCTTTAAAAATTTCTGCAGGTAATAAACCAACCTATATAAAAGGATGTTTTTCTCTTGCATCTGCGTGGGTACAAGAAGAAATAATAACGTAAAATTAAGGCAGTAAAAAGACAGATTAAATAGTAGGAGGCATTTTGCAACAGTGAAGTTAGTTAAGAAGGTCACAAAATAACTACCAGTTGAAATGTTCAAGCAAAGTCATAGAAAACTAATGGGGCATCTGTATAACTATGTACTGCTGTGACCAATACACCAGGAACATAAGTTAAGGCCTGAAAATGTCTCTTTCCATCTTTATGCCTATTTATCTGAAAAGTAAAGAATTGTTCTTCCTTATTCTGCAATACTGAGGGTAAACAGACATCAAGTGTAGTACACACTCTAACATGCCATCCAGAACTGGACAGCTATTGGTATTGGCTGGCAACTACGGACTAGAAGGAGCAAAACTACTTTGTAGTTGATAAATGGCAGTGAAAGATGGATTGTTCGCCATATGATTGTACAGGATGACATATGGATTAACAGGAGTGACTATGCAGATCAAAGGAAGAGATTATTTCTCTCTATTTAGCACTGGTAAATCCTCATCTGGAATGCTTTTTCCAATTTTGGGCACCACACTTTAAAAAATATGTGACCAAATTAGAGAGTCCAGAGAAGAACAAAATTAAAAGATCCTAAAAACATGGCATATAAGAAAATATTGGAAGAACTGAGTTTAGTTTAGAGCAGAGAATACTGATTTGATAATAATCTTCAAATATAAAAAGAGTAATTATGGAGAGGATGGAGATACTGTTTTTCTCTGTGCACTAAGACAGGACAAGAATTAACTGTTTTAAAGGTACTGTTACATTACAATTAGCAAGTGTTTTATTTAGATTATAGTAAGCGTGTCTATACATGAACTTTTGCACACCTAAACTTAATGCACCTTAGCCTCAGGTGAATTAAGGTGATTTAGGCATGTGTGTACAAGTTCATGCCTTAAGGTGCCTTAACCTGGCTCGCTGGGTGAAAGTTTTTGCAGCTACTCTGGTCAGCACCCTGGACAGCCCCCCTGCAGCCTGCCTTGGGCAGCACCCTGGATAGCTTGCAGGGGAGCTGCTAGTAAACACTCTGCCTGCATTGCACTGCCCCCTTCTCCTGTAGAGAGTTGGGGGGTGGGGGGGAGGAGGGTTGAGCTTTCTCCTGTACTTTGACAGGAGCCCTCACACGTCCTGCCCCCTCTGCTGTCTTAGTCCTAAGTCAGTCAGCACACTGACAGGTACTGCTGCTGCCAGAACCAACGTTCCAGCTCCAGTGTCTGCACTTTGGAGAACAGCACCCATTGCTTCTTTGTCTTGGCAGCACCTGGCAACAGCATGGGGCCCCATGGGCTCAGCTCCAGCATGCTCAGTTGACATAAATAGTATTAAGACATCTACATATGGTTTAAGGCGCCTTGACTAATCATGCCTAAATTTGTTACCTGCTTTATGCAGGTATCAAATTTAGGTGTGATTACCCTAAAATTGCCATTTTCAAGGTCCATCAAGGACACACACATGTAGACCTGTGCCCTTAATGTGCCTTAAAAATGGCTAATGCACCTTAAATCAACATTTGTATACACACCCAGAAAGTATTGATGTGACTTAGAAAATTTTCTGAGCAGTTGCATGTTAATGCTTACCATGATCCATATTTAGACTATAGTACTGTATTGGAGTCTTGAAGTGGTTCTGATGCAATTGCAGAACTGAGACCAAAAACCAGCTGATTTTCAGTTTTAGCCCTAGAATTGCACAACAGGCAGTTCAAGGCCCCAGTTTGCTGCAGGGGCTAGGAGCAACATTAGCAAGGCACAAAAGTTGGTCCCAACCCCTGTACTACATGAGTCATGAACCCATTCCTATGTGGAGCTGGGAACAGCTCTTCTGCTATGCTGGTGTCACTTGCATCAACCACAGCTGTTTGTCAGGCTCCACCCTCTGCACTGCACCAGAGATTTGTCAGTTCAAAGCATTGGTGCAGTAAGGAGGCTGAGAGCCTGACAAACAGATCAGTTTGGCTCCCACCACTCTGGCTTTCATTGTATGTAAGGCTTGCTGTTCATTGAGAGAGGCTTGCTGCATTCTCATTGTATGAGAGGCTCCAGCATGATGAGAAGGCTGGAAGCCTGACAAACAGCTGTGTTGGGGTCCTCTTCTCCCCCACACCACTGTCCTCTGATCATATTAGGACCACGGAACAGTCCAATGTTATCTCAACAATAGCTAGGTAATATGATCTAGAGATACTCTTTGCTGGACAATAAATGCAATTAGCACAGCCCAGGTGTAATGTGTAACAGTACTCTAACTTGTAACAAAGGAAATTTAAGTAACGTATTAGGGAGAACTTTCTAAAGATGAAGGTGAGTAAGTATTAAAACAGATCATCTTGTAAAGATGTGGAATCTATCACCAGACCAGTTTAAGTGCAGAAGGCAAACATTGGTTTGGAAAGGTTTAGATGGGAATAGCCCTGCCTTGATTATGAGGTTGGGCTAGACGATCATTTGTGCTTCCTTCTAGCCCTTTGAGGGTATGTATTCAAAAGTGAATTCCAATATGTAAATGTACTCAGAAGCAACTAGAAGAGGGTCACACTGGGCACAGCTATATGAGGCACTACGGCATAGTGGTTACTGCACATTTATTTAATATTTGCTTATGCAAGTACTAAATAATGTGACCAAAATAGAGTAAATGGAATTAGTGGTTACTGCATATTTATTTACTACTAGCATAAGCACTGCTAATGCAAGAGTTACTGCACAGTAGCATTGGCGAATGTCTTTTAAGTGATGCTACTGCACAGTAGCCTAATAATACTGTACTGCAGTATATTAGCAATGTCTGTGTTGTGACATGCTACTGCGCAGTATTATTCAGCTAATGCATAGCCAGCATCTCATGTAGATGTGCCCACTATAGAATGGACCATAGGCAAAAATAGAATTGTGAATTAAACTGAGTTTTAAAGACCAAGGTTACCTGTTGCAGAACTACTTCTAGAATGGAGAGTCATCATCAAGTTTCACACAGCTTTTTTATACAAAAGGAAAAAAAAAATACTAGTTCTGTCAGGTAACAATCTAGTTCCTCACCTCCTTTGCCCCTTCAGGGTTATGAACCTCTCTGCCCAGGACTAAATTCATGGGCTTTTTGCTTCCATAGTGCAAAAAGTATAGAATTATCCCTGATAAAGCTCATGGGGAAGAGGGACAAATCTTCTTATTCTGTCTCCTGTCATCTCTTCAGTTTATTCAGCTACTTTAGGCTAGATACAAACCATCCCTAAGGTCTCTACTACAGCAGTTAGTAGTTTCAGTACTTATGAATATTTCTTTACAAGCAAAAGCTACTGAAGCAATGCATGCTAGAAAAGACAAAATAAACAAAACTTTTATATCAGCTTCCATAGCTCAGAAATTCTACCCTAAAAATGATGGGCACCACTGCACAATTATGGTAGGGGGAATTGTCTGTTTAATTATCTGACTTCATCTTGCATCCGGATGAGCATGGTCATGCAATATGTTGTGCCGCAGACCCATCTGCAGTACCACATACCGCACATTCAGGTATTCTCCATGCTGCAAGGTAGTAGCCTCCCCTACCCTACCTGGGGTAACCTGCCATGCGCCAGAGGGTGTGTGGCATAAGTGTTCCCTGGGGACAAGTAGCAGCGGTACAAGGTGTGCCACTGCTAGTTGTCCCTGGGGATCCATTCACACTTGTGTGGATGTTGCCCATGTTTCCACTGCAGAATCTCTTCAGGGGGAAAAGCACCTTACACAGGTAGGGATACCACCAGGAAAATTAGTGTACCTTCCCTTTACTGACAGGAGGAAAAATCCCCAATTTACTTAAATGTGAATTGTGGTTCCACCCATGTAGAAATCATCAACTTTCTCATGGTTGTGGCCTTACAGTGTTATCTTAAAAGATCAAAGATTTGGCAAAGAAGATTGGCAGTAATTAGTATTCCTATTGCTGTAATGTTGGCACCCCAGTTCTGATATTAATGGTTTAATCGCATTAGGTATAAATGCCCAACTTCTTATATTCTCCGATCATATAGACCTCACTCGCATCCAGTACTGGGTGCTGCCCTCATTTCCTACTGTGAGTGAGATAAGAGCTCTGCCCAATAAGGCCAGGGATATGCAACTAGCTTAGTAAAGGTGGTGATTACTAAGGTGCTCCTACTAAATATGTGGTCTATATTTGGCATAAGTATGGAAACCAAAAGGAAGTTTTATTTACATTTAATCTCAAGCACTGATGTACTTTTAGAGATTAACAATAGCACCATTGAGGATATACAGTGTACGAAATCAATAAACCACAATGTTATTAAATCACTCTCATTTAGTCTTTTGTACATAACATGTTGAAATGGTAGAAAGCTGAAAACATTATAATATGTGCCTTTCATTGTTGTATAGAGCAGCATATGCTGTGTGTGGGCAGGGGGGCAGTGGGAGGGAGATGTAAATAGTGCGCTAAGACCTCAGTATGGCTGCTTAGTTGAAATCCTGAAAAACTGAATGATCTCTATAACCTTATGATACCTGGCAAGATTTTTTTTTCAGTAAAAAGGCACTTTGGGGCATAATCTGCAGCAGCTCTGCCCAAGTGTGTATACCAAAATGAGAAGAACCTGTCAGCATAAGATGGTGGAAGCCTGCTATGCACCAGATGGTCCTTGCACTGAAATTCTAGTTAGAGGAGTGGAGAGGAGGAGGAGGAGGAGGAGGAAAAGGTGGGGTGACAGGCAATGAGCAGCTGTTTATACTCGGTGAAGGTGCAGCATAGGAAAAGGAGTGAGGTGTAGCTTATTGAGGAGACATATTCTCAGTACAGAGATGTATAAAAGGATTTTGGTTGGCACAATCAGAGTTGTGCTCTATACAAAGCACCCCAATAGACATCTTCCTCTGGGCTGGAATGGCTGATATGCAGAAATGTGCTCATCTCAGTTTATTGTAAGCTGGGTTTTGGGACACTAGTGCCATCAAAAACAGCAGATACCTAGCCTCAAGCAGACCCAGTTTGGACCTTAAATCAAACATCTTGCCTCACATTATTAGGGATGTATAACTCTTACTGGGGGTAGTTTTGCTGTCATTTGAAAATAAGACAGAATGTTTTAATTATAGTTGCATATGGAGAAAATCAGGTTAAAAAAACACCTATTTAATCCTAGTAAGATTAATGAGTGGAAATGCAAGTCTTTTAGTTAAGAAATTATTGCATGCTTCTGACCAAAGGCAATAGTCGACATTTTGAAGAGAGAAAAAAATAATTTACATATAAAATTAAATAGAATAGTGCTTAATTATAGAATCATAAATATCTGAGTTTGAAAAGGCCCAGTAGGTCATCTGAGTCCCTCTCCTTATCAATTCAGGACTGCTCCCTATTGTACATTTGCTGGTAAATTGTCCACAGACTAATAGAATTTACTGTCAGGAGGATTTCCTTCAAATTCTTCCTAAATTGTCCATTTCTTAATTTCATCCCATTACTCCTAGCTATCGCTGCTTGTTTCATGCTAAGTGATTCCTTTCTCTCCCCAGTGTTCATACCATTCAAATATTTGTAGATGGTTGTCATACCTCTCCTTAGTTATCACTTAGCCAAACTACACATATTTATTCAGTTCTTTTAAACTTTTGCATAGGTAAATCCCTCAAGCCCTTTAATTATTTGGCTGCTTTTCTCTGAACTCTGTCCTGCTTAAAATCTTTTTGGACAGACAAAGGTCAGGCCTGGTTGAATGGTCAGTACTGTCACATCAGAGACAGGAGAAAAAAGATATGCTTTTTGCTGCGATGCCTTTTAAGCCAGCCCTAATTTTTTTTTGGGGGGGTGGGAAGGGGTCCTCTATATCACATTACCAATTCAGCCATGGGTCTGTCCCTCCTGTATTTGTTAGCTGGAGATAAATAGGGTGTATTTTACAAGCATCCTACTTCTCATACTTCCTGCCACCTAGAGATGTTGCTGTTCCTTCTGCTAACTGCCTCTCTCATATTTCTGCTCTGTGCTTGATGGCTCCTCTGTTGTGCTCTGCCCTGTGTAGCTTAGTGCAGTCCAATAAGAATAACATGGCTCACAGAGTAAGAACAAAGGAAACAGCTGGCTCCCACAGGAGACTGCATGAAACATGTACCTTCGTCCTGTGTCAAATGATCCAAGGATTAGTAGCTGAAGATAGAGGAGAGTTTTTTGGGAGGCACTGTGGAGAAACAGCTCAAGGCGGCAAATGGTGGGGAGACAGACAGTTAAGGAACAGGCTTTTTAGGGAGGTCTGGAGAAAGAGAAACAGGAGCCCTCCCATGAGGTTTCTTGTTTGCTACCTGTTAGCGGCAGATTCTGTTAGAAAAAAAAAAAAAGAAGCTAACTTGATTGCTACTGTTGGATTCTGACCTTCTGTATTTTGACATCTCAGGTTACCTTTATTTTGTTTATGATCAGTCCCTTTCTCATTAATGAGACCTTTCTTTTCTCCTCCTTCCTCTGCCTTTCATAGAGTGAATGATAAGACATCAGTCATATGAACTCTTGGGGCTGTGTTACAACACAGACTTTTCCAAGCAGGGCTCTGACTCTGCTTCCTTACTCATGCCTATCAGCACAAGCACGTACCTTACTAGAAAATGGATTGAAAGAACCTAGTGCAGAGTAGATGCATGAATACTGGCTAAGAGAACTGCAGTTCTACTGCAGAAAGGGGCACAGTCAGGGAAGGATGTAGGATTTTGAAAATAGGGAGCACAGGTGTTGCAGTGCATCATCCCGGAAGGCAATACAAATTAATCACCAGTTAAAAAGAAATGAGATTCCCTAATACACCAGAGGCTTATAGCTATATTATTCAGTTTATGATCCAAACAAAAACAAATATAAATGAGTCAGTGGGGGCCTGGATGTTAGTTCCAGGATGGGGCAGGCACTGGGTGCCAGGAGGCACAGCTGTTACACCCCAGCTTGGACACAGACAGAATTCATAGATTTCATAGATTTCTAGAGTCGGAAGGGACCTGGTAGATCATGGGGTCTGACCCCCTGCACCAGGCAGGAAAGAGTGCTCGGGTTAAGTAACCCCAGACAGATGCCTGTCTAATCTCCTCTTCAACACCTCCGGGGTAGGAGGAAGCACTACCTCCCTTGGAAGCCCATTCCATATTTTGGCAACCTGCGTCATAAAGAATTTCTTCCTTATGTCCAATCTAAATCTGTTCTCCTCCAGTTTGTGGCCATTATTCCTGGTAAACCCGAGGGCCGCCCTGGTAAACAGATTGTGCCCTATTTCCTGCTGGCCCCCCCGATGAGTTTGTAGGCAGCCACAAGATCTCCTCTCAGCCTTCTCTTGTGGAGGCTGAAGAGATTCAGATCTCTCAGTCTGTCTTCATAGGGTCTTACATGCAGGCCTTCAAGCATACGAGTAGCCCTTCTCTGAACCCTCTCAAGGTTATCCACATCCCTCTTGAAGTGCAGCACCCAAAACTGGACACAGTACTCTATCTGCAGCCTCATCAATGCCACATAGAAGGGAATTATCACTTCCCTAGACCTGCTTATGATGCACCTGCTGATGCAAGAAAGGGTGTGGTCAGCCTTGCTTATTACCTCGTCACACGGGTGACTCATGTTCATTTTTGTGTCAACCAGGACTCTGAGATCTCTTTCCACTGTTGTGGTGCTCAGAATGGTACTCCCCTGTCTATAAGTGTGTTGGAGATTCTTTCTCCCCAGGTGCAACACCTTGCATTTATCCTTGTTGAATTGCATCCTATTCTGATCTGCCCACTTCCCCAGTCTGTTCAGATCTGCCTAGATTTGCTCCCTGCCCTCCAGTGTGTTTGTTATACCTCATAGTTTAGTGTCATCTGTGAATTTGGACAAGGTGCTTTCAACCCCTTCATCCAGATCACTGATGAAGATATTAAACAGTACTGGTCCAAGGACAGAACCTTGGAAGACACCACAGCCCATTTCTCTCCAGGGAGAAACCGCCCCATCCACTACCACTCTCTGGGTGCGTCCCTGCACCCCCACACAAGTCCCCCAGGCATTTGTCCATGGTCCCAAGGTACCCCTCAGTGCCCTTTTTGCACTGCCCCTGCCACCTCAATGCCTTCTAATTCCACTCTGTCCTCTGTTTTCCTACAAATTCCCCATACTTATCCCTGCCTTATCATGCCCCAAACTCATCAGACTCAGAATCCCCCCCTCAACTCCAGTGAATGCTACTCTGCACCCTCACTGCTCCCCTGAATCTACTGCATCCTGCAGATTCATATTCATTATACCTCAGTCCCCGTGACCCCAACCATTCTGCTCACAACCCGCTGAGCCCTAATGAATATTCAAACATTACTTCAGCACCTCACCCACAATCCCTCTTGCTCCTAACCACCCTAATACACCATTTCACTCCAAAGAACCCACCCCCTCTTAGCCCCAAGCCCCATCTGACCCTTAAACCTCTCCCTGCATTTTACCCACCCCTTCCCCATCCCACACCCCTCTATCCCATTGCCCTCCCCCCCTAAGAAAGCCCCTTGGTGCTCATAACCCCTATCTACCCTCTTATACTCCCCTAGAGACCCTTCTCAAAATCCTCCCAAATAGTTTCCTTTAACAGCAGTTAGGGGTAGGGCTGTAACTGTCCTCCCCGCTCCCAGCCTCCTCACAGGATGCCTACAGCTGGGGTCAGGGGAAAACTCACTTCAGTTGCTGGCAGCATGTCTATCTGGAGAGGTCAGATCATCTCATCCATCCGTTCTTGGGTTTATGTTGCTCTGGTTGTACTGCTGGTTCAGCCTCCCACAGTCTCCTTCATCTGCTGTAATGAATTACCCAGGAATGGGTCACTGCAGTAACTTACCTCTTCACCTCACTTTTTCAACTCCATCCTGCTTCTGATTGCTGTGCCACTGCACAGCTCTGCCTACATTTATCCCTGCCCTTCCCCTTCCTCTCTGATTTGTTGTGGGTTCAAATTCCTAGGAACAAAGCCACCCAGTACAGGGTGCTAGGTAGCAGCACAGCTTTACTGGACATGGTGGGGGGTGAGTGAAGGAACATTAGCAGCAGCCGGTAACAGATAGGATAATTGTACGAGAAAGGCCAGCTTTATTACAGGAAGATCAAGTGTTGTTAACTCTTATGGAGTGAAGAGATTAGTAGAAATCAACCTGGAAGTAATGAGCCATGAAGTCAATTGGCTACCTCAGCATCATGTGTCTGTCTGCTAAGCTGTTTGTTTTATACTTTCAGTGGAGCAGGGGAAAAAGAGGGTGTGTGACTGCACCACCAGACTCCTGTATTTACCCCTGGACACAGTCAAGAGGCTATCTGTGCCTTTGAGACTTAGCAATATGTAACTCACAACCACTGGATTCCTGCTAAAAAGTATCTACCAGGTACAGGGGGTGTTCAAACTGGGGACAGTGCTCATTTTTTATTTTCTATTCCCTATGCAATTCAAACCTGGAGCCCAAAATTAGCAGGAATGTAAGATATTATTTTTGAGTTGAGGGCCCCATTTTTTAAAGTATTTTTGTGCCTAACATCCAAGTTGGATGTCAGATGCCTAAATACCTTTGAGAATCTGACCTTTCACCACTCTGAAGCATGCCTAGCTGAAAGACAATGGGTCCTTAAGATTCTAAATCCCATTATAAAAGTGGGATTTAGGTAGTTTTGAACATTTTACTCAAGGAGTATGTTCTCTTGTAAACCCTTTCACTTCTATGAGCTTCCCAATATCCTTTCTATTGTTAGATCTATTTCTTTTTTAAAAATCATGTTCTTTTGGCTTTTTGAATAGGTCATTTACTAATAAATATGTGTAGCCTGAAACGGAACTTAAGAAAAACAGAAAATACTTGTCCTTTCATTCTCCTATATAAAAGTAATATGGGTAGAGACAGAATATGTATTTCAAATAAGTATGTTAGAGTGTTAATAAATACAATAATATTTTCAATTGAATATTAATATTATTAAGAAGAATAACAAAATAGTAGAATTTTAATAGATACAAAACTATATGTTTGAAATCTAGGCTGTATTCTTTATGCTCATCTTTGAATGTCATGCTTTTTTGTTTAGGAATTACCTGAACACTATGATAGTTTTTTTACAAAAAAATCATCACTTGCATGGGAGACACATTGCTGACAGAGTGATCATGTAGAGTTACATATATACAAACAGCGATCAAGTTAAGACTCCTTTGAGAAATAGTTCATAATGGAAAGTGTATACAAGTCTAACAGAAATCCTGAGCTGTTCTTCACTCATGCAGTTCCAACATGGCCTTGACTGTGACTAATGGATCCATCAAAGATAATTTTGATGATTACTATGATGCTTTAAACTGTGTATTAGGGTTCTTTTTTAACCTAAAAACAGCTGAAAACTGAAGTCTTGGGTTAAGCCCAAATAACAGGGACTATCTCTGTGTATTTGCTCATTTAGTTCTGCAGGGAGCCATTTGTGGAAACAGAATAGTATGAAAGTTGGTGTTCTTGCAGTATCCTCCCTCCAGGACCCAAAATGCCATACGGTAGGATGGCTCTGAAACACTTTAAATCAATTGCACAAACACATAAAATATAAAATAGGTGGGATTTAAGGTGCACAATTGTTTGTTTTTAAATCAGTTCTTTTGTTCTTGGTAGATCAGAAAAATAGAAAGACTAGCTCTTGGGTTACATAAACTAGCATGCTACATTTCATTTCATATGGTATTTCATTTCCTTCAGAACACGTGCATGAACCTTAGTTGTAAAGTACTGAGGGCACTGAAGATGCTCACAGTGCTGGTTGATGCTCACAGTACTGGTTGAGCTTTTATTCTCAGTTCTACAATAAAAGCTGGGTGTTCATGTTTCCAAAATGCTGTAAGTGAGCATGCCACTTTTGCAGATATTTGAGAGGCAGGAGTCTATTCAAAAGAGCTTATACCCCCAAGGGTGTCTGGTGCCTTTAAGCAAAGGTCAAAAAATGGAACATGGATATAACTGTTACTCCATGAAAAGTACAAAAAGATTGTCTCCCCCAGATAACTGATGCAAAATTTCATCCAACCACCTTTTCCCAGTGTGTTTTCAAAACATAGCGCATTTTCCCCGTTCTCCATAATACCCATAACCAGTGTGTTCATTTGGATTCATAGCACATCCCTTATCACATCTACTCCTTATACTTTTCCTACCCACTACTTCAAAACAGGGATAATATTTGGCATTCGGGCTGTGCAAAGCTTCGGTCCATGATTTGATTCAGTGGAGATTTGGCCTGATTCACTGGCCAAATTTCCAAATCCAAATTGAATCAGAGGACCCTTTAATCTCTCCAAATTGAATTGGAACCCTCCAAATCGATTCAAAGAGATTTGGAGATTCAGACATAGAGGAAGCTTTAAATGTTTTTTCTACATACTTCTAGGTAGCAGATGGCCTGTGAGTGCTGCAATGCTGGGGCTCATGGAGTGTCCCACAGAAGCACAGGTGTCTCCCCAGCATGCTCAGCAGGAGACCCAGAAGTGGACCAAAAGCACCTCTGGTCCACTTATGGGTCTGCTGGGTAGTGCGCTGATGGGCCCCCTCATGCCCCCGCAGCTTAGCAACTGGTGCCTCCTAGGTCTCTAGGGGCACCTGGGTTCCCCCTTCAGCTGATTGCTGAGCCAGGGAAGCATGGGGGAACCCACAGCTCACTTCCCGACAGACCCGGAAGTTGGCTGGAAGTACTTCTGGTCCACTTCTGGGTTTACTGCCAAGCACATGGAGGGCTCCCAGCACTCCTGTGGGACACTTTATGCGCCCCAGCATCACAGCAATCATGAGCCACATCTGGTACCTCAAGGTATGTAGAAAAAACTTAAAGCTGTGTCTATGTCCAAATCACTGACTCTCTGAATCAGCATCGAATCTTCAGATTTGGATTCGGCCGAATCAGATCAGGGACAGTGATCTGAATCAACTAATCAAATCACTGTCCCTGATTCAGGCCAAATCCAAATCCAAATCAAATACGGCCTGCTTCACACACCCCTATTTGGCATGCATTACTTATCTTCTCTCTATGCCAAGAGTCAAAATTGAGGCAGATTTTATAATGTCATACAAATGTATGTGCTTTTGTTTTAGGGTTGAGACACTTGACATTCGTACCAGTGTAAATATGGTGCGGTCAAAAACCACACTAATACGCAGCATATACTCCCCACGCTTATGTAAGTAACTCCATTCCAGGATAAAGTTAGCCTTCAAAAGAGAGTCAGGAGTTACACTGGTACATGGATCATGGAGCTGCATCTCCAGTAAATTTCGTCTTTGGGTAGCCCTTGGCAGAATTTTCTTTTGATCGTTTTGTTTTCACCTACTTCATTTAACCCTTGATCAATTTCTCTTAGAGCTATTGCACTGTACTCTTGAATTGTGGCCTAACACAACCTAATCTTGTTTTGGTGTTTTCCTGAGGATTTGTTTTCTCTGGCCCAGTTTGCAGTCAACTAATGCAAAAATATGCACAGGAGTTGTGGTGTGGATAAATGCCTCCTTTGGAATGGGAACAACAGAGGTAGCATCTCCTCATTCTCACAGAAGAAATCTAAATACATTTCTCTGACAAATAATGAATGCTCATAACAAAAGCCTAAAAGTAGTGCAACAGACTTAAAAAAAATCCCCCCAAAACCACACATTTCCTGAGTATCATAACATTCTAAGAGAATAGTTGACAGCACAATGATTAATACGGAGCCACAATATATTTGATCGCTACATGTGCTGTTCTTTTGTTTTTCTAAGCATTTCTGAAGATCTATCATCTTTAAAAACATTCTGTTATAAACAAAAGGGACATTATTAACATTTGGCTATTACCATATATTTGCTGCATTTTTCTTAAAATTGACTGCATTGATAATGGCTCCCTCAACTGGGCAAACGGAGACAATGCAGCATGTCACTTTTTGCTTGACCCAATTTTTGAAACACTGCAGAATAGAAGTGTATAGCGGACGTTCCTTCTGACTAACGACTAGATTAGTAAACTGGTTATATAATATGGCAAATACTGTTTGTGCTTTGTCTTTGTTGCATATTTCTGTGTGGTATGTCTCATACTCCCTTTAGACAAGGCACACAGAATTCCCTCCCTCTCACCCTTATCTTAAATTTCTGACCCGGGTAAAATTCCTCTCTCAAAAGTCTCCCTAAAACTTGAAAGGAGAGGATTGGTAAAAACAAAACAAAATACCCTCAGTGCTAAAATATTTATGCACCAATTAATATGTCCACTAGGATATTAACAAACCTATGTATTGCTTCAGTTTCTCACATCAAATGAGTGCAGCATTAGACTAAGGCAGGCAGAATCTGACTCTTCTTATAGCCTATCCTTACCACAACATAATTCCCTTGAGATGTCATTATTGGAGAGATGATGCACTGCCACTTAAATGGCTCCCGGCCTCCGCAAAGCAAGTGGCTGGAAATTAAACATGTACCTTATGTATAGTAGTGTTGTGCAGTATCACTCAGCTACACTGTATCTCCCTCCTTTACACAAAGAGTCTTTGTATCCTTTAGATACTGTAGGGTGTGGGGACATATGAGGACAGAATTGAGAGCTGCCAAATTCTAATCCCAGCTGAAACACTGAGATGCTATGGCTTTGGGCTGTTCACACAGCCCTCTCTATGCATCTAGAAAATGGGGATACTACTTGTCTTCACCACAGGGCTGTGTGGGTGATTAACTGTATCTGAGCAGTTCTCTGAATACACAGCTGCTATATATGAGCTAAGATTTACTCCTGTAAACAAAAAATATGTTTAACAGTGACCCTTGGTCCGGGTCTGCAGGGCTTTACAAATGAATTCTTGGCCCCTGGGACCATTGTTTTTCCCTAGTTGATTGCTTCAGTTTGCCACCTTTCTCTATCCACACACTCAAAAACATGCATCACATACACCTACTGTCCCTCTCCTAAACACTCTGTGATTTGTTTTTTGTTTGGATGAGTAAAAACCATTTGGACAGTAATGTAATCCTTTTTCTAAGGTTAGCACTAACATATATCCGATCTCCTTGTGTTAAAAACACAGCTACAGTATGTTGAATTATTGTCCCTGTGCAATTCTCATAGTTATTACTTGGTAGGTTGCCTCTTCAGTGTCAAATTAGAACTCATTCAGCTAGAACCATTGCAGTGATGCCTCTTGAGGTTTGTAGGCCCAGATACTTGAAGTATATTACATACTTTTCTGAACAGTTGTGCTTTCACAGGGGTCTGTATTAGAACAGCATGAACTCTATTGGTATCTGTTTACCTAGGATTCACGTAACTTCAGTGGTGGTTTCACTTTTATGAAGTGTCAGAGACAGTTTCAAACTGGGCACATCTACACATGTAATTAATTTGAGTGAATATACTCTGGCTTAATTTCAGTGGGACTAAACTAATCCTGATGGCACCGCCTACACATGCATTTAAGTGTTTATATATCACTTGTATCTGATGGGACTATCTGGCAATGCAGTAAATTAGTATGCTCTACTTTAATTGCCTTGCACATGTAGATGGTGATGATTGACTACACAGCAAATTAGCCTGCCGCATAGTAAAGTGTCTTGTGCAGATGCACCCACTGTGTTTCAGTTCCATGCAAACCTGAATTTCAGAAAAAAAACCTCCCAAATTTCTCCCCGTTTTAAAGATCCTTCTGCAAGGGACACTGTCTTTTTCCCATGTATAGGCATGCAGTACTCTGTTCCGTTCTCAGATCCTTTCAGGATGGTTGGTTAGTCTCCTTGGGCACTTTTACATGTCTCCTGGGGTCAGGGAAGTAGTTCTGAGCCGCTCTAAGTAAAGTGCCACAGCGTCTTGTGTACCAGTGTCCCCATGCTTCAAAATGGCAGTGGGGGTGCTTGAACTTAAGCTCGTTCGATGAGCTTTGGTTCAAGTATCCTCACCACCATTTTGAAGTGCAGGGAAACTGATACATGAGAGATAGAGACTGGCTGGAGCATGGTAATTAGCACACTCCTGCAGACTCAATTAATTGAGTCTGCCCCGACACACTGTAATTACAGTGCATCAGAGCAACCTCTTGGCATGGCTACAGGCACCCCTTATGTTTTATAAGGGCCTTCAGCTGGTCCAGTTTCACTTTCCCTTCACCTCATCTCTTCCCCTTGTATCTGAGGCATATGTTTATAGATCTGCTTCCATCTCCAGTCACACTTACATTCAGGAAGGGATAACACAATTCCTGTATTAAATATTTGTGAAAATATGGGGTACAACAGGACCAAGAATTGGCAAGCAACTGAAGGACCAACTGGGAATATTTAGGATCCACCTGTTTCAGTCAGACCTAAAAAGGAGCATCAAAGAATTTGATAAAGTTATGGAAATGGATCAAGAGGTACAACCATTACTATGAAATAGTTTATATGCCTTCATAGATAAAGCCTAGAAACAATTTAATGAAGAATGGAGTATTAGTGATGTTGTAGCTGTTGGTCCAGGAATTGTGTGAGAGGTGAGGATTTTGAGGGTGATTTCTTTTATTGGACCAACTGTATATTTGGGATCAGATATTAGACAAGCTTTTGAACACAAAACATTCTTCTGGTCAGAAAAAGGGATGTATCAGCCCCATAACACAAATGGGGAAATTGATGGTAAGTAAGGATTTAAAGAACAAGTTATCTAAAATATTTAAATATATTAAACCTTGCACTAAATTTACATCAGCTTCAGATCTTCTCCCATCCTCAAACTACAATGATAATTTAATAAATGATGCTGAGGGGTACTGTATTATAGTTGTCCACTAGATATTAATATTTTACCTATAGCTAGAACCTTATTTTCATGGACAGACACTTTTCCCAAAGCAGATATTGTAATGTTTTCAGTCAAGCAACAGGAATTTGTGCAATATTAAAAAAAATCTATGTACTGAATTATACCAGAAAAGAGCCCCGGGCTTTAAATACTATTCTAAACCTAGGAAGAAGAAGAGGGGATTAAATAGAGTTCTAGTTAAAACAAAACAAAAAGCTTATGCTGTTGTCTGACTCAAGAAGAGGGAATATATTTGAAATGTAGATGATCTTCATTAAAAATAATACATACTGGAACTATTTAAAATTACTATTTGTTACATTATTTTAGCATTTCATAGCACAAAGTCTCCAGAGAATTTCTAACAGTGCAAGATAACTATTATTGCAAGCCTACATAGAATGAGACAATTCTGAATATTGTTATTAAAAAAATTGTGATGAATCTGCATTGAGTTCTCTTATATTGTAGTTACTTTTGTTTTGTGAAGATGATAAGCCATTATTGGATCTCAGTTTTGGTTTGAGTAAAGGAAATCTGTACTGTCTCTGGGCAACTCAAGGGAAAAAAACATTTCTTGACCCTCTCTACCACACTATACCTGGCCAAGTATCTACCAAAACATTCTGGCATATGGTTCCTTTTGAAGTAAGAACATCAGACATTGCAATCTATATTATTTCTAAATCATCAGATACTTAAATGACTGTAGCATCCTCTCTAGTTCCTTTTCCAATTTATAAATAAGATCTTTCCCTCCGGAAGAGTTTTCCCATTGTCTTTTCTACAAACATGGAAGTTACCCTGTTTAATGTTATTGTAGTTTAAAGAAACATTAGATTGTGAGACAGATCTGAGTAAAGGACAGCATTTGCAGCTATCATGCCTATGGAGAAGCTCAGGAGAGATGCTGTAACTCCAAGTTGTAATCTTGATTATCCAATGGTCCATAGAAGGGGAAAAAAACCTATCCTAGTGTAATTATAGCACACTGTACAAGGTGGTCAAGAATCAAGACTGTCTTTTCAGTACCTCATTGCAACTCCTATGTACCTGCACTGGCTAAAGGAAAAGAACAGTGCCATGGAATCTGTTCCAACTACTCCATTGCTACCTACTAGGTAGAGCACCACACTATTGCCTAAAGCAATGCCTCATTCCCCTTTTCATTCTGGTGGATCTGCACCAAGTTATTGACAAACTGGTCCAAAATTAATTGTTTATATTTTGTCCCTATGTATAAGAATAGAGAGAAAGGAAGAAAACTAATATCCCTATGAAGTTATGCAAGCAAATATTTCACATACCACTTGAGAACAAACTGCTATAACATATAAAACAGTCCCACAACCTAAGCTTCCCAATGAGAGTCTTGCCTACATGAGAAGAGACTAGATAAGGTCCCTAGTAAGATTAATGGGCACATGTGAGGGTTCTACTGAAAATGTTAAGAAATGTTAAGTCCTCTTTTAGGCCTTTACTCTCTGCAAAATGCATCAGAAAACTCTAATCTACATTAAGTACATAAATAACTCCTTTCTTGATCTTTCTCTTTTTAAAGAGTAACTTAAGTTTGGAGACTCACATCAAGCTGTGCTGATGCTTCCATGTTTGCAGTACTGTTATTGCTACAGGTTATTAAGGATGAAAATTGTCAAAACAGTTCAGCGTCTGTGAAATATAATTTTTTTTGGTACAGATTACAGTATCCCTCTATTAAAATGCATTTTTGAATTTCACTTGCTGGAACTGCATCTTTAGTTGCTTCTTGATTGTTTGTAGATGTTTCAGATGCCTTTGGATCACACAGCGCAGTGGTGGCTTCAGGGATGGTAATGGATTTGCAGTTGTATTCTCTGGAGGGCTGTTCTTGTGGTCCCTGGAGCTGGTCTGCTGATGATCAGCTGATTAAGACTAGACCAGGGCTCAAGCCCTAGCATGGTCCCTATCTGCCCACATTCAGCTGATTGTCAGCTGGTGCGGGTCACACCAGAGCCAGCTGGAAACCCTGGTGGTGGTCTACCCTGCCACATGTTAATTTAAAGCATGGAAACCAGCCACAAAGATGTTGCATATATTTTGTATAACAATTTTGTGGCTGCTTTCCAGTTTTATCATACTGTTGAACGTGTGGCTTGTTTATACTTTAAGGCACATTATCTGGTTAATGTTATCTTAAGTGTAATTTCTGCCTGGGATTTAAAGGTCAGAATCTAGCCTTTCTGATTCCACTTTCACTTTTTATTTCTATTAAATGTAAACAGATAATATATTGTATCACAATGCATTGTGACAAAAAGGATGTCTTTTTCAGTGGCTATTTCAGCCACAGGTTTAAAGCAGGTCTGTCCTCTCTAGTAAGTTTAATCCAGTCAGGAATCACTTAACTGAAGTGCCCTTAACCTAGTGATTCTACAATCCAGTGAGTCTATAACAAGAACAGTTATTAAAATAAACATCTCATTATCAGCCTCCTAATGCCATACCATTGTGAATAATCAATGGGTTCTTTAGTAATCATGGGAATTATACTATATAATTGAATTATTTGTAATAGAAGTGCTACCAAGTTGCTGACTTTCCCAGTTAAACATTTTTTTTCTACAGACTGCAAGTTTGACTGTGAAGTTAAGCTCATGTTTTATTAGTTGGCCCAAGATAACTCTAGAGTGGAAATCTATCATACTGAGCCATATTTAAAAAGATGAAGCTAAAATTATTAAAGATTTCCATTACAGAAACACATTGCATTTCCTAAGCTTTAAAACTTTCAGTCTAGTAGGAATTTTATGCCATCTTCCAAAGGGGAGAGTGCTTCGGAAAGAGAATATGGAGACTTTTGGTTATGTTCTGTCACCACTTAATGATACTAGGCTAAGTTGTGTCCTTTCCCATAATTTTTAAGGTATGGCCATATGAACAATTTATTGATGGTCAGAAGGCAGGGCTGTTTTTTGCATCAGCTACTCCATGGTAATCGTTTATGTGCATATTCTTGCTTGGCAGTAAATGGAAGCTAAAGCACATTATCTTACCACTCTTTCTGCTACAGGTTAGCTTCCACTTACTGCCAGGTAAATGCATCTGCACAGACAGGTACCGTAGAGTAACTGATATACTATTAATCCCATTTCCCTTTTACCATGCACTATGCTATTCAGGTGTCTATCATTTCAGGCTGTGCAATGGTATGGGAATATATTTCTCACCCTTTATGTAGAATGTACAAGAAAAAGCTAGCATCACAGAGAATCTTTACATGTGCTCTGGGGTGGAGGGGGGGTGCACTTTACTTAGAGCAGCTCTGAGAACCACTTTGATTAAAGTGCCCTCATTGTCACATTTATTCAGTGTCCCTGTGCTTCAGAATGGTGGTGTGGGTGTTTTAACTAAAGCTTATTTGACAAGCTTGAGTTAAAAGTCCCCCACCACCATTTTGAAGCACACGGATTGTAACAACATACCCTTTTGGGTCCTATCACTTTAAGGGCTGGAGCTGCCAGGTGGTTAATGAGAGCAGCCATTTTGGAGAGCGGTCATTTTGGGGAGAGCTCTGTTATAAGTGCAGAGCATGTTGAGATAAGCCAAGGGAGTAACATTGCCCAGTAGAGCTTCTCCTCCAGGAACACCTGAGAGGTAAGGGTGAGGCTATGGGGAAGGAGGAGGCCTCATTGGTCATGGGCATTACCTAAAACTGCATCCTGCTGGGATAGGGAGACCTGCTGGGACTGCCAGTGGTGTGGAAGCCCCACACAAATACCAGGACTGAGAACCTCCCCAGTGTAAGGTGGGCCAGGGTGACTAAACTCCTGCCCTCACCTTTGGGTGGGTTACTGCGGGGGGGGGAACAGGCATGCAAAGTAAATGCACCTGCACCCTATGAGGTATTGGACCCTGGAGGTGATCCAGGCATGATGAATGAACAGCACCTGAGCCCAAGAGAGTGCAAGACCCTGGGCCCTAAGAGTTGCAGGGTACAGCTGTGGGGCTGGTTAAGCTCAGAGAGCAGTGGCTGAGTCCTAAGGGGCAGAAGACCCCAGGCCCTAGTGTTAAGGGGCAGAGTTGTGGCCCAAGAGATGGGTGTAGTGGTCCAGTGAGGGGCCAGGGTTGAAGTAGGCCCATAGTTTTCATAGATTCATAGATGCTAGGGTCAGAAGGGACCTCAATATATCATCGAGTCCAACCCCCTGCATAAGCAGGAAAGAGTGCTGGGTCTAGATGACCCCAGCTAGATACTCATCTAACCTCCTCTTGAAGACCCCCAGGGTAGGGGAGAGCACCACCTCCCTTGGGAGCCCGTTCCAGACCTTGGCCACTCGAACTGTGAAGAAGTTCTTCCTAATGTCCAATCTAAATCTGCTCTCTGCTAGCTTGTGGCCATTATTTCTTGTAACCCCTGGGGGCGCCTTGGTGAATAAATGCTCACCTATTCCCTTCTGTGCCCCCGTGATGAACTTATAGGCAGCCACAAGGTCGCCTCTCAACCTTCTCTTGCGGAGGCTGAAAAGGTCCAGTTTCTCTAGTCTCTCCTCATAGGGCTTGGCCTGCAAGCCCTTAACCATACGAGTGGCCCTTCTCTGGACCCTCTCCAGGTTATCCGCATCCTTCTTGAAGTGTGGTGCCCAGAATTGCATGCAGTACTCCATCTGCGGTCTGACCAGTGCCCGATAGAGGGGAAGTATCACCTCCTTGGACCTATTCGTCATACATCTGCTGATGCACGATAAAGTGCCATTGGCTTTTCTGATGGTTTTGTCACGCTGCCGACTCATGTTCATCTTGGAGTCCACGAGGACTCCAAGATCCCTTTCCACTTCCGTGCCACCCAGCAGGTCATTCCCTAGGCTGTAGGTGTGCTGGACATTTTTCCTCCCTAGGTGCAGCACTTTGTATTTCTCCTTGTTGAACTGCATTCTGTTGTTTTCTGCCCATTTGTCCAACCTGTCCAGGTCTGCTTGCAGCTGTTCCCTGCCCTCCGGCGTGTCCACTTCTCCCCATAGCTTTGTGTCATCTGCAAACTTGGACGGAGTACATTTCACTCCCTCGTCCAAGTCACTGATGAAGATATTAAAGAGTATCGGTCCAAGGACCGAGCCCTGCGGGACCCCACTGCCCACACCCTTCCAGTTTAGTAATTGCTCGGTCCCATTTGGGTGAGGGTCACAGGAGAGGCCCAAAAGACCTTGCTAGGGCTGACTGAGGAGTGAAGAGAAAAGCCCGAGGAACTCCATGGACTATGGCAAAGTGAGTGTGGCCTGGAAAGGCAATATGCAAGAGACCGGGTAAAAGCTGGTGGAGTGCAAGAGGCCCCAGTAAGAGAGGAGGGGTGTGTGTGTGTGTGGCCCCAAAGTGGGAAGTATAATAAAGATACAGCTGTGTGCCCAGTTTGGCACAGCTTTGAACTGGAATATCATCATATGGTGAGACATCAGCAAGGCATGGGACATGGATAGGGATGGTAGGAGCATGTACTGATAGCTCACAGTCATTTGGGTGCTCACAGTCATAGCCTCCTGCCTATTTGACATCATAACCATTTATCAACAAGGTGTGGCAGTCAAGGAAGTTGGGTGGTTTGCCCAGAAATAAGGGCAGGGCCATACTTATAGCAGGCCTGGAAGATGCCTGTGTCATAGGGATGCTAAATACACATGCTGTGGAGGCTGCTGGATCATGCTAATTAGCATGATCCAGCAGACTCAACTAATTGACCTGATTAATTGAGTCTGCTCTGATGAATGCTAATTAGCACTTGTATAGGCAGCCATAGTTTCATTGTGAACTATGTTCTGTGGTGCCATCTTCATAATTCCAGTGAAGAGAGAGGTCTCAACCAAGATGGTATCTTAATTAAGGGCAGTAGATGGAGACATGGCTTGGCTCCCCTCTACCTGTAGCACCCATTAGAGCTGGCTAGGAGCATGGGTTGAGTATATACTGCATCTCTCAAAGACATGCCATAAATAGCTTCCCCTCCCAACAGCAGCAGACTTGCTCCAGTAATTGTACTGGCCTCTCTAAGGTAAAGAACCATTCAAATTCAGAGCCCAAATCCAACCTGCCTTGAGTCCATTTGTCTCAGGTGTAAGAAAAAACAGTCAGGGCCACAGGCTTAATGTCCTAATGACCTATAATTTCTGAAATGCATTAACATTTTAGTGTGTTTCTACACCTTATATCTCAGTTTGTAATGCTGTGTAGTATTTGGAGTAGAACTGGTAGGAGTCCATGAAAACCACAACAAAATGAACCAGGAACCATTAATATTTGCTAACTTGAAGGACAGTTGCCTTTGTAGATAAGTTATTGTTTCATTCCCTGATGAGCACCCTGATAAGCATACCTTAAAGAGGAGAATTTATAATTCGTTCAAAAGGTTTTTTTAGGAGGATCCTCCCTTGCACCAGCTGGAAGCCCAGGAGACATGGCTAGATAGGGAATGTCAGGCACCCAGCTCTACTTCCTGATTTTCAAAGCCATTCCTGACCTCACTGCCATAAAAAAGCTTCTGCTAGGGTGTGTTTACACATGCAGTTAATGCAAAGTAATAAACTCTGGAGTTTATTGCTCCCAGGTGGGCTATATGAACACACACCTGTGAGCAATAAACACCAGAGCAATAAACCCTGGAGTTTATTGTTGTTTGAATGTGTGCCTGGGACCACAGCACATGGAGCCTGGTTGGAGCAGCCACGGCTGGCAGGGGGCCAAGTGGTCAGTCTGCCAGCCCAGTGGTGCTTCCCCTGGCTCAGCCTGCTGCAGAGGAGCTGGCTGAGGCATGAGAATGCTTCAGTACAAGGCTAGCCAGCAGGCAGCCCCCACACTGAAGCACCCTCATGCCCCAGCCAGCCAGGGTATCATCTACATGTTCACTGCCAAGGAACTGTTTACTTTGCAGCAGGATAGTATTTGTATTTACAAGTACTACCCTGCTGCAGAGTTGATTAGTTTACTTTAGCCTAAATAGTGGTACATGTGTAGATGCTAAGACATTTACTGCACAGCTATTTAGTTAACTGCACAGTAAATGTCTTGTGTGGATGTGTCCCTAGACAGCTCTATTCTCCCTTACAGCAGTGAAAAAAGTGATGCAGTCTTCCCCTCTCCCAGTACATCTTCTACAAGGAGGGGAAGCAGAGGCCCAGAGCCCAGAAGTAGCATGGAAATACAGAGCTTGAGAACCTAGCACTTCACCTGAATCATTATGATAATGAAAAAGGATCTATAGGGAAAAAAAAAGGAATTTGAAGCTCCTAAGTAAATTTGAAATGATAGAAAATAATTCTATTTGAGAAATAGTGATTAAAAGCTACATATGAGTAAACTGAGTTAAGGCATTGCATACAGTGTTAACTGTGCTGCTTCCTAACTTCTAAGTGCTTAACCCTGCAGCTCTTTTAATGTAATTTTCCTATACCCAGTGTTTTATATTTATAACACCCTATTTTTATTGGAGTTTTCAGCCTTCTGCTCCTCTGTTTCCACTACCTCTTAAGCAGAAGGGAGTCTGATGCTAAAGTATTAGAGTTGAACTTTTGCACCCATGATATTTGAAAGCAATTTTTACTCATCATACTTGAAATAGATATGTTGTTGTTCAGAAAATATTGCCCACCTTGGAACTTTCCACTTAAGGAAGGTTCAGTGCATATCCGTGCAAAGATGCAGGATGCATGACAAAAAGGGCAGGAACTGCTTTCATTGTTGGGTATCACTTACAGAAAAGAATTTATCTTCAAAACAAATCCCTTCAATTAAGGAGATATTTAAAATTAATTTTCCAACATCCTGGTACTACCGTGTATTTGAAAAATACACCACATATTTATCCAGTGTTGGTTTCTCTGTATCCCTATCAAAAGAAAAATGTTGAAATCAAGCTTCAGGTGTATAATTAAATTTAAGACCATGGGCAAAACCACTTAAGGTTAGAATACAACAGGATCCCACAAAGAAATACCTGATCTAGTTCAGATAGCAGAAGTAGTAGATCCATGTTAGTATGAAACTCTACTTCAGCCAATCAGTCCTACTGAGAAGCAGGTCCTGGTGGAGCATAGTGCTAATGCCCCTGGTACCCAAGCTAATTCAGAGCCATAGCTTGGTGTTTAAGGGTGTGTGTAGACAAAATGAGGGGCAGGTGTCCATGACACTTTAAAGCAGCTTAAATGCTTTGCATTGCTTTAATGGTGCTGGTGTTTGCATGCACCGGTGGTGTGTTGCACATTAATTCCAGCTGCACATTCAGTGGTGTAATATGCCTTAAATTACTTTGGGCCCACAGAAACACCTCTGAGGAATTTTAGTTTGCTGCCCTACAGCCATGGAGCAAAGCACCAGGCTCCGTGTGGCTCAGGGACTGGGCAGGCAGCCTGGCAGCAGGCTGGGAAGGCAGGCTCCACTGACGGAGGGGGAAAAAAAAAGTGGCTCCCCCCTCTGGAGCCTGCCTGCCTGCATAAGCTGTGTGGGGGCTCAGTCCTTCCCTCCATGGCTGCGGTGCCCCCTGGGACCACCCGAGCCAGGTGCCTGCAGGTGGATGCTGCCTGGGGGGGGCACCGCTGCTGTGAAAGGAAGCACGAGCCCCCCCCCTCCCCCCCCCCAGCCCAGGGACCACTCCACCCACTGGCAGCTTGCCGCCCCCCACTGGAGAGGCAGGTAAGACACAGATGTACACGACATGGGGGTTTACTTCACCCTAAATTGAAGTGGTGTTTTTAAAAACCCACCACTTCAGTTTAGGGCCCCCACTTCATGTACACATACCCTAAGGCTTGGTGGGAATTTGATTTCTCCAGGCTGAAGGGCTAGAGCTATATAAGCACTAGGTTATTTACAAAAGTGCATGAAACTACCACCTTTGCTTTTTCTTGAACCCACTGCTCTTAGTCTGTATTTGAATGTGCTCAGAACATCCCTATTGGACTGCGCCCCTCTGGCTATAGGTATAAGGACACCTAATTTACAAATCCTAGTCAGGCTTAGGTGTACACAGATGATCATCCTTGGCAATATGGAAGCAGGTGTGGACATGCACAGAAGGAGAAAACTGGGAACCCAGGGACTTCCCCAGTGTAGATACAGGAGGCCAGGGCCTTAGTAGTTAGGAAGGGGAAGCCATGGATTGAAATCCTGAACTTGGATGCCTGAAGTATACCAAAGTGCTTTCACTTTTGAAAATAAATGTTTTCTCTTTTTAAAAATAAGTTATGCTAATAAATTGTAAGTTTACTACTGAAAATAAACATCTAGGGTGTTTGTTTATACATTGTTTCCTAGATAGTGTCTTGTTAACTTAAAACAGCACCACCTAATGTGTAAGCCCCCAGGGACCACATGTCCTGGGGACCAAATGTTTCATGAGCCACATCAGTCAAGCCACAGGCCAATGCATTGCATGGACACCCCTCCCCTCTGCTCCCCCACTTTACCACATGCCCATGGAATCATACCTTCTCCACTGCTGCATTATGTGCACCATCCACTACTGCATCCCATAGGCATGTGAAAGTAATCCCCCCACACTGCAACATGCACCCTTGTGGATAGTATGCCCCTAGTGTATGCACCACCAGTGCACAGGACATCTCCCCATTATTGCACTATATGGACACAATCCCCACCTCACAGCTCTGTTCCACTCCCCGTCCCCCATGGTACCATGCCCACCCTCAGCTCCCTGCACTATTCACCACACTTACCCCTTGGGACAGAAATAAGAATCAGCAGCCAGAGAGGAGCCTAAAAGACTACTAGTCACGTAGTCCTGGCTTAAAATATTTCTGTTTTCAATGCACTGTGTCAGGGACATTACATAAATTGGAATGTCTTATGTAGAGGTTTTAATATTGGACACATTCCTAAGCCACCCTTCCCTTCCACTTCCTCCTGGTTCTTGAATGCCAATTATTTCTGGATAGTAATTGTTCAACTGAGGTAGTGGGAATGAAGCCACCGCTTGCTTATCTATATTATATCCCTACCAAACCAGTTCAGGTAGGTCCTGTAGGACTGTTCAGAAGATTTAGCCTCCCTTGTGCAAACATTTTAATTCAGTGCTCATTTTGGTCTTTTGCAAGAAAATTATGGTCTTCAGTATCTCAGGGGTAAGTTGGCCTGGATAAATCAAAGGCAATACCATTCACATTGGAAGACATGGTAATATCTAGAAGACTCTAGGCAGTTGGAGAATGAATCCTATAGCTTTTATCCTACTGAAACAGGATATTGGCCATTCATTCCTTTGAAAAGAATGATGTAAGGACAGCAATGCAATGGCTCATCTTGCCACATTAATTTTAATTAGTGAATTGCTTGTGGGACATATAGCTCTTTTGTTCTGTTTGTGTAGCTGAGTTGGGAAATTGTCTAGAGAAGATAACTGAGTTGCTTCAAATTTACAGGTAAATAGCCTGTTATTACCTGTGAACCATTGTTATTATGATCACTACTGAAAAATCATGTATTTTTCATGGTTCATTAACTCTGTTTTACTCCCCAAATAAACGGGCTACTCTGATGCCAACAATCTATGTGAAAACAGACAGTCTCAAGCAAAAGGGATTCATTCATTCCAGCCCCCAGAGTTCAAACAGCCTGTGATTCCCTTAATGAGAAAAACAAGTTAAAAAATCTGCCCAATTCATAATTTTGTTTAGATTAGTTATAATGTCAAATTTGCATGCCAAGTAACTCTCTTCATTCTTATTGGAGTCATGTAGACATGGTTTCGTTAATATGTTCAGGCATTTGTTAGAGGGCTGTGCTAACTTCAAACTTATACACCTATTCTTTTTTTAAAAAGTGTAGTGAGCATGTTTGTTATTACCCTGAAATAGAATAGTTTTCTGATAGCATACTGTTAAATTAACAATAATTTGGATTATTAAGAAGTATTAGCTTTGCAGCTGAATACAAGGCATGACCTGTGGCCTAGCAATGCCGCTGACCACAAGGCAGAATGATAGCTAAGCCTTTGCTTGTGTCAAGTAATCATTTTAACTGCACCAAGCATTTTCTGAGTAAAATGCAACAAGTGGATCTGTGTCTGTGTGCTGGAAAATCAGCTACAGCAAGAAGCAAGATAAGACAAAGAAGCCATTGTTCTAAGTACAGTGATCGTGTCCTTAAGAAGTATCTACTACTGTGCAAGGTTTTGCTAACATATCATAATGTTACTGTTACTTAACTTTTAGCTTTTAAAAAGTGCTAGTTCAGCTTAATAGAAATATGCTGTTACAAAGATTTGTAAAGCACCTCCCAAGTATTGCTTTTGTTAACCCTGTAGTCTTGCCTTGTTGTAAAAAGTATAAAAGATCACCCCACCCTTTGGGGGGGGGGGCATTTTGCCTTTTGCTGGCTTTATGGTCTTTGCTCGAGCAAATAAATGACTGTCAGTTCTTTACCCGCGTTGTCTGGTCCCTATTGCAGCTAAATAACGAACTTTAGGGAGTTTTCTCCCACCACAAAAACTGTGAACATGCATGTAGTGAGAAAGAAGATGTCTCTATAGAGAGTTTGCAGAAAGTGATAGCACCCCCAGGTTAGGTGGTGAATGCTGTTTAAGAACTGTTAGGGAAAGGCTTGTGAATTGACAGAAAGGAATAGGGAAGCTCTCGTGCTATTTTCCTCACCAGGAATCCATTGAACCCACTTCAGGTTGTCAGGTTGTAGACTGTGAGGCATGGGCATGTTGAGGCCTGCAGAGCAGAATCAATAAAATGCTGCTGTCTGCCGTATACTCCCTGCAATGCTCTCATATATGTGAGCGGACATCTTTACAATTTAACACCCCAAGCATGACTTCCAATACTAAAGAGATGTAGTTAGCCATGTTAGTTGGAAATCAAATAGAAGGCAGGGTAGATATGCACTTTATAGCCTATCCAAAGTAGATATAAAAACAGCACAAGCTTTTGTGAGCTGAGGCTTAGTTCATCAGATGCTGGAAATGTCCTTCTACAGCATGTTATGAACAAGCCTCACCTCTCAAAAAACCTGCGCTATGTTTATCATAATGTGACTGTAATGTGTATAACAGCAGGGAGAACCAGGGGGGCAGTCTGCAGAGCTGTCATGTCTCTTAATTTGGACTGTGAATCCCAGAAACCCCCAGAGGCTGGGGGGAAAGGGAAAAAGGAAGAGGAAATTTGAGGCTGGAGTAAGGGGAAGAGAGAGCAGATGCACGTGGAACGTGGTCAGCCCTATGCAGAGCAGTGCACAAGGGAGTGGGAGATCTCACTGGCTCGGTCAGCCAAGACTGTGGGCTGAAGGAGTTAGTTTCACATTTGGGGACAGCTGCAGGGGCCTGAGTGCTCTAGAGACTAAAGGCTTCTTTGGGGATACCTCCAGAGCTGTGGAGTGGAAATGAAGGTGATCAGTCTACGTTACCACAGTATTTATTCATGGCTCTTTACCTTTTACCTGTTCCCTCCCTTTGGCCTGTTGACTTGTGACCCTAACCCCTCTGACTGTCTTTAGAAAAGTGGGACCTCCCCCTTGCTTCTTGTGCCATTTTCTGGGACTTCAGGTCACACTATATATTTACTTTGATTAGTCTATGTAAGGTGCAAATCTATCCAGCCTTCTGATATGAAACATATATTCAAACTGTATGTAGGCAAGGAGCACTGCTGTAATGACAGAACCAGGCTGCATAGCTCTAGAGGAAGTGGCAGTTTTGAAAAATAAGCTAGACTCTATGCGTTTATAGCATCATTAAAAAAAAGAAAAAGAAAAAAGAAGCTTTGAGTCCTTCCTCTTGGTCCCTATTGTCTACCTACTGGGTGTAGTGGAAGACAAGACTTCAGGCCCTCATTTTTCACTTGTTACCTTTATCCATAGTTGCCTGATCAGCACAGCCAATAGCATTCTACACTCTCTAAGTATCTACTTGTTATATCTATTGCATTACTGAATATGATGCCATTCCTCAAGCTTCCCCTGAGTCTGCATTCACTTCCTCTGAACACTGTACTGATCAGGAAGGGCCTACACAATACATTAACTAAAAAAAATTCAAACTTTGATACATTCACTTTAGACCTAAAAAAGAACTAATTTTCAGGAGTTCTGAGCAGGCAGCAAATCTCACTCATTCTGAAGAAAGCCAGATGGCTTGTAAAGCGCTTGATTTTGTGTTGTGGCGGCATCTCAGTGCCCTAATCAAAGACCAGGACATCGTGTTTGCTGGGTGCTATGCAAACAGAACAGAATGGTGCCCCAAATATTTTACAAACAAATTATAAAACATGACATCAAAAGCATCAGACTGGCAGGCAGGCAGACCTCAAAGAATCTGATTCTTGTCCATTAACTCCATAGAAGTTATATAGAACTCTATAACTAAACTATAAGTTCACTTGGTTCAAGAATTCATTTTACCACATTGGATTGGAAAAAAACCCTCTTGTTTTAATAATGCACTATTTGGTAGTTTTTGAATGATGAATATTCATTGCATGTTGATTTTTCATCACTATATGGAGTTATTTGATTAGTGTGCATTTGCTTATATCTTTACTCTTTGATGCGGAAAGGTAGTTTAACCTTAAGTTCTGTATACAAACCTGGTAGATAGCTATGTGAATCACATTATAATGGAGCATACAGGCTTACGCCACAACCAAGGACCCATCATACAAGATCCTACATGCACCATTTGACATAGTGGCTAATTCCAAATGTCCCTAAATCAAACTAGACAAGATGGGCAAAGGGTGGGAGGGCAAACACATGTGTAGAGGGATCCAGCTTGGTAGAATCAAGAAAAGAATCTTGTTCTTCTGACTCCAATTCCATTGTTCTATCCACTATTCTATTGACTATGATACTGCCTTCTTACAGGGAGCAATTTGACTATATTGAGAGGATAAAATAGGTACCCTAATTTGGATTCTTTTTGTCCCTTCGGTAAGAAGAGTCATTACATGGAATCATTTGTACTGATTGCTGTATTGAAGTTAGAGCTGTGATACTTCTGTTGCACTTGTTAAAAGTGAAAAGTATGAGCTTTTATTGCCCGTATTTCAATACAATAATAATCAAGCAGTTCTGAGCTAGAAAGGAGAATGTATTAAACATTTTCAAGAGTGCTTATGGGGTGCTCTGTCAAAGAACTTCTAATCTTTGTCACTGATCATGGAGGGGAACGAAATGTTGCCGAGGGGGAGGCAGGATTATTTCCTAATTGGGAGACTTCATAAATCCACAGATGCTGCTTCTACAGTGTGGTCTGCCTGCCTCATTGGTAGTGGTTGGAGGCTGGGAGTGGGGATGCAGCCACCCCTACAGCACAGATCATTTATCCTGGACCCCGTTTATGAATTCCTGGATCTGTCTATACCTCCAACCCCATACCCTCTCTCCTACTGTGAGGTTGCAGCTGTCATTCACTGCCCCCAAACAACACACCTAACTTCGACCCCTTACCAAACCCTAACAACAAAAGAAAAGTGAAGGAAAAAAATGTTTTTTACCTTGGTCATTGCTGGAGGGCAATACAAAAGGATGCTATTAAGTGGCGCTCTTTGGCAGCACTCCAGGGTGGCACCCACTCAGAAAGGTCTGTCAGCTTTGTAGGGCCTGCAAGAAGGCTAGGTCTTTTTTCTTCCTTCTGGTATCTGAGATGGTGCCTGGGCTGGACCCTATCCTTCCCCAAAAGGGAGGGAACAGATGGTCTCAGTTCTTTAGCTGAGAAAGGCCTGCTGGGTTGAGACACTGAAAATACAGTATGGGTAGCACTGAACATTTTCACTCTTGCGAACTTGTTACAAGATACGACTTTTGCTACCAAATGCTTGCCAAGTCAAAGTTAGGGTCTAATTCTAGCTGGTACTGGATATAGATGCACATTAAAAATATGATGACCAGGAACATAGGGTAGAGATGGGCTGTCCCATGCCCAAACTCAGACAGTAACTGTGCATACCTTCTGTAACTGGTCTCAGAGTGTGCGGCCAAAGGTCCACATATTCATGTGCAATCCCACTATTAGCCACCCTGTTTAGATGAGGACTCCTGTATGCCTACCCCTGCTCAACTTCTCTTTAGCAAACTTCACATGCACAAGCAGTCTATGGTTCCTACCTGGCCTAATTCAGGATAGGAACATACTGTCTTTTTCAGTGCAGTTGTACGTACATTTTTGAGAGGTGTATGTGAAGCATAAGATGTGTTCCTAGCCATCTGCCAGAATTTGAAGGCAGGAAATTTGCTCAGCTCTTATTATCTGCCACTTAGCTGCAACAAGAAAAAAGGTATTATTGTTGGAATCATCAATATCAGATTTTCTAATACAGTCTTGTATTGAGATCATACACAGAGCTCAGGGTGCCATCAGAACTTTCAATGAGGGAATGAGGTTAGATTATAATAAAAGCAGAAAGCATTTTAAGTAAACAGCATTTCCCAAATACTGCATAATATTGTTTGGGATTATAGTGTCTTTTATGAGCCTTGAGAAATCTGTTGCATAAGAATGATTTCCTTTAATATATAAGCAGAGATACTGTTATCATGAAGGTTTCTTATGTCAATCCTTATTTAATTTTTTGTTTTACAGCCTCAGTATTATGATAGCATAAATTAATGTTAACCCTTTGCTTCTACTCCATGCTTCTTATGAAGTGTAACCGCAGTGTCACAGAGTAGTCACTTGCTAGTCTATACAAGCATAGCCTGAAAACACCACAAATAATTAAATCTATTTTGGCACTAAAATTTTTGATTTACACTGCACTCAGATTGAAAATCCAAGGTGTGCTGCTAACATCGTACAGAGCATTTTTATATGCACAAGTGAGAGAGGGAAGAATGCAAATATCATCTTCCTGCTGCTTTCTAATAGAATACCTCTGAGATGGCATACAAACACAACTTATTTTGAAGGATGTGTAGGAGGGTGAAGAGGGAGCATGGCAATGCTACCATTCAATGAGCCAAGAATCTTTCCATCACAAAGAGAGTTCCTGCCTTGCATTTCCTATTGAAATCAGTTTTCATTGTGGGCAGTTCCTATTTGTTTCATTCATTAATTTTTTGTAGACAGTATAAAAATGTGTTTTCTCCTGTTTATCTCTCTCCATCCAACCGTGCTGATGATCACCCAGTTTATCAAGATGAAACCACTTATGACAATTGTTTTACTACTCAAAGGGATCAGCTGACTGTAGATGCTTCCACAAAGACCAAAAGGCTTGGGAATTGTTCCTCTTAATATTCTCTTGAAAGGTGATATTTTTATTTCAACATCTGAAACTGGACTTTGAAGTCATCTACTTCCCCAAGGCAGTTGCACCCTGCCAAAACCAGGCTGATTGGGTGGTCTCTCTGTTACTCATGCCTTGTGGCAGTCATGTCAGGTCCAGTCTTCAGAGCAGGACTTCACCTCTTGTTGGGGAGACCCACCATGCAACCCACAATTCCAAACAGTCCCTTCAGTAAAGACATTTAATGGGGCAAAAGGCAGTCAGCCAGATGTTCTCTGCCTCTCCAAAAGTGGGTGGTTTCTATGACCCCAATCCAGTCTGAACATCCCAGAGAACACACAAAGATACTCAGCTGTTCACTTCCAGTTCCCCAAAGCTTCTCCCCTTCTCTCAGTCCAGCAGAATCCTCTGGCTCCAGACTTGCAACACTGCTTTTTCCAGCCTGTTTTCCCTTTTGTGTGTCTATCTCCCCTTGATACTTCCTGGGTGTTGGCCACCAACAAAGTCATTCAAGACTGCAAATGCTAAAGCTCCATTTCCTCTCTCCTCTATCCAGCTTTGGCTTAACCCTTCATTCTCTATTCATAGGCTAAAGAAGTAACCTGAGGTCAGTGACAGATATTCAGCTCCCTCCTATAACTCATGGCACTTCACAAAAAGCACCATGAGCATTTCCCTCTCCCCCCGACCCCTGACACACCCTACACCCAACAGACATTCACTGTTTGGTCAGAAGGGGGGTGGGCGATTGAACAGAGAGAGTCTGCCTGTCTGCCTGTCTCTCCCCTAGGCCCTCTTCCCCGCTTCCAGCTCTGGTGCTGTCTTCAGGATTGAAGGGAAAGAAGGGAGGGGAGGGAGATCCACCTGGGGTTTGCCCTGCCTGCTCTGGAGAGTAGGGCAGGTAGATTGGAGCCCCTTCCCTTTTCCCCCTCCTGTCCTGAAGACAGCACCAGGAGCAGGGGGGAAGGGAGGCAGGGAGAGAGGGGCAAGGCTAAACAGAAGTTAATGAAGGTGGTACTCTTTGGGGCACCTTCATGTGAAGCCTCATTAAATGAGGGTTAATTTGTCCTGTGAACAGACACTTTTAAAGCACTTCTGTCAGGGAACAGCTGTAGAGTGCTTTCAAGGGACTGAATGTATGACAAGCATAACTTCTGTCTGCACCCTGAGTTGCACAATATTATACAATGTGAGTACAGTTAACATAGAAATATCACAATAAAAACTGTACTCCATCAAAGCCTCCCACTTGCAAAGCCAGACTGTGAAAAAAAGGAGGATGGGAGTATTTAAAGTATGTGGTTTGGGTTTCTTGGACATGTTTACTTGCACTGGTTGGTTATCAAGACTAATTCTTTTTGTGGAAAAAATGCAGATGATTAAGAAAAAAACATGAATGAAACTATTTTTTTATTGAAAACAATTTTGATGGAACTTGTAACTGAGCCCCAAGGTGACCTTGGAGAATAACAATCTGGCCTAGTGCCTGAACAGAGACTGGAAAAAAGGTATCTAGTGCCCCTTTGCATAAAAACTGTGATGTCCTCTTGCTCTCTACAGATACTGAAAATCATAGGTTTCTTTTTCTGATAGCTAAGGCTTGCCCAAGTATCATTGGCTAAAAATCCTTGCTGTCACAAATGAGCATTGTGTGCAACCTCTCATTTGCTTTCCAGAAGTAGAATATTGTGTATGTGCATTAAGAAAGCACTCTGGGGGTGAAAGAAAAGGTACTTTTAAGCCAAAATAATGAATAAACATGAAACTGATGATAGCATTGAAATTCTGATGTGTGTGTTTGCACATACATGTGTGTGCACAAATGGCATACACACACACACACACACACATATATATATATATATATATATATATATATATGCATAATATATATATATCTACTGCATAAAATATTGAGAAATGTTTTTCATATGTTCCAGGGCTAGTATTAGTAGTAATTAAATTGGAACAAAGAAGGTTTAGGACAGTTATTAGAAAATAAAAAAAATCTTTTTATCAAGGGAGGAACAGATGTTATAGTTTAAAGTATCATTGCAGGTTTAAAACAAGGCTGGACAAGCATCTGTCAGGGATGGCTTAAGTATGGTTGATCCTGCCTTGAGACAGGGGGATGAACAAGATGGTCCTGGAGGTCCCTTTGAAACTCATTTTCTGCTTTTGAGAGGGGTTCTGCTGTCAGCAGAGATTGTTAGAAAAAAAGAAATAACAGTGTCAGAATCAAAATGCTGAAATGGTTTAGACAATTTTGAAATGTGGAATAAAGTGGTTTGCTTTTTTTTTTCAAAGGCATCTCTCATTTTGATTGTTTTATTTTAGTAACAAAACTGAAAGACATCAAAACTTATATTTTTAACCGACTGCAAATGATAAAATTTTCTTCCCCTCCATGCTGCAATTCAGTCACAGACTTGAAACAGGGAAGTGGGCACTTTCAGTTCCAAACAATACTGGTTCAAGCTGAACAGAAACGATTTATTTTCTTTTAATACTGTTATGAAACAAACAAAATGTTTAAAAATATTGAAATCCTTTCTTAGGTAGAATGTTGTTCTCCACAAATAAATTACTGGAAACAGAAGCAGAACTGTCAACTTCACTCTTCTACAGCAGAATTACAACCCTGAGCAAAACTACGAGGGTATAAGTTTCACTGGAGCACCCTTCAGAGTAAGTCTATGTATATATGATATTTGCCTCTTTATGACAGCCTTAATTTGGTAGAGAAGACGTTCTACAGTATTTACTCGAATATAAGATGATACCCAATAATTAGATTCTATATATGGAAAATTTATAAATGTGTTTTGCTGCAAGTTTTAGCACAGATACTCTATAAACACACTTTTAAGCACCACTTGTGCCTACTTATGTAAAGTACAATCCATCCATCCATCCATCCATCTTTACAAAAAATATCCGTATTCCATGTAGCTTTTTCTTCCTTTTCCCTCTCCTTCCCCTTTAAAAAACATACTTAAGTATGAAAACATAGTTTAGTAGGCATCTTGTTCCTTGAAACACAAAGTCTACTCTGACTTACTCTTATTTCTTTTAGGTAGTCTACATTTAACATCTTATCTTTACATGAAGCCTTTCCTCATCCCCTTCATTAATATAATCCAGTTTCCCCTGCATCTGGTTTTTTTTCCTGCATCTTTCTTTCCTTAGGTTCTATCTACAAACTTCAGGACACATTCTTCTTTTTCTCCGACTTTGTGAAAAGGAAGTAAAAAAGTATGTAGTGTACTGGCACACCATGACTTGGTAAAGAATTGGCACTGAGGGTGACTGTGTACAATAGGCATTACCATATACACTAAAATCCCTGTTATCCAGCAGGAGTGTGGAATGGGGGGGTGCCAGTAAGCTAAAAGCACTGGTTACCTGAGGCACAGGGTTTCCAACTGGACACGGAGCAGGGCAGGGTGGTGGCAGGTGCACATGGAACAGGGAATGGGGGACAGGGGCAAGGGTGGCGTTGGCTGCATGTGAAGCGGTGACAGCACAGGGTGGTGGCTGGCAGTGGCGTCTGCCATGTGCGAGCTTCCCCGCCCCCAGCAGGTGGCAAAGCGGTGTGGCATGGTGCTTTCTGCATCCTGTCACTTTCTGTGGCACAGCAGGAGGCAAAGCAGCGCGGTGCAGTGTAGCACCAAAATTCCAGTTAATAAGGTATTCTGGTTGGTGAAGTACTGGATGACCGAGATTGTACTGTACCTTTTTCAGATGGGATGCACTAACTTATACTTATGGTAGGTTTCCATCAGCATGTTTGTTCCATATGGGCCATATGTTTTATAGTTACTACCTCTTTTTTTCTCATGACCTATTCAGTCCCTTCAGGATTCTTATTTCCATCCCCATTCCTTTAAATCACATTGTTTCCTGAATTTATAAGAATTGCCCTTCAGAATTCATTTTAACCATTCATCTTACCCATTCTACAGCTAGTCACCTAAAAATTACCCACACTCCAGTCGGTGGCTAGCTGTAGAATGGTTGCACCGCACATTCCCTATTTATCCCTTGCAATTTGTTAGTCTTCTGCTCCCACCAAGGCAGGAGCTCTCTACGGCAATCCTTCATAGCCCTTGAGAAAAATTCTTTAGTCAGCTCCTGTCAAATTTCAGAAAAGGCACTGACGCAGTATTTTCAGTAAACCTGCCAGTGTCTCCAGGGAATATGTACATATATCCCGAAATTTTAGTGCCCGAAGGGAACATTATGATCATCTGGTCTGATCTCCTGGTGAAGACAGTCCAGAGAATTTCACTTCCTAATATTCCTGTAGTAAGCCCATAACTTCTGTTTGCACTCTACCATATAGTTTAGAAAGATAACTAGTCTAGGCTGAAGTCACTTAGCTTCAAGTGACGAAGAATTCACCACATATCTATATAAACTGCTGAAGTGATGTGCTACCCTATCAAATGTGTGCCTTATTAATCTCAATGTGTCTAGATTCATATTGTGCCCATTGTATCTTACTGGACACATCTACATGAGATGCTGCGTCACCATAGTGACAAACTATGGTGACATAGCTCATCATTATGTCAATGTAGTGTTGGCAGGTACTAATCATGATGCTGCTGCTAATGTGCAGTAGCAATGAGCCAATGCACAGTAAATCATTGCTACAGCGTAGTAGGATTGGAAATGACCTGTGTGCCGCCGGGACTGCACAGGTACTGCACAGTCATTTAGTACTTGCTAAAACAAGTACTAAACGACTGCACAGTAACAACTGCACAGTACCAACTGTGCAGTGAGGTGCATGTGTAGACGCACTCATTATGCCTTTTTCTGTTGAATTAAAGAACAAAAGTTCTTTAGCTGTCAGATGTCTTTGAGAGGTAGGTGTCTACAAACTGTGATCAAATCACTTCTCACCTTTTTTCAATAAATGAAATGAATTAAGCTCTTTTTAGTGTTTGGCTATAAGGCATGATCCCCACACCTCAAATCATCAATGCAACTCTTACTTTATTCTCCTTTATGACTTTAGAAGCCCTCAGAAGTTACAACCTTAATCCTGCAAGACTGTAAGGGCCAGCAAAGTTAGTGGTACAGGGATTGATGTGGCAGTTGCACATGACCTTCTTATGAACAAAATGGAGAAATTTGGGCTAGACAAAACTGCTACAAGATGGATAGACAACTGGCAAAGGGTGAATCCATGTCAGAATGGAAGGTTTTAAATGTAGTCCCACAGGGCCCAGTGCTTTTCAAATTGTTTACTGATGGGATACTGGCACAGAAAGCTTCTTGCGCAGGTTTATAGATGATATGAACCTGGGAAGTACTGAGACGTCCTGGAGAACAAAAGCATAAGAGGGATCTTGATGGAGGAAGGCTGGGATGAAACTAACAGGATGAAATTCAATGCAGATAAATATAAGGTGCTGCACCTCAAAATTTAAATACAAAATGGATGACAGCTAGCTGGATGGCAGCACTATGGAGAAGGATCTGGGAATTCTGATGCATCACACTGTAGGCTCATATTAAGTCTGTGATGTACCTGCACAAAAGGTGAATGTGGTTTTGGGATGCATCAATACAAGCACTGGGTGCAAGATATGACAGGTGATAGTGCCTCTTTACTTGGCACTGGTCAGATCTCGTTTAGAGTATTGTGTGCAGTTTTGGGTTCCATATTTTAAGAAAAACATGGATAAGCTAGAAAGAGTCCAGAAGTGGGCAAGAAAATGATAATGGGATTGGAAGGCAAGTCATCAAGTCATACAAGGAGATGTTGAAGGCACTGGGAATATTCATCTTGCAGAAAAGGCAATTAAGAGGGGACACGATAGTAATCTTCAAATATCTAAAGGGCTGCCATAACAAAGAGATAAAACATCTTTTCTTTCTACCTGAAGAGAGCAAAATGTGAATCAGTGGACTGAAGCTGCAGCTAGATACGTTTCTTATTAGATATCAGGAAGAACTTCTTCACTGTTAGAATACCTAGGAAAGCAGAATTTCCAGAAGCATGCCACTTCTGCTGCTAGTGGCACCAAGGAAATGGGAGCAGTGTCTACATCCCCTCCAATAACACCTGCCATAATAACACCAACCCCAAGCACCACCACCGTGACAACAACAAGTAGAACCAGCATTACAGTCTCCTCCACCCCAATTTCAATTCCCAGTCTGAGCCTTCCAGTGCCAGAGGAAGAGCTGGATCTGGATCCGAGTGCCATAGCAAGGGAAATTCTGGAGAAGGACAGGGAATCATCTGAGTTTCTGCTCCACACCATTCAAGAGGTTGAGGAAGAGGTTGTGGAGGCAAGTGGCTCATCTGAATCCGCTCCTCCTGTTGCTGTGACTCTGCCTGTGGAGGAGGGGGAAAAGGTAGCATCTGCACATGTACTCACACCTCATAAGTAAGGGGGTAGTGTGGTCTGGGATCATTTTGAGCTGGCAGATGAGCTCACATATGCTACCTGCCTGCACTGCTGAGCCAAAATCAGCCAGGACAAGGGAGTGAAAAGCATGAGCACCATGGGGATGCTGATGCATCTCCACAGGCACCACCCCCTTGCCCTTGCTCCTCCTCAGCCCGGAACCAGTGGAAGCATGCCCTTGCTCAAAACCTCTTGCTCAAAAGCTCCCACCCCCCCAAAGCAGAGGCAGGCCACCCTGGAACAGTGGGGAAAGGCGGAAACACAGGGGGGCGTGTTCCCAAGGTGAACAAGGTCATACAGAGCATTGGGGAGATACTTGCTGTGGATGGCCAGCCCTTCTCCTTTGAGCAGGCAGGGTTCAGGCAGCTCATAGCACTCATGGCCCCATCATACCAAGTGCCCACACACAACAGCTTTAGAAGGACGGTGGTGCCCTCCTTGTATGAGGCATGCAGAAAGTACTTGAGGGAGGAGCTGTACAAGACAGGGCCACAGGTAGCCTTGTGCTTCACCTCAGACATCTGGAGCAGCCGGGGTGGAGATCATGCCTACCTCTCCCTCACAGGGGACTGATGCAATCAGTCAGGCTATTGGTGGGCTCTCCTTCAAGCTGAGGTGATGGATGAGTCGCACAAGGCAACGGAGGTCATGGGGGCCATAAACCACATGGTGCAGGGGTGGCTCACTGGCCAGGGCAAGCTTGCCTGTGGTTCATGGTCACCAACAATGGGGCCAATATGGTCAAGGCCATCCATGATGCCAGCTTTGTTGGCATCCGCTGTGTTGTGTGACACACAAGTTCCACCTCCTAGTGAAGGATGCCTTGGAGGGGGACAGAGTTGCCTGTGAGGGTGCTGTCACAACCAGCCACCTGATTTTGAAATGCAGGAAGGTGGCGGGCTACTTCCACCACAGCATCAATGGGGGCAAAATGCTGTGGGACAAACAAGCAGAGCTGGCAGGCTTTATGGCCTCAGTAGGGACTACCATGCCTGCTGTTTTCATCCCCCTGCCTTTACACACACGTCACAAGTTTTGCTCTGAACAGTTTGAGGAGCAGTTTCCAGAAACCCCTGCACCTATCTCCTTGAAACTTTACAGGCTTCATGGCCTCAGAAGGGGCTACCACCTATGCTGTTTTCATCCAAATCAGGCAAGAAATGACAAAGTTATAGGCATTTTTGTGATTCCCTGTCATAGCCTATGGGCAAAATGCCAAAACATGTCGAAACAGCAAAACAATTTTGGCGAAATGAAACAGAACAGTGCTTCAAAACAGCAAAGCAAAACACTGCCCCTTTGAAATGGTGAATCTGAAATCGAAACAAAATGTTGCTGTTTTGCACAGCCCTAGTTGCTATTGGCAGTGCAGAGTTGCTGGTAATAGCAACTGTAGGTAACATTAATGGAGAGGTCCATTCACCCTTCCCATATCCCCCCTGTACCAGCATTTTTAGAGTTTTGTCGTTTCATCATTCCCTGATCAGTTCTAAAGGTGTGAAGTCAAAAATACCACTGACTACTCTAACATTACCCCAGCTTTGGTAGCCCATATATTGACAATACTGGTGTTATGGCCAAGGTACAAGTCTTAGGAGATTTTTTTTATTGAAATCCAAAAAATCTTCTAGAAAGAAAAACTAACTTTATATTAAGAAGGGAAAAATATGTAGGCATAGACTAGTGCAATTGGGGATTACTTCATTTTATCTAATCTATTTTTATTGCAACTTTCCAGCATCTGCCAGTTTTGTAAATGTTAGGTTTTCATGTAAAAATATTCATTATTTCCACTGCACAGATACAGTCATCAAATTGTAAATCATTCTGCCACTAAATTATTTCAATTTTCAGCTGCCAATTTCTATTTTATTTAGTAGCATCTAGATTTCTCAAAACTGAGGACTGAAAACTAGGTGTTGCCTTTTTATACAGTGAAGAGCTCTGTCCCATCCTGAAATGTAGTCATGCACTCCTTTTTTCTCAATGAGCTGTGAACTTTTAAGTCTATATAATCTATTAAGATGCCATGTGAACAAGACATTTAATACATGTGCATAAATCCATCCTGAAACAGAAAGTCTATTAAGCATGTGCTTAATTTTAATGATGGACCTCTGAATTAAGATCTATAGAGCTAGCCTGTCAGTAAATCCAAACAATCCACACTTCTTTTATTTCCTTTTTGTTAAAAGGAGAGGGGAAAGGCTTGTACACGCACGCATGCATACACACACGCACACAAAAGTTATGTGCAAACCTCCATGGTATCAACAAAATATTTTCATATGTTTGGTTACACAAATGTCAGAAGACTAAAAGGTTAACAACAACAGGCTAACAGTATGTATAATGTATGTTTAGGCTTAAATTTAGCAATGTAGTATACAAATTACCTAATACTACTACATAAACCTTGAGCTACTCTTTATTCCAGGTTCACTTGTAGGTACATTTGTATCTTAGAAGCTTCATTCATAGATTCATAGATCGTTAGGGGCTGGAAGGGACCTTGTAGATCTTTGGGTCCAGCCCCCCTCCCCCCGCCTCCTCTCTAGGCAGAAAGGCACCTGGGGTTAGGTGACCCTAGCAAGGTGACTGTCTAGTCTCCTCTTGAAAACCTCCAGGGTAACTGAATGCACCACCTCTGGAGGGAGTTTATTCCACAGTCTGGACACCCTGACTGTGAAGGAGTTTTTCCTGGTATTAAGCCAGAAGCAGCCTTCCAGG
This sequence comes from Alligator mississippiensis, assembly GCF_030867095.1. Taxonomy (NCBI): domain Eukaryota; kingdom Metazoa; phylum Chordata; order Crocodylia; family Alligatoridae; genus Alligator; species Alligator mississippiensis. The sequence goes on along the minus strand of NC_081824.1, from coordinate 269,748,066 downwards.
AGTTTGTTCCCATTGGACCTGGTCTTCCCCGGGGGTGCCCTAGTGAACAGTTGTTCACCAAGTTCCTGGTACACTCCTCTGATACAGCAGTAAGCTATCAAGTCAATTCCCCTCTTAACTTTCTCTTCTTTAAGCTAAAGAGGCCCAGGTCCCTCAGCCTTTCCTCATATGGCTTGCCTTGCAAGTCCCAGATCATATGGGTGGCTCTTTTTTGGACCCTCTCAAGTTTTTTAATAATTTCAAAAGCTGGTCCATTTTCTCAGTAATGCTATAATAGGACCAACAAAAGCTATAAAGTTATGTCACCCTGAGACATTCAAAATGCTTATTGTCAAAATTAAACATTTCTTCAGAAGTGCTGCAACCTTATAATAAGTTCACTAATTGCCCATGCCGCTTGGACTTTGTTTGATACAAGGCAATAGATTCCACATTCTTGTATGGCAGCTTTAAAAAGATCTTGCTACCTATGCATGTAAGGGCAATTTATAGGGAAACTTCAATAATGTATGTCTCAATCAATGTATAATGCTTTGAAATGACACAACAATATTTTTAGAGAGAGATTTACAAAAAGGAACCTGTTCCCCACTCAGCTCTGTGACTGCAGAGCTGGGCGAGTCACAGACTGGGAAGCTTGTTCCCTGCTCATTTCTGTGAGCATAGAGCGGGATGGGAGACAAGCTGGGGAACAATTTGGGGAGCTTCTTCCCTGCTCAGCTTCAAGAGTATGGATCTGAGTAGGGAACAAGCTCCCCATCCTGTTCCCCGTACAGCTCCATGAGTGCAAAGCTGGGCGGGGAACAGGCTTCCCAGCCCCTGCCAACAGAGAGCTCTCAGCACCAGCTCTGCACTGTGGAGCCAGCACTCGGAGACCCTCATCTCTCAGCACCAGCTCTGTGATCATGGGGCCAGCACTGGGAGATCCTTATTCCCCAGCATTAGTTCTGTGGTCATAGGACCTGTTCAGGGAGACACTTATCTCACAGTGCTTGCCCCACAACCACGGATCTGTTGCTGAGAGATAATGGTCTCCCAGTCCCCCGCTCTCCGATTGTAATCTCGGAGGGAGGGGGGGCTTGGAGCTTCCTGCTGCCGGGGCAGGGAGACATAGACCCCACCTGGGCTTGGGTGGTGAAGCCTGCTCTAGTGGCAGGCAGCTCCAGGGGGCAGGGAGCAATTTCCTGTCCCCTGGTGGACAACTGGGAGCAGATTTGCTCCTGGTCAGACATCTACATGAGCACTACTGTGCCGTTACTAGTCAAAAGTAAACTTGCTACTTTCATTTGCAGGTAGCAAATTTACTTGTGATTAGCAAGGTTTACTGCATAGTAAATGTGCACATGTAGACGCACATGTTTACTGCACAATAAACTACACTGTTGTGTAGTTAAGTGTCTCGTGTAGACACACCCACTGAGCAATTGAATAAGCAATAACAGACTGGAAAGTGATGTAGTCATGCACTATAAAGAAAGATTTTGTTAGATGAATAAAGGTCAATGGCATAGGACTATTGTGAAAAATCAAGAGAGAGGTCAGTAATGTATTTGCATATACACTACAATTATATATAAAAGGATTTTTTTTTCTCCTTCAGGAATACAAAGGTTTGCTTTAACTTATGATTTTAAAAAGTATAGCAGAAAGTCAAATGTTACGACCAACTAATTGAATATTTGGGGATTCATAGACTGTAAGTCTGGAAGGGATCTCAGAAGATCATTTCCCCCTGCACCAAACAGGAACTATAACTGGGGGTCAGGTGACCCTAGCAAGGTGACTGTCTAGTCTCCTCTTGAAGATTTCCAGGGTAGATGACTACACCACCTCTGAAGGGAGTTTATTCTACAGTCTGGACACCGTGACTGTGAAGAAGTTTCTCATAATGTTGAGCCTGAATTGATTTACTAGGAGTCTGTGGCCATTTCTCCTGATTTTCCCCTTGGGCGCCCTGGTGAGCAGTTGCTCTCTGAGCCCTTGATGTACTCCCCTAGTGTAGTGATAAGCTGCCTACCAAGTCCCCTCTCAGCCTTCTTTTCCTCAGGCTGAAGAGTCCCAGATCCCTCAGCTTTTCCTTGTATGGCTTGCCTTTTAAGACTTGGATCATATGGGTGGCTCTTCTATGGACTCTCTCAAGCTTTTCCATGTCCTTGTTAAAGTGTGGTGCCCAGAATTGAACACAGTACTCCAGCTGCAGCCTCACCAGCGCTGAGTAGAGTGGAAGAATCACCTCCTTGATTTTGCTGGAGATGCATCGATTGATGCATGCCAGTGTATTATTTGCCCTACTGGCTACAGCATCGCACTACTGGCTCATACTCATACTGTGGTCTATTACTACCCCCAGGTCCCTTTTATTTGTGGTGCTAGTCAGTTTGGTGCTAACAAGTCTATAGGTGTGTTGGGGTGTAGCACTTTACATTTCTTGACATTGAATTTCATCAGGTACCGATCTGCCTAACTTGCCAGCCTATCTAGATCTGCCTGTATCTGTAGCCTGTCTTCAAGGGTGACCATGATCCTACATAACTTGGTGTCATCCGTGAACTTGGCCAGTAAGTTCTTCACCCCCACATCCAAATTTTTAATAAAGATGTTTAAAAGTACTGGACTGAGCACTGAACCCTGTGGGGCACCGCTGCCCACTTCTCACCATTATGACACAGATCTGTTCACTACAACTCTCTGGGTTCTATCCTGCAGCCAGTTTCTCACACACCTGACTGTCTCATATTTAAGTCCACAATCCTCCAATTTTTTTTTCATGAGGACATTGTGGAATACTAGATCAAAGACCTTTTGGAAGTCAAGGTATACAATGTCAACCTGCTCTCTCATGTCCAGGTGGTGAGTTACCAGGTCATAGAAGAAGATGAGGTTGGTAAGTCAAGACCTGCCCATGACATAGTCACGCTCACGGTCATTCAGAATCTTACATTCTGCAAGCTTATTGTAGACAGAGTCCTCAATGAACTTTTCTAGGATTTTACCTAGGATGGAAGTTAGGATGATTGACTTATTGTTATCTGGATCCTCCCTCCTGCCCTTCTTGTGGATGGGCACAACATTGGCCCTCTTCCAGCCCTCAGGGACTTCTCCAGAGAACCATGAGTTGTGGCAGAGTTTTGCCAGAGGTTCCACAAGGACTTTGGCCAGCTCCTTCAGCACTCTCAGATGAAGATCATCCAGTCCTGCTGACTTGCATATGTCTATTTTTCTAATTGGTCATACACTGATTCTTCGGCAATAGTAGGTAGGTGATTATTCCTAGCAAGCTCATCCTCTACTCTTCCTGGAGTGGTTTTCCCCTTGGTCCAGTGAAAGACCAAGTTTAAGTAGCCATTCAGTTCAGCTTTCTCCTGAGTACTGGTAACCAGCTCTCCTGAGTTGTTGAGCAATGGCCCCACGCTCCCATTTGTTTTCCTCCTGTTCCCTATGTATCTAGAGAAGGACTTCTTGTTGTCCTTGATTCCCGTTGCTAATCTAAGTTAGAATCACCACTTTAGCCTTTCTTATCAGTCTCCTGAAAATGTGGGCCATCATGGAATAGTCCTCCTTGGGGCCCACCCTGTTTCCATTGTTTAGAAGCTTCTTTCTTCTTTCTTAAGAGGGCTGTGATTTCCCTGCTTAGTCAAGAGGGCTTCCCAGCTTTCTGGTACCTTTTCTATGCATGGGAATGGACTTCTTTTGTGCTTCAAGGATCGTGTCCTTAAGGAGCAACCACTCTTTGTGCACATCTTTCACCTTCAGTCCCTGGTCCCGCAGCACTTGCCCTACTAATGACCTAAGCTTGTTGAAATTTGCATTTTTGAAGTTCAAGACTTCAATCCTCCTATCTGATTTATCTGCCTTATGTTGGACAGTAAACACGATGGTTTCGTGGTCACCATTGCCCAGACTTCCCTCTATATTTAAGTCAGTCACAAGGTCATCTCCTTTGGACAGGACCAAGTCTAGCAGAGCATCACCTCTGGTTGGCCCATGCATCTCTTGAGTCAGGAATAGCTCCTTGACATGGGTCAGGAAGGATCATGAGCAATCCAACTTGGCAGAGTGTTCCTCCCAGGAGATGTCTGGATAATTAAAACCACCCATGATGCCCATGTCACGTGCACATGCAGCCTCAGTCAATTCTTGGGCAAACTCCAGATTGAGTTCCTCCTCCTGGTTTGGTGGTCTGTAGTACACACCTGCAGTTAGGTCTCTCTTGCTGCCCCCTTTCTCCCCCACAACTTGACCCAGAGGGTTTCAAGCTGAGGCCCTTGTCTTCCTATCCCACTGATGCAGAACTATTCCCTCAAGTCCCACAAAAGTGGCTCACCCAGTGTCCCTATTTACAGTGCTTACTTGTAGGTTGCTCCCTGGACATGTTTGAATTTGTATATCCCTGTCCCCCAGCTGTCTTAGTTTAAAGACTGAGGGCCTGATTTTCAGCCTTAGTTTTACTGGTTGTATTTGTGCTTACATATAACTGCTGAGACTACAATTGGCTAGAGTTCAATACTTTTGACTACCTTTGTCAGTGTTATATAGCTTTGCAGAAAGAGGCTGTAAGTGCCATATATGGTGACAACTCCTGGTCCCCCCAGTCACTATTTACTGTGCTGCCTTGTGGACTATTTTATCATGTTGTAGAATAACAGTACTCCCATGAGTTGTGCATGTTCTCACAAACCCATGTTGAAGCCTTTTTGCATGAACAGTTATTGAGCTACAGAGAAGGTGAAAATGACTCTCTCACCTAATAACTGGGGCAATCACCTAGGAAGTGGGAAACCTGAATTGCAGTGTCTGCTCCAAAGTGGGTGCATCTACATGTACAATCAATAAACTCTCGAGCAGTTTGAGTTGGAGTAAACCATTCCTGGGCACAGTGTCTACACGTGCCCCCAGGACAACAGCACTTTGAGTCAGGATAGAACAGGCCCCCGGCTGGCTGGGTTGACTGGGCACAATTTAGCAGTGTCTATATGTGCATTTCAGCACAGTAATTTACTCCACCATAAGATAGTACTATCCCTGACAGTACTATCTTATAGTGGAGTTAATTAGTTTACTGTGCCCAAATACTGGTGCACATGTATAGTAGCTAATTAGTCCACTCCACAGTAAAGTGCACACGTAGATGCACCCAGTCTGTTTCTGGGTAAAGCTAAACAACAGAGAATATTAATGACTGAAGCATGTCTGAGATCTTACCTCTTGACAGTCTGGGCTTTAGGCACTTCCCTTAGAGCCTATTCAGAGACAACTGTATCCAGTTGGGACTCTCTCTTTTAAATTTAAGTGCCTTCACTCGTTCAAAGGAGTAAGAAGGGCTATTATTTTAGACACGGGTGGAAGAGGAGTCTGTGGTGCCCCAATATATAATAACCTTGAATCATCTTCATAGGATAGGGAGAACAGGTTCCACCCGTTCCTGGAAAGTCCCTTAGATTCCATGACAGAGGCTGTTCTGGGTTTGTATTCTCTACTTATGCAAAAGATCATTCAAGATTTGCTGGACAAACTTACAGAATAGGGAGCATGCCTGCTTTGTGTAATGATTAGGACACTGTTGCAGATCATAAGGGGAACATTCTCCCTCTTCCTGCCTCCCATCATCCGTGTTCTCCAACACCTTCTGAACATTAACAGTTACTTTTATATCCTAACTTTTATCCCATGGTGTGCATCACCAGAGCCAAACTCACCACAACACCATCTTTAGCTCCACTTCACCATTGTCTCCAACCTACTGTGCTACAGGCTTTTCTGGCAACTAACTGTTGTCCAGGACTTACTCATCAGAACTCTTATCTCTTTGCTAGCCTTGACTAATCATTTGCCTTTCCTGGTTCATCTCATATCATTCAGGGAAAAGGGAGTGGAAAAGGGAAGAGGGGATGGACGATCCAGAAGTAGACTGGTTTTAGTTCCTCAAAAGCACATTCTCTTCCAATAACCCTTGTAACAGGATTCTCTGGTCCCATTTTAGGCACTCATATAGGATGGTGACCCACTAGGCTCATCATGAAAATGCCTAAAATCATAAAATCATGAAAATGCCTAAAACTTTGTCATTTCTTGCCTGATTCAGATGAACCCCTCCTCAGCCCCTTCTGAGGATATGAAGCCTGCCACTTTTAAAGGAGATAGGTGCAGAAGTTTCTGGGAAACTGCACATCAAACTGTTCAAAGCAAAACTCATGACACTTGCCAGCAGCAGTAGCCTTCTGTCATCTGGCATGCAGATCCAGGGGCCTGCACCCCCAGGAGGAGTCCAGCACAGCTCTGCAGCCCTCCCAGGGGTGTGGGTCCTGGTATCTGCTGCCAGGCTTAGCTCCATGAGGCTGACAGAACCACTCAGAGTGCAACCCAGTGGCAGGGGGCAGGGGAGAGCCAGGGCTGTGCTCTGACCAGTTCTACCAGCCCCATGGGGCTCAGCCTGGTGGCAAGAGGCAGGGGAGAGCCAGGGCTGTATTCCACCTCCTGCCACCGGGATGAGCTCCGTGGGGCTGGCAGAGCTGCTCAGATTTCAGCCTGGAGGTGGGGGAGAGCCAGGGCTGTGCTCTGCCTCCTGCCACTGGGCTGAGCTCCATGGGGCTGGTGGAGCTGCTTGGAGCGCTGCCCTGGCTCTCCCCTGCTTCCTGCCACCAGGCTGCTTCAAAACGCAAAACATTTCAAAACTTTTGAAACATTTTGAGTGTCCTCATTTTGTTTAGAAACTGTTTCAAAGCTTTTTGTTTCATTTCGATTTCGCTGTTTCAAGCTCAAAACGCATCGAAACAGCTTCAAAATGAAACATTCGGCAAAATTTCACACAGCCCTAATAATCATGCAGAGATCTTGTTTGTGTTAATTTAGAAAACTTTCTAAATAAACTGCATTTACCACTATTTGAAATGACTGGTATTTTATATTTTATAAACATGGGGAAAGGATGCCAATTTGTACCACATAACTTGTTTTGAGACAAAATAAATCAACCATGACTTTAACTACAAACTATCACCAAGATTGTCCAGATTATTCTTTACTGTTTTAGTTTCCTCCAAATCTCAGGGTTTTTTTCAATAACTTTTCAAATGTGTTTGTCCTACTATTATTTTCACAGTCACATGTTGACTAGATAATAATAAAATGAAACTTTACTGAACAATAATAAATAACCAAAAAAAATCCATTTAAAACCAAATACCACCCCCCCCCCCTCACATTTTAAGATATAGACTAGTCTTTCTTGCTGGAAAAAAATCACCTCACTCAATCTGACAAGCACTTTACTTTCAATAAACAAAACAAGAGAGATAATGAATAATAACAGTGTATTCAAATATACCAAAGAACTGCTTATGTTAATAATAATAATAGTGTGCTGAAGTGATCCTACACAAATGCAAGGTTCAGAAAGGAGAAGCAGAGATTCTGAATGATGGAGGCATTGATTTAAGGGTCATAAATGGAAACTGTGGGATGATTTTCAGAACAACACACCAATATAGTAAGGTATTTTCAGGATGCTAGGTAGGCTGCAGTTTTGCAGCAGAACTCAAACTTTGCCATAGACCTGTGCTCCAAAATCTCAGTTTTCCTTTTCTTATGACTTGAAGTGTTTTGTCCTTTCTCCCTATTTGCAAAGAGAGTCTTAAAATCTTAAACCTCAATGCCCCTTGAGTCTTCCAAGAGCCTGAAATAATGTTGTGAAGAAGCTGGAACCCCTTGTGGCTCCATGGACTATGTGACTCTGCAGCTGGTAAATTTGACATTTTTCCAATATACCCATATGATTCAATGCTTTTTTTTTTGCTGCAGACCTGATTATTATGCTGGAAGTGGGCACCCATTTTGTTTCCAGTCTCTTCTCCCTGTTGGGACTGCCTGCAGCTGTCTCTTACTCACACAGGAAAATTAATTTATTATAGGAGGGAGGCCAGGGAGTTAAAAATGAGATTCTATGGCACATTGTCCATAAGACAGGGAAAAAAGGGGTGGAAGGCTGTTGTTAAGGTACCACATGCCTGTGACAGATGATTTGACAATGTAGGATATGGTGGTGAAATTCCCTGAGTATATATTGGGTTGAATACAAGAGATTAAAAACAGAGGTTGAAATGTTGCTGTGTGTCTGCTATAGACACTGATACTGGAGAAAATCAGGAATAAAATAACCTAGCTAAAGCTTTCTCTGTGATTTCCTAGCTTGATTATCTTCCTACCCTCTCTTTCCCCCAAGACACACACACAAGGAGGGGCTGTAAGTTATTATTCCAAAACTAATACGAATAGTAGGTTTCATTCCTCTGACTCTGGTGAATTTTTTATTCCTTGTGTGAATGGCCAGGTGGTGAATTTCATCTTCAGTGAATAAGAGGATCACATGAGACATTCATTTCTGAGAATCTGAATAAATACAATGGTGCCCACAATGCACTTGAAGGCAGGCACATGTGATTCCTACAAATCAGAAACAGGAAGTCTGATATTGATTAATGTCCCTGCCTGCAAAGTGCCCTGAAAGATATCCTCAAGCTGTTCCACACAGAGCTGACACACAGCTAGTATAAATGTGTGTGGCCAAATTGACTCCAGTGCAGATGCTCTGATTTACACCAGGCGAGGATCTCGCCCAAGGTCACCATGGAAGAATTAAGGCAATAATTAGATGCTCTGTTTTGCAAATAAAAATCACAGTGGCAGTAATGAAAAGCTTTCCAGTACATCACTTACTATAGAGCTGCTTAGTTGTTTTTTTTTTTAAATTAGTTCTTAAAATTAATTCTGTTTAAGTGACTAACTAGACAGTCAACATTCGCATGGGGAGCACAGACGGGCTGGGATAACCAAAACAAACAGGATTGAATTGCTTCTGATTTTCATATTAATAGGAGAGTTCAGCCTAGAGAGAAAAGGTTAATTTGCTTTTCAAAGAGTTTATGAAGGGAGCGATCATGGCTAGTGTGATAATTTATGGCTAAATCATATGTTTAAAGGCAAAACTGATTACACAAAAGCTAGAGACATCATTAAAATATTGTATCACCAAAATGTTGACAACTTTCTGTTGTTTTTTTTAAACACATGAATCTATTTAAATACATGTTTTGACGAATGAGACAGATTGACAGCAATAAATACTGTAACAGAATAAGCATTATTCCACATGGCAATGTGACTCAGCCTTCATGTTCCTCGCTCTGACAACTTACAATATACTCTGCTACTGATGGAGCTTTCCCCCCAAAATAATGCTACCCGTGCATATTGAATCTTAACTTATATTCAGGACCCTTAAAATTCTATCATTTTAAGAGTCTGTGCTTTTTCAGTGATATTTCTTATCTAGATAACAGGAATTCCCCTTAAACAGGCGTACTCAGTCTACAGCCTATGGGTCAAATGCAGCCCATGGTATCCAACCCATGGGGGTCCCCACAGGTCAAGGTATTTGGTGGCAGAGGAGCAATTGCAATTAATATTGCCACCCTACCCACTGCCAAATTCCTGAGCACCATGTGATGGGTTGGAGCTGGGCCACACCCTTTCCCCTCCTGTTGCTGGATTGGGCTGGGCTATCACCCTGCCCCCATGTGAGGCCAGGCTGTCTGTTCTCCCCCCTCTTGCCACCTGCATGGCTGAACTGGGCTTGCTATGACCATCCAGGTACTGGATTGGGAACATCAGCCAGACCTGGTCCATGGACCAACCAGGCACTGCCCATCTGGCCTGCCAGCCAAGAAGATTGGGCACCACTGCCCTAGAATATACTAGGATCATTCAAATTTTAATTTATCACAAATAAATAGACCCAACCACATCTGCCAAAAGTTGGAATAACTGATGTGGGATACTGCAGAATGTTGTTTTATTGCACTGAGTTATTAAAATAAAGCTTTGGGTTTTATCCCTTGAAGTAAGATTTGGAACATTTTTCATTATGAAAAGTGTAGTGGGCATAAATTCACCTGTAGCATAACTCAGCTGAAATAAATAGTATTACTTCATAGGTGAAGGAGGCCTTTTTGAATTTAAAGAAACTATCTAGGTTCTATGTGGCTTTTTTGTTTCATATGACATAGCTGTCACCTTAATCAAAAGTACACTCAATATGTATTTTTCTATGGATTATTTGTTGTCTGTGTGTCCAAAGAAGCCCGAGGGATTTAAATAATGAATTTGCATTCGTGTCAAAGAAAATTATTCATACAGTTCAAGGCCCCTAGAAACAGATATACATGTATACAGGTGAGCTGTCTCAATAAATTCAAAGAGGTGACTCATATGCATACATTTTCTCACCTCCATACCTGCTTTCATGATCAGGGCCTAATTCATCATCATGCATTCAGTAGAGAAGTGATGCCTCACTATTTGTCCTATCCATAAAAAGTATCTGGCATGCAATGTACACGAGTAATTACTTCACATTTTTAATGATGGATGGGGAACAGAAGGAAAGGAGTGTGAAAAGCTCAAACACTTCACAGACAAATGTTTTCCCCCACACAAAAACATTTGCCTGCAGAATATGTCTTGACAGCTTAATTGTTTCATATGGTAAATGTCTTATAATCATATAAATATTTACCAGCAGGAAATTCCATATAATCTAAACAACATGTAAGACAAATTACAGTGAGGGCTAAAGAAAGTCTAACCAAGCCCAGTGTGTGTGGCCATTGCTATTGGGTCACAGAAGCAAAGAAATAAAGGCAAGTCTGATTGGTAGCAAGTGTTTGGGCATCAGTGCTCTTTTTATTTCATTATTTGATCAAACTACTGAATTATTGTGTGATTGACTTGCAAGCGGATGCCCTTGATAGGACAGGAGCCCTGAGAATTACCTTTACTGCGATTGTTCTGTTTTAAATGTAGAACTAGAAAGTAGTGTCAGGTCAGGTCCACTTACAACTGTTAACACTGAGTGCTGGATGTCAGTTAAATAACCTGTACGCTTTAGAGTGACAATGGCTACGGGCACAGGAGCACCTTAGAGGCAGGTACCAGTCTTACCCCTGGTGAAGGAACTGAGGTCCACTCCACGATAGGGCAGACTGGGCTCTTTAACCCTGCTCAGCAGGCAGTCTAGGAGTGGAACCCTGATAGACAAATAGATGATCTCCTTTCCTTTGGCATCTCCTGCGGCTGGCTCCAAATATACTGGCACCTGCCTTTTCGTTGGATTAAACCTGCAAGTTTGAGATGGTGACACTGTTGTGTGGGCAACTCAGTGTTTCCATATACACTGTCTAGGCTTTTGCACCCTAGAGAGGTCACCACATAATCCTTAAGTCAATAACTAGAAAATAAATTATTTATGTTAAAGTTTACTTTAATTATTTTGTTTGCATTATCAGCAGAAGATATTCAGAGGAGAGAGTGACAAAAAATGAACAACTCATTAAAACATCCCTTCCATGTTACCTGGACATAGTCCTGAACCCCCATTGTGAAATCTCAATTTAAATAAGACTTGAAGACTTTTAGATGAGTTGAAATAAGACCTGATAATTTGTCTGCCCAGCAGTGATATTGATAGCCTCTTTTGTTGCATCCAAGATACATCTTTTTCTCCATGTTCCAGAACCTGTTTTTATAATATGGAAAAATAATCGTTTACACTAAGAAATTCTGTATACTTTTTGGCATTTTCATCACAAAATGTTACAGTGTGCATGAATACTTCAAACACTGAACTGTACATATGGCAATTCAGTATATATGTTTTCGTACGTTATTTAAAAAATCCCTTGTATTTGACCAGAGTGCACATTTAATCTGACTACAACACTGTTGGTTTGTTATTAAATGGGTACTGAAGAACTCCCGGACTTCCACTCAATTAGGTTTTTCATTAGTGTTCCTTGGAAACCCTTTAAAAGTAGGATATCAAAAACAGAATAACAGCGGTACGTTGTCACTAAGGTACAAGGAACAGAATATTGTGAAGCAACTCATCACAATGTTAACCCTCATCGAAATTCTGAGGAGAATTTCCACAGGGATAAATATTACCTTGCACAGCTTTTATGAGATCACTACTTTTTCACCTATGACGCTTTTAGTTAATCTCTTATTGTGCAATACTGACCTAATTCAAAAAGTAGATGTGGACAGCAGCTTTGACCATTAGGTTCTGCTATTGGAGAGGGAAAATAAATTACCCCTTCTGTTGAAAAAGCCTATGGGAGAAGCCTGGCAGAGCCTCCCTGAAATATTCTTGCAACACAGCAAATTTCCCTTCTCTCACCTGTCTGACTATATTCTTTCAGCACTGTCAGAGAATACAAATTGATCAGTCTACAGATTGACTGGCATCTGGGGGCAGGCACACTATGGCTACAATAGGACCTAGACTATGAGAGTCACCCACTGACAACTGCCTCTGGAGCCAGCCATTAAGTAGGTGGTTTTCATTAGAAATAGCATAGACTGGACAGAATGATTACCTGAATGAATTTGTATTGAGAGGAATGTCAACTGCAAATCAAGAGAAGTAGGTCTCTCTTCTATTCAGCAGTGGTGAGACCTCATCTTGAGTACTACGTCCAGTTTTGGGGCCCACACTTCAAGAAGGGTGTGAGTCCAGTGGAGAGTGACTAAATGATGAGAGTACTGGAAAGCATGACTAATGAGAAAAAACTAAAGGAACCAGGGTTATATAAGCTGGAGAAGAGAAGACTCAGCGAGATTTAATATAAGTCTTCATATACCTGAAGGGAAATTTTAAAGATCCTGTTCTCTGTGGCTGCAGGGGACTGGACTAGAAGAAATAGTTTCACACTGGAAATTTAGGTTGGAGATTAGGGAGACCTTTTGGACGATGAGGTCAAACATAGGAACAGGCTACCTAGAAAAGTTGTGGACTCTCCATCCTTGGAAGTTTTCAGGAGCAGGTTAGACAGACACTTGGCTGGGAGCATCCTGAGCTGAGCAGGCAGTTGGACTAGATCGTCCCATGAAGCCTTTCCACCCTAGCTCCCTATGATCTTATGATCTCTATGACCATTTGCCCAAATTCCTCAGTGATTGAACACAAGGGAACAGTAACTGTTCCTACTGAAATCAGTCACCAGCTGGAGCAGGAACAGTTCTTAAGACTGCATAAAATACATACTTGCAAAATTATTCCTTATTATTTTGGAATTGAAATTGCTAGAGCAAAACTGCTGTCAACTCTTATAGCTGCCTGCAGTTTTATAACCAGGGACTCCAGGTTTGGCAGCTAGACCATCATACCACACTTATGGCATCAGTGTGCGTGAAGCAGTAAAAAAACCCAGACAAATTAACCAACATACATGTGTGAGGTGGCATAACAAGGAGCGCTGATGAGGTTCAGTCACCATAAGTAAAAACAGCAGGTGTTCTAGGAAGCATAGTAATGTATAAGGACTCTTGTGAAAAGCCATATAGTCTGTATATCTTTCCATTTTCATTAACTTCTGGTCTAGAAGCCATTCATGAACATGTTTTCAAATTTTAAGAAGTGAGGTATAAATCACTGGCAACAATTTTAGATACTCAGGCCCATGTTACAGCAGAATGCAAGTTGATGGCTGTGCTGTAACTATGGAATCCAATATAAAGTGGCCATTTGAGTACAAAGCTACACATATTTTATTACAAATTGATAAAGCAGACATTCTTCATTGTAAAATAAAAGTCATTTTGCTTTAGCTACCATTTAAATATCCAATGCCAAAGCAATATATAAAAAAAGTTTAAGTGATGAATAAGACAGATCCCAACTCAGTTTGACACATCCTTCTTGTAGAATTCAAAGCAGTGTGTTTTAAACTATGCAGGTATACTGTAAGATAGATGAAGGGCTGTAAGACTGTGATTTTAATGAGATGGAGTGTTTCACGCAAGGTAAACATTCAATATTCCCAGGCAATGACTTTCGAAACTACCTAAGAGATTTGGATGCTGGAAGGGAAGTCCTGGGTCATGGAGTTCCCTGCTATTGCAGCTACCACATCATATAATCTTTTGTATAAACTGATCATTCTCCATTTTAAAATTGGTTAGATTTTTGCTCCCACTTCTCCTGTTGCAAAGTTGTTCTAGAGTCTCACTCCTTTTTTGCAGAAACAATTGGTGACAGAGCAGAAACAATTGGTGACAGATAGGGGGGACAAGGCTGAACTCCTCAACGAGTTCTTTGCCTCAGTGTTCCTAAGTGAGGGGCACGACAAGTCTCTCACTGGGGTTGTAGAGAGGCAGCAGCAAGGCGCCAGACTTCCATACGTAGATCCTGAGGTGGTGCAGAGTCAATTGGAAGAACTGGATGCCTTTAAATCGGCAGGCCTGGATGGGCTCCATCCGAGGGTGCTGAAGGCACTGGCCGACATCATTGCAGAGCCACTGGCGGGAATATTCGAACGCTCGTGGCGCACGGGCTAAGTCCCGGAAGACTGGAAAAGGGCCAATGTGGTCCCCATTTTCAAAAAGGGGAGGAAGGAGAACCCAGGCAACTATAGGCCAGTCAGTCTCACCTCCATCCTTGGTAAAGTCTTTGAAAAAATTATCAAGGCTCACATTTGTGAGAGCCCGGCAGGGCAAATTATGCTGAGGGGAAACCAGCACGGGTTTGTGGCGGGCAGATCGTGCCTGACCAATCTAGTCTCTTTCTATGACCAGGTTACGAAACGCCTGGACACAGGAGGAGGGGTGGATGTCGTATACTTAGACTTCAGGAAGGTCTTCGATACAGTATCCCGCCCCATACTGGTGAACAAGCTAAGAGGCTGTGATGTGGATGACGGCACAGTCCGGTGGGTGGCGAATTGGCTAGCGGGTCGCACCCAAAGAGTCGTGGTGGATGGGTCGGTCTCAACCTGGAAGGGTGTGGGCAGTGGGGTCCCGCAGGGCTCGGTCCTTGGACCGATACTCTTTAATGTCTTCATCAGCGACTTGGACGAGGGAGTCAAATGTACTCTGTCCAAGTTTGCAGATGACACAAAGCTATGGGGAGAAGTGGACACGCTGGAGGGCAGGGAACAGCTGCAGGCAGACCTGGATAGGCTGGACAAGTGGGCAGAAAACAACAGGATGCAGTTCAACAAGGAGAAATGCAAAGTGCTGCACCTAGGGAGGAAAAATGTCCAGCACACCTACAGCCTAGGGAATGACCTGCTGGGTGGCACAGAGGTGGAAAGGGATCTTGGAGTCCACTAGGACTCCAAGATGAACATGAGCCGGCAGTGTGACAAAGCCATCAGAAAAGCCAATGGCACTTTATCGTGCATCAGCAGATGCATGACGAATAGGTCCAGGGAGGTGATTCTTCCCCTCTATCGGGCGCTGGTCAGACCGCAGTTGGAGTACTGGGTGCAATTCTGGGCGCCACACTTCAAGAAGGATGCGGATAACCTGGAGAGGGTCCAGAGAAGGGCAACTCGTATGGTCAAGGGCCTGCAGACCAAGCCCTACGAGGAGAGACTAGAGAAACTGGACCTTTTCAGCCTCCGCAAGAGAAGGTTGAGAGGCGACCTTGTGGCTGCCTATAAGTTCATCACGGGGGCACAGAAGGGAATTGGTGAGTATTTATTCACCAAGGCGCCCCCGGGGGTTACAAGAAACAATGGCCACAAGCTAGCAGAGAGCAGATTTAGATTGGACATTAGGAAGAACTTCTTCACAGTTCGAGTGGCCAAGGTCTGGAACGGGCTCCCAAGGGAGGTGGTGCTCTCCCCTACCCTGGGGGTCTTCAAGAGGAGGTTAGATGAGTATCTAGCTGGGGTCATCTAGACCCAGCACTCTTTCCTGCTTATGCAGGGGGTCGGACTCGATGATCTATTGAGGTCCCTTCCGACCCTAACATCTATGAATCTATGAATCCTCTGATACTTAGGAACTTTTCATTTTCCAGTATGATTCTTATGCCTGGTCTTCTCCTTGGTAGCTCTGCAAACAAAGCCATAGTAGCAGAGGGGTTGTAGGGGATACAGGTCTTTACTTATATGTCCCTTCCCTATTGTTCTAGTAACCATACTGATTTAGATACCACATTTAGCTATTCTCATTGGTGTATACCCTTGGTGTAATTATGGAGAGCTACCATGTCCCTATCAAGTCTCTATTTGCTATATTTGCAAGCTCTGAACTTTTTGTTTCCCCTTGTATGACAGGTTCTCCTTTCCATTCATCATTCCAGTGGCCCTTATTCCATTGCCTATTCTAGTGCGCTTATTCCAATTTGCATGTATCTTTTGCAAAAATGGGTTATGACAACCATTCACAGTATTCCAGGAGAGGTCTTAACATGCCTTGGATAATGCTGCTATTACTCCCCTTTCTCTGCTGGTAATAGTATGAATGGGACACCTTAAGATTCAACACTGCATCATATTAGTAGCTCATACTCACTCTGTGACCAACTGATTCATGTCTTGTACCTCCTCATTAGATAAACTTTCAGCTTAAAGCAGATATTCTTGTCATTAATCCTTAAGTACAGGCCATATCCTTTCTATCTATTCAATTTCATCCTATTTCTATTGATGCAGTCTTCAAAGTCATCCCATGCTCCGTGTGTGATATTTCAGTCCTCCTCCATGTTGAGAATGCCTCCCAAATTGATGTCATAGCATACTCATACTTTTTGCGCCAAAGGAACTAATATAAATGTTAGACAAGAAATGGGCCCCTCATGCTGCCTTTAATATGCCAGTGGCTAGAAGAATAGAGTCACCTAGTATAAACACAGTGACACAACTTTAAAAGTCTAATACTTATATAGCTATCCCCACAAGGAAGCAAGGATAAGCTATGCTGGAAAAAGGTACCATTATACAAGCATAACAGCATCCATGCTCAGTGCTGTAGTAATTATGTATGGCACCTAGGGCAAAGCCCACAGCGGCAGCTCAACCTCACCCTGTGCACAGATCGGGAGGGCACCCCCCCACCCATGCTTGCCCGGGAGTACATGCAGCAGCAGGAGCTGCCCTTCCCCCATCTTTGTGTCCCCCACAAATGAGCCACTCACAGCTCCATCCTGAACCCCGCCCCAGCTGGGCAGTGCCTGTTGGCACCCCTTTGGTGCCCAGGGCAGTCGCCCCATTCTTCACCCCCTTACTATGGCACTGTCCATGAAAAATACACCTATAAGAAAGAACACCTGACAACTATGTAAGCTTTTGATGAACTTATCTACATGAAATTTGGTAAATTCCTAAAATGGATTATATATCAAGGTTCCCTGCAAAAGCAGAAAACTAGATCTGATGACCTAGGAAGTCAGTGCCGGGTCTGTGTCCTGTGTTCCTAAGTAGCTCTCATTTATATACAAGCCTGAAGTTTCCTGTTTAATGCAGAGAAGTTTCCCCTACACCTTTCTCTACAGCACAGACCAGTTTTGCAGGCTGTGCATGAAACTAGCCATAATTCTAGGCCAAGGCTGCTGGCAGCAGTGTACCAGAGCAGCACCATTAGTTGTCCACTACAACTGGGATCCAATGAACAAGAGAAATAATGCTAGAGGAGGAAGTAAATACAGGGCCAGGCTCCCCATGGGCTGGGTTTGATTGATGCCTCAAGTTTTCACTTTGGTAATTTGGTCAACTTAAATTTGTGATGCCACTGACTTTTAATGTGTGAACCCCGGTGTCACTCTTTGTCCTGAAGATCCCCCTCTGGTCATGTAATACACCCATTTTTATTTGATGGAAATCTAAGCAAGTAAAGCTGGATGGCCCTCACTTTTATTCTAGATGCCTCATGCAGGGTTTCTGAAAAGAACTGTCATAAAGATTTTTCAAGGAAATGGGGGTCACCTGCTGCAGTGAACTAAACATAATTGGGAAGTACTACAGCTGTCCTCTGTTTGGAAATGCATTGCCTGTGTGCAATGTCTAGTTCAGTTTTGTATGAGTTTGTGGCTTTTCAGGCTATTTATAGCAGCTGTAAATGAAGCAGCCTCCCTTGCCCCCCACTGCTGATTTTTCACCTTAAGTTAAATTGGTGTATAAATATTGTAACAAATAATTTTCTACTTACAACTTAAGAAGACAGATATAAATTGAGGTTTGGGCAAATATAGCATGCAGCATCCTGATGGGGAAGGTCAGCAGTGTGCCTTTCTGTCTCTGCCCTTGCCTTTAGAATTTATAACAGCCAGAAATAAAATTACCAGCTTCTCTTGCCCCATCACTCCCACCTTTTGCAGCTGTATATGGAGGAGAAAGGTTGGGATACAAAATGAACTTTTAATTGGAAATTGGATATTGTCTTAAAGCTGAAAAGCTTCCTGGAACTGTATACCCGACACGATATAGTATTAAACTAACCAATATTTTAGGACCAGGAAGATTCTCCTAACAGTGACCACAGCCAGCTAATGATTTTTTAAAAAAAATATTAAAGCCTTTTCAAGCCAGTACGTTCCTTAAAATATGTCCCTTGCTACATGTATAAAGCGCAACCTGATTTCTGAAATGGACAAACTGGATGCATTATCACAATCAGTGTGTGTGCCATCGAGGCAACAACTTTGTTAGACAGAGGTTTGTGAAGCTCTTGGTAATTAGAGCAATGGGGGACATATAGGTAAGGGCTTGTCTACACTCCCTCCCCTCTGCCATGATGGTTGTGTTGGTACTGTATTTTCTCTCATATAACGCCCACCTTTTTTCCCAAAACCAGCTGTGGAAAATTCACATAACACAAAAGGAAAAGAGATCCCCACAGTTGTGGAAATTTGGGGGTGGGAGCAAGGAAGTGACAGCATTAACTGTGTTCCCAGAGCCATAACAATTAATGCTGTCACCACTCCCCCTGCCCATGCTGCAAATTTCCAGACCCATGGGCACACCCCTGCTTCTCAACCACACAATAGATTGGGCCCAATTCTAGCATATAGCTCCAAAACCTTGATTTATGGCCCCAGAACCAGTGTTCAGGGTTGGACTGGGTCCTGCCATGGTGCCAACGCTGGTGTGCTGGATCAGGTTCCATCATGTGACCTCAGTGATGTTGTACTGGATAGGGCCCTAACACTCAGGCCCAGCTGGCATGCTGGATTGGCTTCCAGCTGTGGTCCCATGGCTCAAGAGACCCTAGACCTCTGGTACTTACCTATGCTCTATGGTAAGATTTCTTTTCTTTCTTGGGGCCTTCCAAAAATAGGGTGTCTCTTACATTCAGGGATGTGTTTTATGCCATACCATATGGTAAGTAGGCAGTATCCCTTAGTGGCAACACAGATAGGGTTGGGGGTTTTTTGCTAGCTTAGCTACTATACCTCCCTGAACACCAAAAACTAGAACAGCAGTAGCACCACTCTGTCAACATAGCTGATGCCACATCAGGAAGCTACCCTGGTGAAGAGTTGTGATCTTTTCTTATCTATACCATGACTTTCTAATGTGGACCAAGCATATGATACAAAAATAGAGATAACGGTGAGCCTGCTCATCATACAGTGCCCAGGACAATAGAGTGGGGCAGGCAGGCAGAAGTAGGAGGAAGAATAATACAATCTAGCTGAATTACTTTCAAAGAAGACAAAGAAGTAAGGGCCTCTTGAAGAAGAAATGAAGTAGATTAGTGGAGTCTCCCTCTATTAGGTGATAAAACATGTCATTTAACTTTTGGGGTGTTACTCTTCTTACACCATGGACTTAGGTAAACGATAATGGACACATATTCTTTTTGAAAATTTGCTTGCAATTCTAGTAAAATATAGATTGTAGTAAAAGTGTTTTATTCCTCTGTATTGCAGATCAGCACATACATTACAAACCCCATCTATCCTGAAAATGATGTGTCATGTGCTGTTTTGCAATTCAATAGCTTATTTTGCTCTCTTTTTACCTCCAGGGTCTTCAGGACCTGGGTAAATTTGTGCATTATTAGAAAAAAAAGAAGAAAAAGAAGAAGAAAGAAAACAGGTATTACAATGTTTGCTTTCTCCTCTGACCATTTGTAGTCTGATCAGTGCTTAGGACTGAGAGAGGGTGGCCAAAAGAACAGGCCACTGAAATGGGCTGCAGGAGAGTTGAATTCGATTTCTGCTTCACTTACAGACTTCATAGAGAACCATGGGAAAGTCACTTAATCTGCCTAAAGGCTCAGTTTCCCAAGTTTAAATGCAGATACAATTCACTTATGAATGTGAGGCAATCATACACCTTAGTGACAAGTACTATGTAAGTACCAGCATCTAGCTAAGCAAACACTTTTAGATAAGAAGCCACACTGAGAATAACCTCTGAAGGGTTATTCAGAGACACTTAGATGCCAAAATTCTGCTGAAGTCCAGAAAAAACAACCCAGAAAACTGCCAAGATGGTGGTCACCAAACATTACATGTCGGCTCGCAGAATTCCCTAGGTGCCTATGGGCATGTCTAATATGCACTTAGTGCTATAATTAGTTCTATAAGAGTTTACTGTGCAGTAAACCCGCCCTAGTCAAGCGTCTGCACATGCAGCCATTTGGGGGCAAATTTGCTCCTCATGGCAGTAGCCTACTCCTGGCCTCCTCTGACCCTGTGCCACCCCTCTGTACCAGCCAGGGGGAGGTGGAGGCTCTGGGCACAGCTGCCTGTGGCCAGGGGCCCTCTTTAAAAGCTAGGCCTGTGAAGTGCTCCCTGGCCACCTACATTTCTGGCCCAAAGAAGTCAGTAGCATGCTGGCACAGCTCTCTCTGACTCTGTTGCTAGAACCTGTGCCCACCATGTGATGACAGATCTGTCCACAGACCCTGGGCATAATGAGCCATGCCTGAGGCTCCTGCTTGCCACCCTGCTTACTATGCTTTGCTGCTTCAGCAACTGCTGCCCAGGTCAATGTTAGTCCTGCCAGCTCCCCCGTGCTGCATGGTTAGGCTCACCACAGCACCTGAGGCCCCTTGCCACCATGCTGCTCTTGCCCAGCCCCTGGGCTGCCAGCCAAACCCCAGCAGGGAGGCCAATGATGTGCACATAGGTACTGCCACCAGTGCCATGTTTGAACTCCAGAAGCTCCAATCCTGCCTGCCCGGCCAGCTAGAAATGGTGGCTGAATATCATCCAGAGTATCTGGGATGAAGAGCAGTGGCTGGAGTCCTTTCAGATGACCCAGGCCACCCTCTAGGAGCTTCTCAATCAGCTCCGCCCACATCTGGAGTGGTACGCCACCACCATGTGACTGCCTCTCCCTGTGAAGACCCAGCTGGCCATCTCTATGCCCAAGCTGGCCACACCCACCGGCCTGAGCTATGTTGGCCACCTCTTCAGTGTGGGCAAGGCAACTGCAAGGGTGGGCCATCCTGGTAGGTGTACGGTATGCTCTAGGACATGCTGGGGCAAAGCGTGGTCTGGGACCTCAACACCTTGAAGGTGGTGGCAGGGTTCTGCACCCTAGGTTTCCTCTAGTACATGCAGGCCATGACAGGACCCACATCCCTGTCACCTACCCACTCCATGGTGACCACCCCTACTACAGCCAGAGGGGCTTTCACTCCATTGGCATGCAGGCCATTGTTGACTACAATGGTGCCTTCACTATCATAAGCACTGGCTGGGCTGGCAGCTCCCAGGATGCCTGCATATTCTGAAACTCCACCCTGCCAGACCTGGTGAAGTATGGGTGCTTTGTGCCAGATGTGCCCGACCTCCAGCTGGGCAAGATGATGGTTCCACCCCTCATTGGAGATCCCACCCTGCTCCTCCCCTGGTTCATGTAGCACTACACAGGCCAGCTGGACCCACCAGGCACATTTCAACAGGTGGGCCAGACCTCTATGCTGGTGGAGTGCACCTTTGGCCACCTGAAGGGATGCTGGCACACCCTCACCACCCACCCCAAGGTCACTGAGGCCAACATCCCCCAGGTTATCATTGCAACCTATGTGCTGTATAACACTGTGAGGCCCAGGGGGGAGCTCTTCCATGAGGTGTGGGTGGAGGAGTCACAGTGGGTAGAGGATGCCTGGCACAGGGAGCATCAGCTGTGGCATCAGTGATAGCAATGCCCCCTCCCCCCACCCCCCAAGGCCCCAGGCAAGCTGCACACCTGGCAGAAGGGGCCAGGACACTGGGTGTAAGAGGCACTGATGGATCACCTGTTGCTGCACTCCCCATTGTAGGCCACCTGGACGGCTGGCCATGGACCCCAGCCCAACTGCACACACCCAGCACCATGCTCACTGTGAACATTTTTCTCAAAAGCACTTTATTCCCCTCCCCAACAACAGACCTCATCCCCCACCTCCCTCCCCAAATAACAGACCTCCTTCCCCCTCCCCATGACCCATAGAGCCCCTCCACCAACTACCCCATTCATCACTAGTAAAGCACGACCTTTCCCATGGAGACTATGTACAGTGTGCTCTGCGTGCCCTCCCAGGGTGTGGGGTAATGGAGAGGGGGCACCTAGGGGGTGGAGCCTGGGGACAGGTGCCCAGCACCCTGGCTTCTGGCTTCACCAGCATGGGTGCACATGCTGCAATGAGCCTGTCAGGCAAGGGGCTCACCAGGTCATACAGACAAAAGGTGGAGCAAAACTAAACTCCTAAATTTCAGGAATACCCCAAGCCCATAAACGTGTTTAGAGCACATGCAGCATCCAGCTTAAAGTGCAAATCACAGTCATTTTTGCTCAGAAAGGGGATGGGTTTGATGGTGCCCATCTTACATAATAGCCTAGTCGTTAGAAACGTTGTTCTGTAGATTCAAAATGTGCACTGCCTACCATCCAGAAAATTGCCCTAACCCCTACACCACAGAACAGTTTCAGTGGGAGGCACCTCACAGGCCTCCTGTAGAAGGAAGTCCACTGAGCTGAAAGGAGTGAATGACTTATCAGAACCAAAAAGAAAATGAGAGGAGCTGAGTCTGTGGCCTAGTGGAAAAGGGATGGGAGATACCTTGGTTTTGTACCTTGCTTTCCAGGAATGTCTATTTGTTTAACATTAGACAGTCACTGAATTGCAGAATGGAAGTAATCCAGAGAGCAGAAACCCAATTTCTCCCTTCCCTGCAAAGGTAGGTACTCAACCTTTTTAGATGCAAAGCACCCTTCATTAGATTCAGGGCACCCCTTGGAAGATGTCAGCTCTTAGTTTTCATTTTTTTGTTACTACAAAAAATACTAGAGCAATCCTTTTGCTGCAAAGAACTCAGAGGGACCACCATAGGGCAACATGTTTTTAACACTATGAACTCCTATTCAAAATCTCTGGGCATCTCTGGGTGCCTGCAGTGTCTTGTGTATTCAGTATCCCACTCTTCAAGATGGTGGTGGGGGTGTTTTAACTAGAACTCACTAAATCAGTTTTAGTTAAAGTGCCCCCACCACTATTTTAAAATATAGGGATGCTGAATACACATAACACAGAGGCTGCTTGAGCATGCTTATTAGCACACCTCAGCAGACTCATAGCTGCAACACATGCTAATTAGCATGAGTTGTAGCAGAAGTCTGACATGTGTATAGGTGCCCCCTATGTTCACCTTGTGAATCATATTTGCCCACCTAATAATGCTAATATTGTGCAGCATCCTTAAAAGATTATTAAAGCACTGCCCATCCTAACAACCCACTCACACAGGATCCAGCTAAGGACATTGTAGTCCTGGAATCAGGGGAGATTAAAAATGGTGACAAAAATTTGCCTATACTTCCCTTGGTCTTTGAATGTCTGATATCAAATGTAGTTTCATCTCATCACTAAGGCCGTGACATACAAAGGAATAACAACATTTCTTTCAGTGGTAAATAAAACAGTCCAATAGTACAACTGCGTTTTTTAATACGTGCACTCGCAACATGCAGCAGTTTTGATTACCTTAAAGGGAATGCACTTTGTCTTAACGGAAATCAATGCATTTTGTTTATCAAAGAAATATAAACATATTTAGTAGCTAATTACATGTAAGAATTATTGCATACAGACAAAATGGACACCCTTAAAAACTGTGAACAATGCTAAAACAAATCTTATGCAAAATGTCTTCAGATTTTTAAGACAATGCTTTGTGAATGCTAAACTCTCCTCAGATAAAGTTGAAAAGCTTTTCTAAATTAGGAGCACTATGCGTGAGTTAATGCAGCGTCAGGACAGCCATGAATCATGCATAATCTCTTTTAAACCAGTTTTCACTGTCCTTATGAATAGTCATACCAAAGGGTTTGGCTAGAATTACCCATCTGTACCCCTACATAGTTCAATGTAAGGTTTCTATCAGGTACCAAGAATTACAGGAAATTGTTATTTATCTCTCATCTTTCATTAAAACAAATATTATGGAGGATTCATATTTTTCTTCATAAAGCACAAATTTAATTGTAAGTGTAAATCCAATTTTCATTGTTAAAACGTAGGTCTAAACTCTGTGTGAGGTAGGATCTAATTGGGTAGTGAGGTGTCAGTATGAATGAAAAAAATCAACAAATAAACAGTCAAAGCAATCTCCTCTAGGAGGCTTTACCTTTGCATATGCCTCTCCCCATGGAATCAGTTAAGTGAAGCATAACTGGTCCAGCTCAAACAATGAAGACAGGGCTTCCCAATTTATTTCATACTGGTATCACTTCACTGATTTCAACAAAGTTACCTTGAATTTATGTATCTGTCATCTCTTAATACACTGGTCTTTGGAGACCTGTAAGCTATTTACATTCAAACTCTGACCCAGAGGTCACTTGGGACCTTTGAATGCATCTGTAATAAAAAAATACATGTGTAATTATGAACTGAAAATATCTTCCTTAAGCTTCACCTGTGCCTTTTAAATAGCAGCATTTGAACAGCAGTTAATGTTATATGAATGCAGTAAGTCTCTTTCCTCACATCACCTTCCCTTCAAGCTCAGGGGCAGTTCTGGTGGGTGCTCCTAGCTCACTTAACCTCACTGTCCTGGCCTTCCTGCAGCTACTAAGCAGCAGCTCTTCTGCACTCAAAAAGAGAAGGGGAGAGTTATTTCACCAACAGTAGTAGCTCTAGCTAGTCCAGCCCACCTTGTAGTAGCCCAAAGAGAAACAGGTAGTTGACTGGCTCTGCATGAACAGTCCCCTGCCCCACACAGCCATCTTGAGACTTGATTGTCCTTGGACCTACCTATTCTAACTTGGTGCAGCTTTTAATTATGTCTTAGGATCAGCACATTTGATGGGGATCCACATAATAAAATAACTCCCCAACACTTGGGGAGGGTGGGGGCAGCAGGGGGTTTGTAGGTGGTATATGCTCCCTTTGTGCTAAGGCCAGTGGGGCAAAGGAAACAAGGTACTGGCATGCTATATCTCACCAACCAGCCTGTGCCACACATGTAGATCTAATTCCCAGACACTCGATATCTAGGCCAGGCGACCATCCAGACTCCAGGCAAAGTTCCCCAATTCCCAACTGTCCAGGTAAAAGCCAAACAGGTGGCAACTTTGCATTCTCTCTTCAGATAAATGGAAAGCTGAAATTTAGAACCTCATGAATAGTATCAGAGAAATCCTTGGTATCATCCATTTATTTACCATAGAAATATACACAATACCTTGTTTCTCTGAACAGCTGTAGGACTATTCTCCATATGGGCTTCTGCTGCAGGTGCAACCAGACAATCCAGATCTATGCTCCAGAAGTGACAGTCCCTTTGCATCCTTTAAGTGTCACGCTGCTACTCCTGCTGTTCACATTTGCAGCAGAGAGGTAACCTAGTCTCTGTGTCTGGAATTCAGGGAGATAAGTCTACAGAGCAAAATGAAGGTGTGATTGTAGCACATGCTGATATAATCTAACTAGAACAGGTAACAATAGCAGGGAAGCCATGTGTCACTGATTTCAATAGTGCTTCCCTCAAGAAAAACAGATTTTTGCTACAGAAGCAAAGTGTGAATAAGTGTCTGGATGCCAAATTTTATGAACCCAGAGGTACTGCATTTCTCCCATTGTTGCCATTGGTGTGAATATTTTTGTGTGCCTAGGTCTGCCTGCATTACCAATATCAATGTTGTTGCTTGGTAACAATTTTCTGATGCCAGGAGACTGGAAACTACTTTTTAAAAACTACATTCTAATGCTGATATTATTAAGTCCTGCATTTTAATGTTCTCAGCCAGCCTAGTGTATTACTGTAAATGCTATGCTGTGGGTGTCCAGCCACAGTAATATTCTTGGAAATGTTGCTTTGTGACATGCAAATTTATTACCCTATTTTCATTGAATATATTAGAGGAGAATTAATGCCAAATAAGTTTACAAGTAAATATTTTACCCTCCTTCCCGGAAATTATGAACCTGCTGTGAGAAGAGGTAGTAGAACTGTAAAGTGTGGATGGAGGTGGGTTCAAACACCAGCAATATAATTCAGTGAGGGTTTAACACCTTAAGTATAAAGCTATCCTAAATTATCAGCAGGCAGAAATAAAATTGCTGCATAAAGCAGAAAAACAAATAACAGTGAAGTGTTGTATAGCACAGAAGTGAATATAGTTAAATTTTAGTTCCATTTTCCTATACATATCTTTGCTTTTGGTGCAATGCTGGCATTCAGATATTTTCCAGAAGCTGCTGTGTGTGGTCATGAAGATAAAGAAAAAAAAAATAAAGAACTGTAGCAGCACTGATGGGATCATAATTCAGTAATGAATAAAATAGTTACAGTGCCGCACTAAATTACTGGTTAAATTTTAGCAGACAATAAAAAAGGGTAATTAAAAAGATGAAGGAATAAAAACCCCACTGTGCTGTAGCTTTAAAAGAGAATCTGATCATCCTTCTAACATGTTGCAGATCTTCTGTTCCCCAGCTATTTCTCAGTATTAACCCCCTTCTCTTTTGCATTCCCTGCAGGGGTCTGCTAAAAGTGGTGGTGCATTTGTAAGTGTCAATGCTGTTTTGATTTGTGGGAACTTTTATAACAGAGGAATGTATTAGATGTATGAACAGGACCAGAAATAGGTTTTGTGTACTGGGCCCTGTGTGGAGAGGCTGAAGAGGATTATTTGGGAGGTTGTGTCAATCAATGTTAAAAACAGATGCAGTTTTCCTCTAAAAAACAAATCTCTGCTGACATTCTGAAAATTGCCCTTTCTCAGAGAGAGTGCCCACTGGTGTTTTTAAAGTGCTTCGTTTTGAACCTAGGTAGTATGCTGTCACTCTCAAACTATGGAGAAGGGAAACTAGAAATGAGAGTGGTTTGGCTGTTTAACTGGAGAAGCAGAAACTTAGCAAATAGCTTGATCCTGTTCTTTTTTGATGTTCAAGAATGTTTTTCTAAGAGAAAATGGAGCTTAAGGTAATTTTCAACCCTCAGGCTACAAGCAACTATGTCCAGATATTATTAAAATATATTTAATGTTTGGACAAATGCACCTTTTGACCGTGTTCTGTCTGGATGCTCCTATAGTGATACAAGTTAGCCAATAACAGTTCACATCAATATCCTTTGATATCAACACAAGTATTACATCTGTCTAGACATTTAAATGGCTGACTACCTTGTTTACAAGACGCCCTGGACATACTTTCAGAGATTTCCACAATTTGTGGGTGAATGCAGTGTTTGGGCACACACCTCCACAAATTGTTCAAAAAAATCCCACTGTTTGTCAGATGAAAACTCTGGTCTCTGTTTTTAAAGGAAAAACAAGATGAAATAGTGTTCATACAATATCTAACCCACCTACATCCATGACTAGAACTCTCATGCCCTACCACAGATTATTAATAGAGGAGGTAAGAGACCACTGACTGATGTTTCTGAGGAAACTGGAGCATACTCCATCACTTGAAGTCTTTAAATCAAGGTTGGCTGTTTTTCTAAAAAGATAAATTTGGGCTGAGCTACAGCTTTTAGGCTTGATGCAGTAGTTACTATGTTAGGTTCTTTGCCCTGGGCTATGCAGAAGGTCAAACTATATGATCAAAATTGTCCCTTCTGGCCTTAATCTATTACTTATTGCAAGTATTTGAGTGTGGATGATTCACATAATACTGTTCAACACAAAGATAATGGCAGTCCCTGCCCTGCAGAGCTTACGGTCATTTGGCTCCAATGAAATAATAAAGATGATGTTCCTACATGTGTGGTATTGATTTATTCAGTCCCCATTGCCTATTCATTCATTAGGATAGTAAGAATGAAATATGAACTTTACCAGCACCTACCTGCATCCAAAAATCAGGAGTTATGCCCCCTTTCAAATGTTTATCTTTAAATTACAAGATTTTTAGAAATAAGTTTAGGGTTCTTCGCTGTCGTGGGGGTGAGTTTTTAAGAGATGCAGGCTAGTAATTGTCTTTCCTTATAAAAATTAAAGCTAAGATTTTCACATAAATCACATGACCCCAAGAAGTCAGGCTTTCAAGGGAAAAAAACACCAAATATCACAAGAATTGAAAACTATTGACATAACTGTGACCTATGCTCTCTTGGTCTGAGGGAAAAGGACACTGAGTCTGCAGTTCTCTCAACCAGTAATCTGTGGGCAAAGTCTGGATCACAAAGCTCCTCAGAGGTCTGAAAATTTGGAGATGGGGGAGTGGCGGCAGTATTAATTGCCTCAGCTTTCAGAGCCACAGCAATTAAAACTGCCACCACTCCCCTGCCACCAAATTTCCAGATCCATGGAGAGCCCTGTGGTCTGGATGACATGGCCCTGTGTGTTGAATGGCATTTCCATGGGTGAAATTAATGCACATAAATAAACTCCAGAGATTATTGCTCCAGAGGTTTTTGATCCAGGGCACACCGTTTGAATGTGCGCCTGGGAGAAAATAACTCCAGGGTATATTGCTCTGGAGTTTATTTGTGCGTAGCACATTAATCCTGTTTGGAACAGCCCTGGCTGGCACCAGCCCAGGGCTACTCCAGCCAGGCCCAATGTGCTGCCAAGGGGCTGGCTGGGGCATGAGAGGGCTTCAATGCAAGGCCCCAGCCAGATGGGCAACACGCTGCTGTGCACAAAAGACTCTGGAGGAGGTTAGGACTTATATATTGCTCTGGAGTTTATTAGTTTTGGCACCCTATTAGGATTGCACGTATAGATGGGGAGACACTAATTAGGCAGCTGCACAGTAAACATCTGTGTAGACATGCCCTGTGTGTGCTTCTGTAGGATGTCCTCATGTACTGACCTGGCCTGCAGACCAGCCCCACCCATGGGATCCAACCTGAAGGTGCAACCAGACAATCCAAGGGCTGGAAGCTTGAGCACCACTGATCTAGAGTATGCCTACAATGCACAGTGCAGTGCAATGTAGATATTCCCAAGCTATCTTCAGTATTGGAAGTGCTATTACTGCATTAACATGGAGCTTCATGTGGCTACACTTGTCATCAGCTAGAGTTGGTATATTGTTCCACATGGGTTAATAAATCTATACTGCATCTGGTAATGACTAATTGCCTGAAGTGATGAGAACTTAAACCTCACCTTGAGCACAGTGGCAGTTGACAGTGAACAACATCTTACAGGATTAGGCCCATAAGGAACAAAGAAATGATTCCTGCTGCTGTTATTCCAGCAATCTTTTAAAATTGGAGGTTTTCCTTATGTTTTGATGTTTGTGATTCCTGGCATTACACCATTTAATTCTTGTCTTTTTACTGCTGTCAAGACTAAAATAGTATGTGGGGGAGAAACACACCTGCAAGAGACAGAATCTAAATTTATTCCTACCCCCATGTTGCAAAAGAAAATATATCAGAAATTCTTCAAGCAAATCTGCCTTTGTGATTTATGTGGGCTATTAATATTCAATACGTGGAATACCTGTTCTTTTGCAGATTTGCCTATAACCCATTCCAGTGCTCTGTAAACAAGCACCAGATAATTTCTGACATGTGAGGAGCAGGAAACTGCTATGTATACACCTCTCAAACGGCACTGAAGATGAGAAATGATGGCAGAAATTCATGTCAGAGCCTTTTGATCCCCTCACTTTTGCTCAGCAGTAAATATATGCAGAGAAAAGCAGCCCTTTAGATTTATAAATGTTAGCACTCTTGAGTGCAGTCAAACTAATAAACTTTTTTGACAGTATGACAATTTTAAAAAGAGATCATCGCATGTAAAATATAAAACCCTCTAATTTCAAACTTTAAAAAAAGATCACCATATAGTTAGCACCTCTATATATTGACTATGTTTAGAACCAATTATGAATAAGAAGAAACACTGTAAAGATGGCAGAATAAGTTATACCTCTTTGAGTTTAGAAGTAACAGTGAAATAGAATAAATGCTATGAGTTAGTTATTCTATAGACCAAAACTGAAGTTGGAAACCTATGTCATAAAAACAAGGGCAAATAATCAGTAAGGCTTATCTGCTTTGAAACACACTGTGGGCATACATATAGGGACCTACCAAATTCACAGCAGGTGCAGAGTGTGAAGCAGCTCCTTTAATCTTGCATGTTCCCCCGTGCGCACTTTATGCTTATTGCCTCCCGCCCTTGCTGCTGATTAGTGGAGGATTGCACCACTCCCTTTTGATCAGCAGGGAAGCTAAAACCTTGGTTTTAAAGATGGCACTACTTTTGCCTCCCCACCAGTCAGCAGCAAACAGGAGGGCCATCCAGGGCCCCTCAGCCAATCAGTGGCAGGAGGCAAAAACGGTGCTATATTTAAAATCGCAGTTTGTGCCTCCCCGTTGATCAAGAGCAAGCCAAGAGTAGGGCCTCTCCACCAATCAGTGGGGGGGGAGGCACAGGGGAACCTGCAAGATTAAAGGAGTAACAGAGCACCCTACTTCTGCCATTAATTCAGTAGGTCCCTACATATATGCAATGTCTCAATGCAGTGCATGGGAAAAGTACCATTAAGCAAGTCCCTGATCATCCGCTCAGATGCTAAGTACCAGAAATGAGGCAACATAGCTACTTTAGAAACTATTGGCCAAGGGCAGACAAAAATACAGGCTGGATCCTACCTGCCAGACACTTTCATCCAGCCTGCAGGCAGCCACCAGTTAATTGTACCCTGCCCAGACCTTCCCCCCCACAAGGGTGGGAGTGAGGCGGCCACATATATGCACCCCCCCAACAGCATACCCTATTGTGTCTCACTCCCACCCTTGTAAGCAGAAGGGCCAGGCCTGGCCCAGCTAGCACACAGATTTGGGGCAGGGCTGCTGCTGCCATTGCTGCAGCCACTGGGGGACCTACTTGGTTTCCCCAGGATCCCGCTCACTTCAGGCACAAGGTAGGGATATGGTGGGGGTGGGGGTGAGGACAGGGGGAGCTGCAGCTGGGCAGGGGCAGGGAGTATGTGGCTGGGGTTGGTGGCAGCATAGAGCCCATGCCTGAAGGGGCAGTGGCAGTGCAGAGCTTGGGTGGGCAGGGTGTGGGTGTGGTGGATTGTAGCAGGGTATGGGGACCCGCCACACTCCTCCCATGGTGGCAGGCAGTCATGCCCTGCTCAGGTGCTGCCACCTGGTGGTGTGCAGCTCCAGCCAGAGCTGCACATGGGGGTGAGGAGTGCAGCCTGCCTGGCTACCTCTATTGCAATCATCTCTATATACATTATGCAAACAGAAATCATGACAAAAATATTTTTGTAATACAATTAAAATGTTACACTAGGTGTTTTTCTTCTAGCATATGATTTGCTTTATTTTCTGGTTCCAAGATGGCAACCCTCTCTCCCAAAAGGAGTATTTCTGGGTGTCAAGGAGAGGGACTTCTGGTGGCAAAGGACAGGGGCCAGGGGTGAGACTTCTGGTCCCAATATGACAGCCAGGGGGCAAGGCAACTGTCAAAGGGCAGGGCCACTCATGCTGCCCTTGAAAGCTCACCAAAACTTAAGTAGCCCTCCAGCTGAAATAATTGCTGATCCCTGCTCTTAGGCCATATGCAGACATTCCCAGGATGTGATCTACACTTACGTGGCTTAAAATTGCGTCATTGTAGACTGGATGCCTGCTGTGCAGACATTCACTGGTGCTGGGAGTTCTATGTAAGCAAGCTGGAGTGGGGGGAAGGACAGATGGAATCAGACAGGCTAGTGGGTGCATGGGGGAGGGTTATGGGAGAAGAGGTATATAAATCTATATACTTTTTAAAATCTGAAAATTAGGGATTTTTTTTTTTTAATCAGAGAAAACCAGGAACCCTGGTCATTGCACTAGAGACAACAATGAAAATGGAAATGATATCACTGGGGCCAGGGTTTTACCACCAGCTTTGATGTCAAACAGGCAAAACCACTTTATCCACAGTGTAACTTGCTTGGGTTTGAAGCCAAAATAATTTGCAGTGTTGCAAGCTGGTGTTTTATAAGATTCCCTGTGTTGTGGATGTGCACTCCAGTGATAGCCCCTGATAGCTGAAGTTGGAGCAAATCTCTAAGCAAAAAAAAGATTGAAACCTCATTGAATGGGTAAACAGTCAAATGACTGTAGGGCCTGGGTCATAGGCAGGCCAGCAAAGTGGGTAGGCCGCTGGGGGGATGTGGGGCACTGAAGAAAGGAGACCAGAGCCATGCAGCGGGGGCAGGAGCTAGAGTTCAAGTTACCAAATATGCTAAGAAGAATTTTTACAACTATTTGAGTTGATTTAATAAAAGATAGCAGATTTACCCAAAGAACCTTGTCTGCCTGTGCCCTTAGACTAACACAGCTACAACCTATACCCCTAAAATAAGAAGGAAGGTCCAGAGGCAGAGTCCAAGCCACAGGCCAGGTCAGGGTTCTGGTGTCAAGGTCCAAGTGACCAAAGCCAGGCAGAGTTCCATAAAAGCCAGAGCACCAAAAAGCACAAGATGCAGGGAGGCTTTTTTATGTTAATAAAATATCAGTCACTTAAAACCCTTCCCATTTCCTTTTCCATCCCCTTTTTTATGCCTTACCCCACTATTAAAACAAGTACAGAATGAATAAACTGATATTTTTGTCTGAGCCTCCTCCAGCTCAACTCCACTGTGAACCTTTACATGATCACTCATAATTGCGACCCCTCTCAGCCTGTGCTGATAACCTGCCTCCTCCCGTCCTTATAGTAAAATACATAAATAATAAATAACTACCTTATTTTTACTTTTAAAATATACTTTTAGAAATAAACATATTACCCTTAAAAATATCTCACCTTGTCCCACTGGACATATTGGACCACAAA
Organism: Alligator mississippiensis; assembly: GCF_030867095.1. Classification (NCBI taxonomy): domain Eukaryota; kingdom Metazoa; phylum Chordata; order Crocodylia; family Alligatoridae; genus Alligator; species Alligator mississippiensis. Next base: position 269,715,037 of record NC_081824.1, on the reverse strand, counting down.
ATTCTTATCACAGTAAGCATATTAAAACTTTAGATCCAAAGCACAGGGTTTCCTAAAATTCATGAAACCCATTCACACCACACACATAATTAAAACCTGGTCCCAACTTCTGCTTATAAAATCCACCTTCTTCCTCTGTTTTGCCTCTACTTCTGGTGGTCTGAGTTCTTCAAAATCCTTGTTTTCATAAAATCTCAGTTCACACAGTCCAAGTTTAGGCAATCTTTGACTGTAAAGTCTAGGCTCTTCAAAACCAGTAAGTTTCATAACTGAAAGGATCATCTTAAAATTAATTAAAAGTATTCTTAAAAATGCACTCTCAGGTCCTTTAAGTGTCATCCCATATAAAACCATATAATTTTAAGGATCTTTACACTCAATATTGTACTAAGCCATTTCTCCACTTTGCCCTATACTTTCTTGGCAAAAACCCCCCAACAAAAACAATGCCAGAACAGGTGGGAAGTTGTTTTTTCTTTACCATGCACTTCCTGTGGGCACCGTGGAGTCTTGCCCAGGTGTCACACATACTATATAGCACTCTGGTCATCATCCATGTCAAGTCAATATGGTCCCTAGCAAGTGCTTTATTCTCTATTCCTTCCCACATTCTCTTTGATAACAGTCAGGGGAAAATGCCTATTGGGAACACAATGCCTTTCCCCCTCATCACTTCCATCAGGTTCCAGTGATTTCAAAAATTGCTTGGATCCACTCCCTTGAGCCTATAGCTGTTTAAAAACTACTCCAGTCTTGCATAATGTACTGCCCACAGATGGGAGACTGAGCATGATAAAACCTTCCATTTCCTTAAAAAAACACCTAGCAAAACAACATGTAAAACATCCAGATTTCATTTCCCCTCCACAACTGCCCATCAGCATGTATTTATATAATTTGTATATACAAATAAGCTTATGTTGGGGAGAGCCCATCCAAGTACTGCCTTTTGTTTGTAAAGCTCAGACAGCTCCAGCCATTGCTCCTTTAAGGACCACAAGCAGACATATAGCTCCATCTATATCCGTGCAGCCTGGGGAAAACACTACACCAGGGGTCGGCACCATTTTTGGGCAGAGTGCCAAAAACACCTGCAACCTCAGTTTGCAAGATGTTTGTGAGCGGGGGCAGATGGTGAGGGAGCTGTGAGGGCCGGATCCTTTTTGTGGCAATGCAGCCCTGGCCCCTTCCTTGCCACCCCACCTTCTCCCCACTCCCTCTACCTAAGGCACATGTGCTAGGCAAAATGCCTTCTCATACCATGCTCTGTCACCTGTGCCGGGGGTTACCTACCCCTGTACTACACCTACATATCACATTATAGATAGAAGCACTGCCTTCACTGCCACCTCTTCTCCCTCCTCAGTAACAAAGCTATTCTAGCCCCTAAGTACATCATTTGTCTTAATCTGCTCCCTGTTTTCTCCCATACCAGGTCTCTAAAACACTCCTGGGCCAAGATTTAATCTCCTTGATTGCCACCATAACCCCCAGTTTACTTGTATCTTCCATATTGCTCACCACCATCACTGTGCTCTTATTTGTATTAAGATTTGCTCCTGCCACTTCCCCAAAAGTCTTTGTATGACCCACTTCCTGTTCCAGTAAGAACCTGTCTAACTAACACTTTTATATTGTCTGTGTATAGTGCCACTTTCACTTCTTGCCTTCCTCCCCCTGGAACCGGTATCCTGCTCATCACTGTATTGAGCCTCAGCCTTTGTACCAGCAGCTCCACTGGGCAGACAAAAAGCACAGGGGACAGGAGACACCTTGGCCTTACACCTGACTGTATACTGAAATGCTCACTCAAGTGGCTGTTTGTTAAAATACAGCTTCCAGTGTCCTGACATAAAATGTTAATCAGCTCACCAGCTTTCTTAGACAGCTCGTCATTTCCAGTACTGTGAATAAAAGCTCGTATGCCAATTTGTCTTAAGCCTTTTCTAAGTTTAAATTCATCAGGGCCATGTTGAGCTTTGAGATTTTGCAACACATTACGGTAGGGATGGGGAAACATTGGACCAGCCAGCAACCAGACTTCATTTCCCAGCAACCCTTGCCTGCATTGCTACAGGTGGTTTCCATGGAAACCCCATCAGTGGTGGCGCTGTGACAGCATGAGGCCAGGCTTTCTATGGAGACAGGCCCTGGAAGTTCTGAGAGGGTGTGCGGCTGGGCGGGGGCTGCTCTGAGGCTGGGATCTTGCAGTAGTGACAGCATGGTCTGGGGCCAGGGCAGAACCATGATCCGCTGCTTGCATGCCCCTGCCTGGAGTATGCAGGCAGTGGATCGCAGCTCTGCCCTGGCCCCAGACCACACTATCACCACTGCAAGATCCCAGCCTCAGAGCAGCCCCCACCCAGCCATGTGCCCTGCCAGTGCTGCTGGAGCCAGTCTCTATGGAAACCTTGGCCTTGGGGCTGCTAGGAGATGGAGTCTGCCATAGGCCTGATCCTTTACCTGCCCCTGCATCAAGGTATCTCTCAACATCCTTAATATAGCCAATATCTGCCACCCCGGGACCACACCACAGCCCACTCTGGGCTTGATATTGTGGAGGCACTCAACAAGAGAGAGAAGCTAGGTGCCTCCTGGGTGTCCACAGCCACTGCCCTCCCCTCACCTATCATTTGTTTTTTACCCTCACCTACTTCTGCTTGTTTAGTTACTTCCTTTTCTTCCTTCTCTGCCTTCCTTCGCTCCTTATCTACCAGCTCTGCCCTTTGAGCCACCTCTTCCACTGGAACCTCTTTTACTTCTCTTGCCTCCTTCTTTCATCCCATTTAAGTATTTCTTCTACCACCCCCATCTCAGGCTCCACTTCCCCTCCTTTTTTCTGTTCTTCTTTTTAGTTTTCTTCTTGCCTCTTCTCCCCACTTACTGGGATGTGGACTCAGTTGGTGAAGGATGCAAAGTATGTCCAAAATACATGCCCCTCATCCATGAGCAAGTTATATCATTGTCAGGTCTTGACCTTGAATGCAAGACCTTAGCTTGCCCAGCCTCAGTGCTCATCCTGGCCTGCCACCTCCTCAGCTAAACATCTAGGCAGGCTAAATTTGGCCAGAACTTTCCATCAGGGCCTAACTACCTACCCACCCCCTGACACTGGAGTGGTTGGCCAGGATCAACTGTCTCATCAATCACCCCTTCCTATAAAAATACATGACTTAGAAGAGTAAGTGTCTGGCCAATAGAGCTCACCCCCTACCTGGACTGCTTTGTCCTTGGCTTGTACCTTTTCTGGCTCTCTGATTCCTTGTCTACTAATCCAGCTTGTCCAATAACTCTGTGTTCTCCTTGATTCTTCAGCTTCCTAATCTGACTTCTGGCTTGATCTCCTAGATACTCAACCTAGCTCACCTTCTGACTCCATGCTCTGCTGGACCCTCCAGCTTCCTGACTCAGCTTCTCAGACTAACTTCTTGGCTTCCTGACTTGGTCTGCACCTGGATTCCATTCACTCTTCCTGACCCAGGTTGACACCTTGTTCTCTGAGTGGCCCCTGATCTGGCTGCCTATGACTCAGTGTGACAATGTCCCTTTTCCCTGACAATCACTGACTACATGTCCTTTCCCCCCATATCTAAAATAAATGGTGTGGGTGCAATTCATTGCCAGGTGTGTTCCCTTTCCACTACATGTCTTGAACCACCTTAAATAAATTACAAAACTCCACTGAGCCCCTAATGTTACCATGAGAAGTGGGGAGGGAAGATGTTTAATTCCCCTGATCAGCCCATGAGAGCCAATGGTTTTCAAGGCCCCCAACCATATCCTAAGCACATCACAACCTGGGTCAGGAAGTGGTGCTGGCTCCCAAAAGGGTCTTTAAGAAGTGGCTTGATGCCTACCTGACTGGGGTCAATTAAGCCCAGTTTTCCTCCTGCCCAAACAGGGGGTCAGACTTGAAGATCTACAAGGTCCCTTCTGACCCTACTTCTGTGATTCTATGATGCTATGATTTTCTCCAGAACTCCTAATTTCTCACAACACACTTCCAACCACACCTGCACATGTTCTGCAATAACGAAGTCTGAAAACATCTGAATCATAAGAGCATGTCCTTGCACCTTTTCTGAGCCCATAAAATTTAAACATTTGCATTTCTAGTCTATTTTGTAACGTCCTATAATTTTCATAAAACTTATCACATGCCGCAGTTTCATACAAACTCAATTCCCATACCTTAGTGTTTGTAATAATTACAAGAAAGGGACAGGTCCTCAGGCTGCACTGTTAAGAGGCCAAATCAAGTATTATATAAGAACTCAAACAGGGTGACCAGAGATTTATTATTCTCAGGCCCACCTTTACCAACCAGGGTTGATTGAACAAGTAGTCTCCTTCTGTCACTTGCCACGGATCATCTTGCCCTTGCTCTGGTCTGAATTGTTCACATGCCACAATATCACTGTCTGCCAGTCATCATCTGTCCTCCATCAGCCACTCTTCCCTGTCAACCCACCATATCCTGATTCTCTTGTGCCATTCTCAGCTGTCCATCTGCCATATCCCATCCTCCGCCAGCCTTCATTCAATGTCTATCTGCCTACCATCATTGTTATCTTCTATGGCTTCTGCACTACCTCTCAATCACGGTCTTATACATCTTGGTGATCCACTGCTGTCTATCATCTTCCATCTGCCTGGGTCATAACTATCTTCATGTGTAAAATTTCCAGATATAACTGCCCCAAAGGGGGTTGCAGATCCAAATGGTAAATTTACTGTTGCTGTTTCCTCCACCATAACTCCTCACTGCAGCCATTCAGGATCCCGTCTTGCCCCCTCCAGCAACAGTCCAGACTGGCCCACTCACAGCAGATTTTCTGGAAGAACTGTTGGCTGGCCTACTGTCTGCTGCCAGAGGTGGAGTTAAATGGGGAGGTTACTATCCCCAGCAGCCATTCAGAAGGCCCTACCAGAGGCCAACTGGCTTATCAGCTGTGGTGGGGCTGCCAGTTAGAGCCTCTGGTAGGTTTGGCTACTTGAGAAATTAATTCTGGCTGGCTTGCCTGTTAAGACCCCTGACAACAGCAAGGACTCAAGTGTCCATAGTATGTAGGTGACGAACAGTTCTACTTTTTCTTCATCACATCTTTCTGTAGAATTATCACCAAGATGTATATTTCTTGGTGGTGAGGAGGAGGGGAGGGGAGTGGGAATTAAGCTCACTGGTCAAAAATAGGTGGCAGAAGCTGAACCCAAGTTGTTGTGCCCCAGCTCAAGTCTGGGATCGTGCCCAGTATGCAAAGGCCAATAAAGATACCAGGGGTGAAAGTACAAAAAAGGTTTATTGCTAGCAATAAAAGGTGCAAGCGGAATAATTCACATAACAAGCACAGCAGATCACTATTTCTAAGCATCTTTTATACAGGAGTTTTCAATGCCTTTGCAAGCGTGCTTGTTTAATGATTGGTTATAAGTCAGTGACGCAAGAAGTTCTTTACTGAGCATGTCTCTATACCTGTGTTTTAGCCATGTATCTCATTTACATACATATGTGTTTCATTAGCATACTTCTTCCCCACCTAGGGGTGTGACTTTTAGTATTTTAATGAGCCCTTTAACCCAGTACTCTGTTTCTTCTTTTGTTTTCAAGCCCCCTTTATCAAGGACGGTCTCCTCCTTATCATTGCAGATGGGCATTTTTCACATAGCATTCTCTTCTGCTTCGTCTTCGAGTAGAGGTTTCTAGGTCACTCCTTACAAAGTGAGTCAGGAGTGAGGCCAGTAGGCAGAGAAAAATATTTTGTGTTTATAATTATGTTATAGTTTGTTTTGTGGAAGGTTTACACCACCAATTGTGGAATTAAAGCCTTAGCTTAGGAAGACTTTGATTTCTTACTGATGAAAAAATCTCACAGAGCAGCCTCTGTGGATAACATTTTTTCTTTTTATCTCTTCTTGTTGAGCAGACCCCATAAGATTGTGGCTGAGAATCATCTGGCTCTTTTATGCACACTTTATTTACACTTCAGCTGAACTACAGAAATGAGACATGGGGACACAAAGTTTTAAGCACATAGGAAAGTCAACTTGTTCAGAGTCATGTAGCACATATCCTCCTGAATATGATTTCATAAACACACCAAGCCTGTCCTCCATTTCCTATAGAATTTTGGATCAAGGTCAAACTCTCCATTTGTATTTTCCAGGTACTCTATGGGCTGGGTCCTGGATATCTGAAAGATCTCCTAAAATTCTAGGATAATGGCCATGGTAGACAGCTATGCTTTTTCAGCTAGATAGAACACTACAACAAAGGACAAGCTCATTTTTTTGGGACAGAGCTTTCCTGAGACTCTAGAACAAACTCCTCCTGGAATCAACCTCATAGACTTTCACTCCAAGTGCAAGGCATATAATGCTCTTTCCCTGTCTTCTCTGACATAAATGCATAACATTAGACATATTTAAAATAGAACTAAACTTCCACGAAAGAAAGGCACTCCAATGAACACACATCTCTTCCTGGAGATGGGGAAAGAAACCACATGACAGGTATTAGTCACATCCCCTGCTTAACTTGAAAGCAATCATATACCATGGTGATGAGGATGGTTCAAGAACCTACAAAGACTGCAATAAAGAGTAGATGTCATGTCAACTTAAAATTATATGGGTTTGTTAAGACTAGAATGAGTAGCTGAGGTTAAGTGACAGGTTTGCTAATACCTTCATCCTTGAGGACTTTTCTTAATCCAAACAATCCCTTTGTGTTTGCTTTTCTTAACATTTATTTAAGCTCACTGACTACTGAAGCTTGAAAAAGGGGTGTGTCGTTAATAATTTAATACCCACCTTCAATGAAGGCGAAAGACCTCACAATGAACTTCTTGAGCCTCCAGATGGGTGTCTAGCAACACCACAGAAAAATCAAACTTGACTTTCCTGATATTTCAAAGGTAAAAGCAATCATCACCCTTTTGAAAATCCTATTCAGTCCTTTGTGTATGTCATGAAAAAGCACAAGTAAAAGGCATAGGCCAAATCTTAAGGGAAAAGATATGCCAGTCAAAATGATCAGTATATGAAACAGTGAAGTTTTCCCAGTTATTTAAAGAACTAGATGGCAATTGTTCAAAGAAGTTTTTCCCATCTGAAAAGTGAGTGGTCAAAAGCAAAATGTTCCAAAGTAATATGCTTCTTTTGCTCAGTGTAATGGAAATGTGCCTGGTCTCTTGGCTACTTATTCTCTTACTGGCCCAGGGCCTCCAGTCTACTTTGCATGCTACTCTGGAGGTAGAGCTCATTTAGTAAACGCTAACAAATGCCATTGTAATATTTTGATGCTCAGTCAACAAAATGTTGCAAGTTACCCAGTCAGAAATTGTGGACTGGATGACTCTGCACCTGGACCAGCCCTGCATTAGTGCAGAGTTTTTGTGATCTCTTTCTGAACTAGTAAATTGAGGTGTTTTTTCTGCAAAAAGGCCTTAAAAGGATGGATAGTGAATGCCTCTGCCTTACAATAACCAATGACCCAATGGTTAGGGCATTGTTCAGGGAAGTGAGAGAGGTGTTTTCAAACCTTGTAATAGAGGGAATTTGCCTGGATGTCCCACATTCTCAGAAAGTGTTCTTGGCAGCTGCTTAAGATGGAATCGCTCTTCTCCCCATTCAAATAACAAGTGCTCTCAAAGACTCTGAAAGGAAGGTTGTAGGCCTCTAACTTCAAAATATAGCTCAAAACCTTGAATTCTGAAGGGAAAAAGGCACATCCCTTCAGCACTTAGTAGAGGGCCAGATTTAAGACATACCCCTAACCTCAGTCTACCCCTGAACTATTGTCTAACTCAAGGTTGCTCCCTGCCATGCCTACTGTATTGGGTCACCTTTCTGTACTGCCCAACTCCCCATGTACTATATAGGAAGCCTAAGTAGCCAGTAGGGCTGTGCGAAATTTCACCAGTTGTTTCAATTTGACACTGTTTCAACACATTCCGAGCTCAAAACAGCAAAATCAAACTGAAACAAAGGGCTTGGAAACAACTCAAAACAAAACCCTCACCAGGCCCCATCCGCTGCCAGGTCCCCCAATCCCCCTCAGTGTCCCCTGACCCACGCCTACTCTCCTAGCCCTGTCAATGGCTTCCCCGCCCAGCCTCAACATCCTGGCAATTAAAAAAAAAAGCCCTGCACTCAACATCAGGGCCTCTGGGGGCTTGTGGAAGACACCCCCATGAAGCGTGGAGCAGTGGGGGACAGCGGGGATCACGCCCCTCCCTGCCTGGCAGGAGTCAGTGAGTGCGGGCCTTTTTTCTTTTTTTTTAAGTGCTGGGATGCTGGGGCTGGGCGGGGCAGTCATTGATGGGACTGGGAGAGTGGGCAGGGGATGGGGCCTGTTTGATTCAGCCGATTCAGCCAATTCAGCAGGGGTCGAATCTCCAAATCAGATTTGGACAAATTGATTTGGGGCAGTAATTCAAATCACCAAATTGAATCACTATCCCCTGAATCAGTCGAATCCTAATCTAAAGTGAATACTAGCTACTTCACACAGGCCTAGTGGTTAGTTCTATCAAAAGAACTAATCAGATGCTTAAAAGGTAGGCAATGTGCCAAAAAGTCTTCAGTGTGGGATCTAAGCACAGAAAACAATTTCTAATTCTATGTACTAAAAAGTCATTCTCTTGCGGCTATATTTAATTTGTAATGTGACAAATGTAGTCAGACCTATTTATAACCTCTTTGTATATATAGTTGTGTGCGTCTTAGATGCCAAATGGGCAGAATGCCAGGGAGTTTAAATGCCTCACCAATTATATACTGTGCAAATGAGATCAAGGCAGAGACCTAGAGGTGTTTGGGGACATATAAGAGTCCATGTTTTATAAAATTGTTTATAAATATACATCCTCCCTATGAAGCCATGTCTAATCTCATATGCATTGTAACTTAACCTTGACAGCTTGTAAATTTTTAGGATATTATTCTTAAAAGCAATTCCCAAAGATTATGCTTTTGAGACCCTAGTGTCCTGGTTGTACTTGATAAGGAATGATGTGTTAAACAACTTCAGTGTTAAATCCCTTCAACATATGCCAAAAGTAAAACTATTGGCCACTAGGTGATGCCATAAATGAAATTCACTAATATATTAGTCTGAATAGCAAACAGTATTTGATTTTAATACCATCTAGTGTAGAATAATGTATCTAATTTAATTTATGATCCCAATTTAAACCACATAGAAAGTTGGACTAATAAAACTACTCACTGTGTTCATTTTATGCTTTTATTGGCTGCCCATCAAAAGATAGAAAGGTAGTTATAGCATTTTATATTAATTTGTTCATCTGATCTTGCTTTTGGCATTTCTTGCAGGCTTGTAGCATTTTTGCCATTAACTCAAGATGTTTTTAACCCTGATTCAAAGAAACAATGTATTTTCTGGTTATGTGTTATCATTGATCATGCTGTAAGCAAATACATTTTTTACTTTTAGAACAGTGCATAGCCACAGTTTCACTGACTCTGAGAGGAAAAAAAATATTTGCAGACATGTTGTCCTGTGAGCACCTTTATATACACTGTAGGCCTTGAAACATTGAGATAGATAGATAGATAGATAGATAGATAGATAGATAGATAGATAGATAGATAGATAGATAGATCACACAAAAGCTTTGCTAAAGCATTGTCCAGAGTAGGCCTGACCAATGTATGAACCCCACACATGAACAAAATTTGGCACGTGGGATAGATGTGCATTCCTGCCAAGAGATGGGATGGGGAGCTAGCTATGCAAGGTGTAGGATAATCCAGTACCAGGATGATAAGAATGGAATGGGAACACCTAGGTCAGACTGTGAAACAAGAGGGTTTGAGACATTCAAGGTACAGATGGAATGCAATATGTAATTTGTTTCAATCATTGTATAAAAGAAGAATTGGAAAGCAAGGGAATTTTGTAGAGACCTGAGGGAGCCTGCATGGTATTGTGCTGACTACCTTGTCACAGCTACAAATGCCTTAACTACTGGTCTGATGTGCTTGTAGACAATTAACCTGGCCCAGTCTTTGCCACCAAACTGAGCCTGTGGTTATTCTTTAAGACAGGATTGGTGTTTTAATATCCTGGCTGTGACTTACTGATTCTGACCACTGTTCCTGAGATTTCAACACTGATAACACATTAACAACACCTGATGAGGACAACAGCAATGACATTAATCACCCCAGATGACATATATATGTTTTGCAAGAAAATCTTGCATTTTCTGTCTGCCTTTATCCTTAACCTCACTAGTATTATCCATCCTTGTGCTGCCATCTTTTCCGGTCCATGTACTAGTGTGATGCCCTCAGCCATCTCATTGCCTAACGGAAAACCTTCACCCTTGAAGCAATGAGTCCATCCCTTAGTAATAACACACAATAACTTTTATAACTGCCTGTGGCCATCATTACTCAAAAAAGTTTGCCATTTTATACATCCCACTATCTCACAGAGAACAGAAGTCCCTGATGCCAAGAGAGCTGGCTTAGCTTGAGCAAAATTTATGGAAAACATTTTCAGCAAAGGGACGAGATATAAAAATGAACATCTAATTGTCATTGTTTTGCTTTTGGTAAGAAAAGCACTTAGTATAAGGAAAGAAATTTTTTAATGAAATTAAAAGAGTGAACTGTACAGATAAGAAGGTACATGAAAGTCACCTGAGCATATTAAGGGGCTAAGGCTGCAAGCTGATTTAACCAAAAAGACCACTGCAGTAGTATAAAGCCCTGGGGAAATCAGTGAGGTTCTGTATATTAGTAAGACTTTCAAGTATATTAGCAAGACTTACAAGCTGACCCACAGGTCAACCCACAGGTCAACTTGTAGTATCAGAGCCTTGGATTAGAAATGTTTTAGACTTTTTTTCTAAAAGGTGGATTATATAGCTCACTCTATTGTGCTTGCTAAATAGGACTTTATTGAAAAAGAGAAAAGAAGTCAACTACTCCATTTCTGAAAATAAGAGCTCTGTTTTTGAAGACCTTTTACCTTCATGAATTTACGCACTGAGAACAACCACAGTTTACCCAACTAATGTTTCAAGTACATCGTCTGAGACATCATTTGGAACCACAGGTACTATTGTTCTTATGGCAGTAAAAAAAAATCTATAATTTTTTATTCTTCCCTCTGAATCATCAATGACTAACTGGCTAAAAGCAGGGGGTTTTTATGTGTGTGGAGAACAAATTGGATTTGAACTGGAAACTTCTTTGGCAGGTACAAGTCTAATGGAATTTGAAACTGATGAGATATTGATCCCGACAAAAAATAAATAAAAAATGCTGAAACCCTTAAACTTTCAGTATCTACAAAGTTAACAACTTCAGCTTTAAAAAGTTGCTGGAAATCTTTCTGTAAAATTGCCATAGTACAGTTTTCCTACCTTTTCAGGGTGCATCTACACATGATGTTTACTGCAGTTACCTAATTTGCTCTGCATGTGCAGATGCTGACACATCTGGCTGGGCTGGCCAGGGCCCGAGGGTACTTTAATGCAGGGGTTGCCTTCTGACTAGCCCCATAATGAGCACCCTTGTTCCCCAGCCAACCCCTCTGCAGCACATTGAGCTGGGTTGAAGTAGCATGGGCTGGCAGGTTGACCCCCACCAGGGCCCCTTGCCAGCTGGGGCTGTTCTGACCCGGCTCAACATACTGTGGTCCTACCCACATCTTGATTCATTATCGCTTCAAATTAATCACGTGTGTAGATGCAGTCTTATTCTGAGAAATTGTGAGTGTGTGTGGGGGGGGGGTGCACATGCATGCACTTTCTCTGTGTGTTCATGCACTTCCTCTGGATGTTCCTCCCTTCTTTCTTGGCCCATATTCAGCAGCACAGGTGGGTTTCAGGAGCCTACACTAGGGGCCATGGGCCAGGAGGACTCTTGGGGGGTTCTGGTGCAGTCCCTACTCGGGTAGCCTAGACCAGCACCTGCCCTGGATATTCTGGCAGCAGCCCACCAGCAAGGAGGACAGGATGAGCATGTCCCATGCAGACACCAGCTCCAGCTATTTGCTGGAGGGGGCCGCTGCCCAGCTAGCTACACCCTGCTGCCTCGATGCCCTAGAATGCATCAGCCAGCTGGACCTCATCTCTGCAGCTAGGAACAGTGTCCAGGAGTGGCTGCTATACCCACCTGGTAAGCACCGCACTGGGAGGAGGGCCAGAGTGGGAGAGGGTACCACAGCCACCCTTCCCCATATCAGTTTACCCACCTACCCCTGGACTATGTGTCTGGAGCCAGTGGCCCTGTACAGGGAGGTGGCGGGGGGCTCTACCCTCCCCTCCCCGCCATATGCCAGAGTCTTCCCTCCCCAACTTGCAGAGAAACAAGAGGCAGATAAGTACTTTATTGATCATGCAGTGGGCTCCCAGCTAGGCAGTCAGGGTCCTGTCACATGTGAAGAAACTTACTGATGGCAGTAACAATCTCCTCTGTGGCTGCAAGGGACAGGCACTCATAGCATAATTAGAGCTAACCCTCCAGGTGGTGGTGCATGTTACAGGAAAACATGGACTTGCCTGGGGCACCCACAGGGCCCCACACCAGGTTCTCAGCAGCTCCCAGGGAACCATCACACCATGGGTGTTTCATGCCTCTTGAGTCGGAGGAGTCATGTGCCCCCCTGACACCAGTCAGCTTTTGCTGCCAGCCCTGCTCCCCAGCCAGCACTCGCAGTGGGGGGCGGGGCACTGGTGCTCCTGTCAGCCCCCCTGCCTGCCGGCTAAACAGGGAGCATGGACTGACAGGGGGTGCACCAGAGCTGTCAAGGGGGTGCATGTGCACCCTTGTACAGCCCCAACGCATCACCCCTGCATCATGCTAAATAGCAGCAGGGCATAGTGGGTGAGGCAGCCCTCAGAGTGCTCAAACAGCTCATCATGGTGTGCCCAGGGGATTCTGACCAGAGGCACACTTGGGCTGCAGCCCATGTGCAGCAGGGGCCCTGGCCTGAGGCACCTTTCCAGAGAGGCCCACCGGGGGGGAGGGGCCTCATCAGGTCTGTGTGCCAGATGGTTAGGAGCCTCTGACCCCCAGGACCTGGGCACCACTGGCCCAGGAGTACAGGAATGAAGTGCCTGGTCTGTAGGGTGGGGTTGCTTTGGAGCCTCTGGGGCACTTGCCGGGAGGGTCCAGGTACAGCCTGGCTGGGTAGGGTATAGGGAAGGCAGGCTGCCTGGAAAGCGGACCACCATGGAAGCAGGGAAGGAAGGCTCACCCAGCAACTTTCCAAAGTCTTTCTTTCAACTTTCCATAGCTTGTTCATGCATGACTCCTGAACTGAGGGTGGCCAATGCATATCCCTTCTATATAGTGCGTATTATCTCTGAAATGTTGCAAACTCACACAAGGAGCCTCTCTGTCCTTGGTCTGTAGAACCAGCTGTTGGATGCAGGGGAAAACCACCTGAAGGTAGAAGATATAGAGCCCCAAAGACACCTCCAGCCTTTGCAGGTGTAGTCTGCATGTGCCATCTCTATGAGCACTGGAGCCAGAATTAGACACCTCTGCTCAAGCAGCTGGTCTCTGTCTCTGGGGAACATCTGGAGGAGAGTTGGACCTGGCACTGCCACTGTCTCTGAGAGTTCTGTGGGATGTGGCAGGCCATGGAGCAGTTGGACAATGAGGACCATGTGGCACACCACACCCTCTTGCAGAGGCAGGCAGAAGCCCAGGAGATGCAGATTCAGGAGAGGCATGTGGTGGTTGAGGAGGAGCAGTGTGATGTGGCAGCAGCCAGTGATGAAGACAACTGGTGCATCATTGTTATGGTGCTGGCCCTGGTGGTGTCTGTCACCATGCCCAGCATCCTGGCCCTGGTCCCAGCTGACTCCTGGCAGCCAGCCACAGGCCCGCCTCAGGCCCCCCCCCAGTAGGCATGGCAGCAGGTACAGCACCAACTGCAGTGAATAGGGCCTCCAGTCCCTGCTCCAAATCCTGATCCCTCAGTGCCCAGGCCCCAAGCCTTCCTCGCCATCCACTACTCATCTTGGCTCCATGCAGCTCCTGAGCAGGAGGTACCTGTGGTGGGGCCCAGGTCCCATGGAGGAGGAGGAGTGGGAGGAGTGGTCTGGATAGTGGCTGCCCTCATCCTTGGGCCTGCCCCTGGCCTGCTGGCCTTGTGAGGAGGTCTGGACCTGAGGTAGTGGCAGTGGAGACCATGGTGCCTCCCTCCAGGCTCCGTGCTCTAGGAACCTGATCCTCACTATTTCCCCCCCAACACTTGTAAGTAGACACTGTACCTATTTTCATGGGAATGAGGGTCTCTATTGGTGGTGCATGTTGGTGTTGTGGGGGCTGTTGTGGGGGAGGGAGGGAAGGAGGCAATCTGTTGTTGGGGAGGAGGCTGTTGTTTCATAGTTTAGTTTCATAGTTTCATAGGTTCAGAAGGAACCTGAGGAGATCATCTAGTCCAACCCCCTGCCATGGCAGGAAAGAGTACTGGGGTCAAACGACCCCGGCCAGATGTTTGTCCAGACTTTTTTTAAAGACCCCCTAGGGTAGGAGCCAGCACCACTTCTTTTGGAAGTTGGTTCCAGGTCCTAGCCACCCTGACAGTGAAATAGCACCTCCTAATGTCTAGCCAGAAACTACCCTCTGGTAGCTTGTGTCCATTATTTCTTGTAACTCCTGGGAGTGGTTGGGAGAACAGGGACTCTCCAAATGACTGCTGGTCCCCCTTGACTAGTTCGTAGACTGCCACTAGATCCCCTCTCAGCCTTCTCTTTTGGAGACTGAACAGGTTCAGGTCCCTCAGTCTCTCCTCATAGGGCCTGCCCTGCTGACCCCTGATCATGCGGGTGGGCCTCCTTTGGACCCTCTCCATACTGGCCACATGCCTTCTGAAGTGGGGTGCCCAGAACTGGATGCAGTACTCCAGCTGCGGCCTGACCAGTGCCGCATAGAGGGGGAGGATCACCTCCTTGGACCTGCTTGAGATGCGTCTGTGGATGCACGACAAGGTATGGTTGGCCTTCCTGACCGCGTCCCTACTTTGTCGGCCCATGTTCATTGTGGCATCAATGATGACTCGAAGATCCTTTTCTGTCTCGACACTGACAAGAAGGGAGTTCCCCAGCCTGTAGGTGTGCTGCTGGTTCCTCCTCCCCAGGTGCATTACCCTGCACTTGTCAGTGCTGAACCCCATCCTGTTCTCATTGGCCCACCCCTGTAACCTGTCTAGATCCACTTGTAGCCTGTTCCTTCCTACTAGCGTACCCACTTCACCCCACATCTTAGTGTCATCTGCGAATTTGATCAGGGTGCTTTCTACCCCCTCGCCCAAGTCATTGATGAAGATGTTGAATAGTACGGGTCCAAGGACCGAGCCCTGGGGAACCCCACTGCCCACATCCCTCCAGGTCAAATAAGACCCGTCCACCACCACCTTCTGGGTGCAACCCTCCAGCCAGTTAGTGACCCATCTGACTGTGTAGGCATCAACACCACTGTCTCCTAGTTTCTTACTGAGAATGGGGTGAGTGACCGTGTTGAAGGCCTTCCTGAAGTCCAGAAAGACTATATCCACTGTGACACCTGCATCCAAGGACTTGGTGACCTGGTCATACAAGGCCACCAGGTTGGTTTGACAAGACCTGCCCTAAATGAACCCATGCTGGTTGCCCCTGAGCATAACCTCCCCTGCTGGCCCTTCCTGGACATGTACCAGGATAATTCTTTTGAAAAGTTTCCCCAGGACCGAGGTAAGACTCACGGGCCTATAGTTTCCTGGGTCCTCCTTCCTCCCTTTTGTGAAGAAGGGGACCACATTGGCCCTTTTCCAGTCCTACGGCACATCGTCCAAGCACCATGAGTGCTCATAGAGCTGCACCAGAGATCCCACAATGACCCCTGCTAGTTCCTTCAGCACTCTGGGGTGGAGATCATCAGGACTTGAGGATTTAAATACATCTAGTCCCTCCAGAAGTTCCCTGACAAGGTCCTCATTAACCCTAGGCCTGGGTGTGCCACCCACAGGGCCCTCGGGGGTGCCAGTGAGGGAGATATCCGGGTCCCTCCTCAGAAATACGGAGGCAAAGAAATTGTTGAATATATCAGCTTTACCGTCAGGTGAGATGACCAGATTTCCTAGAGTGTCCAGCAGAGGCCCCACGTTACCTAGCACCTTCTTTTGCCCCCCTATGTATCTGAAAAAGGACTTATTGTGTTTGGGAGTGGAATAAAGGTCGGGGTTCATTGACAACTGTCCATAGTGTACATGCTCTTGGGGTTTTACTGTGGGCCTGGGGTTTGTGGGTGGCCACCCAAACACTATACTTCAGGGGATACAGGAGGAGGTGGTCTGTGGCAGCCTTGCAGACACAGTGCCCTGACTGCTGCTGCTACGGGGAGGGTGAAGAGCATCCATGGTGAGTTGGGCACAGGCTCTCGGGAACAGAATCCTAGAGGGATGTGTCATCAGGCTGCTGACTGCTTGGGGCCAAAGAAATGTGTGGTCAGGGAACAGAGTGTGAAGCAGCCTTTTACAGAGTGGAGCTGGCACCTGGGCAGCTGTTTCCAAAGCATAGAACTCTCCCTGGCTGCAGCAGAGGGGCAGAGTACAGCAGGAGCAGTCCTGGTCTGAATTGTTCCTCCCTGGCTCAAATTGCTGCTGTCCTGGATGAACGTGTAGACATTGCACCCAGTTGTGGCACAAATTGCTCTGGGTTTTATTCAGTCACATTAATTGCACATGTAAACATGTCCCTGCAGGTAAACATGTATGTTAAAAAGTAAATGCATTAATGGATTTCAGATGACAAGAACAAGGTGCAATCAAATCACACTTACAAGAGGAGTAAGGATTAAAACACAACACTCTTTTCAGCATTTCCTCTTGGTTGGTTTAGGTGCTTTCCTGCTGAATATGCTGGTTTTTCTAGATCATGATTTTAGATGCCTGATTCTGTTGACACTCCTTTGTTTCCCAAACCCATCACATGTACACATCTTAATTTGGGCATTTATCAGGCCTCCTAATTTGGCCTGTCCACCAAAACCAGAAATCTCAAGTGCTCTGCAGTTGGGCACTCTGACCTAATGTCACCTCATCTCATGTTATGGAACAGTGTGATACATGTCTTCATGCTCCCAGCCTGTGTGTCTGATGGCTTCAGACACACTGGGCCTTGAAAGGAACTTTGTCACAAACAGGCTTTTAGAAATCAAGTAACCCTTGCCATTCCCCTAGATGGTTATTCTAATACAATATTTAGCCCATGTGTACTACTTTACCTACAAGCCAATTCCCAATAGCAAACCTCTAAATATAATTTTCTAGCCACCAATTTCACTCATGCACTGTGTAGAGAGCCTACACACCTATCTGCACAATGTGGATTCTACTAGACACCTTTTATGGATCTTGCTCCAGCTGCTTTCTCAACTGTCCAGTCCATATACTGCTTGGTGTTAAAGGGTAAGATTGTACTTTTAAGACACCATTAATAAGGGAGAGCCATGCATAGCTGCACCATTATTAGAAGTTTTCCCATCACACAGACTTGATTTCACATCCCCTGAGGGAATACTATGCATACATCTTATTCAGTTGGCTAACTCTGGGAGAATAGAATTGGCTCACCTAGTTTCCAGTTTCTAGACCAGATTTCAAAGGCTGAAGGAAGAAAGGGGATAGGAAGGAATTAGAAATTGCAGGTAGCAGTAAGCTAATACATGGATATGTTTTAAATTGGAGTCCTGAGGGTGAAATTGCCTCTGAGAAGCTTTACTATTCCCGTTTCTGTCTTTATTCAATATTATCAACCTCTAGCATTCAAAAATAATGAGACGGGCCTTGAGATATAATGAGATTGGCTTACAATAATGATGTTGTAAAAAATAATAAATGTTGTTTTTGTTTATTTTCTTTCTGGCTTATGAGTCTTTGGGGATCACAGTTTTGGTCTTTTCTCTAAAGAAACAAGGGCTAGAAACATACTTTTTTCCTAAATGAGGTCTGAGAAAACATGTCACTCCAGGAACTGGGTTTTTAAGAAAAACATCAAAGATTATGTATTTTGTAATAAAATCATGAGAGTTCACAACATTGGAACAGGACTTGAGTTTAAACAGTGAATAAAATTGTGTAAGTAATTTGTTTTCTAGCAAGGAAGGAACCCACTTTTAGGTCAGAGATTCTACCTCCAGCCTGACAATGTAAATGTTTGTGGAAAGCGAATGTTGGGCCTACAGCCAAGAATCATTGAATCACAAATGATCACAAAAACATCCTACATCTTAAAGAAAAATCCTAGTTTGTTCTAAAATGAAAGCTCAGTTCCAACCTACACACAAAAACAAGATGTAATTGAATGAAAAGAACTGTAATAATGATCTGTATATACATACAGATATACTGCAGATTATATAAAACAATAAATCAAATAACATAACACTTAAATATAAACATAGAGGGGCAGTTTAACATATAAAGTCACTGAATTCTATATTGGAAGAGAGGGTCAATCTCTAAAAAAATCTCATCATCCACCTCTTTTTGGGTATCTGGCACCATATTCAAAATCTTCACTGGCTATTGTGAATGAAACAATGCTCTTTGCTGCAGTACTGGTAGTCAGGATTACACATTAGCATGCATGCATGTATTACTTGATAGGCTGTTTCTGGATGATTGCATCTTGTCAAGCCAAATGCTACGCTCCCAGTAGCTTGAGCTGAATCAAAACATGGATGAGGACAAAAAGGAGGAGGAGGAGGAAACCAGATAGCTGATTCATGAGTGACTTTTCCTGGAACACCTCACTCTGTGCCATTTCTGGGTCTACAAACTGAGTGTTGACTGATAGGAATAGATTTTATTCCAGATCTGGGGTGGCCTGCACTTCCTGTAGAATTTCAGGAAATAAAAGTGCACTTCCTGGAGATCTACACAGCGTTTACCCCAAAGCAACAGAGGCAAACCAGCAATATGGGAGTCCCTTTATCCATACAGAAACACTTGGCCTTTAAGCCTCAACTGCTATTAGTCAGTGGGTGCATCTATATAAGACACTGAATGCTCAGTAGTCTAATAATACTGTGTAGTAGCGTAGCACAAAAGAAACAGTGCTAATCTGCTACTACCCAGTATTACTAGGTTAGTGCACAGTAGCATCACTAAAAAGGCATGTGCTGGTGCTACTGCACAGTAATGCTGGTTACCATGCATTGACTTAGTATTTGATTATACAAGTACTAAACTTAGCGCACAGTAACTACAGCACATTAATGAACGTGTAGACATACCTAGTTGGTAACCAATTTGATGTTAGTAGTTCAAGTTCAGCTGTTGGGGTCCTTGTGAAGAAGGTATGCATTGCTATCACAAAAGCTCCTGTTGCCACATGTTGTACAGCTTGACAATCTTCAGGAGGTTACTAATAGTTTTCCATGTATGGAGTTTCCTCCTGTTGCATTGGAGTGATTGGTAGAAACCATTTTCTTATTATTTACTTCCTACTGAATGTTCCAGAGTTTCTAAGTAAAATAGGGTGTTTGTCCATTGTACTTCAAAGGCCTGCTTAACCTAATTGACTTTAGGATGGAGCTTAAAAGAACTGTATGATGTGTTTGTTTGTGAAATAATAGTAGATTTACAAAAGCTGCTGAAGGTTGGTTTGAAACAGTTCATGCCACTAGAGCTTTCAGAAAAGTTTACTTCTTTTCTATGAAAAAAGGATGACTTGCTAGCATGGCTAACACAAAAGATCTTAATGATGTCAGTAATACTCTTATTCTAGGAGTCCCTCCTTACCCTCTTCTACACTGCTAAAGATGCTCTCTATTGGCCATTTGGTTCATAAAATAAAACCACTTGACTACTACTGCTCAAGCAACTGCAATAGAACAGTAATGCATGCCAGTAGGAAACTGAAAGTCAGATGGCAGCAGCTAGGTGTTAAGACTAGGTATGCTTACTAGTCAGGTTGACTATTAGAGCCTACAAGCACAGAAAGGAAAGAACTAGCTTCAAGATAACAGCTAGCAATCAGCAGAGGATGATGTTTTCCTTTAGTAAAATTTCTTTCTTTGCTTTAGTCATCTTGAAAGCAGCCTGGTGTGTGAATTCCAAAATTATTCTATTAAATAGGCTTAAACAAAAAGTATCAGATAGGATGGTATTGAACACTTATGAATGTTTAATTGAAAATGTATTGGATGTGGGAAGATGAATAACTAGGTGACATATAAAGTCTCTATAAACATAGATTCAGCCTGTCAGATTTATAGGAAAAGTAACTGGAAGCACTGGTAAGTAGCCTCATTTTGCATAACTTACAATGGTGCTAGTCCCTGCAAATCACAGCAGAAACCCTCCCACAGAGTTCTCATTGACTACAAGCACTTCTGTAGTAGTTATGAGGTCCACAAAAGTCCAGTCTCAAAGGCTCTCTACTCCAAATCCGATGTAGGAACAAAGCTCAAAGGGCACTTTTACATGTGCTTCAAGGGAGATTGTGGGGTGGGGGGGCATGATTTAATCAGAACAGCTCCAAGAGCCGCTGTAATTAAAGTGTTGCAGCATTTCATGTATCAGCATACCTGTGCTTCAAAGTGGTGGTTGGGGGGGGGCGGGGAGGGGGGCACTTTATCTAAAGTTTGTTCGACGACCTTTAATTAAAGCACCCCTGCCACTATTTTGAAGCATGGGGACACTGATACATGAGATGCAGAGGTTGGCTGGACTGAAGTAATTACCACGCTGCAGCAGACTCAATTAATTGAGTCTTCTCTGATGCTCTGTAATTACAGCACATCAGAGTAGCCTCCCAACACATCTACAGGCACCCAAAGACTTTAATTAACTCAAGCAAAGAGATAAGGTAATTTTGATCCTAGAATACTGTAAGAACTGGCACAGGACCCTGCAGGTCTGGGGATAAGGACTTTTTTGGTAAGTCTATCAAGTTAGTGATGACACCATCTATGACCATATGTAGAATTTGAGTTAAGCTATAGATTAAAACAGGGGTGGGAAAAATAAGGCCCATGGGCTGGATCCAGCCTGTCAAGCCATTCTGCCTGGCCTGCGGGGCACCTAAAACATTTAGAAAATTAATATTTATCTGCCCCTGGCTGCCTGTCAAAGATGACAAGGCACCAGGGGCAGTAGGACCCTCTGGGAGCTGGTGGTAGGACCTAGCAGCCACAGCAGCAAGGCCCACCCAGCCTTGCCCCACCCCCAGCCCCCAGCCAACTGGAAGCCTCTGTGTAGCAGAGGTTTCTGGCCTGGGACCCTGGGGCTGTTCCCCACCTCTCTCTGCCTGAGAGGGAAATTCCGATAAGAATGCAAGGGTGTGGGGAGGAGGGAAATGGGAAGACCACCCCAGTCCTCAGGGATGGTCTAGGTCCTGCTGAGTCCTGCAATCTGGCAATGTGGCAGGGAACAATATGGTGCCGGCAGGTGGTCAGGTGTGGGGTGTGGAGAAGCAATGGTGGTGGGCAGGAAAGAGGAGAAATGGCGGCATCAGGTGGGGACGTGACTGGCAGGGAGAAGACACGTGGGAGCACAGTGCCAGTTGGGAGGGAGCATGGGTCCCATGCCAGTGTGCCAGGGTCAGGGCGAGGGCCAGTGGGGGCCCAGATCGGGGCAGCAGGAGCAGGGCCCAGGCTGGCAGTAGCTGTATGCAGCTGGGCCAGCTTCCCAGTCTCCCTGCTAGCGCAACCCAGCCTGGCTCCATAAAGCCCCTGCTAGCCTGGGCCCCATGCTCCTGCTGCCCCACTCTGTGCCCCCACCAGACCTGGCCCTGGTCCTGGGCCTGGCATCCCAGTGTGGGCCCCATGCTCCCACCCATCAGTCACTTCACTCCTGTATGTCTGCTCACTGCCACTCGCCCTTATCCTACTGCTGCCATTTCCAGGCTTTCCTACCCACTACCAATGCTCCTCCCCACCCCCAACCTGCCCACTGGCTGCTCTGGCACAATGTGGTTCCCAGATGTATTGCTGGACCACAGGACCCAGTGGGACCTGGTCCAACCCCTACAATTCTCATCTTGACCATGTAGCTCTGCTGCACCCTGCTGTCTCAGCCATGCAGCTGGGACATGGTGTCAGAGTGGCAGTGGGGAGGGGAGCAAGTGGGATAGGGAAGTGGCAGGAGAAGAGCAGCAGTGGCAGACAGGAGGAGGAAGTGATGGTGAGTGGGAGCATGGGGCCTGTGCCGGTGTCCCGGGGCCAAGAGTGGCAGGAGGGCGGGGCCTGGTCTTAGAGGAGCTCTGGCAGGGGCTCTGGGCAAGCCCTCCCACTCTACATGTGCCACAACCCTCCCCAGCCACCCTCCCCCCACACACTCACATCCCCCCACAAACCCTATACCCACCCGTACCCCATATCCACACATACACTTACATGCTCTCCCACCCCACATACACACACACCCACACCACCCCAACCCCATGCACACCCATACCTATCCACCCCTGCACAAACCCCCCACACACATACCCACACCCTCCCACACACCCCATATACCCACACACCCACAGCGCCCCACAAATCTATACTCACTTATACTCCCCACACAATATACAAGAGTAAGACTTCATTTTAAGCAATTATACAACCACCTCTATGTACACTACACAAACACGTGTAAATCAGGACAATTTTAAAAAAAATCAAATTAATGTATATTGTAGTAGATGTTTGATTTTTAGAATATAATTTGGTATTTTTCTGGTTCTGAGATGACAAACCCCTTGCTAGAAAGGAGTATTTCTGAGGGCAAGAGGAGGGACTTTTGGTGGCAAAGGTCAGGGGCTAGGGGGTGGGACTACTGATCCCAAGATGGTGACTAGGGGGCAGGGGCCTGTCAAGGTGCAGGGTTACCCTGGTGGCCCTTGACAGCTCACTAAAACTTGGTGAGCAGCCCTCCAGTCGAAATAATTGCTTGTCCCTGGATTAAAATATTTCACTTAATACCAAAACAGTAAGGTGGGCAAGGGGATGGCAGTGATTTGTGCTGAAACGGGAACTCTTGGGTGGGAAAGCAGGTACTTGTAGGACCAATTTAACGTAATATTTTCATTAATGATATTGTCACAAAAAACAGGGCTGTGTTAATGAAATTTTCCAATGACTCAAAGTCAGGAGGTATTTTTAATACAGAGGAGGTTTCAACTACTACATAGAGGGCACATCTACATGAGACGCTAACTGTGTAGTAGCCTAATAACACTGTGCAATCGCATGACACAGCACAGATCGTGCTAATACACTACTGCACAGTATCAGGCTATGTGACAGCTGAAAAGTGTGCCTGTGTGATAAAAGTGCTTGCTGAAGACTCTATGAAGATTAGACCAAGTGTTTTTCTGTATTTGTTTAGATATTAAGCTATATGTTGTTGCTAAAAGCCTAATTAAAGTTTAAGATGTAGTGAGGCCTTCTATAAAGTAAGGCCTAGTAAATTTAGCAAACCTTAGAAGTAGTAAGGCCCTGTGCCACAGTTAAAATTACCTTATCAAAGGAATGCAAGGCTTGTACTGTTATTAGTCAGTCTAAGCACAGTTGAAGTGAAAGGAATCTGAGTGGTCATTCGTTATCAGAATCATTCAGAAGCTATAAATTAGCTGGAATACCTGGAAACCATTCAGAAGGAAGATACAGCTGTGAGAAAAGGATTAGTTAGCTGTTGTCTGGATCAGTGGGCCCGTGGATCTTGAGGAGCCCAAGGACTGCATTCCAGGGTCCTTCCCGGTACGCTTCAGACAGCGCTGATTGGGGATGCCTGACTTTGCTGAACTTTGTAGAAAGAGAAGCTTGCTGTGTATCACGCATCAGAGGGAACTGCCGATAAATTGCCAACGTGAATTGCTTTTGTCTGTCATTGTTAGTTTTGTTACTACATGTAGTTGTGTTTTTGTTAAGTCAATAAATCTTCCTTACCTTTCTACCCCTGACCACACTCTCAATCCCCGAACCCTCCGCAGGTGGCTGAGACAGGCCACTGCACAGTAATGTCACTAAAAAGGTGTTTGCGGGTGCTACTGTGCAGTAACTCTGATTGCTGCACATTTATTTAGTACTTGGTAATACAAGTACTAAATTAAATATGCAGTAATCACTGCATGTTAATGAACGTGCTGATGTGCCCAGTAAGATCTGAATTAGGGATGGAATGATAGAAATGGGATAAAGTGTAATAGTACACAGTCCAGAATTATTAACTTAAGGACTAACAACAAAAATTTTTGCGTAAGGTGGGAATTCATTAGTTGTTATTAGTTTGGAAATAACAAAATAGGACAAAAATCTGGGTTTATTAGATTAATTGTGATCTGGCTGCAATTAAAAAGGCAGAGGATGCATCAAGAGAGAGATTTACAATAGGAATTAGGTAGTTCAATGCACTGTACAAGCTTCTGTTAAGACTTCTTCTGAAATGCTGCCGACAGATCTGGTCATCCATGTTCACAAATACCAACAGGGGAACAGGTGCTGGGGAGGAAAAGGGGAAGGAATGAGTAGCTACTAAAAGAGCTATTTAATGAGTGGTAACTAAAAGAGCTTGTCTAAGAGTGACTATGGGTGTGTCTACATGTTGCCCTATGACAACGTAGTGACGCACTACATCACTGCACAGTGTGCTACAGTGACAGCAATCACATGCGTCTACACGTGACCACCAGCTATGTCACTGTAGCAGTGCGCTCCCTGGATATAGTGCACCACAACATCACCATAGTGGCAATATTTACCCATGCACCATGCGCACAGTGCAGTAGCCACTCATACTGCTCCATGCTTTAGTACTTTCAGATGTAGATATAAATATAGCTATAGATATAGCTATATACACACACATCAGGTAGGACTGTTTTGTATAAATATACCAGAAGGGGAAAAGAATTGGTAAAGGAGTATGGCGACAGAATAACAAGTGAGAACAAACTGACCATGAAATTTTTTAGGCTGGGAATCAAGAGCATATTTCTAAGTATCAGAGGGCTGAGTTCTGGAAGTATCTTTCATTTGAACTATTGGAGGGAAAGGTACCTAATTGACTTGAGGATGGAGCTAAAAGGAACTGTATGATGTGGTTGCCTATGCAAGTAACAGACCAGATTCCACACCACACCTGAGCAGAAGTTCCTTGTTGTCCTTTATTCCACAAACATTTGCAGCTAGTTTTTATATATCAAAATTAAGGCAGCCGCACAAACAAGCAAGCACTCAGAGCCTTTTAAAGATAGGGCTACAGTTGAAGCCTATATCTGTTAAATTCAAGAAATATCATATAGCTTTTGTAAAAAATATAACAATAAGAATAGTCAGATAAGATCGAACAACAGGAATAACTCAGGTGCTAGCACCAAGACTAACTTTTAAATACTGTCTCGGATCACTGGTGACTAGAAAATGGTATTTAGAGGCTTGCTTTTGGGAATTGCCTCTTAGGGAAAGTAGATATACATTAGAACAATGGTCCAGAGAGAATGGCAAAGGTTACTTGATTTCTGAAAGGCTGTTTTGGGCAAAGTTTCCTTCAAGTCAAGCTATGTTTGACACAGACAAGCAGCAAGCAGACACACAGGCTGGGAACTTGAAGACATGTACCACACTGTTCCATAACCTGAACAGCATAGGCAGCGGAAGGGGGACACTAATGGGGATTAGCCCTCCCGAAACATGGGACATTAGTACAGATACAAGGAAACTTGGCCACTGGCTTCTGGCAGCTTCAAAAGGGGTGGGGAGAGGTGCATGCACAGTAATGAAAAAGGGGGTGGGGCTGGAGCAGGCACTGCCCAGCCAGGGCATGGTACGGGACTCAGCTGTGAGCGGCTTGTCTGGAAGGCATGGCTTCTGCTGCTATGCGCACCCCAGGAGGCACAGGGTGTGTGTACCTCTGGATCTGTGTGGGGCAGGGCAGGCTGCTGCTGCGGGCTGGGGCCCGGGCTACACCGAGCTCTTCCCAGTGGGGAGGCTGGGCCAGACTGTGCTCGGGGCAGGTGGTGGTGGTGGTGGTGCTGGGAGGGGGGTTACGGGTGCTTTGCAGCATGGGATATAGTACATTGCAGCACAGGAGCCAGTGCTACTGCGGGATGAATCATTGTGGGGCATAAGTCCCAGGAGAAGGAGGGGCCAGGAGGTCTGGGACCCACTCCCTGCAGTGTGTCCACAAAGGCCTGAGGAATGGAGTGGTTCCTGAGTGCGAGGAGCAGCATTCAGAGCAGCATGGCCCTGGGTATGCACGAGGCAGCCCAGGCCTGCAACCATCCTAAGAAGGATTGATCCGCTGGGATGTATGAGCAAGTCACGCTGCTCCCCCCTGAAGCAGGGACTGAGCCCTCCCTGGAGAAATATTATCCAGGCCAGGGAGATTATGATCACTGCCCCACCCTACTCCTTGGGACACATGGGTCAGTTGGGCAATGGGTCTCCCACCAGGGAGTGACACTCGGGGAAGGTAGCCTCAATAAAAAGGTAGGAGGAAGAGATCCCCTAGAGGAGGGGAACCACTAGAGAACTCTAGCGTCTTATATTTTGGAGTGTTTATTGATTGATACATGCTGTGCATTTTGTGAGTGTTTATTAACTATTAACTGTATGCCTTAGTTTTTAGAGTGCCATTTATTGTTGTACATAAATCTTCATATCATTTGGGACCATTATGCTTACTGTTTGTATTTGGGTGTGTATTTAGTTATAGTTATACAGGCAGTCCTTGCACTTACAACAGGTTACATTCCTGGAAAAGGCACTGTAAGTGGAACCGATGTAAGTCAAATCTGATTTTCCCAAAGAAACAATGTTATAATAGGGGGTTATGTTCCTGACCAAGGGACTGATGCCCAACTTTTATAGATATTTAAATCAACTATTTAATCAACTATAAATAATATACACTGATAAATGGTATACACTGTACAAAGCTTTCTAAAGTGCAATGCAGTAACTAAGGGAGGCACCAGGGCCGGCGTGGGACACTTACCAAAGGTAAGCTCCTCAGTCCTCATGCAGAGCAGGCAGTGGCTCCTCCCTGAGGTGAGGCAAGGCAAGGGTGGGGATGGGGGTTGGGGGCTGGCACAGGCCCAGGGAACTGTTTCACTCCCCAGCCCCGACACTATGTGCCTCCTCACTCCCATAGGCATGGCGAGGCAGGGACAGTGGCTGGGGGCTGGCGCGGACTCTGCCGGCTCCAGGGAACTGCTCCGTGGGCTCTGCCAGCTCTGGGAAACTGCTCCACACCCCATTATCACCTCGGGGAGTGAGGAGGCACATGGTGTCAGGGCTGGGGAGTAGAGCAATTCCCTGGAGCCATGCAGCCCGCGGAGCAGTTCCCTGGAGAGCACATGGCTTTGGGGAGGAGCCACTGCCTGACCTTACCTCCAGTAAGTGACCCATGCTGGCCCCGGTGCCTCTGCCATGCTCCATGCCCAGCTCATTGCCTGCCGCAAGTACGAGGATCCGGCACCTTAAGTAATGACAAGGGTGTAAATGGCAGAGCGCCGCAAGTACGAAGTGACGTAAATTGAAACACCATAAGTCAAGGACTGCCTGTATGTATTTATAACCTGTCAATACTCACTAAAGAGCCATGGGGCTCTTCAGCCTGGAAAAGCGCAGGCTCAGGGGTGATCTGATGGCCACCTACAAGTTTATCAGGGGTGACCACCAGTATCTGGGGGAACGTTTGTTCACCAGAGCGCCCCAAGGGATGACGAGGTCGAATGGTCACAAACTACTACAAGACCGTTTCAGGCTGGACATAAGGAAGAATTTCTTTACTGTCCGAGCCCCCAAGGTCTGGAACAGCCTGCCGCCGGAGGTTGTTCAAGCGCCTTCATTGAACACCTTCAAGATGAAACTGGATGCTTATCTTGCTGGGATCCTATGACCCCAACTGACTTCCTGCCCTTTGGGCAGGGGGCTGGACTTGATGATCTTCCGAGGTCCCTTCCAGCCCTAATGTCTATGAAATCTATGAAATCTATGAAAAACTTCAGTTCACTACCTTTTTATAAATACCTATATTAAATTTGTACCTGGTTAAGACATCCCTTTCTTCCCTCCTCTCTTGAGACATGATAGATGGGAGGAAACTGTGAGTGACTGTAGTTTCCACCCCAGCATGTGTGCCTTGCTGGCTTTCCCCTTCTTATGGTAAGGGGGAAACTCATTCTGGGGATACCCTGGTTACACGACTCTGCAGGTCACTGTGCTAAGCTGAAGAGACCTTGGGATTTCCAGTTTTGGTAGATGGACAAAATTAGGGAAAACTGAATTAAAACCCCGAATTAAGATGTGTGCATGTGATGGGTTTGTGAAACAAAGGAATATGCTGACAGGACAGAACGTGGACAGTGGGATGACCACAGGGAGACCAATCAATGGTGACCAGGAGATGAAGAGTCAGAGGAGAGAAAGAATACAAAAGAAAGAATTTCAGACCAGCAAAGGGTCCCCAAGAGGAGAACCCAAGACCACCATGGACAGAGGGCACACCACCAACCAGTCTAACCCACCCCACTGGGGGAGTGTGGGCTTCAGCCTTCAACCTCCAGGCTGCTGACATCTGACATTCAAGAGAAAACCTCAGGGTGAAGTTTGCATACTGGTCAGATGTACCTTGACCCTGTGACAGCTCTAGGGCTGGTAGCTATAGAATTGTTTGCATTATTCTTATCTGCTGTCACTGTGTATCAATACAATTCACCTATTTTCAAATGGGGAGGTTGTGGTTGGTCTAAAGGTTTGGATCTGCCCAGTACAAGGTATCTGGGCCATAAATCCAGTGCCAACAATCACTTGTCTTTTACTTCTGAGGTACACTGTTCAGGAATGAGAGCCTGCTTTTATAATATGGGCAAGACCACAGCACCTCTTATACAGTACTTTACACATGGTCTTCCCTGACCACAGCAACATATTTACCTTTGTCAATTTCTCAGCTTTAATTTAATCAGTCACTCTCACAATCAAATAGTTCCCTATTCATTTAGACTATTTCAAGGCAGAAATCCCATTCCAACATATATATTATCTGAAGATAGCTGGATAGTCCCATGGAACAGGCCACAGGAGTGTGCACAGGTTATATGAAAATATAACAGAAGACTTGGTACATGCAACAGGGAATGTTTTTCGTTAAGTCTTTTTGACATTATGTTTATAATGAGAACATCCAGGGCAGCGTTCTGGTGAGACTTTACTTGACTATTTTTAGTCCTCCTGGAGGTTAGGTGTTTTGAGAATTAAATTCCAGTTTCCTGACTTGTTAATACTTAGTTGTTTAAACATATCTATGCATTTCCTCACTTTCAAATATTTGCATATAGTTGCACTGTATATCATTCAAATAATCCTATATGATGTGTACATTTTCTCTCAACCTTATTTTATCATAGAAGCTTTTAGTGTTCAAATTAAGATTTAACCAGTGACATACTTCATCTTAACCACTAGATGTCACTCTGTAGTCAGAATACTTTAAAGCATTGACATAAAAGCCATAAAGAAGGAACAATTGGTAAACTAATTATATGTTGATATATTTTTCCTTTCAGAATGAAAGCTATGTTCTTTTCAAAATACCATGAGTCAGTCTTTATAGTTAAAAACTGACACTAGATTGCTTTGCATCATTGCTTCAAAATGTAGGACAGCAAGCCTCTATATTGAATTCACTTGACTATTCTGGCTGCCAACTGGAAATAATCTTAATCTTCTCACTTCCTTAGAAAAAACACTGGCTGCATTATGAAGATTCTGGTCAACAATGATGTGAAACCTGGTGGCTTTCATTTACAGGAAACACAGTGAAGCCATTTTTTGGCTTATGTTTCATGAGCTCCTGCCCTTTTGAGTTTTTGCTTCCCATAAAAGTTTGATCCACTGACTTCCATAGTGTTAGGGACAAAACAGCCAACATACCCTCCAAAACAACCCCCAGCCCTTATTCCATTATAAATTGATAGGCTTAAAGTCCAGAGGTACCAATAGATCATTTATGCTAACCTTTTGTAAGCCTCAGACCTTTGTATTTCACATATCTATCCCTGAATTACGCAATGACTTGTGCCTGACTTAAGTGTAATTTGCATTTGGTTAAAGCATATCTTCTGGGAAAACATCTAGTCACGATCTGAAGATAGCAAGAAACGGAGAAACCACTGATTCCCTTGATAGTTTGTTGTGTTTTATTTCTAGTTTGAATTACTCTGGCTTCAGTTTCCAGCCAACATTGTTTTTTGTTATGCCTTTCACTGTTATATTAAAAAGAATCCAGAGTTATGTCCCAGTGAGGTCATTTATACACTGCAATCAAATCATCTCTCAGTTAAAATAAATAACTTGCATTCTTTAAGTCTTACACTGTAAGACATTTTCTCCTGACCTCAAATAACTTTTGGCTTGTTTCACCCTTCCCAATTCTTAAGTTTCCCTCTCAAAATATGGACACCCAAGCAGTGCATAGTTTCACAGTATCAGTCCCATCAATGCTGTATACAGAAATCAAATCACCTCCCACTCATGAACTCACTATTCCCCAGTTTATACATCCTTGGAACACATGGGTTTCCCCCCCCCCCCCCCCCCCATTGCATTGCACAGGAATGCTTGCTTGTTGATCCCTAAAATCCTGTTCAGTCACTGTCTTCTAAGGTACTGACCCTGGTCTGTACATACGTTCCTTGTTTCCAGATGAACAACTTTTCCTTTGGTTGTACTGAAATGCATTTTGCTTGAATGGGCCCAAGCCCATTCTGGAAAACTTTGAATGTCTGCTCTGACCTGATTACTATCAATCTTTGTGTCCTCTGCTAATTTATTGGTAATTGTTTTTATATTTACTCCCAAATCATTGATGAAAAAACTGAATGCCACTGGAACCTATAGTGGAACCTTTATAGAAACTCCTGTATTTGATGATGATTCTACATTGATAACTGCTTATATAGATTTTTCAGATTGCCCAGTTTAAACCATTTATTGTGTACTTTATTAAAAGTGAAGATTATTGATTTGAAAGCATTACACTGTGTACTAATAAGGTGTCGGGAGGGGAGGAACAAGACAGGGGGTCTAATTGGGTCCCCATGGGTGCCTATACACAAGCAGCAAGGCTGCTCCAATATGCAGTATTTACAGCACATCGGAGCAGACACAATTAATAGAGTCTGCTGGCATGTGGTAATTACTGCACTCCAGCAGACTCCAGTGTCTTGTGTATCAGCACCCCCACACTTAAAAATGGTGGTGGGGGTACTTTAAAGCTTTTTCGATGAGCTTTAGATAAAGCACCCCAATGCCATTTTTAAGCGCAGGGACGCTGATACATGAAAGACTCCAGGCACTTTAATTATAGCGGATCTCAGAACTGCTCTAATTAAAGCTCCCCCCGCACCTTCTCACACACACACACATACACACACACACACACACGCGCGCGTGCGCCCCCGGAGTGTATAAACACTCCATGATCTGAGGCTTTCTACCCAGGGCAGGGGTAGTAGCTCCCCCAAAAGTGGCTTACTTCTCCCGGCCACCTAGGGAAGCATGACCAGTATCCCCCAGACCCCAATCCCAGTCCCAATGAGACCTTCTTTAATTTACTTTCTTTTTTAAATTCTTTTTTTTTTTTTACTTCATTTTATCCTTCAGTGGCTGACTTCCTTCATTTCACCAACCATACCCTGTCTCCATTTCCTTTCTACCTCCCATTTCAGTCCCCACCCCTATCTCATTAACTCTTGGTCTCCTAGCTTCATGTTCCTGCCCCACCAACCCATCTATCACATACCCACACCTAAAGCAGAGATAGAAGCCTGTCCTGGTTCGCCAGCTCTCTCGTGGCAACTAATAGCTATGGCTCTCAGTCTGGCCCCTGCTTGCCAGTTCTCTAGTGGCAAGTCACAGCTGTGCAGTTGGGGACCAGTCAGAGAAGGTTTTAAGCCTTAAAGTTTTTAGCCTTAAGATTTAAGATTACAGTTATTTAAGAATATTTAAGATTATTTAAGTTTATGATTATTTAAGAATATTTAAAATTATTAATGAGGATGGATTCTCACCTGAAATAAATCAACATAGTGCCATTGGTTCTAGCTGTCAATATACACACACAAACCTCAAGTACTTTATGATACCTGAGAGACATATGCTGCCTCAGACCATTCCAAAGAGCAGTGGAACAGTGAGTACATTCAGGTAGCTCTAGCCTGCAACTGTGAAACACTGTAGCAATCTAGAAGCTGAAAATGGATGACTTATTCCTAAATGAAGGAAATTCATACTGAATCATCATGACACGCAGCTCTCCTTAATTTTGGTAGTGAACTCCTTTTTTTGAGAAGCATCTTGCGCAAAAATGGGGATGATGTAGGTTGTAGGATGGTGAAATAATACTTTTTTTAAAAGTTTGTTGCCAAAACTGCAGAAGATATTACAATTTATTAAGGAAGACTTGTTTAATTTTTGAAGAAATTGAGCATTAAACTTGACCAGAATTTCCTTATGTTGCTATGGGCTATAATTTAATACTGTTTACAGTGACTTGACTAAACCCATTATAAATTAGGAACTTATCCTCATAGAATAAATAATGGAAAGAAAAGGCAAATGATTCCTGACCATTCTCCATCCACTTACCTACATACATGGTTCAATGGGAGGGACATGAATAAGAATAGGTCATAGGCCAAAAGGGACCATTTTGATCCCATATATCCCTTTCCTGAAATTTTCATAAGTCAGTCTGCCAAACAATGCTGGTTATGGGAGTTTCTCATAACCTACAAAGGTCCTTAACTGCTTCTCTCAAGCATACCAGTGTCTGGGATTGACTCTTAACACCAGAGAAACAAAGATGCTTTATCTGCCTGCTCAGGCCAATCAACTCCCCTGGAAAAGCTCCCCACTGATGGACAGGATCTAGAGTATATTGAATACTTTGCATACCTTGGCAGTCATCTTTCAAAGAAGGCCAACATCAACAAACAGATCCAGTACAGGATCCAATGTGCCAGCTCTATCTTTGGAAGATTGCATCACCATGTGTCCAATGATCATGACATCAGGACTTGAATAAAGCTCTTGGTATATAAGGCTGCAGTAACCCCAACTCTTCTCTACAGCTGTGAAGCTTGGATGACCTACAGGGACCGCCTGAAAATCCTGGAATGCCTTCACCAGTGCTACCTCTGAAAAGTCCTTGGTATAAAGTGGCAGGATTGTTGCAGAGATGCCAGTGTCCTCATCAATGCTAACACCACCAGTATGGACGCGTTGATTATTCAACATCAGTTGCAGAGGGCAGAGCATTGTTTGTGTATGTCTGATTTATGCATACCAAAACATTGCTATACTCCCAACTCAGCCAAGGACAAAGGACGTGCGGGAGTCAAAGAAAATGCTTCAAGGACACCTTCAAGATAAATATTAAGTGTGGCACTGACACCACAAATTGG
Organism: Alligator mississippiensis; assembly: GCF_030867095.1. Classification (NCBI taxonomy): domain Eukaryota; kingdom Metazoa; phylum Chordata; order Crocodylia; family Alligatoridae; genus Alligator; species Alligator mississippiensis. Next base: position 269,681,603 of record NC_081824.1, on the reverse strand, counting down.
AAAAAACTAGCCTGGGACGGTGCTACACGGCAACACCTTGTGAGAGAAGGTACATCTTACTTTGAGAAAAACTGTTTCATCCTGCAGACAGACAAACTACAGAAATGGAAGGAAAGGGAACAAGACTGAGAAATCTGTGGTTCAACCCTTCCTTTAACCACCACCTGCAGTGTCTGCCAGAGAGTCTGCAGCTCTAGGATAAGTCTTCTTAGCCATCAATGTAAAGATATGGGGATGGGGACCATCACAGTAGGTTGGGTTGAAGGTAAGCAAAGTAGCTGGAGTTGTAACTTTGCTCAAGAGTGAGAAAGTAGAAATGCAGCAAGTGCAAGTAGAAGGGAGATTACAATAGATGGTGGTGAAGTTTGCAGAGTGTTAGAGATTTTTAATCTATAGCACTGGCTGAAAGAGAAGGAAGGATCACCCTGTCTACGAAATTAGAAGTGTATGTAAGTGGAGGTATGCAGCAAATTCCAGTGGGGGATTTCAAATGCATTATTGAGGAGAGGGATAAGAGAGGGGATGAAGGGGAAGGAGAGCTGCATCCCCCACCCCATCCCCAGGGTGGGACAGACCAGGCTTCTGGCAGCATTTGCTGCCATGGCTCCAAACCCGATAGCCATCCAAAAGAAGAGGAGTGGATGGAGGAAAAGTGAAAGTGTTCCTTGATAGGATAAAAGAAGGAATAGAGAATGGAAAGAAGCAAAAATTGGAGGAGAATTTAAGTAGGAGAGAGGTGGAAGATTGCTTAAAAGCTGGCAGGAGAGGGAAGGTGCTGGGAAGAGACAGGCTTCTGGTGGCATTCTATGAACATTTTGGAAATGGCTAGGGACAGATATAATACAGACATTCAGGGAAATAATGAATGGTGGGGAGATAGGAGCAGATTTTGCATAAGGTGTGCTAATTTTGATATTCAAGAAGGGAAAGGAAAGCAGGACAATAGCTATTTTAAAAATAGACTACAAATTAATGGCAAAAGTACTGGCCAAAAAAATTCATGACTGTTTAGCAGATGTGATACAAAAAGAACAAATGTGTGCTGTTCCTGAGAGGAGGATATCCCTAGCCCTACAGCTGATGAGAAATGTCATATCAGATGTGCAAGACAGGAAAATAAACACAGTAATTATGAATCTAGATCTGTCAAAGCTTATGATAGGGTTGAACATGATTTCATGTTTGACATATTGTGGGGGATGGGGTTTCCTGTGAAGGTGATCAGATGGGTCAAAGTGTTATACAGTAAAGCAGGAAGTGGAGTACTAGTAAATGGTTACCTGAGCAAAGCATTGTCCATACAAACAGGGGTAAAACAGGGATGCCTGCTGTGCCCCTATCTTTGTATGTGTGTGATGGAGCCATTGGTGCAGAGAATCTGTGATAAGCTGATAAGTGGTGTGAAGATACCAGGAGGGGGACACATTAAATGTGCATTGTACATGGATGCTGTGAACATAGTGGCTCAGGGCACTGTATCAATTGATAGGGAACTGAAGCATACCAAGCACAACAGTGAAGTGTCAGGTGTGAAAATAAGTAAGATGAAAAGTATGTTGATGAGTGTAGGGAATTGGGAGAATTTGCAGAAGTTTGGGCTATGGTAAAGCATGTAATCAAGATCTTGGGAATCCCAATGGACCCCAAAGGGAAAGGAACAAAGGAATGGGAGAAGTTAGAGATAAGGGGGAGTGTCTACACAAGATGCATTACTGCATATTAGCATAATTTACTGTGCAGTAAGTGCACACGTCTACATGTGGATGCACTTACTCCACAGTAAAACCCCTTAATCCCACTTAAAGTTGCTACCTGCAAATGTAAGTAGCAAATGTAACCAGGATTAATTACTGCACAGTAACTCATGTGTAGATGTAACCTGGTAGCATGGTTGCTCCAAGATCTGCCCTGCCACTAGGGACCCTGCCTCAGGCCAGCCCCAGAGGTATGGGCTACCAGCCTCTCGTTTCCTAGGGCTGGGCTGTCTCTATGACAGCCCATGCCTGTAGGCTCATTTTGAGGCCTGGAGCATACTCAACAGGGAGACTGAGGGCACTCCAGGCCCTGTGTGTCCTCCTGGGCAGGCCACAGTGTACCTGTGCCTGCCTGCCTGCACCTCAGCCCTGCTGCTTGGCACTGCCCTACTGCATAGCTGCCAGCATTTTTAGGCTAGGCCTGTTATCCCCCAGGCCCAGCTGCAGGCAGCTTCTGGCCAGCAGGGCCTGTGCCACCTGCTTGCAGCACACCCCATCAGTGGCAGCTGTCCAGGTCAAGTAGCTCAGGGACAGTTGTGCAAGGGCTCAGAGAGCTGGTGCAGGACCCACAATGGCCTCCTTCCTGGCTGCAGATGTGCCTTCCACCCAGTGGCCCAAATGCAGCAAGGAGGAGACTGGTGACCTCGTGGCACTGCAGGGTGAGGCAGAAGTGCAGTGCCAGTTTGAGCGGAGCAGCTACTCCAACATGCATATTTATGAAGCACTGTTAGTTTGGTTGTGAAAGCAAGGGCACAAACAGTCAGCACAACAGTGCTGCATAAAGGTCAAGGCCTTGTGAGCACAGTGGTTTGCCATGACTGACCACAATCATTGGTCTGGCAGTACCTGCAAGTCCATACCCTTTATGTGGCAACTGATGGCCATTCTTGTGCCCCAGGACCTAGGCCACAGATGTTCAGTTTACACCAGCACAGTTGGCCTGCCTGAGCCCCTGCCCTGACTTGGCACCCTGGGTGACACACCAATGGGGGAGGGCCCCTCGGGCACCCAGCAGCCTGTCCCACCCAACTCCCTGCTGTTTTTAGTAGCAGCTTGGTGAGCCCTGGCCAGGGCCTGCCTCACCAGCTCTACAGCCCCAGGGCCAGCCAGGAGGCATGGCAGGCCATGACACAGACAGCTGCCAGCAGTGCCAGCTCCTCCCCAGGGGGGCTCCCAGCCAGCCGTCTGCATGCCATACCCCAAAAGCCAAGTGCACACTGTTGCTGGCAGAGAGGACCACATCAAACTGTGAGCCATGCCAGCCCTGGCCACATGGTAAGCCCCGCACTGGGGAGAGGGCCCTCTCTACTTCGACCCCCGCCCCTGCCCCCCAGTTCCTACCAATATTGGTGGCAATGTCCTCCTTAGCAGCTGGGCACAGCAATGCATAGCACAGCCATAGGTAGACCTCTAGGCAGTGGCAGAGGTTGTGGGACTGCCCAAGCCTGTCCCCCATGCTATTATAGCTCAGGGTTCTGTACCAGGAGTGCAGGTGTGCCCAGGGTACCATGAGGATCATCAGCAGAAGGCCATAGTGGGTCAGCCACACCTTGGTCCACCCATACAGCTCATCATGCACTGTTCAGGGCATGTGCAGCAGGGCAAGCTTGGTGCTCAGTGACAGCATGGCAGGGAGCTGGCCCTGGGGTATGTACCTTGAGAGGCTCTCAATGGGGATGGCAGGGGTGTGAGCATCTCTTCATGCCCATTGTTCAGGAACCCCTCCCCACAAGCCTAGGTACCATGGCAGCGCAGCAAAGTGGTTGGCCTGCAGGAGGAGAGGGTGGGCTATAGGGTCTGGAGTCATGGCAGCAAATGCTGCTAGAAGCCTGGCCTGGCCTGTCCTACCCTGAGGATGGGGTGGGGGATGCAGGCTGCCTGTGGCCAACACCCAGTGGTGCACAAGCCCCAGGGGAGTGCATGGGTATGGGGGGCTTGGCCAGCAGTCACCTGGGCCCAGATCTACCCACCCAATTTATATCTGAAATGTTGCAAACTCTCACAAAAAGCTTATGTCTCATGGATCTGCAGGTCCAGCAGCTGGATGTGGGGGGAGGGCCACATTTGGTAGCAGGGATGTGGCCTCAGGTTTTGCTGGTGCCCACAGGGCACTGCAGATGTGCGGCTCTGCCAGAGGTCCACAATGGACTGCACCATCCTCCTCCAGTGCCTCGTGACAGTCTCAGAGGAGCATGCAGAGGATGTACAGGCCTGGTGGATGGAGCACAATGCCCAAGAGGATGAGCAGGACCAGCGCAAAGAGATGCAGGACCAACACAAGGAGTGGGACTGGGAGTTCCAGGACTAGCTGCTAGCTTGAATGTGACTGTTCTCAGTGGTGGCAGATGACAGAACAAGATGCTCACAGTCTCAAATTGCAGCAAGGGAGGTTTAGGTTAGACCTTAGGAAGATTTTTTTCTCACTAGGAGGGTAGTAAAATACTGTAACAGGTTACCTAAAGAGGTGGTGGGAGCTACATCCTTGGAGGTTTTTAAGACCTGGCTAGACAAAGCCTTGGCTGGCATGATTTAGTTAGGAATGGTCCTGCTTTGAGTAGGGGGGGTTGGACTAGATGACCTCCTGAGGTCCCTTCCAACCCTAATTTCTTATGATTCTATGATTTTATGTTTCTACTGTTATGTGGGAGGAAGAAGGTTAAGAAGATGGGGCATGTACTGGGGATATTGGAAAAAGCCATGAGAATAGAAGCCATCAGCCCACTATGCAAAGATGGAGAGCTTCATACGGGTAAATAAACGTGAGGGAGTGAGATTAGACTGCTATGCTTGAAAGATCATAAGAAGGTGATTAATATGATAAGAAAGATGAAGTAATACTAGTTGGGGATCTGACAGAAAGATTGATGGCAAATGTGTGGAAAGAAGTGACAGATACTAGATTGGAAGGAGAACACATGAATATCACATGGGTGATGATATGAAATATTCTTCCTATGAGGGACATTCAGCATAAATGGGGTTTAGTAAGATCAGTGGTGTGCTCAAGAGAGGGATGTGGGGCTGAAGAATCTTTACTGCGCATATTTTGGGACTACACTTTTGTGAAAGGGGTATATGAGGGAGTGTACCATTTTGTGAGGGTGATCAATATGAACTGTGTGTGACTTAACATATGAAATGGTGTTGTACGAGTTAATGCCCAAAGGATTGGAGAGACAGAGACTGAGAACCATACTACTTTGTGTGACAACAGCAATATGGAAAGTGATAAATCTGCTTGTGGTCAAGGGACTGGCTTTCACTAGAAGAGAGTGTTAGGAGGTGGCAATATACAAATTTAAATACTATGTGGATTAAGATGGGGATGAGATGCAAAATGAGAAGGCAGAAAGATGGAGGAAAGAAGAATGGACTGGTGGTGTTTCTTCCAAAAGGACAAAGGGATGGACTGAAATTGTTGCTTCATCCTGGATTCGGGGATGGTTCATGAGAGATTAGTGTGTAATGGTGAAAAGGGGTGCAAGAAGAACAAGGTATTGTCATAGGGAAAGTTGTCAAGTTTTATGTTAATACAGTTTCTTTTATTTGTTTTGTAATGAAAAAAAGTTCCCATAAGCATGCCAGGAGTCCCTAAAATCCTGTGTGGGGGAGGAACATCTATCCTGTAGGTGTCCCAAAGCCTATGCAAGCAAAGTTGGACCCCCTGAAGAACGTCATTTATCAGCAAAGGACAGTGGGGGAGAAGAAGAGGGTGAGAGTGAAGTAAAAATGGTGGATGGGACCCCCAGGAGGGAGGAAAGGAGGAAGAAGAGAGTGTAATATCTGCAACTCAAGATGAAACAGGAGAAGAAGAAGGGGAGGGAAGAGTAGGAGAGAGCCCAGACATGGAGGTAGGGAAGGGGGAGAAAGAAAAAATCAAGCAAGCAGAAGAAATAGAGGTGAAAGAAATAAAAGAGCCCATGAATCAGGGAGGGAAAAGAAAGAAAAGAAAGGAGAAGAAAATCAGAAAACAGTTACCAGAAAATAAGGGGAATGAGTCAGAGTCAGAGCCAGAGAGCAGCTTCCTGCCATTAACTCCCATGGGATCCAGCCCAGAGTGGCAAGCTGGAGGTGGAAAGTGGTGGGGAGGCAGGAATATGGAAGCCTTCCTGAATGCAAAGGCAGTCAGACAGCTTGCAAAAGCCACAGGCATGGGAATGCAGAAAGGGGAGGAGTCAACCAGTGAGTGGCAGTGCTGGTGAATCTTAAAAGGGACTGGCACACTCTTTTTAAAAGAGGCACAATGGTACTGATGACATCATCTCTTAATGTCAGGAGGGTACTCACAAGGAAAAGATGAAATCAGATTGAACCAATGTTAAAACAAGTAAGGGCAGATGAAAATTCCCTTCAAGACTATGGGATACCAGGGGAAAGGTATGCTTTGAGAAAAGGTGGAGATAGGGACCATCCTAGGAGTCAGGGACAAATGAAAACAAAGTAGCTGAAGTGGCAATACTATTCAAGAATTCAGAGGTGAAAGCAAAGCAGATGAAAGAGATCATCAGTGGCAGACTGTAGCAAGTTATACTATTAGTTGGAGGAGCAGAATTAGAAATTTTCAGCATATATTTACCACAAGAGTGGGAGGAGGGGAAGGCTTTGCTTAAAAAGCTAGCAGTTTACATGTTTGGAGGGAGACCACAGATAATAGTGGGGGGACTTCAATTGCATAATAGAAGCAGGTGACAGAACAGGGGAAGGAACTGGAACTGGAACTTGAGACAGTTCATCCGGATTGTTAGAAAATACAATAAAAGAAAAATCACTAAGAGATGTGTGGGCAAGAGAGAAAATGTTCAGTAGAACTGACCCCAGTGGAAAGAAACAATCAAGAATTGACTTTGGGCTTGTATCAAAATAAATAGAGATAGGAAAAAAGAAATTATAATTCTGTCATTTACTGATCACTGGATGCTGAAGGCATAACTGAGTCTTGGTAAGAGCACCGTAAGAGGAAGGGGTGTTTTGAAGTTAAATGTGACTCCTACAAGATGATGAAATATGTCAAGTATACATGAGACAGTATGAGAGGTAGAGAACACTGAAGAAATAATTTTAGAGTACCAGAGAATGGAGGATGATGGTGAAGAGAAGGACAGGCGAATTCTTCAGGAAGGAGAGTCAAAGAGCCATAGGGAAATAAATGAAAGAGCTGAAAAAGCTGCCAAAAAAGATGCAGGAGCTGCTGAAGGAAACCTCAGAAGGAAGGCTATGAGAAGAACTAGAAGAAACAAGGTCACAGACAGAAAGCTGGTTTACAAGAAAGATGACAAAAAAAAATATTTTTAGCACAAGCAGGCTGGGTGGGAGAAAATTAAGTGTGGTCTCAATACTTTTCAGTTAGAGTGAAAGGAGAGCTAAAACCAGTGCAGGAAGAATGTGGTACCCAGTGGAAAAGCAGGAAGAGATATTGGAGGCATTGAGAAGATTTTATGAAGAGCTATATCGGAAGAAGGAAATAGACAGGGAGAAGAAGGTTTTGCTGGATGAGACTGAAGAGAAAGTAGAGGAGGAGGAAGCAAAGAAGATGGAAGAAAAGATAATATTAAAGGAAGTAGAGGAGTGCTTAAATACCTTTAAAAGAGGGAAATTACCAGGAGTGGATGGACTGCCTATGGAACTTTACAAGAAGTTTTGGGTATGGGTAGGAAGTGATATAGTGGAAGTTTTTAAGGAAACAACAGAAACAGGAGAGGCAGGGAAAGATTTTACATGAAGCATTGTGATCTTATTCCTTAAAAAAGGGGAGAAAACTCCTGAAAAACTGGAGACCGATTACACCCCTTAGTACAGACTATAAGTTTATTGCCAAGAAGTTGGCTTTGAAAATGAGGAAAAACCTCCAGAAGATAATACATGAAGACCAAGTATGAACAGTACCAGGTAGAAGGATCTCCAAAGTGATTAGAGTTACACTGTCCCACATATGAAAGGAAAAAAAAAAATGCTTAGTTTAAAATCCATACAGAGGTAAGACATGGATGCTTCTTGTCACTAATACTATTTGTATGCAGCACTGAAACATTAACACAAAGAATAAGAAAAGACAAGGTCGTAAGTGGAGTAAAGATACTGGGAAGGAGAGAGGTAAAATGCCTACTATACATGGATCACATAAATGTAGTAGTGAGAGAAAGATTTTCAATGGAAAGGGTGCTAAATCATACATCAGAGTATGGAGAAGTGATGAGGGCTAAACTAAAAGGATTGTAAAACACTGTAATGGAAGTGGGGAACTAGGGAGACTTGAAGAAGTTGGACCTTCAAATAAGAGGGAGAGCAATCTGAGTGCTAGGGAAGCTGATGGATGCGGAAGGGAAAGGTAATATAGCATGGCAAAAGGTGACAGCAAGGCTGTGGCAAACAGTTTGGTCATGGTTCGGAAGGACACTGTCCTTTCTCAGAAAAGTGGTGGTGGTGAAGGAAGTGCTACTGTTGATTATTCTATATGTGAGAACTGTATTCCCACCAACATGGCAGCAGATATCAAAAGTAGAGAAGGAAATATGCATGTTCTTTTGTAATGCCAAAAGAGACAGGTTGGCAAGATCTGAATTGTACAAAGCAAGAACAATGGGGAGGTGGGGACTGCCAGACATGTGATTGTTCATCTATAAGAAATACGTAAATGTGGTATGCAAGGCAGTAACGGAGGGAGAGGGGATAGCAGCATATATCACCTGATTTCACACAGCTGCAATTTTGGGGAAATGGGGATATCAGATCTCTTTGAAGGGTCCATACGTATGACAACCAATGATTCATTACATTAGGATGGAAGGATTCTTGCAGAGGTATAATATAGGGAAGGTAGGGATGGAGTCCTGAAGGATCATAAGAAATTGATGAAAGCAGTAAGCATGGGCGACTAGTGTCACCTTAGTCAGGGGGGTACTTTCCCCCCCCCCCCCGCCCCTCCCAGTGACCAGTCATTGACCGGGAGGCAGTTCCCTATGGCCAATCTCACCGATGGGGGGGGTAGGGGTCCTCCCCGCAGCCGATTGCAAAACAGCTGTGGCGTTCACACTCCCTGGCTGGTGCTTTCAGGGGGGGCACCGGCACTCCTGCTTGCCCCCCCCCCCGCCTGTCGCCTGAACGGACTGCAGCCAGCCAGGGGTTGCACCAGTGCTCTTGGGGGGTGCACATGGACCTCCGTGCACCCCCTACATGTCACCACTGGTGGTAAGGGAGAGAGACAGTATGGTGCCTGTGGGAAACTTCACAGAAGGACAAGTGAAGAAGGTGTGGGGAGCAGTGGCAAGTAAAAGGGGAACATGCTGACCTAGCATAAATGGTTGTAAGAAGTATCTTGTTGGTGGGAGATGCTCAACACAGATGGGTCTTGACAAGCTCATCTAGGTGCCTAAGGGAGCATGGGTTTTGGGAGTGTACATATTTCCCCTTGCTATTTGAGGAAAAACATTGTCTTGTATTTGAGTAAATACAGTAAGAAAAAAAAAAGTTTCCATTTCAGTTACATATACTGTACTAAAGCATCTATGAAATTTTGAAAAAAAATTATAGATGTTAATTTCTTAACTCAAAAACTGTATCTAACACAGGGAAATTTTAGACCTTATCTTGACAATTAAGGAGGAATTAATCATGGAACTAAAATGTTAGTGGTACCTTAGGTGCAACGGACTCATGGCTTGAAAACATGTTATATGTAAATATAATGTCAAAACCAATAAGCAATCTATGAGGCACTGTAAAAGGCCAATTCCACAAAGCTGAAAACAGTCATTACACAAATTAATTGAGAAAAATAATTGAAACAGAAACATAGGAATGATAATTGAAAACAATTTCAGAATTCTTTACTTGATTGGAAACAATACCCTGCTTTTTCAAGTCCAGTCCCTTGCTGTCTCAGAACCAGCCCAGCCCAACAGCGTGCAGGGCCCGTGTAAGCAGGACCTGGCCCAGCATGACACATGGTCCCCTCAAGCGGTGCCAGCCCCTGAATGACAGCCCAAGTGGCCCGGAGCTGCCCAAAGGCACATGGCCCCATGCCAAGCCAGGCCAGGCCCACGCAATGTGGCACAAGCAGCACCGACTGCCAGGGCCAAGCCATGCTGCCCCATGCCACATGGTGGGCTGTGCCAGGAGGGCCCTGAGTGCCCAAGAAATAAGTGGTATTAACTGTTAACATCCAACTGCTCACAGCATGTTCTGAACTTTAACACCACTTGACATTCCACAGATTTAGTATGCTCTAAGTGTAACTTGTAACTCACCCTGTTTTTGTTGAGTCTAATTGGTGCAAGCCTAATGGGAGGATGCTGTCCTTTCAAAGGATGAAAAAGGTGAGATCATTTTCATTAGTCAGTGTGGGCATCACTTCTCATATTTTTTTAGGCTAAGATCAAGTGTTGTTCCTGTTCCTTGATCTAATCCCCTGTGCTTGCATGGGAGGAATAAGAACCCTCAACCTGGGTCTCCAGACCCTGGGGTGGGAAGGCAAGTCAAACATAGATAAAGGAATAATAAGTCCGGATAAAGGATGGACTATGGAGGGAAGAGAAACAAAACCTGGGGAAAAAGTCTTGACCAAGATCATGAGAGACCTGCTCAAGGTACACTTGAATAATTTGAAATAACTATTTTGCATACAGGGTGGGGCAGAGCTGGACCTAGACTTCTATGAGGTTGCCTTCCCCTCATTTGCATTTAAATGTATTTATTTCAAAATCAGTGCTTTCACATTTGCCCCTCATTCAAGGGAGAGCAAGGTCTGACAGTAAGAAGCAGTGGCAGGGGCTGAAGAGGGAAGAAGTTAGGGGAGAAGGGTATATTTGACTTTCTTGCTGTAGCAGTGGGAAGGGGACACATTCAAGGTAAGCTTCCAATAATTAGGTACTATACTTGGAAAAGCTAAACATTTTCCACATCTAGAATTTAATTATCCAGGGGTTTTCTTATATTTAAGTAGATACAGTATTAACCTTAACCCTTCCTTCTTCAGGTTCTATTTTCCTCTTCCTGATACATTTCTTCCTTCTTAAATATTTCTGTTTTTATGTCATTCCTTTGCTGAGATTTATTTTATTTACTTTATTATCCCTTGATTATTGGTTTTACACTTCTCTCTAAAACATGTTATCATACGATTTCCCAGGGGACAGAGTGAGGAGTCAGTTTGAGTGGAGGAATCAGGAACCAAAAAATGAAAGAACCTACTTGCTTGAGGAAAGGAAGAAAGCAACTAAGTGCCTGATGATACCAAGTACCCAAAAGAAACCTAAGCCACATGGAGAGAGAATCTCTGCAGCTCTAGATAATATTAAGGGATATAAAATTAAGACAGTGAATTTGCATTATTTTATTAAATCCAGGGATGTTTCAAACAGGAGATAAGAAACAACAAAAATCTTAAATGTGCAATGTTTTTAAAATATGGTTTAAGATAGGCATACTTACATTTACATTCTTACAAAATCTATACCAAAGGCACTGGAGTGTTCCAAAAGTCTGAAGTGTACATTATTATGAAATAATGGGGATACAGACCCTGTCAAAAGCTTAATATGGCAGAAGGTAGCCATAGTTTTAATAAGCTGCAGTTCTGCAATTGCAAAAGTAATGGAGTTTTTGCAAAGAACTGTGAGAGAGAACTTTTTAACAGGATCACAATGACTTGTGCAGCATTATCCTTTGAATGACTAACCCTGAGTATTTAAGTAGCAATTTTAAAATGCAGAGTTATATCAAAATTCATTACTTGCTCACTGAACAATCTATAATATATACTATAGGATTTTAAAAAGCTCTTTATATTTAACGAAGTTTTAAAAAAGCCTTAATGCTACTTGTGGTCAGGCCAGTTTGTGCTGCATGGCATTCTCCTGTCCGCTGCATCTCCGTGGCAATATATGATGAGGGTAATTAAGAGATAGTTATGAATCTGCTGAGTAGTACATCCTTTTAATGTGCGTTAAGGAAACATTATAGTATTATAGATGCATGAGCAATCCTATTACTTCATAATTGCATTTTAAAGTGCTGCATTTTAATTATGTTAATATACCTGCTGTTATATTTTAAATGTAACACCATATTTCATGTAATGAATGGTATAAATTCTTGCCGCTTGATAACTGAAATTTTGTGGAATTCCAACAATAACACCCTATAAATATATCCTTATACTCTAATTAAATGCTAAAGTTGTTCAAATAAACTGAATACATGGATGGAGTTCTTTTTCAATTTAAAGCAAATTTAAATTTAAAAACCTTTTATGAGAAGCCTCAAGCAACTTGAGTTATTATATCATAATAGATGTCACATATAGGCCCCCCATCAGTCTTCAATTTACCCTCACAGGACACGTCCCCACATGCAGAGGTGACGGCATAAATTTCTGAGAAACAAATAACAGCAGCACAAATTTGTGCCACAGCTTTTTGCCACTGTGCGCGCTCTTGATAAAGGGGTTTGTTGCTGGGCAAAATGCCCTGCTTCAGGGAAAGTGCCATTTCCCTGCACCTCCTCACTCTTGGCATGCTGGAGGAGTTCAGGGAGTTGTGAACCCTCCAGTTGTTCCAGTGTATGGTCCTGGAGTGTGGGCCATGCCATGGGGGTTTTTTTGCAGTGTTTTCTGTTTTGTTTTTTTTTTATACTGGTAGGTATCAAATTTGCAGCATGGTGAATGGTTGCACAGCCACCATGTGCAGTTCGGGGTACCTGAAACAGTTTTGAGGTGCCACAAACTGCATGTGTGCACTTGTCTGGATGTGGCAACAGTGTTCAAGAAATAACTTATCTCAAGTTGATGGGCAGGAGCAGAAATTGATGTAATACAATAGAAGGTAAAGAAACAAGGTGGGAAGGAGCAGGAGCTCTGTAAAAGGTGTTAAAATATATGGATGGTAATAGGAGACAGTGGCAGAGTTTGGGAAAGTGGGATAGGACAGGAGCTAAAAAGTGGACATGGGGACCAGGCAGGAATTGGGCAGGGGGTAGACAAGGACAGACAAGGCCAGTGGAATAGTAGTAGGGTTGAGGTAAGAAGGATATAGAGGAACAAAGTGGGACAGGGAGAACCAGAAGGGTACAAGAGCAGAAGGGTCTGTAACCAGTACAGAACACTTCTTTCTCATCCTTGGAATTGAAGCCAATAAGCAAGTTTCTGTATTTGTTATCACAGGTATCATGGGCGACTGGTGCCACCTTAGTCAGGGGAGACATGTGCCCCCCAGTGACCAGTCAGTGACTGGGGGTGGTGCCCTGCGGCCAACTGTGCTGACCGGGGGGGGAGATCACACTGACTGGTGGGGAGGGGTTCCCCCATGACTTATTGCACCGACCAGAGGGAGGTCCCCCCTTGGCCAATCTCACCAACTGGGGCTCTCACGCCACTCCTGGAAGTGGCCGTGGGGCTTCCAGAAGCAGCCATGGCCTACATCCAACACACACACTCCCTGGCCGGCACTCACAGGGCAGGCACTGGTGCTCCCACCTGCCCCCTTCCCCCTCCCCCCCCCCACTTGCCCATCACCTGAGCGGGGAGCGCAGCCTGACGGGGTGTACCAGCGCTCTTAGGGGGTGTGCATGCACCCCCATGCACCTCCTACGCATCGTCACTGACAGGTATGAAATGCAATGGCAAAATATGTATCTCCATCCCTCTATAGTGGAAGGTCTAGAGATTATGTGTGTTCTCTCTACTTTCATCTCAGACTCCCTCACCATTACTCTTGACATTCCATGCCTGAGGAATCTGAGGATACTGATTGTCCAGATCCTACCTCTGATCAGAAGTGAGAGATGAACATGTGAGAGGCAGCAGGTGGCTCTGGAGAGAGTCATAGTTTTGCCAGGAAAAACTCTGGAATATTTAAAACTGTGGTTTTTGCTTTCTCAGTGATCAGAGGCAAGTAATGGGGCTGCTGGGCCCCTCTGCCAATCAGGGTGGGGGGAGTGCGTGGCAAAACCAGCAAGATTAAAGGAGTGCACTTCTGCTGTGATTTTGATAGGTCCCTACTTAACTGCTTAGAGGAGCTCACCAATAGAACACCAACCTAGAAACCGTTTCTTTCTTCGCCCTGGTTAGGTTTAACCAGATGCTCAGCATGGACTCCAAAATGCTATTAGTAGGATTTGGACACTTTTGATTCCAAGTCACCTAGGAACTCAGCCAGCACATAGCCTGCTTTGGAATTTGCCACTTGCCCTGCCAAGAAAGCCAAAGGCAGAAACCTCTGGTCTTCTGAAGAACTGGGACTTCAGAGAATAACCATGTGACGTGCTGTTTTAGTTGGCTTAATTGCTTATTTTTAAACCAGTCTCATGACTTTGGGAGGAACTGGACCCCTGCTGTTTGAGCACTTGGACCTGACTGTATGCACACATGCACTGTGACAAACCTCTGGAACTTCAAAGTGTGACACTGCAGAGTTTTCATATACATATCACGTCTTTCTCCCCAAAATGAGATGATATGACTTGCAGAATCAGGGAGATCTATGTCCCTTCACCACAAAATGTATGGGTAGGACAACAGTGGAAATGTTTATGAAATTGCACATTCCCATATATCCATGCACTTCTGCTTCATCCTACTTTATTGAGTCAAAACTCCTTAGAGAGAAAAGCTAGGAACAGAAATTACATATAAACCAGTATAAGTGAACAGAAAACAATCTAAACTTGTAACAGAACAGAAGCTCAGTGCACATAGACTGGTTTCAAAATGGCAGACCCCAGTTTAAGATAGACCTTCATAGATTCAGTACCAGATTAATCAGTTTAGGTTAGACTGGTCTATCAAAACTTCTGCCAAATTAGGTCACAGCCCCCTGGCATGCCAAGATGCTTTGCAGACTCCTGCAAACCATCCCTCCCCCCAGGCATCATGGGCAGACTAGCTTCCACCAGTGCTCATCTGCTCTGGCTGAACCAGACTGGCCCTGCCCCAAGCTGTCACAGACCTGAGGCAGCAAAGCCTCTGCTCCCATCACTGTGTCCTGCCTGCACCTGTTAGTGCAGTGGGGCAGCAGGGAGGAGGTGGAGGAATGGAGCCCTCACTGCAGTCCCAGGCTCCCCACAAGCTGGGGTCTATTTAGCTGGGGATTTCCCCTCTTCCTGCCCAGCTGAGATGCCTCCATAGAAGGAAGGATTGGTCCCCACCACCCAGCACAAGCCCCTGGGGCTTCCTGGAGTATCTTGCCAGCTGCTGTTGGTGCCAGCCTCCAGTGGGATGTTCTGGGCAGCTGAGAGGGCTTGCACTGGGCAGAATAGGAGTGCTCATAGAGAGAAGAATGAAGCCCTATTGCCTGGTGCAGGCCTCCCAGACTGTCCAGAATGCCTCACCAGAGCCCAGGACCAGTAGCAGCTGACAAGATGTGCCTGGTGGCCCAGGAGGCTTGCACTGGGCAGCAAGGACAGGAGCACGCCACAGAAAGAATGATTTGGCCCTGCCATCTGGCACAAGGTCCCCGGGCTGTCCAGTGCATTGTGCTGGCTACTGCTGGTACTGGGCTCTGGTGGGATGTGTCAGGCAGCCTAGAAGGCCCGTGCCAGGCAGTGGGGCTAGGATGGCCATCATAGAGGACATTCTGGTTTTCTGCTACTCTGTCCTCTATTGATAGAACCCCCCCCCCCCCAAAAAAAAAAAAAATAGAGGACATAAAGGCATCCAGTTTCATACCAGCAGAGGACAGAGGACAACCAGACTGTCCTTTATGATGGCTACCCTAAGTGGGACCCAATCCTTTCCCCTATAAAATGCTCCTATCCACACCACCTGGCACAAGCCCCCCAGGCTGCTCGGTGCATCCCACCACAACCTAAACAAGCAGCTGGCAAGATGCACCAAACAGCCTGTGGGACTTGTGCCAGGAAGCAGGGCTTGATCCTTCCTTCTATGGAGCTGACCCAGCTAGGCAGGAATAGAAAAAACCCCCAGCTGGGCAGATCCTTTCCCCTGAGGGTCAGAAGCAGAGACTTGCAAGGGACAGGGCTGTGCAGCTGGACATGCAGGGTGGGGTGGTGAAACCCCCCATGGCACAGGGCTCTCTTTATCTGGGCAGACTCCCACTCAGGGGGGCTGGGACTAGAGCAGGTGGGTTATGTTTTTCCCCCACCCTGTGGTGCAGGTGGGTGGACAGCAGGGGGTTGAGGGCACATGCCAGGCAGCCACTGAGGGACAGACCCTCTTGGCCACACTTGGGTACCCTCGGTAATATCCAGCATGCTAGGAGACATGCAACAGTCCCCCCTCACCTTCTTGCCTCAGCCAGTGCAGGCATCTGCCTGTATTACCCAACTAAAGAATGATTGTGAGTTCCATTTATTAATGGTCCAATCTACACAGTTTAGAGAAGCTTGTGAAGATTGGATCAATTCCCCTCAGGCTTTCTGACTGTCTGTACCGTGCCAAAGAGATCATTTTTGTTCCCTCCCTGTGATCTGACTAGGAAATGGTTAGGTGTTTTGAAATATGCAATAGAGACATCCCCTTCCACTTGTCCTAAGTGACTGGGCAATACTGTTTATAATCCACAAGAATCCTCTTCTCCTCCTGTCAGACACTTGTTCATCCTGATTATTCAGTTGGTAAAAGGATGAACTCCTTTGTCTAGATTCAACAACCACCATACTAGAGAGAACCCTTCCCCTTGTAACTCTCATAGGGAATATGAGGAGTTTTATCCCACTGAATTCAGCCTTGGCCTACTAGCCTCATTTTTCCTCTCTCATGCATTGTGAAAACCTGGGATATGAAAATCTACTAATGTAGCATATAGTTTTTAAACCCAATAAGATTTTTTTTTGTCGTTCTGTTCAGTTCACATTAATTTAATTCTCCTTGACTGACACTTCAGTGGACGTTTTCTGACCAAATGCTTCCTGTAAGCTTGCACTTTGCTAGAGCATATCTATTACATTTCCCCCACATGTCAGACAATAGCTTTTCAGGGCCTGAGTCAGTTATCTTCAGGTTAGAAGTTGCCCCAATTTACTTCTAGTGTCAAAGGGAAAGAAAAACTGCCGTATCTGAAAGCAAGATGTGTAGGCTCAGCAGAACACTATTGCACTCAGTCAGCTCCACAGCAGAGCATACAGAAGTCCTTTTAAACCAGACTCTTAGGGATCTATAAATCCTACTTCTTTTGTACCTTCACAGCCCTACTGACTTCATGTTCTAGGCCAAAGGTATGTGTACATACACATTCTTCCCCCACACAGAAGAATAGTCTGTTCCCAGGGACTCCCCCAAGTCCCTAATCCAAATATTTAACTGCAGTGACTATGAATGCCCTTGTTTTTATATCCAGTACACACACATATTACAATTTATTCCTTTTCTACCATCAGACATATAAGGACCTATTATTGTTGCACTCTTTGATTCTTTCCTAATGTATATTTAATCACACGCAGAGGATTACATTAAAAGAATATTAAGGTTCTAAAGTCAAATGTTTAGGAAATACCAGAATTCAAGTTGCCTGTGCAAACTTAATTCAACTTTCTTATGCATATGCATTATGTTATGGCATTTTATACATGGTAATTTTTTCCACAGGACCCTGTCTCAGTGAGTGCAACCTTAAAATATTCCTTTCATATTGTTTTGTTTGTGTGTCATTTTATATGTGCCATATGAGATATAGGAAAACACACACTGTTTATATGAAATCTCTCAGTTGGGAGAGATGTCAGTTCCATATAGGGGATGGAAATACAATAGCTTAAAAAAAAACCCATTAGAATCTGTTTCATGCTCTGGAGCAGATTTTTCCTAGAGGGGTGCCTCTACACATGCTTTTAACATGCAGCAATAAACTTGGGTGCGTATTGTGCTAGAGTTGTTGCTCCTGGGTACAATGTTTGAACATGCACTCAGGATTGCAGCACATTGAACCGAGTCAGAGCAGCCCTAGCTGGCAGGGGGCATGGGGTGTCAGCATGCCTACCCAGGACTGCGCTGAGCTGACTCAATGTGCTGCAGAGGAGCTGGCTGGGGCACAAGGCTGCTTCAGTATAAAGCTAGCCAACAGGCAGCACCTGTACTGAAGCATCCTCATGCCACAGCCACCCCATCAGCATCTACACATGCACTGCTGTAGAGTAAAAAATTCTGCTGCAGGAGAATTTAGTACCTACAGAAGTTAGTACCTGTATTTACAAGTAATAACCTGCAGCAGAGTTTATTAGTTTGCTGCAGCCTAATAGGGCAGTACATGTAGACACTGGGCGCATCTACATATTGCTACAGCAATATAGTGTCGGGAGGCAAAAACCATGACACCACAGCTATGTTGCCGTAGTGAGGTGCTTCCTTGGTATACTGCATTGCTACGGCAACATAGTGGTTTAAAATAACCATGAGCTGTGCGGACAGCACAGCATGGGCTGTTACTACTTCAAAAAGAATTACTAAATGACGGTGCAGTAACAGTGGCACCATAGGGGCACATGTAGATGTGCCCACTGAGACATTTAGGCATCTCCACAGTAAACGTCTTGTGTAGAGGTGCTTTGGATTTCCTAGGCCCCAGCCCTTAAGGAGGGTGTAGTGTGGATACCAGTATGTGCCAGACACTGTGCAAAAGAGTCATGGACTTTATTCTCTTCTTTCTGGCTACTCACAAGGTAAACTGTATTTTATGGAATGCTAAAAAAGGGAACTGGATCCTACTGAGGATTAGGAAAAAAAACACATTTCTTTTGACATGTCTATACCATCAAAGGACCACTCTAGAAAGCACCACAGAGAAATACAGCACATCTTAGAATCATAAAATCAAAGGACTGGAAGAGACCTGTAAAATTGAGTCCAATCCCCTGACATGGGCAGGAGGTTACTGGGCTCAAATGAGCTCAACAAGGTGCTTGTCCAGCCTCCTGTTGAACAGCTCCAAGGATGGCAACTCACTCCAAGGATGACAACTGCACCACCTCTGCTGGGAGCATGTTCCAGATTTTAGTTACCCTTACGGAAAAGGAGTTTTCCTTGTGTCCAGCCCAAATTTTTCCTCAATTAGCTTGAGCCCCATTGGTCCTTGCTCTCCCAAGGGGTGCCTTCCTGAAGAGCACCCAGCATCTTCTAGCATTCTGAACCCCAAAACAGAGATAATGGCAGTTCTTGAATAGTACTGGGCACTCTCACTGATGTTAACTTAATGCCGCATCATATCAGTTCAGTGATTCAGTATGTGCAAAGCAGGTTTAAACGCAACACTGACAAGGCCTTTGGGCCTTGCACACTCCTGTTAGTCATCTATACCATTTCCCCATGAGTAAATCTCAATATTGTATTTTATTTTAGTACTTATAAACAGGGAAGCTGTCTAGTTTTTTTCCTGTGCATTTGTACCAAAGCTCATGTGTCTTTTCCTAATGCAGCCATTAAACTAAAAGGTTCTATTGCTTCTAATTTGTCTTCCTGAGGCAAAGTGTTTTATGCATTCTACTTCAGGAAAAGCTTCACAGAGTGTCTATTTATAAATGTTGCCAACATGCGGTTAATGCTTCTGACCTTTGATGGCAAGAAAGTCTAATGGTTAAATAACATGGCAGCAACATTTCTGTGTGTTACCATCCTAGATCTTCTTGTTTCAGGACAGGCAGTCAAGTTCTCTCTGCCTCTCTCTCTCTCTTTTTTTTTTCTTTTTTTTCTGAAGTTTCTGCCAAATAAGAGAGTTATTTGCTCAAAATACAGACTGACTGGCCATGTTCAGACATGGCAGCAAGTGGCTTCTCAGTGGGTGCATCTACATGTGCAATTAATTTGAAGCAATAAACTCTGGAGCAGTTTAAGCTGGAGTAAAATACTTCCAGGCACAGTATCTACATGTCTGCCCAGGACAGCTGCAATCTGAGCCAGGATGAAGCAGTTTATGGCAGGGCCACTCAGCCTTGTGATCCAGGTGATGGTGTTGGAGAGGCTAGCTGGGGCACAAGGTTGCTGAAAATGCAGAGCTATATGGCTAGGCAGCAGGCAGGAGTCTGTGCAATTTATGCCCATGTGTAAGCATCTACACATGCATTTAATTTCAGTAAATTACTCTGACATAAAATAGTACTGTCTGCAATAGGACTATTTTACTGCAGAATTAATTAGTTTACTGCAGCCTAAAACCCTTGCACATGTAGATGGTGACCCTTTACTCCACAGCTAGTCTACTCTACAGTTAAGCACATGTGAAGATGTGTCCAGGGAGTCCTAATAAATAGTGGGCTAAATGAGGATAGGAATTCTGAGAGATCAATGTTTAAAATTATTCCTCCAATATTACTTCTAAATTAAATGCATTTTTATTTATTAAACATATTTATGATCAGAAAACTCACAGATCAATGTAATGCAGTGATATACCTGGTCTGTTGCTTAATATCTTCTCTCTGAATTGCTTGCTTTGAGCCCATGACCTCATCCCCAACCTGAGGTGGCAAGCCTAAATTGCACTCACTCCAGGGAATTTCAATATATCTTACACTTCTTCATAGTATCTTTGAGGCAGAAAACAGACCTGTAGGTTGTGATAAATAGGGTGTGACCACATCCCTGAAGGTTCAGGCATGGAGCTAAATCTGTCTTGCACTGCTACCAATTCTCCTGCTCTGAGTAAGAAGAAAAAAAATACACTTAATGAATCATAGGTTTTATGGAGCCGTTTAACTTTGGAGGTTCTCTCTTGTGCAAAAACAGGACTGTCCTTTTGTCTCTTTCTTTTTCTCCAGGACATATGTACACAGAGGGTGGGTAGAGGAACAGACATGAAACACATAGCTCTGCATTGTCCCACCTTTACTGGTGACATTTCAGTTTGGATGTCCCATATACTGGATCTGTAGGTTTTCTTCATAAAAATGAAGAATCATCTTACCTGAAAATTTCCTGTGTGTTTTAGTGAGACCATCCAGGGTCCAACTCACCTGACAATTCACAATATTCACCAGATACTTTCTAATAAACAAATTAGATTAAATCCTGATCTGTTCCTTGACATTCCACAGGCAAGAATAAAAAAATAATTTACCAGCTAGTCACTGTGAATTATTCTCTCATCTCTAACTCTTCCACCAGATGATTTTCTTTTCAAATATTTTTTCTTTAGTTAATAATCCTACTGCACAGCAAATAAATGGTTTGCATATTGTTCAGCTCTTAGACAATTTCCAGTAAATCTGTATTCCTAGGACAACTTTTTAAGAATAAGGAAAAAAATAATTATAACAGCTTTAGGAGGAATTATTTTCACTTCATAGGCTTTCATGATGCATCCAGAACAGCAAATCAGTACCAAAAGGTTATGTTATCCCTTTTTCTGCTGCAGAATAGCAGGCTGTTGATGATTTGCTTTTTTGTAAATGGTTCATTATACTAACCAAAAAGTCATGCATTGTCTGCTACTGGAATTACATTGCCTCTAGGATTTTCTCTCCATAATGAAATATAGTGGCTCTTCAGGCTAGCAGTTAGAAGAAAGTTTGCTTTATAGAAAAGACCCTATAATTTACACATGATTTCATATACAAGGCATCTTTGTCATGTTAGGATTGAATATAGTCGCCCACAGCTACTGATAAGAGTTCTCAGATTCTTTAAAATGCATTTCAGTCATTCACTTTTTATGCAAAGTAAGGAGTTTACTATAACCATATAATTATGCTGCTTTTAGGAAATTTGTAATAGGCTACCCCCATCCAAGAAAACTAATCAAAATTGAGGTTATGTTAGTCTTTTTATAAAAACTGCACAGTATCCAGAAAATATTTTCTCCAACATTTTGGTGACAGATAAATGTATAGTGTTTTTATTCATTAGAAAGCCACTCCTTTTTTAAAATGCTATATTGTTTTAAGGCATGACAATGAATAAAAGTAGGAAAGTAGAGCTGTGAGGGACCTCATAAGGTCATTTTGTTCAGCCCTATATCAAGGCAGGATCATTTCTGACTAAACAACCGAAGCCAAGTTTTTGTCCAACCTGTTCAGGAGAGTCTGCAACTCCCCTCAACTTGGTATCGTCTGAAACTTTGCTAAGCATGCACTCAATCCAGTTATCCAAATCATTAAAGAAGATATTAAACAACAGGGGACCCAAGACAGACCCCTAGGGAACCCCATTTGACAGCTCTTCTCAACTAGGCATTGAGCCATTGATGATTACTCATTGAGCACAATGACCAGAAACACATAGCGTCTAGGGATGTAAAAATTGTTTTAAAAAGTATCCATTTGACCTTCTCTAATTATTTTGGTTAAACAGTTAACCAACAACAGCAGTTCAGACATGACTGCTGCTGGGAGTCATTCCCTGGGATCTTTGGGGAGGGGTGGAAGACTGGCAACGTGTAGGGGGTGCACGTGCACCCCCTGAGAGCACTGGTTCACCCCGTGACAGGCCACGCTCTCTGCTTAAGTAATGGTTGCGGGGCAAGCAGGAGCTCTGATATTCCCCCTGAAACCCCCGGCTGGGGAGCGCAAGCACTGGATGAAGCACCACAGCCACTTCTGGGAGTGCCACAGCTGCTTCCCAGTCAGCAAAATTGGCCACAGGGAGACTGCCTCCCCCCCCCCCCGGTCATTGACTGGTTGCTGTGGGGACATGTGCACCCCCTGACTAAGGTGGCACCAGTCACCCATGGGATGGGGGGAGGAGAGGAGGTTGTGGCAAGCCCTGCCAGACAACATAGCTCAGGTGAAGCCCCACTACTGGGAGGGAGGGAGCATCTTTGAACCAGCAGCTAACTGCTTAACTGATGAGTAATTAGTCTGCCTACTCCTTTCTTCTTTAACCCCGTAGGCTCTGGGCTTTATTCTCCCTTCCCCTGCTCCTCCCTGCCCTGCCACCTTCTAGTTCTTGCTAGGGCCACCACACAGATTCCCTTCGCCCCCTCCCCTGCTGGATAGTGATCAGCCCTATGCTAGACAATAACTGGTAAGCTAACCTGTTATCACTGGACTTATCAGTTAAATGATTAATCATTTAACCTTTCACATCTATAATAGGGTCCCACCATTAAGAGTATTGGGCAATTTTCTGCATGTGTCTCAAACCAGATTGACTGATGTAGCATTTTGCTAAATTAAGGCCAGGTACAGACATTGCACTTTTACTGGTACAAGTGATCAGAAACTGGTCTATACCCATAAGAGAACAGAAGTTTGGTGCACATAGCCTAGTTTAAAAATGGTGGAACCTGGTCTAAGATATACCTGGATTGATATACACCCAAAATTAATGAATTTAGATTAAGCCACAGGCAGGGAGCAGGAGGGGGTGGGGAAGGGAGGCATCTTTTTCCCCTGCAAGAACCCTGGCACCTGAGTTCCTTGGCCAGGCCCCATCATGAAGCACCCCACAATGTACACACTGGCCTGACACAAAGCCGAGGAGAACCTCTGTGCTTGGGCTCATCCCGACAAACCAGAATCCTGGCTCCTGCACACCCACCAAAGATCCCCATGGCCCTGAGAAATTATGGAACAAATATAGCCAACCCACACTTAACACTTTTGCTTAGCAGTATTTCACTATAATGCTCATTTTAAATTGATACCTGATTTCACTTAGCGCTCAGCAAGTTTCACTATAATGCTCACAGTCACTATCTTGGGTCATTAAAAACACTTGCTGTCACCATCTTGGGTCATCAGAGACTTTTGGTTTTGCTTAATGCTTGTTTCACTTAACGTTCAGTTTTTCAGGGACCAATTAAGAGCGCTAAGCAGGGGTTATGATGCAGCGTCATACACAAAATATGTGTAAAATACTAAAATATTACTTTTAATTTACCTGTGTTAATGCCTAATTTTTTGTCTATAGCACATGATGTTCAGTAATGCAGTGAAATTCATAATGAATTTATTCTAACACATTCATTTCTATGTTGTGTGAAATGTTAGAAAGTAAGAATTGATATGTATTCATCTGAGTATTTGTGGACAAACTGCATGTACATTTTACTGGTGGAATACCTTAAAAAAATACTCACTTACTACTGGGAGGAAGGCTGGTTTGTGGAGGCTGCAGTGTGACCTCAGCAGTCTGGCCAGTGCCAATGGGAGGTTGGGGGGAGAATGCTCTACAGAAGAAAGGATCAGGCTGCTCAGAGCTCCAGCATGAGAAGCAGTTAGTGGCACAATTCACCCAGCAGCTGAGGATGTTCCCACTGGAAGACAGGGAAAGGAGGGCTCTGCTGGGGGAAGAATCAGGCCCTTGAAGCACCAGCATGAGTGACAGCTGGTGCCGGGACATGCCTGGGGATCTGGGAGCTTGCACTGGGCAGTGGAGAAAAGGGGGCTCTGCTGAGGGAGGGATCAAACCCCTCAGAGATCCAGTACCAGTAGCAGATGGAGGCAGGAGGCCAGGAGACTGTGGCCCCCTCCTCCCCTCCAATTCCCCACTGCCTAGAGCAAGCCCCACATCACCAAAAGGTGAATGTGTTCTGTTCACTCCCGATCTAACCTATGCTGCTTATAGAAACCTATATAGTTTTGATTGATTCTACCTGCAGCTTTTTGAATGTCTATACCTAGCCTAAGCCTTTGAAGATAAATGACCAGGGGAAAATAAGAGCTTCCATTGTCAGTAGGTTTGTAATCTGCTTTAGATAATTTCACAGTGAATGGAGGGAACAGCGGATCATTTATTTTATTGAAACCATCACAGATCTGCTTTTACTCACCTCTGAATACTACTGGGAAAATAATGGGGTGTTATTTTTTCATCAGTACACATCTGTCCTGGGCTGCTATAACTAGGTACATGGAATATGGGAGTTCAGTGCTGCTTCTTAGCTAAGAGGTCAGAATTTACATCATGCTGCTGCCACATTGTACTCAAGGAGTCTTGGGAACTCACATGGTGATCAGCCTGCCAAACCAAAGGCTACTAAAATTGCACATAGGGTGCACCACTCATCACCCATGTCTTTGTAATACCTCATGTAAGAAAGAAAAAGCCTTTTGGAATCTTTCTTCTCATAGATAAGCCAGTCCAGCACCAGTTGGGGATTTGCACCAGTCAGCAAAATGACAGCGGTGGATTGCACAATGAACAAGAAGGTTTAGTGTGTTACCATAATTTACTTTAGAGAATCCCATCACCAAAAGTTGCAAAAATGTATTGCTTACTGCATTCTCCATACATTGAATATGTTAAGAATTTAAATAATAGTAGTATGCAGAGTTCCTGCCTCCTTTATTTCCTGTTGCTGTACTGTTTCTTTGAAATCCACAGGGAATTGTGAGAAATGGGTTCATATCTGAGTGCTTTTAACCTCTCCCTCTCTCTTTCTTTCTCAAGTTGTTTTTATCCTTTCCTTCCTCCTTTGTTCCTCTCTAAACTTTATTTCTGAGTTCTACACATAATAATCTTAGATTATTTTTCATTAAACTGTACTGAAAAGGCAGGATATATGTTTTTCAGGGAAAGGTATTGTCCAGGCTAAGGTGTGGATGGTTGAATGAATGAATGATGCTGAAGGCTGAGTGCTGCAACTATGAGAGAGTTCATATTATTATAAGCCTTGTTATTGTACATAAAGAGAGATACTGTTTTTGCCTTTTTTAAGGTAAAACAGGAATCTTAGGAATATTAAATTTTAAATCTTCATTAAGTAGAGTAGGAAAGTAAAAGTTTTAAGTAGATGATGAAAAATATAAGCTCGGAAAAAATTATATTTTTCAGCTCATGACATATCTACTCCCATTTCCATTTTTCAAGTACAGACTCAGAAGAAAATGACTTGTAAAAATAATATTAAATAAAACCAAAAAGATTTTATCAGAGGATTCAGATGCCAAGAGGAAATAATTGTATTGATTCTTGGTTTATCCAGAATGGCTCATTCCTCCACATTATTTAAATTATACTTTTGCATGTATATAGGTTTATTTTAATTTGCCTTGTCTAATTCTAACAACATTCCATATGTAACAGGGAATTTAGAGCTCCTGTTACTTTAAGGGAAGAACTGCAGCAGAAACAGCCCCAGTCAGCTGAGCAGGGATTAGCTGCACGAGGAAAGGCAGGCTGCTTATCAAGCCCAGAATGTGAACTCCTGTGGGTGGCTGGAGAAGTCACCTGACCAGGAACGGGACAGGACTTAGGGAGCATGTAAGACCAGGCCCTGAGCCAGGGCAGGTAGTGTGCCCCTGCAGGCTGCAGAGGAAAGATGTCCTGTACAGGAAGGCCGCAGAGGAATTCCTAGCTGACACCTGGGTCTGCAGGTAAAATAAGTTACTGTTGGTTTGCAGTGGAATAGGACTCAGGGTACGGTAGAGTTTGTGGTACAGCCAGGGAACTGAGGCTTTATGTTCAGACCCAGTATGGAGTTTGTATGCCAGAGGACTGATGCCTTTGTTATAGTTTCAAACTGGTGGACTGAGTAGGGAATATCAAGGATGGAGGAGGTCCCAGCAGTGCCTGAGCTGGGACTAGACAGGGCCAGGGGGCTCAGTACAAGGGCAGAGAAGAGACAGGGCAGAGAAGCCCAGTGCCCAAGAGGGGTAGACACCAGGGCCAAAAGTCCAGAGCCAAAGTAAGCAAGGCAAAGGTTGGAAACCTAGATGGCAGGTCCTGTAGAGTGGGCCTGAATTAGAGGGCCCAGTAAGAGGAAAGGGGCAGAAGGCCAAAACCCAAACAAAGGAGAGTGGTTGAATAGCAATATCTGTGGCTATGTGTAACCATGGTGTGGTTGAGGGTTGGGGGTTGGAGGACAAAAATACCCCTTAAAGCATTAGGTACCTTGGAGGCACAGATGGGCCAGGAGGGCTGACCTAGAGTGAGTGCATGATTAAGACCAGCAGGATATGAGAGGGATCTGCTGGCAGTCAGACGGACTAGGGTTTGCTCTAGGACCCTTGGGCAGCCTCCCTTTTCACATTCTAATAATTCCAACAAAGGTGTGGCAGGACAGGGAAGAGGGAGGATAATCTAGAGACAAAGTAGATCAGGAGCTGCATGGCCACCAGGCACATCACAGCCACCCCTGGGGCTTGGCCTGTGTTTACACATATTTGAATGTCAAATGCATCATGCACTCATGGGAAAATGTCTCAGCAAAAGTATTTAAAGAAACTATCTCGTCTGTCTTTTAGTCACTTCTTGAAATGAAAAACAAATGCATAAAGTAGCTCGGCAGGTCATTCAATGTTGCTAAGAATTTTTACATACCTACCCATGCTATCCTTCATGTTCATTCAGCTCCTAGGTCTTGACTTTTACATTGCAAGCCTTTTGGATCATGGACTGTTATCTCTTTGTTTATACAGGACCATAATGCTCAGTGTGTTCAGTCTTATGCTTTCTTGACTACACTGAGGAGCTTGAATATATTCCACCTATCACGCAAGCTTCAAATTGGGCTTTACCAGTTTATAGATTCATAGATATTTGGGTCAGAAGGGACCTCAGTAGATCATCAAGTCAGACCACCTGCCCTGGACAGGAAAGAACACTGGGGTTAGATTATTTCAGCCAGGTCCATGTCTAGCCTCCTCTTAAAGACCCCCAAGGTAGGGGAGAGTACCACCTCCCTTGGAAGCCCATTCCAGATTTTGGCAACCCTTACCATAAAGAAGTTCTTACTGATGTCTAACCTAAATCTGTTCTTTGTCAGTTTGTGGCCATTGTTCCTAGTTACTCCAGGGGGTGCCCTGGTAAACAGAGTATCTCCAATTCCTTGCTGCCGTCCCCTGATGAATTTGTAGGTGGCCACAAGATCACCTCTCAGCCTTCTCTTGTGAAGGCTGAAGAGATCCAGGTCCCTCAATCTCTCCTTGTAGGGCTTTGCCTGCAGGCCCCTAACCATAAAAGTGGCCCTTCTCTGAACCCTCTCAAGGTTGTCCACATCCCTTTTGAAGTGTGGCACCCAAAACTGAATGCAGTACTCCAACTGAAGCCAGACCAAAGCTGCACAGAAGGAAAGTATCACCTCCCTGGACCTGTTCATCATGCACCTGCTAATGCATGATAAAGTGCGGTTAGCCTTGTTGATCACTTTGTCACATTGACAACTCAAGTTCATCTTGGTGTCAACAATGACTGAGATCCCTTTCCACAGCTGTGCTGCTGAGAAGGTTCTCCCCCAGCCTGTAAGTGTGCTGGTGATTCCTTCTCCCTAGGTGCAGCACTTACATTTATCTTTGTTGAACTGCATCCTATTCTATTCTTCCCACCTTTCCAACCTCTCCACAACCACCTGGCTTCATTCCCTACCCTCTAGTGTGTTAACTTTATCCTATAATTTAGTATCATCTGTGAATTTGGACAGAGTGCTCTCCACACCCTCATCCAAGTCACTGATGAAGACCTTGGACAGCACAGGTCCAAGGACCAAGCCTTGTGCAACTCCATTGCTCACATCTTTCCAGGTCGATACTGACCTGTCACCACCACTCTCTGGGTGCGACCCCTAAGCCAATTTGCCATCCACCTGACCATGTAATCATTTATGTCACAGCCGCTCAATTTATTTTTGAGAAAAGGATGAGATACCGTATTGAAAGTCTTCTCAAAATCCAAGTTAATGACCTCTACCTTGACTCCTGCATCTAAGCATTTTGTGACCTGGTCATAAAAAGAAACAAGATTAGTCAGGCAGGATCTACCTGCTATGAATGCATGCTGGTTGTCCTTCAGCATTGTTTTTCTGACTGGACTCCCACAAATGTGATCTTTAATAAGTTTTTCAAAGGTTTTCCCAAGGATAAAGGGAAAAACTGTTGTATAGTTACTTGGATCCTCTTTACTCCCCTTCTTGAAAATCGGGACCACATTGGCCCTTTTCCAGTCGTCTGGGACATGACCTGAGGACCATGGATACTCAAACAGCCATGCCAGTGGCTCTGCTATGACACTGGCCAATTCACCTTTGGATGAAGATCATCTGGGCCTGCTGACTTAAGCACACCCGGTCCTTCCAAGTGCCTCTTCACCAAGTTGGCGCTAGCAGTTGGTGGGCTGGTGTCCCTTTTGTGCCTGTCTATGATCCAATTGGGAGATTTGTCCTGATCCGTATTCTAGAATACAGAATCAAAAACTTCATTGAAGAGCTCAGCCTTGTCCCCACTACCTGTCACTAATTACCCTAGTTTGTCCTGTAGGGGTTCTATGCTACCCTGCACCTTCTCTTTTACTCCCTATATACCTGAAGAAGGATTTTTTGTTTGTCTTTCATTTTTGTTGCCTTCCATTTCTACTTTGACCTATCTGACTGCCTCCCTGCAAATACGGGCCAAGTAGGTATACTCCACCTTGGTAGCTACCCCCTGCTTCCACAGCCTATATGTTTCTTTTTTGCCTCTAGGCTTTCCTGAATTTCCCTGTTCACCCAAGAGGGTTTCTTGGTACCTTTGGCCCCTTTCCTGCACAATGGGATCATCTCTGCACCCATAGGATTGCTCCCTTTAGGAATGACCAACCTTCCTGGGCTCCCATCTCACGAATGCTCATGTTCTTCAGTACCTCACTAAATAATCTCCTGAGCACACAGAAGTTAGCCTTTCTGAAGTCTAGCACTTCTGCCCTACTAGTTATCTTTCCCATCCTAAACCAGATAATGAATTCAGTCAAGTGATGGTCACTGTTCCCTAGGTTACCTTGTGTTAGTAGACTCCCCAACAGGTCATCCCCTGTAGCCAACACCAAGTCCAGTAAGGCGT
Source organism: Alligator mississippiensis (assembly GCF_030867095.1). NCBI lineage: Eukaryota > Metazoa > Chordata > Crocodylia > Alligatoridae > Alligator > Alligator mississippiensis. The sequence goes on along the minus strand of NC_081824.1, from coordinate 269,652,216 downwards.
TTCCCTTAGTGGGACCATATACCTCCAGTGTTAGGAGAAGGTCTTGTATACAGGTTAACAACCTATAAGCTAGGCTGCTTATATTCAGTGTTTATGATCCATTATGCTGGAGGCTGATGCCTCTAGTGTAGACTTAGAAGTTTACCACAATATAATCTAGAGCTGCATATCTGATCCTTTCCTCATCTGCAGGAGCACATATCTGTCTTATGAACTGTGAATATTTGCATTCCTTTACTTTGCCTGTTTCTGCAAGCACGTCATTGTTTTGTTTTGTTTTGTCCCCCCCCCTCCCCTATATTTGTTGTGCACAGCTGTTTGGAGCATGGAGTTTTAGTGAAACACCAATTATCCTCTATGTCTGCAGTTCAGTTAGGAACACTGTTAGTCCTATTGCATATCCATATTAATTACATCTTTTCTTTCAGACTTTACTGTTTGTTTCTTTTGAAAGTTTCACACAATAATTTAAGTTCAATTATAAGCCCAAACACTTCATTATGTATATTCTAATATTATAAAAGCCTTAGTCTGTTTGTCTGTCTGTTTGTGACACTTTATTCACACTCTGTTCATGACACTTTATTCACTGGCCTCACCCCCATCCTCGGCCCTGATCCTTGGAGGCAGAGAGGGACAGTGGCAGGGGGGCGGGGAGGGAAAAGGGCCCAGACCCGATGCAGCAGGTGGGGAGGTGGGAGCTGGGGGGAACAGGTCTGGACAAGAAGCAGGGCCAGGGCTGGATACAGGGCTCCATCCCTCTCCTGCCCCATGACAGTGGGGTCAGAGGGGCCAGAGGGGCTGGAGGGGGTGGGCAAGGAGGCAGGGGCACAGAGACAGATATAGAGCAGTGGCAGCATGGGGCACTGGGTGGTGCCACTCTGTCCCTGCTCATCCCCTACCCTTGTCTCCCATCATTGTTAACAGGCAATTTGCTAGTCTAACCTATAAAGATCAAAGGGAGCAACTTTCCCAGGTAAATTTAGAGCTCTATTCTTGGGAGGTATGGGAAATCAAAGATTGGGTGGCCTAGAAGAGTCCTTAAAAACTCAATATACAGGCTTCCAGCACTAGCAGGAAGTGGGAAGCAATTTTAGGAGCCAGGCAAGAGATGATTTTACAAAAAGCCAGCACAACAAGGCCCTCAATGAGAGGAACAGGTATAGGCTACACTGAGTCCTACCTAGTGGCATAATGAGCTAAGTTGGTGCCTGAGGCAAATGCTGTAGGACAGGGGTTGTCAACTGGGGGTACATGTACCCCTGGGGGTACTTTGAAAGGAACTATGGAGTACACACAAGCAGGCAGGGATGGAGCACCACAACCCACCACCCCATGCTGCCACCTCCCAGAAGCAGGGAGGGGGGGGCAAAGGCAGTGGCTCTTCTCTGCAGGCCGCACACCCAACCAGCTGGATGCTGGGTGGGAAGAGCTTACACATGGCCACTGCCACCACCATCCACCACCCCACGCCACTGTGTGCAAGTCTCCCCCACTCTGTGTCCAGCCACCAACATCCCCCCCACCCCCAGCTCCACCAGAAGTGTACCCAGAAGGGATACACTCCTTTAAAAAAGTTGAACACCCCTGCTGTAGGAAAGTAGGAGTGGGGGTGGAGACGTGGTTCCAAGAGCAGAATGGAGGAAGAGGGAATGCAGTTCCAAGAGCAGTGCATAGCTTTCAAAAGAGGACAAAGAGAAGGAGGGGGCAGGGGGCAGTGCCAGCAGTCCTACCTATTCTAGGAACTCTTAAATATCTTCTGGCTGAGCTGCTGCTGCCTCAGCTGTTCCACTTAAAGCAAAAGCAGCAGCAACCTTCACCACCTCCACCAGGAATGGCTTTGGAGTTCCTGGCATGGGTATGCTACTGCGGCACAGACTTTGTGGGGGTGGGAGGTAATTTCAGCACCCTTCCTAATTTGGTGCCCCAGGCAAGGGACCCTCTCACCCACCCCTGATTGCATTACTGGCTTCACCAGAGGAGGGATAAATGAATAGGATGGCCCTGCATTTCATCTGTGGAACTGGCCTACAAAGCAAAGTGCTCAACAGCTCAAGAACAAAGCGGGGGGGGGGGGGGGGGGAGGGAGGCTTTTCTTAAAATGAGTAGTAACATGAGCATCCAAGGCCTTTCTTGGTTCTGGAACTTGTAGTGGTAAGGGTTAACTCCCTTACTACAGAGTGGTGTCATCCACAGGAAGTGGCTGTTTGCCCATTTTGGGTCGGGGTAAGTTGTGACAATAAAGGCTTAATGAAAAAAAGGTGTCTCCCTGCCTCTTCCTAAGATCCAGAATAACACAGAACTCAGGTAAATCATAGTTGGAGTTAGGCAGGTAAATCCAAACTCATGATCCTAAAAACCTCTGACCATCGGTTCCTAGCCCCACAAATGCCTGAGCTCCATGGTGCCACACCTTACAATGTTAAGTCTCTCATAGTTCCTAGAAGTTTGCTGCTACACATGCCCAGAAAAGTGTTCAGAAGTTTGCGACAGACTCAATGGGAGTGGGAAGTCATTCCAGCACTGCTCCTAACTTGGCATCTGAGGCAGGTTCCTCTCTCACCCACCCCTGGTTACAATACTGGCCCCACCGGTGAAGGGATAAGTAAATAGGATGACCTTGCATTTAACATGGAACTGGCCTACTTACCAAACACTAAGCAAACTCTCATGCATAAGACAAATTTGGATCTGGAAACTAGAAGTCCTTTTGCCTAAGTCCCCTGAAGTGTCTGATCCAGTATGTACTCAAAGATCATGTTTAAGACATGCCAACACTGGCAGTTATCAACACTAGCAGTTGCCATTGCATGGCAAAAGATGGATGGATAAAGAAGGAGTCATTTCTCTAATGACTGTTTAAATGTAAAATTCATAAATAATCTTTGGATGCATAAGGGTCTTCCATATCTTGGGTGAGTGCTCACATCACTAAACTGCTGTACAGAAATGAGCACCAGTATCAGCACCCAAATCCTAATTCAGCAAGTACATAAACCCATACTTAACACAAAATATGTGAGCAATCCCAGTGAAGTGAATGATATTACTTATGGACTTACAATTAGAAATAAATTCAAACTGCTTTGTTGAATTGAGTCTTACAGTATTAACTTAGTAGGCTAGTTTAATTTAGACTACTAATACTATACAGTGTTTTTCAGTGTAAGGAGGAAAGAATATAACCAGGGCAGGATCTTTAATTTTCAGACTCTTCCTTACATGTCAATGATAGAAAACTTCAGGATTTAAATATGCTACCACACACACACTGAAATGGAGTACCTAGACCCCAAATATGATTGCCCTTTACTTCAACAGTTAGCATATAGCAGAGTGCAAGTTTATTACTTCATATTATCTATACCTCTTCCACAAAGAAATCTACGGGCCTTATTACATGATAAGTTTGGAGCTCTTAACTTGGATTATCCACACATTAATGCCTGAAACTAGCTTTATGCACACGTTAGGTGGCTCAAAGTTATGACACTCCAGGGCAAGATTATCTCTTATCTGTATTACCCTTACCTGGACTGTATTACACTAAGGTATAGCCGCTCTAGGCTGTATGTTAGTGTAAACACCCCACCTGCTCCTTCTCGTCTGCTGGCCCTGCTGCTCCCAATCACTCCTGCTTTCCCCAGAAACCCAGATCCCCATTCACTGTCCTTCACTCCCACTTACTAATGGCTGCCCATACTGTCTGTCCTGGGGAAGCAGGCAGGAAAGGGTTAACTGTTCTGTCCAGCATCTGCCACAACCACTACTGCTGCTCTTTGGGTGGCTATCCCCAGAAGAGCAGCATCCTGGCTCATCCCCAATGTGGGGGAGCAAGGGATTCTTCTTACCTTTCAGTCCTACAGGCTGAAGTGCGGCCCGAAGTGTGACTGTTTCAAACCTGAGCTAGCGCTAACACCCATCGACATTTGTGGGGCTCATAGGAAAAACCTACACATTGCCCTATGGTGATGTTGTTACTGTGACATGATTTAGTACTTCCAAAAGTTGGTACCAATCATGTGTAGACACCCATGGACATTCTGTTGCTGTAGCATGCCACTAAGGTGGCATAGCATCATGTGTAGATGCATCCACAGTGTAACATGTAACAAGGCCCTATAGCAGTGGTCTCCAACCTTTTTGGGTAGGAGATCATTTTTTCAATTAAAAAGCAACCCAAGATCTACCCTGCACTGCCACCCCCCCCACCCCCCACTGGTCAGTCTGTGGGCAGGGAAGGTGGGGGGTAGATTGAGGTAGAGGGAGAAAATATTATTTGGGGGCTCACCCCCACCCAGCAGGTAAGTCTGTGAGGGAAGGGGTGTGGGGGGAGGGCAAATCAAGGCCTCAGCAGTGAGGGAAGGAGCGGGGCATGAGCAGGAGCAGGGGCTGGTGGCAGTGGGCCTAGCTGGGCCAGGTGGTGGGACAAGTGGAGGCTCAGGGGGTATGTACTCCCCAGGCCTCCACTTATCCCCCACTTTTGCCAGCCCCTGATCCTTCTTGTGCCCTGCTCCCTCCCTCACTGCTGGGGCTTCAATCTGCCCCCCATGGCAGGGAGGGAGGGAGTGGAGCAGGGGCAGGCGCTGCATGGGCAGGGTGGGTACAGGATGGAGCCATGAGTGGCTTGTCCAGGGGGCATGGGGGAGGGGAGGCACCAGCCTGGAAGGGAATGTGGGGTGGGGCTGGGGTGGCACTAGGCCCTTCCTGGCATGACTGTTCGGCTGTGAGGCTCTTGGTCTGGGAAGCGGTATTGGCAGCAGCACTGGGAGGGGGCTGGAGGACTACGGCAAATTTTCAGATGCCTGCAGCCCTGCTCCTAGTGCCGCTGCCACCTGGCCCAAAAACCACACGGCCAAAGACCTGTATAGGGAAGAGCCTGGTGCCACTTCAGCCCCAGCCCACCCATGTGCAGATCTGGGGGCATGCACACCCTGTGCCCTCCTGGGCTGCGTGCCCTCCTCTCTCCGCACCTCCCCAGACGAGCTGCTTGTGGCTCCGTCCTATGCCTGCCCTGACTGTGCAGTGCCTGCCCCTGCCTCACTTCCCCTTCACCGCTATGCACATGCCCCCCCTCCCCACCACTGCTGCAGCCACTGGAAGCCCATGGCCAGGCTGCCTTATGGCTCTACCACTGCTCTGCATTTGTGGGAGCTAAGCCCCATTATCCCCCCTTTCCACTGCCTATGCCTCTGTGCCTTTTGCCACCAGGTGAATGGAGCTTCAGCTGGGCCTGGGGAGGTTTGGAGCCTGGGTGGCTCATCCAGGTGCCGGGGGGGCTCCCACCACTGCATGCACCCCACTGGAGACCCAGGGGGCAAATGCACCCCTGATATATGTGTGGGGCTCAGGACAGTCATACAATTATATAATTGTATGACTGTTTCCATATTATTGTTTTTCCTATATTTGTAAGACGTGATATTCCTTTCTAACACAGTTATGTCAGTTACATTTGTGTAGACTGAGTCTTTGGCTCCTTTGCAAGCACTTAGATGACATTTGAATATATATTAGGATAAATTTGAAAAACCACAGTAATTATCATTGCATGCTCAACATGTACAGCTTCAGTTTTGTTCTGAGGAACCTTAATTATTCTTTAAAAATGAGAGATGATCTGACATTTATATGGAAGATATTAATTCAAGGATAGAATACTGAACCATGCATCTGGTAGTAGTACTATTTGCTGGGCAAATGCTTCTTTGAGTAGTGAAGTAGCCTCCATATAATTCTTTCCCAGGGACAAAGTAGAACAGTGGTGCAATGACTGCCTATTATAGAAATTTACCCAGTACAAGAAAAAAAAAAGACAATACTGGACAAAATTTTAAAAAAATTATGAGAATCTAGAGCTAGGCTCCTACAATCCATATTTAAACAACTAAATATAATAAGCCAATTTTCAACAGACATGAACACTGAAATCTGAAGTGCCAGGTACGCCATTCTTCTGAAAAGTAAAATATCCTTTTAGGTACTTAACAGATTTCTGAGCCTTGTTTACTACTTTCATGACTATGTGTTCAATAGCAGGAGGAAGAGCCAAATTAATCTCTGGTATAACTCCATTAATTTCAATAGCATCCAATTTAAAGTGAACCTAGCACAAGAGTGCTGAACCCTCTTGATATATATTCTCAAAACCTGAGAGAAAATATATTTATAACATGTTTCCTATTATTTTCTTCTGCATTTGCTAGCAAGTCCTTTACAAAGCAGAAGAAATGCCATGGCAGAACCCTGGTTTTAAAGCCATACAGTATCACTGCTAAGCTATTTTCGGGAGTGTACTCTTAGGCTGCAATCTACCAACACATCTATTTAATGGCAAGTGAGTAAGTAGCCTACTGAAGTCAGGAGATTTAATATACTCCTGGATTCCTTCTTTCAGGGTGAAAATTGCTAAAGGATCTTAAGGGATTTGGTGCCCAACTCCCACTAAGGTCTATTAGCAACTCCACTAACTAAACCACTATGTATGAAATTTGCTGACATTAAAACTCAGAGGTTCAGAGACTAAGCCAGCAACAGTTATATTTCATGCTTCTCCCATACTCGTGCTTTGTCAGAACACTTTTAGGGCTGACAATTATGTGCCATATGAACAATTTGCCACTCAACCAAAGTCATAAGAAGAAAGGGAAGTTCCAATTCCAGTAGTACTGTTCCAGTTAAGAATATTTTGGCTTATTTCTCTCAAGTCTCTGCTACATCTTTTGAAATTTCCATTGGGTCCATTTATTGCCATATTAAAACCTAAGCTAATAAATAAAAAGAAAACAGCCATTATGTTGTATAATCCTGCTTGTGTACAAATCAGGTTGCCACTGCACAATTTGTGTTGCACAGAAAGGTCTAAGCATTTTTTAATGGCCCAGATCATACAGTGTTTTTAGGCAACTATTTTTATACAGCCCTTACCCTTTTATTGCACAAAGCTGCAAAGGAATGTTTTGCTTCTCACATTAGGTTTGTTGTTAAATCACATAGTGTATCTTTTGTCTGGTGAATTTCTTTGCCTTATGATATTTATTCACAAAATGTTGGGGTGATGCCTCTGAAGGGCTCTTAATATATTTTTTTAAATTAAAGTTTGAAGGGTTATGTCCAGATAGTAGGAAGATTTTGTGCACAAAAATGTTAGGCCTTGATAAGTAAAAGAATGCAACCATTTAAGAGTTATTAATCTGTCATAACAAAGCATTTACTATAAAAAAATAGTTTTTATTACATGGAGAGAAAAGTGTTTTTTTTTTTTTTATTAAAACACTAGACTGGGACTCCAACAAACTGATTTCTTCCTCCAGCTCTGTCATAGATTCATTGTATGACCTTCAGCAAGTCACCTAATCATTCTGGGATTCTTTCTCCCCCTATTTGCCCTCTATATAATTGTCAACAAGCAAAGTGACCCTGCCAGATTATTGTATCGAAGTGTTAAGTGATGCAACCATTGTAAATAGTGATGTGGTGGCAGAGTGTATCAGCAATTTGACCCAACATGTGAGCGATGCGTGATCAGGGCGTGATCACCTGTGGTCTAGCCAATCAAAGACCACCTAATGGGCATGGCTGGCTGGCCAGCATGTCCATGGGTTCCAGAATGTACCATCAGGGAAGCTTCCTGATTGGCCAAAAAAGTTATATAGGGGACCGCACGCCTTGGTGCGTGGTCCCCAGGCTCTGACTCTCAAGGCGGATTGATCACCCGTCTTGGGGCCTGGCCAGACCCCTAGGTCTATAGCAGAAGCTGCTCCGGTCGCTCCGAGCATTATAGTTTACTGCATCGCTAAATCCGGAACGCATTGTACTTTGTCCCAACCAGACATCGTACTTGTATACTGAGGTCTCCACCTGCCACCCACCACCTGTCCCTCGTTGCTGTATATAGTTCATCGCCTCCAAGTTATATCACCCTTCAAGTTGTGTCGACAGTTCTGTAAGTAAATATCAAATTTTATTTCAAACCCTATTGTCTGTGGTGTTTATCTCCACCTCGCTCTTGGCATCCCCGAGTGTGTCTGGGTTGGTGTCACCACCCGGTGCCCCACTTGACACGCAACTGCGGCTGTTTCCCAAGGACCATCCGGGAATTGAGGCCCACAATAATAAGCATGCTACCTTCCTTTTTTCAACCCTTTTCCTGGCTGGTATTTTTAGACTGAAAGGACTTTAGGACAGAAACAGCCCCTTACTATCTATAGGGAGATTTGTTTACCAAGGAAACTTTTTTCTTTCTTTTTAGGTGCTGCTTTCAACTTTAGTTCACCTGATTGAGTAGTTGTCAATGAAAAAAATCCACCAAAGAAGGCATGCATACCAAAGAGGCAGTGCACTAAGTATGGTCTGCCTTTCTGATATTGGTTAATATTACTGGGTACTCCTCAAATCAAGCTGCAGTAGCAAATTACAAGATGTTAAATACATTTTTATATTGCATTCCTATTTAGAGCTTTATTGAAAGCTGTATTAATAGTACAGTTCTCATTTTGATAGCTGAAACAGAAATTTTAAAAATTAGTTATAGGTCAACCCAAATATTTTGTTTTCAATGTATCTAACACTCTCTAAAAAAGAATAGTCAACTGGGATGGGTGGGAAGCTGGGGGTAGAAATTTTGAAGTAAAAATGTTTCATATTGAAAATATCAAACCAAATGCTTATGCTTTTCTGAATCACCCCTACATTTTTCAGACAAAATAAATTTTCACTCAGTTCCATTCCTAATCTTAACATACTTTTTAAAATCAACTGTAGTTGTAATTGCTAATAATAATTTTATTTTAACCACAAGTTTTAGTCTAAGTCACTTTTATGTGAAGATAATTAACCACTGGAACAATTAACAAAGGCCATGATAGTTTAAGTTCAATTGTTACATATAAAGGGCTGGATGTCTTTCTAAATAACAGGCTACAGCTCATCCAGAAGTTATAAGTTTGATGCCTAATAATGGTCAAGTTCCTATATAAAACAGGTTATAGCATATCAGCCCAGATGGTCATAATGGTCTATTTAAGTCATATAAAATGAGATTTGATGTGAAAGATTCCATACTATAAAAGCATTTGAGAACCCTTGATGTAGAGAGTCACTAAACTATTCATATTTCACACAATAGTGGCAAGCACAGTATGAGAAATCACGGTCTCTGTAAGCAACAGAATTATAGTGTTGAATATGAAAGATTTCTGAAAGTTTCCTAAAGCTGTCTGAAAAACTATAAAGGCTTTGTAATGTATGAACAGAACAGAACTCCCTGGCAGATTGCTTTGCTGACTCCATTGCACCTGAAAGACACCATCGAATAAATTCATCCAGAATGTGTATTGCAGCTGCCACTTAGTAAACAGGGTTGTTAAAAGCAATTTTATTGCAATCCATAGACAGAAACCTATTATAGTATTAACAAATAGGGGTGTTCCGATTCATATTAAAAAATGTGCTAGCTTAATTGTAGGAAATGCATTGCTTTGATTTGAGCATGCAGAGCACCACTGATAATGTCAGAGAAAAAACATGCCTGGTAGAAGTGTTTTCAACCACTCAGCATGCGTAATAGGACTAGATCAGTGCAGCTTTCCAGCATGAACAAGATTTGTTTTCCTTTCACCCCACTTTAGGAATCACGATTTAAGCACTGTGGTCAAATTAAAAGCAGAGCTTCCAAAGTGTGAGTGCATTTGAATGTTATGTATTCTGCAAGGTATAAATCTATAATCATAGCCATTATCTCACTGAACAGCCATTACAGGACTTTATGGAAAGTCTGCCTCTACTTGCATCAGGGCAATTGAATTGTTTTTCATGCATAAGTGTTGTGCTTAAAATGTTAAGACAAGAAGTTCCCACAAAGGGAGCACATTTAACGTGAATCTTTAAACCTACATAGCAGTACATCTGAGGAGAAGTATTCCTTTCAAGAGTACAAGATTGCTCTTGAAATCGAAGTCTAAGTGAAAAACAAGGTTTTTGCTTTTGATAACTAGATTTAATAAAGTACAGATTTCTTTGTATAAAGAGGGCTCTTGTTTTCATATTATCAATCAAAATTATTTATAGAATGCTGGGAGCGTCTACATAACATGTTTACCGTGCATAATTATCTGTACAGTAAAAATCTCGGCATCTACATGCATGCCCCTAATAGGCTAGAGTGAACTAATTCACTCTGTCACAGGATAGTACTTGTAAATACAAGTAGACACTGCCTAGCTGGCTGGAGCATGAGGGAGCTTCAGTGTGGGGATGCCTGCCCTGGCTGAACATGCTGCACCTGAATAAACTGCGGAGCTTATTGCTCCAGAGTTAATTGCTCCCAGGCACACTGTTTGAACATGTGCCCGAAGCAATTAACTCCAGAGCAATAAGCTCCATAGTTTATGCAAGTGCCATAATTGGTCATGTAGATGCACCCACTAAAATTATCTTAGAATCTTTAGAAATGTTGATGTGAGAGACCCAGTATAACCAGTTTAAAAACACAGACCTTCAAAATGGCTTAGTAAGCAAGGAAGGGAAGTTAGAACAACCTTGAAACCATCTAGGCAATAATGTGATTGTTTTGCTGCATCAGTTTTTCTCTTATGACAAAACCAAGAATCATTAGAAACAGCTAGAAGTAAAACACATCTTTGAAATTTCCCAAATAGCAGAAGTCTGTTCTAATAATGCCCACTAGGTGGCAGACTGAGCCTATTAAAGGGCACATTATTTTCCTTACCTGAGGTACAAAAGTAAGAACTTGGCTAGACTTCTGCAGGACTTTGCTTTACAGTTAGCCCCACACATGCCAAAGCAGTGTAATAATCATCATCATATAAGAGTGTCAGAGTCTGGCTGCTAAGTAGGTGAGCACATGTATAGGCAGCCAAAGACTACAACAGGTGAGAAAATTTTCGACACTATGGAGTCCTCTTTGAAATCTCAGAGTTTATCTTGTGAACCATGTGTAGGTGTTTGTACTTGGAACTCTGTGGCACCCTTAAAAGGATGCTAGTTGAGAATTAGTGGCATAAAAATTGGCACCCTGGTGTGAAAGTTAAGCAACTCTGCCAGATGTGATAGAGGATTGGGCCAGGTGCCTTCACATTGCCTTCATCTCCTGACAGATCTTTCTTCCTTGTTTTTCTTAATGCTTAAGAATTGAAAGTACATTCTCTGGAGGAGCTCCAAATATCCTTGAAGGACTCAGTCTATTTCCAGGCTTTCCAGGTTCTGTCTAACACTCAGGTTCCTTTAGCTGCCTGATTCTTTTTCTCTTTTACTATGATAATTTCTGTCATTGCACAACAGGTAGAAAATGCCTGTTCAAACCAAATCAAAGTACTGCATTTACTCAAACATAAGATGACCCCCAATAATTAGATTATACATAGGGAATATGTATAAAATTATTATCATTTTCCAGTTATAGAATCTAATTATTGGAGATTTACCATAAATTTGTCAACCCCCCACTGCTGGAGCAGAGTAAATAAAACTGGGGAGACAAGTAGCCTCCTTGCTCTCTTTCCCCCTCCCCATCTCCTTACTGTCAGGGCCTGCTTTTCCTCAGAACATGGAAGTGAAAAGCAAATTTGAAAACAAGGTCCTTGAAATTAAAAATGTTGGTACCATTTTGCATATAGTATCCTTCTGCTGACCTCATCTAGAATTACTGCATATTATCCTTTTTTGAAACTGCTGAAAGTTTTAATACAGGTATTAAGCACACTTTGATTGGCACTTTGGCACTGCCTTACATGTAGTACAAACTGGGCACATCTACACATGCATTAATGCACAACAATAAACTCCAGAGCCATTTGAACATGTGCCTGAAAGCAATACACTGGGAACAATAAGCTCCAGAATTTATTCATGCTCAGCAAATTGAGCCAAGTCAGAGCAGCCCCAGGTAGCAGGAGGTCCTGGAGGTCAGCTCAGAACTGCTCCCCCTCCCTGCCTCCCTAACTCAAGATGAAGTGGAGGAGCTGGCTGGGACATGAGGGTGCTTCACTGTGGGGCTAGCTGGCAGGTTTTTCCAACACTGAAGCACCCTTATGCCCCAGCCAGGCAAGGCAACATCTACACATGCGCTGCTGTGGAGTTTTTTACTCTGTAGCAGGATAGCACTTGTATTTACAAGTGCTATCCTGCTGCAAAGTAAAGTAGCTTACTCTGGCCTAAGAGCAGTGCATATATAGATGCATGATGTTTACTGTGCAGCTAATTAGTCAACTGCACAGTAAATGTCTCATGTAGATGTGCTTACTATGCACAATATTAATTCAAAGCCAAAGACTTGTGAAGTACCGCATAGCTGCTGAAGAAACAGGAATAATTGGAAAAAGGAAAGAAAGACACAGCTCGCTGTAGGAGGGAAGAGGGAATCTAAATGTATGCAAAGTAGTGGCTCACCATGACTTGGAAAGAGAATCCATGTTGAGGGGGACTGCACTTAATGGGCACTACCATATATTTAGGGATCTACCTAAATCACATTTGAAGTGTGCTGTGTAGCAGTTCCTTTAATCCTGCTCTTTTTGCCCCCCCCTCCTCCCACATTGCTGAATGGCTAAGGGACCCCTGCAGCCTTGCCGCTTGCATTTAATCAGGTGGGAGGCAAAAAAACATGGTTTTAAATATGCTGTATTTTTTTCGCCAGCGTCCCTCAGCTAATCAGCAGCAGGGGAGGGTTATGTGGTGAAAAGATGAAGATTGAAGGAGCTGCTGCACAGAGCACTTCTGGCACAATTTAGGTAGATGCCTACATATACTTTATTCAGATAGACTATACTAACCTATCCTTGTAGTCTTGCTCAGTTCTGGCTGCATTTGAGTCATCTTCATAGTTGTTCTCCATTTCTGAGTCTATGTTGCTTTTGGCATAGACAGTGGGAACATCTACACAAGATGCTAAAAGCACACTAACTCTACTGTGCATTAGCACGTCATGCCGAAAGCCATGCTAATGCACTATTGCAAAGTAGTATTAGTCTGCTGCGCATTACTGTCGCTTAAAAGATATGTGCCGGCATGATTACAGAGCATTAAGTTAGTTTCTGTTATTACAGGTACTAAACGTAATGTGCCATAATTATGGTGCATTACTGCATGTATAGACGCGCCCAATGTGTTTAATATGGCTTCTTTGTATGTAATTTTAAGAAAATATCATCCTATATTTGAATAAAGACAGTGCTTTTTATACTTATATTACAATAATATAACTGACTGAACACAATGCTAGGCCCATGGTCAAGCCTTTCAATGAATGTTTTTGACAGCTGAATGCAGAAAGGCATAAGTGTTTAAGTGGCTCTGAAGACAGAATTGGGAATAGATTATGTCAAAGTGGGGTCAAGTATACAATAAAAAAAAAAACTTTTTTTTTCTTTCTTTCTTTTTCAGCACAAATGATGCTTCTAAAGCCACCAGCCCTTTCACCTCATCACTAAGCACTTTGCCTCTAATCACATAGATTTAAAACCTTAATTATGCCTATTACTGAGAGTGCTGTTACTCAGCATTAAAATTACAAACTCTAAAGCTGATCGGCAGGACAGAAACAAAGATGGATTTGCCCTTTACTGATATTTCAAAAAATATATAACCCCAAAATAGTGGAAATATTCACCTTTCCTTCTTTCAGATTTTAGTTCTTAGGTTCTTGCTTCCATATCTTTACTGGGGAGCCTTGGCTAGGAAGGAAAACTGAAGTTCAAATCTGTATTCCATGCCCTGTTCAGATCTCCTAAGGATCCCGCAGTGGATCCTTCAGCATAAAGTGAGGGAAATTTGTGATTTTAGCAGAATTATAAAAGGAGAACTTCTGCTAACTTTAATGTTGCTGGTATACATCATAAAGAAACAGTAACAGGCATTGTTTTGCTCCACTCTTTACCTTTGGCCATGTAATTTTAGTACTTAAGAACAGCAGGGAAATTAGACTGTTCTCAGAGTTGATCTCTTGTCTTCTCTGCTGATCCTGTAGCTACCACTAAATTATTTTCCTTGAGCCAATTAAGTTTTGTTTGTAACATTATTGTGCCTATAAGCCCCAGCCATGGTGTCCGGTACCATTTTATACAACAACCTGCATGCAGAACATTCTGTTCCTTGTTTCAGAATTGAACCCAAGAGTGCCCTGGGCCATAGCTCAAAGTAGGGTTTTAGTAGCTGTGGTTATTCAGGTAGTGGGAGGAAGGTACTTAGGTGTACTGGTATCTAGGAAGTAGATAAACCATGAAAGCCCATACTTGAAAGGAGGAAAAATTAGTGTTTGAAGAAGACTTGGGGAAACACTGAGGAAGCATTATGAATACAGGTTTGCTATAAACCCTCTGCATCACACTTAGACATGGATAGAGGTCTTTTATTAGGGAGAAATATTACCAGAATCATGTTCTTATAGAATACGTAATTCCCAGACAGAATGGATAAGAAATACTACTAATAGAAGTAAGGCCTAGGTATTTCTGAATTTGATTGTCTGGATTTCCTCAAACAGTAAACCAGAAAGAGGTAATGATATTTTTTACTAAGTTTTGGTAAGTAATGAAGACTATATAGAAGAGTTGGTCATACAAAATAACCTTGGGCCAAACTGACTCAAAAATAAGTGTGTAATAAAAAATTCTCTCTCAAAAGGATAATAAAGAATTACATCATAAAATTGAAAGACCTGAAGAGCCCAAAGACTGGAATTTCCAGGTATAAAATGCATCATGAGGTTACTAGAGTTGGATTGGCTAATGTTAACATAGGATATTCTTTTGATAACTGATTTTCTAGAAAGAAGAAATATTTTGTTATTAAATCCAGAATACATCTGCCACCCATGATACAATGCCTCATCAGAAATTAAACTGAAGAGAATGGGCTGATACAATAATAATAAAGGTAGATGAGGAACTAACTGAAGAGGAGATGACAGTGAATTCTACTTATAAGGGAATTATTGTGCTGGAGCAAGGTTACCAGTGGAGTTCCTCAAAGATTGGTTTCGGGACCAATTTTATTAAATATTTTTATTTATGACCTTACCGTCAAAAATCTGATGAAATTTGCAGACAAAGCTGGAGGAAGATGTGGCTATAATACTAAAAAAGACAAAAGCAGATGATCTTTAAGACTGGGATAATAGAAAAAGGATGAAATATAATAGTACTAGGTGCTAGGTCATATATGTCGGGACCAATAAAAACAAAAATAATATATATTTTAAGGTGAAGCTTATCAGTTATAAGTGACAGAGGAGATTCAAAAAACAAAACAAGGTAAATCTCATGATTCCATTCTGTGACAGGGGGCAACTTCCTGGCCAGATCCCAAAGCAGCCAGCCCACCAGCCCAGGGCATTCTGCCCTGTCACTCCTGCCATGACTTGGTTGTTAACTTGATTTATTAAGTTGGAGGCTGCCCATTGCTTGCCTCGATGCCAGGGGTGCTATCCATGGCTCTGAACCGCCCCTACACCATGGCCCATGCCTCACAGATGGGATCCAGATTATGATTACTTCTCCCGATCTGAGGCCAGGGCAGATTCAGTCCATAATTGGTCTCCATTCACTCTCACACTCACTCTGCCCCACTCTCACAGGGGGCCTCTTGCACTCCGCCCACCCCGGGCCACACTCCACTGCCCTAACTCCTCTTGAGCAACCCATCATGGGCTTTTGGGATTACCTACTCTCTCCCTGGTACCACCACGCAGCAACTTCAGTTCCCACAAGTGCCCCTACTCTATATGGTGTAGCCTTAGATCAACACTGGGCTGCATTTGCCCAAGCTCCTCACTGGGCAACTCTACACCACCCCCCATCCTGGGGTCTCCTCATCATACTTACAACTAGCTACTTACAGCACTGGCCCTTGTCCTCACCTTCAGGCTTACCCCCATTTCGGCCCTACTCTGTGCAGGGCCTCACACCATGTTTACCAACTACCCCCTGTGGGACCTCCAGGATCTCACATCCCTAGGCTCAGGCACCTACAAATGAGCATACCTGGCCCTGCTATTCTCACAGCTCTCATGTTTATCCCCCAGATGGTGGGAGCCGGGGTTAAGGCACCACTACCTGCCTCTCACCAAGGAGGTTGGCAGCCCTGGCATTTAGTTGAGACTGCCCCACCACAGGCAGTCCCACCAGGCCTACCTACCCTGGTAGGGTGCAATTTTAGGTCATACCCAGGACCAGGAGCCTCCAAGCCATCCCCCTAGCTCCTGCCCTTACTTCCCGGATGTTCCCAAGCTGTAGCTCAACTGGCCGATGTTTTTCTTGTGGCCTCTGGCAGCAAACTGCTGCCTCCCCCTATATAAGCTGGGTCCTAAAATGGCCGCCATAATCAGGCACCTGCCAGCTGCCTGCCTTAGCCCTTAAAGTGGCAAGCTGCCACACATTCCCATATGATGTAAGAAAGAAAAAGATACATTCATTCCTAAAATGAAGGCTCTGATGAGGTCTGGAATATTGTGTATAATTCTGCTCACCCAAATTTGAGGAAGATGTATTCAAACAGGAACTGGCTGAGAGAAGGACTGCTAGAATAATCAGATACATGGAGTGCCTATCATAGAAGATAAGACAGAAACAGGTTGGCTTGTTTAATCTAATAAAATAAATATTGACAGGGGACACAAGTGTTCCCTTTTTCTTTGATGTATGCATGAATGTCAGGGAAGAGCTATTAACACAAAATGATACTAGCCTAGGTCCTAGAATAAAAAGGTACAAATTGGTCATAAATACTTAGGCTGAACATCTGAAGAAGCTTCCTAACCATCTAGGCAGTGAAGTCTGAAACAGTCTTGAGAGGACTGGGAACAAGAAACTTACCATATTTGCTTGAATACAAGATGAGGTTTTGGGCATGGGGGGGAAAAACCCCTCATCTTATAATTGGATAGATTCTATACCTAGAAAATTATAACAAATTCATAATTTTTCCATATATACAATCTAATTACTTGCGGGGGAGGGGGTGCTGTCTTACATTCGAGTAAATATGTTATTAAAAATCCCAAAGAATCAGGAAAGTAGATTTGTTTGTGTTAAACTGCCATATGTGGAAAAAAATTGTCATTAATCTTAAAAAGCATATATCCCTTTAAATTTGCAGCTTTTTATATTCCACATTAGGTTCAGGACCTCTCTTTACAGAACTTTTTTGGCTAGTGCCTAAGATTATTTCTATATTTGACTAGGAAAAGTGGATTGAAGATCTTGAGTTTACTCTTCTATGCTTTAAGTCCTTTAAGAGAAACAGATGTGGAGTCCCATAGGCCTTTTAAATTTTTACCATCTCTACCATATCTACGCTAGTCTGCACCTCCCATTAAAATAAAATTAATGCCTT
Organism: Alligator mississippiensis; assembly: GCF_030867095.1. NCBI lineage: Eukaryota > Metazoa > Chordata > Crocodylia > Alligatoridae > Alligator > Alligator mississippiensis. The sequence goes on along the minus strand of NC_081824.1, from coordinate 269,634,867 downwards.
TTGTTTTAACCTGTTGTTTCAAAGGTCCAATCACATTACCTGACACTTCTTCATGAGCAAAACATTAGACTCAGAAAAAGGATCACCACAGCTAACTATACAAAAATGTAAGCTGTCATTTCCCATTAGATAATTGATTGATTTTTCCCCTAAGTAAACTGTCCTAGTTAAGCCACACTATTTAATGCAGTGCTGGCATTAAATCGCTGTTATGATCCCACCCCTAAAAAAAGTAATTTATTTTCTATTAATTTCTTTATTTAGGAGAGAGATCATTATGTTATCAGAGGTGTATCACATAATTGTTAATGGTAACTATTCATTTTAGTTGCTTCCCCTTTTTTAATGTTTGAATTCCAGTGGGTACTTTTTGAAAATAAGACTCCCTCTAAGGCATATCAAATTTGGCACCAATAAATTAAGGTACTAGTTTATTGAAAAAAAATCTTGATATCATGGCTATTGACAGAAATTGCACATATTTGCAGTGGTGGTGGGCAAGAGGTGAAGGAACAGATCCCCTCAATCATTTGAATGTCATTGTTCAAAATGTTGCCTAATTTAAGGCTGCAGTACAGAACTCGGTCCTATCCACGTTAACCTCAGTGAAGTGAGGATCAGATCCTTAGTACAGTTTGATAACAGTCTGAAAAAAGCATTTTCTCTTTATATTAACTAGTTACTGATTTCTTACCAGTGATTCTATGGTTGTGATCTGGCTGCAATGGAGCTGTCAGATAAGATAGAACTGGCCAAACAGATCCCCCTACCAAGAACCTACCTCAGACTGTTCTGCTTCAAAGCAAGGCTGCAAAAAGCTCCACACATTCCCTTTTGTATAGGACCCTGATTCTCCCCCAACACTTTTCCTTTGGTCATTTTTTACCCTAATCCTTCTGCCTCTCTCTCTGACACTTACAACTTTCTGTTCCCAGTTTAGAAAGCTCTGTAACTAAGTGTCTGTTTTATCTTTTCTTGAGTTAATGAAATGGGTCCTTCTGAGCCAGAACCAGGTCAGCATCTGGCTGTCAATACTTCTCCCCAAACCCTCATGTTCTTCTGACTCAATATCCAGCTAAGTAACCACAAGCACTGGCCCTACAATTGAACAGGCTGACTCTGAGACAAGATAAGGTGTCAGAGGTTGGCAAGTATTTTGTTCTGGCAGTAAAAATATTTTTTCCAGGAAGTTTTCAGCTCCAAAAGAGGTGTTCCAAAGGCCAAGGTCTAAACTGTAAAGTATTGAAACAGCAAGGAGGAGAATTACTTCTTGCTTCAGGTACCCAAAACAGATGTGGCTTTTAGTACAGGGGCCAAGGAAGCTGTTATCTCAGCCAAACACTATTTTTGCCCAAAGGAGAAGGAAGCCATAAAAAGTGACTCCACTCTTAGATAGGGTTATGATTCCATGGCCAACTTCTCTTCAAGTTTCATCCACCTCAATTTATTTTGCATGGTGCAAGATACTGACAAGCAGCTCCTCAATACTAAGAAGCAGAAATACACAGACAGAACATGAGAAGAACTGAAAGTTCATGTCACTGCTTTTTCCCCTTGATCCAGATACTGCTAAGGATAAGATCTTCATTCTGTCTTGAGCTATGACAGCAAGTACCATTGCCAGAAGGCAGATGTAGTTGACAGGGATTCTCAGGCAAAACAGTTTTGTGTTAGCTACTCCCTTCCAAGGACAGAGAATATTTTGGCATGTTGTTCAACTAGGGAATCAGAACTTAGGAAAAGAGAAAGCCAACTTCCTTTGTCTTCATCCAGACACCAATACTGCCTTCAGATCACAAAGGATAGAAGGCCTTTGTTTTCGCAGTATTGTTTAACATACAGGAGGTGCCCATAGGGGGGGAACCTTTGTTTATGGAAGCACAGCAGGGAACTGTAAGCACATAACAGTTTCCTCTAGGTCCTTATACAAAACCCAGAACAATTATGGTAACACATATCTCTCAAGGGGCCAGATCTCTTGACCAGGAACACCAGAGCATCGACACAGCTTTCAGAACTCCTTAGAATTCCTTATACAGAGCCCATCGTCCCATTCAACACAGCCTTATATCCTCAGGCGCTTCCTACCAGCAGGCTAAGCAAGACCTCCACAAAGAACAGCTCAAGGAAACCTTCCTGCTTGCTTTCTTCTCAAGCAGCAACCCCCATGCCTTCCTACTAAAAGTCTTTCCAAGGTTTGTAACCCCATTGCTTAGGAAACTCCCTATTAACAATGAGCCTCTCTGACAGCTCAGCCTTCCACCTAAGCTTCAGCAGCTTTTTATCCCCAACTGCATCTGGTCAACAAGTGGTCACAGCTGGACAGCATAGGGCCTCTAACTGGGTAACTTTAGGCATCTTCTGGAGATCTTAAGCCCTAGAATGGTTGTATGTTAACACCTTTTAAGTGGTTTAAAGCATTTGTTATTTGGTTTAACATTACCCTACTCCAGGACAGGATTATCTCAAATCCAGCTAATTTTGCTCCTGTTTTATTAATTTCTGGCCAGGAGCTGGGGCTGCAGCACTCACTTGCCCTAAGAGAGAAGGGAGCCTGTCCTTCCCCTAGCTCCTTGTCCTGCCCTTGCTCACCAAGCCTCTACTGGCAAGTCATAGCTGTGCAAGTGTGGAGCAATCAAAGCAGGTTTTCTGCCTTCATGTGTGACTGGTCCACTAAGCCAAACAGCACTAAAATGATTAACATTTGTTTGGCTTACAGGGTAAGGTCTGACACGGCCCATAGGGAAGGCTGTTATTTGTTCCTTAATCCCTGGGTGGCTGTTGACACTTGTAAACCTGATCACAGCAACCTGTCCAAAGGGAGATGTAAACCAAAGACAGCATAAATTATGCACACAAGGAAAGAGAATGAATGTTGCAAGGATAGATTTAAATCTGAGTTTTCCTACGTTTGAATATTCTACATTGTAATCTTAATACAATTCTATAAATTGGTGCCTTGCATAATCTTCCCTCTGCACCCACCCCTTCCTGAGGCCCCAAACCCACCCTGCTCTGAACTGGACATTGACTCAGAATCCAAGCAGGAGGAGAAAGAAGGGGAACCCACGGGCTCTGGTGACCTTGGTGTGCCTAAAATCCTGGCTCAAAGAGAGGAATGATCATCTTTTAGTGTGGGATGGAGCCCCTCCAAAGCTTCCTTTAGGAATGCATTCCTTTAGGGATGCATTTAGGAAAGGTTACTTCCTTGGAAGCATTGTTAGGTTCCTTGTTGAGATCAAGGGATCATGGAAGATTGAGAACCAAATACCTGAATGATTCCCAACAGTAAATGTTTCCTACTCTTGGCTCATAGTGTAACAATGAAACTTCCAGCAGGAGTAGGCAACAAAACAATATGCATACTGTGACCTTCTCACACCTCTCAAAATGCTGAACTTTACCCCTGGCTTATTCAATGTAAATACATGCAGGAACTCAGGAAATCAAGCAACTCTTTTTCAATTCCTAAACCAGAAATGGTTAGACTTCACCTGGCTGCAAGACATGCACACAGTCAGAACCAATAAGGCACACAGGCACAGCACTTGGAATGGAAGAGCCTTCCAGTCACAGCACCAGCTATGCTGTGAGGATTACAATCATTGTCTCACAAAAATTGAGACTAGTTTCAGTGGTTGCCTCAAAAGTCATCCCCATTCACTTGCTACTAATCCAAGCCACTTTGGAGCAGGGCTGCCTCCTCCTAGTTAGTATCTATGCACCCAGTAAAGGGTGGGAGAGAGTGCACTTTTTTGGAACAATGGCTGACCTCTTACATACTGCAAGCAATGTCAATGATCTCCTCATTCTAGGAAAGGAGCAGGAAAAATACGGCCCATGGCACGAATCTTGCCCACCAAGCCACTCTATCTGGCCTGCAGGGCCCCTCAAAAAAATAATTATTACTGGCCTAAAGCTGCCCCTCTGAAAGCTGGTGGGAAGCAGACTTTCAGAGGTCATGCACCACTGGAAAGGGTGGACTCTGTGCCTCCACCTCTCTGGGGCTCCCAGCACTCCATTTGGGAGTCCTATGTGGAGGCAGCAAGTATGATGGCATGCTACTAAACAGCTGGTGAGTGGGGAGGGGAGCTCCTGTAGGAAGGGGGAATGGGTGTGGAGAAGTATGTGAGTGTATGTAGGTGTAGCCTCCCTCCATGGTGCCTGCCTCTCCTGCCATTGGCAGCAGCAGTAGGTGGTAGACCCTCAGGGCGCTTATGGCGCATAGCAGGCAGAGCTCCCTGATGGTGCGTGGCTCTGGCTGAGTCCTGGGATCTGTACATGGTGGCATAGAGCTGGCTCAGCCTGGCCCCCTAGCACACACCACAAGTCTTACTTTTGTATATTATGTGTGCAGGCATGTGGTATGTGTGTATGGAATTTGTGGGGGTGTGCATGGGGGGTTTGAAGTGGTGTAGGGGGGTTGGGGTTTGTGGGCAGGTGTAGGGAGGATGGGTGTGGGGTTTGTGAATGGGTGTGGGCCCCCCTGGCATATGCCCCTCCCACATGCCCCCTGAGCAGCAAGCTGTGGGCCCTCAGGGTGCTCATGGCCCATGGCAGGCAGAGCATCCCAGCAGTGTGCGACCCTGCATATGGTGACATGGAGCCAGCCCAGCCTGGCCTGCTGGCATGCACCTTCACCTCAGACTGGTGAGTTGCCAGCACGTGGGGCTCCCAGAACTGCAGGCAGTGGAATTCTGGCACACTGGCACATTGCTACCTGCCAGATACCTGACACAACAGGCACCTCTGCATTTTACCTGCATTGCTACATCCCCCTTTTCCCGCTAGCCCCCACCCCAGCCTGTCCCTCCCCTCCTGACACCTCCTTTTCCATTTTCACTGACTGGCTTTCTTGCCTGCATTGCAGGCCAGGCCAGCCTCTGGCTTCTTTACTATTGCTTCTATGCAGGACCAAGTGCAGGTACTTCCTCAGCCTGACAAAGGGGTTTTCAAACCTAAAGCTGGCATCCTGGGCAGCTAAGCTGAGCTCACTGGGAGTCTCACAACTGCACTGCAACCAGCAAGTGTCAGGCCTGTCAAAGACGTGACAGGTCTGGACATTCCCCATCTAGGACGTTGTGCATGTGTGCATTAGCTGGAGGTTATGGTGCCTCCTACCCGCCTTTCACCAGGGGATTGTTGGTCCTAGCATTTACGGGGCTGCTGCACTGCCAGCAGTCCCACCAGGCCTCCCTCCCCTGGCAGGGTGCAGTTTTAGTGGTCATGCCCAGGACCTGGGGCCTCCTCCTTCCCCATAGCCCCAGTCCCATACCTCCAAGTTCATCCTGGCAGGGGAATGAGCTCAGCAGGGACATGTTCTTCCCCTGCTGGCTGGTGATGCAGTTAGTGTCTCCTTCAGCTGAGAGTGGGGAATTACTCGGCTTTTAAACAATTCAAAAAAGGAAATTGGTGCAGATGGAGTGAGGAGGGTGGCAGTCAGTCCATCTGCAGGTGGAGCTTGGGGAACCCCAGCAGTGGGAGGTTCACCTTTAGGAACACCAGCTGCTCCACCAATGTAGGATCCAAACAGATGCGGTAGGGTGTCACAACTTCCCCAGCAATGCTGAACACCCTCTCGCTTGGAACACAGGTTGGTGGACAGGACAGGTGTTGCCAGGCAACCATGGCCAGATCCTGCCACATCTGGCTATGGTTTTCCCAGTAGGCCAAGGGTTCTCAGTCCAGTCGCTCCACATCCTCAGTGAGATAGGTAGCCACCGAAGCCTTGGCACTACCTGCCTGAGGCTGGGGTCTGGTGCATTTGGACCCCAGCATTGAAGCCATGCCCATGGCCCACATTGGCAGTGGCAGGTGTGGAGGAGACTGGCTGGTACTGGTGCTGGCACCGGTGCTGGTGCTGGGAGTGCTGGCACGGGAAAGTGGATCCCCCTCTTCCACATCCCCTTGCCTCTGTACTTTGGCCTCCCTGACTTTGTTCACTAGCACCTACGTCCAGTGATCAAGGGTTTGGGTGCTGCCAGTGCACATGCTCCCCTTCACACACATGCCTACCATCATGTGGACCATACTGGACTGCAGGGGATCTAGCCATCTCCTGATGCCCTCCTTTAGCCACCTCACCAGTGCCTACATGTCTGGTGACAGCGGCTTGCCCCAGGCAGGAACATTGATCCCCTGGAACTTCTCCATTTGGTTCTCCAGTTCCCTCACTAGGGGGATCACCTGGCCAAGGAGGGCATTGCAAGCTCTAAGGGTCTCAGTGACCTTGAGGAAGGGCTTGAGGACCACAAAGATCTGGGAAATGGTACCCCACTCAGCTCTGTAAAGGGGGGCGCTGATCCCAATCTCCCCAAACAAGGCCATCTCGTGGATGGCTTTCTGTTGCGCCACCTAACTTTGGAGCATCAGGTATGTGGACTTCCACTGAGTCTCCACATCCTGTATGATTCTGTGCTGTGGGATGCTCAGCTCTGCCTGTTTCTCCTGCAGTATCTTGCCCCCGTTGATGCAGCAGTGGAAGTATCCTGCCACCTTCCTGCATTTTGAATTCAGGTGGCTTGTAGCAGTACTGCTGGTGGTGCCGTCACCAGCAGCCCTGTCCCCCACCAAGGCATCCCTCACTATTAGGTGCAGCCTGTGTGCCACACAGTGGATGCCAACAAAGTTGGCTTCATGGACAGCCTTCACCATATTGGCCCCATTGTCGGTGACCATGAACCCACAGGTGAGCTCGGCCTGCCCAACGAGCCACCCCTGCACCATGCAGTTCATCGCCCCCATGATCTCCCTTGCCGTGTGCGACTCATCCAGCACCTCGGCTTGCAGTAGAGTCCACCAATGGCCTGACTGAGCACACCAGTGCCTTGTGAGGGAGAGGTAGGCATGATCGCCACCCCAGCTGCTCCAGATGTCAGAGGTGAAGTGCAAGGCTACCTGCAGCCCTGCCTTGCGCAACTCCTCCCTCAAGTAGTCCCTGTATGCCTCATACAAGGAGGGTACCAGCAGGGTTTCTCCCTCTCTGGAATGGACTACTTCCTAATCATTGAGTCAATGCTCCATGCCCTTCAGTGGCAACTGACAGGCCTCACCCTTCCATCAACTGCCAGGCCATGGACTCCTCCCCCACAACCCCCCCAATTCAGGTGCTAGCATATGCTGATGATGTGACTGTTTTTGTGAGGAGCACAAAACAGGGAGGACATCCAGTCCCTGAGTATCAGCAGACCTAAAAATGTGCCTCCTCAGTCAGTATCAACTGTGCCAAAGTTACACGTTTCTGCTGGACACCTGGGCTGTTGTTCACCCCTGAGACCTGCCTGGAGGCTGTCCTGTTCTGATGCCATGAAAACCAGTTCACAGTGGCCAGGTCTCATGATTGCCTCCAACTCTTTTGCTTCTTGGTCCAGGTGTATATCACATTTGAGTTTGGGCATTCTACCTTGCAATGAAATGTGGACCAGTTTCTGGTATGCTGGGCCACCAAAGGGACACTCTGCAATGTAGAAGAGGCAGAGCTAATCTGAAATGAAAGTCATTTAGGGGAGGCCCTTGGAGGAAGGGAAGGCCACTAGGGGAAGGAAGTTTCAATCTCTGATGATATGGTTTCATTACTGACAAGTGTTTCATGCTTAATCCCTGTGTTGTCCTGTGGGGCCAGGCCAACCCTCAGGATCTCAATATTGTGCTGTTAGACAGGAAGCCATGGTGTACAATTGCACATGCACACACTCAAAAATCAATTAGGTGCATACACACACACAGTAGGTGCATATACAAAGTCTAGGTGCATGCATCCCCACCAGGCATGCACACGCACACTACCAATCCAGGCACACTACCAATCCCGGCACATACACATCCAAAATTACCAGCCTAGGCAAATGCACGCTTATCACCAATTCAAGCACCTACACACACTATACAGACCAAAAGAAATTAGACCAGAATCAATTATCAGTACCTGCACACCCAATACACATACATGGATCACTAATTCATATACACAGGTGAGTTCCTAACTTGGGTGTTGTGATGTGTATGTATTTATGTGCTTGGTATACTTTGGATACCTGGGAAAAGTTAAGGTAAGAAGTTGAAAGTGCAGGGAGTGAAAGTTACCGGGACCAGGATTAGAACCAGTAGACTAGAGAGAGCTGGGCTGAAGAACTGAGGCTTGGGGGTTACTTTAGGTTAATTGACCTTAATTGATTAAAGGGCAATGCCAAAAGCCTGCAGACCAGGGGAGTGATGCTGGAAAGAAGCTTACAAAGAGGCTGGGACCAAAGCCAGAGCTACAAGGGAGCCAAAAGGTAAGTGGGGAGAGGAAAACTGGGACAGAGGGTGCAGAGGAGCTAGAGAGGGTGCGGAGAAAACTGAGGGCTGGCTCCAGGAACCAGGACAGGGGTTGCTGGTGCTGGGAGCTAGAGAAGGGCTCCAGCTGCTGGGAAACCTAAGGAGAAGTTGGTGGCAGACCAGAGGACTGTGGGGGAGAAGGGGCAGCTAGAGAGGGTGTGGAGGAAATCTGGAGAACACAGAGGAAAAGAAGAAAGGGGCAGGAAAGGTTGGGAACAGAAGATGGAGAGAGAGAGAGAGTTGGGGAAAGACAGCAGGAAGCAGAAATGAACAGGGCTGAGAGGCTAAGAGTGGCAGGAAGAGCTGCGGAAAAACATGGGAAGGAGGCAGTGGACAACAGAAACGGGGCCAGGAGGCTAGAAATGGCAGAAAGGGCTGCAGAAAGACGTGGGAAGAAGACGGTGGATGGCAGGAATGAGACTGAGAGATGGCAGAAAGCAATAGGGCCAAGAGGCTGCAGCAGGGGAACAGAGAAGGGACAGAGAGGAGCTGAGAGGTGGCAGGAAAAGGTGTGGGGGGGAAGCTGAGAGAGAGACAGAGACTAGAATTTAAGATGGGGAAGGGACTGGGGCTCAGTAACATACAACCCAACTCAGGGTTACAAATGACAGTGGTTTTATTGAACAGGGGAGATGGTGACACAATATCTTATTGGTTCCTTTGCACACGTGCACACGTGCGCGCGCACACACACACACACACACACACACACACACTGGCAGCAGGGGTTAAATAGGCTTGATGCAGGGGCTGAAGTCTGGGAGGAGAGAGAGAGAGAGTCCAAATTGGAGGAGGAAATGTGCAGGTGATATCTACCTATCCCAGGCTGAAAGTTGGTCCTCGATGGCCAGTCGGGGTCTCCTTCAGCTCGGTGTTGTCCAGAGGGGGTTGCCAGCAGGGCCTCTGGGGTGGATAGGCAGCGTGACGTGGAGCTGGTCTGGTTCAGATAGAAATGGCGTTCCTACTGGGTCTGTCTTCACTGCCCTTTTTTGTAGGGGCAGAACTTGTGTGACTCTAGTGACAGGAGGCATGCCCAGGCAAGGGTCAGCCCCTAGAGTACTGAGCATGTGTGCTCCATGCAGGGATGTGCAATTTCAGGTATCTGTAATGGTGGGGTACAACGGTAGAGTTGCTGGTTCTACAGGGTCTTTTGTCTTTCAAATGCTGGGTTCTTGTCTCTGTTCCTGGGTGAGGTCCATGGTTCCTGGATGAATCAATGCGAGGTGATGGCCTGGTCATTACAGGCCATTATATTTCAATCATTCCCAATCACTCCCATTCATCCAGGAACCAATATACTTGGGAGGGGTACATGAGTCACCCAGTTACAACACGGGGGGGGGGGGTGCCTGGACAGAGGACACAAGATGGAGGCTTGACATACAAAATGGAAACTTGACATGACTTATGCTAACTTACATATATAGGCCTAAAACAGTAATCACACAATATAAAAGCAGTACAAACATAATAATTATCACTTATAAAACAGTGGGTATCAATATCAAAAGAGCAGGGCACTTATTTGCAAAGAGGGGAGAGAAAAATAAAACTTACTACCCAAAATAAAATGTTAAAGCTTATCCTACATCTTAGCTTACTTATAATTATCTATAGGGAATAGAGAGGGAGAGGAAAAGTCAGAAATAGTTGGGGGAGGGGAGGGAATGTATATCTATCTATCTATCTATCTATCTATCTATCTAAAGAAAAGAAAGAAAAGAGGAAAAAAAAGAAACTGGGGGGTTATGTTACACTTAAGAGGGCCACACATTTTTGCACTTCACCTTTCATTTTTTAATATTTTTATAATAAAGCTTTAAAAATCTCTCTCTCTCTCCCCCATTCCTCTGTCAGATACATACACAAATTGCAGTATTAGCCAATGAAAGAACAGTGAAAGAAAGAACACATTTATGCAACTCATGCTAATGGGTATAGGCAAGAAACCTCACTATAGGCTAGTTCAGTCTTGCAGAAGTAAGTGGGACTGCTTCCATCAGAAAATACACACTGATATGAGCAAAGTTTTAACATTTAAGTCATTCATTGCCATGTCAATAACTGCTCTATAAAATGAAATTTCTATTCTGTCCTTGCCTTTGAAAACATTATTTAAAAAAAAAAATTACTTCTAATTTTTGGATTAAAGATTTATTTCTAGCTACTAATCTGTCTTTTCCTGGTAATTTTGTTGGGTTGCAAAAATTGTGCAACTCTCCTTTGTCAGCTTAGCATGCTGCTCAGCTAAACAATTTAGTTGACAGTCCTGAAGTTGTTCACAGACTAATTCAGACAAACACAACATTGATATATTGCTAGCTAACAGCCACAAATACACTTCACTTTTAATACTAATGCACCAAAGAGTTTTGCATACATTGCCATTCATCCAAATTACCTTAATTGTGAACGAGTCAAATTTCCATTTCTTTTCTTTCAGCTTGATAATTTAAATAATTGAATTGCGTTAATACACAGTAACAACTACCACTATTATTTACTTTTCATCTGTTTGTGATTCCTACTGTTCAATGAACAATCATTGTTTATAGATTAGCAGCAGTTATAAACTGTTGCAACTTTCTCTTCCTTTCAGACTTAGGAGTGAGAAGCACATTATATTGGTTGCTCTGGCATTTTTGGAGTAGCTATGGCATTCACAGTGCAAACCACTGTTATTCATACTGTTATAATTCCTTTCCAGTTAAGTCATTAACTAGCAATCAGAGCAGGCTTGTAGTACAATTCCTTATTTGGGAATGTCATGTGAGATGCCCAGAGCAATATGAAAAAATAAAGGCCAACTTGTCTGGCTGTAGAGGGATTTATAACAGGCCCACTGGCAGAGATCTGTTGGGAAGTATTATGAGCTCCTGCTTAGTTGAACATATAAACACCAAAGCCAGCAGGTGCATTACATTTGTACACTCTCTTTTTCCTTCAGGTGCAGTATTAAAAATCCTGTCATCACAGCATGTTTATAGAAACTTGAATTATAATGTCCTTTTCCTGCAGATGGTAGAACTAAAGTTTTTCTTCATAGGAACGTGAGAAGCATTTAAAACCACTTAAACACTTTCTTCTTGCTTTTGACAAGGGAAAAACGTCTGCTTTAGACAGCCTTTTTCTCCGAATAGAGCTGAAAATCTCCCCTTGCTTATGTTCATAAGAGAAATAGCTAATAATCAGTCATTAATGATGGCATATAAAAGTATTTGATACAAATTCCTCACCCAAATTTAAGGAAGTTTTAATCCAGATTTTGAATTGATTCAAATTAATTGTTGTTGGGGGGTTATATGGAAGGCCCATTTAATAAAATAAATAGTGGAAGATTTTTATGTATTTGACGTGGTAATAAGAACCTCAGTCTGGGGCAATGAGGCCAGTCAATGAAACTGTGTGGCTCAGAATGCAATTATAATTTAATTATCAGGATTTCTCTGCAAGTCTCTAATATCTTCATACAGTTGATTAATGTAACATTGTTTAGACTGTGAAGCATTCAAGAGTCATGAAATGGCAATACTAATGTTTCATATGTCGCCTTAACACTGTTTCTTGGATCAAAAGGCAAGGTTTGAAAGGCAATTATATGAAGAGAGTTTGAAGGAGCTAGGCATGTTCATTTTGCAGAAAAAGTGCTTAAGAGTGGACATGAGACCAGTCTTCAAATACCTGAATGGCTGCCATAAAGAAGAGGTGGGGGGAAACATTTTTTCTCTCTTGCTGCACATAGCAGGATACAAGCTAACAGCTTGAAGTTGCAAAAAAGTAGGTTTAGATTGGATATCAGAAGAAACTTTTGTACTATTAGAACAGTGCGGCAGTAGAATAGGCTGTCTGAGGAATTTGTGGAATCTCCATAGCTAGAGGTGTTCAAGAGGAGGTTGGACAGGCACTAGTCAGGGATGATTTAGGCACAGCTATGCCTATGTTCTACTTTGGGGATTTCCCATGCTTCTGGGCTTTGCTGTTTGCCACATGGTTCAGGAAGAATTTTTTTTCCCCTTCCTGCTGCTGCATGTTGTGGGTGGGAGGGGGAAGGTTTTGAGTCTTTCTCAGAGTCAGTGAGTGTTGCCTCCAGCCAAAGCTGGGGATTTTGACTGGGGTAGGCCAGTGTTCCTGCTGGGACATGAACCTGGAGGTTCATGGCTAGAGGGTCATGCCCCTCTGCTCAGCATCAGACCAACTGCCATATGTGGGGTCAAGAAAAGAATTTTACCCCACGGTCAGACTGGTATGGACTGTGGGGTGTTCTGTCTTCCTCTGTTGCAGAGGGCAGGCCTTCTTCCTGTAATCTCTTGAGCATATTTTTAGTAACGTTTGCAGCAGCAGGATGTTGGCTTCTGTAGTCCTTCTCCTTTACCTCAGGTAGATGAGGGTGTTACATCTTGTGTTGGTTGAATATTTTTGCTAAGAATTAGACAGTGGATTTGTGTGAGATCATTTTGATAGGTATGATCCTGCCTCAGGCAGGGGGGTGGAATAGATGATCTCTCGAGGTCCTTTCAAACCTTACTTATCTGTGACCTTATAGACTAATGAAATCAATCCATTGGGGCATAAGAATGCAAGATCTCTTCCTGCCCTATGCTGCTTTGGGATTTTCAGCAAAAATAAATAAAAGGTATTGTTAGACATTATCTTTCCTATGTGCTAAATGCTCTTAAAATGAGAGTCTGTGTGTTAAGGCAGGACAAGATAAACTAAATGGTCTCTGAAGGCACATCTACATGTTGCCGTATGGTGACGTTGCTACAGCGCCATGCCTTACTACTTTCTTTTGGAAGTACTAAACACGGTGCAGTACAGGCAGTTACTGCACCATTCATGCAGCACATGGGTAAATTTTGCTGCTACGTCACCATAGAGGTGCACTATACCTGGAGACCGTGCCGCTACAGTGATGTAACTGGTGATCATGTGTAGACACACACGAATGCTACATTGATATAGTATGCCATAATGTGATGTAGCGTGTGCCTCTACATCACTATAGGGTGATGTATAGATGCGCCCTCAGTGTCTCAGAGTTGCATCTCTTTGGCCAAGGAATATCTGGCTGGTTTTAGGGAGCTTGTATTGTGGCAATGTCAATCTGCTACACAGCCAAAATGAGCAATTTGCCTCCCACCCCATAGGATGACATGTCCTCCCAGACTTTACACAGACTGATTGCAAGCCAGGGCTGGCAGCTGAAGGGGAGACAGGGAGATCTCGGGAGGAGCTAGGGACCTGGCAGCTACGAGGAAGCTGAGGAGAGTCACAAGAAAGCTGGAGAGCCAGACAGCCAAGGGGCAGATGGCAATTCCTAGTCGTGCACCTGTTCAGCAGCCCTCTAGCAGCAAGTCAGAACTGTGAAAATCAAAGAGAGTATTAACTGTTAATGTACAACTGCTCACAGTACATGCTAACTTTAAAAACACATAACAGAGTCGGTCTGTGTGACAACACTCTAAGTAAGTAACTAGAGGACCTCACAAAGCAGGATAAACAGAGGAAGGGCAATTCAAATGTTGGGATACTAGCATCTTGCACAAGGAGCTGCGTGACCTGCCAGAACATATGTATCAAATAATCAGGAAAGCAAAAAGAGATCAAGCGTTTAGAAAGGTAGACCATGGAAGAACGGCTACTCTGGCAGTTAGGATTTATTCTATAAGCCTGGATAGAAATTGGTCTTAGAGGCCTGAGACTTAAATCTTGCCCACACTGGAGAAAACAAGTACCATGGCTTTTCTGAGAGGAAAGGAAGCTCTAGGCTAAAAATGTATTTTAACTCAGGCAGTTAAAAGATGACCAGTTCTTTCAGAGGCAAAGGAAAAGCCCAATACCAGGTTTTCTTGGGTTTTTCTTGAGGTCCCCACCTTCATTAAACAGAAGAAACTATGCAATCAATATCCTGCAATCAAAAGGAAAGGCCTAAGAGTGGACCAGCAAGAAGCAGGATTTTTGTCTCTTTTGAATAGACTCTGGGCAGTGCTTGCTTACGTCATCCTTTTCCAAACTCTTTGGCTGTTTTTTTCACTTACTTTTCACATGCATTCAATTATCATCACTCCCTGCTCAGCCTTAAATATATCCTGCACGTGGTCTAGATGTTTCAGTTTGGAATCTGGCTATTTGAGGAAAAAGCTTAACATATTCTTTTAATGAATACATGGAAATAATCTGATATAAAATTAGGGCTGTCATCATTTTGACAGTATGTGGGAGGGAGGGGGGGGGGGGGTTCTATTATCCCTGTACAGAAAAAGCTAAAGTTGTAGCTTAATTAATTAGAAATTGAGTTGTAAAGAAGCAACTATTGAAATAGGAGAGTGGTAGTTATTTTTAGTCTTTTCCCCCATAGATAAAATGTGCAAAATGAATTCAGTGAATTGGGACCTATACTTCAATCTGTGGTGCCTCTACTGGCATCCATGAAGAGTTTTACAAATGCTTAGTCCCTGTACTATGGCTATTGTAGGTGTCATTACCAATTAGCTGTTCACAGGAATCCAAAAACAATCTAGTTACATAGCAAATGAGTGGTGAGGGAATTGCTCTAAAGTGGAACCTTCTCACAGTTCGTTTGGAAGTCATCCTACAAGAGGCACACAAATATTTCTTTTTGTGTTCTGTTTCAATGAACCTAGCCTAGAATCTGTAAGCTTTCATTGGTTGTTTTTAATTTAATGGTGAACATATGAGACTGATGTTAGTGGCTAAATGTGCACAGGTCTTCTGAAACTTCCCACAGAGCTCAGCTGAAGTGCCTCTCTCCTGACCTATATAAACCTCAGTGTTGCATAACTGGGCCTTGCCTGTGGAGCAATTGTAAAATGTATAATGGTAATGTTGGGAAATCATAATTAGGTGTTAGACTGAGACCACCAGTGTAATTTAACTTATGAGGTCAAACTAATTCAAGCCCTCTCAACCAGCGTTGATATGGCCAAATTAGTTGTCATGGTCAACTTAATGAAGTATTTTTCCCCCCTAGTCATACACTGTCAGGAAATATATTATAACTTTTAGAAATTTGTTCACAGTTGCTCCCTGAACAACTCTGTATGACTAACCTAATGGTTTAGGTGCTCACCTGGGAAGGCAGAAGCCTTGTTTTCTAGTCCCTGTTTCAAAGACCATTTATTCATTTTGTTCCATGGCTGTTTAATGAAAATGCATAAATAGTAGGGCTGTGTGAAACACCATCATTTTGTTTCGATGTCCGTTTCACCATTTCAAAGGGACAGAATTTAGTTTCATCATTTTGTTTTGTATCAAAGCACTGTCCCATTTCATTTCATCGAAACTGTTTCGCTGTTTTGATGTGTTTCAACATTTCACCCGTAGGCTATAATGGGGAATCATTAAAATGCCTAAAACTTTGTCATTTCTTGCCTGTTTAGATAAAAATTGCAGGGATGGTAGCCCCTTCTGAGGGAATGAAGCTTGCCATGTTTCAAGAAGATAGGTACAGAGGTTTCTGAGAAACTACAGCCCAAACTGTTCAAAACACAACTCCTGACATTTGCTGGCAGCAGCAGCCACTTTTCATCTGGGGCACAGTTCCAGGGCCTTGGACCCCTGGGAAGGTGGAGGAGCTGTGCTGGCCTCCTCCTGGGGGTGTGGGCCCCTGGATCTGTGTGCCGGATGGGAGGAGACTGCCGCTGCTGCCTGGGACTGGTGCTGGGCTCAGCCTGCACCCAGCACCAGAGAAAATTGGTGTTGCCACCAGTCCCAGGTGGCAGCAGAAGCCTCCTGTCATCCAGTGTGCAGATCCGGGACCTTGCACCCCTGGGAGGAGACTGGCACAGCCCAGCAGGGGGTGTGAGCCCCTGGATCTGCACTCCAGTTGAGAGGTAGCTGCCTCTGCCACCTAGGACTGGCACTGAGTGTGGGCTGTGCCTAAGTGACAGTGGCAGTTTCTTCTTATCCGGTGCACAGATTGGGGGCTCACACCCCTGGGAGGAGTCCGGCACAGCCTGGCAGCCCTCACAAGGATGTGAGCACCATGATCTGTGCCCCAGATGAGAGGAGGCTGCCTCTATCACCTGGGACCGGTGCTGGGTGAGGGCTGCACACAGGAGGCAGCAACAGCCTCCTTTCATCCAGCATGCAGGTCAAGGGCTTGCACCCCCAGGAGGAGTCCGGCACAGTCTGGCAGCTCTCCCAGAGGTGCAAACTCCCGGATCTGCACCCCGGATGAGAGGAGGCTGCCTGGGACCAGTGCTGGGTGCGCGTTGCACCCTGGCGGCAGCAGCAGCCTCCTTGCATCCAGCACACAGATCTGGGAGTTCACAGCCCCGGGAGGAGTCTGGCATAGTCCAGCAGTCCTCCCTGGGGTGCAGGCCCCTGGATCTGTGTACTGGATGAGAGGAGGCTGCCACTACCGCACTGAAGCCAAGTAAGCCCAGCTTCTAAACTGAAAATGTTTTGAAACTTTTGAAATGTTTCAAGTGCCCTCATTTCATTTTGAAGCTGTTTTTAAGACTTTTGTTTCGTTTCAATGTCGCTGATTCGAGCTCAAAATGCGACAAAACAGCTTCCAAATGAAACACCTGGCAAAATGTCATACAGCCCTAATAAATAGGAAGGGATGGAGGTGGACAGGATATTTTTGGCACATTGGATGCTGTTTCTATGAAGACCTGATATTTTTAGAGCATAAAAATTGTGGGAAGGAAATACTTTGAATATTGTATGCAAAGAATTCATAATATTCCATAAATCAATTTTCTCTTTGAAGATAATACTACAGAAAGAAAGAATTGTCCAGGAGCATGGGAAATAGGTAAAGGGAGCTGGTATTAATTATATTACTTATGAAACTGATACATTCTGATTAATATAAAATATAAATTAGACTGTATCCTAAAATCAACCACATGAGATGCCAGTTCACACTAAATAACAGACCAGCTGTGGGGTTATTTCTTTGAGGGATATTATTTTTTCCTTCACCAGAAATTATCCTCCATGGATAAATTAGAAATGAAAGAGCTAAGTACAGTGTTCATCTTGAGTGTGTGTGTACAGTGTGTGTGTAATTATTTATAAAAGGAATAAGAAAAGATTAAAAGAACTGTTGAAAAGACATGGCTGTAGAACCTCTGATGGCTGTTTCAGAGGAGGGAAAAATCAGTGAACTGAAATCTCCCTGTGGAAATATGGCCTAGAAGAGCGAGCTACTTCTGAAAACAACATAACCCCTGGATAGTAATTAGTAATTACTAAGAACTTGTTTCATAATTATACTGTTTTAAGCCTCAGGCTGCTGGTTTTAGTGTTTAATGCTTATAGTGATTAATCTTCATTAGACATTTTAATTCAGATGAGTTTTTAATTACTTCACAAGTTGATGATGGCTTCCTCGAAAACATGTTGGATTAAATACCCTATTAAATATTCCTCCCCAGCAAAAATATCTGCAGATTAAGGAAATGCTACAAAAATCTTTCTGCAGGTGGCCTCTCAGCAGCTTCCAAAATATCTTCCCTGAGAGGGAAGAATTAGGTCTTAGATTGGGAGGCCTGAGGAATAATAGACTCACTAGCCTAGATCCCTGTGATTTGGTATAGGAGCTTGATTACACCCTCCTAAGGGGTACACTTGAGGCTACAGATGAGAAATTAATGCCACAAGGAACAAAACTAGCTTAAAGGGGAACCTCTAGCCTAAAATGTTTGGGATCTGGATTTTCAAGAGATCATACTCCCCTTGACTTCCTTAAAAAGTATGCAGAGCCTCAGCTAGAAAGTGCTAACAGGCTTCTGCAAGGTTGAATGTCAGGAAGCATGTGATTTAGGTCTCTCTGGATGTGTCTACATGTATATTAGGTCCAAGAGCAGCTTACTCACAAGTATACTACTTGTGAGTAAATGCTCCTGGGCAGTCATCTGCACATGCAAGAAAGCTGGAGCAGAGTTATGGCTAACGGCAGCAAATTACTCCCCCTTCCTGGGGCCTTGCAATAGACCCCTGCTGCCATCAGGGGGGGAGCTCTAGTCCTGGGTTATAGTATATTTGGTCCCAGTTAGGCCTCTACATGAGAGCTACTGTACAGTAACTAATACCAAATAAATTTGCTACTTGCATTTGCAGGTAGCACATTTACTCATGATTAGACCAATTTACTGTGCAGTAGGCAGATGCACGTGTAGATGTGCACATTTACTGCTCTACTGCTCAGTAAAGTGTCTTGGGTAGGTGTGCCCTCTTCTAGTAGAAATGCTAAAAAGCAGGGAGAGGAATATTGCTTTCAATTGTATGAAATACATAGTTTTTTAAGGCCCTCTCAGGAGGACAGGAAAGCAGTTTTTTGATGACATAACACCATCTAAGCTGGCCATGGGTAAATTCCCAGTCATGACAGCACTGTAATGCTATGCTTTCTTCTGAGCATTAGTTAAGCTTTAGCTTCAAGGATATTGTATGTATAAAAGGGAAACAAATGGTACACTTTACATTTGACAAGAGTGCAAATGTTCTGATTCTAATCCATAATAAATGCAAGAATTAGAAAAAACAGAATATTCACATTAACTTCTGTGAGAATTAAGAACTAGATGACTTCTCTTCCATAATATATGTAACTGTTGCTCAGTCCCAGTATGAGCCTGAAGATAGATTGCACCTGTTAGCTTTTGTTACAATAAAGGCCTTGAAGTGTTTCTTCCAAAAGAGTTCTCTGAAATAAATCCTAGACCAACAATTTTCACACTCATATTTTGAAATACTACCACATTAAAAACTGGTTAATTTAAAAATGTTGTCAGTTACAGGTTTGTTATTAGCCACATCATATACTTTAAAGCTGAGTGAAACACAAAATAATGCTATGGCAGTTAAATTAAAATCTGTTGTTTTGAGATTTGCACTTATTCCTGTAAGGTAAGTATGGGAAGGGATGCTTGCTACAGTCTGACACATTAATGTTATTGTTGTCTTCAGTAAACTACAGTTCCAGCACTCTCCTGAGATACAATATCTCTGCAGCAGCACCTGCACATCCATAATGACTACTTGGAGACATCACAAGGCTTTAAACCTATGGCTTTCAGAATTAAATTCCCATACATTTACCACTTAAGGAAAAGAACTGCCAAGGCAGAAATAGTAAGTTGTTATCCTTTAAGAATCAGCTATAGGAAGTGGCACAGAATAATTTTTTCTAAGCATTTTGCCCACAGTTTTTATTTCTTTATTGAAATTCGATAAAAGTTCAATTTAATTTTCATTAAAATTCAATTTTTAACTATTGCTTTCTTTTAACTTGCCATGGGCAAGAAATAAACAAAAATGCTTAGCTTTGTGACCTGAAGTTCCATGACACATCTGGTCTTAATGCCCCCACTAAAGTCAAGTTTGCCATTGATTAGCAGCCTTAAGAAATTAGCATCACAGCCTTCAAGAAGAAATTTGTTCTTTGAAGGGTCCTTGCCTTATGTATTTATATTCCATAGAGCTACAATAAATGAGTCTGTATGTGCTGAAAAAGCAGATGCAGAAAAGAAACTTGTGTAGATAGACCCTGAGTTTATCTGAGTTTCTTAAAGCCACATGAAAGATTGTCTCATGAAATTTCAGTCCAGAAAAGGCAGCTGCTGCATGGCTGAGTGCCAATATGGGAAAAGGGTATGAAGACAGAAGAAAAAGTCATTTGCAAAAAAGTGTAAATGATCTTCCTTCAAATAGTTTGCACACAGAAATAGTTCATGTCATGATTGTAAGAAGTCTATATGTATCTATGCATACACCTGCATATAGATCCATACATATAGATAGGTATAATAAATACCCATTCAGTGTTCTGAGTTTTATATCACAAAAGTATGTAATATAGGCTTTATTAAAAAATCCCAGTAAAAGAACAATATTTTAATTGCTTAGATTGCAAAGTCAACCACTGACAGTATAATATTTCTAATCTATGCTCTGAAGCATGGAGATGCAAAAGCTTCTTAATGAAACTTTTGGAAGAAGCCTTTTAACCAGGTTAAAACTTTTTTTTTCTGTCAGGTTTGTTCTGAGAAAAAGCTAATAAGACTTTTCCTAAAGTTCCACAAAAATATTCAGCCTGAGGGACATCATAGAAATCTTGAGGAGAAAAATTTAGATAAAGTTATATACCATGCTAAATAGGATCTTAAAATTAAAATATTAGGCAACCTGTTTTACTTATAATAAATGGAGTATCTATTGATAATGCTTAATTATCAATGAATAATCACATTTATTTTCTGGATCTTACCATCTAAAAAGAATTATTAATAGGAAATAACTATTAATCCTGATTTTACTATATTTACTTGAATACAAGACAACCCTGATTATAAGGTGACCCCCCAACTAGCAGATTCTATATATAGAAAATTTGTAAATGTTATATTTTTCAAGGTATAGTATCTAATTATTCGAGAGTTGCCCTGAATTTGTCCCTACCACTGATACAATTGGAAAAAAACTGAGGGTGGAGGTCAGGTAGACCCTTTCTTGCTCTCTGCTTCACCCCAACCAGAGCTTCCTCCCTCCTTCCTTACTGTCAGACCAGGCTTTTCCTGAGCACATGGAAGAAAGAAACAAAATTTTCATATAAGTGCATTGCTACAGGCACCCATAGACTTAGCTCATCCAGGACTGATGCATTTGACATTTTTCAAAACTGCTGTATGCTTTAGCAAAGGTTTTCCATACACATACTTTTAAACAACACTTTTGGACCTATTTACATATAGTACTGCCTATACTTTTTGTGTATGCCCAATGATCTCTCTATATATAATAGATATATGTAATAAAACTATACATAGTATTAGTCCAAATACAAGAGGCTCATGATTTACCTTACAATAGGTCATTGGGCTGGACCCCAGTGAAGCCAACAGTGTTTTAAGCCATGGTGACCCCACAGCTCAGTATTGAGTACATGTGTTTACTTCAGCTATCCCCCCACAAAGGTTCCACATGATAATTTCCACCCCCCCTCCCAATGACTGGAACTGGGTATTCTCATCATGAGTCTTAGGATCCTCCACAAATTTATATGCAGATGTGGCATAGGGCGACCTGGTCTGGCTCCACTTCATGGAGGGCGGGGACACACTAGTCATATGCATGAAGCTGAGGGGGGCACGGCAATAGAGGGATTCTGGGTGAACTGTTTGGGGCCCCATTTGGTGATGGAACAGGAATCACTGGAAATGGGAATGAAAAGTTCTGCTCAGCTGTGGGAGTGAAGAGAAAGTCGAAATGTACCCTAAGTAGTACATGGTATTTTCCATTTTTATCTACCTTGTACTGTGCGTAATGCCTTTGTAAAGAGTATGAAACATTGCCACAACTTTTGGTTTCTTTACCTTCACTTTGTATAGGTGAAAGTGATATAGTTGTTATATTAGTAACTTAATTTTATTCCATAACATGCAGTCTGTGGGAAGATACAGAGCAAACTAAGAACAAATTAGTTGTAACATGGTGGGTGCATCTACACAAGACACTTTATTGTGCAGTAAATTAGTAGATTAGCAAATTGTTCCTGCTCAGCCCAGACAGCAGGGTGTGGGGGAGAAGGGAAACTGTCCTGCTTGTGGGATACCGCCCTGTGAGCCCCATGCCGAGCAGGGCTCACCCAATTCAGCACAGAGTGGACAGGAAATGTCATGCTTGTGGGGCAGGGCCGAATGGGGCTCACCCAGCTCAGCACGAGGCTGGCCAGGAGTTTCCCTAAAAGCAGGCCAGTTACTGCCTGCCCTGTGCCAAACCAGGTGAGCCCTGCTCAGCACAGGGCTGGCAGGGAGCTGCCCCAGAAGTGATACAGCTTCCTCTGCCCACAAGGCCAGGCCTGATCCCCATGCTCCCTGCCAGCCCAGGGCTGGCACATGGGAGAGGCTGGAGCTCCCCCTGCCTGCTGCAGGGTGACAAAGCTGGGATGGAGCAGCCCTGCACTGAACTGCTCCCGTCAGGAGGAAATTACTCCCTACAGGATCATGTGTAGACGTGCTGCCAGCCACATGTTAACGTGCCTTAAGTTACTGTGCAGTAACCTTAAATGTGCATTAATTGCACATGTAGCCATACCCAATGATAGCGTTGTAAAGTTTAAGATCTATGGACACTGCAGAATGCAGAAATAGGATCATTGGAAAGAAAGGCTGGAAGCTACTTCACAGGGGCATGGAATCCAGACCTATGCTCAAATCAGGATCATCCCTTAATAAAGCATCTGAGCCATTTGCCTGTCTAACCTGCTCTTGAAAACTTCCAAGAATGAAAATTCTACAATTTATCTTGGTAGCCTCTTCCAGTGTTTGACCACCTTCATAGTCTAAGTTCCTCCTAAACTCCAACCTAAATTTCCCCTCCTGCAATTTGAGGCTATTGTTCCTAGTCCTACCACCTACATCTACAAAGGAAAGTATATCTCTATCCTCTCTATGATCCACCTTCAGGTATTTGAAGATTGTTTTAAATCTCTACTCTGCCCCACGGACTCATTCCATCTTCTGTTCTCCATACTAAATAATGCTATTCTTTCAGCCTTTCCTCATCAGTCTTGCTTCCCAGGTTCCTAACCATTTTTGTTGATCTGTGCTGGACTCTTTCCAACTTGTCTACATCCTTCTTGAAGTGTGGAGCCCAAAACTGGACACTGTTCTCCAGGTCAGGCCTCACCAGTGCTGTATAAGAGAATCACGTCCCTTGATTTGCAAGTGACGTTCCTGTTAATACAACCCAAGATGCTGTTGGCTTTCTTAGGAACAAGAGCATCCTCGTGGTTCATATTCAGTTTATGATCTACTGTAACCCCCAAGTCCTTCTCTGCAGTACTGCAGCCTAGCCAGGCATTCCTTAGTCTGTATTTGTGCTTGCAATTATTCTATCCCAAGTTCAATTATTCTATCCCAAGTGTAGGACTCTGCACTTGTTCTAGTTGAGTCTCATCTGATTGACTGCAGACTATTTCTCCAGTCTATTCTGGTCATTCTGGATTCTAGCCTTACTCTCCAAAGCATCTGCAACTCCACCCAACTTGGTGTCATCCACAAATTTGCTAAGGATATATTTGATTTCATCATTCAAATCATTAATAAAAATATTGAAAAGTACCAGCTCAGGGGTCTATCCAGCCCAGCTCAGGATAGACCCCTGGAAACTTCACTAGATACTTCTTCCCAACTAAACATTGAACTATTAAAGACTACTCACTGAGCATGATGATCCAACCAGTTACACACCCACCTTACAGTATATTTGTCTACACAGTATTTCCTTAGTCGTAACGTCCACTATTAGTCTCATCACCATTTAAGCTCTATCTGTACTAGTTTAGCTATTCTAATGCTAACTCCCTCTGTAGATGCTATTGATAATGGTATAAACTTGGTCTTGTTGTCCAAGCCCTTCTGCTTCATATCCTTCTTCCCAGTTTCTTCCACTATCCATCTGTCCATCTTCATCACTCTGACTCTCACGTTTCAGAAAAAATAATAGATTTTTATTGGCCTCAGCATTTCCTATTTCTATTACAAAGTGAGATATTTTAACTGCAATAAGTATACATTGTAAAAATGGAATCTTTCAGCTTCTAAATGGGTAAGTATGAATATTCAAATATTTAGTTTTGAGAAATTCAGAAAAAAAACATCTAGGTTACTATGAAATATAAGGAAATTTGTAACACTTTTCAGCTTGCTGAGGTTTTCATTTACATTTTATTCTATTTTTTTCAGTCAATCCCAATTATCATTTTCCATTAATAGAGGAACTGGATAGGTTCTTCAAGGCAATAGAAGAATTACTTTTTGATACCAAAACCACTGTGGTAAAAAACTGAAAAATAATACTTCACTATTTGTCAGAGTTGTAATAAAACTGATGGAAGTTTACAGATGGATTTAACATTGCAAACATGTTATGGAATGTGTTTGCACAGTGTTAAAACACTTCATGCCATAGTCAACACTAAAATCCTGACTTTTTAAAATAAAAACTCTAATTTATACTTGTGTTTGTAACTTGTAGAGGTGCCAAGCTATTCCCCAGAGTGTGTTCTTCATTTTCTCAAACAGCTGCGCTTACGACAATAGATCTGGTCAGAAAATATTCTCTGTCCTTTTTTCCATAGGAAAAATCTACCAAAGATGAGGAAATACTCATCACTTTCATAAATTTCCATAGAAAATTTGGACTTTTCACTTTAAAAACTTTTTGACACAGTCAACGTTTTATCTGGTAACAGAAAGATTTCTGTTACCTTTTGCAAGTTGAAAAATCTGATTTTCTGTTGAATGTTTACATTTTTGATCAGCTTTAAAAAAAGCATATGGAAATAAACTTCTCATGAGATCTCTTAGATTCAAAAACTGTCTTCCAATGTAATGTCCCTAATGATAGTATTAATGTTTAGTAAGGATTTATCCTTATCCTTCCAGTTACTGTACATTATATGTCTCATTATTTAAGTTTACCAGGTCTTCATACACCACTGCCCTTGGTCAATGCAGCAAGATTCTTGGGACTGGTCTTAAATCTGTGGCATTAAGGAGAATGTCTGTTATGCAGGGCATTCGTAAATGTATGTAGTGCCACTCACTGCTTCCTACAAAGAGCCTATTTTTTAAACTGTCAAAGAAACAGTTGTGGCATTGCAAAACCAGAGAAAAGCTGTCAATTCTATTCTTAAATTGACATTCCCCACATGCTACTTTCTGATGAGAGTCCATAATAAAGTTGGTTTCTTTTTATTTGTTTCCCATTCATGGCAGCACCTAATGCTTTCTCTCTCATCTGTCCCTCAAACAGACACCAGCTGGTAAAGTATTGGACATGCAAGCCCTACAAGAGGTCATCATTCTGGTCTATTGACAACTGTTTGGAACACCTGAAAAAAGGATCCCAAAGTAGCTCTGGTGCACTAGGCTACTACAATGAAGGATACAGGGATAGTGACATCTCCCAGGGTATTGTCAATCAAGATGTACCAAGCTAAAGCCTGACAATAGAGACCATTGTAATCCCATTTGAGAAAAAAGATGGATCACAAGGCTTTGTCTTGGCTTTCAGAATACAGCATATCTCTGTTTTTCTCTCACTGCTGTAAGCTAAAATGATAACATGGGTTGGTCTGAACCTAACGGGAATTGATACAAATTAGATGCTGATTCCATTGTGATTCACATTGTTGCGCTGGCCAATGAAAATATGAGTGCTAAGGGGAGTTCCCAGGAAAAGGATCTCCCAGCCTCCCAGCTTGTTTGTTTTGAGACATGCCTGGATGATATAGGTTTCAGAAGCTCAGACTTCCCAGGTAGCCTGTCTCACCAGGCTTCCTGCTGTGAAGCTTCTATGAAAATAACAAGGCAACCAAGTAGCTGTCTCTTGCCTTCAGGGGCATCTTGTTTAGTAAGTGCCTGTGATTGACAGCAGTTAGAAAGAATGACAGGAAGATATTTTACATCTGTTTGGTGTCTTGACTGTCATCCATTTCTTCCCACACTGGCTATTGTCATTCTTGGTATATCCAGGAATCCCACTGCTGCCAATGCAAATGCCAGACCACTGTGGAGCTATAGTGGTATGCAGTATACATTATATGAGAAATGAAAAGTGGATCAGGGTCATTGCATAAGGGAATACAATGATTCTGAAGCATTCTCATCATTCCTAATGTCAGATTTAAGTTAGATACCAAACCAAATTGAGCCATGGTCCATTCTGCTTGCAAATGTACCAAATATATATTTGGTTCAAGGCAGATCATAAGACTGATGGAACTTTCTTAAATTATTATTTGCATTGGAAGGTTTGATTTTTTTTTGTTGTTGTTGATGCAAACTTCAAGGTATTTTCTACTAAGGCAGTACAAATAGTGCAGTGCTTCTGCAGAAGTAGCCTTGCACAGAAACTAACAACGATCTAATTTCAAAAGAAAAATATTCACTAAAGAATTCTAGAAGCCTTGGCTTTTCATAGTTTCTTCTCCATCAAATTGCAAGCCATTATATGATTATTTCAGTGGTCTGAGAGAAACAAAGTATAAAATGGGACAAAGCAAATTTCTGGGAGAAACAAAATAGGTTCAATAGAGGACATTAAGAACCAAAATGGACAAATGAAACTGAAGTGCATTCCCAGATGTTGCATCTACCTGCACATTTGTATGGTTTTTCTTTTCTGCAGTTCTGAAGCATTTATAAGAACATCACCAGCTCCATATATGTAAGGAGGCAATTTTCTTCAGTTAATATGACTAATGTTTATAGTTCTAGAGCATTTATACACATACTTTTTCTGCACAATACACCAGAGTTCCACTGCTTCAGAGCAGACTCAGTTAATCAAGTCTGCTTCAGATGCCAGCTGAGGTGAACTGCACTGTGCCACCATGTGCATTTGTATAAGTGGCAAAATGCACATCAGCACGCAGAAAATGGAGGTGGTGCACTTTTGAATTAAATCATCTCTGAGGTGTTTTAGTTCAAAAGCGCACCACCACCATTTTCTGCATGCTGATGTGCATTTCGCTGATTATACAACTGGAATCGTTGCAGCACTGGGTGCTTTTCAAAGTGCCCAGTGCCGTGGTACTTGCATGTGTAAAAATGCCTCCAGATGCTACTCACCAGTGGAAGATAAAGAATACATTTAATAAAGGACCTGCCTAACTAAGACTATCCATACTAAAAATGAATGATTGTTTAAGGCAAGCCTAACTTCTCAATTAAATGTAGATAAAAAGATATGGGCTTTGCAGCATAACTGGAAAGTTAACACATCTAAATTCTGTGCCAGTTCACTCCTGGGAAGTGAATTTCAATATTAAGGATACTTCAAATATCTCAGCCAATTGCAGAAGTATCATAGGCCTTGCCAGATAACAATATACCAAGCTAATTAGGACTTCTAGATTTCCAAATCAACACCATAAATTCTACTATGCACATTTTAAGCAGCAGCACACCAATGAAATATATTTTCAAGGTAAAACCTGTTTCATAGGAAGGGTGCAGTCTTCCATACCAGCTTCAGCTTTTGAATGGGTATTAAGCTAGAATTCATATATATTGACTGATTTGGATGTGGAAAAAATCTGCATTAAACTTCTTCAGACCTGAAGAAACTTGTCAGCTCCTCCTTATATCAGAGGTGATTTCAGAATGACAAGTGACAAAGCCATCCAGATTCTACACCAATGTTAACTTGATGAATTGAAAGAAGATAAAACATAGTTTTACAATGAAGAAATCTTAAAAGGATGTGTCTGGGGTATAAAAAAGGGCCTTTTCTACAGATCTGAAATATAGCTATAGTATAAAGTTACGTCTTCATCAGACATCTGTCATATCAAACATATTCTGTACCTTAGCCAGCAGAGGCAGCTGTGGCAGGGTGACTCCCCAGGGGTGGATGCGAAGCTCCTTAAGTCCCTGTAGCCCTCACCTTCTGGAGACAAACACCTTCAGTTGCCTGTCAAGCCTTGATGTATTGTACCTTTATAAAAGGAAGACTGCCGTAGAGCTTCCTAAATTGCTCTCAAATGACCACCAACTGTACTATGATCTCTGCCTTACAGCTAGTTGCATGGCTCCATCCCTCCCCTACACCATGCCCCATGCCTCACAGATGGCACGCTCATTGATGTTCTCTTTCAGTTAGACCCCACTTTGGGGTTCCTGGAGCCTCTCTTGTTCTATATACAGCCTCTCACTAGGCTATTAAAAGGACCTCTCAACAACTTTCTTCCTTACCTAAAATCTAGATTTCCTTGCTAATGATTTTGATTACTACATGACTCAGTGCATTGCCTACCAGCTTGTGCATTCCATACACTGGTCAAATAAGTAAATATCTCAGGGATTTAGGATTAGGATTACAAAAACAAGTACATCTAGAAACAAGTACATCCCCCTATCCCATAACCTCGCACATTATATGTGTGTCTGAGAGTGGGCAGGGGGTAAGTGTGTCTGTGTATAAAAATAGAGAGAGTGGATGTGAAGGGAGAGATATGAAGGAAGGAGTTTAATGTTTGTAATGGCTTGAAGTCCTTAAGATCCTTACAATCATTTCCCTTTTCACCTGGATTGTAGTACTGGAAGGACCTTGTGCAAGGGAGGACTGTGGAGCTCTCTTTCTTCTTCTCCAACTAGTGCTACTGGAAGTCATTAATGGAAAGGGAAGCCCCAGAACAGAGAAGAAAGATTCTGTCCTGACTACAGAAACTATTTAGTAGGCAAGTTAGGTGAATACCATGGTCACCTATCCATTAGGAACAGTACTGAGACTAACAATGTTTTATATAAACCTTTCAACAGCAATTGAATACCAAATTACTTTTTAAATTTCTAAAACAGAAAAATGCAGAACACCCAACCCCAGTTCTGACCTCCCCCTTACAATAATTAAGGTCCCCAATCAGCAAAATTGGTCAGCCATTGAAATCCACTGCAAGCTGCCCAAAAATTGTAGCCTAATCTGACCCCACAGACAAATTATACCATACTACTCAATAATTCTGTTTAGTTCCCTTTACCTGCTCTTCCAAATTACCAACAGAAAAAGAAATGAGCTCTGAAGGACATCTAAAAAACCTATAAAATGAACAGAAACAAAAAATGCTTTAATTTCCTACCATCAGCAAAAATTGTACTCTTTTTAGGTGCTATAACCAAAAAGTAAGTTAAGGAAAGGTAGATTTTGCATTTGGATTTGAAACTAGTGAGATTTGTGCTTCTTCTGATCTCTGGAGATGCTGATCCATAGCTCAGTCACACTGTGACTTCAGGGCACAATGGTTTCATTCCTGAGATTGCTAGTTCTATTTTTCCAGCAGAATACGACTATTCACACAACAAAGAAACAATACAGTGGTGTGACTAGTAGAGTAAATCTTCTCCATGTTATCTTTGCTGCCAGAAGGAAGTAAGAGCTTTATAAAATGTGCTAATAAATGCATGTTTTACATGAATTCAAGAACATTTTTATTAACCTGAATAGATAAATTCACCCATTCACTGCACAAGGGTAAATACAAGAGCTCTTGACTAGCAGAGCCAAATCTAATTATGCAAATAGAATGGATTTTAGATGACAATGACTCCAAATATGCTGTTTCCACACTCTGAAAATGAGAAGATGCAACAAGAGTCTGACAATCTGCTGCTTTATGAAAGAAAAAACGATCATGCAGGTTTCAACTCTTATGTGTTGCCTTAAAACACTTAGTCGTACTTGCTGTTGCTTAAAAAGATGTTTAGAGTTCTTACATGAAGGGTATGTTCCATATTTTAAGCTCAATAAATCTTTATCACAGCTTTCAGTTGAAACAGCAATCTGGCAAAACTGCATGGACAGCAGACACTTTACTGCGGCTCTTTTTTCCCCTTGAATTGAAGTTTGTTGTTGCCAGAAAAAACAGGCAGCAGCATATCTGAAATTTAATCTTCCCTAAATTTACAGACCAAGACTAGTGAGAAGATTAACCATATTAGTTGGACATATTTTATTATTCTTCCCAGTATATACTTCATGACTATTCCCCTGGTGTTTTCTGTTATTGTTGATTATTGAGTTTCATTCCTTGGTGAAGGGCAAATTTAGTAATGATTGTGTTAAATATTTTTTAAAATATACTGTTGTTGTAAAACTGACTTGAACTGGAGGTACTGTTGACAGATTCATAGATTGGGAACAAACAGCAGAATATTTAATGGATAATTAAAACCATTTAGTTATATTGCAGTCAACAAAGAATCTGAAAAGTACACCCTTCATGTTTGTTTAAAAATATAATTGTATTCTAGCTTTGTATGTTGGTGCCAAGAAGTGAATAAATATTACGTGCATCTCACTGCTTGCCCAGATGCCCATCTGACAAGAATTAGACAATAGGTGGTTGTATAGTTTGATTCTTAGGGCATGATCTTAGCCTATTTTATTTTTGTGAACCATCTGGGTTTGATCTAAAGCTCATTGAAGTCAATGGAAGTCCTTGCAGTGTCTTGACTGGGCTTTGGATCAGGTCTTTCTGTGTGGATATGGGCTTAATCATCAGTAATCAATATTTTGTTTTCCTTCTAGACTCAAATCATATATGACGTAAGTACATCTTGTGAGATTATGACCATCCATATCATCAGCGAGGTCGTTTTCTCTCCAGTGAAAGCAGAAGTGCTTCCAAGCAAAATTTGATGTCAAATATAGCAAAACCAATACATCTACTTAGAAACTATTAAGAGATGCTTTGCATGTGGGCATAAGAAGGAAATTATAGTAATATAGAATTTAAGGTAAAAAATAAGGTTGGGCCTTACTGCCTGCATTATTTTTACAAATAAAAACTGAAGTTCAGTTATTGCCAGACTGAATACTTAGTCATTAAAATGCAGAAATGTTAAGTGAGATAGGAGAGTTATGACCATCTGTTCTTGCTGTCTCTATAGCTATGGAATATCACCCAGTAAGTCTGATACCAAACCCATACCTCCTGGTTGAGCAAGAGCACATCTGACACCATGTCTTCATTTTAAGACTTCAGGTAATGGCAAATTGTTCACAAATGAAGCTTTAAGAGTGTATGGCCTGAACAATCACATTGCCCTTTCATTTATGTCTTGAACAGATTTAGCATTTACAGAAAAATGGCAAAACAGCTGCTGCTTGAATTGCTGGCCTTGCTTTGCAAAATACACATAGCACAGCCTAAGACATGTACAAGTCCAAAAAGAGTAGGAGAAAAGGCAAATCAAGATCCAAATAAATAAATTGATTACATTCGAAGAAAAGTTCCCATAAATCTGGGTGCCAAACTTGGCTGTAATTTGTATGATTAACTCTCACAACACTGTACATGGCAATAACTCATAATATCCCTGACCTTACCAGCATTATAAAGCAATCTTTTTTAGATAACAAACTTAATTATGGATGCTAATTAGAAAGTCTATAAAATTGTTTTGGGAGGCTCTGATTCAGGAAAACTTGCCTGTTCAGAAAAGCACATAAGAGTAAAAACAAATGCAACATTCAAAATGTTCTAGCCACGGACAGACATATAGTCCTTTTTGTGATACTATGCAGCTGGAGGACTTCAAAATTACTGTGGCTACATGTAGCAGCATGCTTCTTAGCCAGAGGACATAACAGTAGGATAATGTACCCTGTGGCTCTGCCCTCACGGGTTTCTGAGGCCCAGCCACTTGGTATCTGTGGACACTACCCCTTGTGCCAGCTGGACTGCTGAAGCAGCCCTAACCTGGAGTGACCCCTGCACCCCCTACAGAAGTCTGACAGTGAGGGCTGCTACCTGGCTGTGACCTGCTGCCACCTGTGACATCATCTATCCCATTGGAACTGCAGCCCCAAAGCTGTTCCCCTGCCAGACCCAGATGGGGTGTCCCCACTCTGCCATCTGGGCAACTATCACCCAGAAGATATGCTCCTTGTGGTGTCCCACTTTGAACTGTTAAAGTGTGTTCCCTTAGCCCCAAATGACCAAGAGGTCAGCCACCTCATCTGCCCTCCAGCTGGGTTCCCCAGTCCTCTGGGGGACCCAGCTGGAGGGCAGATGAGGTGGCTCACCTATTTATACTCTAATACAAACCCCAAATTCTTTACTTAAAATACCCAAAATAGTGTTCTTCTGCTATTAAAATGAAATACTACTATATAGAGAGAGACTAGTTGAGGAATGTTTTACTGATATATTTACAAGTGTAGAGCAATTTGGAGGTGGGGATGGTTGGGGGAGTTTGTGGGTGGGTGTAGGGTTTATGAGGGTGAGGTTTGAGGCAGTATGGGGCTTGTGTGGGGGTTCAGTGTTTATGGCTGGGTATGTGGGTGAGAGGTTTGTGGGGGTTGCCTGGGGATGTAGGTGTTGTGGGTGGATTGTGGGGGTACTGTGTGGGGGGCTGCTCAGGAGGGGTGGGTCCCCTGCCCCCCCACAGAGTGCAGCCCCCCCCCACAGCACACAGACTGCCCCCCCAGGGCCCACAGATTCCCCCCGCATGGCACACACGTGCCCCCACAGGGTTCTCATGCCCCCCCCCCCCTTCAGGGTCCACATTCACCCCTGCAGGGTCCTCATGCGCCCCCCACAGGGCCACAGTCCCTCCCCTGCAGGGCCCACAACTCACCCCCACAGCAGCAGCAGCTGTGGGGTGCTCAGGGCCTGCTGCGGCCTCAGCCCCCAGCAGTGCGGCACATCCCCGAGCATCCCTGATCACCTAATAGCCACTGCTACCTGTGCTGCTCAGCACGGGTACAGCCCGTCTTGGTGCAGCACCGTACAGAGCCATGTGGCTTCAGGCAGCCCCGTTTGCAAGGACCACACAGTGTGCCAAGCTGGGTCCTGCCTCCACGGTCCCCACATGCATGGCTGAAATTTGCCCCACTTTGGTGTGGGGCATTTTGTGCCACATGGGGCAAAACAACCCTTCCTTCACTGCCTGTGAAAGGCTAATCAGACCTGTAGATGTACTATAAAAAGATTCCCTTGAAAGTATATGGTATTTTATATTATACTTATACTGGTTTCTCTGGGCAGGAATTAAGCTTTCAAACATAGAAAGATAGGAAGGAGGGGCTTAGGGGATGTGTAGATCGTGAAGAATTAAAAGAAAAAAAACAAGCTCTCTTTTTATGGCGTCTAATCCATTTGGTTTACTTTGGCTAAAACTTTCTGTTTTCATAACTACTGTATTTAGCTAAGATTTTGTTGACATTAGTGTCTTGTCCTCTGAGTCTGATGATCAAATAAGTGAAGCTTAGTGAAAGGTAGTGTTAAGTCGTGCCAAATCTGGAATGTTATGCTACTTTACTGTTTCCACTATCTGGAAAAGATTTGCAAGGTCTGTTTCCAGTGTACAGTCTTCTTACCCTGAAAATTACTCAAATGAAAAAGTCACAATGTATCTTTTAGTGCAATATTCCATCAAATTTAGGGCCAAACGGCAATAAAGTGGGAATATCAAGCAATCTGAGATAAATATGATTTAAATGAACAGGTGCTGTTGTAAGTATAATTGGCCATATGTCGTCTTTCATGACCAGCCTTTAAGCACTACACAGTTTACAGATAGGTACTAATATCATTTTAAAGTTTGTTCCAGCAGCAGATAGCACAGAATAAAAATGTTCTCAGTGAAAGTAGTGCCTGACTCACCTCCCATTGAAGTTAGTGCAAAGGTTTCTATCGACTTTAATGAAAGTTGCATCAGACTTACAGGCTTTAGTTAAAGTTTCAAAGCTCTAAGAGTCTAGCAGACTAGTTTTACTTTTTTGATGCCTGATTATTTACTTAGTGTATATCTTTTAATCAAAGGCGAAAATAAATATGCAGTTTTTGGAGTGCAAAACATTTCATATTCATATAGCAATATCTTTGGACTCTACTTGCTATACTGAAAGAATAAATTATAAATTGATGCATTAAAAAACAAGCTGCCCTTAGAACAGAATGATGCTAGCTTCCATTCCAGGGCCATAACCAGCTTAGCATGGACAGCAATAGGGTTTTCAAGGACTGTATGTGAGCAGCACCATTTTATAAGCTACATGTTCTTTAGAACGACGTAGAGTAGTTCTTCAAAAGGAAGGATTTATTTTCACTGCACAAGAAACCTTATACCTGGAACTTGCCCCAGTTCTGATTGCCCAGAGCCTAAAATATCTGACTATATTATGGAGAAAAAAAACCTTATTCCTTACAGTGGGAAAATTCATGAAGGAAAATATTTTTAATATACTTTTATAATTTGTAAGAAAAACAGACGGTAATAAGTAAATATATAACAGATATATGGTATCTATATTAAAATAGATGCTTCCATTTAAAATGCAATGTAATATAGCCATTTACACTAATGCTTGTATACAATGGAAACATGGTATATCTGCAAGCCATTGTTCATGAAAAAGAATAAAGTGCACACTGAACAAAGAAATCGTAAGAGTATTACTGATGGCAGGAACTATATGACCTGACCTTCACATTCAACCACACAGCCTACCTTGACACTATAAGCATGTCTGGAGTGGGTAGCAGCTGTACCTAAATAACTGCAATTTGCTACAACACTGGGATAGAGAAAATATCAAAAGCTCTTCAGAAAACATCCTCAGCACTATGTCATTAAAATTGTTTATCAGTTAGTGAGTCAAGAAATTAGGGCAATCAAAAGATTGCTGTGGTGTATGACCATAGAACATAAGTCTATTGCTGTGACTCAGAAACCAGCAAACAGTCTTTCCCCTGTACACATGCGACCTTGTTTTGTGTTTTTTTTTCCTGTTTACCCGTAACTAGCTTTTTAATTTGAGAAACATCCTCTGTCCAACCAAATCTTTGTCTCAATCTTTGCCTTTGCTCTTTTCCTTCCATCTGGCCCATCCCTTCTTTTCCATTTAATTCTCTTCAGTTTAAAATGTACCTGGTTCTGCCTGCCTCCCAAGTCAAGACCTGTTTATTTGTAGATATAGCCCAAATGAAGAATAAGTAATGTACCAGCTGAATCTTTCTCTCTTCTTTTCCTATTTTTTTTTTTTAAAACACAGTGGCAGAGCCTGTGGGTTTATAATTTACCATCGTAATTATAGCTGGTCAGAGTACAAAACATTGATACTTATTTTCCAACAAAATTGTTTATCCCCTGAAGTGGCCTTTTCTTCTAGAAGAACATTTGTTCAGAAAAATTTTGTTTTGTTTGAGATTTTTCCAGTTTTTCCATGCCTTTTCCTTTTCCTGCCTCCAAATATTTGACAATTTTTAAAACCAAAAATTCAAAAGTATAGGGGAAAAAAAAAGTTGTTTTTGTTTCTTGGTATTTATTTTTTAACCTACTAATTTAGATGATTTTTTTAATGTTTTTTTTTGTTTGGAAAATACCAACCATTTCCTGACCAGCTCTTATTATGATAGTAGTGGTTCTGGGTTATGAAATCTGGGTCAATTCAAATTACCAGTAGTCTGCCAGAGAGATGTAACAGCTAAATTGCTTAATTCGGGCTGCTTAGCACACTTTTTAAAATGTGTTCACTGTTCTTGTCTACCTGCTTCCCCTCACCACTGCTCTAATTAAACCGAGCATGTACACAAATTACCATGTGAAGAAGACTTCCAGAAGACCGGTTTTCAATCCAGTCTTCTGTTAGGATTGGATTGCCTGCACTGAAGCACCCTTGTGCCCTAGCCAGCCCCTTCAGTGTCTACATGTGCACTGCTGCAGAAAAAACAAAGCCACAGCAGGATAGGGCTTGTATTTACAAGCTGTGGAGTTTATTAATTTACTCCAGTCTAATGGCTCTGTGTAGACACCAAGAGATTTACTACAGAGCTACTTAGTCTACTCTGCAGTAAACATCTCATGTAGAAATGGCCATTGATATTGGTAACTGCACTAGCTATTTAAAAACCACATATGCTGCTACCTCTCCTTTGATAGCAGGGGAGACCCAGCATTAGCTAGACTGTCCTTTGATTTGTCTGGACTAGAAAAGTGGATTCAGCCATGTGTAGCTAAACTGCTAGCAAAATCTTCTTGGTATAGATCCGGAATTATACCCTCAGTTGAGCTGGCTTAATTGGGGACTGATTTAAAAATGCTCTTCACAAACTCAGCCACTTCTCCTTAAAAACCTTCTGATTTAGATTTCCTTAAGTTCTTGCTGCAGTTCATGTAGACATATCCCAAGCTGGTGCAGTACAGAGCTCATTGCTGACATGGCTCAGAAGCTGTTTAAATACTTATGCCCACACTGAATTCTGTGCTGATGTGGCTACACTGCTGGAGCTAGTTTAAAGACAGCTTGGGTATATCTGTGCTCCACTACAGTTATGTTTGACTACTGTGTAGACCAACATTTAGCTTCATGCTGACCTAGTCTCCTCCTCATCTCTTAATCCCTTTGGAATGTACACAGTATATGGCGGAGCACTTCTGACAGTCACTACAACTGTGCCTAGGATAAGAAGAAAGACATAGTTTTGTGAACTTCCTTTGCTTACCCATAGAACAGCTGGGTACATTCTGACCCTAAATTGGTGTAATTTACACCCAGAAAGGGCTGAAAAAATGAATCATAGCCACTTAGACTGTACAAATTAAGCTCACTGACCTTAAAAGATTTTGCTTTCACAAGGTTTACATTCTGCTTGCTTAGTTTTCAGAGAAAAATCCCTAAATTCTTACCACCTGGTG
Organism: Alligator mississippiensis; assembly: GCF_030867095.1. Lineage (NCBI taxonomy): Eukaryota > Metazoa > Chordata > Crocodylia > Alligatoridae > Alligator > Alligator mississippiensis. The sequence goes on along the minus strand of NC_081824.1, from coordinate 269,598,364 downwards.
AATTCAGGTCAGCTTGCAACACCCCATAGCAGTGATTCTCATCTAGGGTGTGGCAGCACCCTGGGGTACCATGAGATCCTTTTATGGGTTCTGTGCAATATTAGGTCAGCAAGGGATACCCATGTACGATTCACAAAGATAAACCCAGAAGTTTCAGAGAGGAATCCATAGCAAACATCCTGACCTGTTGTGGTCTGAGTTCTTTGCAACAGAATAATTGCTCTGTTATTTTTCTGTAGTCAAGAAATGAGTAAAAGTGAAGTGTTGGCATTTTCTGAGAGGTGGCTTCAGTCTAAAAACATTGAGAAATACAACCCTAAAAAGTTTTCAGCTTCAGTCCATCAGTGCTATCAATATCATTTATCTACATGTGAATATTTAACCATCTTTTGGGCCACAAATTTTGGTTTCTTTCTGTAAATCCTCCAGTTAAAAAAGGCTTCGCCTTTTATCCTTGCCTACCAATGCCCTTAGACCAACACAGCTACAACCGAAAACCCAGCAACATGGAAGCTATCACCTTGCCTGCCTATGTCCTTAGACCAGCATGGCTACAACCAAAAACCCAGTTGACAAACAAACTCCCCAGCTTAAAAACAAAAGGCTGATACATAATGGCACATACCATTGCACAATAACTCCAATATTGAGCAATAAATACCTTTGTCACATATGTTGGCCTTACAGTCTCTGCATCTGAATTGTAGCCAAAAACACAGTATTTAGCACAACTGTTCTATAAATGATGAGTGACTGTCCTCTGAAAGAGTACCGATGGATGCCCATTCGATATACAGAATTATTGTCTGCTTGAGAACTGTTTGTCCTGGAGGGCTCTCCATGGTTCCTTTGTGATTCAAGATAAACATATTAATTTCTCTGTTTTCATCCATTGCAGTAGATTATCCATGGATAATTTCTACAAAAGGGTTTCCCACTTGTTCTCTCCCTCCCTAGCTTTTCATGCTTAGTTCCCTAGAACATGCCTCCTACAATCAGGAGCCTCTGAGTACCTTGAATTAAGATCTGCTAATGAGGGGCTGTAATTTCTCTACTGCTTGTAATTTCTCTATTGCTATGAATCAACCAAATTAAGGGGCTAAATCTCCCTCTGTCCCTGCAATTGCACTCTTCACAGACAGCCCTTGGGTAAGAGCCGAGTCTAACTGAAAAACACTATGCAGCTGGAGCAAAAACGAGTCTTCACACACAGCGAAGTACATTTTTAAGGGGGATTAAGAAGAAAATGTCAGAAGGTCTTTTTTTTTTTTTAAACTAGAATTGGAAAGTGAAAAATGCATCGTTTCCCTCCCCCTCAACAACAATATGCTGCTTCAGTCAAAGTAAACAAAGAATATATTTTGTTGATGGGTCAGTTAAGTTTAATGTAGGCTGAAAAGTAGATTGTAATCCTGTGAAGCTGCAGTCTACTTTTGTTCCTCCCTCCCTGCCCCCATCCTGAAAACACACATGGCTTGACAAAATGCCATCAGAACGTGCTTGAAAACAGTGATCTCATTGTGAAGGCTGAAAACTTGGGGCTCGGTATAGCTGAATGATTGAGAAGCACAACATGCTCAACAGATGTAAAAACTGTATAATTCATGACTTTCTCAAGTGGGGAATGAGGTTCCACAGCCAGTTACTAAACCGCTGCAAGAGGTGTAAAATATCCAGTGATTTCCTATTCGAGTGCACCAAGTATTTCAGATATGCACATACTACTTGTGAGTTTTGGCTAGTGGTCATCAGGATTATTTCTCTCTGCGCTGTACTTTACTTGTTTCAGGGTATTTTAATAAGTGAGGGGAGACTTAGTATTTTATACTTGGTTTTCCCATTAAAAAAAAAAAAATCAAGTCCAGAGAAAACTTAAAAGAAGGTTGTGAACCTTGGACTTCCCACTTGTCTTAGCAAGCTGGCAGGTAAACCAATTTAAGCCAACTAGGTTTGTTGAGCTCTTGGGACTTCAGTCCTGCATAGACCTCCCTGGCAGAAACTGAAATTTTGGAATACTACATAGAGGCCCACAATATCCCTTTTCCTTTCTCCAAGGAGCTTAATTGCTCGCTTTCTCCCTACTGAATCTCAAAACTGACCTACTTCAGAAACATTTCTAAATACTATTAGATATTATTCCTTTAAACTGGAGGCCTATACCCCTTCCTGTCTATAGTTTCAGTTGGGTATAATATAGAGGTTGCAAAGGAGTGGATTGTGACTCCTTGGCTTGATGTGCCACTGGGATTGATTTGTCTTCCCATCATTTAGTATAGAGTTGTTCTTTTTTATCCTGTGGTAGTAACTGTTTCTAAGGGGCTATCTGTCCACTGGATTCACACTCTCTGATCCCAGGTATTTGTCCTATGCAGGGGATAACCCCTTTTTGTCTTTTTAAGGTAGCATGCATCACTGTTGTTGACAGGAACTGCAGGTCTTCAGCAACTCTGAAAATATGGACCCAAAGTATATGAAAATAATCTTGTATATTTTGTTGGTATATGCTAGGTGAATATTTTTTAAGTAGTGATAGAGGCTTTAAATGATGTGGGGATTTGAGGAAAGAGGGTGGGGTAGTAGCTCAACACCATGGATAACCAAGCCCTAAGGGTAGACTAGTGTAGATTTCAGTACATGATAGTATGCATGCATTTTGAGATGTAGTCCCAGGGGTGCTTCATCACCAGGGGTGTGAATGAGGCAGAAGAATGGCACATGATGCACTGAGGGTATTACTAAGTTGAGAGACAAAGCAGAACTTCAGCTTACCTAACAGGCCTTTTTAATTTAAGTTTACCAGAGCTTTCCAGGCAGCCATCCAGACTTCACAGCTGTTGTCCAGGTAAAAATGGGTAACCTGGGGGGATATAGGAGATGAGAGCAGCAGAGGGTATAACCCTCTCTATGGGAATATGCAGTCTGTGAAGGAGGATGTTGATTTAGTGCCTTTCATTAGTCACTAGTCAGAGGTTATTGTTATGTTCATAATTGCCATTCCCTAGTGTTATACCATCACTGCTGCAGTGTAGTAGTAGTAGTTAGTGGCAGCATTTTCATACTAAACTTATTTGTAGTCTCTTATAAGTTTCTCTTCTCTTAATACTTTGGATACAATTGCTGATAACTGGTGTACTCCCATGTCAGATTATCATCTTTGGATACTTCTGAAGGTATGTGTGTGTAAAAAATAATAGGCTGTTCAGCTGTTACTGCTTGTCAGATTCTTTATTGAACCAGAATAATTTAGACACTGGCCCCTGTTTCTTTCTTCTTTTATTTTTTCCTCCTCTTTTTTGGAAAAAAAAAGACTTCAGAGTTGGCACGTACATAATTCCGTTTGATGAACACATGTTTTTCCTTGTTTGAAGGAACTGGATTTCCCTTAGCAAAGTTCAGGAGATGTAAAAATAAAGTACATGATCAATGTGTCTTTTCTATATGCTTTAGACAAGTACAGGAAAGTGCACATACTCAAATGTTATTACCCATATCCAGAGGTTGAAATAAGAGAATGAATCTCCCTAAAAGTGGAAGATAGATCCCTACCTGCTCTGTTCCTGGCTTGGGACTTTAAAATGCTGTCCTTGAGACAAAGAAAACATTCCTATATTGATATTTTCTACCCATTGCCTCTGTCTCATCAAATGCTTCCACATTCACAGGCAGAAGATGTGAGGGAAAAAGATGAAATGATGAAAATAGACCTCTGACCTTAAATTGCAAAAAAATGATGTACTCTTTCTATGTGTGTATCAGCATGTTCCCATGCATGACAGTCATGCAAGAATCTTGGCTTCTTGTCCTCCAAAGTCCCCCAAACTTCACAAGTCATGCCAGCTTCTTGGTTGCTTAGAGAGATGCTGGTAGGAATTTGGTCCATATTTTGACCGAATAAATGTTGCTCAGCCATGTTTATTTGCATCTAAAAAGAAGTGAATTTTGGCCTCACTTGTACTCTGCCTTTCAATCTATCTTCTGTTGGACTAAAACTGCATTCCAAAGTCATGAACATGCTTCAAGCAAGCACATTTTTTTTTTTTTAATCCTTCAAGTTACACCACAATTCTTCAAGGGACTCTAATGCAGGGAGGGAGACATTTCACATATGAAGCCCAATTGACTTAATGGAAACTCAGGCAGGACATATTACAAGCAGAGAGATATACAAAATCATTAGATAGATAGATAGATAGATAGATAGATAGATAGATAGATAGATAGATAGATAGATAGATAGATAGATAGATAGATAGATAGATAGATAGATAGATAGATAGATACTAGGGCTGTGAGAAATTTTGCCGGCTGTTTCATTTCAATGCTGTTTTGACTCATTTTGAGCTCAAAACAGTGAAATCTAAATGAAACAAAAGGCTTCAAAACAACCTCAAAATGAAACAAGGGCAATCAAATTTCAAAATATTTCAAGTTTTGAAGCCGGGCTTGCTTGCAGCTGAAGAGAGACTAAGGAGAGGGAGGGGGATTAGGGAGGAAGGACTGCTCTGACATTGACTGTGTAGCTGGCCAGTGACTCTGATTCTTCCGTGAGGTCCTTTCCAATCCCAGTGCTTTGGGGGAGGGACAGAAAAACAGCATGAAAAGTATTGTTTTAACTGAGCTTTCTCTGTGCCTTCACACAAGCGACACAAGTTTTGCTTTGAACGGTTTGAGGTGCAGTTTCCCACAAACCCCTGCACCTATCTTCTTGAAACTTGGCAGGCTTCATGGTCTGAGAAAGGGCCACCATTCCTTCAGGTTTCATCTGACACAGTTATAGGCAGTTTCATTCTTCCCTATTATAGCCTATAGGCAAAACGTCGAAACAGCCTTAAAAAAGTGAAACAGTTTCAACACAATGGAACTCGAAACGAAACACTCTCCCATCAAAATGGTGAAATGGAAGTTGAAACAAAATGGTGCTGTTTCACACAGCCCTAATAGATACCTTTCTAAGAGTCCTAAAATAGCTATTTGTCACGTATGCAGAAATACGGTCATTTTTACACTCAGGGGCAGATCCAGGATTTGACAAAGGTACAGTAGTGGGGGAGCAGCCATCCATTCTGCTATTGCACCCCTACTGTTCCCCAACTCAGTGATGTGGATAGACTGTTCTGTGAGAGCCTCTGGGGACTTTTTAAAGTTCCCAAAGCAGGTAAGCATCCCCTCCATGGTCAGAAGCATGTCCCCTCCCTCCCTTTCGGTCCCTGCATCCTCCAGTCACTACTGCTTTCCCCACTGTCCTGGGGCCAGGGGAAGCTTCAGAGCCACTTTTGCCCAGTCTAGTTGGGCTTTGCAGGAGCTAGCCTCAGCTGGGACAGCCACAGCAGCAGCAGCAACAATGGAAAGGGTATGTACCTCTGAGCGGAAGGGAAGGGGGATTTCTTTTCTGCTTTGGGGACTTTTTTAGAGGCTCCAGAGGCTCAAAACATGGTCCAGTGCCAAAAAGGGGTGCAGCCATGCCACTGCACTCCCTCTGGACTCACCTCTGTCTCTGCTCAACTTCCATGTTCCAAGACCTTGTATTCACTGCACTTCTTCATGCAGGACTGTCTAATCAGAAGTACTTTAATCACATGCATGCACTGCTTCAGGTGGCACTTGTATGAGGTGAACCTGGATTTAACACTCCTGTGGATTATGTCTACCTCAAAATCATTCTGATTAAAAATATTTCTCCTGCAGTAACAGCTTTAAATTCCAAATCTGGAAACAGAGCCTCAATGTACATATAATGAAAGCCCTGCCCCGAAGGACTTGCAGTCCAAATAATTATCAGCAGTAGCATAACTAAGCGGGGAGGAGGCAATTGGAGCAATAGTTCTAGCAGCTTACTTGGGAGGGGTTTCAAAAGTAGCAGCCACTTCTACTGCTTGCCCAGCTCTGGCCTCTGCACAGGACAAAGAAATGCCCAATTTTGCCTCTGATTATCAAATTCTGAAAATTGGCATCCTTGGAGCAATAAATACCTGGTTCAAGGACGGATTGAACATAACCCTTAAAATATTTAACATATTCCCTTTATTTGCTTAGTAATGGAAAAAAATCAAAATCAAGCACAGAGAACCAACATATAATTTCTCATTTGCTAAACCTCACAGCAATGTTACCATTAACTAGCAAAAATATACTTCCCAACTGCATTTTTCCTTACCCCTCCTGTATCATGGCTTGTTGCTCTGCCATATGATCAGAATCTTGGCATTTCCAGTACCGGCAGCCTCACAGAAGAAGTCACTGAAGCACTTGACAGCTTCAGAAATGTACAGTATTGATGAAGACTACAAGAAGGACCACTCATAAAAATTACAGTTAAAAGTATAACATACATCTCACAATCTTTGTTATATATCCTGCTACTTTAATTATACATAGCACTGGGCGCATCTACACAAGATGCTTTACTGCAAAGAAGTATATTTTACTGTGCAGTAAGCATGTGTGTCTACAAATGCACATATTTACTGCACAATAAATCTCACTATTCACAAGGAAATTTGCTACCTGCAAATGCAAGCAGAAAATTTACTCGTGATTAGTAATGGTGCAGTGACATTCTTGTAGATGCCTGACCGGGAGCAAATCTTGGTTTTGTATTGTCTCCCACCTTCCTGCGTGCTGTGGGGAGAGGAACCTGGGGTCAAGGGAGTGCAGGTGTGCCGGGCAGGGGCAGGGGCTAGAGTGAGGCTTACCCTGCCCCCACTGAGGGGCTTACCACATGGCCAGGGTTGGCATGCCTGGTGGCTCAGCTCAGTCCCAGGTGCTGGTGAAGGTGTGTGGTTCCAGGTGGTGCCCTCTGATTATGGGGCTCCCTGAATGAACTGGTGCTGCACTTCCGCCTCACCTCACAGTGCCATGAGGTTGCCAGTCTCCTCCATGGTCCAGCTGGGCTCCTGGGTGGCACCTGCAGGCTCTGGGCAGGCTGCTGGGAGTGGGCTGCAGGCAACTGGAACTTGCCCCAGCAGCCAGGAGTTGCCTGCAGCTGGGCCCAGGTACCTGACAGGCCTGGCAGGAGCCTACAGCACTGTGCAGGCCTGGATGGTGCAAGCCTGGAAGCGACATGGCACTGGGGTGCCAGACAGCAGTGCTGGGGTGCAGGCAGGCTGGTGTGGCTAGCCTGTGGCCTGCCCAGGGAGACACAGACCTGGAGTGGCATCAAGCTTCCTGGCTCCCCCAGAGCTCAAAATGCCTGCAGGCTTTTAAGAGGCTGGGGCAGGCACAGAGCCAGGCCAGCTCTGGGGCAGGAGAGGCTCCCAGCCTGGAGCCTTGGGGCTAGCCTTAGGCTGTCCTCTAGGGTATTTATACACATGCCTTTATGTCCTGCAACATGTCGGAGATCTGCGCCATGTACAGTTGTATAAGTGGCGAAATGCATGTCAATGCACAGAAAATGGCAGCAGTGAACTTTTGAACTAACTAAAGCATCTCCAAGGTGTTTTCGTTCAAAGCGCACCGCTGCCATTTTCTTCACGCTGACATGCATTTTAGCGCTTATATAACTATATGCGTCACAACGCTGGGCATTTTCCAAAGCACCCACACTGCAACACTTACATGTGTAATAAAGCCCCAAGTGGCAGGGTTTACTGAGAGCAGTTTTGCTCCCAGTTGGCATCTACACATGCGTTACAGAGCAGTAGCAAATCACAAGTAAATTTGCTACTTGCATTTGCAAATTTACTCGCAAGTAGCAATTTTTACTAGTGGTAAGCATGCACACGTGTAGACCCATGTGCTTACTGTGCAGTAAACTACGCTACTGTGCAGTAAAGTGTCTCATGTAGATGCACCAGTTGCATCTTTGTCAAAAATCGACTAACTAGTTAAGAAAAGAGATTTTTTTTCTTTTTCATGAAAGTTATGAACATTATGAACATTTTTCTTTTTTTCTTTTTTTTTTAAATGTTGATTTAGAATACCAACCAAATGATTTAACATTGGCTGTTTACCCACATTCAAATAATCTGAGAGAATTCTCTCAGGTTTGTCTCCTGATAGAACAACTTACCCAGATATGCATGTACAGACATTCAAATGCTGAGCTCCTGAAGAGCATATAGCTTGCAGTGTTGACATTGTACAGCTGGTGGGGGAGGCTGTCCATACATAGCATATTTTGCAGGTTTCTTTAGTATTTTTGGTAACAGATGGCAGCAGTGCACAGGGCCACCTTGACTGATTGGCCTAATCTGTCCATGGCCAGCCTATGTTTCCCTGCAGCATAATGTGGAGTTTGCTTAAGGAGCATGTTCTACTCCTTGCTAGAGCAGCAGAGTCCAGCAAGCAACATGTTATCTCTCTAGAGGCACCTCCCCATGAGTGTGCATGTCCATTTTCCTGGGGGGAAACAGCAGCAGCACATAGTTGTGCTGCTGCTACTTGTTCCCAGGGAATACCCCAGCATGTGCACTCTGGCACATGGTAAATTGCCCCAGGTGGGGTAGGGGAGGCTGGCCCCAGCAGCTTTACCTGGGGTCCTAGAGGCCTCCTAGGGCTGCAGCAACTGCAATCCAGTTACATGGAGCCCAGATGGCAGCCAGAGTATAACTCTGGCCACCCAGGTTCCTGTTTGGGGTGTGCACACTGCATCCACGTAAACCAACCTGCTTTTTGGGGGGGTGTTTTATTTTTAGATATCAGGATTTCCTGGTATCTAATTTTGACCCTGTGTTGCAAATATACATCGCAGAAACCCCTTTTCACATGCACCACATGCATTTTGCTGTGCCTCAAAAGCCTTTGAGGTGCTGCAAAGCACGTGTTCCTGCTCATCTGGACACCCCCCAGGGCGTGGAGGGAGTGGGATGTTGGGACTAAGTTCTCTTCTAAGGCAAGTCACAGCATGTACATATATTCCCTCTACCAGGAGAAACTCTTAGAGCATCCATTTTTAGTCTGAGAGAAAAATGTAACCGCTCTCCCAGGAGAAACTAAATTTCTGTATGAGCCACTGTTTAAAAAAAAAAAAAATTGTCAGGATATTTTAATTTTGGTTTGTGTTAACTGGGGTCAAAATGAATTTGAGGGATCTTGGAGAATTTACCTTCCCCCCTCCCCCCTCCTCCAACCTTCATCCTAAGGAGGAAGAAACCATGAAAACTTAAACATTTCAATTTTGATTTAATTTGATTCACACTGAAAATGGTTCATGTCACAGCAAATCAAAACTAAATTGTTTTGAAGATTTACATCAAAATTATTTTCAATTATGTGAAATATATTTTTGAAAATGTTTGTACTATTCCAAAAGAACATGTATTACATGTAACATTAGAAGAGAAAGACTATAATCATTCCTCAGTAATAAGGGATTATGGGTTGGAAGAAATTTAGTTATCACCTGCCTATCTTGGGAAAAATTGAAGAGGAAGATAATGATGTGGGTGTAAAACAAACATTCATTATAGTGGGGTTGAGCTTGTGTGGGCAAACTAAACTAACCTGTGCTCCAAAGCTTAGCTCAGACATAATCAGGGCTCAGAGCACCTGGTAAGTTTGATTGTTTTAGAAATATAGATAAATACTCCAGGCGTGATACAGTTAAGTGGAGGAATTTCCATTTGGTTTTTTAGGAGTTGGATCAGCACCTCTACCAGGAAACAAGCTCTCAAAATCCATCCGTGGCTTACATAACTTACCTTGGGATAAGATAGTTTTATTACATTCACATGAGATATAATGAATACTGAGGAATTCTGTTTTCACCATTTTGTTCAATGTAAAATATCCATTCCCACACACAATGAACCCTATAGGTGAAATCCTGGCTGTGATGAAGTCAGTGGGAGTTTGCCATTGCTTATAGCACAGTCAGACTTTTATCCTATAACTTTTTTAATGTGTCTTTCACATCTTGCTAAAATAAGTATAAACCTTTGCCACAATTATAAAATAGTAGAAAATAAATTTAGCCTGGATTAGTTATATGGACAGAGGTTCAGTCTCCTGATGTGGCCTCAGGTCAGGTAGGGGTAGAAATTTCAGACGTCAAATTTTGTTGGATCCTGTGATTGACAAAAAGTAATATAGTTTTAATTTATTGTAGCCCAGATAAACAATCAGCTATTTATCTCTTACAAGTCAGAAAAAAAGTAGTTCATATGTTTACGTTGGTGGGATTCATTTAGCGACTGTGGGCACAACCCCATGAGTGCGCACATGTGGTTTGTGATACCTCAGAGCAGTCTGAGGCATTGCAAACCACACGGTACACATATGCAATCATTTGCTCCGCTGCTAATTTGCAGCACAGCATGTTTTTTTCACACCAGGAGATCCCAGTTTTAAAAAAGTGGTGGTGAAAAAAGTGGCATGGCACACATAGCAGCAGCATGCAGCACCAGAAAGAGAGCCTAGCTGCCAGCCAGACTTTGAGCACCTGGCTCAGCACCGCTGCTGCCCTGAGACAACCCCAGGACCCCAGGTAAGGCTGCTGGGGCCAGCCCAGGCAATGGCCCCAACCTCCCCTACCCCAGTTGAGTCAATTTGCATGGATGCAGGGACGTACCAGGGTGCTAATAGCAGTGGCACAAATATGTGTCACTGCTATTTGTCCCACAGGAAGCATGCAACATTTGCCCCTGTACGTTTGTGCTCATGGGGGTGCACCCTGCGTGTTCATTTTAGCACAGAAAATAGCAGTGTCAGGGGACCATCCATGTTAGATGCCGATCATCAGAAGAGGGGTCATCTGCGCAATGATGCTTGGTTCACACTGAGATCCCATTACATCCATATACTTTTGACCACATCAGCTGTTAATGGCCATCACTGTGAAGCTTCAAGTACTGTGCCTGGCTTGTAAAACCCTGTATAATTTGGGACTTGCCTATCAGTGAACTCACCTCTCTTACTTTGCAATACTGCTGCAGCTGTGATCTGCGGAAATGCTCAGGCTATCCATTTTCCACTCTAAAACAGAGAGGGTTGGTGGCAAGAGTTGCTCCATTAAAGGTCTTCAATAATGGAACTCATATATCCCCTCCACAAACTACTTGGTCCCAATCCAAACGTGCTAACTTTCGTAGCACTCTGCAAAGTTCCTTTATTTTCTCAGGCTTCTGCAAATGAAGAATCTGTGTGGAGAGGAGGGGCATAGGTTATAGTAGCTGGAAGGAGTTTTCTGTGCTGTTGGTTAGTTATATTTTGGAGTCAAAATTAATCTGGAAGACTTAGTCATAGTTCAATGTTGTTTCTATTTATAAACATCTGTGGAAATGCCTAGCTTCAGGACAGGAACTTTTAAACAACAAATAAATGTTGGCTACACTTGTGCTGCAGACTATTACAGATGGGAACCTCTGAATAATGAAGTATTTCTGAAAGTGTTTTAGGACATTGTCCAGCACTGTTTCACTGTAATTATTCTTCACATCCTCACTGCGAGAGAGTAAAGTTGGATGTTTCAATCAAAATAAACAGCCAAACATCTTTAAAGTCCCACTTACTTGCTAAAGTAAAACAGAAATAACCAACTAGCTTGGCTTCTTAAATAAACATTTCTGAGATTGTTATTTTAACACATCTGGTATCATGGACTGGTCCATCATAATAGTTTGATGAGCTTTCCTGCCTATTAGTTCTCAAATTTTATGAGTACAAATGATGCTGTTGTTATGAAAATGAAACATTCCTTTTTTTTTTCTTCTCACCAGGTGTGAATAATTTTAAGTGAATTAATACCTGATTTCCTATATGTTTGAATTCATATGTATGCAGGCAACTGAAGAAAGAAACAGAAAATAAATCCATGGAAATCATGAATGAATGAATAATGACAGGGAATTATGTGATCATCTACAGTTTGAAGGCAAAGATAAATAACACATTGCAGTGATATTTGGAAGGGAGCAGAACCCTCAACTCCTTTTTAGTCCAGTGAGAAGTATGACCATGCACCATCTTGCAGAAATGAACACCTCGGTGCTGATCCAAAAAAGTTTATGTAAGCACTGGTAAAGCCTGCAGGGCCCCAGAAGGATTCAGAAGTTCAGCTAAACAGAGCTTATTGCAGAATTGGAGCCTTCATTTGCAGAAAAAAATCCTCCCCAATCCTATTTTTGTAATGCTGTGATTTCACCTCTGTGAAAGCATTGACTACATATTAGTTCAGAAACTTACTGGACAAATTAGTCACAGTGTGTTTCACATAATTCATTGATTTGGAAGGGGCATCTGAAATTCAGACCCATGAATTCATAATTGTAATAAAATATACAAGTTAAATAAGGATATTCACTGAAAGCAAAGTAAGACAACTTTATTATATTGTTTATAAAGGGTGAATTAATAAATCATCATTGAAAGGGGATGTTTACTAAGAAATATCAGAACATAGTTTCATAGTAGCTAGGGTCAGGAGGGACCTGAACAGATCATCTAGCCTGACCCCCTGCCACAGGCAGGAATGAATGCTGGGTTCACAAGACCCCAGACAGGTGATCATCCAACCTCCTCTTGAATTTGCCCAAGGTAGAGGCAAGGACCCTGGGAAGTTGGTTCCAGATTTTGGCCACCCTAACTGTAAAATATTGCCTTCTGATCTCTAACCTAAACCTATTCTCCATCAGCTTATTACCATTGTTCCTTGTCACCCCAGGTGGTGCTGGGGAGAAAAGGGCTCTACCTATTTGCTGTTGATCTCCCCTGATGAGCTTGTAGGCAGCCACCAGGTCCCCCCTCAGCCTCCTCTTGCTGAGGCTGAACAGGTTCAGGTCCCTCAGTCTCTCCTCGTAGGGCCTGTCCTGCTGCCGTATCACTGAGTGGGTGGCCCTCCTCTGAACCCTCTCCAGGCTGGCCACATCCCTTTTGAAGTGTGGCACCTAGTACTGGATGCAGCACTCCAACTGCAGCCTGCCCAGTGCCGCACCTCTCTGGACCAGCTTGAGATGCACCTTTGGATGCATGACAAAGTGTGGCTGGCCTTGCTGGCTGCGGTCTGGCATTGGTGGCTCATGTTCATCTTGGAGTCAATAATGACTCCGAGATCCCTTTCCGCCTCTGTGCTTTCAAGAAGGGAACTCCCCAGCCTGTATGTATGCTGTGGATTCCTTCTCCTAAGGCACAGCACCCTGCATTTGTCTATGTTGAATCATCAAATCACAGTAAATCAATATCCAATAAGAAAAATGTTTTCACGTACTGGTAAACATTCTAATACTATACTATTCTGAAAAGATAATTTTGATACAACTAAAGACCTGTGGATCAGCACTCTAAGTACAGGTTTTAATCAATTTTTCCCATCAAATTGCATAGCATTCAGAAGACATGGAACCATCAGCAAAAGCTGAAACAGAAGTAATGTCACAGCTAGAGCTTTAGAAATGTAAGCAAGTAATTACTGAAGTGGTAAATTGATTCAACGTTTTCTTCCCAGGTAATTTATTCACAATTAATTCTACACACACACACAAATAGAAGGCAAGTATGCAATTAATAATTCAGAACAACTTCTATATTTTCTTGAATTTTACTAGTAAGTACTGTATAAACACAAGTGATTTTTAACATTAATTTTAGTCTACTTTAAACTTCTATAATACAACCAAAAGCATTAGTAAACTCTCCAGATTTATTCATAATTTATTAATTTAAGCATTTTTCTTTTTTTCTGAAAAGCTGTCATTTTCATGTGACATCATAAATTATGTGCTAATATTGTAAGTCTCAGGTCTGTAATTATTACTGAAGCACAAATACACATTATATCCTGAAGTCATTTACAAGCCTTTTAAAACTCAGGTATGTACTCTCCAAAAATATTGCACTTAGAAAAACTAATTCAGCTTAAAAGGAAAGACAGAGAAAATTCTTTTTCACTTATCAAGTGGAATTGGTGTGACAATAAATTCTCCAATTCCTTTTGACAGACTGTAATGTCTGGTTTCTTGCAATAGAAATTTTAGATCTGCTGAAGGTAGTTTTAGTCCAAATGGCATGTTAATCTAATAACCAGAGTCTTTTTTTAAAAGAGTGAAGAAAGAGTTCTGTTCATTTCATATTTTCTTATTAAATCTTTCAGTACATATCTGAGTGTTTTTCACTGATATATTAGGTTAGGAGGAATTGGTAATTTATGGCCCATGGGCAGAAGCAGATCCAGGATTTTGAAAAGGTGGGTACAGGAGCTTTAATTCCCCTAAGTAGGCAAGAATTCGGCACACTTCCCCTCCTTGCTCAAAAATATGTTTACACCCCATCCCTTCCCCACCTCCCACACCTAATTAGGTGTCTGTTTATTGCCACTGTCCAAGATGTGGGGAAGCTTCTGCCCCACTCCAGGCTGTAAAGGAGTTGGGCTCAGCTGGGTACAGCAATAACAGTGGTGAATGGGTTGCCACTCCCTAAGCCTTTCCCTAAGAGCTGGCGGGGAACAGCCAGGGGGAACTAGGCAGAGAAAAGGAATGCACCCACTACTGCCACTGTCTTCAGCTGAGCGCAGGCCCCAGGCAGCCTATTGTAGTGAGACAGGAGCAACTCTGGAGCTCCCTCTTCCCCAGGACAGTGGAGACAGCAGCAAGATGGGGAATGAGAATAGGGATGGGAAGATGATGTGCCTTTCAATATGAAAGGAAGTGGGGGAATCCTCTGGAGGACTTAAAAGAATCATTGGCTGCTGCTCCTGTAGCATGATGACCGGAGTGGTGTGGCCATGCCCCTGTACCTCCTCTGGTTCTGCAGAAGAAAATAAACTAGATAACAAAAAGATCATAAAAGAGGGTAAAGGGAAATTCCTCTTCCACAAAAATACCAGGAACTTGTTGTTAGCAGAGTAGATGTTTCTGTAAAGCATAGAAAATATTTTCAATGTGCTGTTTCTGTGATTCAAGCCTAGAATACCTGGATGTGTATAAAATTGATAATTTTTAACAACATCCATATTTTATGGGTGTTGTCATTACATCCCCAAATTTTCAATGTTTTTAGAGGGATCAGTATAAAGCAGGAATCAAGTAAATAGCTCAAGTTTTTCTTATGTTGAAACCTCTTGCTATTGGTGTCCCATTTAGTAGCTGTGGTTTTTATGGATCCCAGAAGACCAGTCTTAGGTAACTATGGCTAGGGACAGACAAGTTTCTTATCACTTAAACTGGTTTGTGTTTATATTAAACATAAACCAGTTTAAGTGATAAGAAACTGGTTTAAACCTGTAACAAAACAGATGTTCAGTGCACATAAACCGGTTTAAAAATGGCTGAAACTGGTTGGGGATAAACCTGGTTAAATGTAGTAAGTTAACTGATTTGGATCAAACCACTTTATGCAATGTCTGTCCCAGACCCCTTGCTGGTTTAAGATAAACCGGACTCCCACAGAATCCCAACATGCTCTTGGGCTGAGCAGGACTCTCTGTTCCACAGCAGGGCTGGCCCCTCCCTTTTGCGTCTGCCTGGCTTCTCTGTGCTAAGCAGGGATTATTCCCCTCCCCCCCCCAGCCGCCCCTCTGCTTTATGCAGATACCTCGGCATTAGCTAGCAGACCACATGCTGGCTACTGTGGGAGAGACAAAGACAGACAGGCTTTTTGAAGCTAATCAACAGTTAGCTTAATGTTCTTCCTTGGAAACGCTGTTTGAGAAGAGCTGTTTGCTCCCCTCCTTCCCCCTCATCCCTCTCTGCTAAACACAAATTCCCCCTTCCCCTCTACCTTACTGAAAGGTGTCTGTGTATTAGCCAGCAGACCAGATGCTGGGTCTGTGCTGAATCAACAGATAGCTGGAAATGTCTCTCTGTTTTCTTAATGGGGCAATAAACACTGAGATAAGGGTGATAAATACTGTTAACAGTTCCCTCCTCCCCCTGGCTTGCTTGCCTATCAGTTTGCTGTAGACAGTATACAGAAGCAGGGAGGGGGACTGAAAAGCTCCGTATCATCAACAGATGCATGTACTGCACACACCCTCCTCCCCCATTGCCTCAGAGTGCTAGCCTGGGGCTGCAGGCTGGTAACAATCCTGCTCCTTTAGCAGCAAGTGGGGAGAATCCTGGGACTGCAGGCAGGGTGGGGGTTCATACCCCTCCCTAATCAGAGATCTGCTGGGACCTGGCCATGCCCCCCTCAATTTAGCTCTGTGGAAGGGCAGGGAGGGCTGCTCCAGCACTCTCTTCCTCCCAGGCTTCCAGCCTGAGCCACTGCAGGCATGTGCCTGAGTTTCCTCCATCCAGAGGGATTATCTGTATGGTTTGAAACCAGTTCAGCCTAGCCATGTTAGACTAACTTGTAAAGGTTGAGTCAATTCAGGCTTGGGCTTTTTGAATGACTGTCCCTAGCCTATAGGGCAAGCTACTAAATCAAGTGTGCTCTCTGGAAAAAGCTACAGTGATTAGTTTTTACCAATAATACTGTAATGCTGCCTTCATGATGGAAAAGAGGTTTGTTTTTCCATGTTTTAAGAAAACCTAAGATACTGCCATACATTTCTAGGGGCTTTTGCTCCCTGAATCCAATTCTGTGTGTAGGTTCCTACAAAATATAACCAAACAGTTTTCTGATATCTTACTTATCATGAGGAGTTCCCAAACCATAAAGTATGAGTCAGCATCGGCCATCAGAAGTTGTGTAATAATAACATTTAGACTAGAACTAAAACTCAGATTTTAAGCAGTTAAAGTAATCCACTGAAACAAATTACCCAATAGCTTTGTGGGAATCCCCACCTTTAGAAATGTTTAAATATATACTCTTGTTCAAATAGGAGTGAGACAGGGACATG
Source organism: Alligator mississippiensis (assembly GCF_030867095.1). Taxonomy (NCBI): domain Eukaryota; kingdom Metazoa; phylum Chordata; order Crocodylia; family Alligatoridae; genus Alligator; species Alligator mississippiensis. The sequence goes on along the minus strand of NC_081824.1, from coordinate 269,581,650 downwards.
CTATGGCCTATATCAGTGGGGGCCAACTTTGCTGGCACCTGTGCCATAAATTAGCCCCGCACCCTCCCCAAGTACTGTTCCAATCCTTTTCCCTTACCTGATCTGCTTCCCAGGTTTCTACTCCCTGCCCTGTGCTCCCTGCCCAAGCTGCTGCTCTGTTTTCTGATCCCTGCACTGTGCTCCTAGTCTTCGCCCTGCTCTGTTTTCTGCTCCCTGCTCTATCTGCATTTGTGCTACCTGTCCCCTCCCTAATTTGCTGCATGCCAAATAAGGAGGCTGCTTGTGATACTTGCAGCACCATGCCACAGTTTGGCCACACTTGGCCTATATTACACAGTATATCAAGCTATGTGATGATAGTGCTATTTTCTGGACTAATTTGTATATGGAAAAACATCGGGACCTACAAAAGGCTGTTATTGTGGACCTGACTAACAAAACTGTCTTTTTGTAAGAAATGGCTTACATTTCCATGGGCTAAAGTTGAGCATATATTTAAGTTTTGCTTTGAATTAGGGACTGTATGATTTTCCTTCCCTGTAGATCACGCCATATTTGCCCATGAAGGATATCTTGAACAGCTTTTCAATTCTTATTCGCAGACCTGAGAATCTTTAAAATGACTGTAGACCTGGTAAGCCCTAAAGAGATTTCTTTGCCTTTTCAGACGATAAGGAAGGCAAAACAGAGCCTACACATACTGAGCTTGACCTGTCTCCTAGACCAGTAATTAATTCTCAACCAGGATGCTGTGGCTCTGGCTTGTCAATCAATAGATAATCTTAGGCTCTGCTTGTCAAGCAATATGTCAATGCATTAATTAGCTTTTAGAGGGAAATCTAATTGATTATGTACCTATGGGAGTTTTAATATAACTTTTGATAGTACCTGGAAGTAACCTAGTAAGTATTCTTAAAACATACATTTTAGAGAACCCATTCCCTTTTAGTTATCTTAGTTACAGGATTTAGTAAAACAGTCCAGTGGTAACTGGGCATGGAGATTTTCAAATTTATTAGTATCAGTTCTTATGTTACAGAGGAACTGTTTTTCTAGAGTCATTCAAACTAACATAATGGCATGTATCCATATCTTTCTGAAGCCCATATATTTTTTTAGAAGTGTGCTCTAAAATGACATTTATCCATTATTTCCCATGCATTTTAAAAGTTCAACTACATCTTTTACAACTGCCATAACTTTGACTGACATTCTTAACTGATGGCTTTGACTTCCTCTGACAATTCTTTCATATTCCTACATCTCAGAAAGTGTGCACATGCCAGATTAAGTAGAGGAGAACTAACTACTTGTTCTGAAGAAGCTTATGTCTGTAGCAGATGTAAGAAGGAGCCTCTATTGTGTTGTATACAAAACCGTAATTAGATTCAACAGCTGAGCACCTGACGCTGCTGAAAAATATATGTTCTATTCAGTCTTACATTTTCCCAGTCATGGAGGTAGCTAATAGGCCTGTGTGAACAGGGAAGTATTCGATTTGGATTTGGTTGATTCAGAGGACACTGATTCGATTCAGAGATTCGGATCACCATCCTGAATTGATTTGGATGAATTGGTTATGGAAGATTTGGCGCTGGTTCAGAGAGACTCGGTGATTCAGACTGGCCAGAGAGAGGCAGGCACAGCTGGGCAGCTGCAGGTTCTCCCATGGCTCCTCCAGCTTTGCCTGCCTCTGCCCAGGTGGGAAGAGCCACAGGAGAAGCCCACAAGACTGCCCAGCTCCAGCCCCCACCTGGCCAAGCCTTCTGGCACTTAAAAAAAAAAAAAAAGCCCCACACTCACTGGCTGCAGCAGCAGTAATCAAGGCCTCTGAGGACTCATGGCAGACCCGCAGCTCCTCATGCTATGCCCATCTCTGCCCCAGTGGGGGGAGCTGTGGGGGCTCTGCCCTACTGCTGCTTGCCCAGCTGGCATAGGGGGGACCACGATTCAGGTGCTCTCACTCCAGGCTTCAGCAGGGCATAGCCCCCACTCCCAGTGCTGCTGTGCCCACATCAGCACTGGGAGCAGGGGCTCTGCCCTGATGGTGCTTGCGAGCCAGCACAGGAGGGCGCAGGGTGTGGGAGCAGCTAGGAGTGGAGGCTATGCCCTGCTGTCACTTGTCCCCTTGTACCTGGAGCGAACCACACCCACATCCTGTTCCCCCCACCCCCTGCTGGCCGGGCAAGCAGCAGCAGGGCAGAGCCCCTACTCCGAGTGTCGCATCCTGTATCCCCTGCCCTCCTCCCTGAGTAATGCACCCCCTGCTCCAGCTGGGGAACTTGTCCCAGTCCTAGTTCCAATCCCTCCCTCCCCCATGTCCCTTCCCTCCCCCCCACCCCCAACCCTAACAGACTTACCAGCTAGAGGCAGCTGCATCAAGTGTGGTGAGGACTGCCTCCTGTTTAGTCTATGGCCAAATCTCCAAAGTGGCTGAATCTTTTCTGAATCAATTTGGGTGCTTTGAAACAATTCAGAGCGTTTAATTGATCTCCTGATTCAATTCAGTTTGGAGATTAGGTCCCTGAATCAGGCCAAATTTCCTCCAAATCAAATCAGCTACCAAAGCTTTGCACAGCCCTAGTAGCTAAGTGTCCATTGTTAAGCAAGCAGAGTGGCACACATTAGTCAGTGATCTTGGAAGCCTGTTTTTCATGGCATCCTTCTATACCATTTGCAGTATTTTGAAGGTTGGTTCTTTCAATTTCAAGTGAATTTTAGTCTAATAAGTACTAGACTTATTGGTGGCAGCACACTCTGAAGCAATGCTTTCCTTTACCTGCAAGCATATTTTCAGTCTTATATAGATTTATCTTCAGCCTTTCCAAGTACTCATCTCAGGCAGAATCTGGGTGTTGGTGCCTAGACTCTTCTAACTTGAAGTGGATAAAAATATCTTTTATATCTATAACTCTACTTATTCCCACTTCAGTCAGTGAATAAGCAAAGGACGCAGTGTAAGAACATGGCTAGGAACTAGGCCTATGCAAAGCGGCTAGTATTTGCTTTGGATTCAGATTTGGCTGATTCAGGGGACAGTGATTCAATTCAATTGAATCTGATTCAGAGATTCATCCACCGCTGAATCAGCCGAATCTCCAAATCAAACAGGCCCCATCCCCCACATATTATCCCAGCTCTGTCAATGGCTGCCCCGCCTGGCCCCAGTGTCCTGGAACTTTAAAAAAATAAAAGAAATAAAAATTTAAAAAAAACCCACACTCACAGGCTCCTGCCAGGTTGGGGGGGGGGGGGCGGGCAATCCCCACTGTCCCACACTGTGTGGGAGGAGTTCTGCCACAAGCCCCTAGAGGCACTGTGAATTCACTGGCTGCAGTAGCCAATGAGTGTGGGGCTTTTTTTTTTTTTTAAGCCTTGGGATGCTGGAGCCAGGCAGGGAAGCCATTGACAGGGATGGGAGAGTGGGCAGGGGACGGGGCCTGGTGGGGGTCCCCCCATGATCTCCCCCTCCTCTAGCTTCCCCCACCCCCTACTTACCAGTACAGAGTCCAGCTCCTTGCAGCAGCAAGTGGGGACTGCCCGAATCTCCAAATCTCTCCAAAGCTCTCTGAATCTTTTCTGAATTGATTCAGAAGCTTTGAATTGATTTGGACCTTTTTATTGGTCTCCTGATTTAATTTGGATCTGGAGATTCCACTGATGAATCAGGCCAGATGTCCTCCATATCAAATTGGTGACTGAAGCTTCACAGAGCCCCGCTAGGCACCCAGGACAGCAGCTGTATGCAGGGGGCAGCAGCAACTTCCATTTGCCACTGCCACCACTGTGATTACAATTGCACAGCTGCAGCAAAAAAAAAAAAATTTTTTGGCCCCATCCTGGAAGGCACCTGAGATAGTTGCCCCTGCTGCCCTGTCCTAATTACACCATTTATCATGGGCTTAAGGAAAAACAGACAATAGGTGCACTTTCAGTCCACTACCTTATATCACTGTGAAAGTAGTTGAACAAATAGAAGTTGGAGTCAATTACTACTTCCACCCAGGAGGGAGCAGAAGAGAAACCCTAATGCCAAGATGGGTCTTTGTGTGTGTGGACACACAACCTTGGAGCCCTTTCAAAAGGGGAAAGTTTCAGAGGGACAGCAGCCGGTGCATACTAATTGATGTGTGTGAACAAGCTGAGAACTATTCAAATAGAGCCAACCCAAACCAGCTTCAAACCTGGATAAAGAAGTGTAAATGTTGGAGCATTTGAATTGTTCTCATCTTTTTCACACATGAAAATTAGAATGTAACAACTGTTGCCCCTTTGAAAGGTTCCCCTTTAGAAAGGACTTCAAGCATTTGTGTGTCAAACCCCAATGGCAGGCAGTGGAGACATACCCAATCTAGCTTTAAACTGGCTAGCTCAGGGATCCATAACTGTGTACCTCTAACAGAGAGACAGAGGGTGGCTCCAGCCATTAGGTCCAGGGAAAGTAGTGAGACTGTGATGGACCAAGGGCTGAAGACCCAAACTGAGTGTGACAGGCCAAGGGCTGGATAAGACTGAGATTCAGAAGCCAAGCCCGAGGAAGTGGACCTAAACTGGTAGGGCTGTGTGAAGCGGCTAGTATTCGTTTTGGATTCAGCTGATTCGGGGGACAGTGATTCAATTCAGTGATTTGAATCACTGTCCCAAATTGATTCGGCTGAATCTGAATTGGAGATTTGGCTGCTGCCGAATCTTTGAAACTCTGAATCACACAGGCCCATCTACCCCCCCCCCCCCCCCCGCACTGTCCCTGCCCCTCCCATGGCTACCCCACCCGCCGCAGCTCCATCCCTTTAAGAAAAAAAAAACATCAAAGCCTCCAGACTCACCACTTCCTGCCCAGTGGGGAGGAATTCCACTGCCCCCTGCTGCCCCATGCCACATGGGGTTGCTCTTCCACAAGCCTCCCGAAGCCCCAAGGCCACTGCAGGAGCTGGTGGCCCAGGGTTTTTTTCATTTTTTTCTAAAAGAGCCAGAGCTGGGTCAGATGGGGCAGCCTTTGGTGGGGGCTGGGAGAGGAGGCAGGGGGCAGAGGAGCTTGTGCAGAGCTCCCCCCTTGCAACATGGAGCAGCGGGGATCATGCCCCCTGCCTGGCACTACCCAGTGAGTGGGGGCTTTTTGTTAAAGCTCTGGAAGCTGGGCAGGCAGGGCAGCCATGGGGGGCCTGGGGAAGCGTGTGGGTGTCAGAGGAGCTGGGGGAGCAGGCAGGGGATGGGGCCTGGCAGGGGGTCCCCCATGGTCCCCTCCTCCAGTTCCCCTCTCCTTCCCACTACTTACCAGCTCCAAGTACTCTACAGCAAAGAGTAACCATCAGGCTAAATCTAAGAGGGCTGAAGCCTATACAAACTGGTGCATGAATTTGGTGTGTTGTCTGTGAGGCATGGGCATGACTACAGGGGACGTCATATGCCATGAATGCTCCATAAGGCAGCAGGTGCCCTGGGGCAGGGATGGGCCAGGAAGGCCCACTTAACAAGAGGGTCTAGATTGGGAACGGAAGGGTCTAAGAGAGACCCGCTAGACACAGAGGCAAAGAAGGTGTTCTTTGGGACCTGGGGCAGCCTCCCTTTTCATAATCCAATTATTCCAACAAAGGCATGGCAGATCAGAAAATAAGAATGGTACCCAGGGAGCCAGAGTGGAGCAGGAGCTATGTGGCCACCAGGGAAGAATCACAGTCACACCTGGGGCCTCAGTCCCATCACAGACTGTTATAAGTGCAGTATTTAAATGTTCAAGCTAACTTCCAAGTCTTTGATTGGTCAAAGCTCTTTAAATGACTGAGCTGCTTAAAGGTCTAAATCCCAATTCTGAAATGGAATCCATCGAGCTGTACCTTTTTGCCTAGCCATATATAGTGCTATTGACATCAATTTAAGACCTCATTTATCTATTGCACATCTTGGGCTTTATGAAAAGGATCAGAATGGGGTATGGAAGACAATATGACAGCTGTAACCTTTGATGCATTTGTTTCCACTGGAATAAATAATGAAGAAAGACACCTCCAGTTAAGTTCCATACACAAAACCACTGAATACTGAAGAACATCAAGCCAAGCAGATGTCTTCCAAAAGACACATGGCTGGCAAGCAAAATGAAGGTTCTGCTTCTTAAGATCAGCCAGTGGTTCCACCAGACTTCATTCATCAGTCACACAAAATCATCAATGTGTTTGTATGCTGCACATACCACAATAGTCAGTTAGTTATACACTTGCCAATGTATATTCAGACTATACCCCCCATGTCTTAAGTTTAATGCAAAACATGCTTCCAACATCACAGGGCATATTTTCCATGATTGTAAAGAAAAAAAAAAAAAACCCAAGAAAATTCCATAAAACAAATGGAATTGTTCCATATTGACAGGATATCAGATATTTATTTTACAGCAACACTATATTAAATGCTATATGTTTGCAATAAAAGCATTAATACAACATGCTTCCTAATTATATTCTTAAAAAGAAATTACATTCAGTGCTAGGGTATGAGCCAAAATGGGCCTGATTTTCAATTACAGTAGGGCCATTTTACACTGGGAAGAGAAAGGATTTTTAAAGTCAGAGTAAACTATATTTACATACTCCTAGCCCATAGGGAGTGAAAAGCAGATCACTGGAATCTTTCCATTCATTTTCATGGGCTTTGCAGGAAATCCCTGTTGTTCCATAAAAAAAAAAGGTAGATCTCTACCTGCACAACTTGAGCTACTTTAACTAAAATCAATAGAATTAGTACAGTACAATTATCCTAGAGTAGACATGGTACACATGTGCATGTGCAGGAAGGAGAGTAAGCTAAACTGGTAAGAATACAATGATCAGAATATAAGTTTAACTGTTTTGATGGCAAAGAAGAACCACATGCCTAACTGGCAGTTATACTATTGTAAAATTTCTCTGAATAAATGTTGCACTAGCTTGTGCTGTGCAGCCTCAGGTGAAAATTGCCCTCTAGTTAGCTGAAGACATTCTGGAACCTCTCACCCAACAAGCACATATATGAGATGCTGACAGAGCAATAGCTTGTTTCTACTGTGCAGTAGTGGCACATGGCATGAAGTATGATGCAATGCTACTGCACAGTCAGTGTCAACTAAAAGCCATTTGGCAATGCTTCTGCACAGTAGCTCCAAGTAGAAGTAATTATTTGTATACAGGCACTCCTCACTTAACGACCGAGTTCCGTTCCTGCGACTAGGTCGTTAAGCGAATTGGTCGATAAGCGAGGAGCCACCCCTTGATACTGCGTGCCTTGGCTTGAGACGCCGCGCTGCCGTTTCCACAATACGTTTTGTACAATACCGACTGCTCAGAGAGCTGGTCGTAAGTCCGTGCGGTCGTTAAACAGGTAGGTCGTTAAGTGAGGAGTACCTGTACACAAGTTTACACAAGTACTAAATGACTGCACAGTAAGAACTGTGAAGTCAGCATCTCGTGTAGATGTGGCCTACACATGAAAGTATTATCCACCCTCTTCACGTGCCAAAACAAAATAAGTGACATTTTTTAAATGTTGAAATGCATTGTTCCACCACAATAACTGGAAAGTAATTAAAATAGTGAAGGCGGTTATTTTTTTTATCCCTTTTATGTCTGAAGTGGCAATGCTGCCAGTGTGTTCTGGATGGATATGACAAATGGTCCCAACAGTGTGACAAATGAATAGACTCTACAGAAATATATGAAGTGTGTGGGTAAGTATTATGAAAACACAGTAAACTAGACTAACAAAATTGACTACAGAGGCAGGCTATCCACCTGTGTCTACTCTCTCACCTCTAATCCATTTCTCATATTAGGATCACTTTACACAGATCAGGCAATGCAAAGGGGACCTACAATTCCTGCCTATGCAAGTTACAGGACAAGTAAATTATACTTACTTCAAATTGCTGCTATTTTGTAAAAGACACTTAGTTTAATGAAAATTGGGCCTCTGGTATAGCTATTCACTACTCTTAAACCATCTGTGCACAGACATAATTAATGTACAGAGCAGGAGAGGATAACTGTTCCACTGTTTACTCACAGGAGCAGTCCCCTAGATTATCACCAAGTCTCCTGTAACTGGTACAGTGAACATCACACAACCTAAATTGCTCCATTTAAATCTATTAAATGGAATTTTTCAAATAGACTGCATGGGGGAGGGGATAATACTCATTACAACTCCAAGATGACTGACTTAAATATTTAATGAAATCCCCATATGGAAATGTAAGTGCTATTAAACTATTTGGCAGCTGAAAAGGCAAATAGCGTGGGAAAGACAAGAGGAACGGTGCCGTCAAGAAACAGACTTTTCATTGAGAGCTTTTTCTCCTGAGTCAGAGCTTATGCTGCAGTGTAACAGGTAGACTAGCAATTCAAAATGCTCAAGGTCCACCTTTACAAACACTTAAAAGCAGCTAGTTGGCTGCATCTGTTTGAATGTCTTAACCCCCTGCTTTCCATCCAGTAGATGTCACCAAAGTCAATAGAACTTACTCCTGATGTATCAGGCCGGGATTTAAGAAAGCCAAAAGGGCACATACAACTATGGAAGTGAAATAGCTCATAGTCACAATACACTTTGATCTTTACTAATGAATCCAGCTACTAGGCAATTTTAGCAGAAAAAAATTGAACAGGAGTGTTCTGTCAATTTTTTTCCAGAACAAATGTCGTTGCTAGAAAGCTGATACATGGAGCTAACAATCAAGCTGAATTTTTTATAAAATTTAAAGTTGCCTGGAATAAATTTCTGCATAGATTATTTTCAGGAAAATAAAAACAGTCAAGAAATATATTGGGTTTGTGCACAATCCTGTACTTTGCATGAAACCCAATATGAAGCTTTGACAGCATGAAGGGTGCTGAATCAAGTCATGTGTCTGTGCTTTATGAAACGCGAGTGGTTTAGCATAAATTCTCTTTTATTTCCACCCCTGGATGTAAAATGTAATGTTTAATGAGTCTGTCTCATGCAATGAGGAACAGTGAAGGAAACCTTATTGGTCTTTTACACACACATTTGTGAACTTGAAGTTATTCCGCAGCAAATTATAACAAAACATGACTTTAAAGTGATGTTGTTCTCTCTAAGAAACCATATAGTGAAATATAAAAATAATATCTAACATATTTGTTAGATTATTTTTGTACTCCTTCTGTGACCCCAATTCTGTGGTTCAGTCTTTACTCAGGCAAAAATCCAACTGATGCAAACATTATTTACCAAAATTGCCTGGAATAGCCATTGGCAACAAACGATTGAATTTATATAAGAAAACATAAAGCATTTCTACTTCATCATTCAGGGAAAACAAAATATTTTTGGCTGTTTACCTACCTAAGAACTGAATGGAATTTAAAAGACAGGATCTGTTCTCAGATGCTGTCTATACTGCAATCAAACAGGTGGGGCTAAAATCCTCTATATCCAAAGATAACTTTAATTAGCTCAGCCAATGATAACACTATAACCACAACAGCACATCGCTTAGCACGAGATTCAAAGCTCATTTGGAACAGTTCGTATATATTTGTGTGGCTACTGCAGACTGAACTGTTTTTTGCCATAGCTACAGTACCTGATGTCGTCAGAGCTGTTTTAAGTGAATGTGGGTATGTCTATAAGATGCATCTGATGAAACAAACTGAAGTTCATGATAGCTTGTGCTCTATTTATTGTAGATAATCTATTAGGTATGTAGCTACCTTGCCTTATGTCTACCAAACCCACAGTCACACTTATTTCATTCCAGTGCTGAATTAATCTGACTGATATTAGTGTACATCTACACTAACTCACTCCATTGAAATTTTGGCAGTTTCCTGACAACTACAGATTTAGGAATTCCTCTCACCTGCCTCTTTCCTTTTAGGAAATGTTATTTCAGCAGCTACAAAGAAGCTGAATTATAGATCCAAAATAGTATTATTCCTCCCATTATTTAATCTCTTGCTGTGCCTACAAAAAGTTTAACTAGACTGGAGTGCAGGATTGATGACTTAATTCACTGGAAGTGTGGGCAGAGTGCCACTCTCTTCATCCTGAGCCCTGCTTTTCTGAAGTACCTGTTCCTCATATTCCTCATTTCTATTTCCTCTTTGGAGCAGAAAATTAGGTTTCTGTCTCTTTTTGCAGATTTTTCCTTTTACATTTTAGTCTTTGCTTCCAAATATTGCGTTTTCTTCTTATCACCTGTAATCCCCCACCATGAATGTTAAACATCTTTTTGAATATTTTTTTATAAGTAATTTTTCTCAGTTTTGAAGGAAGTTGGGTGCAAAATGGTGTCTGGATATAAAAAGATCTCATATTTACAGCACAATCAATGTGAGCAAAAATAATCTAAGCAGATATGAAACCAACACCATCAGGTGTAATTTTGCACCAAATGTGCAACACAAAAATTGCTAGAACTCTCAAACTAAGAGATGACATTGACAGGAAACTGATCAGTTTGTTTTCCAATGGCCTAGCTGAAAAAAATGTCAGTACAAGCTGAACAATCAGTAAACTTAGTTTTACATTTCTTTTGACTTTTCACCATAGGGTAGGATATGTTTTTTTCCCCAAGTACACCTGCTTCTGCTCTAACTGATATTACTTCCATTCAAATCAATTGGAGTGGGAAGAGCCACTTCATTTTAAGCTTAGCAGCAACCTTTTAGCTAAATATAGAATGTGAACTATTAATGGAAATTCCACATGCTCAAAAATGCTGTGGACTACAATTTTGCATCACTGATATCAAGTGGAGTTGTTACCATTGATTTGAATGACAGCAGAATCAGGCCTTTGAGAGCTGAAAAGTAAAAGAGGTTAGAAGAAAAGATAGAAGAAAAGGACGGAAGACAATAAATGATATAAAAAAAAGTTACGGTTCTGATTTTTTCCCCAAAGATTGGTATATTCTGCTATAAAAATTCCAATTTGTTTATCATTTAAAAACCTCTCTTCAATAAACATAGAAGCTTGTAATCACACATTTTTAACATAGTAGTGCAAGAATAATGATGTAGTCACAGTGGTCCAGAAATTACTCTCAAGGAAGTGATAGGGATGCTTCCAAATATACAGTAGTTTTTACCCAGTTATCTGTCATATAATGGAAGTAGTTTTCAGGCAGGTGTAAAAAAGAAATTAGGTACAAGAAATCATGCACTTTCCACACAGGTCAGCATACTATAAACTACCCACTGTATCACCACTGTGTATATTTTGCTATCCCCATAAGCCCCATCACAAGAAGTGACTTGAGTGCAATGCATAATTAAAAGAGTTGTACAAATCATGTTGCTTGGTGTTTCTGCTTTCGCATCTCACCTCCCTGCATTCACTTTTAACACCCAAGAATACAGTTGATGTTTTCACTGCACTTCATGCTCCAAGGTGCTGGAATGCATCCTCAGGAGGGTGAGTGGCAGGAAGAGCAAACAAACTGCTTAGTTCTGAACACTAATATTACACACTCCAAACATTTTTCTTGATGGGTCTGTGTGTTACAGTATGTGCCTCCCAGCAAATGGTGGGAAGTTAAAAGTTACTCTAGAGTACTAGCTTTTGTGACTTCCTAGCCCCCTCCTCCCCATATTCAGAAGTGTAACAACTAGGGTCTCTGCCAACAAGGGAAGCACCAGGGATTCGGCCAGTTGTGTCAGCTGAGTTGGCAGGAGTGACAGCTACCATTATTGTGCCCCCTCTAAGTAGGTGCCCTGTGTTAGTTTGCCTTTCACAAAACTAGCCTCCATTGGTATATTTTATTTATATTTTCTTACTTTTATGACAGCAGTATTTCAAAGACAATGGAGTACAGTATTTGGATTGTAATTACAATAAGCCAATCTGAAATGAATATGGCTCAGCTTTTAGAATAAAGCTGAAGTGACTGAAGTGCTCTAACATTTTACACTATTTCTGGCTTTCTCAGGATAAACATAATCAGGGAGGAGGAGGGTGTCTTTTTTGGTCTTCTGTGTACATACTGTGTTACAGGACCAGATAGAGCTGTTGTTGTCTGTTCTATAGTTATTAGCATGCTCACTTCTGAGCCAGCCCACACCAGACCAGGCTGTAGTTTCATGCCCAGTGCTAAATCATACAGTACCAAACTGGGTGAAGAAGTACATTGGCAAAGGTTGAGATCTTCAGGTCCCTTCTATCCATCTATCTCTGGAAACTAGAGACATAAATTGTGTGCTACTTTTTCCAGTTAATGATCAGGGAAGAAACTATGAGTCCTTCCCACCATTCACTAAATGAGAATATTCTCCATTGTTTACGGCTGTGTGAGCAATTGCCAAACACATAATGATTGCTTTGTCTGCCTGTATGGGCTCTTTGCAGCACCAGTACTGTATAGTGCTTGGGGCTAAGTTAAAGGTTAAGGGCATTATATATGCAAACTAAACCCAATACTGTACACTTAGAGTTTTCTTACATTTATATTGTCCAGGCCTCAAATGCATTGTGCTAGTTCGTGCTGCTCTGGATCTGGCCATAGGAGAGTTTCCTTCATGCAGTGGGATTCTTGGCTGGTAGTGAACCAGCAAAAAGACTCTTTTCCCACTCTTCATTTGGCCTCTGGAGATGGTGGGGGGGAGGGGGCGTCACACAAAAGGCAGGTATAGAATCATAAGTCCTTTTTTCCTTGGTAGCTGTCAGCTACATCCTCAACATCAGCACTGATTAGAACAGCCCTCAGTCTACTCTGCCAGGACTGGACTGGATATAGTAGAAGAAGATTAGAAAAGTTTCTCATTGGGTTCCTCAGCCACATTACAGGGTATATTTATTAGTGAATATTTGTCCTCTGGTGATTAAATGGCTTGCAGCAATGGCATACCTAGACAGCTGCAATATCATTTTCTTCATGCTGTCCTTCCAGTAACCTTAGCTCTGTTAAAACATCCTTGGACCAAATTTGGACTTGTCTAGCATTAGACAGCGAGTGAGAAATAGATCAGTTAGTTATCACCTCAGACCAGGAAAAGATCAGTCTACTAGGAAGGATTACTTTTTTTTTTTCAACATACTTACATTGGCTGTCAGGACACAGAACAAGACTCAGTACCTTTGGGTCTCTATTTATTTTTTAATATTACTGTGCAAACATTTTTTTTTACAAATATCTATTTTCAAAATTAATGCTTAGGGACATTTTTTCCCCACTATGTCTCTCTACATTTCTCTTTCCCTGAACCTTTAAAAAAATTGGTAACTGTATTATTAAACTTGATTAAGCATTCATGAGACAGTTGTTTATGATAATGTCACTGGAGAAATCTTCAAAGCACAACACACTAATGGATGATTTTGATTTGTCCATCTTTTAAAATAAAACTGTGGTAGTTTTTAAAACACTGTAAATACATGAATGTTAGAAGCTCTTGTGACTGTTTTCATTGCAAGCTTAAAATAAGCTGACAGTATTTTATATTGACTAAGGTAACATTTGGACCTTGTTCACCAAGATTTCAATCTCCATTGCAAGCAAACTGTAAAATATTTTGGAGAATGTACAATAGACATGGTGACATAAGAGAACTGCACCTGTTGCAAAACCTCAAAATGAAGCAGCACAACAGAACTCTCTTTGGCAAGGAAATGCCTCTTTCATTCAGGAGAGAAAACTTTCTTGTGGGACAATGCAAAAATACGGAACAATCATGCCACTGGAACTTAGACATATGATGAACCCCACAGTTTTTCATTCAAAGGACATTTCTTCAACTTTGTTTTCACTAGTATGAACACATAGCACATCACTGAAAAAATAAAACTCTTCTCAGATAGAAAATGCATAGAGAAGAATGAAAGAACTGTGCATCAAATACTAATCATATTGCCTATTAACTATTAGGCAGTGAGGAAAAAAACATGGTGATCAAAAAGTACAAGAACCTGAACAGAAAAGAACACTTCAAGCCATTGCTTTTCCTTTGTCTCCATTTCAGGTTATGACAATTCAATTCACTCATCACCCTTCTCCCACACACACACACACACACACACACACACACACACACAACAAATGATGAGTACATTAATGACATAGCTGAGTAAGGCTTGTCATGGAATTTAGTAAAGACACAGAGCCTGATACTTAGTTACAGTAAGGCCCCTCTCTGGTAGTGCTAGAGAGTATTTGACCTGCCAGAAGACTATAAAAGAATCTTGGTATAATTGAAAAGGCAGGCTATAGGAACCACTTAATCCATTGTATAACACAATTGACCTCAGTGACATTTCATTAGGGATGGATCTGGTGGTTGATTTTCAGATTTCTTTAAACATCCCCTTGGTTTTATTTGTATTTGCTGCACATTGGATCTTTTTTATATAGTTTTATTAAAAGAACAACTGGGAGATAGAAAGAGAGAATACATATAAAGCATTATCTGAAAAAGGCTACTGCTCTTTTCATGCAAAGGATCTCTTATGATGGGAGAGTTATTAAGACTAATTGGTCCAAATGGTGTGTAATCCCTCCTAGAAAGGTTACATCTGCTGTAACAATGCAAGGTATTCCAAGGAGTTCTGCAAAGGCTGTGGTGAGGGAAAGGGGCAGGGGTGCCACAGAGAATTTTATTATTTTATTGCCATTAACTGATCATTTATCTGCAGAGGCAGCTTCAAGCTGTCCTTGTGTTATAGTCACACATTTGTACTCAGAGAATTGACAGCAGCAAAAGAGGGAAGAAAAAAAAAAAATCAAAGTAGCATAAGGGAGACAAATTAGTTCAAATTGTTAGCTGAGAGGTTTGGAGTTTTTTTATTTCTGTTTTTTCTTTTTCTTCAAACACAGGCTTGACATGTGAATATGAAAGTCTAGCCTAGCAGAGCAAGGAAGAGAGAGGGGCTTATGATTGCCATATGTCTTGGTACCTTTCGAAAAAAGGATGGTAGTGCTTAAGTAGTATTAGGCTTCAAACAGCTGGGATTGTGTTTGTTAGTATAATCATCCACCTAATTATATCGGAATGTGGCAAAAAAAGTTTTGTTTTGACAGCTCAACATCCAGTGTTCCCAAAAGGCAACCAATTAGGACTATGGAAAAAAAGGAAGTAACTTGTAAAAATTAATGGTCTGCTCAATGATGGGACACGAACTGATTTCTCCTAATAATTCCTTTCCTAGATTTTCAGCCCATAGTAAAAAAAAGTTTCAGCACAAAGTATGTGTACACAAATTATTTTTTAAATTTTTAATAAGCGCTTTTCACCTTCAGGATTTTTAACCCCATCACCGGGTTTCCATGTACATACAAAACACTAATCAATACATATTGATAAGGCTTTAAACCAAATCCTAACCTAGTTTAAATTGGCAAGGTAGAGATGCACCAGAGATTCATTAGGTTAAATTCATTCACTAGGAGAAATCAGAGATTAATTTAGGTTAGATACACCTGACAGGTGTATTTCTACCTTTCTTCTGCCTGACTTGAGACTAACGTGGCTTACTCCCTCTCTCTGCTGGTCAGTGAACGTACAGATTCACACAGGTAGAGAGTCTGGACAAGACAGTTTCCATGTTATTCAGAGGCTGGGTTCCTACACCCTGGCCCAAATGTGGTCTTTGCTAATCCTTCACTGTGATGCGTAGGTGTAACAGAGACCAGAGATCCTGCAAGATGGTGTGAACCATCAATGTCACACCTGAAGCTAGATTGGTGAAGAATGGAAGAAGTTTGGAACTTTCCAGGATCAAACCTAGAATTTGACCCAGGAAATTATTTTTTAATGTTGTCTTAAGACCTGATCCAACTGCATGGAAACAAATGGGAACCTTTCCATTGCTTTCAAAAGATCTCCCCTGGTATATTTTTTGTCTTGAAGTCATTTTCTTTACATTTCATTTTTCTGTAGCCAGTCAAAACACCTTACTGATCTGAATTACTGTGTTTGTCTCTAAGCACAGTCATGCATAGCAGACTTTCTTGACTAATTTTATTTTTAATTTGCCTTCATTTATCAAGAACTTGCACATTTCATTTAGTGTACACATATCCAGGCAAGGGCCAGTTTAAACATGCATTTCCTTTTCATTTTCAGGTCTTACGTGAATGCATACACAAATTGTCAAACTTTTAATTACGGGTAGAAGTGAGAAGGGATAAGTCAACCACCAAGTGCTTATACAAACGTATCAAATCACTCAGAACACCACCTGATAAGCACTGCATGATCAAACACAGCCCCAACCTGTGTGAGGGTGTGAGTTCTCATGTTCAGTATGAGTTCTGAAGTTCAAACAGAAACCATTCAATGAACACATACACTTGGGCTTCAGAGAAATTTGGACCCAGATCCAAAGCATTCCTTTTAACTTTGGCTTAGCAAACCAAAAATTGATATTTTGCCAAACTGAGTTTTTTTATTATTATATTTTGTGGCAAGGGCCAAATCAGCCAAATCAGTTCCAAATTCCATCAACTGAGTGTACCTCAACTGTTCAAGTCTGTGTGGTGCTATCACTGGTAAGTATCCTACCTCCCAGGCTCATCAATCTGGGGTTTCAGATACTCCCCAGAGATGCTCCCTAGTCAACAGGCCAAAGGAGCAAGCCAGGGGGAAAGTTCAAAAGCAATTCCCCATTGCCATAAATTGTGTAGTTGAGATCCTCGTATTTGGAAGTCTTTGTAGACTCTTACAGGAGTCAGCCTGCTCACAGTGCGGGGGTGAGGCCTGATTTTGTCCAGTTAAAAGCAAAAGGCTCTAATCAACTGTGCACTTAGCTCGTGCTTACTTTAAGCATGTGCACAGCCTTCACTAAATAAGTTGGCATAAGTTAACTCTAAGATCAAGCTTAAAAGCGTTTCTGAGATAAGCCCTAACTAAGTGATATATTGAATCACAGTGGGCATGTCTGCACAAGATGCTTAACTGCACAGTAGTGCAGTTTACTGCACAGTAAGCATGTGCATCTACATGTGTGCATATTTACTGACAAGGAAAAACCCTTAATTGTGAGTAAATTTGATACCTGCAAATGCTCAGCACCTTCCCCCCCCCTCCCAATCCACCTCCATCTTCCTTCATCATGGGGCAGGGCCCCACACAAGCTGATTTGCCCTGGGCCCCACACCCTACTCAGGTTGTTTCTGCTTGCCACTAGGGGACCAGTCTCTCACTAGCTCCAGGGCTCTAGGCTGGGAGCCTCTCCTACTCCAGGGCTGGGCTGCCTTTATGGAAGACCCTGCCTCAGGCCTTTAAAAGACTATGGACATTTTGAGCACTGGGGCACATCAGCAGGTAGCCTGAGGGCACTCCAGGCCCCATGTCCCCCTGGCCAGGCCACAGGCTAGCCTTACCAGCCTGCCTGCACCCCAGTGCTGCCTGTGCCACACATGTGCCAGACCTGTGCTGTTCAGGGCCACCGCCACCCACAGCCAGAGCCTTGTGGATGCATCAGCTGTGCCAGAGGAGTTGGGCTGGGTAGGACACCCTCCTCCTGGACTACATGTTCATGGTGTTGAAGGGCTGGCTGGTAGACAATCAGGCCTGGTGGGCAGAAAATGTGGCCCTCCAGAACAGGTGGTGGGTGGAGGATGTGGCCTGTAAAGATGCACAGGACCAGCGTGAGAATTTGCAGGAGTGGGCAGACTGTGAGTTTTGGGCATTCTATGGCACATGACCTCCTGGCTCTGGAGTGCAAGTGGGTGAAGGCACTGCAGGAACAGACTGCAATCATGGGCAAGGCAGTGTAGGTCATGGATGATGATCACCGGGTGCTGGACACCATTCTGGCCCTGGTGGTCACCTTCATGCCACCTGCTGCCCAGCCTCCAACCCCAGCCTTGCCTGCCCCCTGGCAGCCACCCACTGCCCAACAGCAGGCCCCTGCCCGTGCCTGGGAGAAAGTCCTGCACTGCCTCCAGCAGCCAGGAGCACCAGGCCCTTCCTCTTTCAAGGGTCGTTCACCACCCAGCACCATCACCTGGGCCCAGTCCCACCACTCACGCTACCTCCATGTGGGTGTGGAGCCAGAGATGCCTTCAGTGGGGCCAGGATCACATGCCAGCCCTGCTGGCCCTGGACACTGGCTACCAGAGGGGGAGCTGCCCATGCCAGGGGAGCACCAGCCTCCATCACACCTGGACGAGCCCCCTGCTTGCTGCACTTGCCACAACATGTGCACCCACAAGGGAATGCCCAGAAGCCAGGGTGCTGGCCACCTGTCCCCAGTCTCTGCCCCCTATGTACCTCCACCCCACAGCCCCCTATCTTGGGATGGCACACAAAGGACATTGTGCATAGTTTTCACGAGGAAGAATTTTTTTTATTGTTGGTGGGAGGGTGGGTGGTGGAGCGACTCTGTTTGTTGGGGAGAGAAGTGGGGTGGGTGGGTGGGCTCTGGTTGATGTGAGGGAAGTAAAACCTTGTTCTTTTGAGATGTGTCTGCAGTGAACATGATGCTGGGGATGACCAGGGTGGATGAGGAATCTGTGAGCAGTGGTGCAGGTGTACTAGAGTGGGTAGTGCTGGAGGAGGTGGTTGGGATGGCAGCCTCCCCACTGTGTATACTGAGCAGGTGCAATATCAACTAGAAAAGCTAGACATTTATAAGTCAGCAGAACCGGATGGATTTAATCCGAGAGTGCTGAAGAAGCTGGCCGAGGTTGTTGTGGAACCCCTGGCAAAGCTCTTTCAGAAATCGTGGCACACAGGGGAAATCCCTGAGGATTGGAAGAGGGCCAACATTGTGCTCATCTTCCAGGAGGGGAAGAGGGAGGACCTGGGCAACTATAGGCCAATTAGCTTAACCTTTATCCCAGGGAAAATTATGGAAAAACTAATTCAAGAATCTATGTGCGATACGCTCGTGGAAGGTAAGATTCTGAACGATAGCCAGCATGGCTTTGTCATGGGTAGGTCTTGTCTTACCAATCTCATCTCCTTCTATGACCAGGTCTCTCACTACCTGGACGTGGGAGAGGAGGTAAACGTTAGATATTTAGCCTTCCAAAAAGCTTTTGACCTAGTATCCCACAGTATCCTGTGGGAAAACTGGAAGATTTGGGCTCAGCTGCTCGACAGTTCAGTGGGTGGGAAACTGGCTACAGGGTAGAACCCAGAGAGTTCTCATGAACATGTTGTCCTGGCGCAAAGTGACCAGTGGTGTCCCTCAGGGCCCTGTACTTGGACCAGTGCTTTTCAACATCTTTATCAATGATTTGGATGGGGGAGTGAAAAGCTCTCTGGCTAAGTTCGTGGATGGCACGAACTTATGGGGCAGTGTGGTTACATCAGAAGATAGGTTGCAGATACAGGCGGACCTGGACAGTCTTGAGAGTTGGGCAGTTAGGAACCAGATGACGTTTAACACTTCCAGGTGTTAAACTGCCAGGTGGCAGAGGTGACAGCTTGACTTGCACCACAGCCAAAAGGGATCTAGGGGTAATGATTGACCATCACATGAATATGAGCTGTCAGTGCGAGGCGGTGGCCAGCAGGAAAAATAACATGCTGGCATGCATCGAGTGATGCATCTCATGTAAAACTAAGGAAATGATACTCCCTGTGTACTCAGCACTGGTGATACCGCCGTTCGACTACTGTATCCAGTTCTGGATGCCGCACTTCAATAAGGACGTGGAAAAACTTGAGAGGGTCCAGAAAAGAGCCACCCATATAATCAGGGACTTGCAAGACAAGCCGTACGAGGAAAGGCTGAGGGACCTGGGCCTCTTTAGCTTAGAGAAGAGAAGGTTGAGAGGGGACTTGATAGTGGCTTACCGCTATATCAGAGGAGTGCATCAGGAGCTCAGAGAACAGCTGTTCACTAGGGTATGCCTGGGAAGACCAGGACAAATGGATTCAAACTCCTGGAAGGCCCGCTTCAGGCTTCATACCAGGAAAAATTCCTTCAGTCAGGGTGTCCAGACTGTGGAATAAACTCCCTCCAGAGGTGGTACAGTCACCTACCCTGGAGGTTTTCAAGAGGAGACTGGACAGTCACCTCACTAGGGTCACTTGACCCCAGTTATCTTCCTGTGTAGAGTGAGGGGGCTGGACCCAATGATCTGCAAGGTCCCTTCCAGCCCTTAACAACTGATGAATCTATGAATAAGATAAACAACATTTTTGGTACTAAAATGATACATTTTAAAACTAAGCATTAAAAAAGATAGCTATCAAAGTAAGAAACCTGAGCAGAAAGATGACTGTCTGATTATGAATTGCACTAGGTATGCAAGACATGTTAGTATCAACTACATAAATGATATTGTTAATCAGTTTGTTCCAGTTTGCCCATTAATTGTTACTCTAACACAGGGACTCTATTACTACATATCTCTTGATGCTTTCATTCTGGTCAGCCATATTTCTGGTATTTGTTTTTGCAATCAGAGTGATGAAATACATTTACTGGCTGGTCACAAGAAATGTAAACAGGTATGTGGCTTTGTTTAATTTCAGCAAATCAAGTTTTTTTTCTTGACATTGTAATAATAGGAATTTGGAGAATATTTCCCTGAAAAACCTCTGGTATCAGTTCTCTGATGGCAGTCCAAAGCCATTTCTATGTGGGATAATCCCCCAAAATATGAAAATATCTTTCTATAGCATAGCATCTCTGATATGAATTGTGTGTATTTTGTTTTGCAGAAGTACAATATAGACATGAGCAAACACAATTTTCCATTAATGTTCTTACCATACACAGGAACTTGTAAAGGAACTACTTGTGAAGCCTAGCAGAATCCCTTTCCACTATTCTGGAGATAGATCTTAATTGTCTTGGCATTTATGTTCCACATATCATGGTTTGCTAGTCACAGCAAACAAAACCCTCTGCTTTTTTAAACTGAAAGAGACTTTCATCATCCTAATGCCTCTTAACATGGAAAAAGCAGCACTGGTATAGCCTAAGGAATGAACTTATAACAGTATATTTAAACAAAAGCAAACACCTGCATGAAAGCACCTATTTCAGTTTAAGATTTTTTTTTCCCCATTTATTTTGTATCTACTGGGAACACCTTTTTTTTTTTTTTTTTTAAATATAAAATGGGATTGTTTCCCCCAAGTCAGCATGAGAAAAAAGCTTCTTGTCTTACATCTGCATACCAGAGCCACATCTACAGTGCAGTTGACTAATTAAGTGTGCAGTAAAAATCTTGGCGTCTACAAGTGAGCCACCATGAGGGCAAGCAAAACAAAAAACCCTCCACCATTCATGGTGCTAGTTAGTTTGGTGACATCAAAGTCAGTTCTGGAAAATGATAACAAAATTATAAATTTTCCAGACATAGCATCTAATTATTCAGGTATGATCTTATAGTCAGGGCTGTCTTGTATTTGAGTAAACATGGTAGGTAAAAATTAAACTGAAATAAACTCATAAGCTCAATTTTTGCAATTTCTCTTTTATCTATGTCATAAAAATATAAAATATAAAAGTGGTTTTAAATGTAACTGGTGCACCTTTCCTTACTAGGCAACCACCAGTAATATAACTAGAGGTGGGAGAGTGGGGCACCAGCCCTAGGCACCAACTTAGAGGGGGTGCAAAACCAGGCCTTTGAGCTAGTGGTAGCTGCTGTGGTTACCATCCTAGCCACTGCTGCCACTGCCCTGGCACAAAAAATGCTTGTTACACTGCTGGTGACCATCTTGAAATAATGATATTGCTAGACATCTTACAAACAACTAGACAGAAAGAGACCTTGCCCAAAGACTGTATTGTATGAGATGGGTGAAGTATGAATGGTGAGGAGAGGGTAACAAAGAGGAACAGGATGAAGGGATCTCCTGGGTCACTGAGTTCAGTCCCCTCTAACATCAGGCAATTATGTAATACATTTTTTGTCCCAAAGGGTGTACAAGAATATTTGTACCAGCCCCTTCCTCATATCAGGACCACATGGCACCCCAGGAAACTCAGGTTCACTACCACAAGAGAAAGATTACACTATGCAACAGTGATAGAGCGCCAGAGGGATATTAAGACCCTACCAGGAGAGGTTGCCCAAATCAGGCAAGAATTAGTGGTGGTCTGCATGCAGAGAGAGGGGCTGCAGGCTAAGAGCATCAGCCAGGAGCAGCAGCTTATCATGCTCCAGCTGAACAAAAAAGGAACCAGGGACTCAGTGAATGACTGAGACAGGAGCAGCAGTAGCCAAATGTTGAACTTACTAGCCAGAGGGCACATCTACACAAGACATTTACTGTGGAGCAGCCTAATTAGCTATATAGTAAGTGTCACAGTATCTACACATGCAGCCCTATTAGGCTGCAGTAAACTAATAAACACCATAGTAGGATAGTATTTGTAAGCACAGTAATATTCTATGGCTGTGTTATTTGGTGTGCTGCAATGCACATGTAGATGCTGATGGGCCTGGCTGGGGTGAGGGTACTTCAGTGTGGTAGCTGCCTGCCAGCCAGCTCTGCACAGGAGCACACACATGCTCCAGCCAGTCCCTCCACAGCACATTGAGCTGGGTTGGAGTTTTGGGCTGGTAGGCTGACCCCCTAGGCCTCCTGCCAGCTGGGGCTGCTCCACAGTATATTGCCATAGGATAGTCCTAGGTACACGTGTAAACATGGTGCCTGGGAGCAATAAACTTCATTGTGAACTGAGCTGGAGTTCATTGTTTCACATTAAGAGCACATGGAGATGCACCCAGAGAGAGTCATGGCCAAGAAGAGGAGCATCTCATGTGGGAGGCTGGGTACAAACAAGAGATGGGGAATCAGGTGAAGGGGCTGGAAGCAAAGCTCAGCAGATGTGGAGAAGCTCCTAAGGAAACTGACAGTTACCAAAGAGACAGAAGAACAAATCCTGAAAGGGACTGAGGGAAAGAAAAATCATTTCCAGAGCTACACACCAGTGGCAGAACCACTGAGGGAGCTGGAGGTGAAGGCAGAGATTGCAGGTGTAGGGAGGAAGGCCATTGAGATGGTACCCATGAAAGCAATGGCAAAAATCATAGGCACTACAGAAAGCCAGCCTCAGTCACTGTCATCTCAAAACAGACAGCAGATCAAAGAGGGGATGGGCATAGCTTCAACAGGCAGCCATGGTAATGAGAGGCAATGGTCTGGGAGTTGCAAAGCCAGCGTGAGAGCAAAGAGAGGCTGGTCTGACTCAAAGGTAGGATTGAGGTTGCACCTAAAACTTTGCACTTTTGAGAAAAGGCGTGGAGTGCATAAGAAGATGGACAGCCCAGCTCCAGGGACCAGAGGTAGGCCACCCAAATGAACAGGAATGGAGGGTCTAGATAAGGGGGTTATGCGGATGATATAAGGCAGTGCCCATGGGTGAGAAAATGGATATCACCTAAGGGAAATGAATCCCCTCTAGGAGCACAAATGGAATTGCAGCAAAACCCCCAGTTTTTCTTTTTTTTTTCTGTTGAAATGTATTCCCTCCATTCCCCAACTATTTCTGACTTTTTCTCTCCCTCTCTGTTCCCTATAGATAAATATAAGTAAGCTAAGACATAGAGTGAACTAAGGCATGGGATAAGCTTTAGCATTCTGTAGCAAGTTTTTTTTTTCCTTCTCTCTCTTTCTTTGATCCACTGTTTTATATTGTATAATTATGTTTATATTGATTTTTACTGTGTGATTACTGTTTTACTGATTTTTACTGTTTTTTGACTATTGATACTATATAATTTAGTCCTGCATGTGTAAGTTAGCATAAGTAATGTCAAGTTATGTCAAGTTTCTATTTTGTATTTCAAGGTTCCATCTCATGTCCCCTGCCCTATACAATATGTTGTAATTGTGTAACTCATACCTACTCTTCCTATGTAAATTGGTTCCTGAATGAATGCGGGTGCTTGAGAGACAATGGCAGTAGGTCTAATAATAGCTCCCTCTGAATGACGGAACCATCAACTCGACAACCCAACCATCACCCTGAATTGACCCTCCCTGGATCAATATTTGGAAGACAAAGACTGCTGCAGAAACCAGCCAACCCACCATCACAGACACCTGAAACTGCATATCCTAGCCTGGATTGCGCATGCTTAGTACACCAGGGCATGCCCCTGCCACTAAGGTCATAGAAGGTCTGCCCTATAAAAAAAAGAGGGCAGTGAAAACAGACCCAGTGGGACACCCTCTCCCTCTGGATCAGCACTATATCACACCACCTATCCACTCAGAGGCCCTGCTGGCGACCCCCATCTGGACAACACCTTGCTGGAGAAGACCTTGACTGTCCATCAAGGATCAACTCGGAGTCCAGGATAGGTAGCTATCACCCACCTTCCTTCCCCAAGCAAAGGACCTGGATCTGTCCCTACACACCTTGACTTTAATCCCTCCACCAAGCCTTTTTCTCTCCTGCTACCATTGTGTGGGTGTATATGTGACTTCTTGTGTGTGTGTAGGAACCAATAACTTCATGGGGCTGTGTAGTATGTTGTTTGTTTAATAAGCCTGTCATTTTGAAACCCCGAGTTGGGTTTTTGACCTCCCAACCCTCCTTCTTGATTTCCTGGCTATCTCCTCCTTGCCACCAGGCTTTTTCCCTTGCTTCCAGCCAGCACCAGGTAACCCCGAGTAACTCCAGGGCACATTAACCCTAAGTAACCCCAAGCCCCAGTGACCTTGAGTAACCCTGGGGCCACTTGACCTTAAGTAACTCCAGCTTCCCCTCCAGTCTGCTGGTTCTAATCCTGGCCCTGGCAACTTCTACTCCTGGCACTTTCACTATCTTATTTTTCCCTCTCTCATCTTAACCCCCATCCATCTCCCTCCTTCTGGAAATATTTGAACCTTGATTCCCCCTCCCATAGTCACCAAGCACCCTAGGTACCCCAAGTACCCCAAGCACACACATACACACCACACCATCCAAGTCAGGAACTCACCTGTGTGTATGTGTAGGTGTGTGGTGTGTGTGAACTGGCAAATATATATCATTGTGTGTGTGGTATGTGAATTAGTGATCCGTGTATGTGTATTGAGAGTGTAGGTATTAACAACTGATTTTTGTCTAATTTTCAGTGTGAATAGTGTGTATGTGCTTGAATTGATGATAGGTGTGCATGTGTCTAGGCTGGTAATTCTGGATGCGTGTGTTCCTGAGTTGGTGGGGGGGGGGGGTGTATACACCGTGTGTGTGTGTGTGTGTGTGTGTGTGTGTGTGTGTGTGTGTGTGTGTACACAATTGTCACGCCCTCCCATCTAACAACACAATTTTGAGATCCTGAGGGTTGGCCTGGCCCCACAGGGCAACAGAATCAGGACTTCCATGTGAGGATATAAATGACTCATCTTTTTGGGAGTATCCATATGGAGGCAAGGCCACAATAAGGTTTGTCAAGCTTGTCTGGTAGTGGGAAGATTGCCAAAAGACCGAGAGGCTTTGTTAGTAATGACAACCAAAGAGAGACTAGAACAAGTATTAAGGGGGTGGTGGTGGTAAAGAAATGCACTGTAGCTATACATGACATAAGCCTCCAGAGCAGCACCATTGGAAGAAGGGGAGACAGTCATGAAGAATCAGCCTCAGCAGCTGCGATGGCAGGGGAAGCAGCAGGGTAAAGACGATATGGCAGGAGCAAGGGTAACTACATGTAGTGATGATGACATCAGAAAGGCAAGTAGAATGGACACAGGGGTGACAAAAAAGGCACCTGCAAAAAGGGACACTGCAGATGACTAAGAAACACTTCTAGCTCAGGGGTCTGAGAAACAGTCTAACTCTGATTCTAAATGCAAGAAGCTGAGAACTAGGATCAGGGAAGTCCTGAGAGGCAGAAAAATCTTTGTGATTAATCTTCCAAAGAGTAAGAACCGGTAGGCTCTTAAGAGTCTTGTAAAGGATAAATTTGGGGGAGTTACCTTTGTAAAACTGTTCTCAGATGTTGGTGGGAGACCCAGTGGCT
The DNA here is from genome assembly GCF_030867095.1 of Alligator mississippiensis. Taxonomy (NCBI): domain Eukaryota; kingdom Metazoa; phylum Chordata; order Crocodylia; family Alligatoridae; genus Alligator; species Alligator mississippiensis. Next base: position 269,555,798 of record NC_081824.1, on the reverse strand, counting down.
ATGGGGTAGTTGAGTTCAAGAATGAGGACTGTGCAAAGAGGGCACTTAAGGTTATAAAACAAATTAACCTCCAAGAAAAGGTTCTGAACTTTAAAGAAGGCCCAACTGGCCAAAATGTTTATAAAAAACCACGGCTGGCCAGGGAGCCTGACAGGGTGGCTGGGATGCAGAAGTTATTATGTGGTAGTTTGAAGACATGAGATATCTCTTCCCTATATGGCAGGAACTGGAAGACAGTCAAAAGGAGGTTTACAGTTCTGCGGGATAACCTCAAAGTCAAGGTTATCTTGTGTGAACAACCTAGTGAGGCCATGCAGGTTGCCTCTATGTTCAACAAATGATTTCTGCCTAAGACCCCTGTGAGTAAGATGGAACATCTGGATAGGTTCCAGGGCAAATTTTGGAGTACCACAGACGACCCAAGTCTTAAGGGGTACAAGAGTGGGACTGAGATTGGCATATCCTCCAGTGTTCATGCCTGAAGGCTACCTAAGTTTGGCTGGAACATGGACGTAAAGGCAAGAAAGAAAGAATGGTTTGAGGGGAAGGTCAGTGTGAAGGCTGTGACAACACAGGAAGCTAATCTGAACAAAATACCCAAGGGAGAACAAGATAGATCATTTGGGAATCTACAGCCTCATGGAAGCCAAACAAGAGACCTGACAACCTGGGCCTCGTATGTCAGTGCAAGAGATGAGAGGGACCACAGAGGGCTTAACCTCCCCAACTGTGAGTTCTAAGAAGGAGGGTGGGTGTGTAACAGGGAGCTGTCCCAGGTGTAACTAGCACAATGTGGCCAGAGATTGTCAGGCCTGGGGCAAAAGTAGTGGGTCAGGTAACCCAGAGAGATGCATGTAAGCCCAGGCCCTTCAGGAATCAGAGCTCTCAGGAGGAGTGGACCTAACTGGACAAGGAAGAAGGACTCCAGACTGCAAGGAAGCTGCAGGAAGCCCCTGCACTGCCAGGCAGGCAAAGATAAGTATTTTGGGGTTAGTTTTGCTATGGTGTGGTATTTACCCAGGATGGAGAACCTATTGTTTGAGAGCATATGCTCATATTTTTCCATTTGTGTTTATATACAGGAGGGATGGATTGTGACTCTAGGGGAGGAGAAGGCCACTGAGAAGGGTGCCAAGAGCACCCTAGGTCCAAGATATGTCACTGCTATTAGCAGAAAGACTGTCTGTGGCGTCAGACAGAAAAGACTGGGGGTGCAAGCCCAAAGCCCACCTTAGGCAGAGGGGCCTAGCCAGAGCAAAGTGGGCCAAGACCAAACAGCCTCAGCCCAGACAAGAGCCTAACATCCAACCCCCTCTGCCCTCTGGATGCAACTTCCCTGTCCAATCATAACATCAAGGCATGGCAGGAATGACAACAGGGTGATACCCTGAGAGGCCAGAAGGGGAAAACAAGACAGGGTCCAGGCAGACACCAGGGGTGTGATTTTACCACCTAGCACTAAACTCACTACAGCAGCAGAAGAGAAGAAATTCTCTCTCTCCATGCCTGCATAGGGTCAGATCCTTCAGCTCAGTTACCTGTAGCTCTGGTGTAGAAATCTCCAATAAGCTAGTTAAACTAGTTTTTCACCTTCTTTATTTTTCTGGAGTGGTACAAAACATTAAGAAAAGGATTAAGCTATACCCCGAAGCATTTGCCTGGTTATAACACTCTTCAGGTGAAAAAGAATAAGTGGTAAGGATCTATTTACATTGTCAACTCAGATATTGTCACCACCGTGTTACTCAAAATAACCCAAATTATCATGCAGACAGAACTCAGTGTTATTTGGTGAACCTACAAGTGCTGGAGGATTTGGAAGAATGACTAAAAGGTGATTGTACTCTGAATGTTTTATGGGAAAGAAAGAGGGAACAGTCTGCACCGTGGACACCTAGGCAAAAAAGTGGAGCATGGAAAATAAATGCTAATCATGGAATAATAGTGTCATGTTCATACTTCCAATTTTGCAGAGCTGACAGAGACTCTGAGGACAGGCAAAATCAGGAAAGGCTTAGAGCAGACAGCTATACCCCTACTTACATTATAAGACTAGCTTAGAAAACCTCTCCCACCTCCCATCTTGGAATTGTTTCTTTTCTATTTCTTACTAGGAAAAAACAATTGGAAAAGTATTAATCTTTTAACTGGTATTTATAAAACCTGATGCTTTTCCAAATGTTCCTTATTTATTATTGAAAACACCAATTGATTTCTATTTTGCTGTATCTGATAGAGAAATGCCTTGTGCCCAGCTCTTACCTCACACATAATTGGAACTTCACTGTTCTTCCTGTGGTAGTCTGTATGAAGGCCAGTCAGACATGGAGTCCTTGTACTCAAGACAGTAAAAAGGACTGTGACCAAGTGACTACCCTAAGGAAGAAGACACCACAATGTTAGCAGGGAAGGGAGGGAAATACTCATAGGACTGACTTTACAACCCAATTTCTCACCTCAGCTAAATACAGACAGTAAAAAAGCCCAAGGTTGAATTGATTCAGTCTTTGCAGGTTAATCTAAGCTATGTAGATTGAACTAATAAACAAGTGAACAGACATTTAGCTTTGATTCCAGAAATACAGCCACATGCCTGCAGTAGCCCTGGCCAGAAGCTGGGGGGCACTAGACCATTCCTCCATTCTCAGCTAGAGCAGACAGCTTGGGCCAAGGATGGACCACCCACCCTGCAAGAGGGTAGCAGGGGTTGTGGAGGAAGTGCAAAGTATCCTGGGATGCTGGGGGATTGTGAATTAACCTGAATCTGGAGGGGATCTGGGACAGAAGTTCAATAAACCAATTTAACCTAAATCAGTGAAGTCTGATACAACAGCCATCCAGTTTCATCTTAAACTCGTTTCAGCCATCTTGGAAGTGGCTTATGTGCACTGAACTTCTGGGCTAGGTACAGACAGTCAAAAAGCCCGAGGCTAAATCCATTCAGTCTTTGCAGGCTAGTCTAAGCAGTACAGATTAAATTGAAAGAGAAGTGAACAATCATTTACCTTTGATTCAGGAAATGCAGCCATATGCCTGCAGTGGCTCAATCCAGAAGCTGGGTAGCACTAGAGCATGGCTCTCTGTGTTCACTTCCTCTTCCTGTTGCCCTCAAGGTGTCTGGAATTTGAGTCCATAATTATAGCAGCAGGACTCTTCAGGGTTGCTCATCACTTCCTCTTCCTGCTTCCAAGTACCTCTGGGATTTGTAGTCCACAGTTGCAGTCAGCAGTAAGTTTTAGCAGGAGGAGTGGTATTTCACTCCCCGCCCTGGTCTCAGACCCCAGCCAGGATTTGTCTCCCACCCTCATAAACTAGGCTGCATCCCCAGCCAGGTTGGCCTTCCCCCACTGCCCCTTTGTCAGCCAGCCCTCACTGTTGCAGCTAGGTAGCAGAGGGGTGGGGCCAGCCCTACTCTCTGGAACAGACAACCCAGCCTAGCCCAGCCCAAGGCTGCAAAGCATGCTGAGATGTGGGGGACTCTGATTTAACTTAAACCAGGAAGAGGTCTGGGACAGAAGTTTCATAAACCAGTTTGACCCAATCAGTTAAGTCTAATACTACATTCAACCAAGTTTATCTTAAACCAGTTTCAGTTATTTTGAAACTGGTTTGTGTGCATGGAGCTTCTGTTCTGTTACAGGTTTAAACTGGTTTCTGATCACTTAAACTGGTTTGTGTGTAACTCCCATCCCTAGCCCTGTTGTGTTACAAATATGAACCAGTTTCTGATCACTTATACCAATTTGTGTGTAATTTCTGTCCCTAGCCTGGCTGCCCAGAAGAGCTGGCTGGCCTTGCATTAGCAAGAAGATAGGGTGCTTTCCACCCACTGCAACATTCTGGCAATTCTGCATCAGCCAAAATTGCTACTGAAAACACTCTTTCATGCTGAGAGAATCTGTGCGCTCTGTCTCTTCAGTGTGGCTAATGATGATTGCTATAACCTTTGATACAGATATTTCAAACATTCAATCCCTTGCAATAACTAGGAAATGCTTTGATAGTGACCTTTGCTCAGGTCTCTAGTTCATCAATGAGGAGCCTGGATGAATCTGTCTTGCTGCAGTTTGCCTTCATTGCATCAAAGCTGCAAAGATGTTTACCTACTTTAATCACCTTGTCTGTAGTGCACCTATTGACAAACCATTCCACACAAACCACTGATTATTCATATGTGCTGTTGAGAACTTACCTCATCCTAACTGAAACCACTAATGCTGAAAATTCAAAAAGCTCAGAAATACATTTCCAGAGACTCAAGAAGAGAATCCAGGTCTCCTATCTCTGTGCTCAGCCCTACACTCCAGCTATTCCTTTGGACTTTTAGAAGACTGAATTACAAGACTTCTATTCTACAAGCACCAGAGTGTAGTTGATTCTATGATCAAAAAACTCTTCCCCCTTATCTTTTCAGGATAGGAAAATGGGATGAAAAATCCTAGCTTTAAAAATGAGCTTCAAATGTTACAAAGTTATGAAGTTTAGAGTTTCAATTCTGAATTTCTCCTCACACAAAAAGTTTCTGGATGTCCTGACCACAAAGTTTGGGTTCATACTTATATCCGCTATCCTATCTCAACATGTATCACATTTCTCTTTCTGTATCCAGAACAGTTGTTACAGAGTAAATGTATTCCCCTAGAGAAGCTGGTGTTAAGCAAGTGGTAAACAGGAAAATGTACTGTCAAAGCAAAAGCAGGTAAATGTGAAGCTGCTCCTTTTCTCCCAGCAGTGTTAATAGAGCTGTAAGCTAAACCCTTTTGTTTGTTTTCCTGGTTTCCTAGCTTGACGGCTTATGTAGAGTCAGTTGACCTCCTAGTGTTCACATCCAATCTATAAACAGCTGGAGGATTTCACTCTGCTGGAAATGATACTTTGTTTGTATAAATGATGAAAATTAGCTCAATATTTAACAGCTATATTAAAGGAGAGAAGAGCTGTCCTGTGTGCCACTGAATTATACAAGCTAAATTCCAGATGCAGGCCTCTGCAAAGTTTGTTGATGTGTATAAGCCTACATATTTTGATTTATATGTAGATTTATATTTCACATTTCAAGTAACTCTTTTGAAATCTTAGGTAAAGTTGATACAGGCATATGCTGTTCAGAGCCATTAAATTCAGCTTTCCAAAACACTCTTAAAGCTATTCTTATATTAAATGGTCTGTGCAATTGTAACTGCCTCTGCTATTAATTAGGAGGTGCCAGTCATTGATCTATAATTAAGAGTGAATTTTGTCTGTTAATTAGTTGGAATTAAAATCAATCGAATAAAGGTATAATAAAGATTCTTCAAAGTATCCATACAGTTAAACTCATTGACATTTTGTTCATAGTCTACTTTAGAAGTAATTAGGTTGTAATTAAGTGATGCTGCGGATAGCAGCATTTAATTGTGATTATTATTATAACATACCAATGGGATCATGTGAACAGCTTAGGCATTGACCAGCTATACAAAAATTGGTAGAGGTACTTTTGAGGAGCTCTGGGTCAGTGGATAGTTTTTTGGGGGAGCGGTTAAAGTTATTTTATTAGGATTAAATATTTTGTATTTGTTGTTCTCCCTAATTAAAATGTTTTCTTCAGCTAAGCCTGGAACATAAAGCCTTTGCCTTCCAAGTTATTCACAGAATAGCCTTCTGTGATATACCCAATATCACTCATTATTCTAAGCAGGACTGAGATTTTGGGGAGCCCTTAGCCCAGTCTGCATTTGCCTGTTGTTTGCCTTGCTCTTCTCTGCATCCTGAAAACATAAGGAACTCCTATTTTCTCTGAAACTTGCTCTTCTTGGCTGCCAGTGAGACAGAATAATTTGAGCATGTCTATGCATAAGTTGTGCCTAATATAGCAGGGGGCAGAACTTGACTGATGTCTTTGGACACTACCATAATACAAACGACAACAGTGATGACCATGACAAGTTTTTGTAGCAGCAGGTCAGATCAACCCAGCTCAGGTCTGAGGTAGCTAGTGCTTCCAACTTGGCTGTATGCCACTGCTGTGGCATAGTGCAGGTAAAGACCCCTCTGGTTCTACAAATAGGACATAATGACTTATAGACTGGATCCAGCCTGCAGGCCTTATCATACTATCCTTTTTACAAATAAACTGTTGTTTTTAGCCTTGATTGACTATGCTATCATCATTTATTTGTTCAGAGAGGATGATACATTCTGTACTCAACAAACACCAGGTGGTTCTTATTTTTCCAGGCTGGCAAGAGCTTCTGCTCCATTTGTTCACTGCATCATAGTTTTCTTTGGCACAGGAACCTTCCACGAGCCAGTCTGGATAAAGTTGTGATTTTTTGGAGTATCTTCAAGCATTCGGAAGTGCTGGCTTTCCAAATGAATGCATTCATGTAGCTTTACCTGGTGTTCTAAGGAGCCTGAGAGAAGTATACCAATAAGGGAAAGATTTTGGTTCCATCTAAGTCAATGGCCAAATTCCTGTTTTCTTCACTAAGGCTAGGACTTTATCAAAAGAGCCTGAGAGCACAGTAGGAAAAGAGAGGATGTCTTGTGGATCATTAGAAATAACTTGGTTATGGTTCTTATTTATTGTCAAATAATGTGTACATGGGTGAGTGGTGCCGCCTTAGTCAGGGGGGGCCTGTGCCCCCCTGCAACCAGTCCCACCAACCAGGGGGGTTCCTGCTGCAGCCAATCCCACCGACCGGGGCAGGGATCCCACCATGGCCAATCCCGCCTACTGGGGGGGGTCCCCATTGCGCAATCCCGCGACAGTCGATCATTGCAGCCGCTTCCAGGGGTGAATGAGGCTGGTCAGGGGGTGCACCAGCGCTCTCGCAGTGCACATGCACCTGCTATGCATCACCACTAAATGTGTATTTTCTATGTGTAGCTATGAAAAGGCTTTGTAAGCCCTGCAGATATTGAGAGTAAAAGTGCAAGATGAATACAAATGACAGCAAATTTCATCACCAAGGAAACAAAGAGATACAAGCAACATTGCTTATACTTAAATACACAGATGGAGTATGTTATTGATAATAATATATTGCACTTCCACCTCAAGACACTCAAAAGAGTTTTATAAACATAATTGAATACATTGTGGCAAGACACTTATGAAGTATATAATAATATTCCTATTTTACAAGTGGGACAAATAATTTGATGTCTACTGAAATCAGTGGAGTTCCTTTAACTGAAATAAATGTGTTTTAAATTGTTCCCTAAATAACTTTTGCTCAATCACATAGCAAGCTAGAAATAGAATACTTTTTTATATCCTGATTTTTCTATCTTGGCTCACCTAAATTCAGATGAAATGCATTAAAAAATCTTTATTTCATCATTTAGTTCCACCAGCCATATGCAGATCCACTAAATATGAGTTTTGCTATGTATTGCTGCTCTGGGATGTACTTAATAGACCATGCTAATTTGTTCACCAGATTATTAAAGTAAATTTTGTCACATGCTAAACTCTAGTAACATTCATGGGAGGGGAGTTCTCTTTCTTGGCATTCAGTAGGTGGTCAATGTATTAAAAAAACAAACAAACAAACCCCTGCAACTATTTTCTTTTATTGCAATTAATCAAAAAAAAAACCTAGAAAAAGTTTTTGCTTGCTTTACTTCATCCACCACTCTTACAAAGTAACCCACATTCAAATGCTCAATAGGAAATCATAGTCTCAGTTACTAGACCTACAAACCAAAGTTATTTGGTTATCTGATATGAATCTTTTCTAAATTTAAAATATATGGGCTTAAGTGGAATCAAAGAAAGAGGAAGTAAATTAAAGAAGGTGTCATGTTTTAAGAAATTGGGATTTGGGACTGGGGTGTGGGGGTGCCGGTCATGCTTTCTGGGATGGCTGGGAGGTGGGACCAATGAGGGAAGGCACTTTTGGGGGAGCTACTGTACCTGCCCCAGAAAGAAAGCCCCAGCTCATGGGGATCCAATTCGGCCTTCTACCTTGTTCCCTCCCCACCCATCTCCCTGCCCCAGATCTCACTCCTGGACTCATCTGTGCCTTGCAACCTGTCTAGCTAGCATGTTCTCTGTTGGCTGTTTGCACGGGGTTGTACTCCTGGGAAAGAGAAGCTCACACCCCTGAGGACAGGAGAAGAAGATGGCTTTGGGCCAGAACTGCTACCTGGGCAGTAGAGTTCAGGGGGTATAAAGTTTGTTCACACTGAACAGGAAGAGGGGTGGGGAGGGACTTTGCATCCTGGAATGCTGGAGGACTGCAACTTGGGCAGCTCATCTGTAGGGAGTGGTCTGGGTTTTCCCAGACATATCCTGTTTTTGGGTCCTCCCAACTCTGTCCAGGTGTTTTTTTTTTTAAAATATCCACAAATGTCTGGGAATTTACTCTGCTCGGCATCAAAGTTTTTCCCAGCACTTCCTGTCCTGACCCAGTAAGGAGTTGCTTGGAGCTGTGGGAGTGGGGAAAGGGTGATTAGAGACAGAGGCATTATGTGCATCTGTACATGCACATGGACGTGGCTGGCATGCAGCTAGGTAGGGTAGTAGGAACAGCCTCCACAGCTGAATGCAGGTAAGTCTATGGGGGTGACGTTGGAGGATCAGGATTTGAGGACTCTTCCAGGGGTTGGTGTGTATGTATGTTATGTGTGTAGACAGGAAGGGTGTGTGCAAGAGGCAAGTGCGTGCTGGCGCTGGGGGAAGCTGTCTGGGTGCTGGGGCTGCAGCAGGACAGAGGGTGTAGGGGAGGTGCCTGCCCTTCGGGCGGGGGGGGGGGGGAATGGGGCAGGGATCCCTCGGGGGCAGCAGGGAGTTGTGTAGCCCAGCCGGTGCCTGTGCTCACAGAGGCAGAGCAGCTGGGAGATGCTGCAGGCCTGGGGGGAGCAGGAAGCTGTGGGTTGTGAATGGGAGGCACTGGGGGGGCAGGGGACTGTGAGTCAGGAGCATGGGGCACAGGCAGTGCCAGTGGGCTGCAGGTCGGGAGTAAGCAGTATCAGCAGGGATGGCAGGGGAGTTGCGGGTTGGAAGTGAGGGGCACCAGCAGGGCTAGGGGGGATGTGACTTGGGAGTGAGGAGCAGGACACAGGCATAACACTACCCCCCCCCCACCATATGACACCCCCTCTCCCCAACAGGTGCCTTCTTTTTTTTAACTGGAAATATGGTAACCCTAGCAGCAGCATCCTGGCATGGTTGCGTAGTGACACTTACTATGCAATAACTCTTTACTACTTTACAGTAGTGTTGCATCATGGTTCATGCCCAGTGATGCTACTAAGCAGCAGTAATGAGCTACTGCACAGTAAGTGTCTTGTGTAGACACCCAGTGTATAGACAGTCCATGGGTTAAGAGTTCAGGGAGCCACCTAAAATGAATGTGTAACAAGGCCCTTACCTTCCAATAAACCAGGGTTGATATAACTTTAGCTGAGATTTCTAAAGGCTCCAGTTGGTGAGTGCAGGACATAAACTGTGCTTCCCTGTGTGGAAATTAATCTGTTTTGTTCTATTAAACCTAAATGTAGTAAACCAAGGAGGTAGACATAGGAAAATTGATAGTCCTGAAAAAGTACAGTAGCATTTGCTTCTGTGTACAAAATATTGTATCCTCCATCTTTTTAATTTACAAAGATCATTATGGGCTCTACAGGAAATAACTATGTTAAGTGATTGTTTCCGTCCCCCTCTCCCTTCCCAAACTTCGAAGAAAGCAGTGAAAAAAACAACGCTCCTATATATACAGAGCTGCCAAGGTAGCAGCAATGGGTCAGCTTGCTTTAACTCCATCACTTTGGTTTAATATTGCTCACTGTAGGAGGTGATGAAGTTTTGACCCACCACAACCAAACTGCTTGTACCTGAGAGCGTGGCTCTGTTAAGTCTGCAGGCTTAAACCGATTTGGCACTGAGCCATGGAAGGAGGGTAGGCTGGTTTCCTACCGCACTGCATTTTTTGTAATCATTTTCCACTGTGTTAAGTGGGTATAAATGAGTAACATAATAATGAAATAATAGTATTTTACACCTAGTTTGGGCAAGTGCAAATGACTGCAAAGTGCAAGGTAGTAGGGAATCAGACCCTTACATTCTCCTGCTAGCATTACCTACTGTAGGCCTAAATTCTTCATTCCACAGGAAGCAAAACATGGTATAAGCTACTGTAATTCTGGTACTATTTTACTTTCACTTTGTATAAGTGTAAATGCCTACTCGTGGGGCAAGGCAGTAGAATATCTGGCCCAAAAGATTTAGGGCTATGCATGTTATTTGCATTTATGTGATTGTGTAACTTCATTTGACTCCACTGAAGTCTCATTTGAGTAAAACAAACAGGATTTAGCTTTCACTCATGATTTACCTTTCCCTATTCCTTCAAAGAAGAAGTTGTCAATCTCTTTCTGACTGATTCAACTTTCTCTGACTGGTTATCATTGTTTTCTAGTTTAAATCCAAATGTGAACCTTTAAACAGAATGAAAAAAAGAACCTAAGAAAAACCAACATCCAAGCAGAAGTAATGACTTCTCAGCTTCACCTGGATTCAGGTGCAGTGCAGATATTTTGAATGAAATAGGAAAAAAAACAAAACAAAACAAAAAACCTTTGTTAGGGGCTCACTGCAGGGGCTTGGATAATAATGGACAATATCTCACAATTTGTATGCATCTTCTTCTGCTGATGGTTTTTGATAGATAGATTCAAGCACGCCATGTCCTTGCCATGCAGAGGCACTAAGCCAAAGGGAAATATAAATAGCACGGGGTGTCTATACATCCCCCACGTTGCCAGAGGGATGTGCTATGTTGCTGTACATCATGTGATGGCAACATAGCGATCATGTGAGTCTACAAGTGATTGGCAGCTACTTCACCATACCAGCACTGTTTTAGTGCACTGCTACAACAAAGTGGTGGTGAAATATAACCGTGCGCGCATGCACGGCACAGTACAAGCAGTTACTGTGCCATGCTTTAGTATTCCCAAAAGGACACACTAAAGCATGGTGCCATAGCAATGTCACTGTACAGTGATGTGTAGATGCACCCACAGTTAACTAGATAATGGCAATCCTGTCATATTCATTCATTCCATTTTGGAGTAGCAAAACATACTTCCTACTGTTTTAATAAGACTATCCAGTTCAGAGACTCATAAGCAGAAGGACAAAAACATTAATGCCAACATCTAACAAGTTGCATAAGCTAAGACACCTAGCACTGAAGTATAGAAACACAAAGAAAACTATGTGCCAGAAAATTATAACACAAAAAGAGGAGGAAAAGAATACCCTATGGTTAGCATCTCTATATTGCAAGTGAAGGAGAATGTTAGAGAGCTCTGTTTCCCAGTAGAAAGTAGCAGAAACTGGCAACCTGCCAATATAATACCTAGATTATTTGTACCAACTTCATATTTTTAATATGAGCCCCTGAGGATCTGTTTTACATGAGAGATAAAGATATCTAAGCAGGGGATACTGGAAAAAAAGGAGAGCTACAAACCATTTTGGATGTTCATTCTATATTCTTAAAGACATCTGAACCAATGTTGGCAGAAAACACACGCACCCAGAAAGTAACAGTGAAAAACACCAGTCAGCACACAGTCCAGGTGGTGGATCCATTTCTGCATAGAAATAAAACTCTGAAGAAAGGACTGTTTTGAGAACAAAAAATGCTAGCATGATCACAAAGCAACTGGGGTCCAGAGATAGTAGTAACAAGCAACTGTCCAGTAAACCTCAAATCTGTCACAAGAAATCAGCTGTTAAAACATGATCACATGACTTCTTGGGACAATTATGTTATGTGGACTATAAATATGGTTATTACCAAACTATATCTTGTATATAAAACCTCTACAAAGAAAGCACAGTAGCACACTGAAATTTCTGAATTGTCAATTTTTAAGTTTTATTTCTGTTTAGAATTATCATAATTTACCTGGATCTTTAGTGAGTTGTAAGAGGTAAGACAAATGCTCTAATAATATGCACAGCTTCTTATGTGTAAGATAGTAAAAATATTTTAGTTTGAGATATAATCATGAAAGAGCATTTTCAGCCGTATAACTTCAGCATTTAAACCTTAACACTCAAGCTTACATGCTGATGTAACTAAAACAACTGAAAAGATCATATTGGGAAAACATTCAGTAAAATGTTAATGAACATAAATTAAGCATAAATGATAGCAGATAAGTTCATGAAACTTGGTATACAGTGGCAAATTGAATCAACATTTTATTTGGTCACTTAATCATGTGATTGGGATCAAAGAAATGTCATGTCCAATCCTCAAAATCACAGGTCTGGCTATACCAGATGTGCATGGCAGGATGCATGATTTTTTAGGTCAGGAATAAAATGTCTTGGCCCTCAATCATGTGACTGTCAGCACAGGGAGCTCAGCATGGGGGAACCAGTTATTCTCCCCAATCTCAGGCTCTAGCTGCACTGGGACCTTAAACTCAGAATTCAGCTGCATATCCCAGGATCCAGCTATGTGCTTACTTTTTAAAGGTCCTGGGGTGCCATGAGGGAGCTTCTTTATGTCAGGCTTTCTAGGCCTGAGTCTTTTAAAAGGCTTGATGCAGCCCAGCAGCACTGCTGCCATTTGAACATGCTGGGTCCCCATGAGCCAGAATTTTCAAGGGGTGTACATGCAGCTGAGCTGCAGATGCCACTCCTGGATGCCCATATGCCAAATGTTCAAAATTAAGCAAAAGACAAAATAGCCAGAAAGATGGTCTGCATTAGTGTTCTCTACATATGCATGGACATGTACAAACAAATCATGCTGTCTTGCAATGGCATCACTGATATCTGCATCCTGTGCTGCAGCTGCAGAACATTGTCTGAATGAAATCTGCTGGTATTGTGGCAATGACATGATCTGAGCCCCATACTTACATCCTCTCTTTTCCACCCACTTGTATTTGGAGGAGAATGTATTAATTTTGGATAATGGGCTTCGCTCCAAACTAGTGACTGGAAATGAGCTCTCTAGATGCCAGAGAAGAATTTCTGATGAACCACAAGCATGTGCATAAAACTGCAAATACTTTATCAGTGCTATAAACCTCTGACACACTCCTCATTTTCTGAAACTACAACAAAATCTATCCATACACTTGAAAGAAACACTTCCAGTACTCCTTGGATGGGTCTTTTACCTCTTGAGTATTCTTGCCTTGTGCCACCCTTAATAGAGTTCTTGTAATAACTTTCAAGCCCAGTATGTATTATGCAGAAATCTGCTCCTGTCCTGAGTAGATTTGCAAAGGCATTTCCAAGGTCTCCAAATATTTTAGTTCAAGAGGTCTTTCCTATGTCTTGTATCAAAGCTTGTACATAATTTCCAAGGCAGTTTCTCCCAAACTGTTGATGGGAATTAGATATCAGCTGTCAGTTCAAAAGCATGTATTGTTGTTGTGCTTGTTAGGCTGTCATTTGTTTTTGTTATTGCCAGAGGGACATGGTCTCAAAATCTGTTGAAGATTCATGGTCCTGCCAGCTACACAGGCTGAGATTAGTTACTGAAAAATACTTCTGTCTGTCTGCACAGATGAGGCCTTGCCTTTGACTTGTTTCACAACCTCATACTGCAGGGAAAATGTTGGACCATTATTTGTTGGCAGTGAATCATGAATGTGTACACACCCAGGCTTCCTACTCATGTCATAAGACTTTTTTCACAAGGTGTCTAGTTCTACTTTTCCTAAAATGTGCAAGTTTAGTACTGCATTTTGTTTAGCTTCAGTAGCGACATACAGAATATTTTGCTATGCAGTGGTTAATTCCTCCCCAAAGACAACCTTAAGCAAATATTCATAAGAGTAAATCCCTATCATCAACGTCATGCTACTCCCTTGCCTTTCTTGACTTAATTCTAAGTTGATCAGCTAAATCAATACGGTTCATGGCTCTAGTATCTGCTACAATGGGGGCTCTCAAGTTGTAAATTTATCTGCTGCAGTCTGAGCAAATCTTAGTGATGTCTACAGTTTTACCCTCTTTTTTCCTATGGGTACATGCAGACATTTGCTGTACCCAACCTACAATCATGTGGCTTACTTTAAAACATGTGATCATAGATCACGTATACTTTGGCACATGTTCACCACTGCTGGGATCCATGCTTGGAACCTGATCTAAATAAGTTGCGGTGGCAGGAGTGTGGGTGGGGCTGGGGGGAGCTAGTGGGTTTATGGAGGGTTGATGGAATTAAGGGCTGCAGGTTTGTGAGGGGGATGATGAGTCCTCAGGGGAAGTTCTCAGTCCAGGGACGGGGAGTTGGGGATGCTGGTGGGGGAGAGGGGCTAATAATAGTCCATTCAGGGTTGGGATGGGTAGGAAGAGCAGCCCTGGGGCTGGGGTGAGTGGTTTGGTTTTCCCAGCCCTGGACCTGTGCTCTGAATGTATACGGACATTAATTAGATTGGGCTAACCCATTTCCGATCTAATTTAGTTCACCTGAGGAGGTGCGCCAAGCTAGATTGGACTGGCCATTTTTAGGCTGATCTAACCTCCTTGAGCAACTGTACTGATTGAAATTTAGATTGACCTAGGTTGATCAAAGTGTGACGAATGCAAACACGATCCACTACTAAGGCACTCTTGTCTCAATTAAAGTCCACCTGGTTGAACTTCTGATGTAATCTCTTGATGACCAAGTTCCTTTTCTGGAATTCACTGAGCATGCCAGCTGCTAGTTTAATGCACTTCAGCAGTGCAGATGGCACTGCACCTCGCATATGTGTATATCTTAGGAATAATGGCAGTGCACATTTGAAGATTGAAACAGCACAATTTCAAATTTCCTTCTTTTAGGCCGTGGCTGAATATGAGTAATGAGGCCACCATTTACTGCCATGAAAAGCTGAAATCCAAAGTACCTTTGCTATGGCTGGTCACAAATGTAGAACTGAAATTTCTGAAACTATATTCTGACTGTTTAGGTTTGATGATACTGTCCTTCAGCTCCTGATCACTTACTGCTATACAATTCAAGAGCTGTGGAAAAAGCAGGTATCGGGGTTCTTAAAATATCAATTTGTGAGCCTTCAGTCCCTTAGTATATGACCATCAGTAATAGCTTGTTCTATTGAATTTGGTCCATGAATTTCACTTTCAATTCAGGTATATGTTACTCTTGAAGCTTGTGTGTGGTAACTTTTCTGAAAGTACACTTATATATGAAGTCCTCCTAATGATGAAGGAAGCTACTATCTGTACTCTGATGAGAACCATTTTAATCTCACCAGTAAACTGTATAGAGCTGCATCAACACTTAGAACCATATAATACTGACCAGGCCATAATTACAAGTTTGAGGGTATCTAGTTTGAAGGCCAGTGCTTGAATGATTGGAATGTATTCACCAGTAATCATTTCAACAAATGTGCAATCAGTTGAAATATGTCCACCTACATTTTGGATTCTCATGTTGACATTTAATGATCAAGGGCATAACAAGGGATTTTCTCTCTACTACAACCTTACAGTTTTCTTTGTATTCAGGGAATCATTTTTTGCCATCATAGATCTTGAACATTGGTTTGCTTTTTCTATTTCTAATGTTGGTTGGTATTATTTTCTCAATGAAATTAGGACCATTAAGTATGTTGCTGTTTGCTGACTTTAAATTATTCATTATCAGATAAGGGTCAGCAACTTAGGTTTTACAGAATATGGATTTATTATCCTCTGAAGCATCATCTATCTCTCTCTTGATAGCTGTGTAGCAAACAATCTTCCTGGGAACTATGCTGGGAAGAGTTACAATACCACTTGTGATTTGTAGATTTCTTAGATTTATATATATTAGGGCTGGAAAGAACCTCAGAAGATCATCGAGTCCAGCCCCCTGCCCCAGGGGCAGGAAGTCAGCTAGGGTCAAAGGACCCCAGCAAGATAGGTGTCCAAATGTTTCTTAAAAGAGTCCAGAGTAGATGCTTGCACCACTTCTGGAGGGAGTCTATTCCAGGCCCTGGGGACTCAGACAGTAAAGAAGTTTTTCCTTCTGTCCAGCCTAAAAAGGTCTGGAGGAGTTTGTGACCATAGAGTTTTCTCTGCTGGGTCGGTATCTCCCTTTAGGTTCCTGAATAAGTAATGTGGTGATCAGCCTTATGGAAAAGCTAAACAAGTTGTTTTGATCACATTGGCTGATGATGGATGCACCCCAAAGCAGTTAATTTTGCTGTCCATTTTTTTCACCTCTTACATCATATACATGTTCTTGGGATACTTTAAGATGTCTGAATTTCACTGATTCTTGTTTTTCAAGGCTCTCTTCATCAGTAACCCCCTCAACTGGCTGGCTAGAAACTGGTTTTCATAGCCTCTACTTGTTTCTCAGCTTACTTTCTCTGGAACGTAAGCAGCTGCACCATCCTCATCAGCACAGCAACCTTTGTGACCAGTGTGTAGAAAATGTATGACCCAAAATTTTCAATGCAATATATACCAGTAACAGAAATACAAGTAAGTCTTACTATGGATGCCAAATTTGGTCACCTCATTGGCTTTGCAAGAATCCTACATGTATGAGACAGTCACATAACACTTGGAAATACAAATATTTGTCACTGAGCAAGAAAGCAATTGTAAGGGACTGGGTTGTAGGTGGTCTTGCCTAATGATTAGGTCACTGAGGGAAGGCAGGCGCCAGGGATATAATCCTGAACATAGTCTGAGTCAGAGTTTGGGAGCCAAATTACCATTTCCAAGATAGAAACCCTGGTGCAAAATCCAAAATGCAATTTAGGTCAAGGTTCAGGAGACTGAGACCAACTTACTATCCAAAGGGAAACCCAGACAGGGTCCAGGAATCAGATACCTAGTTGTCAAATCCAAGGTAAAATCCGCAAGCCAGAGTCCAAGAAAAGAGCCAAGCAGGGTCAAGACTGGCCTGGAATGTGCTGCTACAACTGAAACTATATAGAGAAGCTGCTTTCCCAGCAGCTCAGACAATGGCCAACTGGAGTCATTAACCGGGTTAGTGCTGACAGTCCACACTCCAGGCTGGTGTGGCCCACTAGGCAATTAACCTAATCTAAGCTGCCTGTTAGGGCTCCTGACAGTGATCTGGCAATGAAATAAATCCCTGCTTTGAGCAGGAAGTCATTCCTTAAATGATGTTATGTGACTGGTGTAGGAAAGTATTTAAAAAAAAAAGTATTACCAAGCTGGATTTTGACATTTACATCCTTAAGAAAAATACCAAAATTCAGTACAAATATTTGATATACCAGCAGCATGTGTTTGGATTTGTCATCAAATATTTAACTGTTTTGCCTAATCCCTTTTCAAGCCATTAAGAACAAAAATGAAAGCACACTCACCATTAATAGTTTCCTTTAAAAGATTGCAGTAACAACACTAAAGCTCAGACTGCTGCAAATTGGGGCTATATGGGCTCATTCTGAAGCCAAAACATTGCTGTATCTGTATATCTGGCTCCCTCACTCTTTTCTATCATGGACCTTATAAGTGGGGTGCAACAATGTAGGTAGTACTGTCTTCAGCAGTTATGAGGTAATTTATTTCTGCTAAAAGAATGCTTGTTTGGTCACCAAATATAAACATATTCATTATCAATTCACTCTTACTGAATGTAATTACAGAAATGAATCTCTGGTTTGGGTGCGTTTCTTGACCAAATATTCTACATAAGTTTAGCGGACGTTTCACAGAACTGGTATACAGATTAAGATCACTACAATTTGCCATACAAGATACATCAGTTACAGATACGCTTGCTATTTTGTCATTGTTGGCTTTTGCCTTTTTCTGAGTATTGGGCATTGAGATTCCTATGCCATGCAACACTTTGTGTTCTAAATGAAAGATAAACTCAATTCTCTCAATAGACTCCCTACATTTGACCTGTTGCCATTTCTTTCTAATGTCTGTTGCCTTCTTTATTCTTTCCCACCTGCTTCAAACACCTCTTCTATACTTGATTCTTGGCAAATAACACAAACTGTACAAAATGAGTGTGGACCTCTTGAGACTTACTACTGGTTCCATAGTTTACATAAGAATATAACCAATATGAGTGTCATAAATCATCACCTCATCTAACTGCTCTGCTCTATTTGCAAAAATACCATCACCTCTGTTAATTCCAGTCTAACTATAAAACTGTATATACTATAAAAGAAATACAAAGCATGGAAGAAAATGAGAAAATGATTTCACATATTACACAAAAAATAATTCTGTGCTACATTTAACTTATCCCTAATATTACAATATATGGATGAGTGAATATGTAAAAAAGGTGAATATTGGGGTAAAAAAAATGGCAGGTCCATACTATATTAGAAAAAAATGTTAACAAATATTACTTCTAGATCCCCCATTGAGGCTTTGTTCTGAAATTTTAACTTAAAGCATCCTGGTGTCCTTAGATACCTCCATTTGAGCTTTTCACTGGGCACATCTACATGTGCCCCTGACTGCACGGTACCTACTGGTCGTTATCAACCTGACTGTGCAGTAGCAAATTGGTACTGTGCAGTAGCGGCTCATGTAGACATCCCCACTAATCCACAACACAAAGCTTTTCTTATCCTGATGGGTGAATTAGAATGTGTTTATGCTATGGCAGTGACATGCCCCGATCTCGGGAGTTGCTCTGGAGACTCCCTTTGCAGCCACTCTTGAGAGTTCAATTTTTGGTGTACTTAACAGCAACCATTAGAAACAATCTTGGAGTATCTTCACTGCTGCATTTTGGGGATTGGAGCATGTGTGCAGATGTAGGTAAATAGGAGATGTGTGAGGCCATCCCAGCAAGGCCACACTGCCACCAAGGAGCCTTTAGTCAGAAAGTCTCTGAAGCTGACAAAGGTCTTATCTCAGTCCAGCAAATTCAGAACAGTTCTGTGAATAATTCCTACTGGAAAGACATTGAGCATGGCTCCGTTTTTATTTTTGTTCACCTCATTTAGCCCTAAGTTCTCTAAATTAAAGCTGACCATAAGGAATAGCCGTACTCCCCTTAAGTCCAGCCAGGATGATGTGTCCCGTCTTTGTTTTGAGCCATCAGGCCTGTCTCAAACACACCCTGACAGCTGCAAGAGTTTTTGGTGAAAACAATAATTCCACTTTTCCTTCCCATCTGTGTGCAGATGGTTTAAATCTGACCCATCAAAAGAAAAAAAATGAAAAATAATATTCCAGCTGAGATGAAATTATAGTGATTGCTGATTTCATATAAAGAAAATGACAGGTTTGTGATTTGCAGATGAGTCCTTGTAATGGTGGATTAAATTGTGCATGGGGGAACCAGAGGTTTTGACACTGTGTTGTGCTGGGCTGCCAATATTCCCTTTCAGGACTATTCAAACTGTCAGTAAGCTACATACAAAGTAATCAGAGTGCCTGGTTTAAAAAGCTGCAGGGGGAAAGGGGCGGGGGCAGGGAGGGAGGAAAGGGGGGAACAGCAAACTATGGCTACTAAAGCTCCTTCTCATTCATTGCTCTTAGCTAAGAATTACTAAAGTTCAGCATGAAGTGTTAGGATAAAATAATGTATTAATTGGAAGCCATAGTTTAGCTTCTGAGATGCCATTTCTTGCTATTGGCAATTTTGTATAACTGCAACTGTCCTCACAACCAGACCCCATTTGAGACACAAATATCCTCCCCTTCCCACCCCCAAAATCAAGATAACTATCTATTTGTTATCAATCATTTGCGTTACAAATACTATTTTTCTACAGTTAATAGGTTTGGTGATGAGGAATGGAGGCCTATTGTAGCTAAACCACTGGTCAACAGCGAACATATCTACACAAGACATGGACTGCTCATTTGACTAATTAGCCGAACAGTAAACATCGTAGAGTCTACATACATGTCCTTACTAGGCTACAGTAAACTAATTTACTCCAGTCTAGTAAAAAACTCTGCAGCAGCACGTGTAGATGCTGCCCAGCTGGCTGGGGTATGAAGGTGCTTCAGTGCAAAGACTGCCTGCCGGCTAGCCCCACCGTGAAGCTGCCTTGTGCCCCAGCCAGCCAATCTGCAGCACACTGAGCTGGGGGAGTAGCCCCAGGTTGGCAGGCTGACCCCTGGGGTGCCCTGCCAACTGGGACTATCCTGCCCCAGCTCCACGTGCTATGCCTGAATAAACTCCAGAGCTAACTGCTTTGGAGTTAATTGCTTCTGGACACATTCAAATGGTGCACCCAGGAGCAATTAACTGCAAAGCAATAAAGTCCCCAGTTTATTTAGGCATGGTAATTGCACATGTAGACACACCCACTAGTGCCAACTACTCTTACTGTTTAGCAAATGATATCTGCAGGTTCTATGATCCCAGCCCACAACACCACTGAATATCCCTTGCATAACACCCCTAACCTAAAAAGGACCTGTGCTAGCAATCTGTGGAGGGAAGCCAAGGACTAAATGGGACTAAAGAATGAAGTACTGTGGGCGCATCTATACATCCATGAGTGTGTTTTTCCTAATGTGCATTAAATTTAGTACCTCCAATGTGAGGTACTAAATAAGGCATTAGGCTGCCATAATGCACAGTACTGAAAGCATTTTTAAGTGACTCTTAATGCTCAGTAGCCTATTTTAGTGTGCATTAGAGTAATTGTATGTTTTTTTACGTAACGCCTTAAAATAGGCTACTGTGCATTAAAGCACACATGTAGATGCAACCACTCTCACTTACATAGACTAAGAATTGAATGAGGAAAGATTTAAGTTTCTCCTTAGTCATGGAGCTTCTTCCTTCAGGTCAGGGTTGAGGCACTGACAGGCAATGTAGAGCAAGTTTAATCATCTACCGCCTGCATTGTATTTGTTTCTATCAACAGAGATCTTGGACTCCAATTATGCCCATCCAGAACTTTCATTCCTTTTTACAATTAGTAAGCCAACCAGGAGCTAAGCCATATAGCAGCCAAGGTCTTTTAAATCTAAATGTAGTATTGACCTGAAAAGATCCACTGAGACAGCCGTTGTGGCAAAAATAGCAAATCATTGTAAAGAAAAGGTGTGAGCGAAGTATTTGTGACATTTGGGACAGGGGGTGCTGAATTGCTCCTAATACCTTTAGAAAAAAAAGTATTATCTTCATAATATGGTTTAACACCATGATTATAGATTAAGGTCCCAGAGTACCTCCTTTGTATAGTGCAACTATGCTCATTAGGTCATCTGTAAGAAATTCTGTCTCCTCTGTCCCCTAGTCATGTAATCTCACATTGATATATTTAATTTATTTTCAATTTTATTGACCTCAGCAGACTCATAAGAGAAACAGCTGTTTTGCCCAGAAAGAACCTAAGAAACTAGTAGTCATACAACAGATCTGTTCCATTATCCACACAAACAATGTTGGAAGACACACAAACCCATATACCCAAAAGTATTGAGGTACTTCATTCAAATATAACATTGCTTAGACTGATTAGTCATTAATTCAAGGTTCATTATGTTTCTTCCTGGCTGCCTCTACATGAAATGCTGATTGCACAGTAGCCTGACACTACTGTGCAGTAGTGTCACTTGGCAAAAACCGTGACGCAATGCTACTGCGCAGTAGTGTTAGGCTGCTGTGCAATAGTGTCACAAAAATAGCATTCATTGGTGCTACTGCACAAGTGAGCAATAACTCAGGTTACTGCGCATTCATTTAGTACTGGTTTATACAGTACTACTGCACAGTAATGGCTGTGTAGTAGCATCTTGTGTAGACATGGCCCTGGGCAGTAAAACATCCTGAGTTGCATATATGCTGGTCAAGACTTTGGAGCATTTTCATATTATGGTAGAGGGAAGAAGAGGGATGTCATACTTCCTACATGGAATGAGTTTGAGCAGCTGCTCCAGACCCTTCTCAACAAGTAAGAAGGAAATGGTAGAGCAGGAGTTTGAAAAGGACCAGGGGTTATCAGAACAATGAGCACTCTCCAGTCCTTTGAGCAGCTATTGGAACTGAGTAGGTATGAGTGGAACAAGAAGACAAAACTTTCTTAAAGATTCAGTGAATTACTTCCTGCATCAAAGCAAGAGTCAGTGAGTGTTCCTTGGTTCCTCATAAGGCTTCTGGCCCTCCAAGTTGTTCTAAGCAGTACCATATGGCCCAAAGAGACCTACTGAAAATAGGCCTTTTGCAAGTAGGTGAAAGTGGCAGAAACAGTACCCCAAAATGTGACACGCTGGAACGCTCAGCAGACAGTTCCCAGACTGAGTGGACACACAACATAAGGCTTTCCCTGGGAAGAAGCGCAGCAGTTGAAGAAGCTCAGCGACTCTGCTGGTGTTGCATTCTGTGCCTGTTTCTGGGTAAATCTTGTTCTCCCCAAGCCAGTGGTGACACTAACTGAAAAACATGGACCCTAGCAAACTGAAACTCCTATTGACCTCAGCAAGTACTGGATTTCACTCGTCTTCATTTGAATCATTTTCAACCTACAGCTTCCTGTAGTTAAAGAAAGAAATAAAATAAAATAAGAAAAAGTCGCAGCTGGAGTGTTATCAGTTAATCCTTTTAGTCACCAATTACTTCACTTGAAGACATAAAGACCGGTACACCAGTGACTACAACAGTACTTTTGTATCACTAGTTAGAAGGAACCAAACAACTACTAAGAAACATGTATGATATTCTGCCTTGCGGTACTGCTCTTGAAAGGCCAAATTCAATCAAAACCACACTCCATTCCACTTCCAGTGAAGTTTTTTTTTTTTCCTTTTTTTTATTGAACATGGAGTTCAAAGTGTCTGCATGCTATGTGGAAAGGAGGTTTCACTACAAAGTATAAGGCACTTCACTGAAGTTCAGGCAGTCTTTAAAGTGTCACATACCATTGAAAGAGCCCATCCAGCCGCCTCCCGCCTTTTCCACTGAGAATTGCAGTAAAGCAATTCTCTTGGAACAGATACAGAGGCTTAAAAAAAAAGAGATGGAAAAAAACCACCAATACACAGAGCCTCCTCACGTGAACACCCCACAGCTGTTAACTTTGTTTTGCATATTTTGCATATTTACAAACACAAAAATATTTCCAAACATCTCTGTATTTATTTTAAAATCCATCACTGAGATGTCTGGCAGAACAGACCCAGTGGAAATATATTTTCTGGACAACATTTACTCAAGCTGTTTTTAATATACATCATGGGCCTAATCTTGCTTCCAGCAAAGTCAGTTACAGAACTCCAAGTGATTTCCAGGGAAGTAGGATCAGGGCCCTTATAATTCCAATTTATTTTCCATACAGCCAAGATTTTCAGCCACCTTGTCTTAGAACAGGCAAGGAAGGCAGCATTTCCATAACAGTCCACTCCCTGTATTGGAGGGATTTTTTTCCCCTATACACTATATAAAAAGTGAGGTACATTTATTTGGAGGGTAGGATGGGGTGGGATACAAATAGTTCCCCCAAAGGACTCCCTCCAGACACTGAATAGCCTGTCACAAGCCAGCATCCCTGCACAGTCAGAGCAGAGCCAGGCGAGCTCAAGCTTGATGAGAGAGACGGTCTTGGGTTGGCTTCCCCTTATCTGTGTTTTCTACCTTCTAAGTTCATAATTGAAGCAACCCTAACACTCGTGTATGCATCTACCCTGAGCGTAAGAAGAGTTGTTACACCCATTTCACAAAGGGCGAGCAAGTCAAATGTGTGCCTGACATGGTAGCAGACCCCAGGGATTTTTTACGCTAAAGTGAGTGTTTATACCTTCATATGTACATCTCCTTTTTCACAGTCCTTTCTCAGCTGTGTAGGGGAGTAAGGGTGGGGGGAGATCCTGAGATACTCTTCTGCTTGGCACCGCTCAGATTGCAACCCTTGGCACGGAAAGGAGAGTAGAGAAGCTCAGCATCTGATATTTCCAGGATGAGCAAGTGGATAAGGAACAGAAGAGGACTGGAGGAAGCTCACACTATCCCACCCCCGAGACTATTTGCCAGCCAGAATAGCTGAACAGAACCATGAGTGTGGGGGAAAGCAGGAGGGGGCAGCAGTAGGGGCAGGGAATAAGCAGTGAGGCAATAACTTTTCCCAGAACAAATTAGGAAGCATGAATAGAACTGGGATTCTGAATTTCAATTCCAGCAGGTCTTTTCCTGAGCTGGTATAAGGTTACAGTCCCATCATCTGCAGCTTTGTTCTCACTGACCCAGAAAAATCTTGGAGACAAACATGGAAGATTTATTAAGATTGGATCTCAGTAGTACTTTGGTGCTGGAGACCTATGCAACATTCCTCCACAAGCTTGTTACATGTGCAAAAGAAAATAAATCTTTACATTTAGAAACTGTCTAGTCAAGAAAAAAAAAGAGATGAGAGAATTTTCAAATGAAGCAGTCTGATAGCTTAAGGCTGATTTCTTCTTTTATTTCCATCCACAGGAAAAAAATGTGTTAAGCTTAAAGAGGAACACATTTTATATTTTTGGCTAAATACAGGAAACTTTGTTGCTGTATGTGGCTTCCAACAGAGTGCTTTCTGCTCATTGGTGGGAGGAAAGAAACCAGAACTAGTTTCCACAATACCTTAACTAAGTGGATATAGATAACAAAACACCTGCCCTTGAATCTTGGTTCTACATGAACATTCACATAACAAATCATTTTCAAAGTTGCAATATCTCTGTTACACACTATGGCCAGCATTCGAACTTTATTACTCAACCTTTTTCCCTGAGTGATAAACCGTTGCAGATGTAAAGTTACCATCAAAGCAAAGGTTTGGGGGTTTCACAGTATTTCTCAATTGTTTTTAAAACACTTAAAAGTGATGTTTTGAAATGTAGGAGTTTACTGAAGGGTTGAGTATAGCTTCCAAAAGAAAAGAAATCAGTTCAGCAGTAGTTAGTGTCAAAGCAGAATACAACAGTTCAATTGTGAAAAAAATTCACCAGATGGCTTGGTGTGCACCCGATTTACTGTCTGTCTCATACAAAGACCCCCTAACCCTTTAAATTCTGAGGCTTCCCATGGTGGATAAGTACTGTCTCAAACGCAAGGACCGGTGGGTGCGCATACACAAGATGCTACGTTGCCGTAGCAAAGAGCTACTGTGCCATAGCTCGTTGCTATGGTGACATAGCATCGCTGGGCACTAACCATGACACTGACTCTCCTGTGCAGTAGCAGCTAAAGATGTTAGGTGATGGCACTGCACAATAACAACTGTGCAGTCCACTGAGGACTAGAGATATGGCTTTGAGTATCTTTTGCCCCAGGGAACCTGTGAGGACACTGAAAGGTTGGAGTGCCCACTCTGTGCTGCCAGACTTCCATATTTTCTAGGAAATACGTTGTACCTGTTGGCACAAATGCTATAAATCTAGAAATACTCAGGTTTGCTCTTTACTAGGGAGAAGTAACTCTCTGTGCCATCAAGCCGCAGCCCAGAAACAAGCCTTTAAGTCTAAACTACATACATTTACAGATAACAGGACAGAGAGCTTCTCAACTGATGGAAATCAGCATAATTCCACCAAAATCAAATGAATCGACACTGATTTATATTAACTGAGAATTTTGCCCTCTACTATTCAATATAGCATAGTTTCCTGAACATTCGTCCCCTTACTCTCTTTTCCTGACATTTACAGTGGTACTGATACAGAAAAGATGAGGCCTTTGTGATGTGAGCCTGTAGAAACTCTAGAGGTTGAGGAATGGGACTTCATAACTGAAAACTTATTTTGATAAGAGTAACAATCCATTAGAGAGAAAAATTAGTACACCTGCTAGGTCATACTTTTGATGACTCAGGATGGTATTCCACTGTAAATTTGCTCAGGGTATTTTAATTGTCAGACAGTTTTAATCATCTCAGAGCAAAGGCATTTTTATCACTTTTATTTGGTAATGTGAAAGATTTTCCTTTATGATTTTTTTTTTTTTTTTTTTACTGAGAACTTATATTCATTGTATGAACAAATTATTTCACTCCTGGATGTCCACCTCATTCTGATATCTGTTGACAGTGATTATATTCCCCATCTCCTTTACATCATTAATCAAACCATGCATATGTATAGTCTATTTATTATTTTTCATTGATCCCCATTTCACCAGCCCAGCCTCAATCCATATTGTCATCCAGTTTCCCAAATGCCCCAAGTTTCCTCCCATCTCCCATTTCTTGCTTAGAAAGTCCCAGTCTTCCCCAGAGTTTCTTCATTCCTAATCTACTCCCTAACTTCTCTAGTTCTTGAATTCTTGACAGGCTGTTTTCAGGGGGCTAGCTGAGAGCACCATGAATGCACAGGAAAGACAGCGTCCCTGCTCTCTGTTCCAATCCTAGTACCACACTGACCAACAACTGCACTGGGAAATTATATTTACAGGATATTCTGGCTCAATTCCTAAAACCCTGAGGTGGTGCATGTTCAGGATAGAAGGAATCTTTATAGAATTTTGCTAACAAACTCTAACACGTGTCTACAGAAGTTGTACAAACTGCAATTTTTCTAATGCTTGAAAACCTGGCCGAATGTTAACATCCTTGACACTAAAGTATCCTTCTCGATTAAATTTCTAGACCATAGTTGAAAGCAGGGGGAGATAAAAATTCTCAGTGATGCACCTTTAAGTATTGTTTTGCTCATGTCTAAAAATAAAAAAAAATCCATTTTTTTCTTAATCTTTTTCTGGTAAGTGGCTGAACTCCTTCTGCTGAAACTTTCAATAATCAAAAATAAAAACTTGAGAAAACTATTTGTCATGAAAAATGTCAACTTGAATGGATAAAGACTAGCAAAATGAAAACAGTGGCTTAGAATGGGGTGTGTCATGCAACCTTAATCACAGGCAGTGTCCTGCCTAAACCTACCATATGGCTTCAAGTATATACAAATAGCCTATTCTTTTGCTGGTGCATCTCATCTATAGCATTAAATTAATGAAAGGAAGAGAGAACAATGATTAGAAAAATTGATTTCTCAAATTAAATCAGGTAAAATTAATTAATTAAAATTAAAAAAAACCCTATACAATCTTCTGATAACATTTGACATGAACGTGTTTTTATGGAAGAGTCTCACTGTAATTCCTTTGCTGCTAAGAATATTCACTGTCCAATTTTACTAGTTTCCAGCTTAAAACACTTGTTTTACAATATGCTTTTCATCAGAACACAAATTCCTTGGCTCTAAAACACAGCCATATAAAAAAAAATTCAAAATAAAAACTCAGGATGCTACAATTTAGAGAGATTTATGAGTTCTTTAGTTGCATGACAATAAAACAAGAAAGCATTAGCTAGCTTTCAAGAAATACAGACAAAACCCAAAAATGCTACATAAAAAATATATTGGTAAAATTAACATTAAATTATTTATTAAACAATTAAAACAATTACACTTCTCTTTATACAGAGCCCTCTTTATATAGAGCCCTTTATACAGACCCCTCTTTTGTCCCAGAGGGGTACAAAAGAATTCAATAGCGTTCTGAGTGAAGCAGGGTTTGAAAGTGAGTGGGAAAAGAAAGGGACCCTGATTTTCTTGAGAGTCTTAAACAAAGCTACAAATGCTGGAGGGGGAAACTGGGATCATTCAGGGCGCTGACATATATGCAGTTCCCCGGTCTAACTTATGATGATTCACAGAAAGTGTCATGAGTTAGATCAACCCTCCCAATCCAACAAATATTCGCTATTGGATCAGGAGGCTGTGATCCAGCTCTCCTTTGGCGCTGATTGGGAGAGAGAGGCTGCGTGTCTGCAGCCGCTGTCTCCTAGCCCCGGTCCTCCTCTCCAAGCTCCCAGGCTCTCTCAAGAAGTGATGAAGGAAAGGCAGGAGAGTTTGTTTGGTCCATGTATTCCTGTGTCATGCTGGAGTGGGGGGGGGGGGGGGGAATGGGAACCCTCCACCTTGGGGGGCCTCTAATCACCTGGCCCCCACCCTCCAGTGCTGGCTGGGGAATCCACTGACCAAACTCACTCCCCTCCTTTCCCCCCCTTCTGTCCTGAAGACAATGTGCGGAGCAGATCTGGGCTGTCAACCCAGGCCTGCTCCCAGCCACGTTGATAGATGGTCATGAAGGCACTCCATTTCGGAGCACTTCCATCTGAACCCTCATGCAACGAGGGTTGAGATTGTCATGCAATCAGTTATTTTTAAAGCATTCTGTAGCTGTCACTTTTGTCAGTGCACAGCGGTAGAGTGCTTTCAGTGGCCTATCGCATGACAAACGGTCATGTCTGTTGGTGCCCTCAGTGCAGCAAAGACCTACAAATCTGCTATTAGTATCCTGTAAACCTCATTTATAATAAAAGTTGTTTTTTCAGTTACTATACAAGTACTAGTGGCCTGTTCCAAGTGGCTCATTGAAGTAACAAAAAAGGCTCTTATTTACTTCAGCTGGGTTTTGATCAGACTGTGGCTCAACGGTCTTGCCAGCCTTCAACACCATGGGTTTCAGATCAGGTCTTGGAGGCTGGTCCTCGTGATCCAACTATTATTAAAGTCTTTCTATTGACACAAATGAGGCCTAGATTATGTGTCCTATGCCATTGAAGTCAGTGGAATAATTCATGTTGGGGTCTTTATTTAGATGTTCTGTGCTGTGGGCTCGATCCTGGAAGGAGTGTGTACTGATACTGACAGTGAAAGCTGCTGATTAGATATTAGGAAGTACATGCCCCTCATCTCTACCCATCTGTATTGGGAGCTGAGGATGCACGGCCTTCCACAGGGAGCTCTAAACACTTTGCAGAATGTCCCCCTAAAATGCTGCTGGAGACTGCTGAACTCTGTACACCAACACCAGAACCACTGCATTTCTAATCACTGGGTGCCAAATAACCCATTGCCAGTGTGTAGATCAAGGGCATCAGCAACACTTCACAGCTATCTAGCTCCTTGTCTGGAACATGGTTATCCATGCAGAGAGACGTATGAATACAGGTGTCATCACCCCATGAAGTTTTCACATATTGTGTAGTGGTTGCTATATACAGTGCATCAGGTGTTCACCTCTGCTCACTTCAGGTCTTTGGCTTTGTATAACACTATTTGTGACACTCTTGTCACAATTAAAAGGTTGGCACTCAGTCAGGAAAAATTTCCATCAACTTTATCAAGAGCTTTCCCTATGCCACAACTCCAAGATTGGGCCTATATTACAAGTAACTTTTAATATACTTTCTAACTTTACCTGGGGTTTCAGTTCAGAACAAAATGTGTCAGGTAAACCTTATTTCCCCCGCACCCTTCAAAAAAAAAAAAAAAAAATCAGTAAGAACAGTAAAAATAGTGAAAGGCTTGAACATTTGCTTAAATGTAATATAATTAAAAAATCTCAATAAATGCTTTAAAGAAATGTAAGTTAATAGTCCATTACTGAAGATAAAGAAGTAGGCCAGAAACTTAGTCAAAAGAAACAGTCAACAATGAATGATATGCTCTCTCACCAAATGAAGATACATCACATTTCTGTTTATATACACCTATTAACTGCATGGTTATCTTTGTGGCTAAAACAAATTGGGACTTATCTAGAGTATTTAAAATCCCTTTCCATGTGCTAGAAAATTTCACCTAATGCTGAGGGTAGGACATACATAATAAATGCAAATTTCTACATTTTCAGTCAGATGGGATTTTGCCATATAAATTGAATTAATTTCTTGAGGAAATGTCTGTGTATATAGGGGTGGGGACGAAAAGCAAGAATACTATGTATAGCTCCAAAACTGATGGGGAAAGTTTTGATTTTAAAAGCATATTTCAAAGAAAGGGAGAGAAAAACTCCATTGTTTCAAGAAGGTTTCTAAGCTATAAAACTATTTCCAATTACTTTGCTTAATGATTATTTCTAGCACTTCAATTATAAAAATTAGAACAAAGTTGGCTTGCTCCTGCCAAAGAAATCTATTCAAAATTGTACATCTGCTAGTTAAGAATTATCAATTTTCAAGACAGAAAGGCCTATATCAAACCGAAGGTGAGAGCTGCCTAAAAAACTGATGGACAGATCAGGAATGGCCCAATACAGATAACAAAAAAACATGATAAAGGATGTGTCTACACGTGCTTTTATGCACACCTAACCTTAATGGGCATTTATACACATACTTTTTTGTCCTACAATGTGCCGGAGATCTGGTGGGTTGGACCAGACTCGATTAATCAAGTCTACTCCACATGTGAGCTGATGCACACTGAGCTGCATTGTGTGCAGTTGTATAAGCAGTGAAACACACTTGTATAAATGGTCAGCACACAAAAAATGGTGGCGGTGCACTTTTAAACTAAAACACCTTTGTGCACCGCTGCCATTTTCTCAGTACTGATGCACATTTTGCTACTTATATAAGTACATGCATCACAGCGCTGGACACATTTAAAAGCAGCCAGTGCTGTGGCAGAAGCATGTGTACAAATGCTCAATGTGCATTACCCTAATGTGCATTAAGGTGATTTAGGGGCATGTTCACACATGCATGCACTAATGCAGGTTCACGGACCAATTTGGGTTAGTCCCAATTTAATCCTAAACCTAATCTAAATTTAGTCTCATGTCAATGGACAAACACCACATTAACGCACATTAGCACATCTACATGTTTGCTAATGCAATTTAACTATTTGCAAATTAATCTGATACCTACTTTATGCAGGTATCAAATTTAGGCTCAAATAGCCTTAAATCACCATTTTTAAGGCACATTAATGGCATGCACATGTAGACATGCACCCTTAATGCGCCTTAAACTGGGCTAATGCGCATTAAATATGTACATGTAGACATGCCCAAAACTCCATTTATCAGATGTCTTAAAAGAAAGAAACCTCTACATAAACTTTGACAGTTATCTATTATACATTAACAAAAATTCCTGCAAGAAAAAAAATGTTTCCCCACTTCTTCGAGAAATAAGGTATTTTATATTTATATAGGTCCTCAGTCTGCCTTCATGAGAACACTAATTTTTGCCATAAAGCAATGAACTAATTCCTTTTGCAATGTCTTATGACAAACGAACTGATTCTGACTGATTAGAGAGTCTTTTTTCTTATCCCTTGAAGTGTAATCAGTTTCAACATTTCCTTTTTATTTTCTCTGCCATCAGGACGCTCTTAGCTGATGTGTTGCAAGTGAACACTCTCTTCATTTAAGGATGGATAGGAATCCAGCATCTGCTTCTCATAAGCACTTCTTTTGGTGAAGTTAATCTGCTGACTTCAACTGTAACGGTTTGTCATGTGAAAGGTTCTTTCTGTCCTTCAAGTTTTAGAAAATATAAGCAAACATCACTCCAGTTCTTACTTTAGTTTTTTTTTTTTCCACTCATTTGTTAGGTAAGGGTCAGTTTAGTAGCTAGTGAAATCCAGTTTACCGGAGGACAGGGTGGGAGAAATAAAAACTTTTGTCTTTTTAAGTCAATTGATTGGGTGTATTTACTGTTATATACAACAACAGGTTTTATTGGCACTTATCTCCCTGAGCTTGTGGAGCACCCAAAGTGTTTTAGACTTATTGTCAGGTTTAACAGTGGAAACTGGCTGTATAAAAGTCCTTCATGTGGGAAGTAAAAGGTGACAGATTCATAATATATTCATTCCTTCTACTCACTAACCTGAAACCGTAAGGAAAGCTTCTTTCAAAAGCTTCGTAATTCAGTCCTACTGCATTTTAAGTCATTGGGAGTTCTACCTTGAACTACCTTGAAAAAGAGAAGCAGGTCCTTTTATTATTTATGTTTATAAAAGGAGGCAATGAATTGGCCACTATTGCTAGAGATAAGTGAACCCCTTTTGATAAAGTCAAGATGTTTGAGAAGCTTTGTTTTGTTCTTCCACCTTCAAATCACCTTCCAAATCCAGAAAGTTACCAAGATTCTTCCCTTTTTTTCTTGGGATATTTTGTCTCTTCCCCTTTCAGACCCAGCCAAATTCAAGGGAAAATGTTTTTGTGTCCCCCTCCACTCCCACCCCAGGATTTCTGACATGCTTGAGAACCTGCCCTTGCAGTAACTAAGTCTTTGGGGCTTACACTAACTTCATCCCTCTAAGAATCTCCCTTTTGAGTAAGCAAGAAACCAGTTTTGCCAGGGCACCAGCATTGCTTATAGGAAGGTAATGGGAGTGAAATTCAGTCTTAGGAAGAAATAGTAAGGGTCATGTAACTGGGGGCTCAGAATGTAAAGGCTAAGGCCCAGATTCTTAAAAGGTATTTAACCATAGCTGCACTCAGCATTGCAATATCTAAGTACCTTTAAAACTCTGCTCTTAAGGTCCCAGACCATTAAAACATGTCCTTCAGGGTCTTGTTGAAGTGAAGCTCATTCTTGAGGTTCTTCATACCACCAGTTCCAACTTTTTTTCCATAAAAATGAAGCATGCTCAGCACTCCAAACTGAGTGTTTTCCAACTATCAACACCACAGTAAAGATGTTCGCTACTTTAAAACCAACAGTGTTTATAACAGTGCAGTTATATTTCTTTGTTTTTTATCTTCTGGATGTTTTGGTTGGAAATGGTGGCAAGAAAATTACATTATCTTATAGGAATATTTTGAAAAAGGGTAAAGAGATGTACATTCCTAAAGGTGCACTGAACAAATTATGATATTTTAAACAATTATGTTAATAGTTTTGACCTTGGTCCCACAATAGGCATCACATAAATGCTCCACTAAAAACAATGGAGTTTTGCTTAGAGGTTATACTGAGTTCACTGTAGCATTGGGGTTTCAATGAGCAATCCTTCAGCATTTTGTTAGGAAGTTACACCGCTTCATTGGACCCCACACATGTAGGCAAGCTGCTGGATATGGCTCTTCTTTACCATGGCCCATTATGAGGTCCTGCACATCTCGCTTAGCGCCCTGGCCAAAACTATGAAAATGAGTTCAAAATCTAAAATTCTCAACTGGACAGCTGCAAGGTCTGACTCTTGTTAATGTTAGCGATTCCACAAGAAATCTATGACAGCTGCAGGTGATCAGCACCTCACAGAAGACCTAACAAGTCTCAGGTTGGGCAACACAGTAGTAAGTCTACTAGAGCGCATCTACATGAGAGGCTATGTCACTGTAGTAATGAGCTACAGAGACGTAGCTCATCACTATGGTGATGTAGTGTCAATGGGCACGAACCGTGATCTGACACTACTGCACAGTAGCAATGAGTTACTGGGCAGTACGTCGTTGCTACCACGCAGTAGGGTCAGAAATGACCTATGCACCACCAGGTGGACTGCACAGTAACAGCGCTTAGCAAGTATTAAATGAGTGCACAGAAACAATTGTGCAGTCTGGCACACATGTAGATGCGCCCCCAGAGTCAGAAGTTAGCCTTTGAGGTCTTCAATCCAAGCTGAAGTTAATAGGAGCTAAGGGTTCAATAAGACTTTTGAGAACTCACACAGGTCCCTCAACAGATTACCAGGTCAGGCCAACTGAAAACATTTTGCTTCCAGAAATAGC
The DNA here is from genome assembly GCF_030867095.1 of Alligator mississippiensis. Classification (NCBI taxonomy): domain Eukaryota; kingdom Metazoa; phylum Chordata; order Crocodylia; family Alligatoridae; genus Alligator; species Alligator mississippiensis. The sequence continues at coordinate 269,522,406 of NC_081824.1, read as the reverse complement.
TAACTTTTTGTAAAATTTGAACTTTGTTCTTGAATTGCCACATAAAACACATGATCATTAACACACCCTAAATTCCTGCTATTTATAGTTGTCACAGGAAAAAGGCCCAAGACACGGTCCACAGATGTCAATGAGAGTCTTCCACTGGCTTCAGTGGTCCCTGGATCAAGCCCAGACTCATTTAGTCCATTGTAAATGAAACAGAGCTGGAAATAGGGTTCCTCTGAAAACATTAGTCTTTTCTCTTTGCTAAAATGTCCCCAAATTCCTTATAGTCAGCATAGCTTAAAGCCATCTTCTAAAGCAAGAAAATAAATCTACTCTTTCTATAATATAATGCTAGTAGGAAAAATATTTGGCTGAATCTTTAAGTGTGAATTATATTTTACACTAGAATAAAAGGAAAAACCTTCAAAATCTTGTAATATGAAAACAATGAACGCTTGGACTATCCAAGATTTTGCTCTTAAAAACAAACAAACAAACAAACCAACCAACCAACCACAACCAACCCTTCCCCCCCCCCAAAAAATACCCAGACACATGAGGTAACAAAAGAATCCACGAATACAGACATCACAGACATCTAAAAATAAGCATTTTATACATTTTTGCCAGTGCTTCTCTGAGAGCAAGTTCTTTAAACAGAACTTAACAATTTTACAATTTTTTTAAAAAAAATATGTCATCCTAAAATTGCCATCGATCCTTAACCAAGCTTTCTGTATTTCTACAAAAATAGATGCACAAAGAGATACAAATACTGTATTCCTGAAAGGATGAGTGCCGTAGTCAAGGCAGAATCTTTTTCTGACGATCAAAGCAGTTCATAAAAACATCAGGCTGAACAAAATACTATAAGAGGAGCAAAAAAGAAGTTAGATTGCTCAGCTGCAGCAGGCTCAGATGAGGAAAGAGGGGAAAAATGCATTTTTTTCCTCAATGTTCTGGGACCTAGAAATGGTCTTAAAGGAAAAGGCTCAATTGCAAAAGCATAATGGCTGGCTCTTCATCTTCCCTTCAGCAGAGAGTCCTTTGAAACAGTCAACCATTGCAGTATCTCCATGCCAGCTGTGGGGATTCCAACTCTAGCTCGTGTTAAGCTATGTGTGAACTTCAGAACCAAGAAGATTCCTTGGTCTTCTCCTGGTGCTGTAGACCTACTTTTTGGGAAGGAAATAGACAATTAAAATGTAAACACTGATACCGTTATTTCCTTGCCCTGAGAAAAAGAAACTTGCTTAAAATCCCTTATAAAAATAAATCTGCTAATCATCTGTTTACAATACAATTGTATTGGTGGACTTGTTTATGATGCAGCTGCCTCTCAATTTAATTAAATGTTGTTTATTTCACAGCATAGAGGGAACTCTTCTAAACTACATGACAGCCTTGGACAAACTTGCATAGCTCAGGAATGCTAACAAAGTCCTGTGTATGCTTAGCAAAACTGTATCTTTTTTTATTCTCATTTGGAAATGACCAGGCAGTAACCAGGCCCTTCAACAGTGTTGTAGTTGTAACATAAACAAGCAATTATGAAGTAGAATCTAGTTTTGATAGTATCATAAAAGCAGCCTACGTCTATGAAAAAAGCCCTACGTCTTAGACAGTTAGGAATATTGTAGGCTCTCAGACATTTACAGCTTTTCACCTTTAAGAGCTGGGGAAGAAGAAATGTTCCACAGCAAGTGAAAAAAACGAATAATTTCACCTACAGCACATCAGCTTTTTGGCCAAGAAATCTTAGTGCTTCCACATGGGGAAAATAAATGATTTTCAGCTTACATTTGTTATACATTTCTCTGATATTTTCCTATATAAAAGTTAAGGACTATTGAATAAATATGCTGCTATCTTAGGGCTTTAACACTACAGCAATGGAATCTGTGCTGCAATTAGGGATTTATCTTCTCCAGGGGGATTTATTTGATTTTGTTTGCATTCAAGCGAGGGCTAGCACTTAGAAAAGGCAATAAAATGTACAAAAAAGAAAACCATCCAAAAATATACTAGCCACTTTAGTTATGACAAAAATATAGTTTCTATCCAACATTCTTAAAAGGTATTTAGGCACTTAATTCATATTGATTTCAAAGGGACTTTAACATTGCCTCATGACAAATATGCATTTCAGATCTTGAGTGGGGTGTTAGTATTGGCCAAGCGCTTAGTTTATGAACAGTGCTCCTAAAGGATCTATTATCAATGCAGGTCCCAATTCAGCATTGATTTAAGCCGATATAAGTCTATTTGACTTCAGTGGTGATGGACCCATTTAAGTTTAGGGATCCCTTCAGCCATTAAGCTACAAAAAATAAAAAGTCAAAAGATAACCCAACACCTTCATGTGTCAGGAATGGGGGTTGAAACCAATTTCCCTCAGATTGTACCTAATCCCTACAATTGCAATTCTTAGGTTTCAGACCTGCTCACAGATGTCCAAACTGGTTGCTCTCAAAATTATAATACAGCAATGGTGAAATAATGTTAAAAATGTCATGAGAACTGTGTATTTTCAACAAGACAATACTTGAGACTTAATTTTTATTTGCCTTAGCCTGAATCTAATCAGAACTGGATGCTTGGCCAAGGAATATAAACAGGTGAACACTGATCATTAGAAGCATCCTATAAAGCAATTTGTTAACACTAAAATAGCATTACATATTACACCATCCATCAGAGGATAATCAAAGCTAGTTATATACATTGATGTGATCTGCAATTCACAGTTGGGGAAACTGAAACAAAGAACTGAAGTCACTTGCTAGAGCTTGTGTTGATGTCAAAAATAGAAGCCAGATGGTCAAAGTCTCAGTCCTATAATTAAATCACTAGCCAAGCTCTGACCTCCAGCATAGCAGAGGCGTGGCAAAAAGCATCTCACTGGGCATGTCTCCATGAGACATTTATTGCATAGCTGACTAATTAGCTAGTAAATGTTTCGGCATCTACACATACTGGGGTAAATGAATTAATTCTGCAGTAGTGCATATGTAAATGCCTGCCAGCTAACCCTCCACTAAAGCTCCCTCGTGCCCCAGCCAGCCCCTTCATGGCACACCGAGTTGGGAGGAGCAGCCCTGGGCTGGCAGGCTGACCCATGGGGCCCTGTGCCAGCCAGGGCTGTTCCACCCAAGCTCCACATGTACACATATACACCTGAATAAACTGCAGAGATTATTGCTCTGGAGTTACTTGCTTCTGGGCGCACATTCAAATGGTGCACCCAGGAGCAATCAACTCCAGAGCAATAAGCTCTACAGTTTATTCAGGCACCATAACTGCATGTATAGATGTGCTCACAGTGAAGCTAAAGATTACTGGTCTCCAAATTCAAGGCCCAACTGCCCAGATCAAGATAGAGCCCCAAGTGCTGGGATTCCACTGGCCACAATAATTCATTAGAGAATTTTACAGCTTTACCACTAGGTTTTCATTGTTCCCTTAAGTGGGCAAAGTTTGGGCATTCAGGAGCTAAGACACCTATCAATCTGGGGGAATTTATTAGGAAGACATTGTCACTGTATTTAGATGGCAACTTTTGTATCCCTGGAAAAAAGATTGTAAATAATAGTTATTTTTTTTGTCAAGTTACTTCAATAACAGCTGGTGTAATTTTGTATTATTTTTCCCTCCTATTTGAAAAATAATTATACAAGAGGGAGTCATAAGACAAGTGTAAACAACTAAGAGGGTAAGGAAATCATTAAGCGCCCAAGTACTAAGAGCTACCAAGAAACACTAAAAGTAGATGTGAGGGGGAAAGAGTTAATATGGCTCCAACTGGCTTAGAAAGAAAAAATATCTGTTAAAGAGGACATAAGTTTGTTGGTAGAGTGCAGTAGCAGGGGGCTAGCTCATTGATTGGACACCTTTCCACTAGATGACTTTGCAGTGAATAGACAGAAATTTTAAACATTGACAAGCCATAAAAACAAAGCCTAGGCAACCACTGAAAACAAATTAAAAAGTAAGACTGCTTTAAAAAACTTGGTCATAGAACAGTTTATATCTCTTTTTTTCATTATCTTCCCATCTCTTTTATTTCAACACAATCTGCACTCCTAACAGTATGTTGTTCAAGTCTGGCCATGCTTATGACCAACAGTGCTTTAATTAACAATGTGGTGATAGAGCAAATACTTTTCCTTCTTATAAAACTGTCTTTGCTTGTATGGCATGACTCAGTATTTCCACATTTGTTGAAAACTATTCATGAAACATCAGCATTTCAGTTAAATATTGCTGTTACTTTGAAGAAATCTAGCTAGCAAGTCAAAGGTGAATTTCTGGCAGGTGTACATGGAAGCCACTCTGTTAAAGACAATGGGCTGCTTTCACCAAAACAGACCCTGTATTTGACACAGTAACTACTAACAATTCCCAAATTCAAGATGCATTTGGCAGCTGGAAAAGGAGACAGCGGCCAACATTTAATTTGCCTTAATTTATCATCCTGGTTAAATCTTTAATATAAAGGAACAGCCATCAGATATGCCAAAATCCTATCCAGTGTGCTGTGGGCATACTTTGGTTACAGGAAACCTTTTTGTCTATTCCCATTATGTACGTACATCACAATTCACCCTAATGGACCACTCTTCTGTACAGTCCTGTATTAGTGGACCTTGGATAAACAGACCTAGTATGATTCTGCTCTACAGGCAGGTGGATGAACAGAGTAAGGGATGCCCACAATCCACATGTGCATCTGTTTCCTGATGCACTAATGGATTTGGAGGACTGGGTATCTGTACCTTCACCAGGGTTTGGGGACCATGGAAGCCACCATTTAATGAAACAACATGGTAATAGTTAAGAGGCCCTACAGACTAAGGTTGGCTGAGGATTCCCCCAGATTTTGGATTTGGGTTTGCTCAACCTGCACAGAACAAAAGGATTTAGTCCAAAAACAGAGACCTTATGGCTTAAGCAACATCCTTTCTATCCATATACTGTGATCTGCAGCAAATCCTAAGAGACTGATCTACTAGAGCTTGATCCAAAGCTTACTGAAATCAATAAAGAATCACACAACGCTGCATACAAAATACCCAAGCTACCAAGCTGATTTCCTTCAGATTTTATGGCTTAGGCACCTGACCTAGGGTCTTGCTCACCAGAGCCACAAGTTTAGTATTCATTTGTATTAAAAAAAAAAAGTGAAGTGAAATTTACAGAGAAGTTAATTTTCAGCATAATATGTGAGAATTAAGCTCCACTTCACAGGAGTCATGTATATAATCCATATCCATCAAATTAAGTGAATCCACATAAGTGCAAACAGATGTATCATGTCGAGATCAATACTTTACTGAATCATTGTTCACTGAGCTAACAATGTTCCAAATCATAAATTCCCCAGCTATTGATAATATGCAAAGGAATCCCCTCTTCGTGACTTTAACCTCTGATGTATGCCAGCATTATCCACTCATGAGATCAGAAATCTGACTTAGCACAGCAGAATTGGTAAAATTACAGACTAGCCTCCTCTGGTGATCAGAACACTCACATTCAACATAATTCATCATGAGGAATTTTACAAATGCTTTTATAATCGCATGTGACAAGAGCACAAGAAACGTGGCTGACGCTAAATATTAAGCAAAGAAGAATTGCTTACATATCCGTATGGCTCTGGAAAAGTGAGTGCTAAAATGAAGGCCAAATGACTTTTTTTTTTTTTATATTCATAATTTAAACTCATGGAGTGTGACACACTGGCATTTCTAGAAGTTGATGGATTTTAGTCATCAAGGAGATGCAAGCAGAAACAGCCAGAATCCAAGCTTTCCTTCCAATATGGCCCAACCCATCCTCTGGAAGGACCACCTATAAGTGAAGTTAGTATGTTCTTCATAGCCATTTGGTTCTTAGGGCCTTGCTACACATTGCACTTCAAGTTTATCAGATACTGACTGATGTTCATGTTAGTTTGGGTTTAGAGCAGTTACACATTCAGGTAAAAAGCTTTCTCTGACTATCCCCAACCTGCAGCTTTAACTTGCTACTAGAGGGCTGGTGAGCTGGGGCCCAACTAGGAGCTACAGCTGTGAGCTGTCCACACAGAACAGGAGAGTGAGGGGAAGGGACTAGAAATGTGAAAGGTTAAACATTTAAATGAGAAGTATATTTATACTGGTAATGCATCACCGGATAACATTTAGGATGGGGTGCAATCCAGAGGGAAGGGAAGCAGTGCGGTGCCCCAGGAACAGGAAGATGGCAGGATAGGCTAGGAGGGATGGAAAGATGAGCGAGGAGGAAGGGAATGGGAAGAGGGAGAGGGCAAGGGTGGGGAACTAATACCTATAACTAGTCTACTCCCTCTTTCCCAATGCACTGGCAGCTGCAGTGTGCTGGGAAAGCCCCTCGCCTGTTACTGCTGCCCAGGGATTCACAGGGGCTGGGTTGTCTGGCGGGGCTTGACGTTACCTCTTCCCCACTCATCAAGGGCCCCAGGGAAAGTGTCCCAGCAGCAGCTGTATCCAAGTGAGTCTTTGCGCAGCTCACCCAGATTCCTGTGCTGCTTAGGGCAGGCGGCTGTGGCTCCTTCCCCTGCAGTGGGGTGGGGCAAGGCAGGCAGTGGCTCAAGGCTCTGCATTCCCCAGCCAGGACTAGTTATGCATTATCAGCTAACCATTTCATCAATATAATTAGAGGAGGAAAAATGGATATTTTTTAAATGATATTTACATCCCTAGATGGGACACTGTATCCTGGGATACTGGAAAACTGAAACTTGGGTGGCTTATTTCTGGGGAGTGGCCATACATTTGTGGAACATGAGCTGGGTAACACGGAACAGAGATAAACCTGCCCTGGAATGGCATAATTTTAAGCCACCCAAAGGCAGCTTAAAACTAGTTTACATTCTTAATGCGTCAACAATCCAGAGTTTAATAGCTCCCTGAGCCACCTAAAATTAATATGCAACAAAGACCTTATGCTCTCTACTGACACAGTCAGCATGGATGCCAATTGGTGCTGAGTGTAATAAAATTCTGTGCAATGTAGAAACTTACCCTCTATGAATTGATCTTTGTGTAGGGACTAGGTTGTCATGATTCTATGACATGCAATGCAATGTTAGGCCTAGTGCCTACTAATTTGTTACTCTGTGCTCCCCGATCTCGGGTCTATAAAGAGTTTAATACAAAACTGAAGACATTCCAGCAAGTACATGGCTTCTGAATACTAAAAATATTTGGTTGCTTTAATCTTTATATTAAAGATAACTCACAGGTTTTCCATCTTTTTCACTGTTTACTTGAGCATTGGGCATAGATTAGAAATTATGGTACAGGCTCTCAATTTATAGTCAACTACAACTATCCTAAATCCATTTATGCATATGCAGTCAAAATTCTCCATGCATACCTGCACCTGTGCACAAGGAATTTCTACAAAATTAAGGCAGGGAAGAATCAAGGCCCTAAGAATTCAGGAAGGAGGTACTGAGCAGTACAATCTATTTCAGTATCTATCACTATATTATTAAAGAAAAGAGTGACAACAACTGATTAGAAATACAAATTCAAATAAACAAGAAGCAGATAAACTAAATTGCCACCAACTTTTTATGCAGGGAAAAAAATCAAAAGCTTTGCAGGAGTCCATACCCTACTCCTTAAATGGCTTTCCTGAACTATGGTTCCTTAAATAACTCCTGAGTCAACTGTCTGACTTCATGACTAGGAATCTTGGAATTACTTTCATACTGGATCAGCCCACTGGTCCATCACTGGCAATAGCTTTTACTTCAGAGTCAGGTGAAGCCCGCCCATTAACTTAACTTGCCAGAATTCATGTCCCATGAGGAGGGAATAGTTTGTTCCCAATCTTGACAGATTATCAATTTACAGCCCAGAGCATAAAATTAAATTACCCTTATATCATGTACACAGCTGCAAATGTTATTAACAAGCATAAAATTGTCCAGTCCTTTTAAAAATCTTGTTATGCCATTTTCCTTAATTTCCTGAGGCAGCAAGCAGCACTGTTTGCTTATAAAAGATGCATAGAGCAGAATGTGTAGCTAAGATTTGCTGGTTTACTAATGTAAAATAAAGATAAAAAGTAAGAGAAAGACATTTTGCACTTTACCCTAATTAAAGTGAGCTTTCCGTTTCATGCTATTTTGACTAGGAAGTGACCCAATGGTATGTTCAGTCAGAGGTAGATTCACAGATTCCTGGAGTCGGAAGGGACCTGGTAGATCATCGGGTCCAACACCCTGCACCAGGCAGGAAAGAGTGCTGGGGTAAGGTAACCCCAGCCAGATGCCTGTCTAATCTCCTCTTGAACACCTCCAGGGTGGGAGAAAGCACCACCTCCCTTGGAAGCCCATTTCATATTTTGGCAACCCTCACCATAAAGAATGTCTTCCTTATGTCCAATCTAAATCTGTTCTCCTTCAGTTTGTGGACATTACTTCTGATAACCCTGAGGAGCGCCCTGGTAAACAGATTGTCCCCTATTCCCTGCTGGCCCCCGCTAATGAGTTTGTAGGCAGCCACAACATTGCCTCTCAGCTTTCTCTTGAGGAGGCTGAAGAGATTCAGATCCCTCAGTCTGTCTTCATAGGGTCTTACCTGCAGGCCCTCAACCATACGCGTGGCCCTCCTCTGAACCCTCTCAAGGTTATCCACATCCCTCTTGAAGTGCGGTGCTCGAAACTGGACGCAGTACTCCATCTGCGGCTTCACCAATGCTGCATAGGTCCTCTGGGACCTGTCCCAAGTTCCACAAGTGCTCAGACAGCTGCGCCAATGGTTCTTCTATGTCGTCGGGCAATTCTTTTAGTACCCTTAGGTGAAGATAGTCAGGGCCTCTTGACTTAAATACATCCAACCCTTCCAAGTGCCCCTTCACTAGGTCAGTGCTAACCGTTGGTGGATTGGTATTACTCTCACTCCAGACTAAAGACTCATTAGGAGGTGCATTTGTATCCATGTTCAGGAAAACAGAAGCAAAAAAATTATTTAACAGCTCTGCTTTTTCCATCCTATCAATTATGAGTTGCCTTAGTCCATTCTGTAGCGGTTCTGTTACCCTGCACCTTCTTCCTGCTCCCTATGTACTTAGAGAAGGACTTTGTTATCCTTAATCTTTGTTGCCAACTTGAGTTTCCGCATCTGCTTTGGTCTTTCTCACTGCTTCCCTGCAAACGCAAGCCAAGTAGGTATACTCCTCTTTGGTGGCTGCCCCCTGCTTCCACAGCCTGTAGGCCTCTTTTTTCCTCTGAAAGCTCCTGGATTTCCTTGCTCAGCCAAGAAGGTTTCTTGGCTCTTTTGCCTCCCTTTGCGTGTACTGGGATGGTGTCCCTCTGTGCCTGTAGGATCAGTTCTTTGAGGAACTCCCACCCTTCTTGGGCCCCCATCTCACAGATGTAATCACTTCTCAGTCCCACCCTAACCAATCTCCTGAGCTCATTCAAGTTGCCCTTCCCGAAGTCTAGCACTACTGCCCTACTATTTGTCTTTCCCACCTTATGCCAGATAGTGAATCCTATCACTTGGTGGTCACTATCCCCTAGGTTACCTTGTACCTGTAGCTCCCCCACCAAGTCCTTCCCTGAGGCCAGCACCAAGTCAAGTAAGGCATCTCCCCTAGTGGGACTGCATACCTCCCGTGTTAGATGCAGGTCCTGTATGCAGGTTAAGAACCTACGTGAACGGGCAGACCTGACCGACTGCTCCTCCCAGCAGATGTCCGGGTAATTTAGGTCACCCATGACAGCTAGGTCTTTGCTGTTTTGAGAATTCTAGGTCTAACTCTTCCCCCTGGTGTGGGGGTCTGTAGTAGACCCCCCACTACCAAGTCCCTTTCACCCCTACCCCCTTGTAATCTGACCAATAGGACTTCAATTTGCCCATCCTTTGTCCCATCTTTATTACAGAGGATATATAATGTACCCTAACATATAGAGCAACGCCCCCCCGGTCCTTCTTCCCCAGTCTATCCTGCCTGTATAGCCTGTAGCCTTGCCCAGTCATGGGCAGGGGCCCACCAGGTTTCTGTTAGACTAACCAGGTCAAGGTCTTTGTCTGCTATGAGTACAAGTTCCTTCTGCTTGTTTCCCATACTTCTAGCATTAGTATAGAGACACCTAAGCTCCCCGATAGGTGCCCTTAGTATTCCCCTATCCTGATTCTTAGTGGGCTCTTTAGTATTTCCCACCTGTTCTTTATTCCCCTCCACTCACTAAACAAAACAATAATTCTTACTTCAAACTCTACAACACTCAGCTAGAGTTATGTATATCCCCCTCACACTGAAATCCAGGCAAACACCTCAAGGAAAGGAGGTGAAAGAACCTAAGATTTTTTTTAGTGATATGGTTGTATGTATAAGACTCCAGAAATAACAGCAGAGTTTGATTAGCTGCTAGTAGAATACATATCAGATAAACACCCAACAAAAAGGAACAGGACAACAGTATAACTGACCTGAACATACTATAAGTTACCAGTCAATGCCATGCCCAGAAGATGCAATACAGCTGCAACCAGTGATGCTGGACTGCTAACAAAACTGAAGCTGTTACAGTAAGGGGACACCCTGTGAGCTATGTTGTCAGTGGCATTCTAAACACAGCTTTTCAGTGCTCATGGGGAGAAAGTCACACCCCAAAATATCATTTAAAAAACCAATATGAAGGCCAGTTTAATTACTTAGAGTCTGTTTAGTTATCCAAAATATTTCCTGTTACACCAGCCATGGAGATAAGCAAACTACATTACCTGCGTCAAAACCAAAACTTGGTACTATGTCCACTGTTCCGTGAAAGGCTCCAGCCCATGCTGAGGTAGCACTGGTGACAGCAGTAGGGTCTGTCTTTGTCACGTCACACTGCGGAGCAGGAATCCTGGCTGCACGTACTGAAGGCATCAGCAGGGATCCATATCGGGGGTCATGGTGTGAGCTGGGGTGATGATGGTGCATGTGTGGATGGGGGTGATGGCGATGCATGTACACATCATGCATGTGTGCATATGAAGGGCTCACCTGAGATGTTAAAGGATAATGCCAGGAATCTGATGCAGCAGAAGGAGGAGGCGGGGCAGTATGATGAAGGCTGTGTCCTGGCCAGCTGCTAGGATCTGCTGTTGGGAAGGTGCTTGATGCAGTAACAGAGAAGTCAGGATGAGCTCCACTCAAACATGGTGGAGGTGGAGGTTGATAGGAGCCAGTCCAAAATGAAGTTGGAAAACTGCTCCGTTGACTTGAAATCGTTGAGCTCTCTGGAAGGGAAGAGAAGAAGGTTGGAGTAACATTGCATTTACTCAAATACAAGCCGAGATTTTTTCCAAAATTAGCATGGGGAAAAGCTTCTCATTTTACATTTGCATGCAAGAGAAAATCATTAAATACACTGCCTATCATTAAACTGCTGCCAAAAGCAGCATGTGCTCAGTAATGAAAACCAACTATGAAGTTGATTAAATGCAGTCAACACCAAGAAGGACTATAACACATGACCCATATTGGGCAAACATACTGATGGATACCTACCACAAGAATAGATTAATACAGCTTATCTAAATAAAATACGTATTAGTGCCCATTGCACACAGTCACCCTCAGCACCAACTCATTCAAGTCATGGTGAACCACTACATTTCAACTTCCTCTTCACTCTCACAGTTGAGCTGTGCCCTTCTTTCTTATTTCCAATTATTCCTGTTTCTTCACCAGCCTTAAATGTCGGGCAAACATTAAACGGGGCCCTAAATGGTTCACACAGAATCCCTCTGCCCCACCTCCCTCAGCCTGTTATGTATGATTAGTGTGGTCCTGCCTTCCATGAGGTGGAACCAGACCAGGTTGCACCTCATCTGTATATAGAATTTTAGAGGATCCCAGGGCTTGTGACAAACACACCTGGTTCTAGACATGTCATGAATAGGAGGCTAATTAGCACGTGGATCTTTTGTTTTGTGTGGAGGAAGTATTTGAAGTACACACACATACTGACAGTGCTGAGCTATAAAGATCAGCATGGCTTGAAATATTGTTGACTCTGCAAGGACGCAGGCCAATGAACTATATGGTAAATCATGAGCCTTTTGGCTTTGGACTAATATCATGCATAGTTTCTACTATATATAAGTAGGTATATACAAGAAGGTATACATAAGAAGTTCTGTTTAAAAGTGTGTTTATGGAGTACCTTTGCTAAAACCTATAGCAATTTCCAAACAGGTAATATGCATCAATTCTGGATGAAATAAGTCTGTGGGTACTCATAATCATGCAGATTACTACAGGCATGTTTATTTTGAAGTCAGTGTTTTCCAATTTGCCCCTCACTTCCATTTGCTGAGGGATATTAGGGTCTGACAGTAAAGGGGCTGCAGGGGGAAAATATTGTGGGGGGAGGGGCAGATTTCAAGGGGGCTACCTGACCCCTCCCAGATTTATTTTCCCTGATAGTAGTGGGAAGGGGGCAAATTCAAGGCTAACCTGCAATAATTAGATTCTACTTAACAAATTAATATTTTTCCCATATATAGAATCTAATTATTGACAGCTTGTCTTATATTCAAGTAAATATGGTATATTTTAAATGACATCATTTAGTTTGAATTTGACCTCCTGTATAACAGACTATGAAATCTCCCTTAGCAATTTCTGCATCAAACTCAAAACTTGTTCAGGCTACAATTTATAAATTTCAAAAAAAATATTCCGCCTTAATTTTAAAACTTTACATGATAGTTAATGCTACTCTTTCAGTATAATTTCTCCCCCAAGGCTTGTGAATAAAGAGATGCACTTGAGTTAAGCATTTGCTACTTGTTTTTCCATGTGAGACTAACAGCCTGGGCCAGATTTTGTTATAACAACAGGTGCATAAATGGACTGGCACCTAAATGCAATACTATTCAACTCTACTTGAGTTCCTGAAAAACTGTTAAAACAATGGGTAGGTGATTTCTCCTCCCTCTCACTGCTTTCTTATGACTCAATCTTAAGGATAAAATAGAGGTTGTTACAAAAGTAGACAGCCTAATGAGCATTCAGGTACTCAAGCAGAGTGAGCAGAATTGCATGTAGGCTCCTAGGTCCTCCTATATGTGTAATACATGTAATAGAATCTGGCCCATATACATTTTAATTAATTAAGTGTTTTTATTGAAGGGATCAAGCCTAATACATATTGAATTACAGAATTCAAAAGTGGCCTCACATCCAATATTATTTCTGTCACTGCACAGTCAGCAGAACTGACCATGGAAAATAAATGTTTTAGTGTTTTAAGTCCTCCTCCAGTAGAATTACTAACAGATATTGCAACTTGTCACATACTTTTGGGTAAAACTCCATCTATAAAACAACTTTAAACAAAATAAACTATTTAATGGGAAGTAGATTAAGTCTTCAATAAAAGACCTGTGTGCTTTCGCAATGTGGATTCAATATGTGCATGTTTAAACCCAATTCAATACCATTGTATTATGAAATCATATTTTTAAAAGTCCATCTTTCCAAGGAGTGGTGAGTGGGTTTGAACTGTGGTAAGAAAATGAACACGTCCAGAATTCTGGCTTCCTAGTCAAAAGTCCTGTTTTAAAGTCTTCCATTCTGAAATATTCCCCAATTTAAATAGAAGTTTTTGGTCAAAGATGGAAATGTTAAAATTCAGGACTCTAGCCTGAACAGAGATAACAAAACCATAAAAATACCCCATGGAGAAAATAAAGTTGGGGAAAGTTGTGTGTAGGATCAGTTAGGGAATCCTCCTAAACCGTATAGAGTCCGCAAAAATATTTATACGATTTGACAAAAAATGACCTTTATTTTATTTTTTTAACAAGCAACTGCAGAAAAAGAGAGACTTGGGTGCAGACATCTTTAAGAATGAATGTGTGCTTCCAAACCCATTAATCTGAGTTCCTTTAAACAAAAATGTCCTTGAAACATAAAAACTATAAAAATGCTTTGTCTGTCTGACTGCATCACTATAACATATTTATGGGTCTGACTCAAAATCCATTAGAATCAATGGGAGTCTTTCCATCATCTCCAACAGGATTTGAATCTGGCCACTTTAGCCAATTGAATATGAATAACTTCTAATACTGATATTTTCTTTGGCAAACACATTTTGGTTTTGTACATAAAAGTTACCTTCATACCAAACTGCTTCAAATGTTAAAAGGCTATCTAATAAAATACAACTCTGTGTCTTTATTTAAAACTGTGATTCAGTTTTCTGTAATAAACTTTTCTAGCACCTCATACTAGAGGATCTCAAAGTACTTCAGCAACTTTGCTTACCTACACTTTGCATCACTCCTCTGAAATAGGTATTATCCCCCATTTTACGAATAGGCAAAAGGAGTGCAAATAAACTGCCTACAGACTTGGTAACAAGCTTCGAGTGGGGAAAGGGAAGGAGATGGTAGATTTTCACTTCCAGATATTCAGGAAAATCTAGTTAACATAGTATATTTGGACTTCAAAAAGCCTTTGACAAGGTCCCTCATCAGAGGCTCTTAACTAAATTAGGTAGTCCCAGGATTACAGGGAAAGTTCACTTGTGGGTTAAATGTTGGTTTAAAGATAGAAACCAAAGAGTGAGTATACATAGTCAGTTTTCAGGATGGAAAAAAGTAAACAGCAGAGTCTCCCAGGGATCTGCATTCGGACCAGTGTTATTTAACATATTCATAACTGATCTGGAAAGGGGGATAAGTAGTGAGGTGGTCAAATTTGTGGATGACAAACAATTATTCAAAGTGGTAAAGACCAAAGCAGACTAAGCAACTACAGAAGGATGGTTAAGCAAATGGCAGTTGAAATTCAATGCAAGTAAGTCTAAAGTAATGCAGGTGGGCAAAAATAACCCAAACTATACCTGCAACATCTGGCTCTACATTAGCTGTTACCACACAGGAAAGAGATCTGGGACTCTTTGTGGACACTTCACTGAAAACATCAGCTCAGTGCTCAGCAGCTATCAGAAAGGCAAAGTAAATGGTAGGGATTATTAAGAAGGGGATTTTAAACCAAACTGAAAGTATCATTATGACCCTTCCTATATCCATGGCAAATTCACACCTTGAATACTGTCCCCAGTTCTGGTCCTCAGAAAAGATATAGAAGAACAAGAGAAGGTACAGAGAAGGGCAACAAAGATGATTAATGTTATGGAGGTGTTTCCATGTGAGGAGAGAGTAAAGTGGCTAGGCCTAGTTAGTTTAGAAAAAGAAACACTTAAGGGGGGACATGATAAGGGCTAACAAAATACTAAGTGTCAAAAGAAAGGAAATAGGGATTTATTATTTACTGTGTCTCACAGTACAAGAACTAGGGATTACAAAACAAAAACTAGTAGGTAGTACGTTTAAAATTAACAAAAGAAAGTTCTTTTCCACACCATGTGCAATTCAAGTGTGGAATTCGTTGCCACAAGATGTTTGGAAGCTAACCGTTTAGCCCAATTCAAAAAAGGACTGGAAAAAAAATATTGGAGGAAAGGGACATCAGTAGCTACTGATAATGGGAGTTAGGGGTTCAGCTTCTGAATCAGAACTCCCTAGACCTTAAACGCTGGAGGCTTCAAGTGAGAGAGGAACAGTGGAAAAAACCCTGGTCATACATAGTTCACTCTCCCCTTCAGCATCCACTATGAGAGACAGGATACTGAGCAAAATGGATCTATGGTCCAACCTAGCAAAAGGCAATTCTTATGTCCTTTGTTATCACCACTATATGATACAACCTTTCTTTAGATTAAAACAACAGAACTCAGCACTCTGTACCCAGTATTTTATCTTTATTTTCAGTAGAAATTGTTACAAACATTATAATGACTTTCAAGGCAGAGTAGCTCCAGAGATGAATCACCTCAAAAAAACAAGACCCTTAAGCAAAGAAATTGTTGTTTAACCACTCACTTAATATTATTAGCAATATGAGAAGAGCCTTCAACCAGCATATTTGTGAATATGAATTACAGGCCATATTGACAAAGTCAGCTAGACATACAATTGTTCTAAATTGGGTCTGAAGTATATAAAAAAAAAAAAAAAAAGTGTTGGATTCTCTCAGTCTAGTTCCTACTGAACAAGAGCCTGTTTTGTAAAACCATTACTTGGCTCTTGCTGTCACCTCAATTCCAATGCCAAGTGGTGAATGGGACAAGAAGTTCCCTTAGGGACAAGGTAGTCCCTACTGCACACAGAAAGAATATTGACAAGGCAATTTAAACTCCCCTGCTCATTCTTTTCATCTTATGTGCATAAAAAAAGAAGACTGCCCACCAAGCCTATCAAACAGTTTTGGGTTTTTTTTGCAGACACTAAATATATGATACCGTCAACAAAAATGTCCATTACATATTGTATCAGCCTCCGAGGTGAACCACAGCCAACTATAGCACACATGAGGATATATATTTCCATTATAGTTGAGGATTCTTCCTTCCCCCTCACCTTACAAACTCTGCAAGTGTGGTCAATAGTTTTTGCCAGTGCTACATTGTAAGATACACAGGTAAGAGCCTAAGTCCTGTGGGGACATTTTAATAATGAGAAAACTATCTGGGTAGAGGAGGTGTTACTTTACATTCAGTGCTATCAACTGTGACACTGACCATACAAAAGAAAATAATATACCAAATAACTTGAATTGGTCTTCATGAAAAATGAAATAAAATAAAAGCATGGCCAAGAAACATACAATAGCTACCACAATCATTTCCTATTCTGTGGGGGAGGCCAGAGGTTGCAATCTCTCAGGTACTACAGTGGTAACTAATTGCAATTCTTAACTATTTAGTAGTGGCAAACATGAAATGTATTGCACTGAAAACATGCCACAGTATGCGTGCTAGGAAGAAAATGGTTGATAAAAAATGTTCTGTAGTTACTGCTAAAGTGATTCTTTATTAGTGACTTGGACGACGGGGTGAAGTAAGAACCAGCAGCATACCTATAGGCTGGGGAACTCCCTTCTCAAAAGCACAGTGGCAGAAAGAGATCTTGAAGTCAATAATGACTCCAAGATGAACATGGGCTGAAAACGCAAGAACACAGTCAGTAGGGCTAACCATACCTTGTCCTGCATCCACAGGTGCATCACAAGCAGGGCCAAAGAGGTGATCCTCCCCCTCTATGCAACACTCATCAGGCTGCAGCTGGAGTACGGTGTCTAATTCTGGGTGCCGCACTTCAGGAGGGATGTGGCCAGCATTGAGAGGGTCCAGAAGCCACTCAAACACCCACATTCATTGTCAGGGCGGCTAGGGTCCAGGGCCACTCGCATGATCCGGGGACAGCAGGGCGGGCCCTATGAGGAGAGGCTACGGGACCTTAACCTGTTCAGCCTTCGCAAGAGAAGGCTGAGGGGGGACCTGGTGGCTATCTATAAACTTACTAGGGGGGACCAGCGGGGTTTGGGAGAGACCTTGTTCCCCCGAGCGCCTCCCAGAGTAACAAGGAATAAACAGCCATAAGTTGCTAGAGAGTAGATTCAGGCTAGACATCAGGACGCACTACTTCACAGTCAGGGCGGCTAGGATCTGGAACCAACTTCCAAGGGAAGTGGTGCTGGCTCCTACCCTGGGGATCTTTCAGAGGAGGCTCGACGTTTACCTAGCTAGGGCCATTTGAGCACAGTTCTCTCTCCTGCCCAGGCAGGGGGTTGGACTAGAAGATCTAGGGAGGAAAAATGTCCAGCACACCTACAGCCTAGGGAATGACCTGCTGGGTGGCACGGAAGTGGAAAGGGATCTTGGAGTCCTAGTGGACTCCAAGATGAACATGAGTCGGCAGTGTGACGAAGCCATCAAAAAAGCCAATGGCACTTTATCGTGCATCAGCAGATGCATGACAAATAGGTCCAAGGAGGTGATACTTCCCCTCTATCGGGCGCTGGTCAGACCGCAGTTGGAGTACTGCGTGCAATTCTGGGCGCCACACTTCAAGAAGGATGCGGATAACCTGGAGAGGGTCCAGAGAAGGGCCACTCGTATGGTTAAGGGCCTGCAGACCAATCCCTATGAGGAGAGACTAGAGAAACTGGACCTTTTCAGCCTCCGCAAGAGAAGGTTGAGAGGCAACCTTGTGGCTGCCTATAAGTTCATCACAGTGGCACAGAAGGGAATTGGTGAGTATTTATTCACCAAGGCGCCCCCAGGGGTTACAAGAAATAATAGCCACAAGCTAGCAGAGAACAGATTTAGACTGGACATTAGGAAGAACTTCTTCACAGTTCGAGTGGCCAAGGTCTGGAATGGGCTCCCAAGGGAGGTGGTGCTCTCCCCTACCCTGGGGGTCTTCAAGGGGAGGTTAGATAGGCATCTAGCTGGGGTCATCTAGACCCAGCACTCTTTCCTGCTTATGCAGGGGGTCGGACTCGATGATCTATTGAGGTCCCTTCCGACCCTAACATCTATGAATCTATGAATCTACAAGGTCCCTTCCGACCTTACATCTATGAAAAGGAAAAATATATTTGAATTATGAAAGAAAATAGGGGGAAAATACCACTAATTCTAAAGATTTTTCCAAAGCTTAGATTTCAGTTTATTTTAACTGCATGGGAAGTTTGAAGAATCTGTATTATTTAATTTGTCAGGGATAAAAAGAAAAATAAAAGGTTTGACCCTGGGTACTAACTTTCTTAAAAGATCGATTTTAAAAATGAGCAATATAAACAACTTTTATTTTTTATTTGCAAACTTTTCTTTTGCAAATGCATTTGATATGTAAAAGAATAATGGATGCCACACACACACACACACACACACACACACACACAAGTTGAACAGTTAAACACCTTAAGGTTAGCTGTGTTTTAATTTCTTATCTATGGAATCACAAATGGCACCTCCATCATGAATTCAAGTGAAAAAGTGGAAGGATAATATTATTATCCTTCTTTCAGGTCACAAGACAAATAATCCAAAAAAGAATAATATGCAACTTACTCCTACCCACTTCCACAATTTTTCTGCATCTTTACAAAAGGCAATTATAAATGCAAATTATCAACTTCCTAAGAACATGGAGCCCGTACAAAGTAATATACATGTGCTGCACTGAGCTTCTTTAACCTTAATGAACGGACACTGAAGCAGCTGAGTGACTTTCCCTCTTCCTTTTTTTTCCAAGCTGCTCTGTTTTAGACATTAGTTTGGCCATGACAAAATCCATTTCAGCCTTTTATCTTGAAAAACAAATATGCTCTTCATTCTCTGGGAGTGCGAACTACAGGATCTAGGGTACCTGGAATGCATGAAGAGCCTAGGGGGCAGGTAAAACCTTGCAGATCCCAGGAATACTTTCATACCACAGGGTTCTCTGCATCATGGGGAATTGTGAGTCAAGCATTCTTATCTGGGCTACTGTCTGTCCCTTCAGAGCCCCAAGGGGAAACATGGAGACATCTTAGAGAAAAAGTGCATGGAGATATATGATGCCACAGAGATTATAGGCTTTTCCTCTTCTTCAATGTAAGATGTACAAGATTTCTATGCAGAGGGTCCTCTCTACTCACTGTTTGGGCAGTAGTATGATCATATTTGTATAAATATTTATAGCTCATCTGGAAGGACACGCTAGCCATTTCCAAATACTTGATGTTTCTTTGTAACAGTGAGGTTGATCCCATTCCTATTTAAGTCTGTTCAAGTTAATGTTCTCCTGTTTAAGTTAGTGGAAAAGCACCCATTCACTTTAATAATGCAGGGTTAAACCATAAATCCCTTGAGCTCCCCAGCCATTTTTGTTGCCCTTTGCTTCACATCCTCTTATTTGTTAATGTCTTTCTGGAAAGAAGATCATTTTGTATTATTTCTTTTTTCTTAGTGAAGTTCAAAATTCCTCTCTCTGTTTATCATCTGTAAGTGCTCCCTGTTCAAGCTCATTCAGCAAGTTCAGTTTGCTGAATGATCCACTGGTCCCTGTGGTATCTTAACCTCCCCAACTTGATACACTTGTTAATGAACTTTTGCCTACAGCCCTTCTGCCAACTTACAGTCCATATAATTATAGAATGACTTCAGTTATACCATTATATTTTTGAGAGACTGCATAAAACAGTCCCTCTCTTTTTACAAAAATCAAATATCTCTCTTGTTCTTTTTCCCTTCACTAATTTTGTAATTCTCCAAAAACAAGCTGGTTTGGTAGCCGGAATTACTGCTTATCTATCTCGAGACATGTGCCTCCTATCAGTTACTATAGTGTCTAGCTTCCTTACAATCTCTAATGTACTTATGCTTACCACCCTCCTCTAAGTATTGTATTATCCCCACTTTATGAAGGGGAACAAAGCCACTGAGACCCTGACTGTTTGTGGCATAGCAGGGAAATGGACGTGGGTCTTCTGACATCCTGGCTAACATCGTAACAATTAGCTTATCCTTCCCTTAACCTCTGGGGCCAAATTTTTCACACCAAGGGGTGAGAGTTATACCTCAGTTCTTTCAGTAGTTCCCATAATAGCTGATGCTGGTCCCTCAGAGATCTCATCTTGAAGCACTGAGTATCAGGTGAATTTGAAGAGCCAACTTCCTCCAGACCTTTGATTCTTGCTCCCTACTTGTAACACTTAGCCACTTACTTCCAAGAAATTTCTTGCTGCTTCCCTGAAGACCAAGGGGATATTTCCACCACCACCACAGATGCAAGATTCCAGCAGGAACGCAGTGTTTGCAGTCATGAAACAGGTTAAGCTAGACAACACAAGGTTAAACTCTTGTTTTTCTTACCTCTCCATAGAGGACTCAGACCTGCTTTGCTTTTTGAAAGGGCAGTTTCTGGGTTGAAGCTGCTGGCTTGGCTCAAAGCTCTTGAGAAGTGCTCATCCACTACTGAACCAATGTCTCCCTGGAAGTAAGTGAAAAGGACACAGCGAGAGTTAAGGTACTCCATCTCAGCAGGCTGGTCTTTCTCATCTTCCTCTTGTTTGCTGGGAAGGGTCACCTCCAGAGATTCTTGCATCTTGGCATACACTGCTAACTTCTTCTGGGATTAAAGAAAAAACACAACAAGAAAGTGGCAATCAATAGTGAAAGTCATTGGAAGCACAGAATTCTATGTCTTCAAAGAATCATTTTAAAGAAGCTGAAGATTCATTTCATTATGTCTTGCGCAAAACTGGTAAAACAAGGGAAAAAACTTTCCCGAATAGTCATTAAAATATTTGATCCTGCTCGTAATTGAAGAAATGTTGAAAACTTTCTACACATTTCACTTTAAAGTATCACTTCCTCAATCCAAACTGTTCACTTTAGAACAGTTTCTTCCACCTCTACTCATTGTAAGCCCTACCTTACCCTGCAAGTAGCAGCAGCATGGAAGACAGGAGGGCTACATTTGGGATAGGGTGTTATTACATTAGAGTGAGCCAACAGAATCTGGTCCTTTGTAAGATGTTTCGTAGCACAAAGTAATGTCACTGACAGCAATGAGAAACCCAATTTCTTTCTTTTTTTTAATTTTTAATTTATTTATTTATTTATTTTTATCATGCAAGCCTGTGGGCCAAGCTTTTGGACAAAATACCAATATGTAAAAACAGAAAAAAGTCACAATAATGACCCCAAATCAGAAATAGTGAAACAAATGATTGTGGGGGAGAAGGGGAAAGCATTGGGGAAAAGAAAGTTACAAGAAATATATGGCATAAGCCTGTGAGTAGCTAGTCCAAACCCTTTTCTTTCTCATATCAAACTAAAATGTCAAAATAAATGTGTGTGAAGATCCATTTTGCATGGAACATATTTTTCACATGTTCCACTTTATAACTGTTTTCACAGAAAAGTTCACCACAACAGGCAGACTGCAGCAGCTCTCAGCCTCAGTCAGCCATTTCAACCCCCAGCTCTACACACACAAAGCTTCAGCAAAACACAAGCATGAGTGAAGCATACGTTCAATGAGCACTTCAGGACTTGATAGCTTCTTTAAAAATACAGCTCGATTCATCTTTTATGATTTGCTTGGCAACATTTTAGCACCATCAGTATTTCCACAAGTTCATAGCTTCTCCTCTTTCGTGAGTAGTTAGGTAGCACTTTTCTCATTCCTAAATAGTTCATAAATTTTCTTCTATAAAATAAATCAAGTATGCTTGTTGTAAGTATTTCATGTAACTGGCAGACTTCTACAATCTAGTGTACTATTGAAGCCTTGACATTTGGCTATTAAAATATACACACACAGTCACCGTGAAATAAGCTAGAAACACAAAAAATTCTTTTTAATAATAAATGATTACTAGAAGAGGCAGATAGTGAAAACTTGTTCATTGCAATGAGGCTAACTAATATTGCAATTAACAAATCTATATACTTGAAATGACCACAAGTCTACTATAATGTAAACTCACTGCAAAACTTAATCTTGGTTTATATCATTAAGATAGTTTCATTACTGAATACTGCCACAACAAAGTAATAATTCAAAAAATATATATTATTATGTTGTTCAAAGCTGTATGATGAATATAAACTATAAGTCACTTATTTTGTCAGTTTGAGGATATTATACACCTTTGGAAATTCAAATCTGAATTATATTGATTACAGGGAAAGTTCCATTTTTGTAGTGCTTAATATAACCTTACTTATTTAGACACACAGCCTTATACCAAGACACTCCTACATATATATAAAAGCTGAGGAAAGGCAGATAAAATGAGCAATGACAGTAATAGCATAACTTGGACCTTTTATTTAGTAAACAAGATGTTTTGTTAAAGAGATGCTCTCCTAACATCTGATTCTGCACTTCTTTCTTGGTTAAACACTTGCAATGAAGTGAGTAGTTTTAAACAATAACAATAATCAATTGCTTGACACAGTGAATGTGGCTATAGAATGTATAATACTCATCTGTCACATGCCATACATCATATGATATTGGATAAATTGGGTATATTAGAGATTTATGATATTACATATATAGGGTGGTACCAGGTGTTCTTAGAGGTACAGAGTAACCCCTGTTCTATTAAAAAACAGGCTGAAAGTGTGGGTTGTTGTTTTTTTTAAATAGAAGTTTACACGTGTCTAAATAGAAATTAACCAATGAAGTATATGTTCATGCCAAGCTGTAAGTATGCACAAAACACTTGAGAAGGTGGTCTATATCGTTACAAATATACCATTTGTATTTATACTGCCAGTATATCACTGCATGAGCATGAATGCAATTATATAGAGAAATACACTCTTCAGTATAGCCTCTGGCCTGACTTGGTAATCAGGAAGGAAGTCTTTCACTGTTCCTATATAGAGACTAGAGTTCAGGAAATTAAAACTTATCTCCAGAGTTGCTTCTGTGTGCAGGAATGTTCTCCTTTCCACAGTCTAAGAATCTGATTAATTTTCCATTTCAGTCTTCCTCCTTTTAACCAAGTTATGAGAGTAACCAATCAAAGTTATTCTATAAATTTATTTTGAAAACACTAAATCTTCAATATTACATTCTTTTATTTAGTTTTAAGTGGTAGCATTGGGTATGTGTTAACATAAAACTATTTATAACCAAAAGTGATAGCTTTTGCAAAATTAAAAATAGGAGTTCTATGTTAAAATAAGATTTTAATTATTTATCAGTGATTTGATTGTTAGGGGAAAAAAAATTATTTTCAAAGATATATGTACCTTACACCACATGTATATGCAGCCAATCAAAATGCTGAGCCACAGTCAAACTTTGCTTCAGTAGACAGATTATTTTGAATGAGAAGCTATAGTGAGACCACGTAACGGTGATGTAACATTTCCGTTAGCAAAGTACATTTTCTTTAACATATACTATATTCATTCCACCTTCAGACTTTTTACAGCTTTTTTACAATGCTGGGACACTTTTCCTAACCCCAAGACTGTGTGTCTATATTTGTACAGGTTACTGGAAAACTATTTAAGATTCTGAACCCTCCAAAATTTGGTTGGTTTGCCTAACCAGTCCAAGCTAACAGTCAAATTGCTGATAAGTACAAACTGTACTAAATCAATTGCTTTCATATATTTGTTTTAAGAGCAGTTCTGCTATATGTTTATGCAGCCACAAAATATATAAAAACAATATTCATAGATGTAACATCAGACTTTTGACTGCACGTGATGTAAGTCTTCATGGTGTAGCACTCCCCAGTCACTTCCCAATCTCCCAATGTTTATCTACTCACAATATCCTCCTGTCCCTTTCCCCACCATTTAAAGTCTACAAACCGTATAGTGGCAAGTTTTACAGCCTCTGCAAACCTATGTCACCATGTGGGCCAGAAAGTAGAATTAAAGCTTGGTTGAGCACATAGGGTGCCTAAAGACATGCGCATTTGCATTTTAATTAGAATGTGTCAGAACAGACTCGATTAATTGTTCTAATTAGAATACTCCAATGTCACCTCACCGTCACATGTATTAAGCTTCCACATGTTTCAAAATGGACGCTGAGGCACTTTATATAAACTTCACTGAATGAGCTTCAGATAAAGCATCCCACAGCCATTTTGAAATGTGCAGGGGCTTAATACACGTGACGATGAGTCATTTTAATTAGAGTGGCTGTCCAGGAACTGCTGTAATTAAAATGCTGCCCCACCCCCACCCGCGAGCACATATATAGGCAGCCATAGGGAAGAAAGAAGGCCAATAAGGGCATTTGGTTCCTGTAGCAGCTTTCGGTCAAATTAGATCATGGAGAAATAATCCAGTACGATGGTTA
Organism: Alligator mississippiensis; assembly: GCF_030867095.1. Taxonomy (NCBI): domain Eukaryota; kingdom Metazoa; phylum Chordata; order Crocodylia; family Alligatoridae; genus Alligator; species Alligator mississippiensis. The sequence continues at coordinate 269,497,699 of NC_081824.1, read as the reverse complement.
GGCCGGCAGGTCAAGCATGTACATGTGCCACAGAAACTCTGAATAAGCAGAGGTGTACAATAGAAGTTGCATAAAATAAAGGTTGACTTTTTTTAAATTTATGAACCCTTCCATGAAGGAAAATGTAGTAGACTTGACTTTAGACCATTTTTGTGCTTTGCTTTAAGAAAGAGAAAGTCAGTAGCAAACCCTTAGTAACACTGACCCTTCTGAAAGTCCAGGTTGGTTAAGCATTCAGAATTTTGGGTGAGCATACAAACGTTGATCTTGAATCAAACTGATATGGCTGGATTCACTTTGCTGGTATATCTTTATATACTAGCAAAATACCATTATAAGTCAGTTTTTCCAGCCAAGAGTGTTTTCCAGCCAAAATCTTGTGAAACTATCAGTTCTTTCACATTTCTAGTACTTTCTTGAATAGCCTATCCAGAACCGAGAAAAAGCTGTTCTCATAGAATGAAATTCTAGCCACATTAAAGCCAGTAGCAAAATACCAATTGACTTTAATGAGCCCAGGATTTCACCCCTAGTGTTTGGTGAAAATGCCTGAACATTCCTTCCATATATTGCTAATCCCCCTTCCAACTGCAATCAGCTTGCTGTGCAGTGGCATGGAAGGCAACCAAACTTATTTGAACTTTTCAAAATGTTTAGTTTAGCTTGGACTTGAATCAAGTATTCAGTGACATTTTAAGCCAATTCCTAATTTTATGCCCACAATGATTGCCTATTCCTACAAATTACCAACCCTATACATACCATCATCCAGCATATGTTCTCCTATGCACAAAAGCATACAAGTCTAGTGGGCTTGTGACCACCTGTTACAGATTTTCCATTATGAGAGACAGAACAGGAACTGCAAATAAAGAAAAACTACACTGAGGAAACACCATACGACCCCCTTCAAAGAATACGGCCCGACACTTGATAGAAGCTTCTGAAAAAGAATGTTTGCAACAAACGTGAGCAGAAGGGGGAAAGTCTCTATATGCAGTACTTTCTGCCAGTGTGGCTGGCTCCTATATAATAAAGTATAAATCCTTAAATAAAAAGATGGAACAAAGGAGGAGGAAATCGAGCACTCAGAGGAGTATATTTCTCAAGGTAGCTCATGCCTAAAAGTTAGTATTCCCAGATCTGAAAATGTTAAGTGCTAATTGTTATCCTTAGAAATGAGTAAGTTATGGGATAAGCATGTGCAGAATGCAGAATGAAGTAGAGTATTTCTTTCATCTGCACCACTGGATTTGCAGCAATAGTAGGGAAAAAGGATTTGGAGATAGCACATTTAAAGTGCTATCTTTTGTTAAACAATGTCCTTAACTGCATCATTAGCTTAACAAACTTTTCCTGAAAATGTGTAAGCAATTGATTAAACAACATACATTTCAGGAATAGCCACATTTTCGCGTGGATTCTGGATAGATCAGAAAGAAAGAAAGTGAACGGCAGAGCTTTTTGGTCACTGTCTTTAATCTGATTGGAGATTGTATAACTGAAAATAGTTACACCCTGATAGCTTGTTAGTGGCTCACGTGAAATGGATTCCATTCCAGTGCCTGTAGACAACTCATGATAGTGTCAACTACTGCAGCTGACACAAGCTGGCACCCTGACTGGCAACCTCAGAGTACAGTGCTGATAAGTCATCTGGAAGAGAAAAATACCCGGTACAGAGGAACTTAAGTAATTTGTGAGAAGTATAAGGAGAAGAGACCTAAAGAAGGATGTCTTGCATTCGAAAGCGTGTCTAACTCTATCCTGATAATACAGTTGGTCTAATAAAAAATTTACCCTAAGAAAGCCTTGTCTCAAGTATAAGAAAAGGCATACATTTACAACCTTTTTAAAAATCCATTCACAACTTTCTTTATACTGTGTAAACTTAACACATACTAGTCAGAATACCAAGAATATAGTAGGCCAAATCCTGTGCTAGGCCATGGTACATAAATGTCAATGGTGTGTAAATCAATGCTGCACCTGGCCCATTGACTGCATCAGGCATAATAAAAAAAAAAAAAAGTTTTTAAAGAGGAAACTTATAGGCCTGATCTAAAACCCAGCAAAGGCAATGGTGAGACATTGGAAGCTTTGGTCCTGAGAAAATATCTTGATTTTAAGAGTCAGAAGATGTACTTTGGCTTCATGGAGACGGTGGAATTAAGTTTACAAATGCAATTTTCTTCCAGGATGTTACATGAGTGTCCTTCCCAGAAATATTGAACATTTGCCACTAAAGGCTCTTCTTAACTAGAAAAATGAAGTCATGGTATTCGTATCTGGATTATCCTACTAGAAGCTGATGCAATGCCAAACACAACTAGTTCCCATCTGCAAAATCATGTATTTGTTGATGAGGAGGAGTCCAGTTAATTACCTAACCCTCTAATGAAGGCAAGCCCTTAACCAGAAAAAGGTGGTTTAGAGCATTGTCCTCAGCAGTAAATCTTATTTCTGTGTATCATCACTCCTTTTTGCAACACTGATATAGAAAGGTTGTACTAGTTTAGCTCGTGTCATCATGGTGCCATAAAGAAACTCCAGTAGTATCATTTACTGTTTGCATTTAAACAAAGCTACGTACGGCTTGGTTCCCCATTCCTTTGGGGAGAAAAAATGTTCAAGTGAGCCAGGATGAATCCTATCTTGCCTTTTCATTGGACAGAATACTCTGTTATTGCTCGTACTTTGCTTTGAAATTGCCAGGATTCTACAATGATTGCCTTCTCTCAGGGACTCTTGTATTGGAAGCTCTGTTACATCAGTGTCACATACATCCCATAGCAAACCCAGAACATGGTACACAGGCGCAAAACACTTCATTCTAATTTCACCAGTCTGAGAGGTGAAAATAATCTCTCTATAGTACGGTATTAACAAACATAGATTATTAATGTGTACTTTTATGTGGTATATACTTTGGCAGGAAAAAGAAGAAAATCCAGCATATAGCTAGATGTATAGTCCAAGGGTTGCAACTCATTTTCATCTGTCCTCTCTAGCAGAGTGTGTGTGTGTGTGTGTGTGTGTGTGTGTGTGTGTGTGTGTGTGTGTGTGTGTGTGTGTAAGCATGCCTCATCTATTTCCTTGGAGAATTGCTACGGACTACATCCCAAAAGATCTAAAGGCAGAGTTCCAAAATACACCCAATGGTGGTAGGACTCAGCTCCCATTAACACAAACAGAAATTGAGTTCTCAGCCACTTAAACATATTTAAAAATCCCACCCTGAAGGCATTTGCTAACATATGATTTAGGAAGATAGGAACGAGGGACTGGAAGGGGCCTTCTATGACTAGGTCCCAGCATTCACTGGCACACATCAACTGAAGGAATCCCCAAAAGATTTCTTGGCTATGGATTTGTAAAAACTCAAGGCTTTACAACTTCTGCAACGATGTTAAGCGATTAAAGAATGTAGGGGCAAAGTGTTACAGATACCAAGAATGTAAGGGAAGAGAGGTTACTCCTTAAAAAAATATTTAAAAAATGAATCACTTACTAAAAATGTATCCAGAAACTCACTTCTGCATATGAGTGAATATCTGTTACTCAGAGCAAGATGCCACTGTATTCTTACCTCATACTAACTCAAAGTTTATTTTCATAATCCCTTCTACACAAAGTCGGCCTGCTGTGAGGATGCCTAGTTGCATGCTAAAGGAATATTTTCTAATACAAATATGCAGTACCAGTAAAAGTAATTAAAAGTTGCCAAACAGATAAAAGGATTCCAAACAGATAAACAGAAGGGACTAGACCTTTAGTTCATGCAAGGTGGTATCCTTCCATGAGCTGAAGATATGGCTCCATCTATTAAAGAAAGAATTCATTTTTAATAGTAAAAGGCACCATAAAAATGTATGTACATAGAAACATGCATATTTTCAACAAAGATATTTTGGGTAATAACATTTTAACTTCAACAAGGAGGACATACCATCAAAGACCTGGGTTGAGTATGAAACTCGGACGTGCAAAAGAATCAAATAAAGATCAGTACTCTTTGTCAGGCAGCTGATTTTGTAATGACTTCCAAATGGTGACACCAGTGTACACTGACTTTGTAAAATAGCAGCTAGGCTGAGTCCTTGGAAATGTTAAGGATGAGCTGCACTGTATCAGCTCCTATATACATTTTTTTTTTAAGACATACAATTAACTCATTTTTCTCCATGATTATTTTTTTTAAAGCCATTGTTATAATTCTGGCAAAGAAGAGAGTTCCAAAATGATCATCTTAGTTACCATTTTAGAACATTTTATGACAAATGTGTGCATGAGAAGGAATAAAAACCTGGCAACAGTTAAGAGAATTTTCTCTTTTTTTAGGCTGAATATTACAAAGCATTATAGAGTGGTCAAGTAGTCAAATTACTTGATTGGGTAAATATTACTGGCAGGCTGGTTTTAAAGAAAACAGGGTGACTTGAATAATGTGGAACACCATCTGAACAGCAATTTTTTTTCTATTAAGCCTGTACAGATGGAAGAGGATCTATTTTTTGTTACATTTTTTTTAAACTATGGTTCTTTATAGACAGTTATAAACTGTGCCTAAATTTCCAGCTGTTAGAATTAGAGGGTGCAGCAAAGACAATTCAGTGAGCTTACAGATGTAAGCCAGTCCTGTATCCTGACTTTGAGCAGTTCATGAATAACTGTAACAGCAACACTTTATAACTAAATGATATGAGGCAAGACAGGACAAGTGGAAGTAACTGATAAAAAAAACCCAACAACAACAAGTTCTTGATGTACCTTTTGCAATAACAGCCTAGAGTGTACTCACGGTAACCTATAAAACATATCAGTTCAATTCTTTGCTCTCTAACTTTGCCTAGGTCATGTCTCTGTGCCAAGGTAAAAAATGAAATAAAAAGAAAAATAGACCAGCAATAATTCTGTGCATTAAAAAAAATGACTAGTAAAAAAACCCAAAAAACTAGTCAGTGTGATGCTTTTGGGACAGTTCATAATTTGTGCAATATATAGATGAGTGAATATCACACTGGGATTTGACACTGAAAAGAGATTTTAGTCTCTGTCATTTGGAGACAACTATACTATTTTCTGCAACAAAGATAATTACATTAAGCTGCAGTTTAATTAAAGCTATTTCCATACACTAGGTATGCTGCATGTTATATCCACAGGCTAAGAATGTATTCACTCTCCAGACCTGAAAAAGAACGTCTTTCATTCGGAAGAACGTCTTGCCTAACTCTCTCCCAG